>NC_133387.1:64645709-65866780 GCF_047511655.1 Castor canadensis
ATCTCCAACTAATCCACTCCCTTTCAAATAACACTCTTTTGCTTCACTGTATAAAAACAAAATAATTAGAATTCATCTCTCTTTTCAATGTATCACTGCTGTCATTTGTTTCATTTATATAGGCACACATTTATACGTACATAAGCACATATTATTATTGATTTTTTTTTTGTTAGGTGAATAACAACTTCCAATTCCTTACATGCAGACTCTGAAACCAGAAGTCCTTCTAAAACCTTTTATTGCCTAATTTCATTGTGAAGCGACTCCAATACAATGTTGAATAAAAGTGGTGAGAGTTGTCACTTATTTAGTGAGAAAGCATACATGGCCTTTCATGGTTAAGTATGGTGTTCAGTGTAGATTTTTCACAGATGTATGTATTAAGTGAACAGGTTTCCTCCTCTTTCAAGGTTGTGGAGAGTTGTGATCAGGAAAGGGTAATAGATCTTGCCAAATGCTTCCTAAAAATCTGTTGAGATGATTGTGTTTTTTCCTTTTTTGTTAAAGTCCGTGAACGATGAAATGACACAGTTAATTTTTTTTATGATGAAACTAATTGTTATGGTTTGGATACAAAGCTTCTCCCCACTAAAGGCTCATGTGTTGAAGTCGTGGTCTTCAGCTGGCCATATTGAGAAGTAATTGGATCATGAGACCACTAACTACATCAATGAGTTAATGCATTGATGAGTTCATACTGAATGGGCTATTAGGAAGTGGGGCTGGTTGGAGGAAGTGGGTCACTGGAGTTGTATTGTTTTTTGTAGTTATTTATTTTTATTGGCTTGAATTAATTATGCAAAGGGGTTTCATTGTGATATTTACAACTTGCATATAAGGTACTTTGATCAAATTCACCCCATCTATGTTACTCTTTTTTAATTACCCTGCCTTCTTCCCCTCTTTTTTAACAGTTTTTGGTGGGTTTCATTGTTATTTAAGAATTTCTAATCTTCCACAATGATTCAGCTCATGGTCCCACTACTAGAAAGCTGTGCGAATTTTCAGAAAGATAGTCTCTTTATGTGGCCATTCTTATTAAAATCCATTTGCACTGTTTTAAAACAAGGTAGTGACACAAAAGGACTGATCTCCTTTACTGATTGGTTGCATATTGTAGAAGGGTATATATTGCCCTGACCTCTTTCTGTTCCTATTTTTTATTTTCTTTCTTTATTTTTGGAGACAGGGTTTCACTTTGTAGCTCAGGTTGGCAGTGACCTCATAATCCTCAATCTCCCAAGTGCTGGGATTACAGGTATGAACTACTGGGCCTGTCTCCATTCCTGTTTCCTTCTGCCTCCTGTCCACATGCGGTTAGCCACTTTGCTCCACCATGTAAGTGCCATGTTCCCTGCCATAATGCTGTGTCCCACCATGCACAGAACCAGAAGCAGCAGAGCCAAGTGATCGTCGACTGACCTGTGAAACCATGAGCCAAAATAAATCTTTCCTCCTTTAAGTTTTTTCTTTTTGTCAGGTATTTGTCACAGTGAGGAAAAGTCTAATGCCCTAATCTTTCCTTTTAGGTATAAGCATCACTTGCTCATGATATATTATTTTTTCACATATTGTTGATTTTGAGTTACTCATATGGTATTATATATAAATGGTATTAAACGTGACTTGCTCATATGGCATATAGGCACTCATGTTTACTTTCATATCGTTTTGTAGTTTTGTTTTCTGGCGATAGCTTTGATTTTGTTATCATAATAATGCTGGCTTCATAAAATGAGTTTGCAAGAGTTCTGATTTTGGGGAGACTTTACACAGAATTTTTTTTTCCTTAAAATGGTTGGTAGAAATAACCGATAAAACCATCTGCTTCACAGGTGGAGTTTTCGTTATATGAATGTTTTAAGATTTGTTTTCAGATTTCCATAGAGTAAAAACCACTTTTTGTTTCTAGTCCTTGCATTCTATCAAGGGTTTGTACTCTTACGATAATCAAGATGCAGAACAGTTCTTTGCCCTTCTCAAAATAATAAGTTCTCTCATGCTCTCCCTTTGCAGTCAAACTCCACCTCCTCATATATCCCCTGGTTAGAGAACAGATCTGTTCTCCAACTTTATTTTGCTTTTTCTGGAACATCACATGAGTAGGATCACATAGTACACAATCTTTTGAATACAACTTCTTTCACTTGGTAAAACATTTTTGAGACTTTTTGTCACTCTTTTTACAACAGTTTGTTTTTCCATTGACATTTGGGTTGTTTCAAGGGTTTTAATTATTGTAAATAAAGTGTGCCAATTTGAAGTTGGTATCTGCTGATAGTTTTTTTCCTTGAGAATTGGTTAGCTTTTGCTGTTTGTGGTCTGTTGAATAATTCTGGATTATATGCTGGACATTTTGAATATGATGCTATGAAGTGTGAGTCCTGTTAAAATCTTCTAGATACTGAGTGTTAGTTTTTTAGTAGGCAATCAGTCCAGTCAGGTTCAGACCCCACAGTTCTGTCTTGTCTTCAGTGGGCAGGGATTACAGTGTTGCTTTCAAGGCCTTCCCTATGCTGTTTGCATGCAACATTCAGTAGCTGTTTGAGACCTTCATCATAATTGTATTATAGTTCATTTCTCAAAGCCTTAACCGTGTTTTCTGGCACCTCCCATGTTCATGCAGGGATGGAGCTGACCTTATTACTTGCATAGGTTCAAACACAGAATCAGTGGTCACCTTCTCCAGCTTTTTCCCATATGGCATTTTCCCCATACTTTCCACTTTCATGCCCCCCTCTCCACTTTGTTATGGTCAGAAAGATTTAATTCTATTAGAATTTTTGCCCCATGCTGTCACTCAGTTCCACATAACTGGGGCTGTCCGTGAAGTAAAGTAGAAAGAACAAAATGAGAAGAGCATGAGGACCCCACCATTGCCACCACCACCACCCTCTTTCCCACTTCCTCTACTTACAGGGTCAGAGTTCTCTTGTTCTTTGGTATCTCAGCCTGGCAGTGGTAGTGCAAGTCTGTTTGGAGTTGGTCTTGGGGCAGAGCCCACAGAACAAGAATAAACAGACAGATATTTCCTTACACTTTCTGTGTTGTAGAAGCACCTTTTCTCCTACATAGCTCCCCATTCAACCCACTTTGAGGTAACAGCCGGAAAAAAAAAAAAAAAGGAAACTCATTGCAAGGGTCTTAATTCTTAAAGCAGGTGTTTGATACAAAGATGCTTATTTTACTATTATTTCATACTTTATATTCACCCCTCTATATGAATGAACCACTTTATACAAGAAGAAATGATGCAAAGACAAAATAAAATAAATGAAATTTTAAAACCTGGCCCATGACCACTAAAATTGGAAGGGCTCTAAATGAAGCAAACGCAAAGTTGTCCTGAGGGACGTTATCATAATCTAGAATTTAAAGGATTTTCACCACACGGATCTTCCATTGAAGATGAGTGAGGAGCCACGAGAGGAAATAAACCACCAGAAAATAAACAAAAGAGAAATAGCAATCCAAAAACAGATGGTAATGAATAGGGCAGTTTACAGTCAGAGAAAGGAGATTTGTGAAAGAACCTATCACTCTTCTAAAAATGAAAATATAGCCAATGACATTAAAACTCACTGAAGATATTAAACATTGGATCAGCAAAGGTTAGGAAAGGATTAGGGAATTAGAACATAGATTTGAGGACATCAACCAGGATGAGCTGCAGAATATGAAGAAACATGAACCATGTTTACACAGCTAAGGCACATGAATGTTAGAATGAGAAATTCACATGTATGTCAAATAAGAGCTCCAGAAGTAAAGAATAGGAAAAAAAAAAGGAGGAAAGGCTGAAGATTTAAAGATTGAAGCCTTCAGATAAAGAAAGCATATTGACTTTTGAGCAGCATAACTAAAAGTAAACTATAAATCAATTCTCTATGAATCTTTCAGTAAATAAAAAAAGGAACACTTGGTCCCTAGTTTACCTTAATATAAAATCCAGAAAAAGCATAAAAGCCCAATAGTTCATATAAAACACAAAAATCCTCACAAAATATGAGTTGTATCTAGCAGTTTATATAGAAAGAATAACATAACATGATCAGCTGAAGTTTATCCAGGTAATGAAAAGTGGTTCAACATTTAAAAGCTCTATCATTGTAATATACCTTATCAATAAATTTAAAAAAGAAAAACTACATGATCATCTTAATAGATTCAGGAAAAGCATTTGACAATATGTAAAATTCCCTCATGATTTAAAAAAAATCTAAGCAAGCCAGCTACTCAGGAAGCATAAATAGGAGGATCACAGTCCATGTCAATCCTGGCAGAAAATAAGGCCCTATCTGAAAAATAACCAAAAATAACATGATCAACTAAAATAACTAAAGCAAAAAGGGCAAGAGGCGTGGCTCAAGTATTAGAGGACCTGTCTAGCCAATGCAAGGCCCAGTAGGACCTGCCTCCTAAAAAGAAATCTAAACAAATTAGGAATTAAACTTCCTAAACCTAATAAGGAAAAACTATGAAAACTACAGCAAACTTTGCAGTTGCTGGTGAAACACCAAATGCTTTCCCCAAAAGACTGCAAATAGGACAATGATTGCTGGTTTCACTAGTCCAATTCCATATTGCAGTGACAGTCTTAAGCAGTGCAATAACACTAGAAAAGAAATACAAGTCATACATACCGATTATAAAGGAAGGAGTTAAAGTGTCTTTATCTGCAGATTTCAAATGTGCCTACCTTCATATTCATGAAACACACCTCAGTACTGTTAGTAGTTATTAGTTTAGGTTTTTTAGTTCATTAATATTTCATAAGACTAATCAAAATAATAAGATATATTTCTTTTTAAATAGTTTATAATTCAGAAGTTAGCAAATTCCTATGACTCCCTCACTTAAACTGAATTATATGATCCTTTGTTTTGTCTGAATTTTCTTCTGAAGACTCTCTCTTGCCCTCTGCTGTCCATTTATTGAACATAAATCAATAAATAAAATATTCATTGAAACATTTACATCGAGACAGTACAAAATCTGATTTGAGTTAATCTTAAAAATGCTTTACATTTTTTGTTATTATAAATGTAAAACAAGTTCACTACTAGCCACATATAAAAATGCAATAAATCTGTCTTTAGAATACCATTCTCAAGTGGTATTCATCCTCTGGAATTGATTCTATGAAATATAATTTTATATTAAATTTATTATATAATAATAGTTATTATTACAGTATTGAGACACACTACTCATGCAATTTGATATTTCCTCTTCACTTACTATTACTATGGTGTGTTTCCTATATCATTGACTCATCTTCAAAATATAATTTGTAAATTGCTGTATAATATTTCAGATATCTACTCATTTATTACTCTGTTTGGGGCCATTTAAATTCATGCAATAATTCCCTATTACAAGGAGTCCTGAACAACAAAATTACTTGAACATCTCTTATTTATGCTTATATCCTCTCAAACACAGTTTCTGGGTCATATGTACACATATTTTTAAGGCTTTTCATGCATACTGTTGAATTGAACTCTGAAAAGTTTGTATTAACTTACACCCCCATCAGACATATGTTCATGACAGGAATGGCATTTTAAAATCGAAGAAGAAAAACTGTCTTACAAGTAAACCATGAATAAGGAAAAAAGTTATATCTGAGTCTCTGTGAGGTGAATAGTTTCTTTTTTTTTTCTTCAAAATTGCTGGGAAAGTAGGACTTTCTGATAGAGTCATCAGAGGGCCAGACCTTCTAATTGCTTAATCTTAATGTTTCTGAATATCATCTATAATGCAAAGAGAATAATAATTGTCCTGCTAAACAGTGTTTTGTGAGGATACAGTGAACGGTTTTTGAACTCTACAATGTCATACACATGGAATATATAATTTTTATTACACACTATTGACATGGAGACAGATTTGATACTTGATAAGTTGTTTTAAAGTGTCAATAACTCCTTAATATCATATCAATTAATTTTCAACTTCTACAATCAGAAAGGTAATTTTATCTAGTTTTGTTTACTTGAAAATTGTGAGGTGATTGTGTCACATAGGCAAGTAAGGCTCAGTTGCCAATTCTATTAAATCAGTTTGTTTCTGCAAAGGAAAAATTACCATAGAAACAGAATGATTTATTAGAGATTCACATTTGATCCAAAATATCTAGCACTTCTACAGCAAACTGGAGTACTTGCTTAAACCAGTGCCTTCTTCAAATTTCTTTTCAAACTTATACTCGTGGGTTGTAGTAAAAATAGTTTGAAGATTAGTCTGAATAATTATGGGCACATGAAACAAAGTCAATGACATAATTCACTCAAGGGCTCTAGGTGAACCTAAAAACTAGCACCTATCACGAGTCTTCTCTAACTCAAGAAGAGTATGGGCAGAGGAAGGATTAGGGAGACAGAAAGGAGGAAAGGATAACTTAAGAACACACTGAATTTTTAAAAAGGAAATGGCAATCAAGCACCCTTGAAGACGTCCAGTCTGTCTACCTCTCCATCACTACAGTTCCAAAAATTCTGGTCATCGCACTTCGCTAAAGGCATCAGTGCTTGAAGGCACTTTGAATTGTTTCAGCACTTGCATTTTATTAAATGTTATTTAGGGATTTAGGGAATGATTTATAGGACAAGGTAGGGGCAGAGAAAGAGAGAAAGACCAAGCAGGTAAGGAGGAAATAAACCCGCCCCCTTTTCATTATTTTTGCTGTCCATATAATAAAAAAACATAAATGTAAAAGAGACCTTATCGAGTTACTTAGCGCAATCCATCATTTAACACTGAAGAAACAGGCCCACGCGACACAGATAAACCAATGTAGAGGCAGAAAACTAATCTGATGCCCAGTTTTATGCTTTTCCACCCGACCAAGTTGACTCCCTCTCTCTTAAAAGTTTTTATTTTAGCCTTAAACCCGAGGATGATTTGTAGTTAAAGAGATCAATGCTGCTCTCAAAACAAGTTCTCTCAAATTTTTATTGATGACGTAGAATCCATGTTACCCCCTAAAATAAAAATACTGTGCTGTACATTGCAGTTTTGTAGACCGTGCACCGCATTGTCATCAATTATCTTATTGGACCCTAACAACCCCTTGGAGGCAAGGAAAGAAAGACATTGTAGTTCTCATTGTAAGAGCGAGAAATAAAATTCAAAAACATCCAATGACTGGCATAAGATCACTTAAAGTCCGGAAGGAGCCAAGAATGTTACTCCCACACAGCATTTGCTACCGAAAAGGAAGTACCCTCAAAAAGCACCAGTCTGTCTCCCTTCTCTTGCCAAGGAATTCTCCATTTCCAGCTGCCATCCCCTTCCCCCGCTCCCATACACACACTAGTTTAGCGAACCTAATCTTTGCACCTAGTTCTCATCTTTAAATGAGCAGTATCTTACCCCTTCCCTTGATCCTGATTCTTACTTAGGCTCCTATTTTTCGTTTGGGGTTTTGGCCTCCTGGGTCTCACTCCAAAGCTCCACCCTCTCCAAACAAGAAATCGCGTCCTTGGTATCCAAGGTGACGACGCAGGCTTACTGGTTGCCCCTTCTGCTCTTTCCATTGGCCAGCTGGAGTCCCTTTGTAGCTGTTGCCGGTCCTCCAGTAGCCAATAGGCTTGAGGCAAAAGGAGCGTGCTTTTCTCAGCCCTGTCTAACACGGTTCCTGTGACCCATTTTTATTCTGCGCACTACCTCCTGGGACATGTAGTTTGTAGGCCTCCAGAAAACTCCGATGTTTGGCATCTTTAGAACTACATTTCCCGTAGGCCATCGCGAAAGGGGGAGGGCGTAGGCAAGAGTAGGGGTCAAGATTTGTAAACCAGTTTTGAAATTCCAACTTGCCCCAGTGGTTTTCGCTGCTGAGGTTTAAATCACCTAGTCAAGAGGGTGGGTTTGCTCTGGTTTTAGCAAACCCTCCCAGATGTCTCCTTTTTGACTTGAAACACCTCAGTGGTCAAGCCGATTGACCGTGGCAAGTGGCTAAGGTGTTCCGGGGAGGGCGAGCGGGGCACGTCATGCTCACCGCCTGCTGCGGCCGGTGGCTCGGCTGCCTAGGACTCCGTCAGCCCCAAGTGTGGGCGGGCGCCGGGCGCTGGGCTGGTCGGGTTTGCCAGGCCAGGCTGCAGGGCTCTGGTGGCCCGCGGCGGCTAGGCTCCGAGCCCGATATCCCCACGCCCGGCCCGGCGCGCCGGATTCTGAAGGAGTGGACGCTGCGGGTGAGCCCGTTCGGTCGGCTGTGGGCACGGCTCCCATGCCACCTGGCGGTGAGGCCCCTGGACCCCCTCGCCCACCCTGATAGCGACCGCGTGCTGGTCTCCGTGTGCGGCAAGGAGGGCGGGGCGCGGGGCCTGGACGGCCTGCAGGTGACTTACGACGCGGCCCTGCAGGAGATGGCCGTGGTGGCCGACGGCATCGACCCCCGGGCGGCGGTGGAGGTGCATGTACCCCTGAAGTTTGGCAAGTGGCGCGGAGTTAAAACGAGTTTGTTAAATTAGGCCGTCGTGCATTTTTAATCGGTGCCTTTGGACCTGATTTTCTAACCTAATTTACAGTTGGCCCCTTTGGAGGCCTCCTCCTTGTTTTTTCTGCTCCACTCTGAGTTCCTGGGTAGCGTTTAAGAATTAGGTTTCCAATGTAAGGAAAAATCTAAAATCGAATGGAAATATGGTTCAGAATAATCCAAGTCAAGTAACATCTGTGGAGGCCCTTGTGTTCTTTGTCACCTTGTCATTTGCAGACTGGTTTGTTTTTCACGGTTGAGGTTTCTGGACAGTCCATTCAATGAATGGCATGATAGCCCATCCACATTTTTTCTTGCTCACACCTGGAGTTCTGTCTCCAAACAGCTCTGTCTGTGGGATGTTCCATAGCCAACCTGGGTTTCAGATACACACCCCTCTTCTTACTAATTAGGAGGGTTCTCCAAGCTGTCACTCTTCCTGGAACTGAGGATGATGGTGATAGGTCACAGTAATACTTTAGCATTTCTAAGATACTCTGACCTAATTCTGACAGTCACACTATAAAGTGGATGCTGTTACTGTCCTCTTTTCAGATGATGAAACTGAGATACAGGAAGTATCATAAAGTAAATAGTTAACTGTGGATGCACAAGTAGAAATAAAGTCCACAGCTTCATGAAACTTACATTCTAGTGAGAGTGGGTGAAGAAATGCCTTCTCTCTCTTAGATACAGTGGTGCAGCTGGGCTGAGAACTGACTGGAATTGCTCAACCACTGTGCTTTATTGCTTGTCAACTTCTAACTAACTTAGATGAGGAAGAGACCCTGCCATCAAAATCTTAACAGTCTGGGGGTGCTGGTGGAGGTTTTGCCCTTAGTACAAAGTAGACTGAGTAGTGAGTAGAGCTAGGCAAATTTGATAGTAGCACGATGAAAATGGATACTGTCTTCTCCGTGATTCCAAACCTCAGTGTTAGCGGCTTCCTCTTCTTAGAGCCAGAAACCTATTTCCAATGTACTATTTCCATGGGTCTATTTCATAGGAAATCTGCATAACTCACTTTTCTTCATCCATGTTCCTCCAGTTTGTCCATTACCTGTTTGGGTGGGTGAAGGTAGCATTTCCACCACTGTCTGGCTTTAATATCTCCACCTACTTAGTGAAGGTAGAGTATGTTTAGAGTCTTGTGTCATTTTCTCCATATTTTTCAATGCTGTCTTTGATACAGCCATATGCTGTAACATTACTTAATTAGGAAATAAACTTTGCAGTTATATTTGCATTATGCCTGTGTGGGATAAGACGTCTTTTTATATATTCTCACTCAGTAACCAAACTAAAAGGTTTGGTTAAATTAAAAGGTTATTTTAAACCTTTACAGAGACTGCTGTACAACTGTGGAAATTGATTTTATGTCATAACTATTGAAGTTGTGGCATTAGGCCCAGTAACTCGTTTAGGGGAGCATAGTGTTTACTTGTGTAGTCTAAGGGAACTCATCAGTGTTTATGTGAATTAAGTATTAAATATCAGTGTTTCTAGTCATTTTACTACAGAGATACCTATGGTTAAATCTTAAATTGAGAGCACTGTGATACTGATTTTCCAAACTTCTTCAAAGTTCTCCAAACTTGTTATTTAGCCACAATATTAGGGTTTTAATGTTGTTTAGTATTGGGTTTTTCAAACTGGTTCCCATTTTTAAAAATTACTTCAAATACCTTGTGGGTATAGCTGCATGGTAATATTCTCATTTTTTTAGGTATGAAAGGTTGGAAAATTTGAAATCCTAGGTCATGATCATATGTACTGATCCATGATTATCCTGTAATATGCTTTTAATTTGGGGAGGTTTGGGAACAAATCTTTAAATCTTCCTAAATACAGGAGACAGTAGGCCTACTGACTTACCTGATTTATCATAAGGACTTGTTAACTTGATCTATTCTTATTCCTGTGTGTGCGCACACGCACAACATGTATTGTTTTCTCAGTGGGAAAAGGGTTTTTGTGATCTTCCACATGAGACATGAGTACCTAAAAGAATTGCAGTCTTAAAGCAGGGTGCTAGTGTCTCATGCCTGTAATCCTAACTACTTGGAAAGCTGAGATAGGAGGATTGCTGTTCGAGGCCAGCCCAGGCAAATAGTTTGAGACCCTATCTCCAAAATATCCAGGGCAAAATAGTCTGGAGGTATGGCTTAAGTTGTAGAGCACCAGATTTGAAAGTGCGAAGTCCTACATTCAAACCCAGTGGACTGTAATTCCAGAAACTCGGGAGGCAGAGATGGCAGGGCCAACCCAGACAAAAAGTTAGAAAGACCCATCTCAATAAACAAGTAGGACATGGTATCATGTATTATGGGAGGCATAGGTAGGAAGATTACCTGTCCTGACCAAAAAACAAAATAAAACAAAACACTAGACCCTATCTGAAAAAATAAAGCAAAAGAGGCTGGGGACATGGCTCAAGTGGTTGAGTACCTGCCTAGAAAGTGTTAGGTTCTGATCACCACAAAGAAGGAGGAAGAGGAGGGGGTAGGGAGGAGAAGAAGCAAGAATTACAGTCTCTTACCTCCTTTTCGTTCTATCTATGTTACTTTTCGATTATAGTGATCCACAAAAATAATTATTTCTAAAACCTGGCCGAAAGGCCATTGCATTTGATCCTTTACATTAAAATATGTAATTAAAAATTTTTAATTAAAATTGTTAAATATTAAAATACAAATAAAAATACTTTTTTAAAGATAAAGACTTCTTACTTTTAGAGAGAGACTGTTGACCAAGATACTGTCTCCAGAATTCAGTAACATAAGGGATACAACTGAGCACCTGGGCTTTGAAGGGGTACTGAAATGCTTTGAAGCTCATTAGTACTAACTTACATTTTCTTTTTTTCACTTGTAGATTTAAATATTAAGTCATCAGGATCTGGCTGTGTAAAAGTCCAAAATATTGAGTGTGATCATTGCAAAATTGAAACCGAGCAGGGGACCAGCACCTTACAGTCTGTTAAGGTATAAGCATTTTTCTAATTTTGTTACAATTTGAAAAACCCTTAAAATACAAACTTTAGTATCTAACTAAAGTGATTATTCTAGTTTTTCAGATTTCAACCTTCATTCATTCATTTGTCAGAAATTCTTTACAAAAGTTTTGCCTTGACCTCAGTTTTGTTTTGAAACTACAAATGTAGCAACTTTGAAGATTTCACCTAATATTTCTCTTATATATCATATCAAAGTGTACAGTGAAACTCAGAGTATATTCTTAGTATTCTAAGATCTTAGTAAGATAAAGAAATTTTAGTTTTTCCAATAATGTTGTTCCACTTATTAGAGTAAGGAAAAGTCTTTTTATGTACTAGAAATGTCCTTAAAATATTCAGTTACTTTAACCACATTTTTAATATACCTATCAGGTGGCTTTTTACTTAAGGACCAAGTGGCTGTTTATGCAGAACAAGTGATGGCTCATTGTGTTTTAGTAAACATTTTTATATTTAATTTGCTTAAAATTAGATTGGTTTTAGCTATAGAAGATTTGAAATACTTGTCTGATAGGCAGTTTGTTGTAACTCCTAGTTCTGCTAGCACTTGCATAGTCAAAATGCAATACTTTAGCAAACTTTGACTGTAGGTAGGTCATTTTGTTGAAGAGAAGTCTGTCATAATTGCAAAACATTTTCATCTTTAGGTTTATAAACACTAATGATGATTAATTGGTGGATATTTATTTTTACATCATTCATTTTTATGCATCTCTATTTGCATAATGATTTTCAATATCTGTCCACATATAAATCAATTTTAAATGAATTTAGTTGCACAAACATCATAAAAGATTTTCCTGCTTTAGTAAAACAGGTTGGGTTCAGATTCTTGTAAAAGATTGTACAATGAAATCTTCATTCTTAATGACAAACTGCATGAGAATACCAGAGTTCCTTTTTGTCCTTAGAAATCTATCCTTCACTCATCTGATGCTTAAGTTTTAGAGAATTAATCTTGAATATTGACTTCTAAAGACTCAGAGTTGGGGATTTCCAGTTTCATAGTCAAAATTACAATCTAAAACGCTGCTATCTGTTTCTTTGCATTCATCTGATAATTGTTTTATTGAGATAGAATTATGCTATGTAGCCCAAATTGACCTCAAACGCTCTATCTTTCTATCTCAGCCTCTCCAGTGCTAGAATTACAACCACGCACCACCATGCCCAGATTCATCTGATAACTCAGAAACATATTTGTCTGTCAGTTTTCTTCTTTCTTTTTGCCATTATGGATACAAAACAAAAGATGGTTTCTCAGTCTTGGCACTACTGACATTTGGGCCAGATAATTCTTTGGGGTAGGGGTCTACCCTGAAGTATAGGATGTTGAGCACCATCTCTGGTCTTTTCCTTATAGACACCAGTAAAATGCTCCTATCTATCCTAACTATCTCCAGACATTGCCAGATGTCCTTTGGGGACAAATCATCTCTAGGCAAATCCATCATTCTTTTGGTTTCCTATTATTTTTGTCTTTTTCTTAGTACAGCTGGGGACAAATGATGAATAATGGTGATATAAGTCCTAGAAGAATGAAGTAGTAAAATATTTTAAGACATAAGAAAAATAAAGAAAGTTATCCAAGAATCCCATAAGAAAAGTTATCCCAGAATGTATTTTAGATTAAAAGAGTTCACTGAACCAATATGGTCATTTCAAGATAGAATGAGTTTAATTCTATTTTTAAAGAATAAGTAATTTTAAAATTTGTTCTTTAGAAGACATCTAAGGAAGAATATCAGTCCTTATAAATAAAATCACCTAAAAAAGAAATTCAAGAACAAAAACTAGGCATATGATACTTGGTGTACTAAGGGTTACAAGAATTTTTTTTTACTGAACTCTGTAGCTCACACCTGTAATCTCAGCTACTTGAAAAGCAGAGATCAGGAAGATGGAGGTTGAGGCCAGCCTGGGCAAAAAGTTAGCAAGATGCCATCTCAATAAACAAGTGGGGCATGGTGGCACATGTCCATGAGTCTAGCTACATGGGAGGCCGTAAGTAGAAGGATCAAGGTCTGAAGCTGGCCCAGGGCAAAAATGAAAGACCCTGCCTGAAATGTAATAAAGGAAAAAAGGACTGGGGATGTGGCTCATATAGTACGGCACCTCCTTACCAAGCACGAGGCCCTGAGTTCAAACCCTAGAACTGCCAAAAGAGAAAGAGAGAATATTATTCTTGAGATCTTGGATTTAATACCTTAAGTTCACAGATGAGAGCACCTTGGTAAAATATCTGGTTTCAGTTTTAAATGTGGTGGAATATCATCATGAATTAGTGATCATCTGTTAATATATCTTTCATTTATTTGAAGTCTTCTGTACAGTTGATCTATGTAATAAATTTTATAGCAATAATAATTACTATTAATTAGTCCTTAGTATGTACAGGAATCCTAGCTAAGCCTTTGTTTAATACTTGAAGCCTCTCCGTTTTATCAAGGAGAAAGCAGGAGGAAACAAGAGACTTTGAGACTCATTTGAGTTCACATAGCAAAAAAAAAAAAAAAAAAATTGAGCTTGAATTTGACCTTGAATCTTCCTCATTCCCAAGCTCATGCTCCTTCTATCTTTCTTTATTATCTAAGCAAAACATATGGCAATATAACATTTATTCAGCATGCTTAGGAAATAAGGTAAGTACATTTTTGGGCAATAGACCCTTAATTCATTGGGTGCCTCACATTTATGATTTTTTTTAAATGTAGTATACTTTTATTTCCTAAATAATTTCTCATTTATTTTTACTACTTATTTTTTTTAATTTCACATTTTTGGGGAATTAGATTAACTTTGAATTATAACAGCAGCTTAGTGTTTTCAAGCCTTAGATCTGTTGGAAAATCTCATGATTGTCTCTAGGAAAAAATACACATGTATAAGAAATTTTGTGCTGGGTGCTGGTGGCTCACATCTCTAATCCTAGCTACTCAGGAAGCAGAGATGAGAAAGATCGCACTTTGAAGCCAGCCTGGGCAAATAATTCGCAAGACCCTATCTCAAAAAAACCCTTCACAAAAAAACGGCTGGTGGAGTGGCTCAAGGTTTAGGCCCTGAGTTTAAACCCCAGTACTGGAAAAAAAAAAAAAAAAAAAAAAAAACCACAAAATTTTGTTTATAATTTTATAAGTTTCACAGTCTCTCTAGAAATCCCTGTAAGCTTGTTTAAGAAATCTTGATTTGAAACAACAGTTGTTTTAGAGATAGACTTGTCCAGGATTTATTAATGATTTGCCTAATAAAAAGTATATTAAATATAGTTTGACTTTTTGTTTGTCATGCTGGGATCAAACCCATGGCTTTATACCAGCTGGGCCAGCACTCATGTCTGTGGGCATGAAGAAGTTAACCATGCTACAACACAAACCGTTTTAGGCATGATTCATTTTGCATTTTCACTATATTTTTTTCTGGCACTGGGATTTGAACTCAGGGCATTACCTTGCTAGACTGGGGAGTTCTACTACTGAGCCACACTTCTGGCCCTTTTGCTTTAGTTATTTTTGAGATAAGGTCTTGCTTTGCATCTGGCCAGCCTGGACAGAAATCCTCTTATTTATGCTTCCCACTTATCTTAAAGGCAGGCATGTACCACCACATCTAGCTGTTGGTTGAGATGGGGTCTCACAAACTTTTTGCCTAGGCTGGTCTTGTACCATGATCCTCTAGATCTCTGCCTTCTACATAGATAGGGTTACAGGTGTGAGCCACTGCACCCAGCTGATTTTCACTAAATTTTAAAAAATTGATTCCTGGGCTATTTTACCTGAAGTTTTATATTTTCCCTCCCTTCCCCCAGTAAAGCAACCAGAAGCTATGCAGTTGTTTTGAGTTTTTGTCTCATTAATGTTGGCGAGTTTGCTTTTGCTATATTGTAGCCTTTGCAGCTTCTCCTATTTACCTGTTCTGTCCCTCTTTGTGATTGTAGCAGAAGATGTACATAGTGGTTGAGGGGAAGTAAATGACTCTAAAAACACAGACCAGACATCTAATAGCTCATATACAATTATAGTTTCTTACCTTTGACCAGGTGTGCGGTAGCTCTTTTCCATTCAGTGATTCCTTGAATCTTCTGGCTCTAAACTAGAATCGCTGATTAGAAAAAATCTGCCCTCATCTGTTGGAAGGCGAAGAGCACAGAGAAGGCACACCTGTCCTAAAAGCACCAGCCTGGAAGTGGCACACAGAGTCCCACTTGCATTCTGTTGGCGAGAACACAGCAAACCCATGAAGTTCAGGAGGCTAGAAAATTGTCTCATCGTGGGCCCAGCTGATATGCTTCATTTGGAGAACCAACAGTAGTGACTTCCACAGTTGCCAAGTGTGAAATCAAGTTACGCATACACATGTGTGGGGTCTGTCAGAGGCTGACTGGCTCGTGACTGCTGTTTTATTCCTATGTCGGGGCATTTTCACCTAGCTTTACTTTCTGGGGTGCGTTATGCTTAGAAAGTGTAACAGTGGGCTGTTACCCTGAGCATGATCTGTCCTCTTCCAGACCACTCCAGCCTTATTATTTATTCAGAATTCTCAGAACGGGGTTCCGAAAAGTATAATAGCCATGTCTTTGGGTGTTGCAAGGATTGAATGATCTGGATCCATGTAAAGTAGGAGCATCATCCCTGGTGCTGAGAACCTGCCAAAGAAGTAACAACGATTATTAGTATAGTAATGATTTATATTAATAATTATGAATGGTGCCAGGGTTAATATTGTCACCCTCATTTGTGTTTACTTAGCCAGACACAATGATCCTTGACTCCCCTGCTTTTCTTAAGTGAAGCCATTAGAATATTCAGGTATCTCTTCTTCTTCCTTTGAGTGCAGGTGGTTCATTGAACTCTTTTTTCCAGTTGACATTATTATTCTAAACAGATGAGTTTCTATTTCTTCCCAGGTTCTTCTTTTGCTGCTTTATTATTACTAAAAAAAGAAATATTGCAAATGCTTCTTTAGTATAAGTCAAATTGACTCTCTCTTTTTTCTCCATATATTTCTGTGTTTGTCTTCCAGAGTCAAAAAATACATGTTCTAACAAAAGGAGGCAAAGTGATCTGTCTGGGAACAGTTTATGGAAATATAGATATCCATGCATCAGACAAAAGTGTAAGGTTGAAACTTTGTTTTAGTTATTATAATTTTGTTTTTGGTTGGGTCACAAAAGTAGGTAGCTTCTACAAAGCTTGTGGTGTAGCATTTCCTTTTGATACATTTGGTTAATTAATAAATTCAAATTTGGAATTCAGGTAATTAAATATTATGCACTTTAAATTTTAGTTTGTGATTTAATACTTTTGATAGTCATTACATTCCTTATTTCGAATCGGTAAAACTTAAATACTTAGCATTTAATTCTAATTCAAAGGAGATTTTATTGTAATGATCATTGATTAAAATAAAGTAATACTACCAGTATCTATCTGGATTGGGTTTTTCTTATGTGTTAGGTTTACTTGAATACAGTATTTTCCAAGACCTGTTTACTTTGCTTTTATGCAAACGGAAGGATCAATTTTGAAACTCAACTTTCTTTAATATTTCCACAAGGTGGCACCATTCCTTTTTTGTAGTAGTAGTAGTAGTGGTAGTAGTCTTGGGGAGTTTGATTATTATAGGAAAGTAGATGTAATTTTTAGTTAGGTATTCTTATTGCTTTCTGTGATTTAGCATAATACTAAGAGTATTAAGATAGTATTATGAGTAAGGGAGTAATTTGGGAAGTATAAGTTGTCAGTTTTTAAAATGTGATCAATAATGTCTTAAATGTTTAAGAAAAATCTAAGTCTTGCTTTAGAGTTTCACAATTTACAAGGGTCTTTTGCTAAATTTCATTCCCAGCTTTATTCTCAGATAATTGATGGGAGGAGTTGTGAGCCTATCTTACAGCTAGAGTATGCTGGCATAATTTTAAAAAGGTAGATTATAACACTACTTGTTTCTATTGGTGACATTTAATTCACTATCACCTTTCTCTTAGAGCCATTGAGAGGCTGTTTAAATCCAAATATTTATATGTATCCTTCGAATTAAACTAGAAGAGTGTTCAAAGGCTGTATGGCCTTAGATGACAGCCCTTTTGAGATGGCTTTTGGTTTCACTGATAAGATTACTGTGGTCTTAGAGTTACAAGAGGAAACCACAACTTTGCATCTCCTAAGCTCAGCCCTCTAATTTATGGCCAGTGTTACTTGAAGTGATCTCTACGCTACTGTGATAGAACATGTTTACATCAGATCTGAGTATCACAAGTTTAAGCCAGTTTGCTATTTTGAATAGTGTAGCCAATCATTAGTCATTTATTTGTTTCAAAACTGTGGCAAGCCTTCCTGGTGGCTCAGTTTTTAATGTCAACAATTTTATATTAACCTTTACATTTGTTTATTAATACTATAAAGGTGATTTGGAGTCCTTAACTATCTTCATTATCGCCTAATCTAATAAATGTATCTAAAAGATAACTATAGCAAACATCATGCTCCTCATAGAGAACAAAAGTAAGGTAAAGATGGCCACTATTCATCTGCTAGCTCTGTATCACCATTGAATTGGAGGCTGGAGCCAGATGGCAAGGGAAGAAAAAGCAGGGCAAAGTATTAATATAAGGCCTGGAAGCCAGGAAATGGAACTATCATTTGTAGACAATCTAATCATGCATGTAGAAGTTTTTTTCTAATACAGATAAATTATTAGAATTTTTTCTTAGTAGTGATAATGTTAATATTCCCCCTAAATATTAATATTATAGTAAATTCTAGTAGTGAGTTTATTTGATTGCTGGATTAAGATCACACACAAAAGACAGTTAAGGTAAAATGAAATTTTAAAAGATACCTTGTATAATAGCACTTAAAAATATCTAATAGGAGTAAACCTTACAAACGATGGAAGAATTCAAGTTGGCAGAGTGGCTCAAGTGGTAGAGCACCTGCCTAGCAAATGTGAGGCCCTGAGTTCAAACCCAGTGCCACCAAAAGAAAAGAAGAAACAAAAATGGAAGAGTTCTGCAAAGAAAACATAACACATTATTAAGAGAAATTAAAAGAACCTAATTAAATATATATATGGTCTATTTCACATTCTACAGAGAAAAATGCATATTGTTCAATCTTATAATTAGAGCTAGGGAATCAGAATCAAAGACATGATTGTGTCCTATGTAGTAACTGCTTATGTAGTTGTCCATTAATTCTGGCTTTTTTCCAGTCTTTGTTTTATAGTGAACTGATTAGACTCTCTCTTACTAGACGGTGACCATAGATAAACTACAGGGAAGTTCTGTTCACGTATCTACTGAAGATGGTTTGCTGAATGCCAACTATCTTTACTCAGAATCATCATTTCTATCTTCTGCAGCTGGGGACATTACATTAGGAAATATTCATGGTAAGCTGACAAAGGCTTAATACATGTCAAAATTTCCACGTAGTATCAATTTTAAGAGATGACTGTGTAGTTGAAGAAGGATCAGGAAACTGGCCTTCTAAATAATTAATTGCAGACTAGTAATCTTTTAAAAAAAACTATGTAAATAAAATGACTCAAACTAATTTAACATAATCTTGAGAAGAAATTGAAGATTATGCTGTTACATATGAAACTAATCCTAATTCTGATTTTTTATTGCATATTTTGTAACAGGAAATGAATACCAAGAAATACATGCAAATGAAATAAAAGGAGTGCTAAATAAAGATGAGTTTTAAGTGGTTGCTTTTATGTTATGATAGCGTAGCTGAAAGTTAAATTAATGAAACATTTGGGTGGCTCTAATTATAGGAACTCAGTGATACTAATTTTGGTTAAAATGCTTTATGTACATTTTTATACTGACACCACATCTTCTCAGCACCTTGCCATTTTCAGTTTTCTTTGATTAAGTTTCTTCTTGTGATTTCCAAAACATGTCTGCAATATAAGCAATAATACCTAGTCAGTGTAAGCAGTAATACCTAGTTAATGTTTGTCTTATGGAAAGAAAAAGAGAGCATAATGGTGAGGTAGTATGGCACAGGGCATGCCAATGTTTACTTCACTCAGCCTGCTTCCTAGAGCACATAATTTAAATCCAGGCGTGTCCTCTGGAATATACATATGGATATAATTAAGAGTCACTTATCCCAGAAAAAAGTATAGTACGTACACATCTGTCAAATGCCTTTTGGGCCATATTCTAGGACTTGAAATTTTTCCATAAATGGTTCACTCATTTCACTTCTATAGTAAAGCTGATATTGGTATCTGTATATTTTGGCAAAATCCCCAGATTCTAGTAGTGAGCACAAATCAGTAGGTGATCTTAGAAAGTATGAGTAGTGCTAGCCATGTCATATAGCAAATTGACAAGTAGCCTTCTAGTTTAAAAACAAACAAAACAAAAAGAATATATATCGAAATGATTCTTGAACCTCAATTTAACAGTTGAGCTTCAACTATTCTTGCAAGATTAAAGTATTATGTGAGCCCAGAATACTTGAGTACAAGTAGGATTGTATCCAGACAAAGATAATGGGTTTGTTTACTTTATTTCTTTTCTTTGTTCCGTTGGGCAATAAGTAGTTAGTAGGTGGTGGTAGCAGTAGTAGTAGTAAAAAAGTTGTATTTTTAAATGACTTTTATGTAAGCATTTCTATGTTAATCATAATTATTCTACCTAGTCTAGTGAGTAGCTTTAAGTGAAAAAAAATTCCTTATCAAGTCAGATGTTGGTTAATACCCACAGGAAAAACAGCTCTGTTCTCTATGCTGCTTTATAGCATGGTTACACTCATGCATTAATGTTAATGTATTTGCTTGCTTTTAAGATGGACAAGAATTGAACTTGGGATAACTTATCACCAATTGAGTATATATAGTCATACAGGTGTACTATTTTGAGCAGTCCTCAAAGTACTCTAGGTCTGTTGATTACTTAAAGTAGCTGAAACAGAACCACTGCTTGGGATAAGAGTTCATTCCTTAGCTTTTGTAAAGCCTTTTCATATTTACTGACCTTTAGTAGAAAGTCAAAGACAATTTCCCTCCGTGGTTTAAACATAGGTTCTCTTTTGACTCTTGTCTCCAGTTGGGTTTCCCTGAAAGGAGAGCACTCAGATGGAAAGTAGAGTGCAGCATGTTTGCTAGGGAGAAATCCTGGGACTGATGCCATGTAAAGGAAGGAAGCCTAATTTCCATGGGAAAAGTTGGACTGTGATATGGTTTCCACAACTCCACGGAGCCCTGAAGCTGGGATGCCCCCCAGAGTTTGTCTCAAGTTGTAGTGAGGGGAGCTGGACTTTTCTATTCCCAATCATTAGTTGCCAACTGCCCAGGGAGCAGTGTGATCTTGGGCCAAGATGGCTCTCTGCAGCTGAGGCAGTTCCCAGAGAGGGCTGACTGCTGAGGACTGTCTGCCAGTAGTGCTGTCAACAGTTAGGAAAATAAGCCTTTCCAGGTACAAGGAGGCTCCAGGTCATGAATCACAACCCCTGCTCCAGTACATTTATTCATTCAACTCTCTTATTGACCAGTTGTTGTATACCAGATTTCCAGGCACCAGGGTGCAGAGTTGGGCAGGAGATGATTCCTATCCTTAAAGAATTCAGTCTAGTGGAAGGACTAATGTCTTTTCTTTCTTATTTTCTCAGTCACTACCATCCCATTGGGATGCTCCTTTCTATTTCTTCTTCAGTTGCTGTCCATTGTCACCCCGCCTCCATGCAATGCACTCTTAACTGTTTCTTCACAAATCCTTTGGTAATGGTAGTATAGCAGTGAGCAGGACTTGGGGAAGGGAAAACCTGATGTAGTTGCTCTCATGTTGTTTAGCCCTGCTTTCCTCATCTAGTCTTGGTCCTTACTCTGCTTTGGCTTTTCATTACGTATGAGAAAGAAATAAGAAAGGAGACACTCTTCATTTCCTAGTCACACCCCAAGGCTTTGACAATTTTTTAAATCATCCTTTAAACAAGGCTAAGTTTACTGCCTCTTTTCCATTATCATCTTTATTTCTGTCTTGGTATCACGGTATTAAATGAACTTGCTCTTGAAGTTTAGAATTCGAGGGTAGATGGATGCAGAAGGGCAGGCAAGGTTTTTAGTTTCACACTCTGGTAGGTGAGAAGATTAGAGTCATGACTGTTGAAAGGGAGTCCCTGTGTTCTGTTAGAGTTTTAGTGTGTGGGTGGAGGTGGAGGTAGCGGGGAGTGTATGTCTCCCAAGGATCTTCCCAAGCTGGAACTGTGAATGTATGTTTCAGTGAATTCTTTGTTCTAAATGCTGATGTTATGTAACACAAATTAGGTGTATATTTTGGCTATATTTAAACAAACTGGCTTGGGATCTTAAAACTTATTTTTATGGGAAAATATCTTGCTGTTTCCTAGCAACTGACTTATAGAAAATAAACTTTGAGAATATATGCATTCAAAAGCCCATCTGTTTAGGATTTATTTAGTTTGGCTTCCTTTTTCTTAAGCCAGGGTTAAACTGATTTTTTGTCCAGGTAGAGTTGAAAGATCCAACATATTGATGTAAAAAACCATGCATAGGCAGATATGAACAATAAGCATCTTTTTTGGTAGATTTTACTAGTATATGAGTTTGGAGTCCTTGTGCCAGTAGGTGGGGTGGGTGGTTGTTTGAAAGCAAACATGTAATGAGTGCCTAAATTAGCCATTTCCTTCTACTTAATGGACAGTTAGCTGTTGATAGAGGAGGAAAACAAGATTGAGAAATATCTAATTGTTTACTCTTAAGTATATTAGTAAAATAATAAGGATTTTATCCTGTGCTCATGACTTTTAGGAGATGTACTTAAACAGTATTCAAACAAATTTGGGTACATAGCCATGACGAGCTCCTTGACCATTACTGACAATTCCATCATCGCTTTGAATGATTCCTGGCTCTAAAGATGTTTCCTCTGGGCAGACAGCACTGTACCACTGATGCTGTAATTTGTCCATGTTCTATATAGTAATCTCCTTGAGCTTCTGGACCATTTATTAAAACCTTATGATATCTGGCAAAATGTGGATGTTCATATGGCATTCAGAACTTGACTCCTTCCATAAAAGTGATTCTGTTACCTTAAATGTATGGCTTCTGAGGCTTCCAGGAAAGGAGGAGAGACCGTGAAATTTATTTTTTTCTATATTTTCCTCTTCATTAGGCTCAGCACTAACAGGTTAGATGTTGGTTTGCTGTCAGTTTGTCCTCAGCTCGTTGGAGACACTTAGAGACTCTGCTTCTTCCCCAAAGGTGATATTGCCAACTTCAAGCTTGTGGCTTCCATGAAAAAAAGAGAATGCATAGAGGATCACACAGGAAGTTTCAGAAACCAGACACAGAAGTGTGTGAATTATTTCTGCCCACATGCCCTTACAAAGATGTTTTCAAATGGCTATGTCCAACTGCAGAGGCTGACCTAGGTAGTTAAGAGTATTCTAAGGAAGGAGAGAAGCACACATATAGTAGTAGGCATTGGTGGTTTCAGTCATATCTTATATTTATAATTGCTCTTTCACAAATGTCTATGTATTCCTTTTCTTTCCACCTGTTTGATGTTGGTATCCTACAGGATTTCATCCATGACCTATTGTTCTTTCTTTACATGCTTTCCTTGGGCATCTTTTGTACGCTTGTATCTTGATGATTCAAATTTATATCTGTAACCCTGACTTTCAACTCACGTATTCGTCTGCTTGGTAGACACAGTCGATGGGATTTTCATAGGCATCTCAAGTTCGGCATTTCCAACTTCTTTTATTCCTTCTTTTCCAGCATCTCAACCTCACTATGATGCATCTCCTCAATTTCCATTTTCAGGTTTTGATATCAACAAATACCTAATTCCCCATGCTATACATCTGTAAGTTTCCTTAAATTCCTCTCTCTTACCTCCCACATCTAGTCATGTACTAAGGTTAGGCAGGTTTTAGCCTAACACAGCTCTTTAGTCTTTCCCATTATTCTCCTTCTGATTTTAGTCTTCTCTTTTAGAACCGTGTCATCTCAGTAATTTTGCCTCGAGCCTTGCCACCTTCAAGTCCATCCTCCTCACTATAGCTGTAGCAGTTTGTTAGAAATGCACACTGAATATGTCAGTCTCTTTTTCAAACCCTTTTCTCCTGCCTCATAGACCCACCTAACTTCTCTCTTCCTTCTTCTGACCTTATGCTTTGTCTTCCAGAATTATATAACCTCTTACTTTTTCCTGTACGTGGTCTTCACCTGCTGTATACCTCTGAGTCCTTGATCAGAGCCTTTGGTCATTGTGGTCATGCTATTCATATTCTACTGTAATGCTTTTCCCAGCTTTTTAAAATACTTCCTTGACTTCCAGTAGCCTTTCAGTACTCAGTTAGAGCATCTTCACCTTATCTCTAGCTTTCCATTGGCCCATAAATTCTTGCTTAATTATAAACTCCTCAAGAGCAAGGATCATGTTTTATATGTTTCCATATTCTTAGCATTTAGCACTGTGGTTTACAGATAGCCAGGGCCTCCCTTCCTCTCTCACCCTTACCCTTCCCTGCAAAAAAACAAAAACAAAACAAAAATCCCAAAGGACTTGAGCTTTAAGGATATTTGATTGCTCTCTTTGGATAATGAGAGTTTATGTGCTGTTTTTACCATGATCACATGCTTTTACTGAGGAAAAAGAAATCAATGTCTTTATCATTAAATTGATTGCTTTTTTTCTCCAACCATGCTAGAATGAAGAGTTTCAAGATAAGAGAAGCTATATATTTTCTCAAATACTTGGATTTGTGGAAAACTTCCATAATTGAGAGTAGCATAAGCACACATAGTTATTACAGACCATATGTTGTCTGCTTTACTAGAAAGAAGCTTTTACTAAGACCTATTCTCAAATCATTGATTCATAAAAATTATTTTCAATGATTGGAGCTGAAATAGGTGACGTCAAAATAAGGAAAGTTTTGCTAATAGTTTCCATTATTGATTTGTGTACTTTTACATGTTTTGCTTCATTGCACAAAGTGTTTGAGTCAAGAGTTCATTTCATATTTTCTAATGATTTGGGAATATTTCTGTTTAGGATGAAGATTTTTCTAAATATTTTGGTATAAACTGAAAATACGCTTTTGTTTACTGTTTTATTAAGTATTGACAAAGTTATTACTGTATTTGTTCCTTACTTCCATAGTTTCTTGTTCTATTGTGTTTTACTGTGTGGTAGCACTCTAACATTCAGTTGTCTGAAACTCCAAATTCTACTATACTATGAAATCATTCTTTATGGACCTAAACTTTAGCTTTCTAGCTCTAAAAATCATTATTTTCTTGAGACGTCTTCACTTTCAACGCAAGCACTCATAACTGGTTTTTTTGTTCATATTTTCATTAAAAAGAGTAACTTTTATTGCATTCATTGGAGACTAGTATAAAACTATAAAGCTTCATTTCCTTGTAAATGGATGATCTGCAAAACATATATTATGTTTTAATCATGTATATGTAGTTCTGCCTTTTTACCTTTGCACATGTGATTCTATTTCTCTGAAAGAGAATCTTTCAGAATCTTCCCTCTTAGCATATTTAGATCTTACCCATGTTTCAAACCCAAGCTCAAGTGGTACTTTCTATATGACTACCCTCTCTGTCCATGCCAGGTCATTTGATTTCTTTCCTCTGAAAGGATATGGCACCTAATTCGTGCTCTTCACTTAGGATGTTAAGTTATAATTATTAACATATACTAATCTTTAACTTTTCATGTGCATATCCACATATTCCCAGATAACTTATAAGGTTTTATATGGCATTCTGTCTTCTGGCTCATTAATTATTCATGTCCCATGTATTAGTCTGTTTTATATTGCTATAACAAAATGCCTGAGGTTGGGTACTTTTAAGTAAAGATGTGGGTCCAAACAGCATGGTGCCAGTGTCATGATGAGGCCCCCAAGCTGAATCACAACATGGTGGAGAAGTGGAAATGGAAATGGCTCCTTGCAGAAGAACCCAAGCATGTGGGATGGCCTTTCTTTACAACAACTCACTCTCTCAAGAACTAATTCATTCCTGCAAGACTCTACCTATTCTATAAGACCAGCATTAGTCTGTTTATGAGGGTGGCACCCCTTTGATGTAATTATCTTCCACTATGCCCTGCTACTTAAAGTTTCTACCACCCCAACACTGCCACTTAGGTTCTTAAGCTTCTAAGCACATGAGCCTTTGGGAGATAAACCATAACATCCCTCTTACATGCAAAGTACACTCCCTTCTTCCTAAGGTTCCTAATGGTATCATCCCATTATGCAGCACCTCAAATCCAAGAATGTCTCTCAAAATCTCTCCTATCATAGATGGGTCTGCTCAATATAACTCCACTCTTAAGTACAGCTCAAGTGCAATTCCTCTCAGTCCTTAGACCAGTGAACTAAAGACACAAGCTATCTATTCCCCACAGACAGCACCACCACCACTCACACACACCCACACGCTTAAGTTATGGTGGTAGGACAGGCATCTAAGGGATAAATAGGAGGTACAAATATTGGTGGTTCTTTGATAGATCTCAGGCTTGGGAATGGTTCTTTGTGGTTCTGGGTTTTACCCTCTGAGCTCTTGGTTCCATCCTCTGATTCATCCTTGCTTTTTATGAAATGTAGTATATCTTTACAGCTGAGAAGTTTTCTTAGTCTGCTTCGTGCCAGTAGAATATTGGGTATCCAGTAGTCTCTTTGCATTGTACTGTCACCATCCCTTTCAGTCCAAGTTGGCAGTGTTTGCTGATTTATTTCTCTCAAAAACTTTGTCAGCGTCTTGTGAATCTCATTGGGACTTGTTCTATTAAAGCTATACCCCAAAAATCTTTTCAAAATATGGGCTTCTGCAGAGATATTAAGGTAGAGCATCATTAAGCTTTCCAGAAGGCCTATTTGATGGAGAGGATATGTATCCTTAATAGTTTTTTTTGGGTTGGGGAGGGGAGGAAGTTCTGGGTTTGAACTCAGGTCCTCGTGCTTGCTAGGCAAGCACTCTACCACTTGAGCCATGGCCCCAAGCCCTTTTTGCTTTAGTTATTTCTTGGATAAGGTCTTGTATATTTGCTCAGAGCTGGCTCAGACCACAATCCTTCTAGCATGACCCCATATAGCTGGAATTACAGGCACCACCATGCCCAGCTTATTTGTTGAACTGGAGTCTCAGTCACTTTTTGCCCAGGCCACTCTTAAACAGTGATCTTCCTGGTTTCTGAGCTACTGTCCATGTAGCTGGGATTACAGGCATAAACCATCATACCCAACCAATTTAATCTTTTTAAAGAACTTTTTTTGTAAGGGATTAATACTATGAGATACCACAATTGATTTTCTGGGGTTTTTGGGAGTGGGCAGTACTGGGGTTTGAACTTAGGACTTTGTGCTTGTTAAGCAGCTTCTCTACCACTATTTTTGTGGAACTGGGATGTGAACTCAGGGCTTTGCTCTTGCGATACAGACACTCTACCTCTTGATGTACACCTCCAGTCCATTTTGCTCTGGTTATTTTTGGATATGGACTCTCTAGAACTATTTGCGCTGGCTGGCCTTGAACTGCCATCCTCCCATTCTCAGCCTCCCAAGTAGCTAGGATTACACGTGTGAGCCACCAGCACCCACTTTCTCTACTACTTGAGACACACTGCCAGCCCTTTTCTGGGGTCTTAACAGAAGTTTTCACATTCACTCTCACCTTCATTTTTAGACCATGTCTTACCAGTGCTCTGTATTCAAATTTTATTTGAGAGTCATTAATAGTCCTTCCTTTAGTTTCAGTTTATCTCTCCTTGCAGTTTACTGTATGCAGCAAGGAAAAACAAACAAACAAAAACCAGCCAGCATCTGTTTAAAAATATTTGGATCATTGAGTTCTTTGGGCACATTTCTTACTTCCCACATTACCTTACGTTATAGTGTTGCTAAGTTTCTGCTACTACTTACCAAGAATCCTCCTTCCTCCAGTTTTCAAAGCCATTTTTCTTTCTCCTTTGGACCCTTGTGTGAAGCATACTCAATGTCCAGATTTCTGCTCAGTCTGTTCAGGGCAATTTAGGCTTTCTCTAATATGCACTTTGGAATCCTTCCAACCTCTGCCTGCTACCAAGCTACAAAGTCATTCCACACTTTTAGGTATTTATTATGACAGCACCCCATTTTGGGTGCATCAACATTCCTGGCCTTTTGCAATAAATTATCTCAGAACATAGCAATTGAAAATTGCCAAGCAATAATAAGCATTTATTGTCTTGTTGGGTGGGTCAGGAATCTAGATTTTCTGCCTTAAGATCACTCACAAGGCATCAGCCAGGGTGGGAGCTCATCTGAATGTTCACCAGGGAGAGAATGTGCTTTCATGCTCACTCGTGTGGTTGTTGGCAGGATTCAGTTTGGATCCTGTTGGCCAGGGGCCTCTTTGATTTCCTTGCCAGATGGAGCTCTTCCACCATAGGACAGCTGACAACATGGCAGCTGGCTTCCATAAGAACAACAGAGGACCTCATCTCAGAAGTGACATCCCATCACTTTTCTCCCTTCTCTCTGCTAAAAGCAAGCTGCTAAGGTCCAGTGAAGGAAGTCCACACGAAGCAAGGAGACTATACAAAGGCATGAATACTGAGAGGCAGTATGATCTTTGGCCACTATTTGCATGTAATGATGAATCTATTTACTGGGTTCGAAAATTGGAACACACCAATGAAACAATATTTACATACACATTTAACAAGATCCTCACAGCGTGTACCTTACTGAACCTTGAAAATAATTCTACAGGCTTCTCCATAAGACCCATGTTTTTTTTTTCCTACACCAATGGACCCCTTGTTCATATATGAAGGATGATGGCATATTAGGACCTTTAGAAAGGTTTTCATGATCAGGCATATCTGACGAGTAGGTGAATGCTTTTTCCCAGATACTGATACATCAGTATTTACAAAATGTATGAACTGAGATTACCCTAGGTTAATTCTGAGGCCAAAGTTATTCCTTTACTTTATGAAAAAAAAGAATTATGTTGGAAAAGGTAATATTGCTTTCATTTTTGGTGGGGTAATTATGAGTTTCTGACCCCAGGAGTACTTATACATCTACCTACACACATGAAGAAAAAATCTACTATTTTTGGTATTAGAGGAAGAAGACTAGGAAGGCTGGTTGGAATATCTTATACTTGTACTGGAAAATGTATTTCCATTGAGAGGTGGAAAACTTTGAAGGTGGTTTTCTTTGTTAGTCTTACCTCCATGTAGGCGCTACCCTTACCCCCAGACCACTTCAACTCTTGGCCCAGACACTATTTTAATCTAACAGACAGACATGGCAACTGACCTGAAAAAAAAAAGTAATTATTGTTTTCCATACAGCATTTTAGTATTATTTGGTCCAAAACTTGGCTTTGTGTGGTCAGATAAATGATATTTAGGTTGAAAATGTGTAATGAGTACACATGAGTAATTTTTTTCTTCATTTATAGGCCTTAGAAGTATTATTTTTCCTCCACTCTTGCCAGGAAATATGGTTGTTTGTTTTGCAGTTATGTTATAAGCTTAAGGATTGGGAATGGAGGGAAAGGGTTTGCATAGATGCTTAAAGCTACTTACATCTTCAGAACCACAATTAAATCTCTGACTGGATTTGTAACACTGAAAACATTGCTGACAACAAACAGTGTAAAAATATTGTAGCTATCCAGCACAGTACCTTTCCAGATTAGCCCCCAAATGACCTCCTCTTTTTCTTTTCCGCAGGTAATACAATATTACAAAGTGAGACGGGCAACATCACAGTAGGTATGTTCTAAAATGCCAGTTGGTGAATCTTGCCTACTTCTTAAAATAGCTATATTTGTGAGGCTTCATTATAATATACAGTGAAGCTGATGAACCTGACAAGATCCTGACGTGCAAGTCAAATATAGGCAGACCCAAAGTAGGAATACGTCCTCTCGAAGAAAATTACCCGAGCCTGGCATTAAGAAGTATAAATTCCTTGAGTTCCTCAAATCTATAAATTATATCAGTGTTTATTGGTCCCAATATTGTGTTAAATTTGAAGACAATCCTGAGTAGGCCAGTAACTTTCCTCTTAGTCAACATGTATTTATGAGTACCTGCTGTGTGTTAGGAATTCTTTTATAACCCGACTTAATTCATCTCCTCTATTTTTCTCTTTTCTACCTTAGTCCCCTTCTTATGGTGAGTTCAACAGGTTTAAAAATTCTGCCTTCTTTCTTATGGCTGAGATACAGCTATCTTAACCAAACAAAAATACCTTTTTCAAAAATGGAAGACAGGAAGGTAAAACAGGTCCTGTCTGGGGTTTGGTACCAGTGAGAGGGGGGAAAGAGTGTGGGAGGGAGAATGTGGTAGAAATATTATGTACTCATACATGAAAGTGGAAAAACGAGATGTTGAAACTATTCCGGAAATGAAGAAATGGGGGGATAAGGAGAATGATGCAGAGAGTAAATTCACTTAATTTAAGAACTTTGGTAAAAGTCACCAATGTGCCCCCAGTACAACAATAATATGATAAAAAATGTAGCAAAAAAAGAATTCTTTTAGCTCCTGGGGATATATTGGTTGACAAGACATGGTCTCTGTCGCTCAGAGACCTCACCTTCTCCAAGTGCCGGGAAGAATGGTGATAAACATGTAAATAACAAAAGGTAATTTCAGATCCCTGTGAGGTGAAGAAATAAAAGAGGGTAACAGGGTAGAGATTGCTTGGGGGAAAAGAAAGCTACTTCAGTTACACGATCAGGAAGGGTGAGGGAAGGGGATGTTTAAACTATGGCCAGAATAATGTCAAAGAAGCTTGTAAAGTTCTGGATACAGAGCTTCCATATAGAGGAAGATCAAGTGTGAGCCTTAAAAATGGAAATGAGTTTACCATTTTCAAGGTATAGATGGAAGGATTGTGTTTAAAGTGGTGGGAGACCAAGTGAGACTAGATCTTAGAACTGGAGCTATGGTAAGGGTAGGGGCTTTATTTAACTAGAACAGGGCCTTAATAGAGGTCTGGTTTATATTTTTAAAAGGGCAGCCTAACTTCTTTTAGCATGTACTAGAAATGTGCAGAAGTGAAAGCAAGCTTCCAAAAAGCTGAATTTGTATTTCCATTCTCCCATTGATGGACACCCAGACTGTTTTTAATCTTTAGCAATGGTAAATAAAGCTGCTGTGAACATTCCCATACAAGCTATTACATAAGAACGTTCATGGCATATATATTTATACACATACACACATACACACACATATATTAGGTTATGTTTAATCTTATGATCTGCAAACTCTTTCCTCAAAATTTCATTTTACAGCATTCTTATCAACAATGTCTGAGGATTCTAGTTGCTCCACATCCTCACCAATATTAATTATTGTCAGTGTTTTCAACTTAACCCACTGTGGTGTGCAGACAGTATAGCTCTGGTATTAATTTACATTTCCCTAATGACTAATGATGGTCCGTACTTTTGCATATATTTTTCAGTCGTTAGTATGTTTCCTTTGTGAAGTTTTTGCTCATATCTCTTGCCCACTTATTTTGTGACTGAGTTATTTGTCTTTATTATTAAGTTGTAAGAGTTCCTTTTATATGCTAGGTCCTTCATCAGATGCTTTTTCTTTTCTTTTTTACAGCAACTTTCAAAAGCAAAGTCAGACACTTTTAAAAAATATTTTCTTTCTGTCCATGGCTTGCCTGTTTATTTTCTTAACGGTATATTTTATGATAATATTTTAATTTTTTTGTTTCTGTTTTCTTCTAGCAGCTTTATAAAAGCTTTTGCTTAATTTTTGATACATTTCTATTGTTTTGTGTTTAATGTGAGTTAGGAGTCAAGGTTCATTTTTTCCCACACAAATAGCCAGATGTTACATCACCATTTGTTGTAAAAAACCTTTCTCGGCATCTTCATCTAAAATCAAATGACTGTAAGTGTGGATCTGTTGCTGAATTCTCCTGTTTCATTGATCCATTGACTTATTTGTTGAGCCTTGGGCTAGTGCCACAGTATTACTGCCATCTTACAATCATCAGTCTCTAAATCAGGTAGTCAAAGTCTTCCAAACTTACTCTTCTTAAGATTGCTTTGAGTCTTATAGTTCCCGTGGTTTTCCAGTCAGTTTCTATAAGAAATCCAATTGAGCTTATGTTTAGGATTGCACTAAGTCACTGAACCTACAAGCAATTTGGAGGGAACAGTCTCTAAGCGACACTCAGCCTTCCCATTCATGAAAACGGTGTAACTCTCCCTTTATTTATTTCTCCTTTAACCTCTCTCTGCATCACTTAGTATCTTTTGGTGTGCAGGTCTGCACATCTTTTGTTAAGATAATTGTGGTTTGGGTATTATAAGTAGAGTTTCTAGATTTTTACCTTCTCTCTGCTGCTAGTGTATGAAAACACAGTGGACTTTTTTATCCATAGATCTTGTATCTTGTGACCTTGATGTATTCACTAATTTCTTGTAACTGATTTTTCTGGAATCTAAAAACCTTTCAACATAAACAGTCATTTCATCTGTAAACAAAAACAGTTTGGCTACTTTCTTTCCAACATGTATTTCTTTTTCTTGCTTTACCAGCCCCTGGTAACTACCTTCGAGTTCAACTTTTTTAGATTGCATATATAAGTGAGACCATGCAGAATTTTTCTTTATCTGTCTCCCTTACTTCACTCATGAAGATGCTCTCAAGATTCATCCATGTTGTCACAGTGGCAGAATTTGCTTCTTTTCATAGGCGAATAATATTTCATCACATACATATACCATAGTTTATTTGTCCATCATTCCATTGATGGACACTTAGGTCATTTCTATGTCTCAGATATTGTAAATTATGCTACAATGTTTACTGTAAGTGTAGAAAACTTTTGAGATACTTATTTCCTTTAGATATATAACTAGAAGTATACCAAAGTATTGTATAGGCTCTTACATCTATATAAATACCATAATGTAGTGATGTGATTTACTTTATACTTGTCAAATGTATTTTGTAGAATTTAAGAGGAAAATCATTTTTATGTCTATGTATTTATATTTGCTATTATATTAGATATTTACTATTTCTAGTACTTTTCATTTCTTCTTAAAAGACACAGATTTATAACCTGTATTTTTAACATTTTAAAATACAGGCTGGGTATTATCCAAAACGCTTGGAACCACAGTGTTTCAGATTTTGGATTTCTTTGGATTTTGGAATTTTGCATATATATAATGTGGTATCTTTGAGATGAGACCCAAGTCTGAACATGAAGTTCATTTGTTTCATATGTACCTGACACACACAGCCAGTACGTTGTTCTCTATAATATCTTTAGTGTACCTGTATCTTGACTCATCTCATCATATGAGGTCATGAGGTGTGGAATTTTCTACTCACAGAATCTTATTAGCATTCAGAAAGCTTTAGATTTTGAAGCATTTATAATATCTGTCTTCTAGAACAGGAGGCTGTCCTCTGATTAAAATGATGAAAGAGGAGAAAGCACTGCTTGTAGTGGATAATGGTGGGGTAGAAATGCTTATAGAGTTGCTCACCTAGCATTAGTTTCCTTGCCTCTTTTCAAAGACATTGTCAGAAGCCATATACTGGTAATTGTATCTTAAAAAAAACAAACAAGCATTGTGTGATCGTGTGTGTGTGTGTGTGTGTGTGTGTGTGTGTAAGAGAGAGAGAGAGAGAGAGAGAGAGAGAGAGAGAGAGAGAGAAATGTATCACATGTCTTTCAGAATCCCAGTCTCTTATTTGCTCTGTTCTAGTACAGAATACCTAGAGAGGACATCAATTTACAAAACATGAAGTGACCTAAAGTGTACAGTCATTGAACATGCTTGATCAATTTTGAGGAAGTTTTCCATTTCTCTAAAGGAAAAGAGCAAATTTTGGAAATTTAGCCCTTCAACTATGTTTTTCTTCTGTTAACTATATGTGTGTGTGTGTGTGTGTGTGTGTGTGTGTGTATAAAATATCTGTTTATTTGGTTGCGTATAGTGGTAAATTGGTGTTTAACATCAGTATTTCCCTTTTGTGTGTATAATTTTCCAAGAAAACTCTGGTCTCTGTCAGACCAAAATCTTTGCCCAGAATTGTAATGATAGATAATTCTCTGTTGGAGTCCCTTAACACCTACCAATGTCTGCTCTAACGATTTCTGTTCACTTGCATATTTCCCATAAGGCCTTTTACAAGATCTATAGAATTTCTCCACTGTGTAGATTTCCAAAACATGAAATTCTGTGGGGTGAAGCTTTAATTTTATTCTTGACGATTAAGTTTAGTTCCAATAATTCGTATTACAGAAAAGTTAGGATTTGTTTTGCCATATAGCTTTTAAATATTGTTTCTTGTTTCTCTTTTCACACATCCTGAGTTTTAATTTTTTAACAGCCTGCAGGGGATGAGTTATCATCAGAGCTCAAGACCAATAACATAAAGACACCAGTACTTTGTGGCTTAGGATGTAATTCTTTAGTTATTTCCCATAGAGGGGAGAAGTGAAAGTACTGCTTATAAGCCACATAACATCTTGTGGTTATTTTCCCCCAGAGAAAGCAAGAAAAACCAGACTAATTTTCAAATATTTCACTTTGTTCAACATGAGATAATCTATGTACCCATAATGTAGTCCCCATGATTTTTTAAAACCCTAATTTTTTTTTACTTGCTTCATTAGGATGCAGCAGAAGAGTTTACAAGAAGCTTCTGCAGGTGTCTAAGCAATGAGATAGCTGCCTTTCCCAGCTATTTCATGTCCTTTATCTAGTGGCTTCATTTCCCAGTGTCAGTGTTCACCTTTGACACCTGAAAACTAAATAAATTGGGTCTGGTCATGGGCATTTTTGGCCTATGCCAAAATATAACAATAACAATTTGGGGCAAATTGTTACAAAGGATCTTGGTGCTAGATTTTGAATAGTCTACTCCAAAACTGCTTTGTTTGAGGTCATTTAAAATTTTTTAAATACTGGCTTCTTTGTGCATATACAAATATTTTCTCTCCACATTTTGTAAAACGTATAATTTTTCATGTAATCCTTACTTTACTTCTATATTGCAGTAATAAAAGCTCTTGATAAAATACAGTTTTTAAAGAGGCTTCTCTACAAAGAATATGCCTTGACCTCAGGGCACTCAGATATTTTATAAACTGAAATTTCAGTTGCTATGGGGGAAAGGGAAGAAGAAAGCGCTTCACACTGACTCTTCAGAACATTCTCTTCCTTATCTCCACCTCTCAGTTTCCCCTTGGACTAAAATATTAATTGATTAAAAACTGGGGTCACTGGCAACATACGGAAATTTGAGTGTCAAGTAAGGACTACCTTAATTATTATTTTCTTAACCTGACTTAAAGATATCTATTCAATTCCCAGAAACTTAGAATTAAATATTAGATAAAAAAACAAAACAAAACAAGCCTCAGTCTTCCAATGATTCTCCCCACCCCCACATACCTCTTTCTGTCACTCTAAGAAATGCAATAAAACCTTATGTGGAGTAATCTTGTACGATAATGGACACTTTTTTATTACTAGCACATTTGCTAAATGGAAAAATTGTGAGGTTTGATTTTCCCTGACTTTGTTCCTGTTATATATGATTGCACAAGGTAGAATTCTTTGTAAATATTGGAAGCTTACTAAATTTATCAATATAATAGTAAACAAAATAAATCAAAAAATGCTCACCATCTCTAGCCATAAAGGAAATGCAAATCAAAACCACACTAAGATTCCACTTCACCCCTGTTAGAATAGCTATCATCAAAAACAACACCAACAACAGGTGTTGGCAAGGTTGTGGGGGAAAAGGAACCCTCGTACACTGCTGGTGGGAAAGCAAACTAGTGCAACCACTCTGGAAAAACATTGGAGGCTTCTGAAAAATCTAAACATAGATCTGCCATATGATCCAGCAATCCCACTCCTGGGGATATACCCAAAGGAATGCGACACAGGTTACTCCAGAGGCACCTGCACACCCATGTTTATTGCAGCTCTGTTCACAATAGCCAAGTTATGGAAACAGCCAAGATGGCCCACTATAGATGAATGGGTTGAGGAAATGTGGTATTTATACACAATGGAGTTTTACTCAGCCATGAAGAAGAATGAAATCTTATCATTCGCAAGTAAATGGATGGAACTGGAGAACACCATTTTGAGCGGTGTTGGCCAGGCTTAGAAGACCAAAAATCGTATGTTCTCCCTTGTATGTGGACTTTAGATCTAGGGCAAATACGGCAATGTGGTTGGACTTAGGTCACATGACAAAGGGAAAGCACATATGGGAGGTATGGGGATAGGTAGGAAACCCAAAACATGAAAGTGTTTGATGTCCCCACTGCAGAGGAACTAATACAGAAACCTTAAAGCGACAGAGGTCAATATAAGAAGGGGATCAGGAACTACTGAAAAGGTCAGGTAGAGATGAATCAACTTGGGATGTAACACATTTGTACATGGAAGCAATGCTTGGAATCGCTCTGTATAGCTATCCTTATCTCAACTAGCAAAAATGCTTTGTGTTATTATTGCTTATGTCTTCTCTTCAACAAAATTAGAGATAACAGCAAAACAGGTTCTGCCTAGAAGCGAGGGGGTTGGGGGAGAGAGGGAGGGGACAGGGGGTAGGGGGAAGAAATGGCCCAAACAATGTATGCACATGTAAATAAATGAATAAAAAATTAAAAAAAAAACAATATATCAAAGGTGCTTAATGTTTTGGCTATCAAGGATCTACTGCTTGCATTCTGTCCTTCCTATGAAATAAATTTTTAGAGGTAAGTTATTCAAGTTACTCTATACTTTTTTTAGGTTTCTAGATTTGTGATATTGTGTACATTTTAGTAAAAACGGTGACATTGTTATGAGGAAAATACAAAACGTTGCAAGATTCTTAGCTTATTATGTTAATGTTAAAGCAGAACCTTTTATTGCAAGAATTATAATTGCATTTACTCATGTAAGAATACTTAGGATTTTTCCCTTCCTCTCAGATTCTTCGTCTGGATGTCTACAGGCCTCAACTCATCAGGGTGCCATAGATGTTTATGTCAGCCAGCTGGGGAAAGTGCAATTGAAATCACACAAAGGTCAGCCAGCTGGAATGTTATATTTTTGACATGTGGTATAAGAAAGGTTATATGTAACACTCCTGAAACAGATGATCAAATTACCTATACTTACATAGTAACTTCAAGAAACTTTTTTCTGCTAGAACTTGATTTAAAGACTGGTCTCCTAGCCCTGCAGACCAAGAATCTTTACCACTTTGGGGCAGATGACCACAAAGACAATCGTTCCATTTGTAGTACAAACAAAAATATTGTATTTTGACTGTTACAGTAGAATTTTTAATGTTACTGAGTTGATATTTCAGTTTAGTCATGTCTGAAACAGAATATTCTTTGGTGAGAAAATGCTCCCTAAACTGGTACTTTCTCCCAGCCTGTGAGAGGACCTCTTAGGCTGTCTTTGGAGAGCAGTAATTTGAAAGAAAGGTAGAACCATGGAAGTCCCTAAAGCAATTGTTGACTTAGTCTCTTGAAATACCAACACTTATGATTTATCTCTCTATATAATTTAATTTCTCATATAAGTAATTTATTCTAAGAGTCCAAGCACTTTATTTAAAATGGTAGACTTTTAAATTCATCTGAACACTAAGTATGAATTTGTGGTGACAAGTGACTTGGGTGGACTAGTTTGGTCACAGGGGCTAAAGTGGCCTGGGTGCAGAAAGTTAAGTGCTGTAGCCCTGTATCAAACAATTAAAAAATAACTTCCTAAAGATGAAATCCAGAAGTTCTTACATGTTGGCTGGAAGAGAGCTGAGTATATAACAAGGTAAGTATTTCCTTACAGAGACTGGTTGTTCTTGCTATTAATAATTTCTTCCATGTAATAATTTTTATCTAACTAGGCTTTCTTGTCAAAGTGTCAAAGCAGAACTACAAAGCCTAGACATCTGAAACTGAAGTTATTGCTGACACACAGGTGTCATTTCTCAAGATCACATTTTTTTCTTTGAAATAGGGTATTACCATGTCCTTGCTAAACTACTAAGAGCTTCAATAATACCATCAGAGTAAATTATAAATGCCCTGTAAGTCATATAATTGCACTCTCTTATGAAGACCCAGAGAGAAAAACCATAAACCATTAATGTAACTAGGAACAGAGTGAAAAACAAAGTTTAGAATAAGCAGGTCTTACATGAAAGTTATTTCCTTTTGTGTGTGATGTATGATGGACAGAAAAGCAAAACAAAGCAAAAACCTTTAAAACTTTTGAAGATTATCACACTTTATTCACTATAAATATTTTTCAGTAATAATTGGAATGTTGTTCCAGCAAACTATTGCAAAATTTGATTAGGATTACAGTTTGTGTTTTCTTCTACTGGGACTATGTTACTGGCAGAAGTTTAAGATGACTGGAAACGAAGATTCTATCTTCTAATGTCTTAATTCTCACTACACTTGGGAGTGGTAACCTTTTAGAGTAATGGAAAGTTATTCAAGATTATGCTGCTTAATGTTTAGTAAAGACATCTGGAATCCATCCGTGCTCTGCCACTGTCTTGCCACTTGAGTCTCTTAGATCTTTACCATTTTACCATGTGATTAAAAAACAAAAGTTTCCTGCTTGCTAGTTTTCTCTGTCCTTATGAAAGTGAATGTGATGACATTATTCATTCATTCAGAAAGGCTGTGTTTGGGCTTGGGAGTCAGCTCTGCATGGAGTACTGACTTTCACTAAATGATGTCCTTGGGAAAATCACTGTTCACTTAGCATGCCTTCAGTAAGTGGCACTAATGGTACCAGTTCACTTGTGAATTTCTAAGAGGACAGTATCCATGTCAGTAACCATGCAGAAGTTTATGAAGTAAAAGAGGTCAACAATATAACAGGAGCTGTTCTTAGTGTTAAAGGATGGGACGTTAGGGATGCTTACAAGGCACAGTCATCATTACAGAGGCAGAGTTTTAGTGGTGTTTGTTTTTAAAGATGTGGAGGGAGCTGGGGAAGGAATTGTTTGCATTTGCTTAACGTTTTTAAAGATTTAAAGATTGAAGATCATGTTATTCATTTAAGAACAGAAAAGTGTGTTCAAGATTATCATATTTGAGACATTTAGACATATAAGGACCTTGGAAAAAAGTTTTTAAATCTATGACTTTCTATTTTTAGAAGTATGTTTGATAGGAAAGCATGTGTCTTTTGTTCATCCTGAAGATGTGCAGGGTTGTTTTTTTCCTAAAGCCCTGCTATCTGTTGTTATGGGGAATCTCCTGTCAGTCTTTATATTTGAACCCTGGAAAGCAATTTGTTTTTTTAATAAGCTAGATACTGTGATGTGCTTTGTTTCTTTTCTTTAGAGAAATAAATATGAGAGTTTGTCAGTAGTTATCTCAAACTTCCATCTTCAGTTAGGAAGACTGAGAAGACAGGAAATTACTTAAGGACAACATACGCTGATGTTAAACAGACTTAGAAGGAAAACTATGACCATGAATCTTCCCAGCATTCACAGTGGATGTCATCCTGGCTGTCTTTGTCCACAGAGATGGGGTTAATGCTTTGTGGCAGAGGGTTCTTAACTGACTTTATTTGATGAAAAACAGAGATACTAATGAAATAGGAGTATGCTGATAAATTTGCACTGCAGACTACATAGTTGTTTTGACAAATGATTCCATAGCCACCAAAGTACTTATTCTCATTTAGTCCTTTAGAAGCTTGAATTACACCAGATTGTGCTGAAAATATAGTTGAATGTTTTGCCTTAGGTATAAAAGCCTATAATCCACTCAAAAAGAAACCTTAGTCAGCTGAAATTGGAATAATCTCTTCCGTTATTTTTCTCTCACATACTAGGCACAAATGAAAGTACAAGAGCTCAGGGTTCAGTTGTGTTGTAATGATTAGTGAGGTCATAAGTCCTGTGGTACAATGAAGTGAAATAACTCATGTGTGAAATACCATAGTGGTTGAAAGCATGGGCTTTGTACTGGACTTACCTTACCTTGCTTTCGTGGAAACTTGAGCAAGTTCTCATCAGTATAACTGGGATGATAATAATACCTCATAAAGTTGACATGGGCAGCAAGTGGTCAGCTCTTAGTAAATGCTCAATTAATAGGATGTCCTATCTTTATGCTACATGAGTAGGAAAATACCCCCTTTTCTGATATCAATGAGCTGGGTAGGGCAATTGGCAAAAGAAGAGTTAGTAGTTCATACATCCTATTGCCTCATCCTCTTGACAGAAGTTACCATGTGTGCCTTGAGAGTAAGGAAACCTTGACCATGTGGCAATAAGAAAACCACTCCTGAGGAACAAAAACAACAAATCTGATGCTACTCTTTTCAATCAAATGTATATAGACTCTGGTACTTTGATTTCTTTGCATTAATAAGCTCTCCTTTAAATTTATCACAGGCTCTGTTATTGTCAAGGTCCCATCTTCTCTTCAAACTTACTTACAGTTATCAGGAAAAGAGGTTGATGTGAACCCAGAAGTCGGTGTTCAAGAAATGGCTGAGGATCATAAAAATGATGGTGTGACAGTTACTGGTGAGAAGGCTGCATTTTGTCATGTGATAAATTGCCATTGCCACAGATGAGTAGAAATGTGGCATAGTTCACTGCAGTGTTAGTCTTTCTATTCTTTTCTATTGTCACATGCTTGTGTGTGAGACTATTGTCTTCTAGTTGCTTATCAGTAACATGATGCAGACATTTTGTTTGAAAAGACCTTGTTAAATCACTTAGGAATACTCATTAGTTATGTCTTTAGATAAAGTTTGATTTAAAATTTTTTTCTAGAATAGCTGCTTTCTTAATTCTTGAACTTAAAAATCAACATATATTATAATGAAAGACTAAAGCTAACTGTGCATGATGACATAGGAACTTGGCTTGATGCGTACAGAGTAAACATGCTCCTTTAGTATGGCTAATGCTCAGTCCACCATGTGAATGGCTTTCGTGCAGTTTTCATTACACCCAGCTACACTGCTAGCTGATGCTATTTTCTTAAGTGTATATTGTTTAATGCCTACTAAAATTGGTGGTGGTGAAATTCAAAGTTCATCAGAATAGTGTCAAGAGGGCCACTGAAATTATACTATGTACATGGGCAAAAGGAAGTGGGTGGGGGGCAGGGAGGGAAGATTAGGCTTTCCTAAGATGAAGGTTCTGTTTTAAGTGTTCATTTTATATGTCATGAAAGTTAAGAAACAATCTGTTAAAAATCATAGAATATCAACAAAAAACATAATAGTGATAAAAATAATACCTATATATTCTCAAATATGACTCAATGACTAATGGGCAGACTTAGTTACCTGATGTAAGTCTGAGTATATCAAATGTGGTAAGAATGAATTTGTGACCTAATTTCTTAATCTTGATAAAGAACCAAGAGAGCTACCTAAGTCCTAGTAATCTAAAGCAACAATACCAACTTGTTTAACGGTATGCTAAATCATCACACAAATTACATGGATAAGCTTGTTTGAATTATAAATCAAAGTTTCTATGTCAGATTTTCATTCTGCTACCCATAGAATCATATGCCTTTTTGAAATTTAAATTTAATTTAAAACTCCTATTCTCATGACTTCAGCCATTATTTCTACACATATACTTCTAAATCAATATTCACAGATGTGATCTCTTTATTATTATTGTCTATTTCCATCCCAATAAACCAGTGCCATCTCTAACTTAATACATGTATTTTCTTAAATTATCTTTTCTCCTCCCATCTTCCCTATTTTTCTTTATTTGGTTTATCACTCAACAAATGTTTATGGAGTCAGGCACTGTTAGAAGGTTAAGAGTGAAAAGGTAATATAAAACATGTTCTCTCTCCCTCCACAGGTCTTACATTCAACTTAGGAAAGACAAACTAGTGTGTACAGTACACTGGGATAAATGTTATGACAAAGTTATGTGCATGGTTCTGTGAGAGTGTAGGGGCACATCTAAATTAGACTAGCATTATGAGTTTGAGGAAGTGAGAGCCAAATATGGCCAGAGTACAGAGAACAAAGGGGCAAGTGGCATAAAAGGAAGCTGGAGAATTTGGGAGAGGTCACCTTCCTCCTTTAGAGCCTATTTGGACTTTATATTAAGACCACTGCAAAGCCATTGAAAAGTTTTAACCTGGGGTTCAGATTTGTGTATTAGAAAGGTGACCTTGATTTTGAGTGGGGATAGATTGGGGAAAAAGATGATGGTTGAGGGAAAAGCTAATTAACGGGTGACTGCAATAACTCAGGAGAAAAACAGTGGCCTGAACTCTACGGTGAGTTAGTTCTCACTCAGCAAACAAATAGGTCTTCAACAAACTTTGGTTGCAGAAGGCAAATGAATGCTTTGAGGAAGGTGCCTGCCACATCATTGGTTATTATGAAGTTCCTTAGCCTATTAGTCCTTTTCATGTGTTGTTGTTGAGTCATGCACTCTGTCCCTACTTCCAGGAAGGGCCAAACTGCAGGAGCAAGAGTCCTCTCCTGCAGGACTCAAGGTACTCTTCAGTAGATTCTTTCTGTAGAGCACCAGAGGACACCGATGAGGTTGGGCTCCAGCTGGATCTGGGTGTTGTCTCTGATAAGTGCACTAGAGGGATAGTACAGAGGGTCCTTGGGGTGAAGAAGCAGCAGTTTCCCTTGCAGGGAGCTGTAGGAACAAGTGCTTGGGTTTAAGAGAAACTCTCATATTTTGATTCTTTAAATGGTTTGGTCCCCAAAAGGCTACAGTCCTTACTTCTCAAGTAGATGAAATAATTTAAGCCGCTCAGAAAATCAGAGCAGATTGCTTTTTCCTTTGGAGATTTCCAATCTGAAACCTAATTTTAAAAGTAATGAGCAGCTTTATATGAATTGTTATTATAAGCAGCTGAGCTCAGCTCATTTGGTCCTACCTCATAGAGCCTGTGAGGCACAGAAACACAAATACTGCCTTCATTGCTAAGTCATCTGTAGCATGACTTCTTCTGGGTAATTTTGACAAGAAGCCATGACAATAAAATTCAGTCTCCTGGGCTCAGGCTTCCCACAGGGTTTCGATGTGTCACCCTATAATTTTATTTGATTTCCTGCTCCATGGTTTCCCTTGCTATTGCTGTCACTGATAAATAACTCCCAGCTGTATAATTCTTACAACAATTTACAAGCATCATGTGCTGTTCCAAGGTCAAAAGAAAGCCCTGGACTGCTCAAACTGAAATATTTACCTACTAAAAAATCTGTACTTGGTGTGTACTCTTTGGGAGTGCATTCCCACCCCCACCCCCACAGTGGGGATTGAGCTCAGGGCCTGCAAGTGCTCTACCACTTGAGACATGTCCCAGTCCTTTCGGTTTTCTTAGTTTGTTTTGCAGATAGGGTCTTGCACTTTTGAACCCAATCCTCCTGTCTTCACCTCCTGAGTAGTTGTGACCACAGGCATGCACCACCACACTGACTTTCTTTTGAGATAGGGTCTCTCTATCTTTTGGATAGGCTGACCTCCAACTGTTATAATCCTTCTCCACCACCTTCTGAATAGCTGTGATTACAGGCCTGTGCCATCAAGCCTGACTACATTCTCAATTGTTATGAGAACTTTGATTCTCAGTTTTGTGCTGATGCATAGATGGCAGAATCCTTGAGTTGAGGAGATCAAGAGTACACAGAGACCAAGACAGCTAGAGTTCATAGGACAAAGTACCAGAGAGAAGAGAGCTTGGTGCTCACACAGGTATAGGAATAACACCTATTCTACCCATAAGATTAGCAAAAATCATTAACGCATGGGGTTTTAGGTAGAGCACTTCATAGTGGACATGTAGTCCTAAACTGACCACCACTCCAGAACTGCCTAACAAATCATAAAAACTAAACTGCTTCCAAGTAACTTAACTGCATTTTTGAGCAAAGCTCAAGATTTATGGGAATATAATAGTATTTAGCACATAATAAAATAAAATTTACAGTGTCTGACATTAATTCAGGGACTATTACACATTTGAAGAGGAAAGAAAACATGACCTATAATGAAGACAATAATCAATTGAAACAACCTAGAACTGACACAGATGTTAGAATTAGCAGAGAAAGAAATTAAAATAGTTATCATGTATCAACTGTATTCCATATGTTCAAAAAGTTAAGATGCAGAAAATATAAAAAAGACCAAAATTGCATTTTTCAAAATGAAAGCTACAATGTCTGGGGTGAAAAATACAATTGATGGGATTAGACATTGCAGAAGAAAAGATTTAAGGACAGTCTTTATAAGATTATTTCTTGGACAGAATTTAAATAGAATTCTTGCTCAGTGACCAGATTACTATTAGCTTTGTTATTATTTCAGGTATTTGAGAGAAAAATTTCATGAATGGTACCATTAAAACTAGTTCAGAAATATTTTTTGTCAATAAGATTTCCAGTCAAAATATCTTTGGGTTGTGCTTTTATTGAGAGAAGACTTGTTATTGATGTTGACAAAAGTAGAATATTTGTACTTTGGAATGCCATTGTATGTGTTGTTAGAGGTTTCATTTAGGAAACGTATGTGTTAAAATAATAGATGTTCGGAGTAATTGTTTTCATGTTTTTTCAAAAGTATGATTTATTTCCCTAGCCAGCTGGTAAACTTTATGAGGGAATTGATTTGTCTTTTACATCTTCTGAACCTTCCTAAAATGCTCAGTATGGTGGTTCTGCTACTGCCTGCTCAATTGCATTTCTAATGTTAATGAGGGAATCGCCAGCCCTCAGGCACTGAGGTGTAATTTAAAACTGCAAACGAGGCAGCAACAGCAGCAGATGAAGCAGGGCTCTCCCAACCAAATGTCAATAAACAAACTCTGCTACAGGGTTAGGAGTGGAGCGAGGGAGGAAGACAGAAAGAAATTCACCTAACCAAGAACATTTTTAATCCTATTTTTAAACAAGAGAATTAAATTCTGCAAATTCCTTCCCAGAGCCCTCTTTGTCTATTACCTAGTGCTGATTAGACCAGGTATGTTTTAGGTTAAGTTGAAAGAACTTGGCGATTTCTGTAGTTGGGTAGATCTGGGGTAAGTGTATAGAGAGCAAATGGCAGAATTAAACACGTCATTAGGGAACATTTCCTCCCACTTAATAGAAGCCACACTGCAGACAGATACAGTAGTCATTTTCCCATTTCTTGGGCAAAGAAAATTGGTCTCATTTTCATAGGCAGAGAGAAATAAATGAACAAGGTTTTGGAACCCCAAGTACCAATATGTGTTGTAAGACTTTTGTAGGAAGGATTTATTAACTTTGCAAATGAGAATGGAGTCTCCACAGATTCAGGCCAAAGTACCAAGAGCTTTCAGTAAATTACTTATTAGCAAGATAGAGAAAGTTGTTTTCTGGCAGTTTAAAGGGCATTTTGTAAACTGTCTTGCCTTTTGAGCTTGGTTACTAAGCTGAAAAATCTCGTTCCTTATGTTATGAGCAATGGCACTGTGCTCGGCCTGTCCTGCTGTGGAGGGAAATGAGTAGAAGCAAGACACGTGTGATTGGGGAAGTGCTGAGTGATCTGTTCAGGAAAAGATTCCAGATATTTAGGCAAACCTTCCTATTGTGGATGCTTTGTTATTGGTGCTGATGTTAAACAACAGCACAAAAAGTTAAGGATTTCCAGTTCTTTTTTCCATGTTTGAGTTACTAGAAAAAGAAATTCTCTATTATGGAAAAATCACTGGGTGCAAGGTACCTCAAAATCCTGACCTATCAAGTGCAGCACAGCAAAAAAAGAATAGCTTAAACTCGACAAAGCCGAAGTCCACTGATGAAGAGTTGGATTAAAAAAGGGAAGCCTCTAACACAGGATTTGCTGAGTGGAATAAGAGATTTTAACCAGTTTCACAAAACTAGTAGAAAGTGGAGTCTTGATCACACTGAAAATATAGCAAGAGAAGTAGAAGGGAAAAATCCAAAGGAAGTCAGTGCATACTGTAACAAAAACCTGGGATAATCAACTTATAAAGAGAAAAGGTTTATTTTGGCTCAAAGTTTTGGAAGCTCCAGTCTGTAGCCCCATTGCTTTGGGGGCCTGTGGAGAGCAGCACATAGAAGGGAGAAAGTGGTGAAGCAAAAATATTCACTTCTTAGCCAAGAAGTAAAAAAAAGAGAAAGAATGAGGAGGGTCTGGGACCCTACTGTCCCCTTCATGGGCCACCCTCCATGACCTGAAGACCTCCCGTGAGGCTCCTCCTCTTACTGCAAAGCTGAGAATGAAACCCTCCACACCTAGGCCTTTGGGGGACTGTCCAGATCCAAATTGTAACAGGGATATGATTAAAAGATTACCAGGGGGTACAAGGAAACTTTGGGGACTGATGGATGTGTTCATTGTCTTGATTGAGGAGATAGTTTCACAGAATTTTACATATGCCAAAATTTACTACATTGTACACTTCAAACATATAACATTTTTGTCTATTATACTTCAGTAAAGCTCTCTTTTTAAAAAACCTACATTAAAAATATTACTAATAAAAACTAGAGTAGCTTCTTCTCAGAGTTGTTCTAGGAAATGAAAGTAGGGAAACAAGCTCACATAACCTCTGTGTAGCTCTCTCCCAACTCAAACTAGTTGAACTAAGGTTTTTTTGGCCGTCTAAGGTATTTCTAGACTTTGAAGATAAATTGCTATGTTGAATATTGTTCTTGTTCCATGAGGCATGATTTTATGTAACTTTGTATTTCAGGACTCATGAATCAAGCGGACAAACATGAAAAATGGATAAATGCTGCTGCCCCTGAAGGCACTGTTAGTTTTAGAAATCAAAGCTGGTTTCAGTCCCTAAAACTGCAGGACTGAGGGGTCTGACTTGTATTTATGACCTGAAACAATGATTAGCAGATCTGCAACTACAGAAATGCAAATACCACTGCTTATGTAAGTGCTGAAGAAATGGCACTAGGAATGAATACTGGCAATCTGTTTGAGAAAGAATTTTCCAGTTTGTATTTAGCAATTGTTTTCATTTTCTATTGCTCTGTAACAGATTACAGTTCTCTCCCCCTTATTCTTGGGGGATATGTTCTGAAACCACAGACAGTACTGAACCCTATATATGCTGTTTTTCTCATAAATAGATCACACATTTAATGCCTTTTTCATGGTAACTGTGTACCATGTGGCTATAACTTGGAATTGGAGTTACAATAGCAAGACTAGCTATTTCTTTTTCCTTCACAATTTCACTGATAAAATATTCATTCTTACTCAAGATCTTAGCAACCTCAGAATACATTTTTTTTCTTATTGAGTGGAGAACTTTTACCTTTTCACTGAAAGAGGAAGCATTTTATGGATTTCTTTTGGAAAATTCGAGTTGCTAGCATCCATAGTCTTGGTGCTTTGAGACCATTATTAAGTAATCGTGTGACAGTCATCTGATAACCAAGATGTCTATTAAGTGACTGTCACTTATACAGCATATACAGCATGGATGTGCTGGACGGATGGAGGATTCACATTCTGAGTGGGACAGCACAGACTTGCTTATGCTACTCAGAATGACACACAGTTTAAAACTTATGAATTATTTCTTTCTGGAATTTACCAACTGTAGATAACTGAAATCATGAAAAGCAGGACCTCAGACAAGGTGGGGGACAATTTAGCAGCTTATAATGATACTGACTTCCCAGCTCATACTTCTGTAGATTGAGAGCCCAGCATGGTTGAATTTTCTGCTCAGGGTATCGCAAGGCTAGAATGAAGGTGTTGGCCAGGTTGAGTTCCTAACTGGAAGCCACTTCCAAGTTCATTCAAACTATAGCAAAATCCAGTTCCTTATGTCTATATGACTGAAATGCCCATTTTCTTGCTGTCAGTTAATAATCACTCTAAGTCTGTAGGGGCCACCACTTCCTTTCTATCTGGACCCCTCTATTGCAGCCAGCAGTGATACACTGAGACATTCTCGTGTTGAGTAACTGCCTTCTTTGAAGGCTGGAGAAATCTCTGCTTTAAAGGGCTTACTTAATTAGGCCAGGCCCACCCAGAATAATCTGCGTTTTGCCATATGTAACATATTCATGGGAATGATAGCTCATCAAATTTACACTTCCCAGTCCCACACAAGGAGAACAGATTACACAAAGGCAATGGTTACAGAGGGCAGTTATCTTAGCATTCTTTATATTGTAGCTCTTATGTGACAGGTTTTCTTTTTATTAATATTTTTTTTTGTAGGTACTGGGGTTTGAGCTCAAAGCCTTATGCTTGAGGCAAGTGCTCTACCACCTAAGCTAGACCCTCAGCCCTTTTACCTTGTAGTTATTTTTCAGGTAGGATCTCATTTTTTGCGGCCCTAGGACTGCAATAGGTGGGATTGCAGGCCTGAACCACCATGCCCCACTTGTTTTGTTGAGATGGGATCCACTAACTTTTTGCCTAGACTGGCTTTGGGCCTTGATCTCCATCTCCACCTCCTGAATAGCTGGGCTTATAGCCAAGCACAACCATGGTTGGCCTCTTGTGACAGGTATTCTACTGAGTACCCCTTATGGCATCATTGTGAATTTAACTGGTGAGTAGGGCTAGAGTTGTAGCTTAAGTGGTAGAATGCTGGCCTAGTATGCACAAGGCCCTGAGTTCAAACCCCAATACTGCCAAAAATATAATAGTAATAATAATAGTATAAACAAATTTAAGTTGTGAATAAAAAACTTATAAATGTGAAACAGTTGCTATTCATTCTTAATATCTTTTGTATAATTTAACATATACCTCACATTTGGTTATTTTTATTGCTAGATGGAAGATTTTTCACTTTCCTGATGGCATACTGTATATTTTATGAATTCTATTTCTTTCAAACTGTGTCTACTCCTAGAACATAGATTATGTGGTGATAAATAGATGTATTTATTGAATCACATTTTTATGGTTAGGATAAATCAATTCCTAAGCACTGATTTTTAATAAACCTTTACAAATATTGTGATTTATAATAGTGTCCTTTTTGTTACTATTCCATTGCTGTACAATTCTGTTTTTAACTTCTTATTTGTGAAAAAAAAAAAAGTCAGCTTTGTGGGATATTTCAGTGTCTTTTTTGTAATTCACTCTTTCTGAAAACAGAATTTATACAAATTTGAAAGATACTCAGATGCTGGCATTTTTGATGTGGCTGCAGTGTATATGAAGTAGAGGAAAGTGAGGCAATGAGGAAATTTTTATAATCTTTTTTCACCCTTGTGCAATTATATAAACCTTTTCATGACTAAAAATAAGGCCAATGAAACTAGCCAACAACAACCAGAAATGTCATGAGAGTAACTGCAGTCAGCTCTGTTTAAAGTTATTAATGGACCTGCACATGTGGCCCATTTGCCCAGCTTACTCTTCCTAATACTCACCCCTTTTCTTTCATTTCTGTACCTCTAAAGTCTATCTCCCCAGACTGAATGAGCCTGCTGTTCTTGTGTGAAAGAGGATGCTACTCAGAGAGCTTTGGAGCAAGCTGTGGCCGTAAAGCAACCTGCTGGGTTTCTAGAGAACATGTTCCCTCAGACTGGTCTTCTCCTTGCAGGTGTCCATTCTTTAGAAAGCAGCTGCCTCTTTTATAAGTCTCCAGTTGTGTGGAGGAGACACTGGGGAGTCAGACTTCTGAAGCCAACTTCTATGCAGCTGCCAGAAATCTCCAAATTTTGTTAAAAATCTCACCCTTACTATACTCACAAGTGTTTTGGCTCAGATCTTAATAGTTCCTGCTCTGCAGATTGTGTACTCTCGGAACTTTTCCACCACTTTCAAAAGCAGAGAGGAGAATTATTAAAACATCTAGCTAATGCAAAATACACTATAATAAGACTTTGTGCAGCTCTTTTAAAACTTTTCAATATGACTTTCATATCCCTTAAGTTATTTCAAACTTATAGTATAAAAAACAGGGATTAACCACAATCAAGGAAACATAAAAGTTAAAAGACTAGTCTAAGATCACTGACACAGCTGTGTGTGGCAGTCAGAACAGAACTGTGCTTTTTCCTGGACTCTATCAACATCCATGTCATATAACATCAGATAACAGAAAAATCCATGGATGAAAGCTTACTAAAAACTAAAAGATAGATTTGTAATTAACAGCCCATGTCTCCTAGCAAAAAAATGAGGGAGTATCTCATTTTTTGGAATAGCATAGTTAAAAAATTCTTCCATAATGCAAACTTCATTAAAAAGATCTTTCTGAGACATTACTGGAACATACTTTCTCTTCAGATACTTCTTGTTTCTCTTGTTTTCAACACTGTTAAGTGTTGAATTTAGAGTTAATTTTCATTTATCTCTCTTTTGTTGATAAATATCTGGAAATCACAAAAAAGCCTTCTTTCCTTTGAAAATGTACGGTTCTGACTTTTATAATAAAGCCTTGCAGATTCTTAAAGTCATTGCCCTGGCTTAAACCTTGACTATGACTTTGACTGTTATGACCATCTCTGCTTTCTTTTCCTGTCTGGAGAGAAATTCTAAATTCATTGTTACAAAAAAGAGTCATCTCTCAGTGTTGTTTCCCAGAAGTTTAACCTTAAGATTTGATCATCTTATCAAATTATCGGTGGGATTAAGTTTAGGGATAGTAATTATTTAGAAGGAATTTATGATGTATTTAGAGACACTGGTTTTTAAATAAGAACAGTAGATGACTGCTTGTTTACATTGTTATTGAGATCCAGCTAGTAAAAATACTTGCATCAAGTTCTACATTTTGTGTTTTCTTGCTTTCGGCTGAAGATAGTTTGCTTCCTCTTCACTACTGTATGAATCTTTCACTATGATATCCGAGTCACCGAGAGGGGTGCCATTGGAGTCATAGCCAAACCAATGTGGAGGGTCACCAGAGCTGTATTCCTGCTGTTGAACTACAGATGACATTCTTTGAGCTGCCCTCCTGTAATAACAATGATTACCATTAGCTAGTTATAGAAGTAATCACTAATGTACGTATTTCAAACTAGACCAAATTTGGAATTAGAGAACTCACAGTTACAAGTTGAATTCACTTTAGCACTCTCTTGCCTGGCTGAGAGGGAAAGTGTAGGTAACTGTGCTAAGAATCAAGCTCCCAGAGCCTATCTCTAGTTCAGAGATTACTAGACAGGTAGTAGGTAAGGAACATGTGCATAGCCATGGAGTGTGAACACTGAGGTCACTCTACTGAAAATTCTCTTGAGCAAGCCCCTAGCCTATTATATCCAGTTTCTTAGAAGAGGGAATAACCCAATCAGACAACCTGTGAAAGCTGATCATGCACCAGAAGCTGTTAACCCAGAATCTACAGATCCCTTTTGGATTTATAGATGAATGTCAGGGAGGTTCGTGAACTCTCTGAAAATCCATAATTGTTTTGTCTGTAGTGTACACCTTTCTGGGAAGAATGTTTGTGACTCAAACAGCTTATGACCAAATGATTAAAAATACTGCTGTAACTTTTGTTAGGGGAAAGAAAGGAAGGAAGCAAAGAAGGCATCAGAAAAAAGTGTATCAAACTTGAAAACTAGCTCTTCCTGTAAGTGGCCAGAGGTAACCTGTGAAAATGGTTCACTACTCTCTTGACCTGGAAACCCTACAAAATCATGCAAGTCGAGAGGTTCAAATCTTCGTGTTCACTTTAAGAACACTTGAGAAACTGCCCAGGCCATCAAAAGTATGCATATTCAAAAAGCCACCAAGTATTTGAAAGATGTCACCTTGAAGAAGTAGTGTGTGCCATTCCCATTACAATGGTGGAGTTGGTAGGTGTGCCCAGGCCAAACAGTGGAGCTAGACACAGGGTTGGTGGCCTGAATTTTTGCTGGAGGTAAGGGTTTAGATGTAGATTCATATCCAGGTGAATGTGCCGCCGTACTTGCAGAGCTCATGGTCAGGTCAACCTGTGCATGAGCTCCCCCTGCCACACTGAGATGATCCTCACGAAAAGGAACAGATTGTTCCGAAGCCAGAAGAGGAGGTTGCACAGAAGAGACTGAAGAAACAGAAACTTATGGCATGGAAATAAATTAAGCATAAAATAAATGCCAATTAAAGTTTAAAAAAAAAACTTGAAAACCAAGCCACTTTGAGGACATAGGGGCTTTCCTGGGAAGGTGGTCTGAATCACAAGACCAGTGCTAAAAAAGGAAATGAGTAATCAGCCACTTCTATTGGATTAGAATGAGGAACTACAATATCTATCCATGAGGGCCTACTTTCCTCACTGTTACTGTGTATTACACTGAATTATTAATTATTACAAAAGTAATTGATGTGGAGCTGGCATTACCATACACTTGAAATTAAGTTTATGCTAAATGGCCATAAGAGTTCAGGCAAGGCAATGAAACTGGAAAAGGGAGAGAGAGATTAGTTTAAAATGCTATGTGATTTTAACCAAACTCAGCAGGGAGACAACCAACGCATTCTAATTCAGTCTTTCACTATATTGCTTTTTTACTTATTTATTTGCACTCACATGAAATGAATACAATTTTAATAATTTGAATAAAACTGATTGTTATATACTAATTTCTAGTTCAGAGCCTCCAATCGTGTGTTAAAATTTAACTATCCAGTGTCTCCTCTATAAAGAAATACTTATTCTCAAATTTAGAAATGGTAAATTTATGGTCAGAAATAAGGTTTCACATTCTGTTAGTTTTTAAGTCTTCTTAAAAGTGCTATTCTACGTTTTAAATCACTTATATAATCTTTATATGTCCTCAAAATAGAGTATTACTATGTAAAAAGAATAGGTTTTGCTTTCTCCATATTTTTTTTCCTTCCTGGTAGGGCTTTCTTTACAATTCTGTGGAGTTTATCATATCTTTTAAGGTGTTTTCTGCAAGATTTCCTTCTAAGGACTTTTTTTGTTTTAACCAAAGCATAATAACAAATGTTGGGGCATCTGAGTCATGAAACATTGGCATCAGTTTCAAATGGGAACGACACTGTCCGAGGCAGCAGAGCTCCATCATTACCCTGTACCCGACACCTTACCTGACTATACTTTATCCATCATTTATAAAGGCTCAAACTCAATCCTTTCCTCCTCCTCAACGTTTTTAGGAAGTTGATCATAGAATTCAGCTCTTTCCAATACATGGCTTTTCAGTATTAATTGTTTATAATTTTAAACTTTGTTATTTTCCTTTGGTTTAAGAAGATGGTGAGTTATTTATGGGCATATTATATTCCTTGATATCTCTCTGGAATCTCATCTTAACAGCCTGAGCAAGAGATTTCAGCAGCTCACACCAAAAGTGAAAGTCCTTTAACTCTTGGCTTCTGCCACTTGGCTCATCCAGAGGAGGCATTCTTAGGTTCCTCTTTCCAAAGCCCTTCTGCCCCTGCCTGCCAAATAGCAAAGCTCTGGATGTACATAGAGCTGTTTATGGTTCATGATTCAATGCCACTGATACTGGCTGTAGTAGTAGTTAGACAACAATGGTCATGACCTATAGGAAAAGCAAATTTTGTTTTACAGCGTAAAGGATTTGCAAGTCGTTGATCAAGTGATGTTACCTTTAGCTGCAGAAGAACATTTTTTGCATTCTGGACACCTGTTATGAGGGTGAATACTCTTTTTGCTAAGTTTGGGTGGATATAAATATTGGGTCATTCAGGTCTTCAGTCAGCTAGAGCTTGGGTAAATAGGGTAGTGACTGTGATATAAAAACAATTAGCAGAGAGTGGGCCTTTGAAAAATCACAAGAAAAAGAAAGTTGATGGTGGCTGGACTCTTACTATAGATAAGAGAAATAGAGGTGAATGGGGACACTACTCATTAAATGGAATGTGACAGCACAGAATCAGAAGAAATAGGATACTGAACCAGAGCCAGGGGTGAAGTGCCTGGCAGTGTATGCATTTCTGAAGTTTACTTCTTGGCTCACTGCCTGCCCCCATTTCTCCAGCTCTTAGGGGTAAGCACTGATCTCACAGGCAGTCTCAGTGAAACTAAACTGTCGTGGCCCCTGGCCAATGGAAGTGATGCTTACAGACTCAAGAGAAGCAACCAATCAGGTCTCAGTTCCTCCCGCCCTCTAATCTCAAATGCTGAGTCACCAACCTCCTGTGACTTAAGGACCTGTTTTAGTTCTGGGTGCTGTCACACAAGGATCATCCTTGGGAAAAACTGAAAAATCTACCCTGGAGCAAATTTGGGATTATTTTTAATAATGCTAGTGTAGACTATCCACTTTTTCTCCACTTTATCCCAAAAACTAGCTGTCTTCAGAAACTCTTAGCCCAAGGTCTTTGCCACCTTACCAAACCTTTGGCATCCTCACATTGTCTGACTTTCCAAAGACACGGTACTTTGCCAAGAGAACAGAGCAAGATGGTGACTGCTAGCAGATTTTTCTGAATTCTTTATCATACCATCCTAGAAAGCTGTTGGCAATGTGCACTTGGGAAAGTATAGAGAAACTTGAAAATGTAGAAACCAAATGATCTAGTCAGAAATAGCCATTTTCTTGCCCCCACCTCCCCACTCTCCTTCCACTTTCTCCCTCTCTTCCCTGCTCTCCCCTTCCTTTCCATACAGCCTAACACCAGAAACCATTTTCTTCCTCAGACCTCAAATGGAAGCCTACTTAATTAATAAATTTCCTCTGTGATGCCTGCATGCTTGGACCATGGTAAGTATTTTGTCCTTTGAAAATATTCTATTAATTTTTCCAGCCTGCAAAACAGAACCTGGCCTTCAGGAAACATGTTACAGGTTACTTCATCAGATCAACTAAAATACTTGCACATCTTTACTCTCAGCCAATAGGAAAATACTTAATTGTGGGCTGATTTAATCAGATTATTGTCTTAACCTAGGGAAGATAAACTGAATGAACTGTATTTTAGGAGAGAAATAGTAGAGGAAGGGCTAGAGATAAGTTGCAAGGGGCAGAGTTAACTTTTTAGAAGGGAAGGTGCTTCAGGTGTAAAGGCCATGAGGAAAGGGATTTGAAACCACAAAGGTCACTTTAGAAGAGAGATTCCCTTGGTTCAACTCAAAATGTAGACTTTAGACAAACAAGTAAAATGAAACTTCTTAACACTTAAAGCTACTATATATTACAAATACCATAGCCACATACTACATTTTTCTCAGCAAGTTTTCATACTTACATGGAGACCTGTCTGCAGTATTGCATCTTAAGGATCCGGAGTTGTTTGCAGCCTATCTGAAGGTCCTCAAGGATTTGGTCAGTAAGCAGGATACAACCAGAGATATCCAAAATGTGCAAGTACTGACATTTTGCTGATAACATCTCTATCCCTAAATCAGTAATCTGAACACACAGCCATAGTAAGTACCAGTTATTCAGACAACTATCCATGGAAGAACAATGTCTTAATCATTTTCAGGTTTCTATAATAAAATACTATAGATTGGGTGGCTTAAACATCAAGCATTTATTTCTCACAGTTCTGAAGCCTAGGAGATGCAAGATCAAGGTCAAAATCAAGGTCAAGGTGCCTGCACATCTGGCCTCTGGTGAGGCAGATGTCTGCCTCTGCCATACTCCCACATGACAGAGAGAGAAAGAGCTCTAGTCTCTTCCTCTTTTAAAAGGACATAATCCCATATGGGGGCACCACTCTCATCACCTATTCTAAACCTATTTACCTCCATAAGACCCAACTTCCTGTCACATGAGCAGTTAGAATTTCAACATATGAATTTGGGGGGAATACAAGCATTCCGTCCATAACAAACAGAATTAGATACCCTGCAAACTCCATTTCACCCCGTTTATCACATGGTGAGCTAAGCTTAACTCTTCTTTCTGAGCAAGAATAGCGAAGCATCTGTCTCAAGTGGCACCAATAGAATTTGTGACTTTGCCGTCATTTTCATTTAAGAGTCTACTGGTTTGGATAAGAAGCTTCAGCAAAATTTCCTTAGTAAGACCTGTCATATCAACGTGAGCCATTATGAAATGCATTAGAGATGGGAGTTGGCTTTAAGCTTAAAATTCCCTCTACGGCTTTATCAGTTTGGAAACAATGTTTAATAACATTGTATGTTAAAAAACTGCAAAATATATATCCCCTGAAGTTCATCTCCAACAGGATCAGGTTTGCTGTGAGAGAGGTCTGGACATCACTGATGGATTGTGTGTAAAGAAGGTGGAAGAGCCTGGTCTGGGAAAGTCAACTAGGTCAGACAGATGTTTGGAGGCAGAGGGAGAGGGATGAGTAAAAGCCATATAAAGACTACCCAAATCCCTCTTTGAGAAATTGTACCAACTGTTCAACATCTTGTAAGTTTGTCTAGATGTCCTGCAGAGTTAACTCAATTCCATTTCTTAGTTTATTTCACTTACTCAGGTCTAGCTTTTGAATTTATAGCTGAGCTGAGACTTGCTGCAGAATAAACTAGATTACTCTCCCCAAAGGAATTTTTTCCAACTGGATTTAATTTCTTATTTTATGTTTGAACATTCTAGAAAATATATACCGTGAGGCTTGGCTCTTGTTTTTTAACATGAAGTTAAGAGAATTACACAGAAAAGACCTTTGGCTTGAAATGTACATATTTTAACTTTGGAAAAATAGATGTTGTCACTGTCTAAGCATTCTCTGTTTCCAGAACATGCTCAGAACCAAGGGTCGGCATTGCAAATGATTCACAGAAATGTCTTCAGACACTCCTGCCATACTATATGGGTCTCTGAGGATTGCATGTTGTTGGAAAAAAAAATACAGAAAAAAGACCTCTCTCCGTAGAGGAAAGGAAGGACAGTCAGTTATGGAAAAGCCCGAGTGAAGTTCACAATGGCAGGTTTTAGTTGATACTGGAGGAGCTGAAAGGGAACCAGTTTCCTGTAGGCCAGAAGTCCGATATGCTCAATAAGGGAGTCCATATTTAGGGAATTTATGAATTGAAGGCTGGGAACTAGGGACAGAGATGACTTGGCTACATTCTCAGCTCTCAATTACAAGGTCCTGGTGCAAGTCCGTTGGGCAGAGATTATGTTATTCCCAAAACAACCCCCTTTGTTTTGTTTTATTTTCATTTTTCCCATATTTTTATTATAAAACATTTCAGACATACAGAAAAGTTGAGTCTTACAGTATACCTCCAATTTTGCCATCAATATTTTGCCATAATTACTTTATTGCATATCTTATCAGTCTGTCCATCCCTCTATTATTCATCAACCCATTTTTAAAAAGTTTATCATTTTTACATTCACTTACATGTGTATACATTATTTGGGCCACCTTCCTACTCCCCTCCTCACCACTCTTTTTGATTCACTGGAAAAAATGTGATTTATTTTATTTTTTGAGACAGGGTTTCACTTTATAGCCCACACTGGAGTTGAACTTGTGATCATCCTGCTTCAGCTTCCCAAGTGCTGGGATTATAGTGTGTGTCAGTATTCCTGGCTTGGTTTATATTTTAAATTAAGGTATTTCATATTTTAGAAGTAATGTAAGCACATTACTAAAAAATTCACAAAACTAGCAAAGGAAAAACAATTATAAATTCATTACCTTAACATAACTACCTTCAGTATTCAGCAGTATTTCATAATTAAGTTCCAGGGAATTTTTAAAGATAGTCAACATGCTAAACAACACGACCACCATCTCCCCACCCTCCTCACCCCTTGCTTGGAACATGCTGCTGCCCTATGAAGAAGCTCAGCTAGCCTGTTAGAGGATGAGACCAAATCCAGCAAGAAGCCAGAGGCCCCCTAGACCAATCAGCTCTCAGTGGAACCAATAGATGACTGAGTTACATGGACAGCCACTAGCAGATGAACCACCCAACTGAGACCAGCCCAAATTGCTGACCCACAGAACTGTGAGCAACGAAACAGTAGTTGTTTTAAATCATTGAGTTTTGGGGTGACTTCTTGCATAGCAATTGATACATTAGCCAGCAATCTCACCCTTTCTAATATATGATAAAATATGATCCATTGATTATTTCTTTTTCTTTTAACCATAAGGTTTCATAATGAAACCTCTAACTGATTTTCCTTATGGCCATTTTGAAACCTCCAAACTGAATTTCCAAATGTGTTAGCCAGCTACACTAAAAAAATTAAAGATTTTAAAGGGTAGGATTGTCCTAGAGAATCCCAGAATAGCAAATATCTTCCTCTTCTCCCTTTACTCTGCAAGTCTATGGAACTGGAGTTAAGTCACTTCACTAAACTTTGAGTCATCTGCCCAGTGCCCTATTCCTTTCCATTCTGAATTTCCCCATCTGTAAAATGATAATAATTAAAAACAGACAATAAAAAGTTTTGTTAACTCTTATCTCCCAGTGTTATCAAAGCACTGGATACATTTCTGATAATAAGCATTTGGGGTAAAATACTTCATATTAGCCTGAGAAAAGTTCTGTGCTAGTCTGTTGTACAGCTTTCACTGTGCACAAGCCAGGCTTATAAGCAAGCTGGTTCAATAATCTTCTCAGATCTAGTTCACCTGCTGGACAGTCCTCTGGATGGCCTTGGACTCTAGTTCTCCTCTTTTTCTAACTTGGAGCTCTCAAGACTAATTGTAGACTGCTGCAAGTGCAAAATCCTGAGATGGGGGACTGGTTGGAACAGCCCAGCCTCTGTTCCTGACCCTGCAAACAGGATGTCCTTCAGTACTTTAGCTGAGAGTGTCATTTTGCCCTTGGTTGTATAAAACCCATGGTGGGAACTTTCTGGAGTCCATTTGCTATGGAACAAGTGTAACATGCATGCAAGACTTCATCTATCCATGGCAGCTTTCCTGAGCCTTGGGGGACTGGCTCTCAGTGAATCCTAGGCTTCTGTTGTCCTTTGCTGTCTGTTTGTAACTAATAAATCTGCTTCAGGTCACTTGTTCTGTGTCAGTGTATTTGGTCCCACCAGACCCAGACAACCAGATTAGTCTGGTTGGTTCCCAGTGCACAATAAGCCTACTTCATATCACCCACACCTTCTGACAGAAATGCATTCCAGAGTCCTAACCTGTTTAACTTCTGTTTCTCCCTTAAGGGTGCATTGCAGAAACATTTGTTATTGTTGTTCAAGGATTCACTTTAATTTTTCCCTTTTCCCAACTATTCTTTCTATTCATTTTAACTTCTACCTCGAATCAGTGCCATGAGGGTCAAAGATGACAGTAGGGCCCAGTGCACTGCTAAGGCCTTTGAACTTGGCTCATAGTGATCACTTTTGCATTTTAGTGCTGGATAGGATGAGGTCCTACTGCTACTGAATGGCTGGAGGTGAGGTGACTTCTGGGAAATGCTGGCCTTCCAAGAGATGAATAGGTACCCATTTGGGAAACCTGGCCTAGAATGATGAGCCAGACACTAATGTATTTTATGGCCCATAAAAAGCAATGTAAGTGGAGTAAGTTAGATGGGGCCACTAATGGTGAAATGAAATGTCTTAAGGAATATTCAGGTTGACCCAAATAATGGCCACCACATCCACATCTGAATCATCATGTAACCCACGATCTGACTAGAACAATTCAAATAGTGACACTAAACTCTTCTATTCTTTTACACCGAGGTTCTGAAATAGTCTTCTTCCCTTCCGTTTTCTTCCCTACCTCTTTTCATGCAGAGGTGCATCTAATTTGTGTAACATCTCCTTTAGCTGTTAGGCTGCAAGAAAGTATGCATCCACTGCATAGTTTATAGAAGAAATTCTCTGTTACTTCTTTAAAAAAAATTCTCTGTTCTCAGTGGAGACTTTCCTTTTCAAATTCTTCTACTTCCTACCTTACTTAAAAGAACCACTAAAAAGCCAGGTCCTCATGTGTAGCCTGTGTGTCCCCAAGACCTGTGAGCTCTCACTAGTCAAGCTGCAGAGTCAGGTGGTCACCGTGGCTAGTGTGCTGGTCCTTTACCCAACTCACTTCTAGAACCTTGTGATGCCGACCAGAAAGAGATCTGCTCTCCCTAGTTCTGAACAAGTATACTATTAAAAACAATTTTGCTGTGAACTTTCTATGGGAGATTTAGGAGGTTCCAGCAGCATTCTCAGTCTACTCAGCACACAAACCAAACAGCAGAGAAGCTGAATTTGTGGCCTGGCTAGAGTACAGGGCATATTGAGAATTGGGGTGATGCTATAAAAGTCCATCAGTGTGAACAGCAGAAGAGAACAGGTTAACAGCCTTGCAACTCCTGAGTTTTGAAAAAGATTTAGAGTTTCTTCTTTCTGTATATTTTGCCAACTTCAAGTTATTCCTGTAAGTTTGTGTTGGCCTTTATCTTCCACTTTAGAGACTTCCCTCTGGATCTGGGACTCCTCAACTATCTATTCATAATAATGGAGGGCAGGCTGAAAACTGAGTGAGAACTCTCAGTGCGTGGTGAGGGCTTCACTGCTACAAGCTGCAATGATGGTTGGTCTAGGTGGGTTATTTGTTGGGAAACCTCCCAATGTCAGTATTTTTAGTTCTCTTATCTTGGGTTAGTAAGGCTTTCTAAGTTAGGCTTGAGTGGTGAGATGACAGTGGATTTTTACTTTCCCCTTTACGCTTTTATATGTAGTCAAATTTTTACAACTAATATGTATTTCTTTTATACCGCATGTCAAGAAAATGATCAAACACAGAACTATCAAACACTCAAAAATAAGGCCAAAAATGATCGTATGAATTTCAATGTCATACCAGACCATTGTTTAACTGACCCACTTGAAGAAATGTATAGAGAATTAGGCCTTTGTTTTACATGCTATTTCCTATTGCTTAAGGTCCAAACTCAGTGAAGTTCCATGTTAACACTGTATTTTTGTCCAGCAGAGATGTAAATTATTTCTATCTGGTAGAATTATAACCCCAAAGTTATATTGTATTGCCTTATAGAATATTAACCAATTTTATATTTAACCTAAAAATTATAATCCAACATTCCTTCCTTAATTCCTATAATTACAAGTTCATCCTAATGCACTATGCCCTGGCTTTATTACTGTGTTGGTTTTCTCACTAATGAATCAGCTAGATGGAAAAATGAGCCCTGTTGAAACTATTCCAGGAATGGGGGAGGGAGGATAAAGGAGAATGATGGAGGGGTTAATTCAACTATGATATATTTGATATACTGAAAGAACTTTTGTAAATGCCACGATGTACCCCTGGCACAACAATAAAATTTTCTAAAAATCTCAAACATAGTAATAAAGGCATTGAACTAATTAAAAAATAAAATCTCAAAAAAATGAATAAATCTTTGATACATGTTTATATTGTATAAGAATTACGTTTTTAACTTTTGAAGAATTGTACTCTGACACAAATGAAATCCCAAAGCTATTTCCAGTTTGGAGACTGGGGAAAATTGAATGAGTACTTCAGACATGGCAAAGAAAGCAAGTGCTAAGAGTCTAATCTTGACTGCTGCCTGCCTAGGCGCTGTGGCAGTGCTTCCATGGTACCTGCGTGAGCCCTGGCTGCCGTGCGTACCTTTGGACATCCCGCAATGCTGAGAGATGTAAGGTGAGTGTTGTAAATGGCCACTGTTTTCATAATCTCATCTGACAGCTGGGGACAATGTGAGACATCCAAGTGCTCCAAGGTTGGTGAGTTTTTGCAGAATGTCTGCAAGAAATTTCAAGGTCAGATGGTTTTTTTAATGGCTTTTCTTTAATCTTGATTCAAATGCTATAAGCCATCTTACCCATGGCAGCTTAATTAGCATACATTTCAGTCCCTGAAATACAGGTGCTGCCATTTTGTTGCCACAAACACAACAGAACAGCAAAACATTACATCCCAAATCTCTTTACAGCAAAAGATATTCACATACCAGTTTAACAGCTTAGTAATATTTAAATTCCTAACAAAATTTAGTTTTTCTCAAGTTATCTGTAGTGAAATGTGACTCACCTATCAGTAATTATTACAGTTCTATTTAGCCAAATGAATGGTGGAAAAGAAATATGGAGGTGAGATTAGATGGCAAACACTCTGGAGTTAGCAGTAGAAACTGATAGGAAAGGCAAATTCTTTGAGTTTTCTTTCTTTTTTTTTTTTTTTTGTGGGACTGGGGTTTGAACTCAGGGCTTCATGCTTGCAAAGCAGGCGCTCTACCACTCAAATTCTTTGAGTTTTAATTTCATTTCTACCTTTCACTACCTCTAAAACCTTAGCAAGTCACTTAACCTTTCTGAGCCCCAGTTTCTCTTTCTACTTAGGGAAAAATAATATCTATTCTCTAGCACTAGTTTATTTATTTATTTGTGTGTGTGTGTGTGTGTGTGTGTGTGTGTGTGTGAGACTAGGGATTGAACCCAGGGCCCTAAACTTGCTAGGCAAATTGTTCTGCCACTTGAGCCACACGCCAGTCCTTTTGTTTGTATTTTGTTTTTCAGATAGGGTCTCATTAATTTTCCCAGGTCTGGCAAAATGACTCAGGTCTTTTATCCCAGGGGAGGGGAGACAGGAGAGATGAGTTCCAGATCAGTGAGTTCGAGGCCAGCCTGGGCTACACTGGGAGAGCCTGTCTCAGACAGAGCTTGCCTAGCAGAAGGCCCTGGGTTCCATCCTCAACACGGCAAAATCAAAACAAGGCTCCTATTTCTGAAAACCCCTGTACTTCTGAAATCCATCCCAGGCTCACTGCTCTAGCCTTGGGCAATCAGCTGCCTTGGGAGCCTAGAGAATAATCTAGGCTGAGTTCAGGCTCAGGACCTGGACGCAGATGAAACGGGCAGGTAACCCTGCACAGAGCCCCATGGCAACCATCATGCCCCCTGGGTCACTGGAACTGATGCTGGAGTGGAGAGGAGAGTGCCCTGACTCCATCCGCAGCGCTGAGAGCAGGGTGCGGGCCTGCTGTCACCGCCCAGTGTCCAGAACTCCTCAAGGGACCTGAGATCCCTTCCCCACAGGGCGCAAGGCTGGCAGGTTCCTCCTGGCTGCCCCTCCTTTGCTACCCATTCTGCCATTGCCTCTCTAGCATTATTTTATTTAATTTATTTGTTTTTGTTTTATCATTTTTACATTTACTACGTTTATACATTGTTTCAGACATCCCCACCCCCACTTCTGGGCAGAACCTGTTCTGCCCTCTTGTTCTTCGATTTTGTTGAAGAGAAAACATAGGAGATAATAAGAAACACATAGCGTTTTTGCTAGTTTGAAATAAAGATAGCTATACAGAGAGATTCCTAGCATTGCTTCCATGCACTTGAGTATTGCAACCCACATTGGTTCATGTCTACCAGACCTCTTCACTACTTCCCAGTCACCTTCCCATAGTGGCCTCTGCCAGTTTAAGATTACTATGTTCACTCCTCTACAGTGAACACATCAACCATATTCAAGTTTTAGATTTCCTTCCTTTTCCCTATTTCTCCTGTGTGTGTTCTCCCCTTAGTGTGTGACCTACATCCAATAATATTACTGCATTTGTTTTAGTTGTATCATCTGCATGTGAGGAAGAACGTGCGATTTTTGGCCTTCTGAGCCCAGCTAACTTTGTCTAGCATTATTTTATAAAATGCTAAAATGTTCTTCTGAAATTTCTAGAGCTAGAAATAGGCCAGGAAGTCATTAGGAGTTATTCCCTTTATCTCATTATTTCTTAAGTTTCATCCCCACTTTTCATAAAAAAAAAAAAAAAAAACTGAGTGATAAAAAGAAAGTTAAAAGCTTACAACTCAGCAGTTATATAAGAACAAAATGATCCACAAAAGTAAACCTAAAGCTTGTAATTGTAAGTAATTATAAAAATACTTTAATAAATCAAAACAGATATTGGCCACTATGACCAATTCAAGGTAACCCTTATGAGAAAAGTCCCTCCTCCGAATGGTAAGAATTACAACTACCTACATGCTCAGGCACTCCCGAGGTTGTGCCTTGTTGTGAAAGCTCAAGTTCCTAGAGTACTAAATCACAGACCACAGAAAATGACAGCTTACCATTAATTTCAGTGATGAGTACTAGATTTTAGTAACCCTTATGGGTAAAAATGGATGTGCATCGGATTACATGTCATTTTCCCCTTAGAACTAAGTGAAGGGCCTCGACTATTGAACCAGTTTATGGCCATCAGGCTGACTTTAGAGGAAAAAATTTCCTCTTGTTTAGCCCTAAGTAAAATTGGAAAGAAGTGGTTAGCAAGGTCATGGCAGAGGGCTAATTTCCAGGAGAGGCTGTTTAGTGCAGCAGTCCTACTGGACTGTAGCATCACCCAGAGGGGCCAGACGCCTGGCCCTGCCACTGTATGGGTTATTGAATCTCTCCAAATCACAGGATCTCTTTAGGTAAAGAGATCACATCTTCATCAAAAGGTGGTTGTGTAGATTATATGAAATAAAATGCATACCTGATATGGCTCCTAACACAAAATAGATTCTCCAGCAAGGGTAACATTTATACTGTACACAGTGTAATTATACAGTAGTCTGAGAGACAGTATAGCACATTGGGTAGTGCTTGGCACATAAGGAAACACTCCGTAAATGTTAACAAAGTGCTAACTTTGGCAACACATACACTAAAACTGGAACCATACAGACAAGATTAATGTGGTCTACAGGCAAGGATGGCATGCAAATCTTTTTCAGTTAATAGAAAAAAAATGTCAAGGAATCTGTTGTACAGCATGAATAGTATTGTTAAATAACAATGTACTTGAAAATTACTAGTAACTTTTAAATTTTTCATCACAAAAAAGATTAGTCTTGAGATGATGGATATGTTAACTATCTTGACGTAGCCATTCCACTCTGTGTGTGTGGAATACCAAATATCACACTGTCAAATATCAAAACAGCATGTTGTGCTCCAACACAACATGCAGGCATGTTTTTATTTATTTATTGTCAATTTTTATTTTCAATTAAAATTGTTAAAGTTCCCCAAAAGAATAAAGTAAATGTTAAGTGTTATTAGGGTCTCTGTATGACACCAATAATAAAGATAAAAACTCGTTCTCACAGAAAAACAATATATTGGTTATTTAACCTTAAGTCATCATCTTTTCTGACCACAGCAGCCACAGGGAATACTCCTTCCTGTGAATTCACACAGAGCTTGCCTTTTCAACTGATTCAGCACTTACTTACTTGACTCGCTCCTGTATTATGTCTTGTCTCGCAGCTAAGTGAGATGACAGGAGATAGTGAGGTCTCTGTCACAGGGGTTAGCAAGCACAGGGGCCACCCCCACGCTGCGACAGGGAATCCACCTTCAAATGCCTGGAGTCAGTGGTCTTAAGTCTCAGCTCAGAGGCTCAACAAGCTTTTCAAAAATATAAGAATGCGGTGTCTTATGGTATTGTCTGGAATTTTACTAGCTTTTATACTGTTTCACAGACACCATAATTAGAATATGGTAAATTCTTTATAAATACTGGGTAGTTTATTGACCCTGTATAAGTGTCTTCTAGAAAAAATAAGATGTCTGTTTAAATGAGAATTCTTATGTTCCATAAAAGACAATGTTGTTTTCTGCTTAGAGAATTAATAGAGTTTGAGGAACCACAGAAAACTTACAGCAAGAAAGAATATTTAAACTACCAAAACGATTGAAAGATGACCAGCTTTAAAAAGAGATTCAAGGTTCTTAGTGTGTGAAACCCTTTTCAGAGCATTTGCCAATGTCGTTGAACTGCTTAAATCACTCTGCTTTAAGCCTTTTTAAAATCTCTGATATTCTTTGAAGCTGAATTTCTCAGAGGTTTTAAATTAATAACTTTTTAAAAAGATTATAAGGTTTCTGATATATTCATGACAGCATTTCATCCATGGAAAATCTGAGGCACAAAGATTGGTCCGAGGTTTGTGCCAAATCAATGGTAAATATGACAGCTTAAGTCAGAACTTTTCCTCTTAAAATTCATATTCTCCTTTCGAGACTGCAAGTCATATTAAACACTTAAGTCTACAGGCATGTTTCAACATAATCACTCATGAAATCCCATTTTTCCCCACAGATAAAATTCACTTCTGACTCCAGTACTGCAGAATCATTCATCTATCAATGCCATGGATTTTCTTTTCTTGGAAAATGCTAGCGTAAGCTTCTTCCATGTCAGTGTTGTACAGCGAAGATGGAGAGAAAATGCAAATTATCAAGTTTGGCTCCCCTATACTGTATCAGCCAATTTTGCTGTGGGTTAACAAATTTAAAGAAGACGTTCAAATCATTGAATTAGATCAACTTCTCTGTGTCTTCCAAACTGAGTCACAGGGCTTAAATAACCACATTCCTAAATTGGGTACGTAGAGGAGACTGTATTTCACTTGTATTTGCTGATTCTCTGGTGTTTCTGCCAGAATCTTGATTTAAGCCATCTCGAGAGGGGGCAGCTCCTAGCCTTAAAAAAAAATTCTCATTTCATGGTCCATCCTCACAACACCATCTCTTGACTCAAGCGAGTCCTGATTAACTCTACTACAAAGTTGTTTTTACTCCCCTCCTCTGATGGTCATTCTGGAAAAAGAATACTGTGTTCTGGAGAACCAATTTCTATAATGAAGACTATATTTTTACTGCCTCAAAGGCTAAAAATACAACTTCCACAATTTTAAGTTATAAGCTAATATAAAACTCCAGTTTTGGAGTTTTGGGCTTCATATATCCATGAGATATAGAGGTACATCCCACCAAACATGGTCTTTTTCCCACCAGGTATCAGAGCAGGTGGGAGTGGTCATGGCCTGGACATCAAAACCAAACTCTGAAGAGCCTGAGGCCCCAGTCCTGGTGAGAAACCTCTCCTCAGAACACTCAGTCCAGTCCTTCCTGTACTCTGTTCAGTAACTGCCAGAGGCAGTGTACAGGATTGGTTAAAAGCAGGATCTAGGGATTGCTGGCCTGAATTCAAGTTCTGAATATCTGAATAAATTACCCAACCTCTCTAAGCCTTAATGTTCTCCTCTGTAACATGGGAATAGTGCGGCACCTTCATATGGTACCTATTTCACAGAAATGCTGCAGAGATTGAGTTAAAAGCATAAAGCAATTGAACAGTACCTGGCACACACAGTAGTCAGTAAACAGTAGCCAGTACTATTTATAATCAGCTTCCCCAAGGCTCTGATTGTCAAAATTTTAAAATCATGAATAACAGTAAAAGTATTTTGAGCATACACTTTCAATAAATGTATATTAATGTACTTTATAAATTATATAGCTATACAACTGCTTAAATATATATTATAAACATGTAAACAAAACATAGATAAAAACAAATCTAAAGTCTTAGGAATTACAATATTTTCTTGTCACACCAAAATCTACTGTCTTGTTCACTTGCTAGGGTAGATGCTTTCTGTGAGACACCTACTGCACAGCAGCACCTTTGGTTGTCAGTAAACCTTGATGGCTTACTGACTTCACAAGGTCTGGGCATTTGGTAAAAACAAGGGAATTATTGGGCATTTGGTAAAAACAAGGGAATTATTTTTTAAATATAAAATGTGGCGGTTCCACAAAAAGAAGGTAAACGGGAAGGCTAAAATAATAGAAGGTTAAGCAATAAAAGAGAATGCATATTGGAAAAACTGAAAGGGAAGAAGACCAGGCAAAATATCTTTGCATTTTATTTAGTAAATAAAACTCCAGAACACTTTCAGGTTTTAGATTTTTATATCTACAGGTTGAGGCCCTGGTTCAAGTGGTAAGAGTGCCGGCTTAGCAAGCATGAGCCCTGGTTTTGAACCCAAAACAGAGAGAGAGAGAGGAGAGGTTTTATCAGGTATTTTTCTTGTGAACCTGTGGTGGCATATCCACTCTTTTCCCTCTTCTCTAAGATTTACTTTAATCTTTGACTTTAAAAAAAATGGTTATCTAGTGGTGCAATAATTAGATGGCACTCCCCCAGGGGCTTCTGTGGAATAAGAAAGGCAGGGAAATTAGTTAAGGTATAATAATCAGACTGAAAGAGTCTACAGGTTTCTATGTGCACAGCCAGCCACCCCACTTTTTGGTCTTTTTCTTATGTTTTCCCAAGAAAATAGCAACTCAGAACTTTTACCCTAGGGACACAGCCATACGGTCCTCTGACCACTCTCGTGGAACAATGAGTTCATGAACCGTCAGTACTGTTTTGACAATACCCCCCTCCCAACTTGGGATCCAATAAAATTAGAGATTACCTAACCAGGGGAGGCTACCAGCCTCGCAGAAAAATCACAGACTAGAATCTGCGATTGTATCTATGTGACTTTGAACGTTTCATTGAACCTTGAGTTTCTTCATCTGTAAGAGAAGAATGAAAACACTTCCACCTATCTTGCAGGCTTATTGGAAGCTGGAAAGAACACATGTTCTCCAAAAGCACTTTGCTCAAATAACTCCCTACACAAAAGCTGGCTTTTATCTGTCAACAGTGGACTCAGAGGGTCCACATAAAATGTGGGAACACCAGCTTCAAGGTGATTTGGGCTTTAGGATGAGGAAATACAGTGATCAAAACCAAACTGGAATTGATAGAGAGGGTTTTTAAAAACCATAACATGGAGAACTACAGCTCCTCTGAGACACACCACAGGCACTCAGTTTGTGCAGGCTAGTGAGCAAATTCCAGGTGTGTCACATAAGCAGGATCAAAACAGATTGGCCCCTTTGGTTTAAGAAGCAAAAGAAGCTTAAACTCATACTCTTAGTAGGAAAGTGGATTCTGATGTTTATTTTCCCTGCCTTTTTATTCTTGCCTACAGACAATCTGACAGGCTTTGTTTAACTGTTGACAAGTTTCATCTTCTATAGAATAACCTAATGTTCCAGGGCCAGTTTAAGGGGTGTGAAAGGTCTCCTAAGGATTATCTTCCTTTTAACACATTCTCATAGCATTCTCTGCAGACAGTCAACATGAAAAATAACAGATGTTCATGTACATTTAGCAAGTTCAGCAGAACTTCAGTTGTCTGAGAGTGGTTTCTTTCAGTGGGAGCAGGCAAGAAGCCAGAATGGCGTGGGGTGTTCTCAGCTTCAGCTGTTTCTTAGCCAAAAAAACATGGTACCATGACTCCAGAATCCCTTGGAAACTTACATACTATGGGAATTTGACAAGCTGTCAAATCCCACATCCTTTGAAGTCTAGCAAGTTTTGAATTCTGTTGAACTGTCTCTACAATTGGAAACACATTAATGTCAAGAGCAACAGAGAATACCCAAAGGGTGTGAGCTTATTTCTTTTGCTCACACCCTTTGAAGAAGGAATAATGCCCCAGTATCTTGGCAAGAGCTGATCTGTGACTCCCAGTTGATTCCAGGTGCCCTGAGTCTTCTAAATGAATGTGGGTCTACCATAAAGTTCAGAAGACCAATTCTTGGCATGGATATTCATGCAGCATTCATTTCTGGAACAAAGTTCTTAATTATTCCAGGTTTTGTGGAGGTTGCTTTTTTGACAAAGTACCAGATGACCTCCCCTTTAATTCTACCAGAGGAATTACTTAATTCCTCCTCCTAAGACCCTGTAAAAACAATTCTAAGCCCAAGACTCTCTGGGATCTTCATCATAGACCTTTTAGTTAATTATTTCCCAATACTAACCTAGAGTGTAGGATGACAATAAAGACTTTCCTGAGCAGTATGGCCATAAGATAAAGGTGCCAAATGTCTGGATGTCCCATCTCCCCATCCAGGAGAGTTCAGAGCTTCTGATGCACCAAAAGCTAATGATTACAGCTATTTTGGAAAGGAATCCTCTGTTTGTTGGTTCCCTTGAACCCATGAGCATAACTTTATCCCTAGAGAAGAGGTGGAGTTACCAAAACCTTGTGCTTTGATCATTCTCAAATGACTTAATCTTGGAAACTAAATAGAAATCAATGTTGATTTTTTTTTTAAGTTGTTGCTATGTGGAGCCAACACATCTAAACCATCTTTGGTATTACAAATCCGTATGTGTCAATGGCTACTGACATCATTTTGATTGAGCACTGGGGGGTGGAGTCTATCATCTGATAAAAGTGATTGATGATACTCTTGCATAAACAACATTTTATAACTACTTAGAAGTTTTGGTTATTCAAAGTAAGTATTTAAGACTAGAAAAAAAGCCATGGGAAAATGCACTTTTTATTGTTAAGGCCCATACATTTAACCCTTCTTACAATCCAAACAGAAATGTCCTGAACGGTCTGGGCCATTCTGGGGTAAGAAGACAGCTGTTGAATGAGATGGGTACTTCAGGCCTTTCCAACCTGAGTATCTACGTAGAGATGTTCCATGCAAGTTCTAAGGGTTTTCATTCTCTATCACAGGTAACCAAGGTAAAGGAATGAAAACTCTGAACCCCAGCTCCCACTCAGACTCTGCTTGGAGCAGGCCCACATCTGCAGAACATTTCCGAAATGCTTTGCTAAACATTCCCGAAAGTCAAATGAACAACAATGGACCTTGCTTTGCTGATCTCTGAACTAGGAAGTACTTCATGATTTGTCCCACACAGCTACTCTTCCAGTCCCTTATTCCTTCATCCCTCCTGTCTACCTCCCTTTCTATGTATAAATTGAGACAAATCTGCTTCTAAACTGAAGGTTAAATAAAGAAGAAATTAAAAGTCTGTAATCAAAGAGAATGGATAAGAGCTTAAAGCATACTGAGCAGCAAGGGAGAGAAGAGCATATTTACATCAAGAGTCCAAGCAGCTTTGGCAAGACTGAGGATCTCAAAATGAAGGGGTCCTAACAAGATAATGAGGGAGTGGAGGTACTAGCTGCTCTACTGCTGCTAATGTGCCATGAACAGAAGTTGGCAGGTACCTTTGAGGTTATCAGAGAACATGCACCGCTCTAGACTACACCTTTAAATTTCATCACTGGTGCCATGAGCAAGACGCTAGTAAACCAGCTTGTGAAGAATATGAGGCACAAACTAGGCAGAAAAGACAGAACAGCACACGAAGCTGAACCACTACCTCGTGCCCCTTATTTCTCTGGTGTAGTTACAAATACTGCCCACTGCATTCTGGTTGCAGGGCTTTAAAAACAGAAGTCTGTATTCATGCCTGTAATCCTAGCATTAGGGAAGCTGAGGCAGGAGTAGTCTAAATTCAAGGCCAGCCTGGATTACATAATGAGACCCTGTCTCAAACAAATGAAGAAGATGCCATCTCTGTTAGAGATACTTTCTTTATATTTCATGAGAGATAAGAGGGGACTATTTCTGGGTTTGAGTACAATCACAATTAATCTAAGCCTGAATCTTTCCCTTCCCTCCAAACCACAAAGTCTACAGAGAGAACTAAGCAATCTGCACAGACCTATACATTCTTCGTTACTAAGAGACAGAGCACACTACAACCTTTAGACTGCCTGTAAATACAGCAAAAACACAGTTCCAACAGAGCTCCCCTACCCTGCCAGCAGCTGCTTCAATTTATAGAGTGGAGAGGTTAGGCTTTAAAAACTCTGTCAGGAACATCTAAGAGAGGAAAAGAGAGCTTAGAAGAAACACAGACAAAAATCACTTTATAAATAGAAAAAAAAAACTTTTCTCTATATACTCCCTCCACTCTCAATACTCCTAGAACACTTCAATTCTGATACCAGATATGTAGGCTTTTTCCCACAAGGAACAATTCTTTGACACCAGTTGGGTGTCCTAGAATATAACATAATTCTGATACTAACTGGAGTTAGCATAGACCCCACAGGTTAGGAACACAATCCCACTAAACTGTGCCCCATTTAAGATACAAATCGCAAACCCCAGGTTGGCACCTGTACTTCTGATGAATCAGGTATAAATTATGATTTCCACAACTACCTCTTTGCAATTGATAATTTTCTAGGACACCTCACAGAAGTCCAGGAAACACGTTTACTTGTTTATGATGTAATAAAGGATTTGATAAAGGATATAGATAGAGGTACAGAGGGCGAAGCCTGAAAGGCCCTAAGTGCAGGAGCTTCTGTCTCCATGAAGGTGGGGTGTACCACCTTCCTGACAGTTGAATGTGTTCATCCATATGGAAATTCTCCAAACCCCATAGTTGAAGGATTTTTATAGGTGCTTCATCATGTAGGTGTGATCAGTTAGCTTAATTCCCAACCCCTCTCCCTTTCCTAGAAGATGGGAGGTGTGATTAAAAATTCCAAGATTCTAATCATGGCTTGGCCTGACTGATGACCAGCCCCCCACTAGGAAACCACCAGCAGGCCCCTGGTTAGTACTAAAGATACTCCTATCACTCAGGAAGTTCCAAGGAAGTAGTAGCTCTGTGTCCAGAACCAGTGTCAAAAACCAAATGACTGAACAATAGATACACCTAGATTTATTCATTTCTCAAGAAATTACAAAGGTTTTATATGCTTTGTGCAATAAACTGGCATCAAAGACCAAAGTACATACATATTTCTTATTATGAATCCCACACTCACAGAAAGAGAATGTGCAATAAATACCAAAATACAGAAGAGGATGTGGTAATTCATAACCCTTGCTTGGCTATAGGAAAAGACTTGAAAATGGGAGTGGGGGTAGGAGACCACAACCCTCCCAGGCAGCCAACTCAGATGTATGGATATCATCTTTAACCACATCTTCACCCTCATCCACCATCCAAACTATCTAAATGTTCTTTCAGAGAACCCACTCTTTTCTCTCCAGCCTCACTGTTACACTCCTTGTTGAGATTACCATCTGCTCATTCCTGGTCTATAATAAAAATCCTTTTAATTTATATTCTTATATTCAGTGTTGATAGCTCTGCCCTCCAATCTAACTTCCATATTCCCTATTAAAGTGATTTTCTGATAGATAAACTGTCCCTGGCATTCCAAGGCTGGATTAGGTACCCCAAATGAATCCTTCCATAGCTTCCTACATGCTTTTATCACAACATAACAGCTAAAGGTATCACTCTGGAATTAGACATCTTATTGCTTAACTCATGTGCTTAATTGTTTCATGACTTGGGTGAATATTTTTAACCTTTTGGAACCTCCAATTTTTGAAATGGACTTGAAAGTATTACCTGTCTCATAAGGTAGGTTATTAATATATGGGAGATACCTACAATGAGGCCTGGAATGTAGTAAGTGCTAAATTAATGTTAGTTAACAATCACCACATGATATTGATTTTTTTGTTTATAAATCTTCCTACCCTGGCCTCATTCAACTCAGCCTAATTATTTTTTTTTAATTATGATTTCTGTTTTCAAAAAACAGATTTCTACTACATAGAAAGTCCAATCCACAGTGTTTACAAGGGCTGGGGGAGTACCTCAGTGGTAGAGCACATGCTTAGCATGGGCTAGTCCCTGGATTCGATCTTCAGGATCAAGAAAAACCAATATTTTCAGTACAACCACTGAGCAAGATGTCACTTTTCACCAAATTAGCTAATCTGAAACAAGTCAGTTTGAGCACGGACTTACATGAAGGCATGGAAGAGCCTAATTCATCTAAATTCTTTCTAGTTCAGTAACTACAAATAGTACCTTAGTGTTGTACTAAGGAAGCTCTGGAGCAGCCATAAGCCCACCATTTGTGGACAGCCCAGCAGGCTGCACTGTGGAGCACACAAGGGCCTGTCCTTCCACAGTCACAGGTGAAGGGCTCTCCAACAAACTACAGCTCTACTCTTGGTTCCTGTGCCCCTCAGTTCTCTGACTTCACTTCTAAGTTCTCAAGATACGATTCAGAGTTTCCCACTCATTAGTCATCCCTTTTGAATGCTACTGATTCAGCCAGCATCCACAGATCCACAGGGAATGTTCTAGACATCTACTTTCCAGGGTCATGTTAACAGCTTGGAACTTATCATGAACATTCTCAAAACAAGCAAAAACTGAGCAAACTGAGAATCAACAACCCTTCTTAGCTCTGTCAGATAATTGTGGCAATCTACCACCCTGAAAACTGGGGAGACAGTGAAGACAGAAAAAGAACATAGTAGGAACTCAAGCCCTAGCTGGAGCCAGCATCACTTGGAACACTTACAGGGTGACTGACTAACTGCTCAAGACTGATAATGGACTCCCTTGAGAGGAAAAGCTCTGGAGGACTTAACCTGACTTGTGGGAGTTTTGCCTCCAGGGTGCCCTCCAACTTCTGGGGGTAAAGATCAATGCAAACCTCGATGCTTCTGGGAAGAAGAGAAAAGTAACCATTTTCAAATAACCCCCCGCCCCCCCAACAGAACATCTTTCTTGGTAACAAAGCTTGCTCTCTAGGAAAACTCTGTTACCTCAACAGGAGGAAAGGAAATACTGAACACCCTCCAGCCTTTCCTGTCCAGGAAGGGAAACACCCAACCCCAGACCTCACCAGCCTTCCTGTCATTTTATGTTCCTTTGATTAGTTCTCTGTCTTTTAGTGAGTCTGTGCCACAGGACTCCAATCTTTACAAGTACTTCTCACTTGTACACTCACCCCAACACTTAGGTAAGACAGAAAAGTTAGCGCTGTCTGGGGTTGAAAGAGGAAGAGAGGGAGGGAAGGGGGAAGGGGAAGAAGAGAAGGAGGGAGATAACACAATGTATTAATACCAGAAATTTGAAATTTGATAACTGAGCTGGACCAATTCCTTGAGAGATAAAATCTACCAAAACCCACATAAGAAGAAATAATCAGAATAAGCCTATATATGTTAAAGAATTGCAATAATGGTTAATAAACTCCTAATACCAAAAACACTAGGCCTAGATAGTTTCACTGGTAAATTCTATCCAATATTTAAGAGAGAAATGATATCAATTGTGCACATTCTGTTCCAGAAAATAGAAACAAAGAGAACACTTCCCAACTAATTCACTAAGGCTAGCAGTAATTTTAATACCCAAACCACACATGGACACAAAGAAAGGAAAATTACCACGAGAGATCAATATCTCTCATAAACATAGATAAAAATTCTCAACAGAACACTATCAAGTCAAACCCAGCAATGCACAGAAAGAAATATAAACCACAATCAAGTGCAATTTATTTTAGATATGCAAGGTAATTTCAAAATTCAAAAATCAACTAATATAACCATCATATCACTGGTTAAAGAAGAAGAACACTATGATCACATCAATAAATGCAGAAAAAGCATTTGACAAAATCCAACTGCTATTCACGATTTAAAAATTAAGCAAAGCTTTCAGCAAACTAGGAAGAGAAACTTCCTTAAAATCTTTCTCCAAGATTCCATCAGTCTTACCTACACATGAGTGGAAGGTGAGAGGACTCAGGGAGGCTGCATTTGTGGCATACTGACAATGCATGCTGGGATTGAGACTGTGATAGAGGTACTCATGGGATCAGGTTTAACAAAGATAAAAACTTCTTTTTGGGGTGAGTAATACATATTAAGTTGCTGTTGTAAACAGTGTTAAGTGCCAAAGTGGGGAAACCCATGTGCCAGATACTACACTAAATTAGTGGGGATACTGGAAAATGCTTAAAATCATAGTTCCTATGAAAAAATGACCCATTTTCTTTTTATTTGGTTAATTCTTTAGAATAATAACAACTAACATTTATGTGGAATTATAAATTTTAATTGCCCTTACATAAATTTATTTAGTCAGTTATAAGTTAAGTGTTTCTGAAAAATGCATCCCTTCATTCAAAGGAGAAAAAAAGACTAAATTATTTTTTCAAAGAGCATATTTCATACTATCTCCCTATCATTAGGAGCAATTTGACTGGCAAGATTACCTGCATTTATTTATGTGTAAATAAATTATTAAAGTATTATACTAGCAATGTTAATTTTTTAATTTATTAATATATGTTGGTTTCTTTGTTTCTAAATAAATGATAATAATTGCTACAGGTAATATTCACACACACTTACTCTGTGTCATGAACCATGATAAGTACATAGGTGTTTTATATCATTTAATACTCATGACATAAAGACCATTTTAATATTACACTCATTTCTAAAAGTAAGTGATCTAAGGCCCAGAGAAAGAAAGTAACTTACCCAAATTCACATTTCTGACAGAGCCACAATTGGGAAGTTCTGCCTGACTGGAGAGCCGCTGTTAGTAAACTACAGCAAATCTGGCCTGCCACTTATTTATGCATGGCCACATGCTCAGAATGGTTTTCATATTTTTAAATGTTTGAAAAAATCAAAAGAGTAACACTTTATGATATGAAAATTATATGAAATTCAAAATTCTGTGTTCATACATGAAGTCTTATTGAAATACAGCCACACTTATGTATTATCTCTGTTTCCACATTATAATGGCAAAGTTGAGTAGCTGCAAAAGAGACTATATGGCCTATAAGTCCATACTACTTGGCCTATCAGAAAAGCCAACTCCTCCTCTACAGTGCCAGTTCCTGTCTGTTTCACGATCATAGTCACTACATGAGCCAAGGATTAGTGTGAGCTCAGATGAGTTATTTAACATCATGTAGCCATGTAAGAGGCAGAAACATCCTAAAAATGACAGCTTCTAACAACTAGCCCTATATTCTCTATCATTATCTTTGCTTGTAAGAGAGCTAAACCACACACTTCCATAAGAAAAAGAACCTTGTCATTTAAGAGGATAATCAATTTTTTAAATTAAAGTATAAATGAAAAGATAACTTATTAACAAACTAATTTTTATTATTTGCTTTGACTACTGACCAATATTTATTGGATTTAGACTAGATTTCTAGGCTATATATATACATATATAAGATAACAATCTTATAGCATCTGTACACACAATTTGGATATAAAAATATATACATATTGACATGTATATAATGTAATATATACAAATGTGTGTTCATATATAGATATATAATTTACATACATATACTAGACATGCAGGTATGCATTTGCATATATAAACATGTAAACCCATGTAATCAACATATGCTAAAGTCTGTACATGTCTATTTTACTCTGTACATAAATATACATTCACATACATATTTATTTATAAACATCCACATATGCACATTTTTCACTGTATATTGTAGTGGGTTATAAGGAAACCTGTTTTTCCCCTCCTAACACCTTTTCTTAATCAATTACCTAAACCTAACAATACCAAAATAATCAAGAAGTTTTGATCGTTGCAAAATTTTCACTCAGATAATTGCATAAAGGAAAATATACATATTCATATGTATGGATATTACATTAATATATTTATAGCATATTTCATTCTAAAAAAAAGAGAATGAGAAATGCAAACCAGATTAAGAGTATAGAAAGTAGCTATAATTAGATTTATTCCATTGCTTCTATCAAAACAATTTAAAACAAGGGGAGATAGGAAGAAATGGGAAAAGGGTGTGAGAGGGTGAACATAGTGCAAATACTGTGTACACATGTATGTAAATGGAAAAATGATATCTGTTGAAACTATTCCAGGAATGGGGGGAGGGAGGGATAAAAGAGAATGGTGGAAGGGATGAATTCAAGCATGATATATTTGACATACTATAAGAACTTTTGTAAATGCCACAATGTACCCCTACCCAGCACAACAATAAAAAGAAATTTAAGACAGCACCCCCAACTTATCTGTATTATAACACTTCCATCTAAACCAATTTCTTTGCCAAACTTGACATTTTGTTATTTAAGTTCATAAAATGCTCAAGAAAAAGGTTTTTAAGAAATGTTCAATTGTGGCTACATCAAACATCTCTGCCAAAATGTCTTTTAAGGGTTCCAAATAATTTTAGTTTAACATAATTACTGAACACCTAATATTTTTGGAAAAGAAGAAATAAAGATGGAGAAGGTAATTAAAAGCAGATCCTAACAATCAACATATCTGAGGCTCCAGACACAAGTCGCATGTGCTCTGACTTCCAGTAAAACTCTAAAATGAGGCAATTTCTTATTACTGTGTTTATGACTCTTGCAAAACCCAACTAAGACTTAAAAAAACTTTATTTTTCTACTAAATATAAGTTTTCAATGTATTATACTCAAAAGGAGACCATCTCCTATAGTTACCTTTTATTTCACTCTCTTTCGTACATATAGATAAGAAATTGTGAAACTGGCCCATAGGTCACTTTCTCCTCCCCCTTCTTTGCTCCCTTTTAGGACTTAATTGGGCTGGAGGAGGGGAGAAGAAAAAAATAATTACCACATGCCCAGAAGTGTGAAAGCCTTGGAAGAGGTAAAAACTGGTTAAAAGCCATCTCACACACACACACACACACACACACACACACACACACACCCCAAAGCAGGGAGGAGAGTTATGAGAGATGATGAGAAAGAAAATTTTCTTTTCTAAGAACATGAGTAGAACAGCTGATCTTGTACAAATAATTCTTATTTCCCTCTTTTTTTCCATGCCCCCTCTTAAAAAATCTTTTGGATCATTAAAAAATAAACACATGGCAATTTTTAAAAGTTTAACATTTTTAAAAGCTACACCAGATTCAATGTATGATTAGATACTTAACATGTGGATATATGGTAACCAAAATCCAAGAACACCTAAAAATAATCATTTTAGGCCTCACAGAGTAGAAAGACAGATGCCTGGAACCCACGGAATCAAAAACAAATGGCAGAAAGTGCTGCCATCCCAATACTTAGACTCAGAGTTTAATAAATATCCTCTCATCCCAAGGAATGTTTAAAAAATAAGTGATGGATATTACTTCATCACCATGTTCGTTCTCAATAATTCTGAATGGTTTATAGTTATTGGCCAAATATAGCAGATCACCATGTAAAAATATAACACAATATTAGAAATGTTAATGTTTTAAGTGCTTTATTTTACTTTTTGGCCTTTATTCATTCAACAAATATCTATTGAACACCTACAATTACCCAATTCAGTACAAACTACTGGAGATGCTAACTCAAGTTAACTCAAATAAAACAAGTCTTTTCTCTCAAGAAACCTAGAACTGTATTGAGGTTTCTCACCATTAGCACTATTGGTGTTTAGATCAAAGCATTCTTTGTTGTGGGGATGTCTGTACATTGTACAATGTTAGTATCTCTGGCCTTGGCTGGCTGGCTGGCTGAATGGATGGATGGATGGTTAGTAGATATATGGATAGGAAGATAGATGAATGCATGGGAGGATAAATGGATGAAAGGGTAGATGGACAGATGGATGATTAGGTGGATGGGTATACACTGTAAATACACTATTATACTGTACTTCATAAATACATACAAGTATTATATGTCAGTTAGAACCAAAAGGAAAATATTCCTAAAAGAACCTGAGAAGAAGACAACTCAGAACAGGGTACTCAACTCCCAGACCCCCCATGGCCTAGCTTTCTGGCTGTTTCCTAGAGCCCAGTTTCTTAGGCAAGTATGAATGGATTTGGGACCAAGAATCACAAGAAACAAATTCTTAATGGTAAAGCATCACATCTGAGTCTTAATGGTAAATCTACTTAGAATGATGCTTAAATTTATTTTAAAAATATTTGGTCTATCCCCTAGCCAAAGACCTTTTAAAGCCTGACTATATTAATAGATACAGCTTTATGTAAATGCATGTTTAACCCTTAAATTAACGATGGTAAATAAATCATGGTTTACCCTTAGAGGAATCTAAGACTTTTTTTCCTAGTAGGTTACATGCACCTAAATGATTGTTACTCTTTTTATTATAGAGTTATAATCTTGTCCAATATGGAAATTTCTAGCTCTGTTTTGAAGGAGAATGGCATTTTTTTCTTTTTAATCCTCTATATTAGAGGATTCCTCAGGGACTTGTTAGAACCTTGACACTCATAGACTAAAATTACAGGGAATTAACATTGTTTGACACTGATAATTTTTAAAGAAGATTTCTTGATAGTGTTACTTTCCCTTTATATACTATTACATTGTCCAGACACAATGAAATACACCAAAAATAATTTGGAAACCTTTTTTTCTCCATTAGGCTATATTGTCAATCAACCATTTGGAACAGCAATTCCCCATTTCTACCTTTCATTTCCATAAGACTGTACTTAAATTCATTTTCTGAGAAGATGTAAGACTTTAAGTCACTTGTTTAAGCTGTTGGCCTTTAATTTCTCACCTATAAAGTCAGGGAGCTGGTTTAGATGTTTGTAAGATTCTTCAGCTCCAGAAGTCTATAATTCTATGTTGAGATCTATGCATGGTGTGAACTAAAACTTTCTACAGCCCTCTAGTGTGTAAAGTATTATTTCAACATTCTTCTATTAGTCATGTTAAAGCTTCTTGTAAAGTCCACTTCAAATTCACAGAAGTAACTTCAAATTTGCCATGCTCTGTGGCTTTTTCATCTGTCACTTCCATTATCTTTCCACTTGTGGGATTAATTCTTTTATCTCTGTAAGAAAATTTCTCCCTCTTTCCCTTGCTTGCCTTCCTTTTTCCTAGTTTAACCTCAGGTTTTCTTAAGTAATGGGAATTGTATATTCTTGACACATTAATCTAGAGCTTCTAATATGCTTAACAGTCTTCACATGCCTGGTTATTGGTTCCTTCCTTGTTTAATATATAACTGACAACATTTTGGTGTTTTTTTTTTCTCTTAACAGCCTATTGAGATGCTTAATGTGTTAAAAAAAAAAAAACCTTACTTACAATGTCTATTTTATGACTTCCTGCACATCTCTCAGGAACTCTTACCTTTCTCATGAATTCTTGAAATATCAATTAAGCACATAAGAATTTATCTTACCCAAGTACTTATTTCATGCTGTCCATTCTGATAAAGTATGCTACAAAATGTGGTTTAGAAACTTAAGTTCCAAACTGTTAGGTATCTGGAATAGTTTTTTTAAATTCTCTTAACTTTCATGGTCACATTATTTAACACTTTTCATCTACAAGTGTACAGGGAGGAGGACCAGAAGAGAAACAGGCTATGTTCTGATAATGAGGCAGGGAGAAGGGATGGTAAAGCAGAGATATAAAACTTAAAGAATTAAAACATGAAGAATGTCATAAACTACTGGGGGGGAATGAAATAGTGAAGTCACATGCAGCCATATGTGGGTTGAGCTTTACTTTTTACTTCTATAACTTGCTTACAAGGGTATATAAGATGAGACCCCTTTGTTCTCAGGGCTCAGCCTTTGGACATGAGACCTCTGAGTCTGTACCAGTATGTTGGAGCCAGCTTGGCTCTTTTCCTGGGATTTACTGTGTCTGCTGTTCACCTTGGTTTCCCCACTCTGAGTCTACAAGCAGCTTTCTGCTAGCTCTGCAAAGTTACAAGCCTCCAGGTAGCTCTGCAGTATTTCCTGTAACTGTGACCACATTCTGTAGGGAGTTGGGGGACAAACTCTGTAAGTATTTAACCCAGCTCCTGACACAGATTGGGGCTCGGGGCTTTGAGAAATTATTTCCCGAGTCCACTAGCATAATAAACTCCCTGCTTCCTGTGAAAATGGTCTCTGCGACTTTGTTTCCCTCATCATTTCCCACAACATTTCTGGTTTCTGGTGCCAGGAACGGGAGAGACCAAAGTTGGCATTTTTACCTCCCTGGCTGTCAGACTGTGGCCCAACTCCTGGGGAATGCAACCCAGCCAAGGCACCACTAGACACTTAGTCCAGATGGCTAGGGAAGCCTCCCATGGAGTCTGAGGTCTCAGGTCCATACACATCAACAGAACCTGGGTAGAGACCTCAGGAACCAGAAAAATTTGGAGCAGCACCCATCTGGAACATGTAGGACTGGGTCCATCAAAATAGGCCCATCCATGAGAGGATGGAAGAGGGGCATGATCAACCTCTAGGTGCTCACCAGTACTCTTGAATCTGGTTTTTTTGTTCTTGTGATTATTCCAGGGGAAGCTGGGATACCTTCCAGACTAGGTTTGTTGGTTTGGATGAATGTGTGATATGCAACTGAGAGTATGAAAAGAGTGACTTTGGTCACCTCATAGTGTGTGGAGTTCAGGATGCCAGGCCATCCTGACTAGTTCCTCTACATAAACATATGGCAGACATTGGTAGCTCATCCTCCTCCTTGGCTTAAGAAATGCTTTAAAGACAATTGTAAGATTATAATGGCAAGGGCAACAAATACTGAGGCTCTTAAAGAAAAAAGAAAAAGAGAAAAGGCTCTTCCCCCATTGCTCCAGACACTCCTCAGCACAGAGCAAGAGGTGAGTTATCCAGGTAGCCCTACACTGGCTTGAGGCCCATGTCCCCAGTGGGACAAATGATGTACAAGCTTAGGCCCAGACAGCTTTTCCAAAAGCTGAACCTGCATGGGACCCAAATGAAGCAAAGGGCTGAGACAGTTTACATAGATGTAGAGAGGTTCTGATGGCAGGTCTAAGAGAAGGCGGAAGAAAGGCCATAAACAAGAACAAAGTCTGAGAGGTCTTACAGAAGTCTGATGGGAGCCCAGTGCCATTCTATGAGAGACTATGTGAAGCATACCATCTATATTCTCCCTTCAATCCTGAGGCCCCTAAAAATCAGCAAATGATCAATGTTGCCTTTGTGGGGGAAGCCCAGAGGGACATTAGAACAAAGTTACAAAAATTAGAAGGATTTTCAGGCATGAATGCATCCCAGCTCCTAGAAGTGGCAACTAAGGTGTTTTGTCAACCAAGATGAGGAAGCCAAAAGGAGGTGGAATGAAAAATGAAAGAAAAAAAAAAAAGGTAGCTCTCCTGGCAGTGACACTGAACAGATGGGGAGGACACAGTTCCAGTCGGGACAGAGGCTGTTAGAGGCAAAAGGGGACACCTAGGAAACTCCCCACAACATGGCCCCAGGGATCAGAGACCCTAAAGAAGAATAAATGTGCCTTCTGTCACCAAGAGGGACACTGGAGAAGTGAGTGCCCACAGCTCCAGCCCAGGCGCAGAGAGACAAAAGAGAAAGAGGACTTTTTGGGGCTCACAGGCCTTGAGTGAGCCAATGGCTAGGGCTGACCGGGCTCTTTCCTCCTTGGCACCCAAGAGCCCACGGTCCCAATGCCAGCAGGGCCACCTGAGATTTCATGGTGGACATGTGCTGAACATTAGGTGGTGACCCGACGGGTAGCACCAATTTCAAAAAGATGCCAGACAACCGTAGGCACTACAGTGACCCAGACCTGCCGCCCACTTCTCCAGCTCTGAAAATGTACTCTGCGAGGGCATCTTGTGACTCATGAATCTCTCTATGTACCAGAATGCCCAGTGGCACTGATGGGCTGAGGCCTGCTAAGCAAGCTGTGGGCCCAAATCAGTTTTCAGGAGGATGGACAAGTGGCTTGAGCTTTGGCTTAGGGTCCCCTAGGGTCGTAGCACTCATCATTCCTCGGGAAGAAGAGTGGAGATTACATTAAGTAGAGACTGCCTTAAATGGGCCAGAGATGCCCTTTTAGTCCCGGGAGTGTGGGTAAATGACAATCCTCCAGGGCTAGCAGTCAACATTCCTCCAGTGGTAACAGAGAAAGTCGGAGTCACCCCAGTAAGAGTGAGACAATACCCAATCCCGATGAGGGCACGAAAAGGGATAGCTCATCACCTCCAGAGACTCTTAAACTATGAAATCCTGAGAACTTGTCAATCTGCCTAAAACACTCCCTTGCTGCCAGTTCAGAAGCCAAGCACCAATGATTACCACCCAACGTAAGGTCTCTGGGTAGTCAATCAAGCAGCAGCGACTCTGCACCTGGTGGTTCCAAACCCGTAGAGTTTGTTGGCTCTGATACCAGCAGAAGCAACCTGCTTCTCATGTTTGGACTTAAAAGATGCATTCTTCTACATCTAGTTGACACCTGTGAGCCAACCCATCTTTGCTTTCCAATGAGAGGACCCCCCCAGTCAGGGGGACAACAGCAGTCAACCTGGACCCGTCTCCCACAGGGCTTCAAAAACTCCCCAACCATCTTTAGAACTGTCCTAGCATCAGATTTGCGGACGCACCCAGCAAAGGAAGCTGACTGCACTCTCTTACAATATGTGGATGACAACCTCCTCACAGCAGCTAACCACCAGGACTGTCTTAAAGGGACAGAGCTCTTACTCCATCTCTTATGGAAAGTTGGATACAAAGTCTCCCCAAAAGAAGGCTCAAATTTGCCAAGACCAAGTCATATATTTGGGGTTCCACATCTCCCAAGCCCAGAGGAAACTTGATGCAAAAGAAAACAAGCTGTCTGCTCAATCCCAACTCTGAATACAAGATGACAGATCCATGAGTTCTTGGGAGCAGCTGGATTCTGCTGGATTTGGTTACCTAATTTCTCATTGCTAGTAAAGCCTTTGTATGAAGCCACAAAGAGGTGCAAAAGGGAGCCCCTAATCTGGGAATCTAAACAACAACAGGCTTTTCATGCCATCAAGGAGGCATTAGTCAGTGCCCCTGCTCTGGGATGCCCAGAAGTGAGAAAGCCTTTCTTCCTCTATGTGCATGAGAGAAGTGGCATGGCAATTGGAATCCTGACCCAACACCTGGGCTCATGGCATCAGCCGGTGGCTTATCTCTCCAAGCAATTGGATTCAGTGGTAAAGGGATGGCCTCCCTGCCTGTGAGCTCTCGCAGCTACAGCTTGCTAGTATCAGAGGCAGAAAAACCAACAATGGAAGGGGAGATAACTGTCAGGGAACTCACCTAACTTGGAAACAGATCTTGCCATTAGTTTTACTTAGGATCAGGTGCAGCCCCACCAAACAAACTGGGTTCTGGCCCTGTGAGATTCTCTACGGAAGGCCACCCCCACTAGTAAAAGGCATTAAGAGAGATTTTTAAAAAAAAATAGAAAATCTAACCTTGCTCCATCAGATGCACAGTTCGGGAAAAGTGCTCAATGTCCTACACTGCCGTGTTCAAGAAAAACTCCCTATCAGCTTAACCACTGATGCGCATTCCTTTAAGCCAGGTGACCAGGTTTGGATAAAGGAGTGGAATCTTCAGCCTCTCCAGCCTCGGTGCAGGGGAACTTATTTGATGAACCTGACTACCCCCAGGCAATCAAGATAGCAAAAATCACCCCGTGGATCCATCACATCCGAGTAAAGAAAGCAGCTCCCGAGTGGAAGAGTCAGCTGGACTCTTAACAATCTGTCCAAACTAACTCTAAGAAAGGGACTTTCGCCCTTGCTCTAGTCACAAACCAGAAGCTGACTAGTCAACACACGGCAGAAGCTTGACAAATCAACTAAACGGACAATGGACTATTTTTCTCATAGTTAGTGTTCTGTAGTGATACTTCAGTTCTGCCATCCCTTGCCCATCTCTATTCTTGGTATTGTAACCTTGCTTTGCTTTGGTCAATAGGAATAGCAGTAACTGCCCCAGCGGGATAAAGCCAGATCAAAAGGCTTTCTCTGGCACTTTTCTTTTTCTCTCCTGCTCACAGGATGTGGTATTGTTTTTGGTTGCTTCTATTCTGGGTTCCTTTTGCAAGCCTGAACTCCTCATCCTATGAGTTGTACTTACTTACTACTCAGACTGAAAATGCCATTATATAAAAAAGATTGCCCATGTCCCAGTTCAGACTTAAAAAGGATGAAATCCTGAGGAGGATGGAAATGAAATCTTTGGAGGATGGTTCTCTACAACAGGAGGATTTAAAATAATGTTTGGGGCCGTATTAATTATGGTGTTGGGCTGTCTTATACTTCCACGCTTGCTGCCACTGGTCATGTGGTCCATATCGACCCTGACAGAAGCCATAGTGGAATGAAAAATGGCCACACAATTATATCTATTACAAGGTCACCATAGAGTAAATCCCATCTCTGAGGATGAAAGAGATGATGCATTTTGACAAATAAAATGTCAAAGCATCAAAGGGGGGAATGTTGGTGCCAGCTTGGCTCTTTTCCTGGGATTACTATGTCTGGTATTCACCTTGGTTTCCCCACTCTGAGTCTACAAGCAGCTTTCTGCTAGCTCTGCAGTGTTTCCTGTAACCGTGACCACATTCTGTAGGGGGTTGGGGGACAAACTCTGTAAGTATTTAATTCAGCTCCTGACACAGATCAGGGCTCGGAGCTTTGAGAAGTTATCTCCCCTGGGTCTGCTAGCCTAATAAACATCCTGCTTCCTGTGAAAATGGTCTCGGTGACTTTGTTTCCTCGTCGTTTCCCACAACAGGCACAAGAAAACATTGCTTCCTGCTAAACTGCCTCAGTGTCCTGTACCTTAGCTTGAGATTCCTGCGACACAAGCACTTTCTTTATATGAGAAAATTTCTTGCCACATAGCAGTTCATCACACTCCAAGTAAAATATCCCCACCTGTGCCTCTGATGTGAAGAAATGAGAGCAGAGACTGAGGAAATGGGGAAACAGATGCTCTTGTAACTCAACCCCAACCCCAACCCCATACATATGTGTCCTTACTTTTCTCAGCCATGATTTTTGTTAATTCTGTCTTTCTTTTTTATTTTTATTTTTTGTGGCAGTACTGAGGCTTGAACCCAAGGCACCCCCACACTTGAACTCACCCCCAGCCCTCTTGTCCACTTCTTTTAACTACCGTGACTCACAAAGTTTATTTAATTTTAATCTTAATTCTTTAGCAAAAGATTTTAATCATACCTGAATTCCATAATCTGTGATTCTGTAACACTCAGAGATAGAAAGTTCCTTCAATTTTTTATGTCTGGAAAGAAACAGCAAACCCTAAAAATAGAATTATCATTCCATGAATATAATTTAGTATGGAAGGTATATTTCCAATAATCATTTCTGCAAACTAACGGCATAAAAATAATCATTTATGGAAGCTAAAAATTATCTTCTGTCTTATATTTCTGTATATTAAACAAAGCACAAAATCACTTTGCTTAGAAATAAAATTTTCAGGTTGTTTCTAATGTTTTGCAAAAGGTGTTACAGAACTCTAAAGTTGAAACTCCTTAAGAAGTTACTGTGTTGGAAAGCAATGCGAGTCAACTCCCTGTACAGCTATCCTTATCTCAATCAGCAAAAACCCTTGGTCCTTCCTATTATTGCTTATACTCTCTCTTCAACAAAATTAGAGATAAGGGCAAAATAGTTTCTGCCTGGTAGCGAGGGGGTGGGGGAGAGAGGGAGGGGGCGGGGGGGTAAGGGAGAGGGCAGAGGGAAGGGGGGGAAAAATGACCCAAACATTGTATGCACGTATGAATAAAATAAAATAAAATAAAAAGAAGTTACTGTGTTGCTGTTTCTAGATAAATGTCATCTGAATGGAAACAAACAACAGAACCTTACTTGAAGATGCTTTGCAGCTAATCAATCTGTCAGTAAATTCTTATTTATTCCTAACCTAAAAATCTCAAAATCTTTAGTCGATTTTATAAGTCATAATCCTTTGAGGAGACAGGGAATACACTATTTGTGGGGGGGGGCACTGGGGTTTTAACTCAGGGCTTTGAGCTTACAAAGCAGGTGCCCTGCTGTTTGAACCACTCAGCCAGCCCTGAATAGATCTTTATATAAGGGTGTATAGTCAGATGATCATCACTCAAGAATAGCCCACTTGTTTTTCAGGTTGAGAGCTTTGTTTCTTTTTATTAATAAAATAAGACCGTACTTTACTTTTTTGTGTGTACTTTTTCCCCTAAACTGACTGGCACAACCTTCACATAAGGAATTGACTACTTTGGCTGCCAGAGGCCATCCTCCCGCTTTGTTTTTGCAGTGCTGGGGATGGAACCCAGGGTTTTGCATATGCTAGGCAAGTGCTCTACCACTGAGCTACATCCCAGCCCTTCTCCTGCTATTTTGTATCAAGGATTGAGTTAATTGTAGGATTCCGTGAACAATAGCAGTTTTTTCCCCCATTCTGATTACAGAGCCAGCTGGCAGGGAACATGCCAGAAATGACTTTAGATTTGTCCCTTTCTGTTGTTTGTTTTGTTAAGACAGGATCTCACTATATCGCCCAAGCTGACCTTGAACTCACAAACTCCCTGCCTTAGCCTTCTGGGAGTGCTGGGATTACAGACATGCCCCACCATGCCCAGCTCAGATCTTTCCTTTTTATGTTTTATTTTTCAGGACTGATTTACATTTTATAAACATTAAATGCAACATTTGGGCCATAACTGAAAATGGCTTATGCAAATACTACATCCAAAGAGAAAAAAAAAAAGGCCAAGGGGAAAAATGGTTGATTAAACCACTGTTTAAACTGGGACTTTTAATTGGCTTAATGTTTCTGTATGCCACCCCAACATGAAACCACTCTGATAATTCTTTTCACTTTATTGTGACTGGATTCTTTTGTTAGGAACACATTATGTGTTCTGCCTCCTTGTTTCAAAGTAACAAATGATCAAACTCTGTGGAGCCATTGTTTGTAGTCTGCTTTCCAGATGTGGATGTAATTTATTTCTGTTAGAAGACTTGGAAGGGTTTTAGATATTCCCCCATAGAAAACAAATGGTTTGAACAAAAAATATCAAGTAAGAGTTGCAAAGTTTATCTCTTTGATAATAGTCTGTTTTGTTATCCCATGGGAACTTTATCCTATGAAATTATCTCTGAAGTGTTCTTTAGGTTTATGTAGCCACATTGGAAGTTTTAAAATTAGCTGCAAATGAGGTGTACTTGGTAAATATGACACTTATCACCACCTTACTCAAAAATTAAAATATTAAAATGGAATTCCATGTTTAACCAATATCATTGTGTGTTAAAGCATACAGACTCAAAATTGAATTGATCGGCATCATTAGCTGTTAGGTAAATGAGTAAAGAGATACCCCAACTCTTCTACTAGGATGATCAACATTAGAAAGATCAATAATAAAATGTATTGGTTATGATGTGGACACATAGCCACCCTCATACTGTGCTGGTAGAAATATAAAATGTGCCAGCCACTCTGGAAAACAGTCTAATAGTTCCTTGAAAGTTAAACACAGAATTACCATATGATCCTGCAGATGTATGCCTAGGTTTTATGCCCAAGACAAATTAAAACTTATATCCACACAAAAACTTGCTCATGAATGTTCTTAGCAACATGATTCATAAAAGAAAAAGAGTGAAGACAACCCAAATGCCCATTACCCAAAGAAAGGGTAAATAAAATGTGTTCTATCCATGCAACAACACTTGCTGGTGATAAAAAGAAGTATCGATGCATCCTAGTATATGCATGAATCTCGAAAACATCATCCTAAGTAAAGGAAGCCAGGCCCCAAAAGCCACATATTATATGATTCCATCCACATGTAAAGTCCAGAAATGACAAATACACAGAAATAGAAAATAGATTTCTGGTTGCCTAGGACAGGCTGGAGAGTGGGCAAGGGAAAGGAGTAACTGCTCTATTTTTAGAGGGATAAAAATGTTCTGGAATTAGATTGTGGTAATGGTTACACAACTTTATGAAAGTATTTTTAAAACACTGTATTGTACACATTAGTTTTTCATCTCAATAAACATGTTTTTAAAATTTGAATTGATGTAATAATTTTATAAGTAAAAATCAAAGTCCTACAGCATCCTTCAATCCAAAACAAATACAGAAGCTGTTCACTTTTCATATATTTTTGTTCATTAGCATTAGACCTGGACGACCAATCCGTCGGGTGTGAGCAATGTTACCATGCTTGTGTGTTGGAATGTTATTATGCCGTCCTGCTGCTGTCATGTGAACTCAACGTTGCAACTGAGAAGCAACAAGTCTAAGCCAGCAGGAGGGAAATCCCCACTGAGACCTGCCTGCTGCTGATGAAGGAAGGCCAGCTCCTCTGAACATGTGGATACACTGTTCCAACCAACAGGTTCATTGTTTTTTATTGTTGTATTGGGAGTATATTGTGACATTTACAAAAGTTCTTACAATACATCATAGTTGAATTCACCCTCTCCATCATTCTCCTTTATCCCTCTCCCCCATACCCGAAACAGTTTCAAAAGGTCTCATTTTTCCATTTTAATACATAACAAGTTCATTTTTAATAGTAGCAGGGTTTATTTGTTTGGTTTTTGACTCAGAAGCTTTTCAGATTAGCCATCTAAGAACACCTGAGCCAGTGAGGTAAGTGTTTGGCACTGTGAGGTTCATAAGTGCTCCAGATTTGGAGGTATTCTCTGAAACAAGTGACGGTTACAACATTTTACAGATTTTCTTTATACCTTTAAAAAGTCTTAAGTCTCAGTTCTAGGAAAATGTCATTCCTAATTTGCTGTTTGATAAATATTCATTTGCCAGTATGACAGTGATCATGTTTTGGATAGAAACCAGGAATACGAAGGTCAGGGAGGTGTTTTGTGTTCGTTCCCCCGGAAGCCACAATCTAATGGGGAAGACAGATGTACAAAGGACTGTTACCACCCACAAGAGGTAAAGACAGTGTCCAGGAGTGGAGAGAAAGAGGAGAGGTGGGGCCTGCTACTGTGGGCTAGACAGCCATGCAGGGAGGACAGCCATCACAGGAGAAGTGTAAGCTGCTGAGAAGACCAGAAGGAAAGCAGCATCAGAGAAAAGGAGTAGAATGTTCAAAGTCATTTAACAGAATAGTGTATATACAGAACTATACAACAGGTGTGAACTGGATTTATAATGAATTTTAAAAATTTGTTCTGAACCACTGGCCACAGAATTAAAGTTAAATAGCTTCTTAAAGAAGGAACTATCGGGGTGTTGGTGTTACTGCCTTCTTTAACATCTCAGGATAGAAGTCCTGGGGCTTGGCTGGTGCCAAAGTTTCACTTCTGGGAGGGACGGATGAGTTGATCAGGAAGACAACACAAATACAAGGAGAAAAGAGGGCCAGGCCAGCAGGATGGAGTGACTGGGCTCAGTGGCAAAAGTTAGGCTGGTGCCTACTCCCAGGGAAGCTGCGGCAGCTTTGCAACTTAAGTCCTCCTTGGTCTCTAGAAGTCAGCCAAACTCACAAGAGAGTGCTTGCAGGAGAGAAGTTTTAGGTTATTTTCCCAAAGTGTAAAAAGAAGCTAAGTTTCACACTTGGAAGAAGCACAGAGGAAACTAGCTGGTGAGGGAGCCTGGCCACCTCAGCAGCATTAAGAATGGAGGCTCCAGAAATTTCCAACAACCCTGAGGCGTGCTTTGCTCGTCCATAACCCAGGGAAATGAGGGGCCTGCATCCAAGCGGCCAGGAATCCCGAGTGGAAAACTGGCTTCTATCAGAACTCCAGGATCAGGTTCATTTGTGGAGTCAAGACATAGGCTACAAAATGAAGCAGCCCGAAGTCACAAGAACCTTACACATTATAAGAAAAAAGAAAGTGAATATGGTTGATGTATTTCCTGTATCACAATGAATGTAGAATTTTAAAACCTATTAAAATTACCAGAAGAAGGGACTAAGGTAGAAAGAAGAAAAATAGAAGAGACGAACCAACTCGGGTTATAATACACATATACATGGAAATGTCACAAGGAAACGCCCAGTGTAGCAATCTTAAACAATCAAAAATGTCATTTTTTTCTTTTACAAAGTCAGAGAACAGGAGGGTAGAACAGTTCCTGCCTGGTGGGGGTTGGTACCAGTGAGGGGGAGGACGTGGGGAAAGGGTGCAGGAGGGGGAAAATGATGCGATACTGTGCACATGTGTGTAAATGGACAAATGAGACCTGCTGAAACTGTTCCAGGAATGGGGGAGAAACAGAAAGGATAATGATGGGGGGGTGAGTTCAATTACGATACATTATAAGAACTTTGTAAATGTCACAATGCATTACACCAGGAGGGGGGAGGAGGGGGAGGAGGAGGAGAAGAAGAAATAATCTGGATGTCACCCTGTGCAATAGAGATAAACAGAATTTTCGCTCCCTAGGGAATGAGTTGGTACATAGAAACCATAGTACAAGAATGGTTCAGGAGAAGTTAGGGACCACACAGCAAGCAGGGCATGACTGCTTCCGGTTGGAAGGGGAAGGTGGTGGTGTAGAAGAGACTTTGAAAGAGGAAGGAGAATTTGAATCAAGCCTTCAAGATTATGATTTTGACAAACAAAATAATGGAAACGGTGTTTCAGACTGAGGAAATGGCATAAGCAGGGACTTTCTCACTTGGAAAGTGTGAGTTGTTTGGAAGTAGTTCAGTTTGGGGGTCGTTGGGATTAGTGGGAGGGAAGACAGAATATTGCCAGGAACAGCTACATGCACACAAGACATTTGGGAGCAGAAAAACACTTGAATATTTTTCCTTCAACGTTGCATCTGGAATTGTTTAGCTAACGTAGCTAAACATCAGCAATGAATGAGTTACTAAATGTTGAGATGGTGTGTGTGTATGTGTGTGTATGAGAGAGAGTATGTGTGTGTGTGTGTCTGTGTGTGTGTATTTTGTACTGTAACTGAGTCAAACAACTGGCTTAGAATACAACCAGTGTAAATGTAGAATACCGTCCTTCCAAGACTTTATTTTGAAAATGTTCAAATTTATAGAATTGTAAATTCCAGAGAAAGTCCAACTAAAAATTATTTTAAAGGAAAGGAGGATACAAAAGAATAACAGGGTGAATTTGATCAAAGTACATTATAGGCACATATGGAAATAGCACAATGAAACTCCTTTGTACAATTAATATATACTAATAAAAAGATTCCAAGAATGTTACAAGGAATACCTATAACACCCTTTACCTAAGTTCATCAGTTATATTTTGCTGTATTTGCTTAATTACTGTATATCTGAATGTTCATATTTTATTCATTCATATACTTATGTTAATATATGTATGAATATAGTTTTATGTTTATATTTACTTATTTTTATATATGATTTTATATCTTTCTATAAAAATTTCTTCAAACCTTTTGAAACTAGGTTCCAGATAGCATGATGCTTTACCCCTAAATATTCAGGATGCATCTCCTTAAGCATAAGGACGTTTTCCTAGGTAACTATAGAGTTGTGTGTACGAAGTACAGACATATATAGCACTATCATATCTAAGAAAACAACAACAACATCAATATCATAATAGGTAATACAATGTCAATATGTACTTTTTTATCATATCCAGGACCCAGTCGTGGTTCATACATTGCATTTAGCTGTCATATCTCCTCAGGCTTTTTTTTCCTTAAATTTTGTCCTTGAAGACATTGACAGTTTTGAAGAGCCCAGATCAGTTATTAAGTAGAATGCCCCACTTCCTGGGTTTGTTCAGTTGCTTCTTATGGTTAGATTCAAGGTAAATACATTTTTGCAGAAATTCCACCTATGCGCTATTGCATCCCATTAGGAGGCACAGGTGTCCACATGTCCCATGACTGGGGATGCTAAGGTTCACATGGTTCAATGGTGACAACCAGATCTCTTTATTAGGAGAAGGGTATCCTCCCCCCTTTTTATTTAATAAAAAATCTGTGGTGTGATCCTTTGGGGTTGCAAGAATGTTACTTTTCAACCTGTCAGTCAATAATCTCAGTATTCATTACTGATCCTTGTCTAACTCAAAGATTACAAAATGCTGATTTTTAAATTTTATCCTGCATTCCACATTTACTAGCTAGCATTTATTTAAACCTTTTTTTCTATCACTGTGCTGGGAATTTTAATAGAAGCTTTGAGTAAATTACAATTATTTCTAACTGATCCAATTAGTTTTTGTGTTATCTATTAACAATCTTTTTTTATGCTGAAGATTGAACCCAGGTCCTCAAATATGTTAAGCACATGCTTTACCCTGAGCTATACCCCAGGTTATCTGTTAATACTCTTTTAATTCCCCCCAGATTCTTCTTAGGAGCATCACAAAATGGAGTTACTGTTTTGACTGGTGCTGTTATGGGACTTGTTGGCAAAAGATGGCACGCTGAGGAAAACAAAAACCTCAGTACTCTGCTGCATTATAAAGACTGAATATTTGACCATAATTTAAAAACAAACCACATTTCATGTGTAGAAGTGAAGTTGTGTATTCTGTAGAAAAGATTTTTTAATATATAACTTATATATAGCTTTTATTCTGAGATTCTTTACTTCTAGAAAAACTCTGGAAAAATGTCCTAAGCATGGTGACATTTGAAACAAAATGTAATGTTGTCATTTATCTGGCAGTGACATTGCTATAAACCATCCAGTTGATAGCTTGTTATAGCTTAGAAACACACTTTCTCATTATTATTATTTTGAGGCACGGTCTCACTACACAGCCCAAGGTGGCCTCAAACTTGTGATCCTCTTGCTTCCTAAGTGCTGGGAAGACATGTGTGAGCCATCACTTACACACTTTGGTATGGGCACACCAGAACAGTAAAGAATCAGAAATAAACTATAATATGCCCTGTATATGATTAAAGAAATGCTGTTTTAAAAATCTATATAAAATTGCATAGGATTGCATAGTTTGTCTGACTTTTAATTCATTTTTCAGTAGTCTTTATGAGTGGTAGCCTGTGGACTTTAAGATCAACATGGTAAAACTAATCTCTCATCCACAGATGTAAGATGAGCCATTGCAAAGGTCTGAAGAAAATAAAGCTGAGTACTTCATAAGGAAAGAGGTTTATTTGCTTCATAATTCTAGTGATGGAGGGTCCAAACAACCTGGCAAGGTCCCCCTTAGCTGAGTCACAGCAATGTGGAAAAGAAAGGGAAATGACTGTGTGCAGAGGAGGCCAAGGCTGGAGAGCCCTCACTCCACCATTAATCCGCTCAGGAGGGTGGAGCCTCCATGACCAAATTACCTCACTGGGGACCAAGCTTCCATCACATGAACCTGTGGGGTATGAACCACGCCCAAACCACAGCAGATCCACTGGGAAAGCAACTGGCCAGAACAAAAAGGAGGAAGTGAACTATTCAACAGAAGGTTTTGAAAACTGAGGGAAAAATCCTGAAGATGATGAAGACTTTAGGGAAAGCCTCTTATCTTATTCATTATTTTATTCTCCAGCCTAAAGAACTACCTTAAATAGACTAGGAACTACAAAAAAGGAATAAGAAAATAATACATTATTGAATAAATGAAAAATTTCAAGAATGGAAAAGTTGAGAAGTTATAATACATGTGGAATATTCTGTAAACATAAACAATTGTTATAAATAATATAGATAGGGTCTCACACTTTTGCCTAGGCTGGCCTTGGACCAAGACTCTCCTCCTTCTATCTCCCACATAGCTGGGACTATAGTCACACACTGCCATGCCCACTTGTTCTTTGGGTTAGGGGTTTGCTAACATTTTTTTTTTTTTGCCCTAAGCTGGCTTTGAACTATGATCCTTCCAATCTCTATCTCCCAGGTAGCTGCAGTTACATACCTGGGCTACCACACTCAACCCTACACCCAGCTTGTTTTTGAGCTAGGGTCCCACAAACTTTTGCCCAGGCTGGCCTTAAACAGAGATCCTCCTATCTCTGCCTTTTGACTAACTGGAATTACAGGTGTGTACCACCACACTTGGCCCTAAAATGTATCAACCTTTCTGGCCTAATTTACTGACCTGTAATCTGAAGGAAAGTAGGCTTTATTAACAAACAGAAATATGTCCTCTTTCTATGATATTTATCGAGGGAAATAAGATTGACACTTCTGTTGCCTGGGAATAGAGCAGCTCACCTGTAAACCAAATGCCTCTCACACAACGGGGTGAGAGTAGGGTTTTGCTGCCAAAGATTCTTTATGAGAGAAGCAACAGACTGATGCTGGTGACTTCTGCTTGCACTGTTTTTAGTGGGCAAGGGACTGGAACCTCTGAGACCAGCAGATTCATACATATGGCCACCGGCTGGAGAGGTTTAGCGAAAATTTGAGCTCCATATGAGAAGCCATACTGGGTTGATTTCTTTTTTGTGCACTTCTTAAAAATTCACAGCAAATTCATTTGGCTCAGTTACCCTGTGTCCTTTTAACTCTATTCTTGCTAATTCTTGAATCCCAAATGATTTCCTGTATTTCCTGCTGTTGAAGTTTTGCTTCCCTAGCTCTCAGGCTTTATTTGTGTGTGTTCCATGCATATGGGTGGTCTCAGATTAAGACATGCAGCTGTAAGCACTCCCACTCCAGCTCAGAGCATAGCTGAGAAAACATGGAATTTAAAGAAGCCATAAGTGTTTGGTTGAGAGGAAGGAAATGATGCCAGATCCATTCACTCACTCACTCACTCATCAAACATTTTGTGTCCCTCCTCTAACTAGACATTATATTAGGCAGCGTAAAAATGAGGCCATCCAGCTACTACCCTCAGGAAGCTTACAGGCAGATGTAGGACAAATATTAAAATACAACGAGTAGATGGCTTTGGTGGAGGCATAGAGAAAGAGCAGTAGAAATGAAGAGAAAGAGATCCTAAGTCTGCTCAGAAATTCCAGGAAATCTCACAGCTGAAACTTAAGAGATAAGCAAAAGTTTACTGGCTGGACAAGCAAGAGAGAGGAAATAAATAACTTGCACAGGTGGCAAAACAGGAAGAACATGGTGTGTTTGAGATGGGAAAGTCAGCCCTGTGTCTCTGGAGCTGAAGGTGGGGGGTCACCTGGAAGTGAGGCTGCAAAGGAGGCCCCTGGGAAGAGCTGGGTCTGCCATCCTAGACTGCTTAGACTCTGGAGCCGGTGAGGAACTCTGAGCCAGGAGAAGACAGGCTCACAGTTGCTGCTGGAAGATCACACTGCAGCAGAGTGGAGACCAGAGGAGAGGACAGGAGTACTTAGGGCAGGAGAGGTGAGGAAGAGCAATTGCACTGAGTGAGACAGTGCAGTGGGGATGGGGAGAGCTGGAGGGCAGAGAAAAGAGATAATGAGACTATACCAAAGATGGCTATGGTTCTCACATTGGCTTCTTTCTATCCTAGTACATTATTTAGCAGTTTTTCTTTTATTGGCTTTTTCTGGGCTAAAAATATCTGAAAATAGTCTTACAACAAAGTTAACATGGAAAATGAATGTCAATATTAAGATTGATTTTCTTTTTTAGCTATGTCAGGGCTCTTTACCAGTTGTCACTGTTGCTGATCCTTTACTCAGCACCTACCTACCCAGGCACACGAGAAACAGAAGGAGGAGCGTTCCAGGCAGAAGGCATAGCATGGAAAGGTCCTGAAGTTAGATAGGATTTGGTGGAAGAGCTAAAAGAGGGCAGTGGGACTGGAGGGAAGGGAATGCATCAGGCAGGGACATGAAATGACGTCAGAGGGGTGAATGTGTCTGTATAATTAACAGGAAATGTTCTTTCCCATTTTGGCCTTTCCCTGATTTAATTTCTGTGTTTTATTATACACTCTTGGTTATTCCTGCTCCACTCCACTTTTGACCACACTGATTTGCTTCTCATACCACCTTTGTCACCTGCTTCTTTAGTCTCTATCATGGATTCACTCCCCCCATCCCCCAAAAAAACCCTGGTGTCCTTCCATGTTCCTCCTGAGTGTACATTTCTGTTCACTCCCAGGGGTTCCGAGGACTCCAGCCACAGCCATACCTCCATGCCGCCCACTCCCCACGCACAGGTCCCCTCACCACTTCTCTCCCAAGCCTTTGGCCTGGAACTTCTTTCCCTCAAAACTTGTTACTCTCCATACATTACCCAATTTTTTAAATTATAAGACTTCCACCTACCCAAAGTCAGACTTTTTTAAAATCATTATTTTCCCACCCCACTCTCAGAGCCTCATTTCCCACAACTAAACAATCTGCAAGCTTATTTGCTTTTACCTACTAAATATTCAGATTCATAATTTTTCTACTTTGATTAGTGTATATTAACCGCACAATGGGGTTTCATTGTGGCATTTCCATACATGCATACAATGTATTTTGATCATATCCACTCCCTCCATCACTATTTCTTATCCCTGCCTTTCTCTTATTTTATAATTTTAATAGGTTTCATTATTCTATTTCCATATATACAATGTACTTTGATCAAATTCACTCCCTCTATTACTCTCTTCTTCCTCTCTTCCCTTTTTTGAACATTTTTAATGGGCTTTGCTATTCTATCTTCATACATGCATATGAAGTATTTTCATCATATTCAAAAAAATACGGAACGCTTCATGAATTTGTGTGTCATCCTTGCACAGAGGCCATGCTAATCTTCTGTGTATCACTTCAATTTTAGCACAGGTGCGCCGAAGCAAGCACATACAGATTCTTGAATAAGTCCACACTACTTCCAGCCTCTACCCTAGTTCAAGAATTCCTCACGTCTTTCTTCACTACTAAAATATCTCCTACTGTTCTCCCTGCCTGATCTTTCTCCATTCCAATCTACCACCAAAGAACATCCCCAAATGATCTGCCCAAAATGAGAGACTGACGATGATTCCTGTGTTGAGTGTTGTTTCGTCATTTATTGGTTCATTCCCCAGCTTGTTGGCATCAGATGAAATTCTGTATCCTTTTCATAGTTTATTCTAGCAGGACTAAGCTGCATGGAGTTCCTTGGACAAGCATATGTTTGCATGCCATCATGTTGGAGGGATAAGTCAAGAGACTATTTCATCTGCTTACGTCCATCACAACACCTGCTACACTATATTTGAATTACCTGCCCCTACCCTTTCACATCAGGTTGCAGAGAACAGGTCTTATTCACATGTGAGAACAGCAGAGCTTAGCACTTACTCCTTTATCCAATAAGTATTTGTACTACTTTCTAGGGTTCTAGGAAACAGCAGTGGACAGAACAAAGTCTAAGTCCTCGTGGATCTAACATCATAGGGAAGGGACTCCACTCCGCTTGCCTACATAATAGGCACTTATGATTTAGTACTAATCATGAAAATTTTTGAAAATTGTGCAAATGAAAGAGTTGTCTTAAACCACGGTTTAAGCACACCGCCTGGAACATTGCTGACTCATTTTTTCTTTAAACAACAAATATGGTGGTGACTAAGGCAACTTAAGCCTTAATTGTGGATCCTGTGGTCTTCAGTCAATCATAACTCTCTTAATTAGTAGCAAACATTTCCCATATACATGGAGATATAATACTGTATTCAAATAATCACTAGGGGTAGAAAGGGAATGCATAACATCTCATTTAATTAGACATTTAAAAAAGTTATAGTAGATAAAAAGATTTCTAAACTGGGCACAGTAACTTATACCTGTAATCCCAGCTACTCAGGAGGTGGAGACTGCTAGGGTCAAGGTTTGAGGCCAGTCTGGGTAAAAAGCTGAAAAATACTTAAAGCAAAAAAAAAGAATTGGAAGGTAGTTCAAGCACAAGAGTCTGAGTTCATTCCCCCCCAGAACTGGGAGGGAAAAAGATTTCTAAAGATACCTGGCCCCTGTTGGCCTTATAAACATCATCTCTACCACTCTCCCCGAAATCAAGCCATGTCCAAATGTGTGTACTTCTTGATGGCACATTTCTAAACCACCATGCCTTTGTGCAGGCTGTTTCTTTGTCTCAACCCATGCCCCTTCTCTTTCTCTTGGAAAATAAGGACTTCCTCGCCCTCTGAGTGAGGGCTCTCTACTCTTTGATTTCCTTGCCCCACTGGAATATAAGTGCCAAGAGGAGTGGACATGTGTGCTCTGTTCATTCCAGTAACCCCAGCACCAAGCACAATGGAGTCGGCATAAATATCTGTGAGTTAACTGAGTAGTGTGATTCTAACTGAAAACTCATTCAAAAGAATTGAAAATGGACAGAATTATTAGAAAACACAAGAAAAAAATCCCCCCGTTGGCACAACAGGTCACAATTGCATCTGCAACATTCCAGAACTTAAAATCTGAATGTTAAGTTGGCAGTCAAATTTGTGCTTCATCAGGCTACAATCCAGGCTGGTGCTGACATCCAGATGCCCACACTGACATCTGCCTGACTCATTTTAATTTGACTGTTTGAGGTTAGCTCCTACAGCTGTTGAAGGACTGCTATTGTCAATCATTTGCCTTTTAGATCAGAGTTTAACTGTCTCTGAGGAAGACAACAACCTTCAGAAGACTTATTTTCTAATCACTTAGCAGAAAACAACTAGTATTATTTCTAATTTGTTACCTGTGGGTATCTATTTATAGCTCTCTTAACTTGTGCACATTCTTCAGAAGAAAATAAAAACAGAGAATAGCACTTGAAGTTATATTCCCGAGTTTTTAACTTGCCCTCATTTAGTAAAAATTTTAAAGCATGATTTTTGCAAAAAATTGAGTCTTGCCGCAAATGCTAAACAAGCTAAGATGCAGCATTTAACCTTCACTCATTCACTCAGCAAATATTCACCAGGCACTTCAGGAATTAAATTTTGATCTTTTATTATGTGCTTTGATCCTCTACTTCTTGTTACCCTGTAACCCTTCAGACAACAGCTGGCCATTCACTCATACGTGTCAGGAAGAGTTCTTACAGAAAAACAGAGAGGGAAAGAAAATCCTGGGGCTTTATGCTTTAAAGGCCTAAGCCCTGAAAGACTTGGGGCATGACATTTTTAATAGCCATGCAATCATTTTTCCACCCCAATATTAGTTCAAGAATCTATGTCAAAAGAAAATGAGGGGAACAAAGTTGAAAAGAGGAAAGAGGGGAAAAGAGGAGGATAAATAGAGGGGAGAGAGAACGAAGAGAGCAGAGAAGGGAGAAGGAAAGCAGAGGAGAGGATAGGGAGAGTCAAAGGGAAGCAAAAGAATGAGATGATGGGAATTCCACATGTAGGAGTCTGTTCCAGACCTTCCCAGATATGTTCAGTTGGAGAGAAGGTTAGAATCTATAGATAGGCTTGGGGAATCTAAGAATAAATGGGAAATCATTCCACATCTGCCAGGTAGGATTGAAAAAAGCAATAAGACATCAGAGTTTTCCTGTGCTCATCACTTTACGACCCAATGAGGAAAACAGAAATATCTCTGAGTATTCAAAAGTGAAGAAATTAAATTCAACAGAGATTGGCTACAGAAGTGGTAGAGAAATAGAGAAACCAATTGGGCTAATGGCACCAGCAGTAAGAAGCCACCTCCTCTATGCTAGGACATTAGGAAGAGATGGTGTTATTAATGAAGCCTAGGGACAAAGGTCACCCAGGAAAGCTAAAACCATAGCAAGCCTGTTCAGAGGAAGTAGACCACAAAGGAAATGCAGGTGAGGATGATGATGCAAAGAAACAGGGAAGAATGTTCTATCCTCTCCATTCTGTAGACTCTCTAATCACTCACAAATGCCTCTCAAGCACCAAGTTCAACTTGGAATCCTCTCAAGCACCAAGTTCAACTTGGAATCTGGGTGACCTAGGTCATACACTTTGCTGCAGAGCAAGGGAAAGTTGAGGACTAGGTCTATGGTCAACACATGCATGATGTAGAACCAGAATGTCTGCAGGGGTTGTCTGGGACAAGGGACCTAAGACAGCCCCACAGTATCACTACACTCCAGCATGACCCCAAGGTTCCCTGAGCATGACACAAAAAAGGAACCTGAAGACTTGAAGAGAACTTGGAGTTGAGATAAGAAAGACAATCAGGGATCTACCTAGATAAGAAATTAAAGACCAGTTGGGCCCTTGAATGTCTCAGTGAATTCTAGCTTAGCCAGAGGACAACACTGAGAAGGTCAGACACTGACTCCACCACAATGAGCTGACCTCATATAACTGCTTTGCACCTCCACTTGCATATCACACTTAGATGACAGTCTAAGGAAAGGGAGAGGAGACCAACTGGCAGAATGGAGACTGAATCTAAGTGCACTCACAAGTAAAGAAAGGAAAGGACCAATAAATGGACATATATGTCTCTAAAAGAGCCCAGTGAATGTCAGGAAAGGGTAGACACATAACATAGATGTCTGTAATACAGTGAGATACAGAGAGAAACAGATCATGTTAAAAGATGCACTGGGGCTGGAGATGCACATAGGGAAATTCCAATACTTTCCTGCAAGGTAGGGCTTCTCAGAGATGGTCTTAAGACAGGTGATATTTGATCTCAGTCTTCAGAGATGAATAGGATTTAGCAAACAGTTGGGGGAGGAGCCCTCACTCTTCTGTCTTCCTATATCTCTCCTAATGCATTGACTTTCAAGAGGAGCCTCTACATTCCTTACTTACCTACAGACCATTAAACTTTTTCAGAAACATAGATGCCTTTTTGGGAACTAGCCTCTATTGGATTAGTGTATGAGGCAGTGCTACCAAGATAGGATGGGGTGTCTGAGGTTTCAATTCAAGAGTAGCATCACCTGCTTGTCATAAACAAAAGACTGGATGAGGCCCTTGCTAGACTTCAATCTTGGACTAAAGACTTAGATAACCAAGGCTCTCAGGAAGTTTATAGAATATGCAATCCATAGGAAACATATACTTAAGCATCTAAAATGTATTATCTCCACATTGACCAGATTTCTATGATAAAACAAATTTCAGATTATCGTGTATGATTTTGATCTGTCAGGATTGTACTCAAAATGCTGGATTTTGCTTTTTTTTAAGCAGAGAAACAGGCTTCAATAACTTACCTATCACTGTTCTAGAAACAATACTTCTAAATTGGCCATTTGTAATAATTAAAAAAATAAAGCTAATTGTCATTCTCGCCATTGTTTATAAGCCACAAAATGATTGTTACAAAAATCATAAAAGTCATTGAATGGTTCTGAATTTTTTTTTTTACCTCATTAGAGATGACTGTTCCAGAGATATCCACCGATATCAAGGAAAAGATGTTCACAATGTATTCAAGTCCTTGGTCAGTCAAATGCTCACAGTTTCGTAAACTCAAGTAGTTCAAGTTAGGGCAGCTGAAAGCAAAGGGCATGAAGAATTAATTTCAGCTTTCCATGACATCATCAGAACCAATTTCTTTGTGTAAAAACTATCTGAGGAAAACAAATGTTATTAAAGAAAGGATTTTCTGTTTCTCAACATAAATATAAGCCTCGAAGTAAAAAAACAACCTGGATTATAAACTTGGATGGAAGTTAGATTAATGTATAAAACTTTCTTTCTTTGATTTAGTTTCATTTTATAATTTCTAAAGAGCAAAAAAATTCAGAGGCATGTAAAACACTATCATAGAAGTACCACGATGAATAATCACTGTGCAAGTGCAAGGTTCACTGATCCCTTACAGGTTCACTGCAGGAACTGGGTTTGACCCGTAGTGGACACAAGTCCTCTGATCATGAGGGGCAAGAATAAACCAGCCAGCCAGAACCCATTGGAAAATGCTGTAGTAAAGGTGTCAAAGAGACAAAGATCCTTGAAAAGTTCAGAGAAGGCCTCACATCTAGATACTCATTACTTCATGAATGACGCTGTCAAACTTTCCCTTAGGTGATAGTAGTAAGAGTAATCAAGAGATTAATTCAGTCTGTGACTTCAGTGTCTTTGATTTGGTTTCACTGAGGGTTAGACTGCCTTCTGGGCACCCCAGTGTTCTCCGAAGGGCTTGGAGTCATGGTCTTTCTCTGACTTTTTCTGCTAGCAAATATACAATTGCTAAAGCTATGGTGTATATTGGTTTCTCATACCGCTCTGACAGCTTCACAATAGAGGCATCACCCAGGAGTGCACAGTTACTAAGGTTGAGCTCTCTTATTCTGATGCTTGAAGGACCTTCAAGAAATTGCCTTAGACCAATGTCACCAATCCTATAGAAAAGAGAAAGAAAAGCTTCATATGTGATTTTGTACATAAACATATAGAATGGTATTAACATAATAGCTTCTATACCTAATACATTTCAGAAATAGCAATTAATATCTGTACATTGGTATTTTGTCAACATTTCAAAACCAAATTTTATTATTTAGTTTTTAACGTAATAGAGAATGTACAGGTGATAGTGAAGGGAGAAGTATTAATAAAAATGTTATTTGTATTCAAATCAGTGGCATAATTATTAACAATACAGATGGTCTCTTTTTCCCTGATTAAAATGTGATTGGGTTAGACAATCCCTGATATGAACTCCTGCAAAAGAAAAAGACTAAAATTTAGAAGACTTTTATAGTCCAGGGCTGGTGGAGTGGCTCAGGTGGTAGAGCGCCTGCCTAGCAAGTGTGGGGCCCTGAGTTCAAAAATAAAAAATAAAAAGACTTATAATCCAAAGACTGATAGTCAAATTACTGACAGGATCTTGGAGGAATTTCCACTAAATACAAGGTCAACTCAGGTGGAAGAGAGACCCAATCGGTGACCTCTGGGTCCTTTCCTTCTGAATCAGAGAAAACCTGATGCTGAAAGAAGACTTTGACCTTCCCACACTGGCCTAATCAGAAACATGTGGGTGCCAGCACCATCTCCCTTCCTTGTCTGCACTACTTTATAAATGTCTCAAAATCTGTTTGGCCCATCTGCTCCCTGTCTTATTAGGACTTTTATTTCCAATTCCACGTTGAGGCCACCAATCCTTCTAAGAAGCATTTCAGAAAGTTAAGCAGGACAAGAAACTGTATGGATGCAAACCTAAGAGGCTTTGTCACACACAACAAGCCTACAGGTGGGTATGCAAGGGGACAAGCAGTGAGGGCAGGGCAGGCTGATTGCTGACCACGTTTATAGCTTCCATTTGATCAGATTTGCAGAGGACAGCACAATAGAGGCAAGAGATGCAGCTTGTTTCAGCTGACTGGGCTGCATTAGTAAATGCTGCCACGCCCATCACCCCTGTAATATGAGAGGCAGACTGTGCCAACACCTGGGAAAACTGTTCGCGCGACCTGTGGGGGTGGGGAAGGTGCATGGGGAAGAGGAGAGTCAAAAACAACCCATCAACTTGTATTGGGAAACACAAGGGCCGGAGCAGTAATGCAGAGATGTTTTCACAAATAAGAAAACAAGACACAGCATGGATATGTAAGACTCAGTGACACATTTTAACAGATTTAAAATAAAATGATGACAAAACCAGAAAGAAATTACAAGCATGCATTAAGCAAATGTAAATAAAATGAATACAGAGGTACAATTTTTACATTGCATCACAACACTATGCTGGTAAAAATAGTAAGTAAAATCACATGTCAATTTTACACTGACTAAAGTTACCATCCCCAATGCAGATAATTTTACTAAAGGGTCATATTCTTTCCCCCTTTGAAATGGAATACAGTGAAATGGTGTAATGATGTAGCTATTTTCAAGGTGTGTATGTGTGTGTGTGTGTGCGCGCTGTGTGTCCAAAAAATCAGACTGGACTTGAATTTGTCTCACCTCTGTGACAAAAATGCCAAACACATATATAATTTAATAATACAAGCAACAATAAAAATGGGGTGTGGTAGCAGATACTTGTAATCTCAGGTCTCAGGAGGTAGAGGCAGGAGGATTGTGAGTTTAAGGCCAGTCTAGACCCTATCTCAAAAGAAAAGAATAATAATATAAATATCAAGTTTATATATGTATAATAGGTAAATAAATACTTATACATTTATATTCTGCTATAGAGAAGAAATCCAAGACCAGCCTAATTTTTGGTAATTTTATTCATGAATTTTTATAACATAAATATAAAATAAAGCAAAAACTGATTAGAAAAATTTAAAGTAAGTGATTAAAATGCCATTTCGTGGAAGACAGTTTTTGATAAACAAAGAGACCACAAAAACTTAAATTATATAGTTAATATATATAATTAGTAATACAATTAATTTGAGTTCCAGTGGGTTTTTAAACACATTCAACACAACCATCCTCTTCCCTACTACACCTATCCCTAAATAATATCTCTTCACTTATAAGAAATAGAGATTGTGAAGGCCTTCTTTTATATAATAATGTTATAAAGCTAAACTTTAAATGATAACTAGGATAAACTATATGGAAATTTAATACATGTCTAATAATACTTTTTGGATAAAGAATACATTAAATAAGTATTATAAAACTATGCATTTTTCCAAATTTAATTATATATTTTATCTAATTCCAATTAATATCTCAATAGGATTTTTTTAATGTGACAATTCTTCTAAAGTTCACAGAAGAATACATCAGGAAGAATAACATAAAAGAAAATGAATAGTTTCATATTAGATATTAAAAACACATTCTAAAGCAGTAATAGTGAGGGATAACATGTGTTGAGTACTTACTACATGCCAGACACCATTTTAAGCACATACCTGAACTTACTTGATCCTTACAGCAATTCTATGAGGAAAGTATGCTTATTTTCCCATTTTACAAATGAAATACTGCACAGAATTAGATAGAAGATAGATAAATGAATGGAACAGAAAAGATAGCCTAAACACAGACATATACATGTACATGTACATAGAGGTACTGTACATATGTATATATTACAAACACGGGTGTATGTATATAAGTTCACACTGTAATCAAGGAGAAGTCAAAATTCAGTAGAAAAGGAATATTGAGGTCATTAATGATCCAAGCTAATTGGTTCTTCAAACCTGGCTGTCACTAAAAGTAATCATTTTGCTTAAAAAAAATATATAAGGAGGGGGGCAGGGTGAAGAAATGACCCAAACAATGTATGCATATGTAAATAAATAAAAGTAAATAAACAAATAAATAAATTTTAAAAAATACAGAAGCTGAGGTTCCACCACTAACAAGTCACATTCCAGAGGCTCTGGGTGGCATGGGCAGCTGTCATTTTATTCTCTCCTCCAGTAATTCATATGATTTTAAATCATATACTCTATGTATTTTTTAAATGATCTTTTGTTTACTAATTCCTAAGTTACTTGAGTTATAGTGACAGAATATATTTTTTATTTATATATATCTTAGCATGAATTAATTGTACAAAGGGGTTTGTTTCATTTAGTTATTTTCAACACACATATTATCTACTTTGATCAAATTCACCTCATCTATATTACTCCTTCTTAATCACCCTTTCTCTTCCCCCCTTCCTTTTTAAATAGTTTTTGGTGGGTTTCATTGTGCTATTGACAATACAGTTTACTGATACCAGTGGTTTGAAAGGTCATGGATGGAACTTGCTATAAAACTTCACACATGATCCAGTTTTTAAAGGATTGATTTGTGCTTAAGAAAAAAATATATATATTCTTTGACTCTCAAACTCACTGTTTTAGGTGTATCTTACAGGTGAATTTTACAAAATCTAACCTGAAATTGATATTAAACCTTGTTTTTTAAAGTGAAAATGAAAGCAAAGTTCATTAGGATAGGAATATGCTTTCAGTACACTGACAGTGAGTCATCTCTACAGTGAGAAAAAGAACAATTATTTTTTTATTAACACAAATTTTTATCAAGATGGAGGGGCCTTAGAGTGGTAAGTCCCTCCCTAGGACAAGCCCACAAGGCTGAAGTCACCGTTGAGATCACAAGGCTAGGGTCAGCCTATAGACTTACAGAGTATAAAGTATGATTGAGTCCACCTGATCCCTAGAGTGTAAACCTTCTGTTTTATCACCTTATGTAATACAATTTTATATTTTTTATCTTCTTTTTCCTCAGCTGGCATTTCTTTAACATTCTGTTTTAGCTCCATACTTCTCTCCTCTGAGTTCTAATCTGCTACCAATTTGTTGATTCGAATTAGCAATCTGTTTATTTCAATGCCTATATTATATTTATTTTTTATTTCTGAAAGTTAGACTTTTTCAAATCTAACTTTTTATTATTGTGCTGGGTGGGGGTACATTATAGCATTTACAAAAGTTCTTACAACGTATCAAATATATCATACCTAAATGTATCCCCTCCACCTTTATCCCTTTATCCTTTATCCCCCATTCCTGGAATAGTTTCAACAGGTATCATTTTTCTATTTACATAATGTGTACACAATATTTACACTGTATTGACCCTCCTACTCCATTTCCCAACCACCTCCCCCCTCCCACTGGTACAGATCTCCACCCCCACAGCAGGAACTGATCTGCCCTCCTGTTCTCCAATTTGTAGAAGAAAAAAGGAAAAAAAGAGAAAGAAATGACATTTTTGCTTGTTTAAGATAAAGATAGCTACACAGGGAGTTTACTTCTGATATTTCCATGTATATATGTATTATAAACCTCTATTTTTCTTCATTCTACCTTAGTCCCTTTCTTATGATGGGTTCAACTGGTTGAAAAATTCTAAATTCATTCTTGTATAAAGAGTATATCAGGTGGGGATCCAAGATGGTGACTAGAGGGAGGAAGCAGATAGCATGAGCTCCATAAAGCAAAAATCCTGCTGAGATGCTGGAGCCACACTTGGCAGGAAAAACCACCCAAAAGAAGCAAAACTTCTGTCTCCTAACCTACCTGGGAGATGCAAACCAACAGGCAAGACAAAAACAGAGCTACTACTCAAATACCAACACCAGGACTAGATGCTGAAGAAGTAACACAAGAACTACTAAGACTGAAACTTCATTGCACCTAAACCTGGGATTTTTTTTTCTTTCTTCTTTTTTCTTCTTTCTTTTTCTCTCTAAATGCTTGTTTAGTTCACTGTTCATTAGTACACCATCTCTCCCTGTTAATTTCTTCAGTTCTCTATTTTTTTCTTTTCTTTCTTTTTCTTCTTTCTATTCTTCTATTCTTATTATTGTAAGCTAGCTAATACTAAATTACACACAGTACAGGGACAGTAAAGGCACCAAGTGGAATGATGGGAAGATGGAAAAATGATGGAAACCATTCTCCCCTCAATAACAAATTAGTACAGGAACCAGAGGGAAATGAAGAAAACGGATACCCAGATTCAGACTCCAACAATACAAAGATAAATTATACCAAGGAACCCAACGAAGCCCACAAGAACAACCTGAAACAAGAAATCTTGCCAGTAATCAATGAGAATTTTATAGAGATGATACTAGACAAGGTCAATCAAAATGTACAGGGGCACTCAAATTCGAAGACAACAAAAATAAAGAATATGAGAAAGCACAAAAACAAAGAAAAGAAACCATAGAAGCCCTAAATAAACAACAAAGTGAAACAAAGAACACCATAAATAGAGAGATAAATGAATTAAAGACAAAAATTGACACTATTAAAGAGGATATGGAAAACCTCAGGAAAAAAAATGAAATCGAAATACAAAACAAAATGGAAGGCCACTCCAGCAGACTAGAACAAGCAGAAGACAGAATCTCAGAACTCGAAGATGAAATGGTAATTAAAGGAAAAACTGAAGAACTATTAGTCAGACAACTCAAGACCTGTGAAAGAAATATGCAAGAACTCACCAACTCCATCAAAAGACCAAACCTGAGACTCATGGGCATTGAAGAAGGAGAAGGGGTGCAAGCAAAAGGAATCATAATATATTCAACAAAATAATAACAGAAAATTTCCCAAATCTAGAGAAAACTATGCCCACTCAGGTACAGGGAGCCTCCAGGACACCAGATATGACCAAAATAGAACTACCCCATGACATATTATCATTAAAACAAAAGCACAGAGACTAGAGAAAGAATATCGAAGACTGTAAGAGAGAAAAAACAAATAACATACAAAGGTAAACCCATCAAAATCACAGCAGATTTCTCAACGGAAACCTTAAAAGCAAGAAGAGCATGGAGTGAGGTCTTCTAGGCACTGAATGAAAATAACTTCAACCCTAGGATTCTCTACCCAGCAAAACTATCATTCAAAATAGATAGAGCAATAAAAGTCTTCCATGATAAGCAGAAACTAAAACAATATATGACCACCAAGCCACCACTACAAAAGATTCTTCAAGGAATTCTGCACACAGAAAGTGAAAGCAAACAAAACCATGAAAGGGCAGGCAGTACCAAACCACAGGAGAAGAAAAGGCAAGAAAGTAGAGAGTAACATTGATTTTGCTGCACACAATCAAACCCTTAAACAACTAAAACAACTAAATGACAGGAATCATCACATACCTATAAATACTAACACTGAATGTTAATGGACTTAACTCCCCCATCAAAAGACACTGTTTGACAAGCTGGATTAAAAAGGAAGATCCAACAATCTGTTGCTTACAGGAGACCCATCTCATCGACAGAAACAAGCACTAGATTAGGGTGAAAGGCAAGCCAATGGCCCCCAAAAACAGGCAGGAGTAGCAATACTTATCTTGGACAAAGTAGACTTCAAACCTACATTGATAAAACAAGATAAAGGAGGACATTTCATACTAATAAAAGGGGAAATACACCAAAAGGAAATAACAATTATCAACCTATACACAATGTCAATGCACCCAATTTCATAAAACATATTCTGAAGGACCTAAAAGTACATATAGACTCCAACATAGTGGTAGTGGGAAACTTTAATACCCCCTATTATCAATAGATAGGTCATCCACACAAAAAATCAATAAAGAAATCCTAGATCTAAATCACACCATAGATCAAATGGACCTAGGCAATGTCTATAGAATATTTCATCCAACTTCTGCACAATATACGTTCTTCTCAGCAGCCCATGGAACCGTCTCCAAAATTGATCATATCTCAGGGCACAAAGCAAACCTCAGCAAATATAAGAAAATAGAAATACTACCATGCATTCTATCTGATTACAATGCATTAAAACTAGAACTCAACAACAAAAATAATAGCAAAAATCATGCCAACAATTTGAAGCTGAACAACACATTGCTCAATGATCAATGGGTCACTGATGAAATAAAAGAGGAAATTAAAAGGTTCCTGGAAGTTAATGAAAATGAAAACACAACCTACCAGAACCTATTGGACACAGCAAAGGCAGTCCTGAGAGGAAAGTTTATAGCCACGAGTGCATATATTAAAAGTACAGAAAGATCTCAAATCAATGACCTAATGCTACATCTTAAATTCCCTAGAAAAACAAGAACAAGCAAATCCCCAAACAGAAGGAGAGAAATAATAAAAACAAGAGCTGAAATCAATGAAATAGAAACAATAAAAATACAAAGAATTAATGAAACAAAAAGTTGGTTCTTTGAAAAAATAAACAAGACTGACAGACCCCTGGCAAACCTGATTAAAATGAGGAGAGAAAAAACCCAAATTAGTAGAATCAGGAATGCAAAAGGGGAGATAACAACAAACACCATGGAGGTCCAGGAAATCATCAGAGACTACTTCAAGAACCTGTATTCAAATAAATTCGAAAATCTTAAAGAAATGGACAGATTTCTAGATACATATGATCTTCCAAAACTGAACCAAGAGGATATTAATCACCTGAATAGACCTATAACACAAAATGAAATTGAAGCTGCAAGAAAGGGTTTCCCAAAAAAGAAAAGTCCAGGACATGATGGATTCTCTCCTGAATTCTATCAGACCTTTTTTTTTTTTTTTTTTTTTTTGCTATTGGAGGACTTTATTTTTTTATTTTTTTTTTCATTTTTCTTTATTATTCATATGTGCATACAAGGCTTGGTTTATTTCTCCCCCCTGCCCCCACCCCCTCCCTTACCACCCACTCCACCCCCTCCCGCTCCCCCCCTCAATACCCAGCAGAAACTATTTTGCCCTTATCTCTAATTTTGTTGTAGAGAGAGTATAAGCAATAATAGGAAGGAACAAGGGGTTTTGCTGGTTGAGATAAGGATAGCTATACTGGGCATTGACTCACATTGATTTCCTGTGAGTGGGTGTTACCTTCTAGGTTAATTCTTTTTAATCTAACCTTTTCTCTAGTTCCTGGTCCCCTTTTCCTATTGGCCTCAGTTGCTTTAAGATATCTGCTTTAGTTTCTCTGCATTAAGGGCAACAAATGCTAGCTAGTTTTTTAGGTGTCTTACCTATCCTCACCCCTCCCTTGTGTGCTCTCGCTTTTATCATGTGCTCATAGTCCAATCCCCTTGTTGTGTTTGCCCTTGATCTAATGTCCAGATATGAGGGAGAACATACGATTTTTGGTCTTTTGAGCCAGGCTAACCTCACTCAGAATGATGTTCTCCAATTCCATCCATTTACCAGCGAATGATAACATTTCGTTCTTCTTCATGGCTGCATAAAATTCCATTGTGTATAGATACCACATTTTCTTAATCCATTCGTCAGTGGTGGGGCATCTTGGCTGTTTCCATAACTTGGCTATTGTGAATAGTGCCGCAATAAACATGGATGTGCAGGTGCCTCTGGAGTAACAGTCTTTTGGGTATATCCCCAAGAGTGGTATTGCTGGATCAAATGGTAGATCGATGTCCAGCTTTTTAAGTAGCCTCCAAATTTTTTTCCAGAGTGGTTGTACTAGTCTACATTCCCACCAACAGTGTAAGAGGGTTCCTTTTTCCCCGCATCCTCGCCAACACCTGTTGTTGGTGGTGTTGCTGATGATGGCTATTCTAACAGGGGTGAGGTGGAATCTTAGTGTGGTTTTAATTTGCATTTCCTTTATTGCTAGAGATGGTGAGCATTTTTTCATGTGTTTTCTGGCCATTTGAATTTCTTCTTTTGAGAAAGTTCTGTTTAGTTCACCTGCCCATTTCTTTATTGGTTCATTAGTTTTGGGAGAATTTAGTTTTTTAAGTTCCCTGTATATTCTGGTTATCAGTCCTTTGTCTGATGTATAGTTGGCAAATATTTTCTCCCACTCTGTGGGTGTTCTCTTCAGTTTAGAGACCATTTCTTTTGATGAACAGAAGCTTTTTAGTTTTATGAGGTCCCATTTATCTATGCTATCTCTTAGTTGCTGTGCTGCTGGGGTTTCATTGAGAAAGTTCTTACCTATACCTACTAACTCCAGAGTATTTCCTACTCTTTCTTGTATCAACTTAAGAGTTTGGGGTCTGATATTAAGATCCTTGATCCATTTTGAGTTAATCTTGGTATAGGGTGATATACATGGATCTAGTTTCAGTTTTTTGCAGACTGCTAACCAGTTTTCCCAGCAGTTTTTGTTGAAGAGGCTGCTATTTCTCCATCGTATATTTTTAGCTCCTTTGTCAAAGATAAGTTGCCTATAGTTGTGTGGCTTCATATCTGGATCCTCTATTCTGTTCCACTGGTCTTCATGTCTGTTTTTGTGCCAGTACCATGCTGTTTTGATCGTTATTGCTTTGTAATATAGTTTGAAGTCAGGTATTGTGATACCTCCTGCATTGTTCTTTTGACTGAGTATTGCCTTGGCTATTCGTGGCCTCTTGTGTTTCCATATAAATTTAACAGTAGATTTTTCAATCTCTTTGATGAATGTCATTGGAATTTTGATGGGAATTGCATTAAACATGTAGATTACTTTTGGGAGTATAGACATTTTTACTATGTTGATTCTACCAATCCATGAGCATGGGAGATCTCTCCACTTTCTATAGTCTTCCTCAATCTCTTTCTTCAGAAGTGTATAGTTTTCCTTGTAGAGGTCTTTCACATCTTTTGTTAGGTTTACACCTAGGTATTTGATTTTTTTTGAGGCTATTGTAAATGGAATTGTTTTCATACATTCTTTTTCCGTTTGCTCATTGTTAGTGTATAGAAATGCTAATGATTTTTCTATGTTGATTTTATATCCTGCTACCTTGCTATAGCTATTGATGATGTCTAGAAGCTTCTGAGTAGAGTTTTTTGGGTGTTTAAGGTATAGGATCATGTCGTCTGCAAATAGGGATATTTTGACAGTTTCTTTACCTATTTGTATTCCTTTTATTCCTTCTTCTTGCCTAATTGCTCTGGCTAGGAATTCCAGTACTATGTTGAATAGGAGTGGAGATAGTGGGCATCCTTGTCTGGTTCCTGATTTTAGAGGGAATGGTTTTAATTTTTCTCCGTTAAGTATAATGCTGGCTGTAGGTTTGTGATATATAGCTTTTATAATGTTGAGGAACTTTCCTTCTATTCCTAGTTTTCTTAGAGCTTTTATCATGAAATGATGTTGGATCTTATCAAAGGCTTTTTCTGCATCTATTGAGATGATCAAGTGGTTTTTGTCTTTGCTTCTGTTAATGTGGTTTATTACGTTTATTGATTTTCATATGTTGAACCACCCCTGCATCCCTGGGATGAAGCCTACCTGGTCGTGGTGAATAATCTTTTTGATGTGTTGCTGAATTCGATTTGCTATTATTTTGTTGAGGATTTTTGCATCAATGTTCATTAAGGAGATTGGCCTATAGTTCTCCTTTTTGGAGGTGTCTTTGCCTGGTTTTGGGATAAGTGTAATAGTGGCTTCATAAAATGTGTTAGGCAGTTTTCCTTCCCTTTCTATTTCATGGAACAGTTTAAGGAGGGTTGGTATCAGTTCTTCTTTAAAGGTCTGATAGAATTCAGCAGAGAATCCATCAGGTCCTGGACTTTTCTTTTTGGGGAGACTCTTGATTGCTGCTTCAATTTCATTTTGTGTTATAGGTCTATTCAGGTGATTAATTTCCTCTTGGTTCAGTTTTGGATGATCATATGTATGTAGAAATCTGTCCATTTCTTTTAGATTTTCAAATTTATTTGAATATAGGTTCTCAAAGTAGTCTCTGATGATTTCCTGGACTTCCATGGTGTTTGTTGTTATCTCCCCTTTTGCATTCCTGATTCTACTAATTTGGGTTTTTTCTCTCCTCATTTTAGTCAGGTTTGCCAGGGGTCTATCAATCTTGTTTATTTTTTCAAAGAACCAACTTTTTGTTTCATTAATTCTTTGTATGGTTTTTTTGGTTTCTATTTCGTTGATTTCAGCTCTTATTTTTATTATTTCTCTCCTTCTATTTGTTTTGGGATTTGCTTGTTCTTGTTTTTCTAGGAGTTTGAGATGTATCATTAGGTCATTGACTTGGGATCTTTCAATCTTTTTAATATATGCACTCATGGTTATAAACTTTCCTCTCAAGACTGCCTTAGCTGTGTCCCATAGGTTCCGGTAGGTTGTGTTTTCATTTTCATTGACTTCTAGGAACTTTTTAATTTCCTCTTTTATTGCATCGATGATCCATTCTTCATTAAGTAATGAGTTATTTAGTTTCCAGCTGTTTGCATGTTTTTTGTCTTTACTTTTGTTGTTGAGTTCTACTTTTACTGCATTGTGGTCAGATAGTATGCATGGTATTATTTCTATTTTCTTATATTTGCTGAGGCTTGCTTTGTGCCCTGAGATATGATCTATTTTGGAGAAGGTTCCATGGGCTGCTGAGAAGAATGTATATTGTGTAGAGGTTGGATGAAATGTTCTGTAGACATCTACTAGGTCCGCTTGATCTATTGCATATTTTAGATCTTGGATTTCTTTATTGAGTTTTTGTTTGGATGACCTATCTATTGATGATAATGGAGTGTTAAAGTCTCCCACAACCACTGTGTTGGCGTTTATATATGATTTTAGGTCTTTCAGGGTATGTTTGATGAAATTGGGTGCGTTGACATTGGGTGCGTACAGATTGATGATTATTATTTCCTTTTGGTCTATTTCCCCTTTTATTAGTATGGAATGTCCTTCTTTATCTCGTTTGATCAATGTAGGTTTGAAGTCTACTTTGTCAGAGATAAGTATTGCTACTCCTGCTTGTTTTCGGGGGCCATTGGCTTGGTAAATCTTCTTCCAGCCTTTCATCCTAAGCATATGCTTATTTCTGTCGGTGAGATGAGTCTCCTGTAAGCAACAAATTGTTGGATCTTCTTTTTTAATCCATTTTGTCAAACGGTGTCTTTTGATGGGTGAATTAAGTCCATTAATATTAAGTGTTAGTACTGATAGGTATGTGGTGATTCCTGCCATTTAGTTATCTTAGTTGTTTGAAGGTTTGATTGTGTGTACCTAACTTGATGTTACTCTCTACTGTCTTGCTTTTTCTTATCCTGTGGTTTGGTGCTGCCTGCCTTTACATGGTTAAGTTGGGTGTCACTTTCTGTGTGCAGGATCCCTTGCAGAATCTTTTGTAATGGTGGCTTTGTGGTCACATATTGTTTTAGTTTCTGCTTATCATGGAAGACTTTTATTGCTCCATCTATTTTGAATGATAGCTTTGCTGGGTAGAGTATCCTGGGGTTGAAGTTATTTTCATTCAGTGCCTGGAAGATCTCACCCCACGCTCTTCTTGCTTTTAATGTTTCTGTTGAGAAGTCTGCTGTGATTTTGATGGGTTTACCTTTGTATGTTACTTGTTTTTTCTCTCTTGCAGCCTTCAATATTCTTTCCTTAGTTTCTGAACTTGTTGTTTTAATGATGATATGTCGTGGAGTAGTTCTATTTTGATCTGGTCTGTTTGGTGTCCTGGAGGCCTCTTGCATTTGTATGGGAATATCTTTCTCTAGATTTGGGAAATTTTCCGTTATTATTTTGTTGAATATATTACGCATTCCCTTCGCTTGCACCTCTTCTCCTTCTTCGATGCCCATGATTCTCAAGTTTGGTCTTTTGATGGAGTCGGTGAGTTCTTGCTCTATCAGACCTTTAAAGAAGGACTGATACCAACCCTTCTTAAACTGTTCCATGAAATAGAAAGGGAAGGAAAACTGCCTAACTCATTTCATGAAGCCAGTATTACACTTATCCCAAAACCAGGCAAAGACACCTCCAAAAAGGAGAACTATAGGCCAATCTCCTTAATGAACATCAGTGCAAAAATGCTCAATAAAATGATGGCAAACCAAACGCAACAACACATCAAAGATCATTCATCACAACCAAGTTGGCTTCATCCCAGGAATGCAGGGGTGGCTCAACATACACAAATCAATAAATGTAATACAGCACATTAACAGAAGCAAAGACAAAAACCACATGGTCATCTCAATAGATGCAGAAAAAGCCTTCGACAAGATCCAACACAACTTCATGATAAAAGCTCTAAGAAAACTAGGAATCGAAGGAATGTACCTCAACATTGTAAAGGCTATATATGACAAACCTACAGCCAACATCATACTTAATGGTGAAAAACTGAAACCATTTCCCCTAAAATCAGGGACTAGACAAGGATGCCCACTATCCCCACTCCTATTCAACATAGTACTAGAATTCCTAGCCAGAGCAATTAGGCAAGAAGAAGGAATAAAAGGAATACAAACAGGTAAAGAAACTGTTAAAATATTCCTATTTGCAGACAATATGATCCTATACCTTAAAGACCCAAAAAACTCTACCCAAAAACTCCTAGACACCATGAACAGCTATAGCAAGGTGGCAGGGTATAAAATCAACTTGCAAAAATCATTAGCTTTTCTATACACCAATAACGAACAAACTAGAAACAATATATAAAAACAATTCCATTTACAATAGCCTCAAAAAAAATCAAATACCTAGGAGTAAACTAAACAAAGGATGTGAATGACCTCTACAAGGAGAACTATAAACCCCTAAAGAAAGAGATCGAGGAAGACTACTGAAGGAGATATCTCCCATGTTCATGGATTGGTAGAATCAACACAGTAAAAATGGCTATACTACCAAAAGCAATCTACATGTTTAATGCAATTCCCATCAAAATCCCAATGACATTCATCACAGAGATTGAAAAATCTACCCTAACATTCATTTGGAAACATAAGAGACCGCAAATAACCAAGGCAATACTCTGCCAAAAGAGCAATGCTGGAGGTATCACAATACCCAACTTCAAACTATATTACAAAGCAATAGCAATAAAAACAGCATGGTACAGGCACCAAAACAGACATGAAGACCAGTGGAACAGAATAGATATGAATCCACACAACTATACCCACCTCCTTTTTGACAAAGGCGCAAAAAATATATGATGGAGAAAAGACAGCCTCTTCCACAAATGTTGTTGGGAAAAGTGGTTAGCCATCTGCAAAAAAACTGAAATTAGATCTATGTTTATCACCTTGTACTAGTATCAACTCAAAATGGATCAAGGACCTTAATATCAGACCCCAAATTCTAAATTTGGTACAGGAAAGAGTAGCAAACACTTTGGAAGTAATGGGTATAGGCAAGGACTTTCTCAGTAGAACCCCAGCAGCCCAGCAACTCAGAGAAAGTATAGACAAATGGGACTTCATAAAACTAAAAAACTTCTGCACAACAAAAGAAATGGTCTCTACACTGAAGAGATCACTCACAGAGTGGGAGAAAATATTTGCCGGCTATACATCAGACAAGGGACTGATAACCAGAATATATAAGGAACTCAAAAAACTAAACTCTCTCAAAATTAATGAACCAATAAAGAGATGGGAAACTGAACCAAACAGAACTTTCTCAAAAGAAGAAATTCAAATGCCCAAAAAACACATGAAAAAATGCTCACCATCTCTAGCCATAAAGGAAATGCAAATCAAAACCACACTAAGATTCCACCTCATCCCTGTTAGAATAGCCATCATCAAAAACACCAACAACAGGTGTTGGCGAGGATGTGGGGAAAAGGGAACCCTCGTACACTGCTGGTGAGAAAGCAAACTAGTGCAATCACTCTGGAAAAACATTTGGAGGCTTCTTAAAAATCTAAACATTGATCTGCCATATGATCCAGCAATCCCACTCCTGGGGATATACCCAAAGGACTGTGACACAGGTTACTCCACAGGCACTTGCACACCCATGTTTACTGCAGCACTATTCACAATAGCCAAGTTATGGAAACAGCCAAGATGCCCCACCACTGATGAATGGATTAAGAAAATGTGGTATCTATACACAATGGAATTCTACTCAGCCATGAAGAAGAATGAAATCTTATCATTCTCAAGTAAATGGATGGAACTGGAGAACATCATTCTGAGTGAGGTTAGTCAGGCTCAGAAGACCAAAAATTGCATGTTCTCCCTCATATGTGGACTTTAGATCAAGGGCAAATACACCAATGTGATTGGACTTTGGTCACATGATAAGGCGAGAGCACACAGAGGAGGTATGAGGATAGGTAAGAAACCCAAAAAACATGATAGTATTTGATGTATATGCAAATATACTTATATGCAGAGGAACTAATGCAGAAACTTTAAAGCAACAGAGATCAATAGGAGAAGGGGATCAGGAACTAGAGAAAAGGTCAGTTCGAGAAGAATCATCTTAGAATGTAACACATATGTACATGAAAGCAATGCTAGAAATCTCTGTATTTCTATCCTTATCTCAACTAGCAAAAATGCTTTGTCCTTCTTATTATTGTTTATACTCTCTCCTCAACAAAATAAGAGATAAGGTCAGAACAGTTTCTGCCTGGAAGCAAGGGGGTAGGAGGGAGAGGGAAGGGGGCATGGGGAGAGGGAGGGAGCGGGGAGTAGGGGGGAGAAATGGCCCAAACATTGTATGCACATATGAATATGCAACAAAAAAATAAAATAAAATACATTTGTAAGGGCTGGGACATGGCTAAAGTGGTAGAGCACCTGCCAACAAGTGTGAGGCCTTGAGTTCAAGCCCTAATACCACAAAAATTAATTAATTAATTAATTAAAAAATTTTTAAAAGTACATCACCTTCTTAGTTTACTTCACATCTAATTTTTTTATCATATTTCTGATTCCATTGCTTATTTCAAACATTTCATGCATAGTAACCATATTCCGTCTGATAATTCCCATATATGAATTATCTGTAGATCAAATTCATTTTGCTATTTCTGGTTAGTCTTTCTCAAGGGAAGCCCCATCTTTGTGCATTTGACGATCTTTAATCATGGCCACTTTCTTACTTGATCTTGATGTCTACTCAGAAAAGCACTGTGCTGACTTCTTCCAGGAGCCTGGGAGCTACTCACCCAAGACCACTTTCTCCAACCCAAAGAGGTCGAGACTCTGCAGAAAGTCTCAGCTTCTGTTTCCTTACTTTGAGTCTTGCTCAGAGCTGATTCTTTCAAAGGCAAAATTGACATGAACATTTATGTTCAGAGCAACTCGAACTTTTATGCTTTTTTGTTTTGTTTTGGGGTAAGACAGGGGTTTGAACTCAGAACTTCACACTTGCAAAGCAAGTGTTCTACTATTTGAGCCACAACTTCAGTTCATTTTCCTCTGGTTATTTTGCAGATGGGGTCTCATGAACTATTTGCCTAGGCTAGCCTTGAACTGAGATCCTCTCTATCTCAGCCTCCCAAGTAGCTTGCTACTCATGATTCATCTCAGTGAGTCTGTTCATTGAGAAGGGAGTGCAGAATCAGGAGACTAGGTATTTCTTTTAAGTATTTCTTTCATTTTTTGTGCGATCAACAATATATTGAAAGTATATTTTCTCAAGGATCCAAATTATTTGTGGCAAAGAGTCCTTTGAAGTGTCTTGTCAACTATACTGGAAGCAGAAAACTTCCATTTCATATTAAATTAATCAACCTTTAGAATCTTGAGTGAAATACGAGAATGAAATTCCATTTTATTTCACATGTTTGCACAGAGAGGATTAGCTATTTAATAGATACACACATAGTATGTCTCTATTATCCACCACTATATCAAAAACTGACTCAAACTCTGTGACTTATTCCTGCATCTCCCAGCTTCTGACTCTGAGGAATGGGGTGTGGAGCAGCTGGGTGGTTTTAGTTTAGAGTCTCTCCTGAGCTTCAGTCAAGATGCTAGCTGCAGCTTCTGCCATCTGAGCGTTTGACTGAGGCCAGAGGATCTGCTTCCAAGCTCCCTCACATGCTGTTGGCTGTGGGCTTCAGTTCATCACTGACTATTGTGGCTGGAGGTCTCATTTCCTCATCCAGGTTTTTCCTATTGGAAGCCTTATGTCTTCCCCAACCTCCTGTTGACCCATGCTTCCTCTGTTTTAAAAGCAGGGAACAAGAGTTAACATTTTGTAGCACAGCTTATTACTCTGACTTGTCTTATGTGTTTCCAAATACTAGACAGCTCATGGTAGATGAAGTGCTATTTTGTGATCACCTGACCTTATAAGCAAAAGGCTGAGATAACCACCTAAGGAGAGGTTTCATCAAATTCTTGATGGGAAGAATTAACCTAGAAGGTAACACCCACGCACAGGAAATCAATGTGAGTCAATGCCCTGTATAGCTATCCTTATCTCAACCAGCAAAACCCCTTGTTCCTTCCTATTATTGCTTATACTCTCTCTACAACAAAATTAGAGATAAGGGCAAAATAGTTTCTGCTGGGTATTGAGGAGGGGGAGCGGGAGGGGGCGGAGTGGGTGGTAAGGGAGGGGGCGGGGGCAGGGGGGAGAAATGAACCAAGCCTTGTAGGCACATATGAATAATAAAAGAAAAATGAAAAAGAAAAAAAAGAATTTGATTCTTGTCCACCTGACAATACCAACTCAATGCCACAATACCAGATGGAGAAAGGATTTCAGTAAGAACTCACCATCTATCAAAAAATCCACACAGAAGAGAAATCTGGCCAATACAAAGAGCAAAACCTAGCTAGATTGGTTCCTTATAAGCAAGTCAGAAAGTCCATTTGGGAAATGCACCTGTTGAACACTCGCTGTGAAAGGTAGCCAGTCAGCTCACCTAATCTTACAAGGGTCCATGAGTTCTCATATCCTGTACTTCCTCTGACAAGTTCCAGGCACCCATACAACCAGTTTGGGTTGAGTGTCCCTCTGTGTCACTATTGGCGTCCACGTTAACACTTGAACCCATGCTTTTATGTTTATCCCACTTATCTTGATGAGAAGGGCTGGCACATCCTAGATAATCAATTAACAGCTGAATGACTTCTTACCTAACACAGTTTGCCAAATTCAACACAGTCAGATGCCTCAAAGGTGAAAGTGACCGGAGGCTAACATCTGTGATTGCCTTGCAGTCCACCATGTAAATGTGATTGATATTTGGATAATTTTTGTCGACATATCTGAAGCATGCATCAGTAATCCTTTTGTTTCCTGTTTAAGAGAAGACAAGTGTTGAGCTGGGTACCAGTGTCTCACATCTATAATCCTAGCTACTTGGGAGGTTGAGATTGGGAGGATCGAGGTTTGAGGCCAGCCTGGGCAAACAGTTTGCAAGATCTCATGTCCAAAATAGCCAGAGCAAAAATAGACTGGAGATGTGGCTCAAACAGTACAGTATCTGTTTTGCAAGTGTGAAGCCCTGAGTTAAAAAAAAACCCAGTCCCACCAAAAAAAAAAAGTGTTGGATTAATAATACCACAGAAGTTAAGAGTAAAACATAAAGCAGAACCACCTTTTTATATCACAGACCTTCAAATCGGATCTTTCTGAGGTTACAAGTAGAAAGAGCATTGAAAGCACAATCAGAGATATGTGGTGAGCCAATGAAAACCACTGATGTAATATGCTTGCACTTGTCAACCAAAACCTTTAGAAGAAAACAAGATGATTAAATTAACCCCAGTGTACAGAACAAACTTAGCAAAGGAACAATAGTCATATTTTTTCTCTCAATATTTTCAGAAATAGGCTAACTATTAAAGAAAATGGTTTTTCAATGTATTTTAATACGCTCACATTTGAATAAGGCAGAGGAATGAGAATTAAATCATGTTACAAGTATGGGAAAACATGAGAAAAGGGAATGCTGAAAAGAATCACTGCATTTGGCAGCTTAACATGGAGAATTAAATTTAAACTAAGTTGGTTTGGACTTGGTTAGTACTTAGATGGCAAAATTAAATTTAAAGTTTATGCTTAGGCTATAACATCACTGAAACAAAAATATCCTGACTATGAAACAAGGTTTCTTACGGTATTTAAGGATGCAATTGTTTAAATGTTGTCTGGAGGTATGTGCAGGTACATGTGTGTAAATTTTTAAGTGATTTTCTTCCTGTTAATCAATTAAAGTGAAAAGCCAATTCATATTTGTCAATAACTCAAGCCATTAGAATACACTCTTATCTAAGGGGCCTGACATAAAAATGCACTTTCCAGACACTTACTTTTACACAGTTATCCGTTAAAGTGGGCATGTCATTGATGGTCAGGTACATAAGTCCAGTGCAGCTGCTTGCAATGTTCCTGAAGCCTTGGACTGAAATCTGAATTGCACACAGTAAGTAAAAATTATGCAAGAACCCCAAGGCAGTTACAACCAAAGGTATGTCATGATTTTGTTACTAAGTTTTAAAACTGAAACAATCAATCAATAAATAAATAATAAGGGGAGGAATCTAGTTTTGAGTTTTCTTTACTAGTTAGGTTTAATGAGGCAGAGCTCATATAATAGAAAATTAACCACTTAAATTAGCCATTTAAGCATTCATAGTGCTCTAGCTCCTGTATTTAGTTCCAAAAAATTTTCATCATCCCAAAAGGAAACTGCACCCATTGGGCAGTTGTTCTCCATATTCCCCCCTTTCAGCCCCTAGCCTCACTAATCTGTTTTCTGCCTCCATGGACTGAACTACGCTGAATATTTCATATAAATGGATTTATGCTGTATGTGGCCTTTTGCACTTGACTTCTTTCAGTCAGCATAGTGTTTTTGAAGTGTATCCACATTGTAGCACCAACACTTCATTCCTTTTCATGGTTTTTTTGGGGGGTGGTACTGGGATTTGAACTCAGGGCCTTGCCCTTGCTTGGTAGGTGCTTTACCACTTAAGCCATGCCACTACCCCTTGTTTTGGTCTGTTTTTAATGCTTTTGCCTATTTTAAATTTTTCTTATCTTTATTGTTCTTTTCTAATTAAGTCGTCTTTCGGATAGAATCTCCCATTTTTGCCCGGGATCAGCCACAGACCATGATCCTCCTACCTATGCCTCCCTGTGTAGTTGGGATTACAGGCATGCGCCACGGTGCATTTCACGGCTTTATTCCTTTTTATAAGGAATTTTGTTCATTCATTTTTCTGCTCGTGGATATTTGGATCCTCTCCATCTTTGTGATATTCTGAATAGTGTTGCTATGAACACATGCACACATTCATTTGCTGAGCACCAATTTTCAGTCCTTTGGGGTACATACTAAGGAGAAGAATTAGTGAGTGATATGGTAATTCTAAGTTTAGCTTTTAAAGAAACAAAAAATGTTTTTGACAGTGGCTGCACCATTTTATATTGTCACTGACAATCTAATTTCTACAGTTTCAGTTGGAAAGTGCCAGTTTTTCTACATCTTTGCAAACATTTATTTCCCTCTTTCTCAAAAATTTCCTTGATCTGGAGTGACAGTCGCATGTCGTGATGAGTAGTAATAGCGAGTATCTTTTCATATGTTAATTAGTTATTTCTTTATTTTCTTTGGAGAAATGTCTATTAAGGTTGATTGCCTATCAAAATTGGTCTTTTTTGTTGAATTGTAAGAATCCTTTGTATATTCTGGGTATTAGACCCTTATAAGTAACTTAGGGTTATTTGCCTCATTCTATAAATTGTCTTCTCATTTTAAAAAGAATGTTCTCGCTGGGCACCAGTCTCACTCCTGTAATCCTAGCTACGCAGGAGCAGAGATCAGGAGGACCACGGTTTAAAGCCAGCCTGGGCAAATAGTTCACAAGACACCATCTCAAAAAAACCCTTCACAAAAAAGGGCTGTCAGAGTGGCTCAAGGTGAAGGCCCTGAGTTTAAGCTCCAGTACCACAAACAAACAAAAAAAGAATGTTCTTTTATGCACATTTTTAATTTTAATGATGTCCAATTTATCTTTTTTTTCTTTTATTGTTCATACCTTTAGTGTCATATCTAAGACTACATTACCAAATCCAAGGTCGTAAAGACTTGCCCACAGTTCCGGGACTTTTATCATTTATGTTTAGATCATTGGTCTATTTCATGTTATTTTTTGTACTGGTGTGAGGTGGGAGTCCAACTTCATTTTTTTTGCATATGTTGTCCCAGCACCAGCTGTTCAAGAGAGTATTCCTCTCCCCATCAAATGGTCTTGGCACCCTTGTCAAAAATCAATTGTCCACAAATATATGGATTTCTGAATTCTCAATTTATTCCTTTACTCTATACAGGTATCTGTCCTTAGTCCAATACCATACGTTTGAGTACTGGACCTCTGGCAGTACTGATTTCTTTCTTTTCAATGGTCATTAATCCACATTAATGGCAGCAGCAGTGGTGGAAGGTGTTCAACATAATGACTGATCTAAAGATTAAAATATCTGCCTATAATAAATTACCTGAAAATAACTGTCATTTGGGTTAGAAACCAGATGGTGTTCAGCTTTAGTAATGGGAAACAAACCACTCAGGAGCACATGGAAGGGAACCCCCCTGAAGTGTCATATCCACACTAGCATGGCAGGGAGAATAGGAAGCAGCTACAATGGACCTCTTGGGAGACCTTTGGGGACTTCATGTGTACAATCTCCCACCACAAGTGACTTCTAAAGTTGTCATCAGTGACATTTGAAAAGGACTAGCCAAAGGTTATGGAACTGAATGTCACATCCTCAGGACAACCAGTGCACATCTTGAATGTCACTTCCTCCAGAAGTGCCTCTGAACTTTACATTAGACCAGCTTCTTGAGCACTATGTAATTATCATAAGTAAAATTAAATTAATTGTATATTACTTATTAAACTAACTCCCTTTTACCCTAGTTCCTAGCAGGGTGCTATAGCATCAATTAAGTAGGTAATCAAGTAATATTGCTACATAAACAAAGGGAAAATATATGAATGAATCCAGAGAACTCTGCTGATTTGATAGTTTCTGCTGCCCAGCAGATGCTGACAATGCAGAAACCCCATTAAAGGCCCAGGGAAGCCTTGAAACGGGCTAAGCATGAATGGGGCATGCAGGCTTGAGTTGTTGCAGAAGTCAGGACTTTGGGTTCACAGATACATTGAAGAATTTTTCTAAACAACATTTGGAAAATATGTTTCTAAACCCTGAACACTGTACCTATCTAGGGTCATGAATTCTTCTTTGCTAAAATTATCCTAAGGCAATAAGAGTTATACACTGAGATTTATGTACAAAGACATAGTCATGCATGACAGAGATACATGCTGAGAAATGTGTCATTGGGTAATTTTGTCATTGTGCAAACATCACAGAGTGAGTGTTCTTACATAAACTAAGACAGCTGTAACATCAATAGGCAATCTCATCTTATGGGACCACTGTCTTGCAGGAAGTCCACTGTTGACCAAAGCATAGTTATGTAGCACAGGACTGTATTTATCACAGAATTATATAATAGTGACGTACTGACACCAGACTAAGATTACAGCCATTTGGATTGGGTTGAGTGCTGGCAGAGTGGCTCAAGTGGTAGAGCGCTTGTCTAGCAAGCATGAGGCCTTGAATTCAATCTCCAGTACCACCAGAAAGAAAGGAGGAGGGTATGGCAATCCATTTAATGGAGTATAATATGGTTAATACAAATAATGCTTTAGGAAAGGAACTGAGATCACAGACTGGCAGGATCAGCATTATCTGGGAACTTGTTAGAAATTCCAGGTAATTCACATTATAGTTAGAGAAGTGTGAGTTCAAAATTAATGAGGGGTTTGGGTGGAGTGGGGAGAGAGAGAGAGAGTGAGAGAGAGAGAGAGAGAGAGAGAGAATATTCAGTTCATGAGATTATGACAGGCTAGCCAAATTGACACATGAACTTAACTATTACACAGAGAAACAACCATCAAAGTGTTAACAGTTTTGAAGTTATCGGTTTTGAAGAGGGGACCGTTTTCAAACTTTCTACAATGACCATCGATAACCAGAAAAAGAGAAGCAGAGAAAGGGCACCTGGGCAGTTTTTGAATCATTTCCTGCCTTAACCCTCTCCTTTCAGGGAGACACCAACGAACAAATGGCTCATAACACTTTATTTTGGTCCATAACTCTTTCTTATAATCTGTGCATGTCTTATTTCCCTCCAAGAGATGATAATATACTCTTTTTTAAATTTCTTACTGTGTTGGACAGCTAGTAGAGGCAGAATGAATTAAATTTGGGAGTAAAAGTCTGAGAGAGAAAGTATAGAATTTGATCACAGACAAGATTGAAATGATTCTTAGTGGAAGGAAAAGAAGTCTACATGGAGCTGTGAAGGTTTTTTATTTTTTGCTCCCATAAAAACATGGAGGCAAAACTGTGAGAGTTCCGGCCTTGACTCCAGTGGCAAAATCACACTCACATGAATAAGAGAAGTGTAATAGGTAAGCAGAGAGGAAAAGTCAAAAAGGCAAGAATGAGGCATTTTATACTGTACCGCCATGGATTCTTGAATAAATTTTCCATAAGTGCGCCTAAAAAAAAAAAAAGAGTCCAGGGGAGATGAATGAACATGTGAAAACAGGGGCAACAGAAGAGAGGAGGAGAATGCTGGTTTGGAGTCAGCAGAGTGGGGCTCAAGCCTGGCTCTTCCTTTTTCTTACTTGCACCAAAACAGAGCTCACCCTCTATGGCTCTTAGCTTCCTCGTCTGTAAAATGGACATACTGGTACCTATTTTAGAAAATTCTTGAGAAAACCAAAGGAGCCATGTTTATAAAAGTGGTTAGTTAGCACAATGTCTAGTTACTGGTTACAATCTTTCTTTTTGCTCTGGACACAATTTGCTCACACAGAAAAGTAAAGGATCAAGAACTGGAGGTAGAGGACCTAGAGAAGCCCTCATAGTGAATTCCTCATGTTGCAAACACAGAGAAATATAGTATGATTTGAAAGAAGATTCCTCATGCACTCCCCACAGTGGGTCTCCAGTACTAAATACAGTGTCTGGTACAAAGGTGCTCCATAAAAGCTGAGTGAACGAACGTTCTAGAATCACATAACAATGGCAGAGCCACGGCTAGAGTCTTTCTCTTCCCATTGCTGAGAACTGCTGTTTTTGACAACACTTCTGAGTTTCACAAAACTAACAATAACCTGTTCTCTCTTATTTTCTTGAGAACACATTCACAAGATTTCCTGAAAGAGAGAGAAATTATACAAAAAGCAGCATTGCTGGGTGATTACTTGTAATACAGCTAAGACATGTGCTATCTACCAAGATTTAGCCTCTGGAAAAAGTGGTAGGAAGGAACCTCTGAGAAGAGACTCAGCTTTGTGCTGGCATGAAACACTTAGTTCTTTACAAAGTTTATATTAGAATATCCAAAAAGATGTTTGGCTCATATTTTATGACTCAAATATTCCTGCCAGAATCTTTTAGGCCAAACAACTATTAGTTGTCCTTTCTTTTTAATGAAATAATGGGGACATAAATCTGAAACTAAAAATTTCTTTTAAAGGTAAAAGCAAGCTATTTCACCATATTTAAATTCCAGGATTTTTCACAGTTGCTATCTGTGCATTTCTGTGTAGGATTATTTCCTACAATACCAGGGATCTGATCAATATTTTTATTTTTATTTTTTGGTGGTACTTGGGTTTGAACTCAGGGCCTTGTGCTTTGCTAGGAGGTGTTCTACCACTTGAGTCACACTCCCAGCCCTTGATCTCTCTCTTAGCTGTGAAGTGACTTTGGCTTCCTTTGACACCAAGTAGAGCCTTGCCATCCTACCCTTTGCTGGTTAAGTCTGCATTTGTTAGGAAGGTGGGAAAATTGCCCTCGCCAGTGGTGTTCCAACCTCAAGTCCCAGCACGCAGTTACTGCTGCTGATGGGGACAGAAGAGCTTTAGTGATCCCAGGAAAATTCTCTCCAGCTGCCACCGGGTGGGTCTCAAACCATCAAGCACAAGACAAAGCCATCTGTGAGGGAAGGAAGTGAATTGTCTGTGAGCCACATGAAATGAGTACCAAGGACCAACTTCAGTCACTCTCTGTGCTCCAAGAGGGGAAAAAAAAGGGAAGGGACATCACATTGATGATAACACCTTCCAAGCTTCCACTTTCCACTCCTGTTTTACAACAGTGTCTCTCAATAGGTTCAGTAATACAGAAAAGATACACATGCAGAGCCAGACACTCTGAGACAGAAATATCTACCTTAAGTAGACATGGCTCCAGCTGTATTCCTGTACCGTTTCCAGATGTTTCTCTCATTCTCACAGCACTGCATCCAATGACTAATGGGCAATGTAATGACTTTAGTCAGATGCATATATGCTTCAAGACCTCTTAGTGATCTCAAAGGAGACTGGCTTAGCAAATAGAATAAATTATTGAAGAGAAAAGCTAACTTTCCCCCTAAACATCATGGAACATTCTGTTTTACTGTACCACAAGCATCTTCAATAATAACACTTTCCAGGGTCTATGCTAAGAGGATGTGATAGATTCTCAACTATTATAAGGTCTGGTGTTTGTCCTTTCGAGGTCCTTCCAACCTCTCTCCTTTGGATGATCCTGTGGTTTCCAGGTCTATAATTCCTACTGGCCACTTCCACTTCTATAGTCTAAAATCTTATCTGTTAGCTTTAGCCTTCCTTCACCACCTCAGGTAGCGATCAGATATTTCTTCCTCTTACACCTCAGAGCTCTGCATTTTGTATTCTCTTTCTGACAGTGACCTATGCACATGCTTAATCTCCCTGCCAAAGAACATGGACAGCATCTTAGCCTTCAGTGTGTCAACACAGGCCTGATGCAGAGGATGGCATAGCAAAAGTTTGTAATAGACCAAGTTGATTGCAGACTATAGAAATTGGAGTTGGTAGTCCCAAAGGTGGTGGTAGTCAATATGGCCAGCTGTTAAACTTGCCAGATTTACTCAAAACATTGGACAACCAATGAAAAAATGGTTTCATTTTCCAGTATCAATACATAACTAGCACATAAGAAGAGCAAAACCCACATGTATCAAGAAGGCAAGCATGTCTGCCAACTCTGCATTCACTGCACAGTGCGTCAGAGCTGCAATCTGCCAGAAGCAGGTTGGCCCATCCTGAACTTTTGTCATCATTATCTAGAACACACTATCTTGTTCCTTTCCTCCACCACTGGCCTGTGTTATAATGGAGCTTTATCTCCTTAATGACTGAGAATCACAACCATAATGCTTTCATCTTAAAACACGATGATCCACAGATACACTTGTTTGTCTAGATTAATTGGGCTGGATGGTGGCTTTACAGCTTCAACTTAAACCTCCAAAGACCAAAATAGTTTTTTGTGAACAGTTCATGAAATTCTGTGCATAAGTTACTTTTCAAGATAGGGAGCAGAGAAGAAACTTAAGTAAATGTGGTTTTCAGAAAGCATGAGATTTATTTCAACCCCTTTTTTCAGGAGTGGGAAACAAGACCTTAGTCCACTGAGACTCATCATTTTGTCATCTGCTCCTTCAAGATCTAAATATCGTTGCCAGATGTTTCATTTTTACTACCTAATATAAGAAAAATCCTTATGCATTTTGCCTACAAACACATTACATTAAGCCATGGATGTTAGCAATACGTGTTTGCTATTTCATTAGTTTTTATTTTCAATATGACCAGCATATTCAAACTAATAATTATGTAACAACTATTTAAATTTACACACATCCTATTTACAAGATAGCTAAAAAGGTTTTCATAAACTCTAAAATTTCTTTCAATACAAATTGAAATTGGGGCTGGCGGAATGGCTCAAGTGGTAGAGTGGCTGCCTGACAAATCTGAGTTCCTGAGTTCAATCCCCAGTACCACCACCACCAAAAAAAGCCAAGTTGAAGTGTGGTTCAGAAAGGACTATGTTAAGACACTCCTTTAACAGGGGCAGTGAGGTCTAAGAACTGAGTCATGATAGAAGGAATGTGAATTTCCTGATTTGTGACTGTGTTTCCTTATTAAATGACACTTTAAACTATACGATATTTTTCAAATCCAAAATGCAACAATTTTTTCACTATATGCAGTGTAGCCCTTTACAGCTTTACAAATGCTAGTGTAGTGGTTATTAAGAGCTTAGTCTTCAGCAGTACATGATCAGGGTTCTAATTATGCTAAGACATTTTCTGTGTGATCTCAGCAAGTCACTTGCCTTACATTAGCATCAGTTTCAGTGCTGGGTGGAGCCAGCTCATACACTTGTGAGAACAAGTTAAATTTGATGATTGTTAAAGCTGTCACATCTTCAGGAATTCTATAAGCTGGCTGTTAAATGTAGGCATTTAAAAACTTAAAGCATATTAAAAACAATGGCAAATTCATCACTTTCTAACTGTTCTTCTCCATGTCACCATTATCCATACCCTTGAGGATATCTGTGTTTACTGTGCCTCCACGGTGACAATGCCCCGTAGCAGTGTGCTGCTGCACCTCTCTCTCTAGCTCCCTGTCAGGTGACCTTTTGCTGATAATTTGAAATAGGCCATGGTGAGAGTATTTATATTACACAATTCAGCAAACACTAACAAGTGTGGCTTTTCTCACTCTTTATTATTCCACAGAATAAAGGAAAATGGAGCCAAGCAAATATAAGCTCATGATGACTCTGTACCTGCCCATTCACAACTGGCTTAGCTGGTCACAACATTCTTTTTTTTTTAATAATAATACAATTTTCTTTATTAAAAATAATTTGCATCAGTAATGTACACAACTGTCATCAACTAAACTTTGCCTCCAATATATCTATATATAATACTTAACATTATTGAACTTAAAATTCTTATACCGTTTTGTTGGCTTTAAATAATAGACAATGATTTGTAGTTATTTAAGTGATACATGGTTTCATAGCACAAAATTCTTATTGTTCCAATTAACCATTATTGATAGACTCTCAAATCTATACCTCTATTCCTAGCTCTGTTCCAAGGTTCAGACTTCTATATTCAAGTAATTTTTATCATTTACACCAAATTTATCAGAAGAATCTCAAATCAAGCCATTCTAAAATAAAATTCATTGTTGTTCTCCCAAATCTTTCTCCTTCTCTGGTTACCTTGATTAGCCACCATATAGAAGCATAAAACCCTAAAGTTGAAAAAGGCCTCAGAGATCTAGCCCAGCCTAGCCATAATACAGATGAGGAAACTGGGGCTGGAAAAACAAGTAACTGTCCAGAGTTACACATATGGTTAATGGCATAGTAAGGATGATGACAGATTTCCAGGTCTCCTGACTTCAGTCTAGGGGATCATGGGCTCATTTCACCATCCCACTGCCTTCTGATGCATAGAAAGAAAGGAAGGTGGGGGAAGAAGAAAGGAAGGAGGGAGGGAGAGAGGGAGAGAGATAGAAGAAAAGGAGGAGGAGAACAGGGAAATCTCTTCTCAGTCTTGCTTTGCTAGTCATTCATCCCTGGACATGCCTATCTGGCTTTCTCTTACCTCTACCATAAACACCAGGGGTGAACAAGTAAGATGTTCCATGATCTCTGCCTCTCTGAAAGGGGAGGCTGGAATTTGTGCAGCCTAGAGATAACTGAAACGATCTTGGAATCTTCCTGTTTGTAGTTTGCAGGGTCTTCATTTAAGTTTCATGGGTCCCAGAGAGATTTCACAGTATAAGAACTACTGATAAGTCATTATTATTGCATTTGAGTGTTGTAATCTTTTGAACCAGGAATCATTACCCTCCCAAAAGGCACTTCACTTTTTCTCTATAGAAACTCTTACCCTACCCGTATTTTCCATTTTAAGCATTTGAGACTCTGACAGAAATAAGAACACATCTGAAAGAGCATTTTGGCTGATGTCTTTTTATCCATTTATTCATTCATTCACAGGGACAAGAAAGACTCAAAGAAAGTCAGCCATATAGATATCTGCAGAAAGAACATTAAAAGTAAGAGGAACAGCCAATACAAAAACCTTAAGGTGGAAGCTTGCTCCTGTCATTTTGAAGAACAGCAAGAAAACCAGTGTAGCTGGAGTGGAATTGTCAGGAAGAAGAGTTAGAGAAATGATGTCTGAGAGGCAAACAGAGGACAGAAGATTACACAGGGGCTTGTAGGGCCTTCCAAGGCTGTGTTTTATTGAGTCAATAGGAACCCTTGCCAAATATGTGAGCAGAGGAAGGACACTGACTGTGGCTCTGTAGTACATCATGAAGGCGGGTATTATGATAGCTCCACGTTGTTCTTTTTGCTCAGTATTGCCTTGGTTATTCATGGGCTTTTGTGCTTCTAAATAAACATTAGGGTTGACTTTTCAATCTCTGTGATGAAGGTCATTGGGATTCTGATGGGAATTGCATTGAACATGTAGATTGCTTTTGGTAGTATAGCCATTTTTACTATGCTGATTCTGCCAATCCATGAGCATGGGAGATCTTTCCATCTTCTGTAATCCTCTTCGATTTCTTTCTTCAATGATACAGTTTTCCTTACAGAGGTCATTCACATCCTTTGTTAAGTTTATTCCTAGATATTTAATTTTTTAGGCTATTGTGAATGGAATTGTTTTCCTATATTCTTTCTCAATCTGCTCATTGTTGATGTATAGAAAATCAACTGATTTTTGTAAATTGATTTTGTATCCTGCCACTTTGCTGAAGCTGTTTATAGTGTCTAGGAGCTTTTTGGTGCACTTTTTCAGGACGTTTAGGTATAAAATCATGTCAACTGTGAATAGAGATGGTTTGGCTTCTTTCTTACCTATTTGTATTCCTTTTATTTCTTCTTCCTGCCTTATTCCTTTGGTCAGGAATTCCAAGACTATGTTGAATAGGAGTGGGGAGAGTGGTCACCCTTGTCTTGTTCCTGACCTTAGAGGAAATGGTTTCAATTTCCCCTAAGTATGATGTTGACTATAGGTTTGTCATATATAGCCTTTATTATGTTGAGGTACATTCCTTCTGTTACTGGTTTCAACAGAGCTTTTATCAGGAAGTGCTGTTGAATTTTATCAAAGGCTTTTTCTGCATTTATTGAGATGATCAAGGGGTTTTCGTCTTTGCTTCTATTGTATTACATTTAATAATTTGCATATGTTGAGCCATTCTTACATCCCTGGGATGTTGACTTGGTCATGATGTATGATCTTTCTGATATGCTGTTTAATTCAGCACAAAAACAGATATGAAGACCAGTGGAACAGAATAAAGGACCCAGATATGAATCCATGCAGCTATACCCAACTAATTTTTGACAAAGGTGTCAATGTCAAATACATATAGTGGAAAAAAGACAGCCCTTCAACAAATGTTGCTGGGAAAACTGGATATTTGCCTGCAGAAAACGGAAACTAGATTGATGTTTCTCACCCTGTATAAATATCAACTCAAAGTGGATTAAGGACCTTTATGTCAGACCTGAAACCTTGAAGCTATTACAGGAAAGAGCAGGGAATAGGCACAGGCAAGGACTTCCTCAGCAGAACTCAAGCGGCTCAGCAACTAAGAGAGAGGGTTGACAAATAGGACTAAATGAAATTAAAAAGCTTCTGCACAAAAAAGGAAATGGTCTCTAAATTGAACAGGCCACCCACAGAATGGGAGAAAATCTTTGCCAGCTATAAATCAGAATAAACAGGGAGCTCAAATACTAAACTCCCCAAAAATCTATGACCCAATGAAGAAATGGGCAAATCAGCTGAACAGAGTCTTTTCAAAGAACAAAGGCCAAATGACTGGAAAACAGATGAAAAAAATGCTCACCATCTCTGGCCATAAAGGAAATGCAAATCAAAACCATACTAAGATTCCACTTCACTCCTGCCTGTTAGAATAGCTACCATCAAGAACACAAACAACAACAAATGTTGGCGAGGACACAGGGAAAAAGGAACCCTCATACACTGCTGATGGGAAGGTAAACTAGTACAACCACTATGGAAAACAGTATGGAGGCTTCTTAAAAAACTAAAAATAGATCCAGAAATACCACTCCCAGGGATATTCCTGAAGGAATGTGAGTTAGCTTACAACAAAGGCACCTGCACACCCATGTTTATTGCAGCACTATTCACAATAGCTAAGCTATGGAAACAGCTAAGATGCCCAGTACTGATGAATTGATTTAAAAAATGTGGTATTTATATATAAGGAATTTTACTCAGCCACAAAGAAGAATGAAATCTTGTCATTCAAAGGTAAATGGATGGAACTGAAGAACATCATCTTAAGTGAAGTTAACCAGACTCAGAAGGCCAAAAGCCACGTCTTCTCCCTCATTTGCAGATTATAGACCTAAAACAAATGCAGTAATATTATGGGATATGGCTCACACTAAGGTGGGGGGAGGTCGTGTATGGAAGGGATAGGACAACGGAAGGAAACTAAAAACTTGAATGTGGTTGATGTGTTCTCTGTGTGCAGATATGTGTGGAGCCTGTGTGTATATACATGTGCATATGACTTTATGTGTACATGTGAGAGTTCACTATTGTAGGTGATATAAAGTCATGAGATGAGACCACCAAAGGAGTAGGTGCAGCCTGAGAAGGAAAGGGGGCCCAAGACTAAACCTGAGGTCCACTATGTTGGTGTTAGAGAGGTGACTTAGCCTCTCCTAAAATATCAGAAGATCTACAGCACAATATCATTTATGAGTATTAAGATGCATACACAAAGAAACATAAAATGAGAACATAAGAATACACAGAGTTGTGAGGAACCAAATAAAGTAGAGCGGTTGCTTGGGGAGAAGGAGGGGAGTAGGAGCAGGAACAGTAGATACGGGAATAAATTTAACAGGAGGGCCATGCATACCCAGAGGCAGAGAGTTTAATCATGAAGTGAGACTCATGATTAAATCTGCTCTCCATAGCTAAGTTCCAAAAAGAACAAAATGAACCCAAATACTACACTATGAAATAAAATTAAAATCTCTGGTTATGTTTCTTCCCTTTTTCTCTGTGTTTTGGAAAGCCATACTAAGGCCCACTCCTTCTCCACTGTACAATAATGCCAAAGAAACACAAAATTGTTGAAGCCCTCTTCTTAATTTCTTTTATTGAGAAGAGTCACCAGTAGAAGCTCTGCACTGGGTTCTGACAGTTTGAAAGGAACATTTGAAAAGATAGGAATTTGAGGAAAGGGACTTACTGTGGAAGAGACAGTAAGGTGACTTAAGTACTCAGTAGTAATTTCTGAGAAGGAACGAGTACTTGGTACAGAAACCCACTCTAGGTTTGAATGCTTTTCTCCTCCCTCTTATAAAATACACTTTAATAATAGTGCAGCTATGAAAACAAACAATGTGGCTAAATACAGGGAGTAAGTAGGGGGAGCTACAGCACCATTTTTTCCTATGATTTTTCTAAATCATGAAAATGTCACCAGGATTGGCACAACCAATTTGTACAACTGACAATAACAACTGAAGCCAGGCATATACGTACCTGATGACCCAGTCAAGTGACCACTATAACTACCCAACAGAAATGCGTGCTGTACTTGCCAAAAAAATACACATGACCATTCACAGTACTTTGTACACTTTTCTGTTATACTTTGGCAACACTTACCCCCCAAAAGTCACTAGAGAAGTTTAGAAGCAGGTTTAACCTGGCTTCCTAGGTGTTAAGGTTTGCTTTGTGGTCAGCCAGAAGCATGTCCAAAGCAACAGGTTCAAGTAGGTGGTAGAATATGAGCGTGTGAGGAGTCATGAGAAACCTTTACAACTTTCTCTCTTGGCCTTAGTTTTATTCTCATTTATTTATTTATTAAAGCCCAACCAGAAATATTCTTTTTAACCCCCAACTGAACCCTAAATAGGAACCTCAGCCTCACTAGAGTTGAACCAGTTCCTTTCAGTTGCAGCGATGGAGACCCACCATAAGCTAGTTTAGGTAGAACAGGAAATAATGGAGTCTCCAACAGAAAGGCCAAACAACCCACCCTCCCACTCAAAGGCTGGCTTCTTCCTGATGGTTTCATTCTCCTTCACTGCAGACAAATTTCTCCCATGTTGCTGGAGAAAAAAAACCCACAGAGTAGCCTAGGCTTATACTCGCCAGGTTTTGCACCCTCAGGAACACAGAATTTATTTTTCCCAAAGTTGAGTACCTTGGAAAATTCTGAATGCTTCTGCTATGGTCACATGCCCACCCTGGACAAATCCCAGCCACTAGGGATGGAATTTATGACTGACTAGGCCTAGATCAAATGACCAGTAGCCATGGGAAAATATGCGTACTAAGCTAAGAGTGAATAAGCACTTCCTATGTGCCAGCCATTGTTCTAAACATCCTAACTGTATCAAATCATTTCATTAGCATGGGACTTTTGTGAACATGTGTCAGTATTTTTCGAAGTTTTCCTAGATAAGGAAACTCAGGTACACAATGGAGCACGCTGTGTTTCCCAAACTGGAAAATGGCAAGTTCAGGATTAACATGCAGATACCCAGAGCCTGTGCTCTCATTTCCCCGGTGTGCAGCTCTCAGGGCACTACGCATACCAGCTTCCCAGAACCACATGGCATCAATGGGAGAGGAGTGGGCCCCAACGCAAAGTATGATGTGCAAAGGAAAATATCACATCTCATACAATGGTTCATTAGTTTCTTTACGGAACTAAACAGTAAGAATTCAATAGCATCTAAGAAATGTAGACCACAAGTCAGGCCACACTTCTTTCCTTAGAGAATAAGACTAACCCATCTACTGTCACCAAATGTCTCCCAGACCATAGATAACAAAAGAAATAGGGAAAAAGGACTTTGTTTATGTGATGAAATCATTTTTCATCTCTAAAAGACCTTCCCAAATTGTGTTTAAGTATGGTTTAAAAAAATTTTTTGGCATAAGCTTAGGTTTTATAACTTTGAGAGGATGGTAAATATAAAAGCATGCATAGTAAAAGAGTTCACCAGGACCTTGCCCTGATTAGGGAGAAAGTGCAAGGGGAGACTTCTTGGAAGAAAAACAATAGAGGAATCATCTCAACCACACTCAAGATGACGACACGCAGGTGCACGGGCTAGTTCTGGTATTCATTAGAAAATCAGTCATGCTACTTAATGCACCTCGAATGTTTATCTAATCCCAAAAGAATGCAGACTATTTCCAGAACATATGTACTTGATTTTTACTTTATATTATAGTTCTCTATCATCTATTTATTTTTTTTAACAAGTATGGTTCACATTCTTTCACAGTATTGTATAAATAATTTTTGACTTTTGGGCAGCAATGCTTGCATTAAATTTCCATCCTTGGCATAGGTTGTTTATGTTAACCCAAAGTTCCTGAGAGACAGGGATACTGTTTCACCCTTCGTGATGGCTGGTGAGCAACAGGCACTCAACAAACAACAGTGAAAAGCATTTAGGTGCAGGTTCCTAGTCTCAAGTCTTGGTGGATTATTAGGACCTTTATTTCTTGGTTAGATATATTAATGTATGACTTCCTAGTGCAAAATTCCAAACATAGGAAGTAGATTACAGTTTCCAAGATAGAACCTCTTACTTACAAGGGAAGACATTAAACCTCTGAGTCATCAAATTCCTTCTTTGAAATCAGATCTGAGGAGGTAGGCAAACAGAACCTCCCCAAATGACCTAAGAAGTCACTCAGGAGGAGTCCCATGCAACTTCAGGGGTCCTACAGCCACAGTCATTATTAAGACCTGAGGCTCATATGGGTCTAAAGGGACCCACATTCAAATAACTTAATTTCCAGTGCCTGAAATAGAGCCTGACACCTAGAATTAAATTTCTATTGAAATGTTAAACAAACATAAATGGAAGAATGATGAAAGAAATTAACATTGTTTTGCAAAATGATATGCAACACTAACTTCATTGTGGTTTTCCATTTACAAATTAAAGGACAATTAGAAATAGAGTTCTAGGCTTTATACACTCAAACCAAACATAAATACTGACTGAGGCCAGGCCGGCAATGAGTTAAGTGGTAGCAGTGCACATGTAAATGCATTGAAGACACTATGTATGTTTTGTGTGCACATCTGGGCAGTAGACCACAGATGTGAAACCTTTGGTTTAGACTGTGCTGTGTCTGAAAATATTTATCTCTATGAAATGTATGGGTGTGGGAGTGTGGTATGGTATGCTATCCCTGAAATAATTATCTCGTGGAATTATTAGAACAAGAAGGTAAGTCATACTGTGGCAGGTTTTTAGAGTAAGCTAGTAGAAAAGTGTTGGAGGAATTATAGTTGGGGGAGGTTAACCAAGGGGATTTGCCAAACACATTAAGTTATCCCTGAATTTGCAAATATTTTTCTCTGTGATTACAACATCTGTGTTTGTTAATTGGTGCGCATCAAAGTTAGGCTCCTACCTCCCACAGACACTGAGAGATATGGTGCTATCTTCTTTGATGATTATATGTCAAAGGGATAACTCCCAGGTCCTGGAAGAAGACATTCCTGGGTTGTAAAACCAGCAAGAAGTTTTGAAAAAAGATTTACGTCTCAAAGGAGGCAGAGAAAGAATGTACAATTGTAAGTTATCTAAAGTAAATGCTGTAAGAAAAGGGAGGTCAGAGGCCTAAAGTAAGTCTGTCTAAAGTTTAGTAAAGCTGAGCAGAATGTTAAGGCTGCCTCAGTCCTAAACCACAGTAGATGTTGATACTAAGCAAGCTATACACTAGTAAGCCAGTTTTAAAGAAATTAAAATTGTGGACATTTTCAACCTTAGCTAAGAGTCCTTCTGTCCTATTCCCCACACCAAGGACACCAGGAAACCCTGGTCCTGCAGTAGTAGTCTGCCCCTGTATTCTCCTCCCACCAGGGACATCTGCCTACCTTGGTATCTACCAACAGGTGTTTAATCACTGTACCAGTATCAGGTGCTTCTACCAGCTGTGCAACCTTGGGCAATTTATTCAACCATCCCAAGCCTTGGTCTTTTTTCTAAGTGGGAATGATAAACATGCACTACACTACATTATAGGAGAGAAAAAATCTAATCTGTGTTTAGCAGTCAACCCAATGCCTGGCTTAGTAATGACTCAGTAGAGGGCTACTACTTAGGCAACTAGTTTCAGCTAGTTCTCACCTGTGCTATTATCATTCTTATGGAGTAAGGAGAATACTATGACATCAATATCAAAATACATAGAGAAGTGAAAAAAAATAAGTTAAAAGAATTATCTATCAAAATCAGAGCAGAAGATACTATCACCGAGGCAGTTAACTACTTCCAAAGCCCCATTCCCTAGCCCTCCAACTTTCCCCAACTTTCCCAATCCTGTCCCCTCCAACTTAAAATATTTTCCCATGTATACCTCAAATCTTCATGGTACCTAGCCAGGAGTGCAATGCAATTTTAATCATTTCAATCTGTGTATATATTTCCTTTTCTCAGATTTATCACTTGTAGCATTTTATCCCCCTTAAAAAAAAAAGTTACGGGAGCTGATTAACTTTTCAGGGATCCTGGGCAAATCTCCCCCAAAAAGTTTTGCTTTGTTTGCATGTTGGTTGCAATTCTCAAGTTCTTTATATTTAGACTCTGCCCTCAACTGTCCTCAGAGACTACACAGAAGTGATCTGTTTCATTATCCAATGAGCTCTGCTTGTTTGTGGATGTGACACACCAGTGGAAGGAAGCCAGGAGCCTATAGTAGCGATCCCGGGGAAAAATTCAGCAGCTGTGGCCATGTAATTTAAAACCTCTCAGAAGTGTGCTGTGGTTCCTGCACAGCCTTAGTGCAACATGAGGGCTGGATGCAGCCAGCTCTCCAGAGGACGTCCTTGCCCGCTGCAGGAGAGAGAAGACTGAGAGGCAAACCTGGGTGCAGCCCGAAATGTCCAGATAGATGAGCTTGTGGCATCCATTCCCTAAGCTCAGGTACCGTAAACCTTTGTCGGTGAACCTTCGGCAGTAAGCCAAACTGAGATTCTGTAAGTTGAGGAAGTGCCTGAAGAGACAGGGCGAGAGCAGAGAGGAAGGAAAGTGAAGAACTTTTCAGTTGTACTCACATCTCTCTTAACCACTATGACAAAGAGAATGAAAACTGCACATTAATCCTGTCTTCTTGCAGATGTCCGACTGTTTAACTTCATTGCTCTCTTCTCGTTCATTAAAGGAGAGTTCAATAGCATATCAGATAATGCATAATTACATTTCAGGGAAAAGAAGTAAAGAATATTGGCTAGAGGTTTGAGAAAGTTAATGGGATAGCTATTTTGAAGGGGCAGGGTTGAGGGGTTGCATGCATATTGTTTGAAAGTAAGTTTGTTTTTTCCAAAGTTGGAGTTTCCTTTATTGTTGTACTTAGGTTTTACCTTTGGAGCATCAATATTGTGCAAAATGTTGAGAAAGATAAGCCTTTTGTAAACATTTAAATGAAAATGAACTATTCCATAACAGTGAGGATTTGGGATAGAGAGAAGGCAAAATTGAACATGGATCAAAATTAAAATGGTGGTTTGAAAAACAAAGATTTAAATATGTACAATTTTGTAAGTAATGACTTCATTAGTTATTTGTAAGTAATGACTTTTTGTATTAAAAATGCAAAAAGACTGATGCACAGAGCTGAAATGGGTTAAGAATTAAGTAGGCAACACACAAGAATAAAAACTCCATCAGAGGCTATCAATCTCACTGGAGTTGAGACCGATGAAATATGGTTATACTACAATGACCAAAACAAGAGCTTCCAGAAAAAAAGAAAGCTAATTAGGATGAGTCTATACTGTCATGCAAGAGCTGGCATTTTGAGAAAGAAGTCCTCCTAAGCCTGGTATTTTTTTGAAAGTGCGAGGACTCCCACTACTGCCTGCTCTTTTCATGGGATTAACAACACGCTCTTGGTTTGTGACCAGCAAAAGCTTAACAGCAAATGAGAAAGCAAAAAGGATGAAAAGTGGGGAGAAAAATGCCTCTCTGCCCCTTAAAAGCTTAGAAATAAAAATAGTAAAGTTTACCTTCACATAAATGGGAAATAAGATATGCAAGCATTGACCAGATGTGGGAAACACAGATCCGTGACTTAATGGTTCCAGTTCCACAGTGATTATTTGATTCAGAACACACACTTCCCTCTGGGAATGGCTGTGTACATGAGATTCCACAACAAAAAGAAGGAACCTTTGGATGGCAGTGGCTGGCCAGCAGGGCCTGGAAGGACAGACAACATCCCAAAGACACACCCCTGTCCTGAACGCCCCCCCCACCCCCCCCCACCCCCCCGCAACCCCCCGAGACTGAGTGGTGCCAAAGTTTTGTAAATGCTTGCTTTTCTCTCTTCAGAATACTGGTGATTCAGCTGAGTAAAGAGCAATTTTCTTGGGATCAGAGTGGGGGTGTCATTTCTTACAATCCGTCAGCTCTCTATTTGGAGAAGGGAGTAGTGAGGTAGACAGCACAACATAATGGAAAACACACAAGGATTTGGAATCTGACCAAATTGGATTCGAATCCTAGCCCTGACACTTACGGCAACTTCCCTCAGCTCTCAGGATTGCTCCTCCATCTGCCAAGTGGAGGTAATAATAGAGTCTTTTCTGTTCTTCACCCTGCCCAACTGAGGAGCTTCCAGCTTTGCTGGCCCTTAGTCTCCTTATCTGTCATATGGATGTACTCCCATCTGTTCTTTCTCTCTAGAAGTGTGACAACTAAACGAGAACACTAATGTAATAGTATTATCTTGAGGGTGGTTTTGACACCTGAAATCAGCAGGAATATGGTAGAAGATTTAAGGAGAGATGTATTTTATTATTATTGTTATTGCTACTGTAGCCCAAGTAGTAATAATTATCAATTGTTTTTATGGAGTATGCACTATATTCTTCCATTTAATGGAATGGGTACTTACCTGACAGGAGTGCTGTATACAAATGATCAAGAATTTGGGGCACATCACGTTGGTTCTACACCCTAGTCCATACCTATCATTTCATTTGTTTAAATCCATGTGATCAATTAACAAATACCAAAAATGAGAATTGAGCAAGGGGCTCTAACTTTTTTTATATAACCAATACTTCTCGTTATTTAGTGAGGTCTATAAATCCTTTCTTAGCATAATGTTTTTAAATGCATAAAATTAAATATATACAATTACAAAGACAGCTGATTATATTGAAATATATAATTATCAAAATAATTTTAAATTCCAAGTGTGTAAAATAGTAATATATGTGTTTTTTACTAACATATCAAATAACAAGATCTAGCAACTGTTCTAGAAACTACTGTGATTGGGAAGTAGTGACGGATATCAATATTTCAAAATATATAGAATAATTATAATATAAGAATATATGTGTGATTTATATAGGTTAAAAAAAAGTCCCAAGAGCTGGTAAAACTACTCTGATGTTTACTTATATTTCAGTTAGAGCTTAGAGAATACAGAGAGGATTTTCCCCCCATCACAATTCAATGGCCCCTGAAATCCACCCCTCATCCTCTTGGGAAATCCATTGACCGCAGGTTAAGAGCCTATGGTTCTGATAAAGAGATTGTTCATTAGGTTTAAAACAACTCCTGGATTGAAAGCTCTGGATGGCTCCCTCCAAAGTGGAACCTCATGGGAACCATGCTGAATTTGAAAGCAAAGCCCAGAAACTTCAGTGGCCTTTTAGGCCTTTCTAGGGATTTATGGTGCTGCAGACTTAAAACTGCTGGAATTGGGGAAAATATCAGTTAATAGTGAAATCACACTTGGAAAATTTATGTAATACCCATACTTCTTATTAACAATTTTGGCAAAGAAGTGTGTCTCCTACATGAGTAAGATCTCCTTCTTGATTTTCCTAGCACAGAGACCACTTGATAATTCTAATTCTGCTTTGAGGCAGAGTGTTTACAGTCTATTTTTATCTTTTCCTAATTATTTGTAACTATTTCCTAATTGGGGGGATGGGTTTTCTCTTTGAGGATTATTTTTCTGATATTACTATAATCTTTAAGAAATTATAATTCTTGTAGAAACTAAAGAGATTTCTTCTCCTTTCTTTTGACTTTGTTTCTATTGAAGAATTGAGGTAGTCTGTGTTAGATCTCCAACACCTGATGGAGTTACTACTCAAAGGAGTATAACAGTATGCATTTAAAAGACAATTCCTCTTAAAATCATCAAGACAAGCCCAGTATGTATATATGTAAAAAAAAAAAAAAAAAAGATGGGAAGTGAATTTGCAAGTAGATTCTTTTAAGTTAAGTGTTGGGCTCTTTACTTTCAAAGAGGAAGTTTCAGGAAGTAGAATTCTGCAGAAAATCTAAATGGAGTGATGTGGCCTCATATTTATAGGGTGAACTTGAGCTTATCCAGTCAGCACAACAGCTGACTATGTCTGCCCACTTTTATGAACACTAGTGAGACTATATAACATTATAGTCCCTGACGATAAGAAATTTCCAAACCAATTGAAAGGCTAGTTCATCTATATGAAAAATAGACACCGATGCACTATTATATATAAGGCTCCATTAAAGAACACAGACTAAGTTGGATACAGTGGTGTGCACCTGTTCTCTTCCCTAATGATGAAGGTGAGGCAGGAGAATCTCTTGAGCCCAGGAATTCAAGGCCAAATTGGGCAACCTACCAAGACCCAACCTCAAGAAAAGAAGTCATAATAGTTTTGCTACCAACTGTAAGCCCAGAAGGTCTCACACACTGTAGTTGATCAAGACATAGTGAGTGAATGAGTGAATGTGGCTGCTAAACTGCAGGGAAAGGAGAAATTGCTGGACTTATAGAGATGTCATGACTTGAGGTATAGAAGACTGAGGTTTAGCAAAGAGGATAAGGGCTTTCCAGCTGTAGAGAAGTTAGAGCATGTAGTAATCAGATGACCAGAACAAGAGGTAAGGGCTTCTCTTCGAATGCCTGGGCAGTAAGTTTGATAGGATAGTATTAAGGGAAACAAGGGAAGACTCTAGACATGATAAGAAGATTGTTCCAGGATGATTCTGGAACAACACAGCAGATTGGAGGGAAGAAAAACCAGAGGCAGAACCAGCAGGGTGTCTTGCCAAATAAGGAGCTGAAAGTGCCACCTAAGTTGTGGCACCAGGAATAACTGGAAAGGGTTGGATTCAAGAAATAATAAGCAGCAAAAAATATCCTGGAATGGACATGAGCTGTGGGCAGCCCTCATTTTCAACTCTAGAAAACTAACCAAGTCCCCAAAGAAGTGAAGAAAAATATTCAAATAAAAATTGGCAAATCAATTTTGCCAAGAAGGGCAAACAAATTACATTTTCCCTCTGGCAACTAGTTTCTTTGGAAAGAAGTGCTAAAGGCAATGATGAGCAATGACAGCAGCAATAACCAACATTTCTCTGCTTATTTATAGTTGTAAGAACAGTTTTGCACATTCACGTATATTCAAAACAAAGGAAAACAGAAAAAAAAATACAGATCATTATGAAATAAATCTTTGTCATAGATAAGTCAGTCTACATTTTTCCATATGACAAAAGAAATCAGTATCAAGTAGGATTTATTCTTAATGTTCTTCCAATGGCAAGAACTAGAAATTAAAACCAGAACAAAATATTTACTTGCAGTCCTATTTTTCTATTGCCCACTAAAAGTGTAGCTTCATTAAAAAAAGTCTCTTAAAAAACTATGCACAACTACAGCATTACATTGAATTGCCTAAGAGAAAAGAGCTCTCAAAGTATACTTTTTAAGTTAAAAAAAATTTTTTTCATGTGTTATAAATTTCAAAGCATCATTGTAAGTTCAGATTTTCACATATGGATTTTCTAATATTCTCTCTCTATATATATTTATTACACATATAATATGTGCCATTATATATAACTATTATTATTAAATTATTCCACCAAGAAATCTCAATAAATTCCAAAAGGTGGAATAATTCATATCTAGAGATTCATATACGTATACACATATGTACAGAATTATATACTTCAGTATGGAATGTGTAAAGAAAAGTCCTTCATTAGATTCTTCATCACAAGACTAGAAGACCACCAGGAACTCATAAAAGGGTCTTAGCAGACTGACCCTCAGGAGTCTCCCACAATATCATCTCTGGAGCTGGTTTACACAAGCATATCCAACCAAGTCCACATTAAATGACATCATGTTGGTGGCTTAAAATTGCCCATAATGGTATTATTTATAGCACAGAAATTGTAAACCCTACAAATCAGAGCTTCCCTCTACCCACCACCCAGCCAGTTGCTAAATATTTACCAGAACACACTTTAAGAAGGAATGATATAAAGAAGGCAGAATGATAATAGGATGCATATGTAAACAAAAATTATGAGAAAGGAAATGCAGCTTGGAAGGACAGAAATAAAAACTGATCTAAGTATAAAACAGGATTTTTCAAGAAAGGCCCTGAACAAATGGATAGAAGCATTAAGAAGAGAAATGTTGAGAAAACAAATCAGGTTTCAATGTTCAAAAGGTTTAACTATGTTCTAGGAAAAATTAATTGAAAGAACACAATCAAGCTTAGAAAATGCCTTTAATTTCCAGAAAAAAGGAAAGTCTTGCAAACATCTTGGCACAAAAAAAAAAAGGTTACCAACAAAGGCACAAAAAATGATGCTGATTTTAGACTTCTATTTAACCTCAAATATCAAAGTTCTCAGAGCAATATTTGTAGTTTTAAAGATAAAACAAGGTAAAGACGTGCTTGAAGAACATACAACAAGAGAAGTTGTTCAACCTTTAAGATACTAGTCACTTTCAGAGACCAATGATATAAAAATAACACTCATCTTTCCCAAAAAAGAATTTTAAAAATTTTATCTCCAGTCATCACAGGATGAATCAAAGTAAGAATTAAAGAATAAAGGAACTGTAAGGGAAAAGGAACCCCAATGAATGGACTAAATTAGTTAGGATTACACAATATTATAAATATGATTACAATATTAAATACCAACACTAAAAATCAGTATTAAAAGGAAAGTTAAATGATTAGTCAAAATCATGATCAACAGATGTTTTCATACAGTGGAGTGGAAGTAAAAGGATGTCAAGTCCAAGGCAAAATTAAATGTATTAAATCTCTTGCGTAACACAGGCAGTGTCAAAAGTTATTTTTCCATCTTGACTTTGATAATTAAAGAAATGTATATTAAAGCATATTTTTAAAAAATATATACATATATGTATCCCTATAATCCCAGCACTGGGAAGTAGAACCAGAAAGAATTAAAATTTGAGCCCAGCCTGGTTATATAGCAAGACCCTGTCTCAAACAAACAAACAAACAAACATCAAAAATCAAAACCAAGCAAACAGCAACTAGTTAGAATATGTAGGGCTGGTAGAGTGGCTCAAATGGTAGAGTGCCGCCTGCCTAGTAATCATAAGGCCCTGAGTTCAAACTCCAGTACTGCCAAAAAAAAAAAAAAAAGTTGTATAATATGCATAAAAGTAACACAGTTCCTCCAGCACAAGTCAGAAACAATGAGTATAGTGTAATAATATAAAAAAGCATAAATCAGGATGATAAAAATAAGAACATACACTTTATTTTAACAAGAAATATCAGTGTTTTAAAGAGCCCTCTTCAAAAGACCAAGAGAATTAAAAGTTTAAAATTTATGTACTGCACATAAAAGACAAACCTAAATCCCAGTAACACAAAAGTTAAAAACACAGGGATGCATAAAGTTAATCCACAAGAAACACAAGCAGAAGAAAGCAAAGATAAGTATATTAAGAGTAGATTTAAAATTTTTCACCACAAAGAAACATCAAGCCAGAAAAAGGGTGTCATTTTATGTAAATAAATGCTGCAATCTATAATGAAACATGTCAGTTCTTAATCTTTATTAAAAATAACATTAAAAAGCAGAAGTGTGACTATAATTGGTGACTAATATATCACTATTATGAAATTTCAAGAAGTTATATGTATATGTACACATATACACACAGAATTTTGTCTTTTAAAACAAACTCACTTTGTTTTAAACATTCATGAATGGTTTGTTGAAATTAATTATAAACCAGCCCACTAAGAAATCTGAATAAATTCCAAAAAGTCAAAATAATTCAGTCTACATTTCTTTACTATAGTGCGTAATTGAAAACATTAGCTTAATCAAAGACATGTCAATCACTTGAAACCAAAAAATTCTCTTCTAAATAATTACTGGGTCAAAGAAGAAAGCAAATATAGACTAGTTTGCCTAGAAAATAAAAATGATACTTACCAAATTTTCTAAGCTTCGCCCAAATTCTTATTTAGAAATAATTTATAGCCCTACTTATTTTATTTTAAGATAAATCAATTAAGTCACTCAAATGAAAAGTTTAAAAAGATACATGCATCTCACATTCAAGTCCAAAAATGACATTTAGAGACTATAATGAGCAAATGTAATCAGAAAGGCTACCATTCATAATGATAATTAAAAAGACACCCAGGGCTAACTTTTACAAAAATCATCTATATGACCAAAACACAATTTTATCAAGAAATTTAAGTACTTTGAAAAGAATTTTAAATATACCATGTTCATCATAGGGAGATTAAATATATGAAAATATAAATCAGTTCCTTCTTTAGTTTACCTTTAATTATTGATATACTGGTTAAATAGCTAACAACTGACTCTCCAAAACTGCATATAAAAGTATGTAAGTTCACAATAAAATTCCATATCTTGCTATTTTACAGATACAAATGTTGTATAGATTGTAGCTATATTTTGCAAATAATGATTAAAATAATAATAATAAAATATACAATGCTCCTTATTGAAAATTCCACATGGCAAATTAATACTCACACAATACTTTCATTGGCTTTTGCCAAACTCTTACAAATGTAACCAGCCAACCAAAAGTTACAATTGAGGAAAGAATATAGTTCCATATGAATTATATTACATGTATCCATTCCCATATTACATTCACTTCTACTAATAAGTTAGACAAAGACAAATATCTAGATTGCACTCATTCTTTAATGACATGAGTGTCTTCCTGCTGAATCAGATTATAATTTTAAAGTATTAAAAGACTATTTCATCAATTTTTGAGCTATTCGCAATGCTGTGGTTACAAACCTGGTGTCCTTTTATATTTAATTTGCCTTTTTGTCTTTTCCATCACTTTCTCAAGCCTATGAACAATCAAGAAAACAATAAATCAAGCCTTAGATTTCTAGTGTTTGCCATTTCCCATGGTGTACAACACTCCAAGGTCACTGAATGTGGAGCTGGGAAGGGTGTGCATCACAGCATTTTCATCAGAGCTACGACAGACATAATAATCTCAAGAACACGGATAAAGTAACATGCAGAGAAATATAAAAAAAGTGAGTTTTAAAAAGTCATTGCCTGTATAAGAATTTTACATATATAAGGAAGAATCACATATCACTTCATAAAAGGTTTAGTCAATACATAATGCTGGATAACTGATCAGCTAGCTATTTAACAACACTGAAAGGATAAAACTATTCTTGGCTGGTGGACCACACAAAAACAGGTATTGGGCCACTTGGATCATAATTTGCTAACCCCTAGTTTAGATCACTGCATCATTCATTACTAAAGTAAATTCTAGATTGATTTGAGATCTAAAAATACAGGAAAAATAAGTGAATATTAAAAGGCTGGCAGGGGTAAGACTCTACATTTGCAAGTATCAGAAGAAATTTCAAAGGGAAGGTTTTATAGATTTGACTAGATGAAGCATCGTAGCTTAATTCACAGGATAATGGAAAATACAGTTCTACTTTTTTTAGGTTTGTTCATTTGCAGAAAATGGTAAGAGACAGAAGATAAAGAAAAATACCACCCAGAATTTTCTCTGTTTAAACTTTTCCAAATGGCTCAGTGTTAATTTTCAAAGGATCTCAAAAAATTATATTCTCAAAAATAGCTCAGTCTTTCACAATAGTTTGAGAAATGTTCTTAGTGTCAAATTTGAGTAACTCCCAATATGATCATATACTCTTCTTGATTAGTCCTTCCACAGTGGAAATAAAGGATAATGATATAAATTTATAGTAAATTTGAATATTCTGCTAACTCTTATGTCCTCTGTCCCTTCACCAAAGAAGTGCTGAGGGGCAGGAACACTCACGCCCAGGGATATCAGCAGTCTATAAACCATCAAAAACCCAACAATGTCGGGTTCTCTGGAGGTGGCGGGGATCCCAACAGGCATGGCAGCAAAGAATCTGGTTCAGCAGTGCTCAAAGTAAGGAGCAAGATGTTGGGGTTCTGCTGTGGAGCAATCTAGCAGGATTTAGGACCATTCTCAAATGCCCAGAAGGGGAATTGGAAAGAGGCAGGCAAGATCTAACTCAAGCTACTGGGCACATTACAACAATAGTGACAAAAACGTTGGCCAAAGTAGAAGACCAATGATCAAACTGTATTGAAGAGTAAGGAGAGTGCAGGTACCAGCTTGGGAACTAGAAGCAGCCTTCTCTTCAGCAGAATAAGGTGCCACAGTGGTGAGGGGTTAGTAAAGGGAGCACATGATTATTCTCAGTAGAATACAAATAACACAAGCATCACCTGGGCAGGAGGCGCATCGTCTTATTGGTGATAGCTGTGTTTGACAGATTGAGATACAGGACCCCAGGGCAGCCCTCAGAAATGTATCTCATTGATTCATCCTGCATAAGAAAAAAACAGAAGGAAGAATCTTATCAAACCCTTACAGGTTTTGCAATTCTTCATTACTTCTCTATCATCTCTCCTTCCTGCCCCACAAGTATATATATCTATGACTTTGACTCTTCATCTTCTTTGATACCTGTTGAAATCCAAGTTAGAAGCTAAGGATGATGCTTGAAGCTTCATTACTCCCTCCTGTGCCCGTTCTTTGGAAATAAAATCCTTTCCATCACAGTGACACGTCATTAAAAGGACAGCCCTTGCAATATCTACTCCGTGACAGCAAGTTTGATCATAAATCAAACACTCTTAACTCTCCAAATGTAGAAAGGTGATCAAATATTGACCCATTTTTAAAACTTACAAGAATTATCCTAAAAGGTATGAATAGTAAGTGCTCTCAACAACTAATCTTAGTTAAAAGCAAAATCTGTATGTACACATACAGATTTATACATAGGTGTGTATCTGTGTGTGACCAAATTTCTGTGGTTCTGATACCGAATATATTAAAACTCATCTGTACATATTTTTATCAAAGTTTTGGTAAGTCTGAGATGACCTGAAGTAAAATATAGACTATATACAAGTTAGGCGTGAAATTTAGTATTGAGGCTAGCGTTGGACAGAATCTCAAAGTTTCAAGCTACCTTTCCCCAGAGGGCTGGGCAGGAGAACAGTGTGACTGTCCCATGTGAGAGACAGAAAACAGTGATTTCAAATATTGGCCCTAAATTGGAATTTAGAAGACCAGATGACTTCCAAGCTTTGATTGCAATGAGCTGCCTCTCAGTACGGGTAACTTTAGAAAATAGAGGGCTGAAAGTATACGTGGCTCAAATGGTAGAGTGCCTGCTCAGCAAGTGTAAAGCCCTGAGTTCAAACTCCAGTACCACCCCCTCCCAAAAAAAAAACCTGGTAAAGATAACAAATTAAAGACAGGTTGCTGGTGGCTCATAACTCTAATCCCAACCCAGGGAAAAACTTTGCAAGTTTTCATCTCAACCAATAGCTGGGTGCAGAGGCACACACCTGTCATCCCAAGCTACCCAGGAGGCTGAGATCAGGAGGATCATGGTTTCAGGCCAGTCCCAGCAAAAGAAGTTTGCAAGACACCATCTCAATGGTATAGTGGCATGCACCTATCACCTGGTAATAGTGAGAAGCATGAAATAGGAGAATCACAGTTCAGGTAGGCCTGGGCAAAAAGGGAGACCCTACCTCCAAAAAAACCAGAACAAAAAGGACTAGAGGTATGGCTCAAGTGGTATAGTGCCTGTCTGGCAAGCTAGAAGCCCTGAATTCAAACCTCAGTGCCACCAAAAAAAAAAAAAAGATTAGCAGCATATTTTTATTTATTTAATGATGGTTGGTGAATTTCCCCAAGTACACCAACAGGTCAGCAGTTTTAAGCATTTGTGGTTCATGCCATGTTTGATACTACATCAGCCCTGAAAATAATAGACCATTGCAGGTAGCTAGCTATTTGGAAGGCTAGGAGATATGGTTTGGAGAATTCTGCATGGTAGAGTGCCTCTAACACCACTAAGGACAGCAAAATTTGATCTTCAGCAGGATCACAGTCAGTTTAACATTCCATTCCCCACTATGTCCAGGATTCATGGATATTTAAAATAACAAAATCCAAAGGGTCAATGTATCTGTCGCAGTTAGGCATTAGTTGGTTGATTTTCAGGACACCAAGTCATACTTTAAACAGGACACAAGTTTCTATTTTAAGCTATAAATCTCTGTGGTTCCACTACAGGAAAGGTTCCACAAGCCAATGTAAGATGAGTACAGTGAAGGGCCTTTGAGAAGCACTGTACTCTTGCCTTTGCATTCATGCTGCCAGCAATCTTTCTAGATATTCCATCACCAAATGTAGGAGTTGGATATATCTGGTCAGAAAAGACATGTACAGTACAATTTTGAAAATGGACAGGACAGTCATTATCTGTGGCACCATACTTTAATACATACAAAATCTGCCTTCAAATTGTTCAGTGTGCCAATCAAGTATCACAGTGATTGTGCACTTGTTAAAAGATCTTGGCAAGAATGTGAGTGAAATGGGGCAAGGAGAAGAAAAAAAGCTGGCTTAGCCACCTTGGAGAGACCACTGAGAAGATGGGGACAGGAAAAGGAAGGTGTATGCTTTATATACCATAGAGGAATGTGACTTTTCCCTTGAGCCATCTGTTCTCTGCATTTTTCTGTCTGAAGGAGCTTAGACATCCAACAAGTTCAGGCCACTCCCATCCTTAGTATTTAAGAGAGCTCAGGATTCAATTTCCAAATGGTGAACACATAACACACACACACAAAACCCTGTCTACATTGTAAGCATTTATGAATTTATCCACAATGTACAGTGCTCAAAATTTTCTGAATGTAATATATTCATAAGATAAGCTTAGCTATCAGAGCTCTTTGAATGAATGTTACACAGTCCTTAAATGTAAGTCTGTCTCCCAGCCTATGTCTCAAAGGGAAAAACAATGGTAAAATGTAGCTGGATAAAATTACTAGTCCTTTATGGGCTCCAAAATTGGACACAACTTTGATGTTCACAAATTCAATGCAGATGGCACTCTTTTGACTTTCCTATTAAAAAGTCAAATTCAAGGAATATGATCTTTACCTCATGTACAGAACTGAAGCTCTCTGAGGGCAAGAATCGACAATTGATTCATTTTAAGATTCCCTCTAACAACTAACAGAATACCTTTAACATAGTAGGCACCAAAAATATCCATGGAAAGAATGAGAAAGAATGAATCCATTTGATAAACAACCTCATCATAACCACAGACAAACATCTGGAGAACATGGTAGCAAAGATTTAATCTCTCTTAATGAAGAAGCCCTAAATTCATTTTGCTGGTGGAGAAAGAAGACAACCAGGGAAAAAAGAACATTTTTTCTCTGATGTAGTCATTAACGGGTCTATCTATCCCTCCACCTCTTGAAGGCAACTCTAGTAAGTTAAGATGCAAGCCACTGAGAAGATGCTTAGCTGTCTCAGTCTGTAGAACAGTTCTCTAGGGTCTGGCAGACAAGAACTAAACAACTAATTTAAATGCTTCTTTTGTGTGTTGGGTTAAGAAGTTGAACAGTTCTGAGGATTTTAGTATTCTATGTACACATTTTATTTACTTATATAATATCTTCCATCTTTGGGGAAATGTTTTGTTGTGAAAACGGGAAGATAAGTTTCATGGGAAAAATTACCAAAGAAGAATTTTCAAGGAGCCCTTAGTTCTAAGATGAAATACATATGTAAACCTAAGTAAAAAAGTAAGCAAAAAGTATAAATGCTGAAGTGCTGAGACCAAGATGCAACTCAAGAGAGGGACAAATTAACCCTATCAAAAATAACTAGAATTATAAGGGACTAGGAGGTTGGGAGAAAATGAAAGATCAATGTTAATGGGTGTGGATTCTTTAGGGGATGAAGAAAATGCTCTAAAATTGGTTATTATTATGGTTGCATAACTCTGCAAGTATACCAAGAACTGTTAAATTGTACATTTATGGTGAATTTGATATTGATTTAATACCAACATAAGCTTATTTATATCTCTGTAATGCTGTTTTTTATTTATTTATTGGCCACACTGGGGTTTAAACTCGGGGCTTCATACTTGCTAGGCAGGTATGAACCATTTGAGCCATTCCACCAGCCCTTTTCTTGTGATGGGTTTTTTTGTGATACATACAATGGCATGAATTATTTGATCCTCCTGAGTAGCTAGGATTATAGGTGTGAGCCACCAGCACCTGGCTGTAATGCTGTTTTTTAAAAGGTCAATTTTTGAAAAGTGAATAGAAGGACCCAATGGAGCTGAAGAGTGTTTTAAAGAATGAACAAGTGTTATCAAGGTTGGGATAGGGGTGTGGAGAGGGAAGGCTAATCATTTGGGCAGATAGAAAAATGGGTTCAAGGACACAATGCAATAGCATGACATGCTCAGGGAACATCAGGTGATGGTTCATTATTGAAACACAGTATAAATTTGAAAGAAAAACATATATAAAGATCAGACTGCATGAGGATGAGGCTGAGAGGTACCACAGAGGGGCCAACACCAGGCTTGGCCTTCATCCTGGGGTTGGTGTCTAACATAATCTATTCTCCTCCCATAATTTTCATTTAATTCCTTCCTATCTCCTCAGAGACTTAGTCCAATGGTTGCTTCAACTGAGTCTACACCAGCTTCCATAAGCCCGTTTCCATTTTCCTGCCCTTGTTTTCTTTCTACCCCCTTAAACCATTTTTCTGGAAAGACCAATTTATAAGTAATGCCTCACTTTCTTAATATCTTGTCCACTTCTCAATTCACGACAATTATATATTCTTCCCCAATATCCCACTGAAACTACTCTAGTAAAAAGTCATCAGTTACCTTCTAATTCTCAAGTCCAGATTGCAATGTTAAGTTCCTTTCTTACCTGCTCACTTTGGTCATTTTTTTCTGCATCTTTCCTCTCCATTATCATATCTTTCTATTCCTTCGTCATGTCTTCTGCCTGCTCCTAAAAGTCAGCATTCCACAAGGCTCAACCCTAAGTCCTCTTCTCTTCTCATACCATCTCACTAGGTTGATGTTATTCATTCTTATAATGTGAATTATGATTCATACACAGCCTTCTATACAAGATGGAATCTTGAGTTCTAGTTGTTCATTATTTATAAGGCATCTCCATACATTAAACATTATTGAATATTTAGTATATACCAAAGTCTGTGCTGTGACTATCTCCAAGAATAAGACACATCTCCTACCCTTTGTGTCTCCTAGTTAGTAGAGGAGACAGAAACACTATAGTTAGGGCTACTCATTACAGGAACCCAGAGGCATGAACCCAGCAATGGGAGACTGTGATGTTTTGGCAGAGGAGGTAATGAGGTGTAAGATAAGCCTTAGTGACTGCCAAAAAGGAAAGCAATGCTTAAGATAAAGGGAAAGGGCATTCCAAGCAAAGAACACTGCCATGAGAAAACTCAAAACTGAAGGAGCAGCCTGGGTGCATGGTCTCTGAACCATGTGTACACTGGAGAGGAGCAAGATGAGGCTGGAAAGGAAGGCAGAGATAAGACCACAGAGGGTCTCCAAGGCATGGTAATGTTAGGGTGATTAGAGTTTATCCAACAGTGTGTAGTTGATGGAAGGTGGGAGTGAAGTGGCCACATCTATCCTTTAGAAAGAGTATTCTGTGCTCACAGAATGAAAAACGGATTGGAGGCAGAGGGACATACTGGGGACAAGGACCAGGAAGAAGGATATATATTCACTTCTATCTTTCTTGGCATAGCTGTGGTAGCCATGAAATCCACCAAACTGAGTCTATCACCCCCTCTGGGGCCCAGTGTTTTCTGGCCTATACACATATGCATGAAACATAAATACAGCTCATTTTTGTGTAATCATTAAAGAGTTTCCATTTGCAGGAGGCCCCAACATCGAGTAATGTCTACGAGATTAATAGCATCATACAAATGGAGTAAATTTCCTTGCCAATGTTTAATACAGTTTGCTTTTTTTTCGAACATTCAATCCCAAGTGTGAATACAGGAATGTACTCTGCATATTGGCTCTCCAGTGTAAGATGTCTGGATCTATATAAACAACAGTAACAGAAGCTGCTTATACTCACCGTGAGTGATGGGCAGTCAGAGACATTCAACTCTTGCAAGTTTTTACAGTGGCCTAAACCAAACAAGTTGCACATCACTAAACAACATATTACAAATGTTTACAGTTTTCCATCCTACATTCAATGAGACATATTCATTAGAAAGTAAACAGAAACTTTTGCCGGTAATGTATTCTAAGCATATGGGTTTCTCTTCCCATGAAAATGATTTCTTTTGGCTTCAAAAATAAAATATAAACACATGTTTGTTATTGTTTGAGGATTATAGAAAGAAGGGAAAAGAGAAAACTACTACTTTGGGAAAATACTATATACTTAGAGCTTTTAGCTTGAAAGCACTGGAAGAAAACAAGGCTGCTTTTTCTGTACATGCCTCTTTACTCATTTTTTATTTTAATATGAAAATTAAAGCACACACAAAAATTGAGAGAACTGCACAATGAATACCTATACCTCTACCACCTAGATTATAGTTCATAGAATTTGTAATTTACAGTATCTGCTTTATAACATATCCACCCATTATCTCATTTTTAATGCATTTCAAGGTATGTTGCAGATCCAGACACACTTTTTCTCAAATACTTCAGCATGCACAATAAACAAACTACTTACTACGAATTTTTAGATTAGATTTACCTACATTTACAATGACGTACAGATAGGGAAGTAGAGGGTGGAAAAGGCTAAGTGCCTCAGTAGTTCTGGGATCCAGGGCCACATTCCATGCTCTCTCAGGAAACGTGAGATGGGTACACAATAGCTAGATGGCACAGCGTTATACCATCCACCCGACAACAGCTCGGGGAGGACTGCGAATGAGGGGACTCCTTGAGGGCAAGAAGAGGAGACTCCAGGAAGGGAAAACTCCAGGCAAGGGGGGTCCTGACATTCAAACTACTCCCATGAATAGAAAGCACGTCTGCCGTTCATCACATAGCCCCACGCTAATAACAACAGACGTATTACTAGTTATAAACCCATTTTAAACTTTTCTTCCTTTGTCAAGAGTGAACTGTGTCCTAAGTGAAGATGCAAACCAGAAATATTTTCAGAATTATTTTTAAAAATGGAAAAAATTCTTTAAAATGTACAGGTCTTAGATGTCACCAGTAATACTTAAGGTAAAAAAAATAGATTCCCAAAACAATATAAGTTAGTTTATGAGATAAATGTTTTTGTAAATAAGAATTGTGAAAGTAACTTAAAATCATTTATCAAGGAAATATAGTGGTGAGCAAAACCCAAAAAAACTCTTGCCCTTAGGGAGTTTATTTTCTAGTTAGAGGAGTCAACAAAGGAAGTAAAATATCTACTTTGACAGATGCTCATAAGCAGTATGAAGAAAAATAAAGCAAGAAAGGTAATCTGGGAGTGCCTGGCCACAGGGGAGGAGGTGAGACTTTAAATAATACAACAAAGAAGGCAACACCCTATGACACCAGGTGTGCAGAAGATGACACCAGGTGTGCAGAAGATGATGAGGGCAGTGCATTTACTCTGAGCATTTCTGGAGCCCACATTCATCGTGATTGGTGATTTAGAAGACAGTCAAGGAAAGAAAAAAATTAAGCTCAAGGCAGCCATTTGAGTCCTACTCTTGTTTGTACACATCAGAGCTGAAAAAGGATTACTTTCATTTCTTAAACCCAACTGGGGTATAACTGCAGGCTTCATCCTGCTGAGTCCTAGGTTTGTGGAGCACTTCCCCCAGGAGACACTAAGTGTCTTACATGCATGAGCCCCTTTCATCCTCCCACCAAACTAGGAGACATCCTTGGTCCCATTTTAGGGCTGCTGAAGAAGAGGTTAAGTAACTAACCTGGGTCACACAATCAAGCAAGTAGGACTCAAACTCAGAGCCCAAATATTTGATCATTAACCCAGACAAGTAAGTGGGTGGAGCCCTCCACACTATGGTTCTGCCAGACTTTCCTTTTAAAAGGAAAAAAAAAGCTGCTGTTTCTGTCACATACAGTGCTTGCAATTTGCGAAGGGTCTTAATGTAAGTCGCTATCATGTATGTATCTGTACATATAAAATGCGCTTTGATCACATCCATCCTCATTGCCCTCTCTCGTCCCTCTCCCTCCCTCACCAGTCCCCTTTCTCTTCCCAAATAGTACCCTTTCTCCCTTCTACTTTGTCTTCTTTTTTTTTTTTAATCTAGTTTTCGTCCTTTAATTTTAACTTATTTTTTTTTCCTATTCCAACCCACACACCCCAGCTGGGTCTTCCTGTTCCTGAACCGCTTTAGTTAATTTTACTCAAAGTTGGATTTCAAAGGAATACTTTCTTCGTCCATCCCTCCCACCAAGGAACCGGGGCCAGCTGGATGTCAGGATGCGCGTAATCACCGTCCTCATCCTGCTCTGCTTCTGCCAGGCTGCTGAGTCGCGCAAGGCAAGCCCTGGGGGCCTGAGAAGCCGAGCTCATCAGCGCCATGGCCCGGCAGGTGGGGGCCGGAGAGGCTCCAATCCGGTCAAACGCTACGCCCCAGGCCTCCCCTGCGACGTGTACACCTATCTTCACGAGAAGTACTTAGATTGTCAAGAAAGAAAACTAGTCTATGTGTTACCTGACTGGCCTCAAGATCTGTTGCACATGCTGCTAGCCAGAAACAAGATCCGCGTATTAAAGAACAACATGTTTTCCAAGTTCACCAAGCTCAAGAGCCTGGATCTGCAGCAGAACGAGATCTCCAAAATCGAGAGCGAGGCGTTCTTTGGCTTGAACAAGCTCACCACCCTTCTGCTGCAGCACAACCAGATCAAAGTCCTGACGGAGGAGGTGTTCATTTACACGCCCTTGCTGAGCTACCTGCGACTCTACGACAACCCCTGGCGCTGCACGTGCGAGATAGAGACGCTCGTTTCAATGCTGCAGATTCCAAGGAACCGAAATTTGGGGAACTACGCCAAGTGCGAACGCCCCTCAAAGCTAAAAAACAAAAAACTGCTGCAGCTAAAATCTGAAGAGCTATGCAGTGAAGAAGAAAAGGAGCAACTGGACCCGAGACCCCAAGTGTCAGGGAGACCCCCGGTCATCAGGCCTGAGGCCGACTCCACTCTGTGTCACAATTACGTGTTTCCCATACAAACGCTGGACTGCAAAAGGAAAGGTTTGTGTGTTTCCTACCTTTTCACTTTTAGGAATTGTTAAACACTCTCTTTGAGTCTTGTACTCCTACCCTCACCCCCTCATGCCTTGGAATTTCTGTCACTTCCATCAGAAATCTTTCCCCAGTGATAATGGAATCTATTCTAAGTGTTTCTGGAGTCCAGCTCAAAGTGGGTGGTGATCAGGGCACAGTAGAAGAGGACAGGAAGTACCCTCCTCAAGGACAGCCATTTGGCTCCTTCTCATATTCTCCTACAAGCTATGGCTGTAAGACATTGTTTGATCTTTTATTAATTTACTTACTTTTTTTGTGGTACTGGGATTTGGAGATTCTGTGATTTGAACTCAGGGCCTCACACTTGCTAAGCAGACACTCCACCATTTGAGCCACGCTGCTAGCTCTATTTTGTGTTGAGTTTTTTCCAGAGAGGGTTTTGTGAACTATTTGCTGGGGCTGGCTTCAGACCCTGATCTTCCTGATCTCTGCCTCCCAAGTAGCTAGGATCACAGGCCTGAACAACTGGGGACTGTCCAAGTACTGGGGTTTGAGTTCAGGGCCTCATGCTTGCTAGGCAGGCAAGTGCTCTACCACTTGAACCACAACTCAACCATTGCTTTAATCTTAAATCCAATTTAACCTACATAAACCAGTAGGTGTGAAAATATGTCACAAGCCCTCTATACAAGCTGACTGACCCCAATGAAAGGTAAAACATGGTGTATATCTATGTGGAGACAACCCCAAGGAAAACATGGCAGAACAGGACAGGGGAGAGCACTGAGACAGGGGCCAAGAGGTATACTGATGGTGCTTCTGTTGTTCATATAATTTAGTCCCAAAGTTTTAATAAACACTTGCTAGTATCCTACATCTTAATTGTTCCCAAGTTACCCAGAAGAAGACAAAAAACTTTAAAGAACTAAATTTAAGGTATTTATTTAATCCAAAAACTATAAGACTAAGGACATCTTTCTACTACCTACAAACCATTACTGGATTTTCCATCCCACAAAATCTTGAGCTAGTGCTATGCATGATTTGCACATACAGGGTAAGGTCCTGAACTAAGAAAACAGTTGGGAGATTTTAGTAGTGCTCTCAATATGTTAGCAAAGACTGATGTTGTCAAAGTGTGGTCCAAGAACTGCTTACTAGTCTATGATAGTAAGCCATTATGACAATGTCTGTATGTTTCACTTCTGGTGTGGCTTAGTAATTTATTTATAATGTTAAATTCAAGCCAGATATCATTCGATTAGAGTCATACTGAGCATGGTATCATGTCTGCCATCTACTTGGGGAGGTTTTGCTTTGTTCTGTTTCTTTAAGGGCAAGAGAGAGGGAAAGCCAAAAGGACCCTGACTGCCTCCTTCCCATCTCTCCCCAAGAGAACAGAAGGCAGGGATTTGCTAACGTTGAAGAACTAGGCAACCTGAGCCTCAAGAGTAAATGAGTTCACTTAGATGTGTTCAAGCCTTGCCACTCTTTCCCTGATTCTGAGGTGGCACCTGGTAAGATCACACCAGAGAGCGCCATGAGCACAGGAGGTTTGCTTATAAAGTCACCCTGTAAAATGCACATAATTCCATGCCATGGTGCAGCAGTTAAAACCTTATAACCTGGGGCCATTTACTGGTGGGCTCCTCTGAATTAGAGACAAAGTGCTACAGGTACCTACTCCATGCACATGCTAGCCACAACTTTCAGGACAGTAGCAAAATTTCCATATGTAGGCGAGGAAGATGAGGTTCCAGGGCGGTCCAGTCACTCAGTCGAGGTCTCACAGGTAAGAGGCACACTAAGATTTGAATGCTGGTCTATCTGAGCTAGTAACACCAATGAGCTTCCTAATTCAGCCTACTGTCTTCCAGAGTCAGTAAGACCAGGTTCAATGAAGCTGTGGCCTCAACTAGCAAGCATCAGGGAAGTTCAGAAGACTCAAAGTGACTCTCCTAAACTTGGGCTTGAATAATTGATATTGCTGAGGTTCTGACCACAAGATTAAGTGAATTTGCACTTGCTGAATTGGTGTCAAAGAGACAATTAAGTAGGATTAAGCTCATTAATTATCTGAGAAAAAATATCATCTATGCAAAATGTAAGACTTCTACAGCTAGACTACACTGTGCTCCAAGAAAGGATAACATATTAGGAAACGTCTTTTTTTTTTTAATTTCCTTTATACTCTTGGGCCATTCCCTCCCCCAATGAGGCTATTTCTGCTTTTGACTTTTTTTTTCCATAAATTTTCTCTTTTTCCCTTGGCAAGCATCAGTTATAAAATATTTTTATTGCCTTCTTTTCTCAACTTGCTGTTGTCTAAACACTCTTTCAGAACTGTCCCACAAATTAATCCCCTCTGCTTTAAAAATACACATATTATTTATTGGAACACAATATAAATAAAGTTTCATGACATTAGGCCATACATTAAAGAACAACCTGAATTCCTCTAAATGTTAATAACTATGTAATCAGAGCATGTACTTTCATTTTTAATATATCTTTATTTTTAATTGACCCACATAATTATACATATTAATGAGGACAGTGTGATATGTCAGTACATGTATAGAATGTTCAGTGATCAGATCAGGTAATTGGCATATCTATCACCTTAGACATTTGTCATTTCTTAATGTTGAGAATACTCAAAATCCCCTGTACTTACTATTCTGAAATATACAACTGATTTTCAACCATTCTTATCCTACTGTGCTGTAGAACATGAGAAATTATTCCTTCTACCTGCCTGCACCCCTGCACCTGTTAATGGTTTTCTCTCCATCCCTGCCACACCCTACCCAGAAAGAACCTATATTTCTAGATTATAAGATGAAGAATAATTTTGTCTTTTTTTCAATATAATTGGCTTTCACTGTGTTGTATATAAATGTGTAGATTCATTTGACCATTTCCTCTTCATCTTTTGTTATAGTCTTGATTGCTAACTTAATTTATATTTTCCATTCCTATAAGCAAAGGTCTTGTCTATTAGACTCTCTTAGGTAACACCTGGCACAGGGCCATGTGCCTTAGATTGGTGGTAACTAAGCTGCCTTTCTTAGCTCTTTCAAAGCAGTAATTTGAGCACACTTTAAAAATAAAAAGACATAGAAGCTGAAAATCCTGGCTAGAATTCAAATATGACAACCTGAATCTCATCCAGTCTAATTTTCCTTCTTCCATTCTATAAATGGGTAACAAATGTCAAATGCTAAGAATAAATGCTCAGTAATGTTCATCTTTAGCTCCCTGCTGAAATGTACTAATACTTTGGATTATTGTGCTTCACATGTTAGATGCTATGTGGGAAATAAAGAAGTCTAAAGCATGTCATCAAGAGAGGACCTACCAGTGAGACTGAGTGAGACCTGCAGTGTAAATCCTGTGACTGTGGAACATAACACTGACACTTACTCCTCACAACCCTAAAAGAAGTGCTGTTATCGCCCTCATTTTATAAATGATGAAACTGAGGTAGAGAGAAGTTAACTTGCCCTTCAAAGTCACACAGGCAGACAGTAATTCACTTTTCAAGCCACTGACCATTCAATGCCATCTCATCCTTCAAGACTGTAGGTATATTATGCCAAAAAGAATTAATTGATATCTTCTGTGTGCTTCCTGCAGTACTGAGTCCTCCTCTTGGGCTCTGTACAAGAACACCACATACATGATCACATTAGCGCAGAACTGCAATACAGATCCCTCCTGCTAGGGAGCTGAGCCTTGCCCACGTCTTACAGTGAGTCAGATCATGTGTGTAGGGTGCCTCACGTGTGTCGGTTCAACCACAGAGACCTCAAAGATCACTATTTTTGCCTTAACCATCTGGAAGCAAGAAAAAAAATAATAGTTTTATCCACCAAGAGGAAAGCACTTTGCCAACAAAACTTAGTCTTTCAAAGGAAATAAATGTGGGATTTGTTGAAAGGCACGTTTATGCCATATTGAAGTGAGTGGATTTGCCAAGAACACATGAAAGGAAGTTTTAAAACTGCGTTTAACTTCACATTTACCAGAATAATTTTTGTCATTTTTTACTTCTAAAGTCAGGCTAGAGAGAATTATGTAGGTAAATTGCCCCCAGCTGCTTCTGAAGTTAAGGGTACAATTTTGCCCCTGGCCTGAACAATAGTTAAGAATTTATTTGCAATAAACAGAGACACTTATGTCTCTTTCACTACTACTACCAAGCCTTCAAATTATTTCTGAGGTTGCTGACAACCCAGATAGCTTACTAAACGGGGGAAATTAGGTGGAGAAAACATCCCAATTTCCTCCTCAAAGTCAGTAAGGTTTAGACAGAGAAGGCAAGGCTTATAAGGAGTAATAGTCAAGCAAATACAATGTGTGCTGAGGTATCTCTCAGATTTTTCAGTAGTCGGGCCCAGTGGCTCGTGCCTGTAATCCTAGCTACTTGGGAGGCTGAGATGGGGAGGATTGCAGTTCAAGGCCAGCCTGGGCAAAAAGTTTGTGAGACCCCCATATCAACCAATAGCTGTGCTTGGTGGTGCACATCTGAAATGGGAAGCTGAGACTGGGAGGATAGTGATTCCAGGCCAACCTAAGCAAAAAAAGTTTGTGAAACTCCGTATCAACAACAACAAAAAAGCTGGGTATGGTAGCACTAGCCTGTCATCTCAGCAACTGCAGGAAGCTTAAAACAGGAAAATTGTGGTCCAGGCTGGCCTAGGCAAAAAGGGAGACTCTATCTCCCAAAGTAACTGAAGTAAAAATGGCTGGAAGTGTGGCTCAAGCAGTGGAGTGCCTGCCTAGCAAGTGTGAAGCCTTGAATTCAAACCCTAGTACTGCCAAAAAAGAATTCTGAGTAGCAGTAAATACAAAATATGGATACTATGTGGCACCTGGTCAAGAAATGGAGACATTGATGTAATTTGGCTTTTAGTATGAGGAAATATGTATTTCTATAATCTTTATCAAAGGTAAATATACTTTGCATCGATGTTTGTAATTCCCATCCAAGTACTAAGGTTAAAGATCTGAAGAATTGTTTTTACTCATCAATACAACAAAGCAATTTTTTCTAAGCCATACTCATAAAGGCTTTGCTTTGCATTTCCTGGTACTACTTATGGCTCTATTTTTATCCAGGGCTGTTACTGACAACCTCAAGGTTGGTTCTACAATTCATGTTCATATTCCAGCATCCGCAGTTCTGCCACATGGCTGAAGCTGTGTTTCTGGATGTTCTTACGAACATTTTTTCTACCCTTTTATTTGTGGTTAACCTACTTTCAGCTTGTCTTATAATGGTTGCTCTGTCAACCCTCATGTCCAGCCCAGCAGATATAAGTTCACCAAGCAAGTCCTGTTATAAAAAAGGGCTGCTTTCTAAAACCTAGGAGGTACTGCCTCTTGTGACAAGGATGCTCAATAGCTCTTAATGGCTTTCTAAGGCCTCAGTGAGGACTCTGGCTTTTATTCATATTAAGATGGAAAGCTACTGGAGAATTCTCCTATCAGGAAAAGTGACATGATCTGACTTGTACCTTAATAGGATCACATAGGCTTAGCACACCATTGGAATAATCCAATAATCCACCGTGAGAAGTGATAGTGGATTGGGCCAATGTGGTAACAGCAAAGGAAGTGAGAAGAGGTGAAATCCAGGGTATTTTGAAAACAATGTCTGTTCTGCTTTTTCGGGCCTTCTATAAGAAGATGCTACAGCCATTCTCAATATTTTCTCCAAATTCCAAATGACAAGAAATTATTTCTTTTATCTCTGTTCAGACTTCAATTATCTGTGGTTTTCAGATATTGATAGGATCTCCGTCTTCTTGTTTACATGTAATACCCAAGAAGATACAGCTCTTCACACAGGATCTTGCTGTCCTGAAGGGAGAACTGCCTCATTGCCGCAACACCATATTAAGTTCAGATAAAAGCACTCTCCTTTCAATGTGATGGCAGACATAATAGTGGGTTAAATAAACAATGTCTCATGAAAAGACAGAAATAATACTGCCCCCAAATTTCAAAGCACCTTTATTATAAGAAGCCTCAACATCACTGAATTATACTCAACATTTAATGAGCTTATTATTTAGTATGTATAAGTTATATATTGATACATAGTAACCTACCCCCAAATTTAGCAGCTTAAGGCAAGACACACTTCTTATCTCAGTTTCTGTGGGCCAGGAAACTGGAGGTAACTTGGCTAGGTCCTGTGCTTCAGGGTCTCTACCAAGGCTGCAGTCAAAGTGTTGATCAGAACTTAGGGCTGCAATCACATCTGAAGGCTTAACTGGGAAAGATCACTTCCAAGTTCCTATGGTTGCTGGCGGGACTGAGTTGCTTCAGGGCTGTTTGGGCTAGAGCCTCAGTTTCTTGCTGGCTTTTGGATGACTTTAATCCTTTGCCATAGGGCTTCTCTAACATGGCAGCTTGCTTCATCAAAGCCAGAAAAAGAGATCTGCTAGCAAGATGAAAGCCACAGTCTCCCAAGATCTAATCACTAAAGCAACATCCCATCACTCACATTGGCTGCATTCCACTGGTTAGAAGCAAGTCACTAGGTTTAGTTCACACACAAGGGCAGGAAAATCAGCAGTAAGGACTGTTGGCAGTCTACCACACAGCACTTCTTTATGATATATTAGGCACTGTTGTAAGCCTCCCCATAAAGCTTCCATGGGAAGAGGAAGTAAATGTAGAAAAAAATCAGTAAAATGTATGCTATGTCTGATAGTGATAACTGCCACTGAAAAAAAAGAAAACAAGGAATGGTATTATTAATTACTATTGTTACTCTTATCCACTTAACCATAAGGAAATGTCATTTTAAATATAGGGCCAGAAAGGTTTCATGACCACTCAAATATACTGACTCTACCCCATTTGCTCTTCTATCTCCACATACATGTCTGTGTCAGGCCTGAGCATTCTAGACAGATGAAAAATATAAATGAAACAGAAAGGTAACATGGGTAGGCAGTAGAGCACAGTGGTTAGAAGCACAGATCCTGGTGGAAGCAGATCTCTGTTTAAATCACAGTCATGTAACTATGGGTAAATTATCCAACTTCTTTGCACCTCAGTTTCCTCATCTGTAAAATGAGGATAATAATGGGACTTAACTCACAAAGTTCTTGTTAGGTAATATTTATTAGAGACCTAGAACCAAAACACATAGAATCAAAAAAGGAAAACAAATTCAACAGCAGTAAGGAAACTAAAAAAGGAACTTCAAATACAATCCCATTAATCCCATGGATTCTAAGCCATCAAGAAGAGAACAGAAAATAAGCCTGAGTCATTATGTTTGTGAATATACCATGGGCTAAGAAATCATCAATTCAGAGGTGGTTGTCTTTTTAATTAATATTTGGTAGGGATTATCCTCAATTCAGTTATTCTGTACCAAAAGGAGCACTGTGGATAAATGGACACCACTTTTCAGAAACATATTTTATAGTTCCCAGTTCTAAGAATTTCTGTTTCTTCAGAAGGCCATTCTGTTTCTTGGTTGTAAATTAATCTGGACATTTTATTGTTGCTTATAATTTTACTTCATGGGAACATGTTTGTTTCTCTTCACAGGCTGCCTCTGCCCTGATTAAAACTGAGTAAGACCTGCTCAAAATAATTTACTAAAGATTAAGAGAAAGGGCAACTATTGCACTGAAATATAAAATAGACATGGTTTGCATGTTTTGAAAAGCATGATTCAAAGATAGAAATATAGTAGTAGTAAAAGATAAAATTAGGTGAGCCTTGATTTCCTACTATCTTAGAGTAGAGAGACATGAATTTATCTGTTGGCAGAAGGAGCCTAAAGATAGATAAAATGAGAATGTAATAAATATATCAAAAATTAATAGTGAAAACTCCTCAGGAGTTGCAAGAGAATGGGAGGGGACACACAGCAGTTTGACTTAGAGGTTTCATTTTGGCTTTCTTTTTTCAAAAGCTTCCCTGATAACTGTTGGGGAGCCGGGGTTGAGCCCCACAGCTTCTCCTCATGTGTTGCCACCTGAGCAGCACTAAGGCGAATCTTCCTCCTGATTTCCTGCTGCTGGGGGAGTTTCTCTGAAGAGCTCCGCACAGAATGAGACCCCTTCTTCTAGGGTGATACACTTGATCCACTAGGCTTTGTTGGAATTTAGCACATCCTAGATATCAGTTTTCTTTAGCATTCAATGTCCCTTACCTTTTTATCTTGAAAAGTTGGTGTTTCAACCTCACAGGCTTAACAGTGAAGAGAAAATGGGAGCAAGTGGTAGGGCACCTGCCTAGCAAGCTCAAAACCCTGAGTTCAAACTCCAGTGACACCAAAAAAAAAAAAAAAAAAAAAAAAGAACATAACCTAAATACTATTAATTTTTCCAGAGTTGAAGAAAGTGCCTAAAAACATCCCTCCAGATATTGTTAAACTTGACTTGTCATACAATAAAATCAACCAACTTCGACCCAAGGAATTTGAAGATGTTCATGAGCTAAAGAAATTAAACCTCAGCAGCAATGGCATTGAGTTCATAGACCCTGGTAAGTTCCACTGAATGCCCCTAAATGGGGGACAGGTATTGCATGATTGTTATCCTATGGCAACATTTATAGTAAATATAATTTAGTTATAAAAAAATAATGAAGTTAAGTTAAACAAATAAAGTATGAATTTTAATTAAACATGACACTTAAATTAGGACTAGTTTGGTGCTCAGCAAAGTATTTGCCAAAATGTTGCTTTATGAAGTACATGATACTAGACAGTCATCTCTTGGGGTCCAGAGTGGTTTGGGTCCAGAGCCCTGCTTGAATACCCAAGTCCACAGATACTCGGGTCCATTGAATAAAATGGTATAGAATTTGCACATAATCTATGTGCATCCCCCCATACCTTAAATCATTTCTAAATTACTTATAATGCTTAATACAATGCAAATAGTTGCTAGTGACAAGAAGAAGGTCCGTTCAGTACCATCCATGTTAATACAGACACAATTTTTTCAAATATTTTTGATCTGTGGTTAGTTGACTACACGAATATAAACCCACAGATGCAGAACCCTGGCTGTATAATCCTAACGTTATTCAGTTAGCTTGAATAGTTAGTGCTTTGTAGAATAAACTGTTTATTTGTTTGTGTGTTTGTTTGTTTGAGGCAGTGGCTTACTAGGTAGCCAAAACTGGCCTCAAACTTGTGATACTTCTGCTTAAGCCTCCCTAGTGCTGGAATTACAGGTGTATGCCACTATGTCTGGCTAGATATTTAAAAATAAAAATGCATGGCAAGTGGTCAATAATACCACTGAGCATCTAATGATTTTTAAATGGAAATTCAAATTTGGCTTTTGTGGAGGGGACTATTCATTAAACTCCAACTTGTTTAGACTAAGTTCAAAGCCAACTGCTAGACACCAAGCTCAAAAATTAAGATAAAATGTGTTCAAATCAGAGCAAGACATGTTGTATATAATCCTAGATCAAAATTAGTTTTTGTCCAGCCTTCAAATCTCTACTTTTTAAGCAAAGCCTCTTGCCAAAAAAAAAAAAAAAAAAAAAAATGAACTTGGTAAATTTAAATAAATATACAAGATTCAGAAAGAACTGAAAATTACTGCAATACTGATAAGATTTGTAGCATACACAATTTATGTACCTTTATGAGGCTACCTGAATGTGAAAAGTCCTAACTATAAAAATGACAATTTGTTATAAACACTTGAGTATAATAATTTCTCCTACTTTTCTTAATGGTAATCTAATACCATTAATAGAACAATTAATTCAAACCTGATAGAAGTAAAAATTAAGGATGAACATTCTGGGGCCATAAAGGCATATTTTAGGGTTAACACCTTTTTTTTTTGTAGTATCAAGAAATTATAATTTTACAGTAAATAAGAACACTAGTAGGGAGACACCTTTTCCTCACATGAAGTGATCATTATATTAATGAGCAGGTCAGTTCCTGGTATCCAGTCTCTCTAAAACCAGGCCACAGGTTGAAGAATCTGGAGATAGAGACCCTCCCTATCCCTTTGAGAACCAAAGACACACAGGACAAGTATGCCATGCCACGCGTCCCTGGGCAATTGTCTAATTTCCTTTTGATGTCAGCCAAAGCTGTGGCTTACCAACTATCAAAAGAGTGAATGTGTGGGCTGAGATTATAGAAAGAGAGAGGGGAAAAAAAAGGAGAGAGAGAGAGAGAGAGAGAGAGAAGTGGAGGGGAGGGGAGGGAAAGAAAGGAGAGAGGAGTGAAGGGGAGGGGAGGGAGAAAAACAATGGATGCAAACAAACTTTAGAGGTCTCTCTAAAAGAAACTAAAATGTTATTTTATGGCCTAAGTTACATGTATTAAAACAGTAAATAATATTGCAACAATGTCCCAGTTACTGTAGAACTAAAGTATGTAAAGAACACTAGAGAAAAATGTAGAGGACAGTGAAGAGAGACAGATAATGTTTACAAAATGAATTTGTTTTACTCTCAGTGATATTTTCCATCTTTAGTTATGCAATTCATGTAACTGCACAGGACTCCTTTTCCATCCTTAGGGTCTTGTTTGATGTTCACTGAATACATTTTCCTTGCTGACATTTCTCACCCCTGTTATCAGCAGTGATTCATTCGTATTCTCTCTCTTTCTCCTTCTCGCTCCCTCCCTCCCTCCCACTCTTCTTCCTTCCCTCTCTCTCTGCCTCCTTCCCTCTCTCTTTACCTCCCTCCTCTCTCTCTTTTTCTCTCTCTCTCTCCTCCTTCTCTCTCTCCTTTTTAACATTTCTTCAATTAAATCTGAGGAAAGTATTTCCTACATTAACAAGTATTTATCAACCACCTTCCAAATGCCAAGCACTATTTTTGGTGTGTTCTCTGGAACAAAAAAGTACCTCAAAACTTAAATAATGTAAAATGAACTAAAGGAGTTTTAAAATGAAAGACCTACTGTATTTCAGGGTCTTTGAGATAAAACACTGCCGAAGTAGCTTTACTTTAAGGGTTTATTCTGGTAAATATGCAAATGCAATGAGAGTTGCCAGGCTTTAAAAAGCATAAATAACAATCTCGTAAAATGCCAGGCATTATTGCAGAAAAATGGGAGAGACGCCACCCTACTGGGAGTTTTGCCTCCTTTAAGAAACAGATGAAAACTAGCTTTCAAGTGCCTGGATACATATGGTCTAAGTAACAGCTATTGCACGTTCAAAATAAAATCTAGAAATGCTTACATATGCTTTCAATCTATGGGACTGACTTGTTTTAAGAAAAGTAAATGTGACAGCATTGACTCACAAAATTTTAGCAAATAGAAAAAAAAAAAGCAAGGTCTGTCTCAGAACTATCATCACAGAGCTGAATTTGTCTCAGACCCTCACCTCAAAGGCATTGCTTTGAATGAAAATGAAAGTAGTCTTTTCAGGGGGGATTATGGGTTTTGTATGAGAACAGATGACATGAAAATAGTTAATGGCATTGGTTTTGCAGCATATTTTCCAAATTCACAATAAGGATACTGTGTTCTAACAAGGGTATTTTGAAACAGTAATGAGAAAATGTTTGAAATAGAAACAAAATATTTAAAATCAGGATTGACCTGTAAATTTTGGCATATCTGGTTAGTCCACATCAAGTGAAATAGGAAAACGTATGTATAGATGCTTTTGCTCCTGGAAAAGGGGAGGCACTTTTTGTTACGTTTGATAGTTACTCTAATTATCCAGCCTCCAGCAAAATCAAATACGTATGGCTTCAAAGTTGATAGCTACCATAGCGTGCCAAACACAACCAGATGTTTTTAAACTGTTGGTAGAAATTGTTTGGTTTTGAACCCCACAGGAATAGAATCTTTCCCCTAAAACTGGGAAGAGATTGTTTTCTGGGCATTATTATTTTTTTTTTCATTTTTCTTTTATTATTCATATGTGCATACAAGGCTTGGTTCATTTCTCCCCCCTGCCCCCACCCCCTCCCTTACCACCCACTCCACCCCCTCCCGCTCCCCCCCCTCAATACCCAGCAGAAACTATTTTGCCCTTATCTCTAATTTTGTTGTAGAGAGAGTATAAGCAATAATAGGAAGGAACAAGGGGTTTTGCTGGTTGAGATAAGGATAGCTATACAGGGCATTGACTCACATTGATTTCCTGTGCGTGGGTGTTACCTTCTAGGTTAATTCTTCTTGATCTAACCTTTTCTCTAGTTCCTGGTCCCCTTTTCCTATTGGCCTCAGTTGCTTTTAAGGTATCTGCTTTAGTTTCTCTGCGTTAAGGGCAACAAATGCTAGCTAGTTTTTTAGGTGTCTTACCTATCCTCACCCCTCCCTTGTGTGCTCTCGCTTTTATCATGTGCTCATAGTCCAATCCCCTTGTTGTGTTTGCCCTTGATCTAATGTCCACATATGAGGGAGAACATACGATTTTTGGTCTTTTGGGCCAGGCTAACCTCACTCAGAATGATGTTCTCCAATTCCATCCATTTACCAGCGAATGATAACATTTCGTTCTTCTTCATGGCTGCATAAAATTCCATTGTGTATAGATACCACATTTTCTTGATCCATTCGTCAGTGCTGGGGCATCTTGGCTGTTTCCATAACTTGGCTATTGTGAATAGTGCCGCAATAAACATGGATGTGCAGGTGCCTCTGGAGTAACAGTCTTTTGGGTATATCCCCAAGAGTGGTATTGCTGGATCAAATGGTAGATCGATGTCCAGCTTTTTAAGTAGCCTCCAAATTTTTTTCCAGAGTGGTTGTACTAGTCTACATTCCCACCAACAGTGTAAGAGGGTTCCTTTTTCCCCGCATCCTCGCCAACACCTGTTGTTGGTGGTGTTGCTGATGATGGCTATTCTAACAGGGGTGAGGTGGAATCTTAGTGTGGTTTTAATTTGCATTTCCTTTATTGCTAGAGATGGTGAGCATTTTTTCATGTGTTTTCTGGCCATTTGAATTTCTTCTTTTGAGAAAGTTCTGTTTAGTTCACATGCCCATTTCTTTATTGGTTCATTAGTTTTGGGAGAATTTAGTTTTTTAAGTTCCCTGTATATTCTGGTTATCAGTCCTTTGTCTGATGTATAATTGGCAAATATTTTCTCCCACTCTGTGGGTGTTCTCTTCAGTTTAGAGACCATTTCTTTTGATGAACAGAAGCTTTTTAGTTTTATGAGGTCCCATTTATCTATGCTATCTCTTAGTTGCTGTGCTGCTGGGGTTTCATTGAGAAAGTTCTTACCTATACCTACTAACTCCAGAGTATTTCCTACTCTTTCTTGTATCAACTTAAGAGTTTGGGGTCTGATATTAAGATCCTTGATCCATTTTGAGTTAATCTTGGTATAGGGTGATATACATGGATCTAGTTTCAGTTTTTTGCAACTGGTTAGCAGTTTTCTGGGCATTATTAAAATTAACTGATATCCCAGGAAGCTGTCAAATCATCACTAGGCACATTGTTCATATTTTTCCTTATTTGATATATTTTATATTTTTTCTTTACTTATGCCTCTTTTTTGGTGCCATCTTTTCAATAAGTATAAAAACGCACACTGCAAAACACTTTTTTTTTTTTTTGAGGTACTGGGGCTTGAACTCAAGGCCTACATCTTGAGTCACTCCACCAGCCCTATTTTTATGATGGGTACTTGTGAGTCAGGGTCTCACAAACTATTTGCCAGGACTGGCTTCAAACCACAATCCTCCTGATCTCTGCCTCCTGAACAGCTAGGATTACAGGCATGAGCCACCAGTGCCCAGCTCAAAAAACACATTTTCAAAGCTAAATAATACTGATTTTTCAAATAAAATGCTATATTCTAGTCTACCTAATCAAGGGGAAGCCCTTGTTTGAATAAAAATATATTTCAAAAATCTTGCATTTAGACATGTATATAGTGAGGAAATATAACTAAAAACAAAATCTTATCCCAACCCAGAAATCCTCTCCACAGAGGAAGAAGAGAAAGAAAATGCTGACCTAAAGCATGGTCCCAGAATGTGATACATATCACAGATAATCACTAACAGATGCAAAGGTAGAGAGAAATTCAGTCCCCTTATGTACTAACCATTACATACATGCTTTCAAGATAAACAGTAACTACTCTTCAAGTAAGAGAATTTGACAATGCATTTTACCACACATACCTCATCCTAGCTTTACCTGTTTAGTGGAATGATCATCTGGGCTAGCTCTCCATCTTTACCAGGAGAAAACCACACTTACAGCATTATGACAGGTAGTTTTGCAACCAGAGACATGTCTTCCCACCAAACCTGGCTCCTACCCTCACACAGAGCCTGAGAGAGGGCAAAGCTTTCTCTGGATTGGTGCCTGCATGTCAGAGATGGCTCCCAGGTCCTTGAGAAAGGCAGTTCCAAATTATAAAGGTGATAAACAGTCTATCTAGTCTTTAAAAAGATTTTAATACACTCCAAAGACAGGAGAAAGTGCAGATAATACCAAGTTTTCTAAAACAAATGCTCTGCAGAATAGGAGGGGACATTTTTTTCTTTTTTTCAATAGGAGGAATTAAGCCTTGCCTTTAATCTGTATTTGTCCTGATCATGTATCATACACACTTGTATATTTCAATTACTCACTGGTTTGCTAAATATTTTCGCTTTCTAGCTGCTTTTTTAGGACTCACACATTTAGAAGAGCTAGATTTATCAAACAACAGTCTGAAAAACTTCGACTACGGAGTTCTAGAAGACCTGTATTTTTTGAAACTCTTGTGGCTCAGAGATAACCCTTGGAAATGTGACTACAACATCCACTACCTCTACTACTGGCTGAAGCACCACTACAACGTCCATTATAGTGGTCTGGAATGCAAAATGCCTGAGGAGTACAAAGGATGGTCTGTGGCAAAATACGTTCGGAGTTACTATGAAGAATGCCCCAAAGACAAGTTACCAGCATACCCTGACACATTTGACCAAGACACAGAAGATGATGAATGGGAAAAAGTACATAGGGATCACACAGCAAAGAAGCAAAGTGTAAGAATCACCATCGTGGGATAATTTAGAAATGGTTCTGGTTGTAACTAGTTTCATACTTGCTATACTGGGGTCAGAAAACCATGTTTACATTTTGATTAACTGTGTTACCTATTTATGCAGGGTTATCCAGCTACAGGAACCTTCTTTAATTATTTTGTAATTATTATTATGTTGTGATCATGACAGCAATTAAGGGAGTTCTCTCTTCCTGCTTGCCTGTCCATCTGCAGAGCTGCCTCTGGTGATACACAATTCCACACTGGTAACCTGCAGGAGTTGGACCCTAATGATGGCATTAGAATTTCATATATAAATGTTTTTACTGCTTTTTGAAAATTAAAAAAAAATTCTCATTTTCATATGCCTTTCGATAGCTCTTTGTACATACATAAAGATGATCAAAATACAGATGCTTAGTCATAATAAAATGTCATTCCCTCCTCTTGCCTACTTTTATTCAGTAAGTCAACTTATACATTAAATAAATTCTCTTTTCTAAGTCCTGTACGTTCCAAGTGAAGTCCTGGTGAACCCGAATCCTCAACCACACTTCACTGATCCTTGCAAAAACACCGTTGAGCTAGAACTGAAAGACAATCATCACACTAAGCAATCAGTAAAAAATAGAGAATTATATTATTGGAAGCTGGTCACAGATGGGCTCTGAGAAGCAGCTGTAGATGGTGTGAGCCTGAGAGAGCAGAAGAGGTACAAATACTAGTGAATGTGGAAATAAACAGCATTGTTTTGTTCGGGTTTGGGGTGTTTTGTTTTGTTTGTGTTTTTGGCAGTGTTTAGGAAGCCACCTGTCAGTAGTGAAGAGCCTTACCAGTCAGTTCCTTTTAAGCGAAAAAGTCAAGGACCACAAAACAAAGCACGAAATTGGGATTCATAGTCAGACCTTGGGGCAAAATTTTAAAAAACAGAAAATAATGTCAGAGGCAACAGAAGGAGGGAGTAGTACCCAAGACAATCCCAATGATTTAGGTTTGCAAGTTAAAATCAGCACAGCAAGAGAAGCAGAATACCAGAAAGAAAGGAAACACAAGGAAGATATAAATCTCTGACTTCATCAGTTTGCATTTAGAAAGTCAGTGTACTCTATATAGAGAGAGAAATAAAGTGAAAAGAAACATACATAATCCCTAGTGAAATACTACTTTTACCTTTCACACTGAGTTGAATACATTTTTCATTCCTTGTATCAAGGTATCCTCTACAAAGTTTAGCAATTGGTCTTATTTGGTTCTTGCACAAACACCTGAAGCACAGACAATAGTACATGATAAATAGTACTGAGCACTTTTTAAGCACCTACTAGAGGCTAAGCACTGTGCTAAGAGTTTCACATATTCCACTTTTAATTTTCACAAGATTCCTCTGAGGAAGATCATGTTATCTGCAAAATCCAAGGCTCAGGGTTTAGGTAACTTGGACAAAGCCTCCCAGCTGGCACATGGCAGATTCAGTTGCACCTAAACCCAGCCCTACTAGGCAAGGCTGTGGGGCACTCTAAAAGTTACTCTTGGCTGTCTGTATCATAACTTCCAGAACCAGACTCCAAAGGAGAAGCAGGTACCATGGAAAATAAGCCTTTCTCTCTAGGAACATCCATGAAAGCAGTTGGCATGAGAGCGTTTGGTTCAACACATTTAAATCTGCATTAGTATATCCCAGAAACCATGAAAATGGGAAGCTGAGAGAACTGGCAGAACTGATGGTTTGGGGAATGACTCTGGGCTGATAGCATGACTTAGCTGTACTTCTCAATATTTTCTGTGCTTGGGGTTAAACCCAGGGCCCCACCCATGCCAGGAAAATGCTCTACCAGTAAGCTATATCACTAGCCCCAGAGAATGACTCTGCCAATTTCACCAGTGGTTTGGGTCAGAGGTGGAGAACTGACTGGTTCTCAAGGCACATCACCACATCATTCACTATGAGGCATTAAAGACAGTTGTGAACTTTGAAGTGTTGTCAGAGAGATGTAACAAATTCATTTATTATTTCCCATGATCCTTGAGATGGAACAGTAAAGACATGGGATGTGAACAGCCAAGATTGATAATGGAGGAAGCTGGGTGTGACCTCAGTAGGAGACAGGAGGATCACACCAGGTACAAGAGGGCTCTGGAATCCAATTTAGAAAAAGGGCCTGATTGTTCTCTGGTTTAATTTTAGAGGCTAGTTGGGGATTTTATTGGTTGTTTTTTTTTTATATTGAATATCATCCCCAGGGATCTTCTTGGAAATAAAACTCTGGAACACACTGAAACAGAAATTAATCAGACCAAAAGTCAGCTAGCTGGAATTGCTAGTATCTCTCAAGCCTTAACTGAAGGACATTTTTGAAAAATTCAGATTGTCTCCTTCCCTGTATCAGAGTTCATACTTTTTTCAGGAAAGTGTATCTGATCCTTAATGGAATAGACAATTGGACATTCTCTCCTATCAGTTTCTTACTTGATATTACTCTAATAACTTGCCTATAGATTTCCCTTAGGTGCAGTTGATGAAAGTTCAGGAGATTGAAAAATAAACATGTTCCATGCTAATCAAAAACATAATTATCCTGAGACATATACATCTGAGCAAATGTTGTCACTTGACTGGATAAAGTAAGTGTTTTTAAAACTTTCTTCCTAGAACTAAAATTGTCTGATTCTTTCTGAAGTAAATAAGGTTTACTATAAGCTGAGGCTTCCTGAGTCCTAAGCCTGTTTCTGCTGCCCTAATGCCCAGTAATTTGGGAAAGATATTTAACTTATGTAGCTCATTATTTCATTTACTAACAATTCCCTCCTCTGGAGCCCACGCCCTGGATCAATTCCTGTCTGTCTGAGAAATCTGAGCAAGACTCCTGCACTGGCAAAAATAGGAACAATTCAGTAATGAAAACCTACTTGCCTAAATTCTATAAGCCTGCTTCCTCATCTGCTTTTTTTTTTTTAATTAAGATAGCATTTTAAAGTTAATTTTCTTCTAAAGCCTTTATTGACATACGGATTACAACTGTTGTGTCCAGTTGGTCAAACAGCCCAAAATATTAGCCAATATTTATCTTTAATTTAAAAGCCAGAAAACCAAACTTCTTGCCAGAAGTGTGTGTAATTGTAGACACACCAATAGAGGAAGGGAGGGAGACAATGGAAAGCAAAAACATCTCTGAGAATGGTTTTTGTCTTTAATACACTCAAGTTTGCTAGAAATAAAACTGGTTTTATTAAATAACCTGTGGCAAACAAAAAATATCACAAAGGTGAAAGCAAAATTACATTTACTTCCTTAAAAAAAAAGTCAAGATCTTATTCAGAATTGCATTTTGTATGCTTAATTGTTTCAGTGATAAAGACATTTGTACCAAGAATTATACTTCCAGATAAACACAAAATAAAATATTTTAAATAGGCAAAAAACATAAAAAATTAAAGCAAAAAAATAATTTTGAGGCTACCCTTACCTCAGAAACAAGTATATTACGTGTCATAGTACAAGATATACAATTACTGAATATAACAGCACTGTATGTCCATTACATAATAGAGTATTTGACCCAGGCATTCTCACTATCTGACCATCTCTGTACTCTACCAAGTTACAACCTATGTTACCTGCTTCCTATCCACCCAAACTTAGGCCTGTGCCTAAGTATTAGGAAGTATTTACATAGAAGCAGGTATAAAATTAAGGGAGGATGGTAGCTGCAAATGTCTATATTTAAAGGGAACATAGATCAAGAAAATGAAAAGACCAGTCAGAGATGGGAGGAAATATTTGCACCACACATCTGCTGAAGGACTGTTATCCAAGATGGGCAAAGCAGTCTCAAAACTCAACAACAAGGAAATAACCTGATCTAAAAACAGGCTGAAAGAGGGTGGTGGAGTAGCTCAAGAAGAAGAGCATCTGTGTACCAAGAATGAGGCCCTAAGTTCAAACCCCATTACTGTCCCGGAAAGGGGAGGGTGGATTTAAAGCCTTAACAGACACCTCAAAAAGTTATATGCATATGAGAACATGCTCCACACTGTATGTCATCAGGGAAATGTTACAACAGCAATGGGATATACCAATACACAGATCACAATGGACAGAATCTAGAATAATAGCAGCACCAAATGCTGGAGAGAATGTGGAGTAGCTAGAAGTCTCATTCATTGCTGATAGAATACAAAATGGTATTGCTACTCTAGAAGTCAGTTTGGTACTTTCTTACAAAACTAAACATATTCCATACAATCTACTAATTGCACTTCTTGGTACCTAAACCAAAGGAACTGAAAACTATGTTATAGTTTGAATCTTAAATGTCTCCCAAAGATCATGTGGAGAAGGCCTGGTTGCTAACATGTGGTACTGGCAGCAGGTGGTGGAAACTTTAGGAGGTTGGGCTGAGCTGAAGGAAGTTGAGTCATTGGGAGCATGCCCTTGAATGGGCTATTGGGACCAGGGCTCCTGCCTGTCTCTGTCTTTGCTTCCTTGTCACCACAAAGTGAGCAGTGTTCCTCTACCACATGGCTCTGCCATGATGCACTGCCTCACCATGCTGAAGACCAACAGGGGAAAGTGACCATGGACTGAAACCTCTGAAACCTTGAGCTAAAAGAAACATTTCCTCTTTTTAAGTTGTTTATCTTAGGGATTTTGTCACAGCAACAGAAAGCTAACACAACTTATGTGCACAACAAAAACAAAAACCCACACATGAATGTATATAGCAGCTTCATAATTGTCAAAACTTGGAAGTAACCAAAATGATACCAGTTAGTAAATTGATAAATACACTGTGGTACACCACAACCTAGGGTACTAAAAAGAAATGAACTCTCAAGTTATGATAAGACCAGGAAGAAACTTATTTAAATGTTACTAAGTCAAAGAAGCCTATCTGAAAAGACTACTACCATATTATCCCAACTATATGACATTTTGGTAAAACAAAAGTATATGGACAAAAAGATCAGGGTTGCCAGAGGTTGACAATGGGGAGGGATGAAAGGACAGGACAAAAAAGAAAATACTCAGGATAATACTATAAAGATATAGACACATAAATACAAATTTGTCCAAATTCATAGAATGTACAACACCAAGAGTGAAACCCAATGTAAGCTAAGAACTTTGAGTGATAATGATATGTCATCGTAGGTTCAACAAGTGTAACAAATGTATACATTTGCTCTTGTGGGGGATATTGCTAGTGGGGGAGGCTATGCATGTGTGGGACTGTATGTGAAATCTCTATACCTCTGTTCAATTTTGCTGAGCAAACCCTAAAACTGCTCTAAATTGACCAAGAAATGGACCAAGAAAATGAGAAAGATGACTAACATTACCAAAGTCAGAAGTAAAAATGGGTATATTAGTATCAACTTTATAAAACTAAAACAGAATATCAAAAAATTATGAGCAATTATACTCCAAATAAGTTAGATGATATACATGAAACTGACAAATTCCTAGACAGACTCAAACTATCAAAACCCACTCAAGAAGAATCAAAATCTACATAGAGCTGGGTGAGTTGGTGCATGCCTGTAATCTCAGCACTCAGAAAGCTGAGGCAGGATAGAGTTCAAAGCCAGCCTGGATTACACAGTAAATTGTGGGCCAGCTTGGCCTACATAATGAGACACTGTCTCAAAAAAAAAAAACAAAATCAGTAATGATATTAAGTAAGCAAGGGAAACCCACCAACAAAGAAGAGCCTAGGCAGATGGCTCCACTGGAAAATTCTACCAAACATTTAAGGAATAATTAACAAAATATTTACAAATAGAATATAGCAGCATATTAAAAGGAATATATACCATAAACAAGTAATATTGATCTCAGAAATGCGAGGATGGTTCAACATACATAAAACAATGTAGTATAATAGAATAAAGAAAAAACAACTCAGCTGATAAAGACAAGGTACAGAAGCCCCTTGGTATCTGTGAGTATGTGTTCCAAGGAGATCACCATTTAGAAGAAACTGAATACTCAGGATGTCTATAGCTCAGTGCTGTACTATGGATGCTTAATTCATTTTTCCTATAACATGACCCAACTTCCACTAAAGATATACCACCTTTTAACAAATCTTAAACTTTCACTTTATGCCTTAAATTAAGCACATTCATTTTTACCTTTCTTTTGGGGAGGCAGATTTTCACAAAATTAAGGACTAGGAAACACTCAGCAGATCACATAACAATTTAAACACAACCTACAATAATGCCAGACTGACTGAGAGCTTCTCCATGTCAGCTGAGCTGTGTAAAGTGAACATGAGAATTTAAATTTTTGCCTTTGAAACTTCTTTTTATTTTTTCGATAGTGCTTGGTCCAAAGCACATGTAATAAATCCACAAATGAGGCAGGCTTACTGTACCTGACAAAATCCAACACCCTTTTATGGTAAGAACAGTTAGCAAGGTAGGAGTAGAAAGGTATTTCCTCAGTGCAGTCAAGCCATTTTTAGATACATAACTAACATCTTACTTAATGATGAAAGACTGAAAACTTCCTGGAGCTGAGGAAAAAACAAAGGTGTCTGCTCTCATCACTTATAGTCAACACTGAAGTTTAAGTCTGAGCAATTGGGTAAGAAACAGAAATAAAAAGCAGAATTAGTGTGGTTTCTTTTCAGGCTGATGAAAATGTTCTGGAATTAGATAATGTTGATAGTTGCACAACATTGAAAATATACTAAAAATTGCTAAATTACACTCACTGGTTAAAACAATAAAATTTAACATGATGAGAATTTTATCTCAATTAATAAATTATACAAATGCTTCTGGAGACATGCCCTACCATTCTTTGGAAATGAATTCCATTGTCCAGCTATTATCATGTCATGTTGCATCTTGACTCCATTTTTGTTCTTCAAAAATTATAGGTTTACTTAATAGTGTATTTTCTATTTACATTTCATATGTGCACTTCTATGGTTTTTTTTCTTTTATTCATATGTGCACACACTTCTATGGTTTGACTATGAAATGTGTTAGACATTTGGTCTCCAGCTGGTGGAGCTACTTCGGAAAACTTTAGAAGGTGGAGTCTAGCTAAAGGAAATAGATAACTGGGGGGAAGGGGAAAGGGAGTCCTTGGGATTATTTTATCCCTGGCCCTTTCCTGTCTCTCTCTCACTGCTTCCTGTCTAGTGAACATCTCTGCTCTGCCACACTTTGCTACTGCCATGATTTCTGTCCAAGCACATGAAGCCAATTGGCCATGGGCTGAACTCTGAAACCATGACACAAAATAAATCTTTTGTTCTTTAAGTTGTTTCCATCAGGTGTTTGGTCACAGTGGCAATAAACAAGTGAATCAGTAATTTAAGGGTGATGAAAGCAGATGCTTTTACTTTTCACTGTTGAATTTTTTAAGTGAGAATATGTTCTTGAATTATGTATTTAATAGGTAAACTGATGATATACACAGACAAATATTAGACAAAATATTGATCACGAAGAATGGACAAAGGACCAACTATCACAAGTTTTTAAAGAGGTTGCAACTGGTATTCTTATGACTAACACATCACTGAAGTTTCATCTTTAGCTATGCTTTTCTTTATATTTGCTTAATTAAAATGCAGGAAATCAAGGCAAATGGTCGTGATGAATATACTTACTGACAGCTTTCAAAGTTTTTGGTTGGGGAGAACAACCTCGAAAGTTCAAACGCAGCACATTTAGACGCCACCTTTGCAGAGTGGCCATTATACATCTATCTGCAGAACTTTTTATTGCAGAGAAATCAATCTAAAAGAAATGGACAAAAGGCATTCAGAAATAAGAAAGATTTTTGCGTAACAGTTTTAAATATTAAAGCACCAAGCACTAAAAGTTCTTTATCACATCATTTCCAAAGAGAGAGTAAAATGATAAAGTGCTCTATTTAGTAGAATATGCAAAATTTCATAAATAAGTAACAGACACGCAAACACACTTACAAAAATGATTTGAGTTGGCTGACAAGTGTGTGTGTGTGTGTGTGTGTGTGTGTGTGTGTGTGTGTCTGTGTGTCTGTGTGTCTGTGTGTCTGTGTGTCTGTGTGTTACTGGGTATCAAAGCCTTGGGCCTACTAGGAAAGCATTTTACCACTGAGCTACATCCATAGCCCACAAAGAGCTTCTTAGCATGTGAAATAAAACCCAGTCCCTCTTATGAGTAACGATACATAAAAATGAGTATCAATGAGATTTCAGATATCAAAAAGCAGGGAGAGCTAAGAAAATTTTGGAGCAAGTAGGACTCTAACTCTGGTTTTAAGAATATAAACCAATCCAACCTTTACCCTAACTATGTTGCCTCTTGTAATTTATTCTAAAGATGGAATCACACATGTGCATAAAAAAATAATGACCAGGATATCTGTTACAGAATTTTAATAGCAGAAGAAGGAAACAACCTAAACACTTTTTGACAAGAGACCGATTAGATAAATTGAGGGACTTCATACAACAAAACAGTGGACACAAGCTGAATTCAGGGCAACAAAGTGCAACACAGAAAGGAAAAAACCCAAACCAACAGATCCAACTATGCTACTCTCTGATTGTCTAATTCAGTCCAGGACAAAATTCTCAATATCTAGAGGATTTAATGGACCTTCCTGAACATTATTTCTTGATATCAATCTTTTGATGAGAGTTGCTTATCAGAGCTGAAGATTTTCTTGAAATATTATTGAATATTATTTCAAGAGAAACTGGAGAGCAGAAATCCTGTGCTTCCAATTAGGGGGAAAGCAAATGCAGATCTGGCGTTCCCTCACACAAATATGCAGTAATTAAGAGAACATGTTTTGTCGTCAGGCAGATCAGAGTTTTAGTTCTAACCCAGCCACTTAATAATGTGAAATATTACTTAACTAAGCTTTATGGTTTTTTATCTGTGAAATGAGAAAATAGCAGTGCTTAACTCAGAAGGCTACACTGATAAATTGTGAAAATGCAAGAGAAGCACCTGGAATACAGGCAGGACTTAATAAATACTAACTAATATCAATTCTAAGAACATAACAAAGGAGCACAAAATAAGAAGTAAAGACATTTTAAAAATTGGGTATGGATAGGACTAAAATGCCTACACATAAACCAAACCTGCTGGATATTGTAGTGCATTTGCATGCATGCAGACAAACATGCACTCTAGCATTTTCTAATATGGGTTTTTAGGCTGGCATTTTCTTACTATTCTTTCCCTAGTACTATTTTTATAACCTGGAGCATGCCTGTGTTTCTCATTCCAAGAGACACTGGGAGGAGGAATCAGCCAACAAAAAAGAAAGCACATATTGTCCCCCAAAAGCCTCTTTTATCTGCTTCTTGGATGTAATTCCAGCAATTTGATCCTTTCTGCCATCAATTAATGCTCATTGGTCATCAGCGTTCGTGTTGTCTAAAGTCTATTCAATGGCCAACTTTACCACCTTTCTTACTGATAATGGTTGGAGGAGTGATAATGACCTGTGCTTAGACTGACCTGTGAATTGGTGACCTGCCATTTTGCAGGATCTCTAAAACTTACTCATAGAAACTAAGAGGAGTTGACAACATGTCGTGGGCTCTAGATCCATGTCAACTCAACATCTTTACATCCTGTCAGAATACCTTTCCATTCTTGGCTGTACTGTTCTATTTTCGTGTGATAATGGCAAGAAGAGAATCAATTTCATCCTAGCTAAAAAAAAAAAATTAGATATGTCTACCAAGTTCATTTTTAGTTTAAGAAAGTGATTCTTGAACTTGATCTTATATCAGAATCATCTAGATGAGTTGTTAAAACAGACTGTTGATTATTATTTCCAGAGTTTCTGACTCAGTATGACTGGGACGTGGCCTGAGAGTTTTCATTTCCGACAAGTTCTTAGATATGCTGATGCTACTAGTCCCAGGACCACACTTGGAGAAACAACTGATTTAAAGTCATAAATCTCTTCCAAATGTGACAGATGTTTGGGGATGCTACTTTTTCCTTTGGGAAAACCCATTAAGAAGAAAAAAAGAATATAAATGCTCTGAAGAAGAAATAATATGTACATTACTAAGATTAAGAAAGATCATTCAGAAGCCTGGCAGAAGCTGGAAAAAGCCAGCACTTCTGCTCACTGGATGAAGATATGGAGATCATGAACACAGCAGTGAAGAATAAAACCACAGTAGGAAGTTCCCTTATTTTCAGGATTTCTCTTTACATAATTGTACGTTGCCCTTCATCTCACTTCTGCCTCTATTTGTGAGTGCTCAAATATGGCACAATTGTAACAAGTATTTTAGCACAAACAATAGCTTTGTTCAGGGAGAAATGATGAAATGAGAAACTGAATGCTCACAAATTGGATGTTTCATCTAAAAGCTTAAACGTTTAGCTTTATTTACACAAGGGTAAATATTATCAATATTTTGATGTCAATGTTAGTGTTTATCAATCAGTCCAGGAGCCTCAGAGTTCATGTAAACTCCTATTCCTATCAGCTTTAAATACCCAGTCCACTAAGGACTCATTCTTTCTTTTTTGTAGAAATAACCCCTCCAGATTATAAGTTATAGAAAGATCATTACAAACTGCATGCTCTAAACTTATTCTTTCTCAAAGTCAAGGATATAATCTGCTCATTAAAAAAATCAGACACATTAATAATGAAACCAGGATGAGGTATAAACTATACAATAAAATGGGGCTTTGCTTCAATCTAAAAGTAATTTTCAATTTACATCTGCCATTTAAAATTTTAAATATTAATGTATCTCTTAAAACAATATTATCATCTTTTTTAAAGTCAGTGGGCTTGGGTCCAGACAAGAGAAAAACAAATGCACTTGCTGCTGGTGGCCACACGGAGGGAGCAGGGAAGAAGACAGTCCCTACTACAGTTGGCTTAAAATAAATCCACTCATCTTGAAGAACTAGAAGAATCATAGTTCAGTGCACATCTACTTACGGCAGTCCACAATGCACTTGTTTGTGTCATGGACATCCAGGAGTGGTTAACTTGACCACATATGATCATATCTTTTAAACTGAGGAATGAGAAAATCTAAATACAAAGGAGAGAAATGCACAATTTTGAATAACGTGAACTTTGATGTAACACAGTAAATACTAAAACAATTTTTAAAGCATATTTCAATTTTTAAGAAAGTAGGGGAAATCTCAAGGGCCCTAATCCTTGTAAAGCTAGAATGGCAATAAGGTGATACCATTGTTGGGAAGCAGTGGGAAGGTGGCTGCTTTTCATAACAAATGGGTTCAGCTTTTACAGATCATGCTACAACAAAAGAAAGTAACCAAGTTTAAACAACGCTGAAAGTTGAGAGAGAGACAGAGGCAAACAGAAAGAGGGAGAAAGAGGAACAGACAGAGAGACCAGGATAAAGAGAAAGAAAGAGATCAGCACTATGAAAGAGTGAGCAAGAAAAATATCTACCTCTTGGGAAGAGAAAAACTGAAGTACCCATGCTGGGCTGAAAAAAAAAACTTCCAAGGAATCTGTAACTAAAGATCAGCCCTCCTGTTTGTTGGGCTTTGAATTTTAGTCATTTATAGGATTAAACTGGAATTTCTTACATTTGTAACTGGATTTGATATATTAACATGCAAAAGTCTTCCACCTGGATAATAACTCTGGGATATTTGGCAAAAATAAGTATTATTTTCTTTAGAAACCATATATAAGTAAATTACAACTTGATAGTGTGCATTAAGTAGAGACCCTTTAAGATAAAGATTGAGTTTGACTGTAACAGACCTTCCACAGAGGAATTTCTAAAGGACACTAACATCAAGAGAGAGTAAGATACAAATAGAATGATGAGCAAGAATCTGATATGTATGTGGTTAAACACAATAACCTTATAAAATCATATAATGATGACAAGTGTGTGGGTACAGAAAGACAATATAACAAAAACACTAGATAATAATAATACCCTAACATTGGAGTGTTCTAAATTCCAGCTTTTATCCAGGAAAGAAAGTATAGATACTAATTTACTTTAGGTTTTACTGTAAATGTACTTGTTAAAAAGAGTAACAAGTAAGACAGCAAAAATACAATGTTTTCTAAAATATGAGTGTAGGAAAAAGAGGATAGATTTTTAAAACTCAATAATAAATGCAGGAAAAGAGAAAAAGAAGCATATAAAAAGGAGTATATGTGGTATAAACTGAAATGAAAAAAGAATCCAATTATATCAATAATCATAATAATTATTTTAATTAATTGGTTAGAAGATAAAAATTATCCATATTGAAGCAAGGGACTGCTGAAACCATCCTAAAGATGGCAATTGAGGAAGTGCAACAAGTCGTCTTCTGCCCAGAAAGCCTTGCACAAATGGCTGTACTACTCCCGGGCAGTGCCCAGCTCGCGGACGTCACGTGACCGAGATGACGCAATGGATCAGCGGCTGGCAGTTGTGGCGGTTGGGCAACACCTCGCGAGACCAACCAGGGCCAACGGGGAGAGGGTGGAACCGGAGGCGGGGCGTCATCGGGTCTATAAAAAGGGAAAACCACAGGCGCCTCGGAGGACTACCGGTTTCGGTTCCGCTTGTCTGCCGAGAGAACTTTACTTTTGCTTTTCAATAAAACACTTGCTCACCTTCGCCTTCGTTCCTATCTTTAATTCTTTTTTTTTTTTCATTTTTCTTTTATTATTCATATGTGCATACAAGGCTTGGTTCATTTCTCCCCCCTGCCCCCACCCCCTCCCTTACCACCCACTCCGCCCCCTCCCTCTCCCCCCCTCAATACCCAGCAGAAACTATTTTGCCCTTATTTCTAATTTTGTTGTAGAGAGAGTATAAGCAATAATAGGAAGGAACAAGGGTTTTTGCTGGTTGAGATAAGGATAGCTAAACAGGGCATTGACTCACATTGATTTCCGGTGCGTGTGTGTTACCTTCTATGTTATTCTTTTTGATCTAACCTTTTCTCTAGTTCCTGGTCCCCTTCTCTTATTGGCCTCAGTTGCTTTTAAGGTATCTGCTTTAGTTTCTCTGCGTTAAGGGCAACAAAAGCAGTAGAGAACAAGAACCCACATCAGCCAAGGAAGACTATGGCCGCACCGTTGTGCATCAATGCTTTTTTGCCTTAATAGTTTTCCCCTGATCGCAGTATAGCTATCAGCTTTCTTTTCACTGATATTCATTTTGTTTAGTGTTAGAATTTTAAAATCTGATAGAATCACTGAGAAACCAAACAATTCACTGGAGAGATCTAACAACCCTAAATGTGTAAGCACCTAAGAAGATAGCAATACAGTGCAAAGAGAAAATGACATATCCGAGACACGGTGAAGGTAATATCAAAACTATCTCAGTAGCTGATAGATCAACATGAGGAAATAAATCTGCCTGGATTTCTCAGTGCTGCTATCAAAAGTCCTGGCTTCAAAAACAGAAACATAAAGATAGAGATTATTTAGTCTTTGCTTCCTTTAAAAACATTTTACTTTCCACATACCATCCAGATTAGACTTGTAGCCATTTGAGTTGGTAACTGATCTGATACAAATGGATAATAAACTGAATGTGTTGGTACACTCCTTTAATTCCAGCCCTTGGGAAGGCTAACTCAGGAGGATCACAAGTTCCAGTCAAGCCTGGGCTATGTAGTGAGACTGTGGTTTAAAAAAAGAAAAAGACAAAATTTTTCTTTTCTCTCCAAAAAGGTCAAGCCCCCAAGGCACCAGGACATTTTGGTAATTTAGTGCCCTAGTAATTTACATTTCAAGAAAGAATGAGCCCAGGACTTTGGAGATATATCTAGGTCCTAAAAGCTGGAGTTCTAGGTTTCTTCTGGCCCTTTGGGAAGTGTATTATAAGAATTTCTGTATCCTGAAATTTCACTGAGTACATCTGGATAATCCAGTCTAATTGTCCCAATTCAAGTCCCTTAATTTAATCACACCTGAAAGTCTTTTGCCATGTAAGGTAGCACATTCACAGATTCCGAAGATTAGGACGTGAACATCTTTGGGAAGGAGGTGATTTGGTTCTGCCCACTGCCCAATGCTAGGGGATGAGAATCACTAAATTAAGAGAGCAGAGAGATGGAAGAGAGCAGTTGGGAGGCTCTAATTATATTTGTGCTGCTTTATTAAACTGACCGGTGATTACACAAGTATCATTATATTTCTTTCCATGTCTGAAATATTTTAATCGCTTTAGTTTTGAATAAAATACATAGGAGTAAATTTAACTAAGAAGGTAAAAGGCTGTTCAGGACACTGAAAACTATAAAACATTACTGAAAGAAATTGAAGGAGACCTAAAAAAAATAGAAAGACAAGCCATGTTTGTGAATTAGAAGACACAATAATAACAATAAAAGGAACTGAATCAGAATTTTGAAACTGGGAATAAACCTCCAAACAAACATAAACTCAGAGTTTTACAAGAAAATTCTATCAAATATACAAAGAACAGAAACAACTAGCAATAAAAATACTCTAATGTCAATTCTACCTAAAGTCATCTGTAGATTTGATCAATCCCTGTCAATTTTCCAAAGGCTCTTTTTGCAGAAATGGAAAAGCCAAGTCCTACAATTCATAGGGAATTGCAAGTAGTCCCAAATAGCCAAAATGACTTTGGAAAAAAACAAAGTTAGAGGGCTCATATTTCCTGTTCAAAACTTACTACAAAGCTTCAATAATCAAAACATTAAGGTATAGGAGACATGTAGACCAATGTTACAGAACTGAGGTCTAGAAATAAACTCATACATGTATGGCCAATTAATTTTCAACAGGAGGCAAAAACCATTCAATGGGGCAAAGAACAGTGTCTTCAATAAATGGTGCTGAGATGACTAGATATCCAAATATTTAAAAAATGAATTTAAGACCCCCCCCACTACACTCCATATAAAAAATTAACTCAAAATGAATCAATGATCTAAATGCAAGAATTAAAACTATAAAATTCTTAGAAGAAAACAAGGTGGTAAATCTTCATGACCTTGGGTATAGCAAAGAATTCATAGATATGACATTGAAAGAATGAGCAACACAGGAAAAAACAAATTAGACTTCACTAAAATTTAGAACTTTTATGCATCAGAGAAACATTACAAAGAAAGTAAAAACTTCACTTTTTTCACTGCAGAGGGCAAGATATACACTACCAATTAAGTCAGTGGTTGAAATGTTGAAAAGGTATTATGGTTTCAGGGGGCCTGAAAACTATACTTACAGTTTTCTACCTATATCATGCTGGTATAGTATTTTTTAAGAGAGAGGAAGTATTATAGTTAGGTCTATGTTCAGAGAGGTAAAAGCAACCTATAAGAGGAAATTGCAGGAGACCAAACGACTTATTCGCACTCTTACAAACTGTATAAGAACAACTTATAGAATGAGACAGTTAGAAAAACCCTAAGGGAAGAAAACTAGTACAACTAATTACGATACAAAGTTCCTGAAGAGAACACCTCAAAGGTCAGGTCAATACACACATGAAGCAGACAGGAGAACCAAAAACAGCTGCTCATGGTGGACTGAACCTATATTCACTTACCTTTTATTACAGAGTTACCACTTACTCCTTGAAAAGACACTGTGTTGGTTTCCTAGGACAGCCAAAACAAATTACCACTAACTGGGTGGCTTAACACAACAGAAATTTATTCTCCATGTTTTGGATGACATAACTCTGAAATGGTGTTGAGAGAGTAGTGGCCGCTTTTAAGGTTCTAGGGGAGAACCCTACCTTGTCTCTTCCCAGCTTAACGAGGGATGCTAGCATTCCTTTGCCTTCCTTGCCTTGTAGCTAAATTGCTCCATTCTCTGTCTGTTATCACATGGACTTCTTTCTCCTGGGTATATGAGTTTATTTCCATCTTTTCTCTCATAAAGATACCAGTCATTGAATTTAATACCCACCCAAATGCAGTATGACCTCTTCTTAACTAGGTACATATGCAAAGATCCTATTTCCAAATAAAGTCACACTCTGAGGTTGTAGATTGTCATGAAGTGGTGATGGGGGAGGGATGGACACAGATACAGATGACCATTCAACCCAGTACAGTTATTTAACTCCTCTGAGCCTGTTTCTTCATCTGTAAAATGAGGGTCCTCGATAATTCCTAAAGGCTTCTTTCAAAGCTGTTATGGTTTGAATAAGAAATATCCCCCACAGTCTCACAGGTTGAATGCTTGTTCCTAGATGGTAGTGCTGTTTGGGGAGGTGAAGGAAACTTTAGGAGATGGGTTCTAGTTTGAACAAGTAGGTCACAGGGGCATGCCTTTTAAAGGTATATCTGGTCCCCAGTTCCCTGTGGTCTCTCTGCTTCCTGTCCACCATCAGGTGAAGAACCACCTACGCCTCATACTCCCATTATGTGACAATGTCCTGCCCAAGCACATGGGGCCACACAACCACAAACTGAACCCTCAGAAATCATAAGCAAATAAGCCATTCCTCCCTTAAGTTGTTCTCTCAGTTATTTGGGTCAGAGCTAGGCAAAAGTAACTAATATATATCTAAAATTTTGTGATTTATGGACAGATAGTTAAAACTAGACTCCTAATTGTATTGACACTGTGTAATTTTAGTGTCAAGTTTAACAGATCTATTTTTCCAAATTGTATGATTAGCTCATTCCCACTATAAATTCTAAGAGGATATTAATTTCAGCAAAAAAGCCCATATCTAAATGGATCCTGTCTATCACCTAGATGTTAAATTCTTGCATAAGTGGATCTGGACTTTTAGCTGAAAAGCATACTTGCATTATTGTCTACATAGTAGAGAAGGAAGAGGTTATTAGAATAAGACCATATAATGCCTTTTCTCATATGTGGGAAGTTAATTTATTCACAGTTCATCTAACATTTACCTGTTAAGTTTTACTCTACAACATTATACCTTATCAACTTCATAGAAAATTTCCCAGAAAGACTTAAAAGACTAGGGCACCACATTTCAATGTGGAACAAACAGGGAATTTAAATGCAATTATCACAAAATTATACTTTCTCTTAAAGAGTAATCGTTTGTATAATATATTGAGAATTTAAAAACATTCATATGCAATTGCATTTGGAAATACTAGAAATTAGTTCCACATGAAACAGTGGCTGTTGCCAACATAGCTACCTGGGAAGAACACCAGAGCAGGATGGTATAACTCCTAACTCAGTTCCATAGATAATCATCAGATGGTACCCTGTGCAAGACATTCTAACCATAAAATCAAAAGATCTGACACAGAAATAAAGGGAGAGCTTAAAAAACTACATATCACTAAAATTCTACATAAATATGAAATCTAAGACTACTCAGTCCTACTAATATGTTTCAGCACCCGCTTTATAAACAGGGACTATGGATCATCAGAAGGAAGAACATCTAATGGTCCATGAACAAGTAACAAGGTGAAAAAGAGGAATGAAAGCCCATATCACAGGGGAAATGCAGGGATACAAAGAGAGAATAAAAAGTGAGAGAAGAATTCCTGAACCCTAGTAAGGGTAGAACAAAAGAATCCACAAGTACAAGGAAGCTACAAGTGACTTTAAGAAAATGAAATGAATTCTGATAGTAGAATCCCACTTATGTTTACAAAGGCAGCTCCAAGAAGATTCTGTCTAAATCTGAGACTGTTCAAGCCTTTAGCCCACTCTCCACTTCTCCTGAGTGACATTCCCAAAAGACAGAAGGAGTAGCACTTGGAATGGGGAGACTATGAAATGCTGACAATACACTGAAGAAGTAGGTACCCAGCAGGTGTTTTCATTTTAACCTTAAATGACAAAACCAGTGTCCTTGGGAGGAAATGGATAGCAGACAGATTTCAATTTTATGCAACGAAAGACCTCTAATCCCTTTCAGCACAAAAACTATGATTTTAAGAGTTTTTAAATTCTCTGCTTTCTAAAAAAACAAACCAAAACAGCAAACTCAACCCAGAAAATAATTTACACTATCCATAGTGAGAATTAACGCTTTCTCTAAACCCTGTGGTGTTAGATTGGTATTGGGAATATCAGCATGTGTATCCATGCAAGAGCAGCAAGAAAGACAGAGGGAGCGCTACAACAGAGAGAGATGGCCAGAAATGGTTCCTATCCGTGGACAATGAGGGAGCCTGCTCTCAAGAGAAGAACTTCATGAGAACTAAATCTGTTCTCTGGTACTACCAGCACTCCCAACTTATTTGTTAGACTGCCTGGACAGTAATGCATTTCATTGGGGGAATTCTTGGTATAAGCACAGTAGAGAACAAACAAAATAAATCCAGACTCAACTGTCATGAAGGAAAATAAATTACAGCTTAAATCTTCTAAATTAGAAACAACTTATGCATCACAGAATTATGTGACACCAACAAATAACAACATCAAAACCTCCTCAGTGACTATACAGTACTTAGTACGCAAAGGTGTACTGGGCAGGTTATTCTGCAGGGGTGAAATGGTAAGTTACTCAGTCGAGGTGAAGAAAGGATTCCCAACAATTCAACATATCTCTATTTCTTGAGACTTGTAAAGTAAGAAGAAGAAGAAATGAGAAAATCATTCCTGTGAAAGGTGAAGTCAGGAAATTCCCTCTTGTACCTCTATCCAATAACTGTGTAGGTGAACCTATTAGTAAGTTTTATAACCAGGAGACCACACCTCAAAGTTTGAGAAATGGAAAAGATTCTTTACTCAACGGAAAATGAAATGTAATAAAAAATTAAACTTTCATGTTTGTTCCATTAGACATAAGGTGCCAAAACCTCTAGCATATTCCTGAGATCTAGGCTTGGTCCCCTGCCAAGAACAAAAGGACGATGATGAGAGAAACTGGATCCCTGCTCCTTAGCTGAGCAAAGATGGCAAGGAGTATGGGTAATGGGCCAAAGGAGGGTTATCAGACCCAAGCAAAGTGAAGAGAATGTTCCCTTAGGAGGCCCTTTAGTGCAAAAGGAGAAAGCAACCATCTACACGAGATAAAGAGAGGCATGGTGTAGAACTTGGGAGGCCAAACTGCATTCCTTCCTGGTCTATGGCATTTGTTATAGCAGCCCAAGATGACTAGAACACTTTGTGACCTGCAATGGGTAATTTAATCTCTGTAATCTTCAGTTTTCTGATTTGTATAACATGGATAAAGTGCCATAAATTATCTTTCTAAGTAAGCCAATCGATACAAAGTATGACTAACAAATACTGAACACCAGCGGGTAGGCAGTCAATGGTAGGAGGGAACCAAGAGGTTTGCTATGACTTTTAAAAATATTTATGTCCAATCTGCCTAATGCTGACTTAAATTACTAGTGAATATTCTAACAGAACTCTATTTTTAATCTCTGGGAATTATGAGATTAATGCAGTGTTGACAAAAAGATCTTTGGGGACTTTGCTAAATTTGGCTCCATCTATTTGTGCTGATGACCTGGGTGGCCTCTGGATATGGATATCAGGAAGGGAATAGGGTTAAAAATTTGGCTTGCCCTGAGGGATCTTGCAGATACCATAGATTTAGCACATTAGGTTCCAGAAGAGAAGCCAAACTGTGCTCATAATGAGGTTGCTAGGGACGGGAATTGTCTACAGCAGGGTTGTGAGACAAATGTAGCCACCACCAGTGTATCTGTTTTTGTATGACCTTAAAATAGAATGGTTTTTGCATTTTAGTTTTTGGTGGTATGAGGGTTTGGACTCAGGGCCTCATTATTGCTAGGCAGGTGCTCTACCACTTGAGCCATGCCCACAGCCCTTTTTTGCTTTGGTTATTTTTGAGATAGGGTCACACGTTTTTGCCCAAGGTCAGCCTGAACTGCAATCTTCCTACTTATGCTTTCCACATAGCTGAGATGACAGGCATTCACCACCATGTTCAGCATATTTTCTTAAGATGAGGACTCACTGACTTTTTGCCAGTACTGATCTCAAACTATAATCCTCCTGATTTCTGCCTCCAGAGTAGCTGGGATTGCAGATTTGAGCCACTGCATATGGCATTTTCACCTTTTTTTTTTGGCAGTACTGGGGGATTGAACTCAGGGCTTTGTACTTGCTGGGCAGGTGCTCTACTGCTTGAGCCATGCCTCCAGCCCCTCTTGCTCAGGTTATTTTACAGATAACCTGACGTTTCTCCCAGGCCATCCTACACTGAAATCCTCCTACTTTATTCTTCCCATGTAGCTGCAATGACAGGTGTGCCACTATGCCCAGCTTCTGTTTGAGATGAAGTCTCACTAACTTTTTTGCCCAGAGGCCTCAAACCATGGTCCTCCCAATCCCAGCCTCCCAAATAGCTAGGATTATAGGCATGAGCTTTGTTTTTTATATTTTTTACCATTAAAAAATGTTTACCTTTTGGAGATAACAACTTACCATCTAGCCATTTTCAGAAAAAGATTATCAATGCCTGGTGAAGAGTCAGAAATCTAGAAATACTATAGGTTAGGGAGTAAGACCCAAGAAATCAAATAGTTGCTGAAACAATATGTCAATCAGATATCAGTATGAGATCTGTTCTGGAGCTAGGACATTTACCCCTTACTTTAATCAGAGAAATAGAAAGGTGTTGGTTACTTAAAAGTCAGTCCTTCCCCTCTTCCTTGCTAATAGAACCTTAATTTGATGCAGTAATCTACTCTCTAAGAGCTTCAGTGAAGGTTTTCCAACTCTAAACCCCACCTATAGCTAACTGTATGTGTTGCATATATTCCATGACTTCCCACTGATACCCCAATTCTAATCTAACACCAGAGTATTCTTCCTTTCCATATTTGTAATTATTTTCTAGAGTAAAAAACCTAGCTCTCAATTTCCTATCATTTTTACTTATTTGATCTGTCCTCTCATAGGTACCAACCATTCATAGCCTAGATACATTTCCTATGTAAATAACCCTTTATCTCTTTTTCCAACTACACAGCCCCTCATTCTACAAGTAAATTCTAACCCCACTAAGCAACAATACCATCTTTCAGTGTGACTACCTGCCTTATTCCTTTTCTGGAGTCCCCTCTACTTGACTAGACCACTTTCTGTTTGCTTGGGCTGTAACCCCTATGCTAACCAAACTCCTCATGCAGTTTGGCCTCCCACATTCCACACCATGCCCCTAACTCCCATGTTGGGTGGATGCCTGCCTCCTCTCTTGAAACTCAGACATCTGCTTTACAGCAACCTGGACTAGTCTACCCAGTAAAATTATCCTACCTAATTGAAGGAGAAACTAAAACCTTCCACAACAAGGAAAAACTAAAAGAATTTGAAAACATCAAGTCAGCACTACAGAAGATACTTAAAGGACTTTTACATATAGAAGAAGAAACTAGAGTGTGATGGGTAGACCCAAGAAAGAATAAACCCTTTTGAGCAAGAAGACAAGTAAACAAGGAATAAGTAACACTAAACAACAGGGAAACAAAAATGACTGGAAACAACAGGTACCTCTCAATATTAACACTGAATGTAAGTGGCCTCAATGCCCTAATCAAGAGCCATAGAATAGCAAATTGGATTAAAAAACAAGCCCCAACCATATGTTGCTTACAAGAGACTCATCTAACTGAAAAAAAATAAACACTGGCTTAGAGTCAAAAGGTGGAAATGAAGTGACCCTAAAATGAAGGTCACTTCATATTAATAAGAGGAACAATTCATCAAGAGGAAATATCCTTAACATATATTTGCCAAACACAGGCACATCCATCTACATTTAAAAAAAAGCAAAACAAACAAACAAAAACTTTCTAATAGTCCTAAAAGCACAGATAGATGCTAATACAGTGATAGTGGGAGATCTGAATATCCCACTGTAACCAACAGATAAGTCATCCAGACAAAAGATCAACAACGAAACTTCAGAGCTACTCCACACATTAGACTAAATAGACATGGTTGATATCTACAGAGTATTTCACCCAAAAACTAGGCAACACACATTCTTTTCTGCAGCTCCTGGAACTTTCTCCAAAATAAATCATATTTTAGGACACAAAGCAAGTCTCCACAAATTCAAGAAAATTGAAATAACCCCCTGCATCATATCAGACCACAACAAAATAAAACTAGACCTCAACAACAAAGAAACCCCAGAAAATATTCAAATATAGACTGAAAAACATACTGCTAAAAAACCAATGGGTGACCAAAGTAATAAGGGAAGATATCAAAAAGTTCCTAGAATACAATGAAAATGAAAACACAACCTACCAGAATCTGTGGGGCACAGCAAAGGCCATGTTAAGGGGAAAGTGTATAGCTGTAAGTGCTTACATTAAAAAAAGAAACAGACACCTCTCAAATAAACAGTCTAATGAAGCACCTTAGGCTCCAAAAAAACAAGAACAAACCAAACCTAAAACAAGCAGACAGAGAGAAATAATAAAGATCAGGGCTGAGACCAATGAAATAGAAACCAAACATACTATACAAAGAATCAATGAAACAAACAGTTGGTTCTTTGAAAAGATTAACATGATCAACAAACCTTTAGCCAACACAACAAAATGGAGGAAGAAGAAGACCCAAATTAATAAAATTACAGATCAAAAAGGGGACATAACCACAAATTCCAACAAAATCCAGAGAATCGTTAGAGTACTTTGAAAACTAATATTCAAGTCAACTGGAAAATCTAGATGAAATAGATAAATTCCTAAATGCATACAAGCAACAAAAATTGAACCAAGAAGATATTAATCACCTAAGTACTCCTATTACATGCAATGAAATTGAAGCAGTAATAAAAAGTCTCCCTACAAAAAAGAACCCAGGACCTGATGGAGTCACAGCTGAATTTCACCAAACCTTTAAAGAAGAGCTAACACCAATACTCCTCAAACTTTTCCAGGAAATAGAAAGGGAAGGAAATAGAAAGGCTCATTCTATGAAGCCAGCACTATACTCACACCGAAACCCAACAAGATGTAACCAGAAAAGAGAATTATAGACCAATATCTTTAATGAATATAGATGCAAAGATTCTCAACAAAACACTGGCAAACAATTCAACGACACACCAAAAAGATCATACACCATGATCAAGTCCATTTCATTCTAGGGATGCAAGGATGGTTCAACATACATAAATCCATAAACATAACACAGCACATAAACAGAAAGAAGCAAGGACAAAATCCAACATCCTTTCATGATAAAAGCACTGAAGAAACTAGGAATAGAAAGAACATTCCTCAACATAATAAAAGCTATATATGACAAACCTAGAGCCAATATCATATTAAATGGAGAACAACTGAAACTATTCCCCTTAAAGTCAGGAACAAGACAGGACTGTCCACTTTCCCCACTCCTATTCAATATAACTTTGAATTCCTAGCTAGAGCAATAAGACAAGAGCAAGAAATAAAAGGGACTCAAATAGGGAAAGAAGAAGTCAGACTATCCTATACCTGACATGATCCTATACCTAAGAGACCCCAAAAAAACTCTACCACAAAAACTACTAGAAATCATAAACTCTTTCAGCAAAGTAGCAGGATACAAAATTAACAGTAGCTTTCCTATATACTAACAACACACAGACTCAGAAAGAAATCAGGAAAATAATCCCATTTACGATAGCCTCAAAAACAATAAAATACCTTGGAATAAACCTAACAAAAGATACCTAAGACCTTTTTAATGAAAACCATAAACCACCAAAAAAAGAAATCAAAGAAGACATCAGAGGATGGAAAGACCTTCCATGCTTGTGAATCCATAGCATCAACATTGTAAAAATGGATATACTACCAAAAGCAATCTACATGTTCAATGCAATCCCTATCAAAATTCCAATGACATTCTGCTCAGAAATAGAAAAAACAATCATGAAATATATACAAAAACACAAAAGACCTCAAATAGCCAAAACAATTCTGAGCAAAAAAGTCTAATGCTGGAGACATCACAATATCTGACTTCAAACTATACTACAGAGCCATAACAATAACAACAGCATGGTATTAGCACAAAAACAGTTAGGAAAACCAAAGGATCAGAATAGAAGATCCAGGCATGAACCCACACATCTATAGCCAAATAAGCTTCAAAAAAGGAGCCCAAACACACAATGGAGAAAAGACAGCCTCTTCAACAAACGCTGCTTAGAAAACTAAATAGCCACATGCAGAAGACTAAAACTAGATCCCTGTCTTTCACCTGTACCAAAATCAACTCAAAGTGAATCAAAGACCTTAATATAAGGCCTGAAACTTTGAAATAACTCCAAGAAGCCTTAGGAAATACACTAGAACAGATAGGTACAGGGAACAACTTCCTAAACAGAACTCAAAAGGCTCAGCATCTAAGAGAAACAACGAACAAACTAAAGACCTTCTGCACAGCAAAAGAAACAGTCACCAGACTCAGGAGACAGCCCACAGAATGGGAGAAAATCTTTGCCAGCTACTCATCTGATAAGGAACTAATATCCAGAATCTACAGGGAACTCAAAAAACTCATCCCCCTAAGAATCAACACCCCAGTGAAGAAATGGGCACATGAATTAAACAGGGAATTCTCAAAGGAAGAGGTACAAATGGTCAGTAAATATATGAAGTGTTCAATTTCCCTGATTATAAAAGAGATGCAGATCAAAACAACACTTAGATTTCATCTCACCCCAGTTAGAATGGCCATAATCAAGGGTAATGACAATGCTGGTGAGGATATAGTGAAACAGGAACCCTTATAAACTTCTGGTGGGAATGCAAATTAATATGACCACAATGGAAAGCAGCATGGAGATTCCTCAAAAAACTAGAGATAGAACTGCCATATGATCCAGTGATACCACTCCTAGGCATCTACCCAAAAGAATGTAAAACAGGATACAGTGGAGACACCTATACACCAATGTTCATTACAGCACTATTCACAATAGCCAAGCTCTGGAAACAACCCAGATGCCCTACAACTGATGAATGGATCATGAAATTGTGGTATACATACACAAGGGAGTATTACTCAGCAACAAGGAATAATGACATGGGGTTTGATGGTAAATGGATGTAATTGGAGGACATCATGTTAAGTGAAGTTAGCCAGGATCAGAAACACAAAAGATGCATGTTTTCTCTCATATGTGGAAGATAGATCCAAAGATAAACATATATACAAAAGCAAACATGATCATATACAAACTCAGATGTAGAACATGTTTGTAACAGTGGAACTACTCTATGGAACTCAGGGAAAAAGGGAAAGGAAAAGAGAATGATAGAGCAACAGTAATATTGCACACCACAAGATGTGAAGGTAGAGGATATACGAATGTGTATTGAAAATTGTTGAAAAACAGGGGGTGGGAGGTAAAGGAGTAAGGGATAGTATTCAAAGGAATTGAACAGACCAAAGTAAAGCACACTGACAGTGGGCATGCATTGAGGCACCCCTTTGAACATCAACTCAAATATTAATTACAAAACCAGGACTATAAAACAGGCACAGTGTGTGTGCAGGGGGTGATGCGGGGCACTAGTAGAATAGGAAAGAGTGAAGGAAGGAGATTAAGGTGACAGTATATGGTTGAAGGACTTCACATACCTATATGAAACAGAACTAAGAAACCTCTTGCAATTGCTTTAAGTGGGGTGGGGTGGGGGTTGAGGGAGAGAGACGGTGGGGGCAATGTAAATAATGTGCAATGTAAGACTGACCAGGAATGTCACTGCAAATCCATTCCTTTCCCCAGCCTCCATATAATGAATACATGCTAATTAAAAAATTTATAATAAAAAAATTTTACAGAATCCCTGCTCTACCCCTCCAAGCCATGAGACTTTTGCTAGCCTTGGTTTCCTCAATTACTAAGTAACTGCAAGTCCTAACAGCCTCAGGGTAGTTTAGGATTAAAAATAATGCAGGTCATATGTAGCATAGCAGGAGCTCAGTAAGTAGTGTGGCTATGATCACATTATTATTAGAATGATTGCAACGACTGCACCCAAGCCTTTGCTCAAATGGTTTCCCTGGAGGATTCCAAGATGGTGGCTGGAGAGAGGAAGCAGAAAGCATGCTTCCTAAAGTACAATCTTGGAGAGACGCTGCAGATACACCTTACAGGAAAAACCACCAAGAAGAGGCAAAATTTTGACTCCTCCACACCCCCCAGACTGCGCATAGCATCCCCACTTCACATAAAATGGAGAAACCAGGAGGGCCCCCCACACCACCGCCAAATGGCAGTGCCCAGACAGCTTGGGAAGACGCAGACCACAAGGTGAGCTAAGCAGCACATGTTACACCCACAGATAATCCTGGGCCAGATCAGCATAGCCCCCTAGACAGACTGACCTCCACCCAGGGAAAAACAAGAAACTGAATAATAAACAACAACAAAAAAGACACATGGCAAAGAGGGCGGGGAGCCCTGAGCACCGAAGGGGGAAGGGCAATCCCTCACGGAACTGTAAATAAACAAACCGGCCAGAGAAGGAAGGAGTGGCGGCACCCGCCCTGCAACCAGGAGTGGGAAAGCTGGTAAAAGTGGTGGTGGGAGGAAAACTCCACAGGAGAGGGGGGAAGGCCCACTTCCCACGTGAACTGTAAATAAACATGCCGACCTCAGAAAGCGGGTGCAGTGTTACCTCCCCCAGTGTGCTTGGAAAGGGGAAAACTTGTAACAGTGGCATCTCGCCCAGGAGAATTCTAAGTAAACAAAGCCTGTGGGGGGGGGGCTAGGTGAGTGTTAAGCTCACTCCTGAGATCTGCATAAATAAAGCCTCCAGCAACAGCAGGCTGATAGCACCGGGCAGGTGAGCCACAGCCTCAGATAGCCATTCACAGACCTGTCTCCAGACTCTTTTTTTTTTTTTCTCTCTCTTCCGTTGAGGAGACAACAACCGAACTACACCTGCATGCTGAAAACCTTACTGAAACTGTATTGCCTTTGAACTTGGGACACTTTGTGGGTTTGTTTGTTTGGTTGGTTGGTTTGGTTTGGTTTGGATTTTTTCCCCTTTGATGAGACAACAACAGAACTACTTCTGAGACACCATCTCCAGGATTGGAGGCTGAGGGACTAACACCAAAATTTTTAAGACTGAAACTTTATTGCATTTAAAGTTGGAGATTTTTTTTTCTGTCTCTCTAATGCCTATTTAGCTTACTGTTGATTAGTACACTATCTCTCCCTGTTTATATCTTTGAAACTTTTGTTTGTTTTGGGTTTTTTTTACTTGTTTGTTTATTTGTTTTTCCCTTTTTCTTTAACTTCTTTGCTTTCCCTCTCCTCTCACCCTTCCATTCTAAATATCACCATTATTATTACAAGCTAGAAAATACTTAATTGCACACAGTACAAGGACAATAACAACACCAAGGGCAATGATGGGAAGACAGAAAACCAGGGAAACCAGTTTCCCCACAACAAAAAAATAGTACAGGAACCAGAGGGAAATGAAGAAAACAGATACTCAGATCCAGACTCCAACAAAATGAAGATAAACTATGCCAAAGAACCCAGTGAAGCTCACAAGAATAATCTAAAAGAAGAAATCCTACAGGTAATCAATGAGAATTTTATAGAGATGATACTGGATAAGGTCAACCAAAATGTACAGGAGACACTCAAGAAATTCTAAGACAACAAAAATAGAGAATTTGAAAAAGCACAAGAAGAAATAAAAGAAACCATAGATACACTGTATAAACACCAAAGTGAAACAAAGAACACAATTAATAAAGAGATAAATGAACTAAGGATGAAAATAGACATTAAAGAGGAAGAAACTCAGGATATGGAAAAAAGAACGAAACAGAACTGCAAAACAAAATGGAAGGCCAATACAGCAGAATAGAACAAACAGAAGACAGAATCTCAGAACTAGAAGATGAAATGGTAATTAAAGGAAAAACCAAAGAACTATTAGTTAAACAACTCAATATCTGTGAAAAGAAAATGCAAGAACTCACTGACTCCATCAAAAGACCAAACCTGAGAATCATGGGCATTGATGAAGGAGAAGAGGTGCAAACAAAGGGAATGCGTAATATATTCAACAAAATAATAACAGAAATGTTCCCAAATCTAGAGAAAGATATTCCCATACAGATGCAAGAGGCCTCCAGAACACCAAACAGACAAGATCAAAATAGAACTACCCCATGGCATATAATCATTAAAACAACAAGTACAGAGACCCGAGAAAGAATACTGAAGGCTGTAAGAGAGAAAAAACAAATAACATACAAAGGTAAACCCATCAAAATCACAGCAGACTTCTCAACAGAAACATTAAAAGCAAGAAGAGCTTGGGGTGAGATCTTTTGGGCACTGAATGAAAATAACTTCAATCCTAGGATACTCTACCCAGCAAAACTATCATTCAAAATAGATGGAGCAATAAAAGTGTTTCATGATAAGTAGAAACCAAAACAATATGTGACCACAAAACTACCACTATAAAAGATTCTTCAAGGGATTCTGCACACAGAAAGTAAAACCCAACATAACCATTAAAGGACAGGCAGAACCAAACTACAGGAAAAGAAAAAGCAAGAAAGTAGAGAGTAACCTCAACTTAGGTACAAACAATCAAACCTTCAAAAAACTAAGACAACTAAATGACAGGAATCACCACATACCTATCAGTACTAACACTTAATGTTAATGGACTTAATTCACCCATCAAAAGGCACTGTTTGATGAACTGGATTAAACAGGAAGATCCAACAATTTGTTGCTTACAGGAGACCCATCTCACCGACAGAAATAAGCATAGGCTTAGGATGAAAGGCTGGAAGAAGAATTACCAAGCCATTGGCCCACAAAAACAGGCAGGAGTAGCAATACTTATCTCTGACAAAGTAGACTTCACACCTACATTGATCAAACGAGATAAAGAAGGACATTCCATACTAATAAAAGGAGAAATAGACCAAAAGGAAATAACAATTATCAACCTGTATGCACCCAATGTCATCGCACCCAGTTTCATCAAACATACCCTGAAAGACCTAAAAGCATATATTAACTCCAACACAGTGGTTGTGGGAGACTTTAACATCCCATTATCATCAATAGATAGGTCATCCAAACAAAAAATCAATAAAGAAATCCAAGATCTAAAATATACCATAGATCAAATGGACCTAGTTGATGTCTACAGAACATTTCATCCAACTTCTACTCAATATACATTCTTCTCAGCAGCGCATGGAACCTTCTCCAAAATAGATCGTATCCTAGGGCACAAAGCCAGCCTCAGCAAATATAAGAAAATAGAAATTATACCACACATTCTATCTGATGACAATGCAATAAAACTAGAACTCAACAACAAAAATAAAGACAAAAAACATGCAAACAGCTGGAAACTGAATACATCATTGCTTAATGAACAATGGGTCATTGATGAAATAAAAGAGGAAATTAAAAAGTTCCTGGAAGTCAATGAAAAGTAAAATACAACCTACCGGAACCTATGAGACACAGCAAAGGCAGTCATGAGCAGAAAGTTTATAGCCATGAGTGCATATATTAAAAAAACTGAAAGACCCAAAATCAATGACCTAATGATACATCTCAAACTCCTAGGGCTGGGATGTAGCTCAGTGGTACAGCGCTTGCCTAGCATGCGTGAGGCCCTGGGTTCGATCCCAGCACCAAAAAAGAAAAGACAAAAAAAACCTCTCCCCTCAAACTCCTAGAAAAACAAGAACAAGCAAATCCCAAAACAAATAGAAGGACAGAAATAATAAAAATAAGAGCTGAATTCAATGAAATAGAAATGAAAAAAAACACAACGAAGAATTAATGAAACAAAAGTTGGTCCTTTGAACTTTGAGCACATGATAAAAGCTTTAGCACACAAGGGAGGGGTGAGGATAGGTAAGACACCTAAAAAACTAGCTAGCATTTGTTGCCATAACGCAGAGAAACTAAAGCAGATACCTTAAAAGCAACTGAGGCCAATAGGAAAAGGGGACCAGGAACTAGAGAAAAGGTTAGATCAAAAAGAATTAACCTAGAAGGTAACACACATGCACAGGAAATCAATGTGAGTTTATATGAAATCAATGTGAATTTATATGGAAACATAGGAAGCCACGAATAGCCAAGGCAATACCCAGTCAAAAGAACAATACAGGAGGTATCACAATACCTGATTTCAAACTATATTACAAAGCAGTAGGAATAAAAACAGCATGGTACTGGCACAAAAACAGACATGAAGACCAGTGGAACAGAACAGAGGACCCAGATATGAAGCCACAAAATTATAACCAACTTGTCTTTGACAAAGGAGCTAAAAATATACGATGGAGAAATAGCAGCCTCTTCAACAAAAACTGCTGGGAAAACTGGTGAGCAGTCTGCAAAAAACTGAAACTAGATCCATGTATATCACCCTATACCAAGATTAACTCAAAATGGATCAAGGATCTTAATATCAGACCACAAACTCTAAAGTTGATACAGGAAAGAATAGGAAATACTCTGGAATTAGTAGGTATAGGTAAGAACTTTCTCAACGAAACCCCAGCAGCACAGCAACTAAGAGATAGCATAGATAAATGGGACCTCATAAAACTAAAAAGCTCTGCTCAACAAAAGAAATGGTCTCTAAACTGAAGAGATCACCCACAGAGTGGGAGAAAATATTTGCCAACTATACATCAGACAAAGGACTGATAACCAGAATATACAGGGAACTTAAAAAACTAAATTCTCCCAAAACTAATGAACCAATAAAGAAATGGGCAAGTGAACAAAACAGAACTTTCTCAAAAGAAGAAATTCAAATGGCCAAAAAGCACATGAAAAAATGCTCACCATCTCTAGCAATAAAGGAAATGCAAATTAAAACCACACTAAGATTCCACCTCACCCCTGTTAGAATAGCCATCATTAGCAACACCACCAACAACAGGTGTTGGCGAGGATGCGGGGAAAAAGGAACCCTCTTACACTGTTGGTGGGAATGTAAACTAGTACAACCACTCTGGAAAAAAATTTGGAGGCTACTTAAAAAGCTAGACATTGATCTACCATTTGATCCAGCAATACTACTCTTAGGGATATACTCAAAAGAATGTGACACAGGTTACTCCAGAAGCACCTGCACACCCATGTTTATTGTGGCACTATTCACAAGCCAAGTTATGGAAACAGCCAAGATGCCCCACCACTGACGAATGGATTAAGAAAATGTGGTATCTATACACAATGGAATTTTATGCAGCCATGAAGAAGAACAAAATGTTATCATTCGCTGGTAAACGGACAGAATTGGAGAACATCATTCTGAGTGAGGTTAACCTGGCCCAAAAGACCAAAAATCTTATCTTCTCCCTTATATGTGGACATTAGATCAAGGGCAAACACAACAATGGGATTGGACTTTGAGCACATGATAAAAGCCAGAGCACGCACTGGAGGGGTGAGGATAGGTAAGACACCTAAAAAACTAGCTAGTATTTGTTGCCCTTAACACAGGGAAACTAAAGCAGATACCTTAAAAGCAACTGAGGCCAATAGGAGAAGGGGACCAGGAACTAGAGAAAAGGTTAGATCAAAAAGAATTAACCTAGAAGGTAACACCCACGCACAGGAAATCAATGTGAGTCAATGCCCTGTATAGCTATCCTTATCTCAACCAGCAAAAACCTTGCTCCTTCCTATTATTGCTTATACTCTCTCTACAACAAAATTAGAAATAATGGCAAAATAGTTTCTGCTGGGTATTGAGGGGGTAGAGGGGAGAGGGAGGGGGAGGAGTGGGTGGTAAGGGAGGGTGTAGGGGCAGCGGTGAGAAATGGCTCAAGCCTTGTATGCACATATGAATAATTAAAAAAAAAGAAAAGAAAAGTTAGTCCTTTGAAAAAATAAACAAGATCGACAGACACCTGGCAAACCTGACTAAAATGAGGAGAGAAAAAAACCAAATTAGTAGAATCAAGAATGCAAAAGGGGAGATAACAACAAACACCATGGAAGTCCAGGAAATCATCAGAGACTACTTTGAGAACCTATATTCAAATAAATTTGAAAATCTTAAAGTAATGGACAGATTTCTAGATACATATGATCATCCAAAACTGAACCAAGAGGATATTAATCACCTGAATAGATCTATAACACAAAATGAAATTGAAGCAGCAATCCCCAAAAAGAAAAGTCCAGGACCTGATGGATTCTCGGCTGAATTCTATCAGACTAAAGAAGAACTGACACCAACCCTCCTTAAACTGTTCCACGAAATAGAAAGGGAAGGAAAACTGCCAAACACATTTTATAAAGCCAGTATTACACTTATCCAAAAACCAGGCAAAGACACCTCCAAAAAGGAGAACTAGAGGCCAATCTCCTTAATGAACATTGATGCAAAAATCCTCAATAAAATAATGGTAAACCAAATTCAACAACATATCAAAAAGATCATTCTCCACGACCAAGTAGCTTCATCCCAGGAATGCAGGGGTGGTTCATCATACAAAAATCAATAAACGTAATAAACCACATTAACAGAAGCAAAGACAAAAACCACTTGATCACCTCAATAGATGCAGAAAAAGCCTTGGATAAGATCAACACCACTTCATGATAAAAGCTCTAAGAAAACTAAGAATAGAAGGAAAGTACCTCAACATTATAAAAGGTATATATCACAAACCTACAGCCAGCATTATACTTAACGGAGAAAAATTAAAACCATTCCCTCTAAAATCAGGAACCAGACAAGGATGCCCACTATCTCCACTCCTATTCAACATAGTACTGGAATTCCTAGCCAGAGCAATTAGGCAAGAAGAAGGAATAAAAGGAATACAAATAGGTAAAGAAACTATCAAAATATCCCTATTTGCAGACAATATGATCCTATACCTTAAAGACCCAAAAAACTTTACTCAGAAGCTCCTAGACACCATCAACAGCTAAAGCAAGGTAGCAGGATATAAAATCAACATAGAAAAATCTTTAGCATTTCTATACAGTACTAATGAATAAACTGAGAAAGAATATATGAAAACAATTCCATTCACAATAGCCTCAAACAAAATCAAATACCTAGGTGTAAACCTAACAAAGGATGTGAATGACCTCTACAAGGAAAACTATACACTTCTGAAGAAAGAGACTGAGGAAGACTATAGAAAGTGGAAAGATCTCCCATGCTCATGGATTGGTAGAATCAACATAGTAAAAATGTCAATACTCCCAAAAGTAATCTACATGTTTAATGCAATTCCCATCAAAATTCCAATGATATTCATTAAAGATCTACCATAAAATTTATATGGGAACACAAGAGGCCACAAATAGCCAAGGCAATACTCAGTCAAAAGAACAATGCAGGAGGTATCACAATACCTGACTTCAAACTATATTACAAAGCAATAACAATAAAAACAGCATGGTACTGGCACAAAAACAGACATGAAGACCAGTGGAACAGAATAGAGGATCCAGATATGAAGCCACACAACTATAACCAACTTGTCTTTGACAAAGGCACTAAAAATATACGAAGGAGAAATAGCAGCCTCTTCAAAAAAAACTGCTGGGAAAACTGGGGAGCAGTCTGCAAAAAACTGAAACTAGATCCATGTATATCACCCTATACCAATATTAATTCAAAATGGATCAAGGATCTTAATATCAGACCACAAACTCTAAAGTTGGTACAGGAAAGAGTAGGAAATATTCTGGAAGTAATAGGTATAGGCAAGAACTTTCTCAATGGAACCCCAGCAGCTCAGCAACTAAGAGATAGCATAGATAAATGGGACTTCATCAAACTAAAAAGCTTCTGCTCAACAAAAGAAATGGTCTCTAAACTGAAGAGATCACCCACAGAGTGGGAGAAAATATTTGCCAGCTACACATTAGACAAAGGATTGATAACCAGAATATATAGGGAACTTAAAAAACTAAATTCTCCCAAAACTAATGAACCAATAAAGAAATGGGCAAGTGAACTAAACAGAACTTTCTCAAAAGAAGAAATTCAAATGGCCAAAAAGCACATGAAAAAATGCTCACCATCTCTAGCAATAAAGGAAATGCAAATTAAAACCACACTAAGATTCCACCTCACCCCTGTTAGAATAGCCATCATTAGCAACACCACCAACAACAGGTGTTGGTGAGGATGTGGGGAAAAAGGAACCCTCTTACACTGCCGGTAGGAATGTAAACTAGTACAACCACTCTGGAAAAAAAATTTGGAGGCTACTTAAAAATCTAAACATTGATCTACCATTGATCCAGCAATACCACTCTTGGGGATATACCCAAAAGAATGTGACACAGGTTACTCCAGAGGCACCTGCACACCCATGTTTATTGCAGCACTATTCACAATAGCCAAGTTATGGAAACAGCCAAGATGCTCCACTACTGATGAATGGATCAAGAAAATGTGGTATCTATACACAATGGAATTTTATGCAGACATGAAGAAGAACGAAATGTTATCATTCACTGGTAAATGGATGGAATTGGAGAACATCATTCTGAGTGAGGTTAACCTGGCCCAAAAGACCAAAAATCATATGCTCTCCCTTATATGCAGACATCAGATCAAGAGCAAACACAACAAAGGAATTAGACTTTGAGCACATGATAAAAGCGAGAACACACAAGGGAGGGGTGAGAATAGGTAAGACACCTAAAAAACTAGCTAGCATTTGTTGCCCTCAACGCAGAGAAACTAAAGCAGGTACTTTAAAGCAACTGAGGCCAATAGGAGAAGGGGACCAGGAACTAGAGAAAAGGTTAGATCAAAAAGAATTAACCTAGAAGGTAACACACTCGCACAGGAAAGCAATGCAAGTCAACTCCCTGTATAGCTATCCTTATCTCAACTAGCAAAAACCCTTGGTCTTTCCTATTATTGTTTACACTCTCTCTTCAACAAAATTAGAGATAAGTGCAAAATAGTTTCTGCCGGGAAGCGAGGGGTAAGGGGGGTAAGGGAGGGTGCGCAGGGGGTAGGTGGGGAGGTGAGGGGGGAAGGGGGGAGTTGGGGGGGCGGTGGGAAGGGGGGAGATATGACCCAAACATGGTATGCACATAATGAATAAAATAAAAAGTAAAAAAAAAATTTTTACTAACATGCCAACCTATTCAGTCACTGGATAGAGGTACCAGAGGGAGGTTCCCAATTTAGCTAAAAGAAAATCAACCATTCACAAGAATGTTTTTGTCATTTCTCCTTTTCTTATTTTACAAGCCTCAAGAAATACTGATAAATTGAATTTATTGGGAACCCTTTCTTCACCTTGACTAATTTCAGCATTTCATCCCTGCAGAATTACCTGCCCAGTACACACAAAAGTTTTTGTAAACTAAATGCTAATCAATCACTAAGGACGTACCACTATTGTTATTTGTTGATGCCCACAGTTACATAATTTTGTGATGCATAAATTTTTTCTACTTTACAAAATTTATACTGTAACATAGCTCTTCAAGAATGTTGGGGCTCCTCTCAGATGTTTATTTCTCATAGTAGTTATAAAAGTTATGTCTTGTGAGTAGGTTTAAATAACAAATCCATTCTAACATCCTCATTTCCACAGGCCTTTGAATCCCTTCCTTTACATCATGCCAGGACAAGTCCTACAGTTCTAATATGCTCACTAATATCTGACTTTTGATTTGTTTCAGCCAACCAACCAAATAAACTGTTGGAGTCCTTCCTAACTCTCTGAGCTACAATATTATATGTAGAATCTCACTGGGTGTGCATGCATCAGTAGACTCTGCCCCTTCCAACTTTATATCCCTTCTATCATTATCTCACTCTTTCAAAATCTATTCCTACATGTACTTCTCAGATTTTTGTCCATATAAATTTTTTAAATCAGGTAGTTCTTTTGAAATATAGAGTACTTTTCTCATGAGTTGTATTTTTCCCTCACTTTTAAGGGTCTGCTGGGACTTGAATCTAGTTATAGATGTAGAAGCAATAAAAAGGTACTGGAGTGGGTGCTGGGGAGAGTCAGCATTGTCTTATCTGGTAGCTGCCTAAGGGGAGGCCATTATAAATTCCTCATCTAGCTCAAACTGAAGTAGAGAGACCATATCCCCTGGGAATCAGATGGCCTCTTCCTTTGGCAAAGAAGACTTAGAATTCAGTGTGTCAGTTCCCCCAGATTTATCAGTCTTCCCACACAACTTCACTCCAATTTACAGGAATCCATCCTCTCCTAATCAATGACTTCACTTAAACAGACACTTTGCGAAGCTTGGAATTTAATATGTATTATATGGCCAGCTTTAGGATGAAATTCTGCATGTGATTTTCAGCAATCTCAACCCTGTGGGTATAGGCATTGAGTCTCTCTTGCAGCACATACAGAAGCTTTCTGGTCCTTTAGCAGTGTTTAAGCTAAGAATTTGAATCCATGAGCTCATCCTTTTTTTTTTAGGACTTTGACCAGTGACATTGGTGACTTTAGTGACAAGTCAACTTCACTGAACTAGATTTCCAAAAATGTTCAAAAGTACCATATGTACAGTCCCCAGCTCTTTCATTCTTATAAATGGTTGATTAGAAGTGTCCAGTGGAGATATTTTGCATATCTCTATTGACATATCATACTATGAACTATCAATACTTTCTTGAAATAATTGAAATTGAAATAATCATGAGAATCTTTAAGTCTAATCACTTAGAAATCCAACTCTAGAAACTCCAGTACCAGTTTAACAAACTAAATTCTGTTCCTTTAGAACCATTACCAAAATCTGTATTAGCCTGGGTTCTCCAAAGGGACAGGATCGATAGGACCTATCTATCTATCTATCTGTCTATCTAAATCTGACTATATCCATAGGTATATGGATAAAGATTTTGAAAGGAAGAGGATAATGAGAGAGAGGGGCAGATTGAATGATTTATTTTAAGGACTTGATTCATGTAATTATGAAGGCTAAGAAGTTAAGAAGACCAAGATCCTCAGATTCAAGAGACTTGATGGCATAGTTTCAGTTCAAGTCTGAGTACAAGGGTAGGAAAGGACTGATGTCCCAACTCAAAGACAATTCATTCATTCATTAGGGCTTAAGTGATGTTTTATTTTTATAACTTCCTAATCAGTTTTTAAATGTGCTTTCAAAATAAAGGGGGGAAAAAGATTGTGTGAAAACAGAAAGAGAATGTATGTTTCTTGTGGACTTCCAGGGCATCTTAATTCTTAGAAGAACCCTATTATATGTTTATTTAAAATCCACATTTAACTGGCTAATTCTGGCAACCTTAATCTTGAATCAGTTCCTGCATTGCTTGTTCTGGTCCTCTCTTCCTGTTAGTTCTATAGACAAACCCTCACTGCCTAAGACCTGATCACCAGTTCTTGATCATCTGCTATCACCAAGATCATCACATGTTGACAGCCCCCATAGGCACACTGCATGCTCTATCCTCCTGTGGATTCCCACAGGCTGGGATTCTTCCATGCTCATCCTGGCCTGGATGTGGCTGGTCAGCCCTTCAGCTACAGTCAAATCTTCTGGAGACTACACCTAACAATGGGACAGTCTGCCCTCACCCCATCTACAATCTGCATCGCCTCAGTATCCATGTTCTTGACTGAGTATCCCACCAGCATAAAAACCACCCCAATTACATACAATAAAGATCCTGTGAGAAGGTACAGAATGTGGATAACAGCAACAACAACAACAACAACAAAAAACCTAAGAGAGGCATGTCTTAGCTCAGGGGCTGCAGAAAGAGCCCATAAAGGGAAAGTAGATAGGATTTGTGCTCGATATTTTTTTCAATAAACATATGAATATAAACATCAGGTTTATCAAATCAGTGAATTCCACAAGGCTGGGAAACATAGATAACTCACTGAATACTGGAATCAGAGCCAAAATCAACATGATGAAATTAAACAGGAATAATAGAAACTTAATTGTGCTTAGGGTGAGAACAGCCGTGACATATGCTGGCCAGCAGCTCAGATAAAAACCAGCATTTTGGTTCAACCCAAGCTCAAGATAGGAAATATCATGTAACAGGAAAAAACAAGACTTACAACTCAAACAAACCCCATCTCAAATGTTGATTTCACCATTAAATTGCTGTGAACCAAGCCTTTGACTCCTCAACATGACATGGGTACAATACCACACTCACTGAACTGTGAGAATTAACAAGGTAACACAGGCTGGGAAGACAGTCGGCGAGCATAGTGCCATACCCCACATCGCTAAGCACCTGGCACAACGTCCAGCCACCGATATGTGCAGTTAGGAACAGCACAGCATTTGACAATGGTGACAATATATTGAAACATTAACTTTTTTCACTATCTTTACTACAGGACGTCAGAAAAAGTGGGAAGACATTAATATTCATGAGCCAATATTTGAGTTCCTTAATGGCATTTATATTGCAGGGCTGAAGCCCTGCCAACCACCCTAACAGGCAAACCAGTCCCACAAAAATACCTGAATTTCAAGAAAGGAATTGGATCAATTGGTAGAAAAGTGTTGCTGGGGTTGGGGAAGATTTCAAGGGACTCCTGATTCAGGGGAAGAATGAAGGCAAATAGCAGACACCTGTGCTACATCCCCATGCAGACGCTGGTAAGAGGTGACAGGGCCTCTAATGGGTTCTGTCAAGAAGTTACAGTTTAAAAAAAAAAAAAAGCCACAGAAACTGACTACCAAGAGGCCTCCCATGAGGAGTTAAGCTGGTCTCAGAAACTGCAGGGTTGCCTGCCTTTGAGGCACTGTGTTAACTTAGGCAGTAAGCACAGCAACATTAGCATTGGGCTCAAGTCCAGACATGGGCTGGGAGAGGGCTCTAAGTCTCTTGCACAACCAAGGGGCAGAGCCAGGGTGGGATTGAATTTGATGACAGAGATCGGGGTTACTGGTTGCCAACTGAATGAACACATGCAGCAGACAGAAATGATGTAAAGGGATAAACATGGCACACATTTTCATTCAAATATCTACTAACTGTGAAGTAGAAAGAGCGTCTCTGAGCTCCATTTCCTTCATCTCTAAAACAGAAAAATAATACCTAATTCACAAAGATTTGGGGAAGATTATATGATAAAGTTTATTCAAAACTCCTAGCAGAGTTTTTAGGGTAGTGTGAATGCATTTCATACACATTTGAATTCTGTGGACTTAAAATAGCACAATAAAATACAAGCCTCGCTATATAGCAAAATCTGAAATGCAAACCCCACTTTTTTCTATGTGAAAATGTATCTTGAAGGGCTGGTGGAGTGGCTCAAGTGGTAGAGCACCGGTCTAACAAGCATTAGGCCCTGCACTCAAACCCCTCCAAAAAAAAAGAAAGTAAGAAAAAGAAAATGCATCTTGAGTGGTAACATTTACTATTAAGCAATTAGATATGAAGAATAAGAAGAAAAACAGTCTAGGATGACTCTCTCCCACCAGATATAATTTGAGTGACAAATGATGCCATTTACCAAGAAAGGCTGGAATTATGGAGCAGTATGTGGTAGTACTGAAAGAGGGGTGGATATTGTATTAAAATCACCCAGAGACTAATGATGGAGGGGGAATAATGGCGAAGCATTGACTTAGCCCTTACAAACATCATCATAAAAGTCAATGGTTACCCCTATAGCAACCTAAAGAGAAATCATCATTTAAGAAATGAACAGAAAACAGGGTATATTGTCACCAAGGCTAAGGTTTATAGTGAAGAAGGCTTCTATTAGTGTCAGATAACAGGTCAATAGAGCCATAAAATGTTCACTAGGTCAATGGTGAGTCTAGCGAGAAAAGGTCCAGTGTGTGTGTGTGGGGTGGGGAGGGTTACAAGGAAGCTATATGAGTGTCTGCTTTAAGGGAGTAAGATTTGCACTGGATGCTGCATTGATCAGATACCTCTGGGCACTGTTTAGTGTGAAGTAATGACTAGAAGAAGAGCCTTTGGATAGGAGGAGCATCAAGATTAATCATGGAAATAGAGGATAAACCAGAAAATTCCAGAAAAACCAAACATGTCAGTCATCTTGTAGGGAAAGAAGAAAAACAAAACAGAAGGAGAGGAAAGAAATGTAAAATGATGTACAGTCTTTTAACCACAAGAGTGACAGTAGCCAAGAGCACAAAGGGAACACAGTAGGCATCAGACCCCATGGATTTAAGAGTCTTAGCACAGTACCTTCATTGCTCCCTATTGCTCTGGAAAGGACTCCTTAATGATGCAAACAGCATTATGGGAAGATCCTTCAGCTATGAAGCAAATCATAACCAGCACAGAGACTTATATGATCTATGTATTTCTACCTGGGAGATTAATTTGAACCTGGGTACTCTATAGGCACTCTAGGATGCTGCTTCTTCTACTGATTCTGACTCAGTGTTGAGTGTAAATTAGGATGTTATGTATCTACATTGTCTTGTGTAGCTTTCTCTCACATTGTTACTTGAAGGGAAAGTTCAGGACGAAGGCAAAGTGGGAACTCAGTATAAAGGTATGAAGTGATCCAGGCAACCTATTACCTGGAAAGCCCCCTACCCTGCAGAGGGCTGAGTCCAATCTACTTTATAAGGAACCTACACATGATAAAAGCAAGAGCACACAAAGGAGGTGTGAGGATAGGTAAGACACCTAAAAAATTAGCTAGCATTTGTTGCCCTCAACGCAGAGAAACTAAAGCAGATACCTTAAAAGCAACTAAGGCCAATAGGAGAAGGGGACCAGGATCTAGAGAAAAGGTTAGATCAAAAAGAATCAACCTAGAAGGTAACACACATGCACAGGAAATCAATGCAAGTCAACTCCCTGTATAGCTATCCTTATCTCAACTAGCAAAAACCCTTGTTCCTTCCTATTATTATTATTGCTTATACTCTCTCTTCAACAAAATTAGAGATAAGGGCAAAATAGTTTCTGCCGGGTATTGAGGGGTTGTGGGAGAGAGGGAGGGGGCGGAGTGGGTGGTAAGGGAGGGGGTGGGGGCAGGGGAGAGAAATGACCCAAGCATTGTATGCACATATGAATAATAAAACAATAAAAATTAAATTAAAAAAATTACTTCAAAAAAAAATAAGGAACCTACAAATAGGGAATTCTTAGAAGATGGAAGTTAAGAGAGTGTCAGGAATAGGGACAGGGAGAGTTGAGAATAGAACAAATCACAGAACAGTTGAGTAAACTGGGAATGAATGGGTAACCAGAAAATAAAATGATAGCTATTCTTAAATAATTGACAACTTTGGCTGTATTCTTTCTAGATGCAGCAGAAAGAACTAGGGACAAAACATACTGAGGAGGCAATTAATCTTCTTTGATATAAAAAATGACTTTCTGATGAGCTAATTCTTCCCAAAATGGAACAGAATGCATCTCAAAGTCAACAGACTCCTCCAGCACAGAAAGCACAAGACCAGACACTGGGTAAACATTATTTTAATGGAGATATTTCATTCTCTTGGCCTCATATCTCCATCTGGAAATACCTCAATAGCCCTCCGATCCCGTTCTCTTCCTCAGCAGAAGAGGAACAACATACCTGACTGGGGAGTTTGGGAGAAAGAACCAGGGCTGCAATTTCAACTCCTGCTTATCCTGCCTCAATGTGAATGCAAGTTCCATGTATCCTGGTCTCCACAGCATAGGAGTGATCTGCTGTTCAGCTGTGCAGTGACTAACGGGTGATGCTACTTGATTCAGAAACAAAAAATGAAGCACTAGCCTTGGTCACTGATCTTAAGACATCATCTCCTATCAGCTGTATCTGATACTATTTCATCTCCAGCTACCTATTTTTCAATTGTTTGCAACTGAGGAAGAGGGTATTATATCACCCTCTAAAACTTGAAGAATATCTGTGAAGAATATTGCCCTGAGGTTAGAGACATAACTCTAAAGTTGCTCTATATGTAGGACTCTGTGACTTTGTGGCTCTTCAGATACTTCTAGGACCTCATTCTAGGACAAGATTCTAGGACCAATGCCTCATTGGCATTTCAAATGCAATGATTCCAAAATTAAATTTCTCTCCCTCAAACTAGCTCATTTTCCCAGCATTGCTCCACATCAGATGCATCACAGGCCTCACATTGATGGAGATTTAAAAGGTTAAAGCTTCTAGATGGCAGGGAAGTTGGAAATGTCCTTGTCATGATTCCAAATTAATACCAACGTCATAGAGTGGTGTTTGAAAGCCTGGCTGTGATTGCCATGACCTAATGAGAGTACAGAGAAAAGAAAGAAGTCCAAGTTCAACATTCAGAGGTGCATTCAGATACCTCAGGTAGGGTGGGGGCCAGAAACCTATTGTGAGATTAGAGAAATAATTGCAAGAGAAAAGAACAGGGAAATGCCATGTCAACAAGCTACAAAAGAGCATTCCAAGAAAGACGCAAAATCAAAGAAGACAAGAAGTGGAGATAAGGAACAAGCATGTAAAGGTTCTGAATTCAAAGCTGGTGAAAACTCAAGGCACAGACAGTTCAAGTTAAAAAAAAAAAAAGACAGAAAATAGTCTAAGAAGTACCTGGGGTACTCTCGGAACACATAAGAAAGGCAACTAACCAAGACTGAAGGAGAGAAGAGAAGGTCCAAGTTAATCCTTCTGGAAGAGAGGACATCCATGCTGGGTCTAAGAAGGAGTGAGCCAGGCAAGGAAGAAGAGGAGAGGACCCTACACAGAGATGTGCAGAGGGAATGGTGGGAAAAGTTATATGGCCATAGAGGGTGCCCTGCACTTTGATATCATTGAGTAAATCATCAAGACTAGAGCCAAGGAGGCCCACGGGGAATGATTGAGGCTGCTCAAGCAACAGAGCACCTGCCTAGCAAGTGCTAAGCCTTGAGTTCAAATGAGAGAGAGAGAAAGAGAGAGAGAGAGAGAGAGAGAAAGAGAATGAAGCTGAAAGGTAATAAGGGGCTAAAACATAAAATGCCTCATGCAGCATGTGGAAGCTAATGGGAAGTCCAAGATAAGAGTTAACTCCCTGTATGGCTATCCTTATCTCAACCAGCAAAAACACTTGTTCCTTCCTATTATTGCTTATACTCTCTCTTCAACAAAATTAGAGATAAGGGCAAAATAGTTTCTGCTGGGTATTGAGGGGGTGGGGGGGAGAGGGAGGGGGCAGAGTGGGTGGTAAGGGAGGGGGTGGGGGCAGGGGGGAGAAATGACCCAAGCCTTGTATGCACATATGAATAAAATAAAAGAAAAGAAAAGAAAAAGAAAAGGGACATGAAAAAATGTTACATTAGAAGAACTCTGGTGGGCAAATAGAAAAATGAGTTGAGAGATCCAAGTGAAAGGTAGATGCTAAAAGACCAATTAAATGACTTTGACAACATCACTGACAGATGAATATCAGAGAGAATGAAGAGAAAAAGAAAGGGAGATTACCAGCTAAAAAGAAAAGGAACACATAGTGGGGGAATAAGAGAGAAGCCAAAAATAATTTCCAAATTCTGGATGAGTAAACTGAGTCAATGTTGGTGATGTCCATTTAGAAATACAATATAAAAGGAAGAAAAGATTGGACAGGATATAGGAGAAAGAGAAGGTGGAAGAAGGAAATGATGAGTTCTATTTTGGAAATGTTGAATTGGCTGTGCCTTTGGAACACCCAGGTAGAGACTGTCTAATGCAGTCTTTGATTGACTCACTGGACAGGTGGGAGGTAACGCCAAGAAGTTAAACAGCACATATAAGGAGGAATGTAGAATAATAACTCAAGAGGAAGGAAGGAAGGAAGGAAGGGAGGGAGGGAGGGAGGGAGAGAGGGAGGGTGGAAGGGAGAAAGGAGAAGCAGGTTGGTAGTTCTCTTCTATATCATGTTCACTTGCAGTGCAATAAAAGGAGGACTAACTTCTGAACCAAAAAAAACATGGATTTGTGAGTTAAAATTGATAAAATTGCTTCAATTCAGGACACAAGGCATCTAAAGCAGATGGTAAACTGCTAAAATGAATTGGCCTCCACCAACCATTTAAATGGAACATTGTATGGTATGGAAAGAAAACCACTTGGCAAGACAGAAAGTGTGAGTTAGGAATTAAGTGTTGTATGGGGTGTAGAGTGGGGGTGCGGGGTGGGGTGAGTCATGCATATAAGATCAATAAAGAAGCTGGCTCTTGCTCCTGGCATCATTCTTCCTGAGCCTGTCACCCCTCCAGTTGCCATTCAGTACTGCCCTGTCAAGGCCCTGACTGCCTCACTTATCCCTTCACTCCACATGCCATCTGGCCAAGAATTCTGTTGATATTTTGATTCTCACACACATCCTTTCCTTTTCATTCCTAATGATACTATCCTAGTGCTCATTCTTAGAGAAATTTCCTTCTGCCTCCAGACCTCACCCATTCCCTCGACCCATTCATAGCAGGAGAAGGAAGAAGGAAAAAAGATGAGATTGAAAAAGAACAGCTAAGTCTGTCATTGTATTCCTGCCCTAGAATGCTTCCTCACTGCCCACTGGTTAAAGCCTGTCACCTGAGTGGTCATTCAAGGCCTCAACAGCACATCTTGCCAAATTTATATGTGTTATTCCCAATGTAAATCCTCCATTCTAGCAAGACAGACTTACTCAGCAACCCCTTAAATGTTTATATCTCATTTTCCCTTTAATTCTTTCAGCACATATCCCTCAGAGAGAAGCCTTCCCTAACAGTACTATCTATGGTAGCACATACTAGTTGCTCTTCCTCTTTACCCTAATTTCTTTTCTTCATAGCATACGGCTACAGTTTTTTGTGTTCGTTGAATTGTTTGCTATCTGATTCTTCACACCAAGATATAAACCCCATAAGAGCAAGGTGATTATTTATCTAATCCACTGCTATTTTCCAGCACCTAAAATAGAATCTTTTGTATTGTAGGCGTCCAATAGATAATTACAAATTAAATAAATAGATTTTGATCAAGTGCCTACCTATTACAGTCTCTTAGATGCTAGAGATAAAGGAGTAATCCAAAAAGATGTAACCTCTAAATCCAAAGAGCATATAATTTAGTGGGAGAAATGAAAAGAAACAAGAATCTTTTAAAGAATCAATAACTATTTACAACAACAAGAAGTGCTATGAAGGAAAACAACAAGATCCTACAACAAAGGTTGATTTAGAGCTGGTGGTCAAGGGAATCCTCTCTAATGGGTGACATATAAGCTGAGACATGAAGAAAGAGAGCTCCAGTCAAGCTAACAGTGGGGTGAGGAATGTTCTAGGCAGGGACAAGAGCAAGCCCTTTCTAGGTTTTTCTGACTTTGCTCTTGACATTTTCCTTGGTTGTGATGCTAACTTACATCCAAGATTCATAGACATGTAGAGTTGGAAGTGATCCTAGAAGTCATCTAGCCCACCCTCACTTTACAGAAAACATAAACAGTCTCTGCAAAGGCCTTTCAAAATCTTTACACTGAGGTTGGGAGAAGCTGGATGCCTATGGGAGGTCAGTGAGTCAACAGTCAGTAAACTGAGTTAGAATCCAGACTTCCTGATCCCCATCCAGTGGCTTCTCCATCATTAGCCTTCTTAGTTCAGCATATTGATACCAGTAACTCCAACTGAGAAATTACTATATGCCGGGCATCGCTCTAAGCCCTTCATGCATATTAACTCAATTACTCTGCAAAGAGCGAATACAGGAGACACCAGCACCACCACCACCACCACCACCACCACCATCTTCACTTCCATCCTCATTTTACAAATGAGACAATTAGAAATAGAAGATTAAGCAGCATGCCAGGGACACACAGCCAATGGCAGAATTAGCACCACCACTCCTGACTCTAGTTTTTCATCTTCCACACGCTGCACCATGTTTGCAGGGGTGACTCCTGATAACATTAATGGAGATTTTGCAATTAAAAGTCATGAAAACTTTAGATTAAAATCATTGTGAGCTCTTTAACTGAGATCGTATTTCTGATTAAGGATGGAGTGATGAAAGTGAGGTCTGGAGGGAGAACAGCTTCTACCAAAAATAAACTGTTCCTAAAGCAATTTTTAGGGTTTTGTTTTATCTGCTTTTCACCGACACCACACATCAAGCCAACAGACACATAGTTCCTTGATAGAGCAATGCGGTTTTGGAACCTTCCCGTATCTGAAGGTCATGTAGTACATAGCTACAAAACCTGGAACCACTCTCAGCTGTGGTGAATTAAGGTCAGACTGACCCCCGAGGTTATCAAAACATGGATTTGGGAAGTCACTGAATATACTCTTTTGTTTTACAATTCCAAGCAATTTAATCAAACAAGCCCGAACCATCTGGTTCTTCTACAACATGGTGATTGTTTTAATAGCTATCCAGGTTTTGTTTTTCCCCAAGTGAGAAGATGAGTCATCAGCACTGTAAAATCTGAAGGTGATTTTATAACTGTTTTTGCAAGTCCACAAGCTTTATATTTTTTACAAACAAATAAGAAGTCAGAGTTGTTTAAAAATGCAAGACAACCATAAGGCAACACTTACATTATTAAGCTAATCAAACAATTTTACATCTTAAGACAACTGTGTTGCTTAACTACATTATTTAAACTTTCCAAATTCATCAACATAAGGCTTTTCTCTAAGTTGTCTGCCAAACAACAGAGAAGGAAGAAAAGCTTGGATTTTCATGGAAAATGGTCTTTGCCAACCCTCCCACTAGCTCTGAGTTTGGCCAGCAGTTTGACTGATAGTACATGAGCCCTACCATCTGCTAACTAAGCAGTGTTCTGTAATGGGCAAATGATACCAAAGAAATGATTGCAAAACAGAACCTGACTTGTTTTCATGAGTTGATGTAACTGGATCTAAGAAACAAGCCTATAGTTTTTGTGTGTTTTTCAAATAAGCTAAAATTGCATTTTCAAATTACTGTTCTCAATTATTCCTTTCAAACATTAAGCAGTATATATTATAAATTATAAATAGTTATATTATAAATCTGGATTAATTCAAAAATCTAATATTTAAAATTATAAATGAAACTCAGAACCAACTACAATTATATTTCCATACTTTCTGTAACTTTTTTCTCCAGTCCCTAAAAATTGGTTAACCAATGAAGTCACCAAATTAAATGCTATTTGTAAAAAATTATTTTAAAAATTAACTTTGCAACTCTATTACATTTTAATAAGCTTAACAAAGACAACTGTTCAAGGTATTAGTGTTAAAGCAATTAATTTCCAGTTTTACACTATTATATCAATATACTCTCTTACTATCTGTGCATTTTAGTGGACACTTAGCATGTAATTCCCTTAATTGGGAAAATTTTGAGACTATCTCTAAAAATAGTAGTGCTTTAGTGCCATATCAAGATTTAGTAACTTTAAAAAGAAAAAGGTTATCCTTGTGGTTTTTTTTAAGGGTAGTACAACTAAAGAGATAAGTAATGGTTCTTAATTATTGTTTTGAGTCTCACCAGTAAAATATTAATATATATATGAATATTTAATCACATATATATCCCATATATACATATAAATCCCATTTCTTTGGAAAAAAATAAAGATACATAGCCTATAATTTTAGCCAAAGAGGGGGAAAACCAGATTCTAGTCACAATTTTATAGTTGCCTGACTTTGGGAACATCACATATTTTCTCTGATTCTCAGCTGTCCCTTAAAACATGTCATTGAACTCCTGGCTATTCAATAAAGGCCCAGAAAGATGTTCTGATAGGACTAGGGATAAACTAGCCTTAGTGTAAAAGTTACTCTAGACTTTCCCTTTAAATAGATTGAATAGGGGCTGGGGATGTAGCTCAGTGGCAGAGTGCTTGCCTACTATGCTCAGGGCCCTGGGTTAGCAAAAAACAACAACAAAAAGGTTCAGATGTAAACTGAGACAATATTAAGTTTATTTTCAAGTAAATTAACTACCTGACTAAAATTCAAATCTTTTGTTTCTTTTTTTCTTTTTTGTTTTAGATGAACTAGGGTTTAAACTCAGGGTTTTGCGCTTGCTAGGCAAGCGCTCTACCACTTGAGCTACGCTTCCAGCACTTTTAGCTTTAGCTGTTTTTCAGATAGGGTCTCACACTTTTGCCCAGGGCCAGCTTCTGACTTCAATCCTCCTACCTATACCTCTCAATTAGCTGGGATTGTAGATGGGAACCACCACACATGGCCTAAAGACAACTGAGCCCAGGGTGATGGATCACACTTGTAATCCTCAGGAGGCAGAGACTGGGAGAATCATGGTTTGGGGTCAGCCCAGGAAAAGTATTCTTGAGACCCCATATCAACCAATAAAAGTTGGGCATAGTGGTATGCACCTGTCATACCAGCTATACAGGAAACAAACAAGAGTATCATGGTCCAGGATAGCCTAGGCATAAATGTGAGATCATATCTCCAAAATATCTAAAACAAAAAGGGCTGGGAGCATGGATCAAGTGGTAGAGTGTCTGCCTACTAAGTGTGAAGCCCTGAGTTCAAACCCCAGTTCTGCCAAAACACACACACACACACACACACACACACATACACACACACTCCTGGATCCCTTCCCCTACCCTCTTCCTTTCTTTTTCTCATACAGGCCAGTTCCAAAGTCATCAGGCCAAGCAGAGTAGGCATCCATGACAGGTAACAGGTGCAAAAAGAGCTGAGGTCAAAGTAGGGTTTCAGACTGAATGTGGAAAGGAGGATGATATTCACTCAATGGAGTAGGCAGATGACCGAGAGTTTTGGAGACTTAGAAGAGAGAGGAGGTTATCCCCAAGGAGAAATTGTCCAAAGTGGACCCAAGAGGGAATGGAAAGCAAACTGAGAAAGTGTGGATTATTGTCAGAGGCTGGAAGCCAAGGCAGGTGGGGCCCAAGAAGAGGACATCTCCACTTAGAGAATGCAATGAGAAAAACACAACAGAATCTCATGTGTTCTCTAAGAAAAATGCATAATATGAATATATTCATGAGGAAACATAAAAAAGCCCAAATTGAGAGAGGGTCTACAATAAAACTTGCCTAACCTTCATGTTGAGGTCACAAAAATTAAAGAAAGACTAGGAATTGTTCTAGACTGAAGTGGCCTAAGGAGATATGACAATCAATTGCAATATGTGATCTGGACTGGATCCTCTTGCTAGAACATTTGGACAACTGAAGAAACCTGAATTGGGTGTGAGGATCATGATGAAGAAAATACCCTCATCTATAGGAAATATACCAATACAGGTGGGAGAGGGAATCATGTTGGCAACTGACTCTCAAATTGTCCAGGAAGAAAAATTCTTTGTATGGTACTTGCAACTTTTCTGTAAGTCTGAGATTGTTAAAAATAAAAAAAAAAAAAGTAGACAGGCATGGTGACTCAAGCCTGTAACCCTAGCTACTTGGGAGGCTGAAGTTGGGAGGATCATAGTTTGAGATCAGCTTAGGCAAAAGCAAGTTCGCAAAACTCCATCTTAACCAATATGTGGACCTGGCAGTGCTCTTCTGTCATTCCCAATGCTGCTGGAGGCTGAGAGAATGATCATGTTTCCACAACAGCCCAGGCAAAAAAACGTCTGTGACACCTCCACCTCAAGGGAAAAAAACTGGGTGTGATGGCACACATCTGTCACTCCAGCTATTATGGGAAGCATAAAATAGGGGGATTGTGGTCCAAGCCAGACCAGGAATAAGGCAAGATCCTCTCAAACATAAACACAGCGAAAGGGCTGGAGATGTGGCTCTAGAAGTAGAACACCTGCCTAGCAAGTGTGAAGCCCTGAATTCAAACTCCAGTACTGCCAAAAAGATAAATTAAAAATTTTTAATTTTATGCAAAAATAATAAATTGTAGAGTTCATTAATACATAGAAACAAAAGACATTGTAATATTAGCTAAAAGCACAGGAAGGGGAAAATAAAAGCATACTGTCATTAGGTTCTTACATTATATGTAAAGTGGCATATAATGTTTGCCGCTCCACTTTTTATTTGAAGGTAATCTGTGATATCTTGAAAATGTGTAACATAAACCTGACAGCAGTCACTGATAAAATAAAAAGAAATATTAGCAGTCAGAGGCAAAGGTTGTTCACAGAAAAAAAAGTAGCTGCATAAGCATATTCTAGGAAAAACGTGTATGTTAGAAAAAACGATTATGAATGACATTAATATCATCACATTAATATGACATAAAAAGAGAAACAATTAGGGCAAGTGTGATAGACTTTACCACCTAAAATTTAAATTTTCTGTCACCAAAAGACTCCACAGGAAAAGTGAAGACCTCAAGTATGGAGCAAAAAAAGTATTCAAATATATTCCAAACATAGGGCTATTACAAACCACTATGAAAATTTCAGTTGTAACTGAAAAACAGGCAAGACAAATGCAGGTAATTTGTAAAAGAGTAGCTAATGGGCAAAAAATATACTTATTCTAACTCCAAGCTATACATAAATGGCAAGGTTATTGTAAATAATATATAAGGAATTCATACAAACCCGTAATATTGCTTTTTCAGGTAATATTGAGATGTCAAATTCTATATTTGCATTTACAAAAGTAGCATCAGATGAACTTTGTTCAGGAGAAATAAATTTTCCATCACTAGCTACCTTGGATTTTAACTTGTTTCTCCATGTTCTCAACTGAAGTTCATGTTTTAATATCTGCAATAAAAAATAATTTACAAATTCCATGGAATTGTGAGTGTCAAATGAGATAAAAGTAATAAAGCACAGTACTTAACATGATGATAGCACCAGTTAAACATTATTTATTATTATAATAATTATTACATAACTTATAATTTTCCATATCCATATATAATATTCTCTGAACCACCAAGGCTTTACAGATCATTTCTATTAGCTGTCATAAAACATTGGCACAGGCAGTCACCTTAATGAGGCCCACAAAGTAAAATTTCTGATAATGAAAAAATTGCAATTTAGGGCATGAAAGGGAAGTGGTTAACACAGAAATAACAAAAAAAGGAAGTCAGAAGGAAATTATTTAGAGATTTGCCTCATTTATTATTATAAGAAGTACCCATTTGAACTCTGACATATTACTGAATGGTGTATGATAAATAAGAAGCTCTCAGGGTAAACAAGTATTACACACACACACACACACACACACACACACACACAGAGTTTTAGTTTATATGTATGTATTAGATCTCAGGAAGGGCACATGTTGGAGAACCAATATATACAGGTGTTCCCTATCTCTGTTCCCAGTACATATCTGCCATCTCATTCCACTTAATGAATGCAGAATAACTATTGGCAAATAAATTGGATAGCTAGAAGAAAACACCCAATTAATTATACACAAACATAGTAAGCATTATATGACTAAATATTTAATATACACTTTATACATCAACTAATGTGTGCAAATCATTAGGCTCAGTATATGGGAGAGATTAAGAGAAAACTACCTGAAGAAGGCAAGATGGCAGATTAGAACCTTCCCCTGTTTGACACCATGAATAAGAAGAATCAGTATAACAAAGGAGAGACTATATTCTGAAGAAAGAAAGAGAGGAAGAACATTGGGGATCATGAAAGAGGTGACAGGACAACTTCTGGAGAAAAAGAAAGGCAATGCCAGAACCACCAAAAGGAAAAAAAAAAAGAGTGTTTAATGAAATAAAAGAGGATATACATAAACATCTGAATGAATTAAAAGAGAATACAAATAAGCAACTGAATGAAATAAGGAAAACAAGACAGGATATGAAAGAGAAATTCAATAAAGATATAGAAATCCTGAAAAAATTAAATTGGAATTCTGGAAATAAAAAGCTCAATAAGTTAAATTAAAAAAAAAAAAAAACTCATACAAAAGCCTCACCAATAGACTAGATCAAGTTGAAGATGGAATATCAGAAATTGAAGATAAGGTAGATAAATGAACTAGAATATTCAGACAAAGATAAAGAAAAAAATAAGAAGATACGAATGTAACATGCAAAACCTCAAGAAAACCATTAAAAATTCAAGCCTACAAATCATAGGCACAGAAAAAGAAGAAGAGGTACAAACTAAAGGCATAAAAACATACTTAATAATGACAAAGATGGTCATCCAGGTACAGGAGGCTTTTAGAACTCAAGACCAGAAAAGTACCTCAGCATGTCCTATTATTGTCAAAACACTAAGTATATGGAATAAGGAAAGAACCTTGAAAGCTGCAAGAGAGGAGCACCAAGATACAACATAAAGCCATCCAAATAACAGAGATTTCTCAATAAAAACGCTAAAGGTAAGGAGGCATAGAATGATGTATTTCAAGTCCAAAAAGGAAACAACTGCCGACATCAATTACCATATCCAGCAAAGCTATCCTTCATAATTGAAGGAGAAATAAAAAGTCTTCTATGATAAACAAAAACTAAACCATTTCATGACCACTAAGCCGACACTGCAGAAGATATTTCAAGGATCTAGTGGTAGAAGCAAAAACAGATAATTTAAAAAATACTTCTTGCAAGGCGAAGTAACAATACATATGTGAACTGATGAAAAATTACTAGAGGTGAAAATGAATTTAGCAAAGTTGCTTTCCTATATACAACTCAAACAGAATGGCTATCTACCATATGAATACATCTATGACATTTTGGAAAAGGCAGAAGTATAGAGAAGGAGAATCGATGCATGGTTCCTTAGAAGCTGGATGGAGAAGAAGGAATTTACTACTAGGAAACTCTGTTTGGGCCAAAGAACCCATTTAATCTTGATGGTGATTTGCACACTTGTCAGAGTTCACAGAACTGTACACTAAAGGAAAGTGAATTTTATTGAAAGTAAATTTGAACCTCAATAAACCTGATTCTATAAAATAGGGGGAAAAGGGAGATATTTAAAGGAATCTTACACATAGAAGAGGAAGATAAACCATGAAAATACAGGTAAAACCAAAACTTATGAGATGAGTAGAAAAACAAATGAAGATTAGGAAAGAAATTAAACACTACAAATACAACAAAATGACAGGAAATACTACATACCTTTTAATAAAAACTCTGCATATTAATGATCTCAATTCCCCAGTCAAAACCATAGATTGGTGGATTGGATTAAAAAAAAACACTTGACCAACAATTTGTTGCTTTATAGGAAACATACCTCCCTAACAAAAATAAAAATAGGCTTAAAGTGAAAGGATAGAAAAAGATTTTCCAAGCAAATGGAGCACAAAAGCAAGCAGGAATAGCTATAATCATATCTGACAAAGCAAACATCAAACCAAAATTTGTCAGAAGAGACAAGGTCACTTCATATTGATAAAGGGAAGACTCCATCAAGAAGAGATAATGGTTGTAAACATATAAGCACCAAATGCTGGTACACCCAATTACATAAAACAAACACTCCTGAATATATAAGAACAGACAGATCCCAAAACAGTATTAGTGGCCAACTATAATACCCCATTCTCACCACTAGATAGGTCATCCAGACAAAAAGAAAATCAACAAAGAAACTTCATAATTAGATGACACACTAGATCAAATGGACTTAACAGACATCCATAGAATATTCCACCCGATAGCCAAAAAATACACATTCTTCTGAGCAGCCCAAGAACTTTCTCCAAATAGATTACATTTTATGGCACAAAGCAAGTCTTAGCAAATACAAGAAAACTGAAATAATTCCTATATTTATGAGACCACAGTGGAATAACACCAGAAATAAACAGCAAGAGAAAATATAGAAAATATACAAACTCATACAGACTGACCAATACACTTGTAAATGAACAGTGGGTCATTAAAGATAATGGGAGAGTAGGCAGGTGCCAGTGGCTCACATCTATAATCCTAGCTAATTGGGATGCTGAGACCAGGGGGATCACGGTCCCCAGCCAGCCTTTGAAAATAGTTCATGAGACCCCCCCATCTCCAAAATAACCAGAACAAAAATGAACTGGAGGTGTGGCTCAAGTTATAGAGTGCCTGCTTTGCAAATGTGAAGCCCTGAGTTGAGTTCAAATCCCAGTCCCACTAAAAAAAAAAAAAAAACTCATAAAGATAAGGGGGAAATGAAAAAACTCCTAGAACCAAATGGAAATAAAAACACAATTTGTCAGAACCTGTGTGACACAGAAAAGGCAGTACAAAGAGGAAAGTTTATAGTGGCTACACTAAAACAAGAGATATCTCAAATAACCTAACAATGCACCTGAAACACTTAGAAAAAGAAAAGCCACACCTAAAATCAGTAGACAGAAAGAAGTAATAAGTTCAGGGCACCCAGACACCAGTGGCTCATGCCTGTAATCCTAGCTACTCAGGGGGCAGAGATCAGGAGGATCACAGTTTGAAGCCAGCCCTGGGCAAATAGTTTGCAAGACCTTATCTCAAAACACCCTTCACAAAAATAGGGCTGGTGGAGTGGCTCAAGGTGAAGGCCCTGAGTTGAAGCCCTAGTATTGAAAAAAAAAAAAAACTTCAGGGCAAAAATTAACGAAATAAAAGAATCAATGAAACAAAAAGTTGGTTCTCTGAAAAGATAAAGACTGACAAACCCATATCCAAAGTAATCAGCAGAACGAGAGAGAAGACCCAAATTAATAGAGGAAAAATAGCATATCATAACAAATACCAATAAAATATGAGGATCACTAGGAAATACTTTGAAAACTTGCATTCCAATATACTGAAAAATCTTGAAGAAATAGGTAGATTTCTAGAGTCATAGGATCTACCATAATTGAACCAAGATATAAACCACTTAAACATATGTATAATAAGCAATGAGATTTAAGCAGTAATAAAGAACCTCCCAGCAATCCATCCAGGACCACATATGGATTCACTACTGAATTCTACCAAACCTTGAAAGAAGAACTAACATCAATGCTCCCTAAATTATTTCATAAACTAGAAAGGAAGGAAACACTACCAAACTCATTCTATGAAGCCAGTATTATCCTGATACCAAAACCAGATAAGAATACAACCAAAAAAGAAAACTTTAGACAAATTTCCTTGATGAACATAGATGCAAAAAGTCTCAATAAAATACTCACATAGCAAATTCAACAACACATTAAAAAATCATATACCGTGATCAAGTTGGTTTCATTCTAGTGATGCAAGGATGGTTCAACATAAGCAAATCAATAAACATAACACAGTACATAAACAGAATAAAGAACAAAAATCACATGATCATCTCAATGTTCAGAAAAAGTCTTTGACAAAGTTCAATATCCCTTTATGATAAAAAGCACTAAAGAACCTAGGAACTGAAGGAATGTACCTCAACATAATAAAGGCTATATATGATAAACATACAGTCAAAATTGTACTAAATGGGGAAAAACTGAAACCATTTCCTCTGAAATTAAGAATAAAACAAAGGCGCTCACTCTCTCCACTGTTACCAATGTAGTGCTGGAATTCCTTGACAGACCAATAAGGCAAGAGAAAGAAATAAGACAGGTACAAATAGGAAAAGAAGTCAAATTATACCTATTTGAAGATGATATGATTGTAAAAGGCTCTAAAGTTTGCTCTACCAAAAAACTCTGAGATCTGATAAACACTTTTGACAAAGTAGCAGGGTAGATACAAATCAACATACAAAAATCAGTAGCTGCTCTAATAGCAGTAACAAACAGGCTGAGAAAGAAATCAGGAAGAGTCCCATTCACAATAGCCTCAAAAAATACGTAGGAATAAACTTAAGAAGATGAAAACCTCCACAATGAAAACTATAAAACACTGAAGAAAGAAAGTGAAGATGACACAAGGAGATGAAAAGACCTCCTATGTTCATTGATCAGCAGAATTAATACTGTGAAAATGCCTATATAGTAACCCCACCTCATCTGTGGATTTAGTACACATGGTTTTGACTTAAGTGCAGTCAAAATATAATAAAAAATATTAAAAATCAAAAGAAATTTTGAAAACAAATGTTGATGTGCAAAAGCTCTCAATGTTGTATTATCCTCAGTTAATTTTAAATCACGTGAGTGCCGAGTGTTTCCCTGTCCTTAATTTTGGGAAACTATGCCTCCCCAAAAGCAAACGATGCCTAAAAAACAAGGTAAACATGGTAATTGGTAATCCTTCCAATCCCAAAGGGGCATGGAATATGTTTAAGTGATAAAGTGAAAATTTTAGATTTGTTAAAAGTCTTTAGTTGGGCAGCATTATGTAAAAATGAATGAAGAATCTGCAGTAAAGTACTGAATCCTATATATCCTGAGTATTCACAATTTTTCCTCAACAGCACTCTCCTTGGAACCATATGCCTGCAGATACCAATGGTCTTCTGTTTTACCAAAGGCAATCTACAGATTCAATACAATCCCCAGCAAAATTCCAATGTCATTCTACACTGAAAAAAAAAATCAATCCTAAAATTCATATGGAAGCATAAAAGACCCTGAACAGCTAAAGGAATTCTGAGCAAAGACAGCAATACTGGAGATATCACAATGTCTGATTTCATATTCTACTACATAGCCATAGTAACAAAACAGTATGATACTAGCACAAAAACAGACATATAGAAAACTGGACTAGAATAGAAGACGCAGAAATAAGTCCACACAACTATGCCATCTGATTTTTGACAAAGGTTCCATAACTACTAACATTATTGGCAACTATTGTTCCATACCATTCACGATAGCCAAGCTATGGAACCAGAGTAGGTGCCCATCAACTGATGGATGAATAAAGAATATTCATCTTTATATATATATAAAGAATATATATATATTCATATATATATATATATACATATATATATATATATATACACACAATGGAGCCATAAGGAAGAATGAAATGAAATGATGTCATTTACAGGAAAATGGATGGAACTGGAGATCATCATGTTAAGTGAAGACAGACTCAGAACTATAAATATCACATTTTCTCTCATATGCAGAATCTAGACCTAAAAAACATGATATGAATGTAAAAGGGGGAATGTCTGGAGGGAAAACCAGTGTGAGGTGAGAGGGCAAAAGGAGAGGGTGATGAGGGGCGAATATGATCAAGGTGCTTTATATGCATGTACAAAAATAGAACAATGAAACCAATTATACATTGGGAAAGAGGAGATAAGCTAACAGAGGAGGTAAAATGTGTACATTATAGGCATGTGTGGAAATAAACAATGAAACCCTTTTGTACAATTAACATGCTGATAAAAAATTCAAAAACAGAAGAGAACACTACCTGCTCTCAGGGACATTCAACTAAAGGGGGTGGTATAGAAAGAGGACTGAAGGGTCACGTGCAGTCACCTATTTCATCATTAGCCAATCACTGCTCAGGCATGGAAGATAGCAAGCAAAACACTAGCTTAATACACGAAATGATAGAAAGCAAAGACGCTTTGGTATCCAAAACAGAACTGCTCAACTGGCAGTGTGGAAAAGGTTGTCCACAAAAGGCAAAGGCTAAAGGATAGTCACAAGAACACCAGCTCAAGTTCCCATAAATTATCCATGCCCTACAAGTAAGAGCTATGCTGTTTTCAGGATCCTTCACAGACTCCAGTGCTATCTCAGTCATTATGTGAGTGACAAATCTTCTCATATTCTCTTTCAGCATGTGTGGCATCATCAAATCCAACATCTGAATCAATTTTGGGTGGTTGGGGACATTGATTCTGCCTTCCAAGAGGCAACCACAAAAGAGAGGAATTTAATTTCATCCTCTTTTCTTCTTTTCTATTTATCCCGACTTTGTACTTCAAAGAATATTAATAAAATATTGTTGACTAAATAATGTAACTACAAAAAAGTCCAGCATGTTTCTAGATCTCATCCTAGTAGTCACTCTGAATATTCTAAAGCAACATTAAGTAATAATATACTGGTAACTTAAGCAAAGGAGAGTGTTTTTAAGTTTGAAGGGATTTTCTTGGGTCTTCTGTTTCAATTGCTTTAATTCCTAGTGAGCATCCTATGTAAGAATGACTTTTGCCAGGCATGGTGATACATGCCTATAATCCTAGCACTCAGGAGGCTGAGGGAGGAGGATCTCAAATGCAAGCCTACTTTGGGATACAGAACAAAACCCTGTCTCAAAAAAACACTTTAAAAATCATTTAATATTGAAATTGTGACTTATAAAACTAAATGTTGAAAAAGAATAAGTAAATAGCAATCTAACCTTATCTACAAAGGAAATAAATTTGTTCAGTCTTTATCACTTATTTCTCTATTTTAATCATATCAGTTTCTCTTTGTCTAGACATTATCGACCTAAATATTTGTTTAAACAAAATTTTTAGTTTTTTTACCGATAAATTTAAGTAAAATGTTAAAAGACTTTTCCTTGATGTTCATAGTTCAAAAGAAACAATAGAAGGCTGATAGAATGGCTCAAGTGGTAGAGCGCCAGCCTAGCAAGCATGAGGTCCTGAGTTCAAACCCCAGTACCACCAAAAAAGAAAAGAAAAGAAACAACAGAATTCTTAGGACAAATTTAGGGTAACTAAAGTGAAATTTAAATTAAGTTATTAAAAGAATAAGGATCCCACCAAAATTACATAATACTCAGGATTTTAGTGACTATAACATTGCTAAAATGAATTAGATTCTTAAAAACATTAATTTCCACTATACCATACCAGTTCATCCTCTCGATTTTGTGCCTTATATCTTGCTTTATCCCGCCAGCGTATTAAGATAATCCTTTGCCTTTGGCAAGAGAACATTTGTCGCAACCGAGATAGTGTATCTGAAGAAAATGTATTAGGGTACTGTATGTGGTTAAAACTGTTTCCAAAAAAAAACCAAAATGATTTAATATTCTATCATGCATACTACAAACCAATGTTGCATCTAATAGTTTTTGTTTGGCTTTAATTATACCCCAAACTGACTAGTTTTGACAGCATTAGAGAGCATTAGATTGCCTGGCAGAGTGGCTCAAGTGGTAGAGGGTCTGCCTAGCAAGCCTGAGGTCCTGAGTTCAAATCCTATACTGACAAAAAAAATAATAATTTAAAAAAATACTCTTGATACTTTATTAACCTGTAAATATCATTTAACATGCAATAGAAATGTCAAGATAGGTATCATTTTCTTTTTTAAAAATAAATCTACTCTTTATAAAACCAAAACTAAACTTATTCATAAGAAATGCAAGAACAAGGCAGTATTCTGATCCAATTATTTCATTATATGCCCTAGGATTAAATGGACTGCCTTACATATACTAACCAGGGTCCAAAGCTCAAATACAGGGGCCAAGAAGACAGACACAGGCCTGGGGACACTGCTGTCAGAGGCAGTGGCTCCCTAGCTGTAGCCAACTCTTTTTCCCTCAGAAGTAGAGGCCCAGTGTTTTCTATTTATCTATGATTTGTGTTGAGGTCTGGATTTTGTTTTGTTTTTCTTTTCAACTGAACTTGGATACACGGATTTTATGTGAATACTTCTGGTGTTTAAACTTCGGTAATGAATTTCAAAAATTTAATATTGTGCAAACAGAGCAGAACATGTCAGCTACTAATTTTCAATGCCATGGATGGAATTTTAAAGCCTTTGTCTTCCCTATGCATCTGCTTTTGTGGGTCACTGCCCCACTGAAATATGCAATTTTGTCTTAAAAATCAAAGATCTTCAGGAAGCCTAGAACTCAACTAGCTTAGCTAATTAATAGTTTTCAAATTGGGCTGTTGTGATGTTACTGAGAAATGAATAAGCATTTATCATTCTGCATCTGCTCAAATTCACATAGCTCATGTGACTGAACTACTTGCTCTTGGTTCTTTACTATGCTTTTAGGAGGTTTAGTTCAGTTAGGATTGCTGAACAATTCTAGTTGTAAATTCAGCTCCCAAACTGAGGAACAAACAACATCAGATCTGCCTGCTTCAGTAATCTTTTCAAGGACAATTATCTCAGAAATTTCAACACTTTTGAATGGACACTCAAAATGACTCAAAAATAAGTGATTTCTTTAAGATAGTAAGTTTGCCTGTTCATTTTCAGTTAAATGCCTTTTGCTTAAATTGCTTCCCACCAAAATACTTTTCCACACATTTAAATACCTAAGGTCGATTTTAGTTTTTATCCTTTAAGTTGTAACCAGTAGAAAATAAAACATCTAGAAGGGAATTACAGTCTTGTTCTACCAAAAACTTATATTCGCTTATAATTTAATATATTAGAAGATCATATACCCTTTAAATTAATTCAGCTTATTTCTTAGACATGTAAGGCTTTATTATAGCATTATACAATGTACAGTAAAATGTTTAAATGTTGGCTATTTTTTTATTAATTATGTATTCATGTTCATGATACCACTTTGAGAATCATAACTTAAGCTTATTATTTGGAATTTCTAACAATTAATACTCAAAATTTTACCATTTTTTAAGATTAAGAGTTATATAGAACATATTCTAGTGCAAGGGTGGGGAAGAAGGAACAGTATCTGTGAAGTGACATGATATGAATGTAACTTAGGTATTTTTAAGAGATTATGTAACTTTGAACTTACCTGCTTTAGATCATGAACTGGAATATAATGTTTGCTGTATAAATATAGTGACTACTTTATAAATGTATCCTCCTCTGTTGTTCAATGGTGAGTGAAGAATACATAAAAAGAAAAAGGGTGAAATATAGGAGAGTGAACACAGAAAAGAAGCAAGTAGGTGGAATGACTGGGAAAGAAGGGAAGCAGAGAAAGGGTAGAAGGAAAGAATAGCAGTACCACATGACTCAATTTGACAGTGAAAGAGAGGTTGGAAGGTGGAGAAAAAAGACAAAACATACAAGAGAGAATTAAAGAGAATGAGAGTATGATGATGCAGAAGTGGGAGAAGGTCTGACAGGGGAAGAAAAGTGAAACGAGAAACATGAAGAAGGAGCAAGAAACCACCACAAGAAGATGAAGTGGTGTTCAGAGGCAAAAGGATTAACCCAGAAGTGCAAAGAGGAAATTGGTAGAGGGGTCGTTCTAACTACAAACTAAACTGCTTTCTCCTAGGGCTTGCAGTTCAACCAGGATAAGAATCTTGAGCTAGGAATCTCTCTGTATAGCTGTCTTTATCTCAAACTAGCAAAAACACTGTCTTATTATCTCTTAAGTTTTCTCTTCAACAAAATCAGAGAAGAAGAGGGTGGAACAGGTTCTGCTTGGAAGCAGGGGTGAGGGATAGGGGGAGTGGAACAAACTGTATACACATGTAAGTAAATGTAAAAATGATAAAAGGAGAAAAAAATCTTGAAGATAGCTATCTCATATTACAATCTCGTGAAATGCAAGCTAGACAATTAACTAGCTCCTAACCCTTCACTATGTTTGTGTTAAAGCCTTCAGAGGGCCAGAGAACAGTGGCTGAAACCTGAATATTAGCTATTCCAGAGGCAGAGATCAGGAAGGGCATCATTCAAAGCCAATTCAGGCAAAAAGTTAATGAGACCCCCATTTCAACAAATAAACTAGTTGTGGTGGCACCACCTGTCACCCCAGCTATGTGGGAAGTGTAAGTAAGAAGATCAGAGTCCAGGCTCCTTAGGCATAAACAAGAGACTCAATCTCAAAAATAATTAGAGCAAAAAGGAGTGGGGGGCTTGGCTCAAGTGGCAGAGCACCTACCTATCGAGTGTGAGGCTCTAAGTTCAAACTCCAGTAACACGAAAAAACAAAAAAAAACGAAACAAAAAAACCTTCAGAGGATTCACTCTGAGCGGGGCACAGACAATGGTGGTCAAAAGGAAATGACTTGCTAGTGTCCCCAACCACAAAAGAAGTCAGTTTCCAGAGAGTTGCATTAAGTCTAAGCAAAAGACTTAGAGTTCTTTACCTCTACAATCTCCTAAGGTCACACACACACAAATGCTCATTATTATCAAAAAATGGTGTTTATTTAAGCTTCCTCACATTTACATTAAATGTAGTATTTAGCTCTTTACAGTCAATTTTGATACCTACCCTTAATATACTAGCTTTATTATATAAAAAAGCTAATAGTATATCCCTATTTATATTTGTATATACAAATACACATAGAATTTTATTTTCCTTCATTTTTTGTGGTAGTAAAGTTTGAACTCAGGGCTTTGTGTTTGCAAGGCAGGTGCTCTACCACTTGAGCCATGTGGTAGAGAACCTGCCACATGCACTACAATTTTATTTTAAATAAGCCTATTTCGTATTATAATAAAATGTTTTAAAAGAAACATTTAAGTAATCTAAGGTTAAGTGTTTTAAATTAGTAGTGCTCCATTTCATGACAATTCTCTAAACATAAAGACAACACATTCTCTCAGTGTACAAATCATGCTTAACAGTTTGACTCTTTGAATGGAGTTATACAAAAACTAGGATTTACCTATAAGATTTTCTTTATTCCTTTTCACATAAGAGTGCCAGAGATGAAGTGAAAATCGTAGAAGTTTAGAATTGTAATATGTTATCGCTCTTTCCATTTTTTCAGCCAGTGCAGTGCTTTCATTTACACAGGGTATTGCTGTGTCCCTCCACGTGCTACAGGCAGAAAGTACAGAAAAATAACATTTTGGTGTTAGGGTGCTACATTAGTATATAAATTAAAAGGGACAAATGATGTTTCCTTTATCCCTCAAAAACTACAACATTGCCAGATATGGTGGCTCATGTCTGTAATCCCAACTACTTAGAGGGCAAGGTTTCAAAGCCAATCAGGGCAAAAAGTTTGTGAAACCTCCCCATCTCAACCAATAAAAGTTGTGTGTGCTTGTCTGCCCCGACAGTTCCTATGTAGGAATGTAAATAGGATGATCGAGGGACCACGCTGACACAGGCATAAAACATGAGGCAGTGTTTGAAGAATAACTAAAACAGAAAAGGCTGGAGGCATGGCTCAAGTGGTAAAGTGCCTGCCTAGCAAATGCGAGGCCTTAAGTTAAAACCCAAGGAGGGAAGGAGGGAGGGAGGGAGGGAAGGGAGAAGGGAGGAAGGCATAGCACAGGTATGACCTGAAGAATTCCTAATGGTGATAAAGGAAAGTGAACCTAAATTCTGAAACTGAAACATATCTGGCCCTAAGGATTTCAGACAAACTATACAAAATGAATAAATACAAAATGATTAAATATAAAAGAAACAATACAAAGTGATAGAAACATGCTTAATACGTGTACAAAATTAGTGTAACTGGCCCAAAGTTAGCTTTTCTTTGTCTGGAAAAATATCATACAAAGAAGAAGAAATAGTACATTAAAAAACCACATTCTTACCAAAAGTGGGTCTTTATTAAATGTCCAGTGTAAAAAGTACATGCTTTTACCATCAATTCGGGAGTCATCTAAAATAAATAACGGAAATAAATATTAGAAAGAAGTTGTCACGGGCTAATCAGGACAAAAGCATAAGATCCCATCTGAAAAATAAGCTAAAACAAAACGGGAAGGTAGTGTGGCTCAAGTGGGAGAGTACTTGCCCAGCAAGCACAAAAGTCTGAGTTCAATCCCCAGTACCAGCCCCAAAAAAGATAATAATTTACCATTTATTATATGCACAAGTATGATTTAGAGCTAATGGTGTCTTCTCATTTTCTATGGTCACCTTGTTTTCCATATAGACATACAAACACATTTAGTGGAAAGGTAAGTTTGATTCAAATCTACACCAATTACCAGGAATTCTGAATGCTACTTTTCTAAGACAAATGTTTTCCTCCTTTGCATTTAAATGCTGTTAAATTAAATGTTATAGTATACACATGTTAATCTTGGATATATTTTAGGCATAAAAAAAGACCTGCAGACATCCTGATATTCAATTACTTTTGCAAATCCTTCCTTTTGGGGTTGGGGATATAGATCAGTGATAGAATGCTTGCTTAACATGCTCAAAGCCCCCCCACCCCAGCACTCAGGGGAAAAAAAACCTCTCACTTTTGATGGTGATTAAATACAAATTATGCTTGTGGTGAGGAAATCACAAAAGTTTGAAGTCATTCTTCACTAGATTCAGATTTTGACAGGTGAGCGGAATCTAGATAAAAATAAACCTATGTAAAGAAGAAGTGTTGGGGATATTATGGAAGAGAGGATGAGACCAGGAAAGGGGTGAAGGGTGGCATTCAGTTAGAGGTTTTTAGCTCTGTAAAAGCTTCCTAAATTCCCTCAGCCTGACTCTCTTGAGAATATATCACCTGTAAAGTACTACATAGCTATCTAAAAGTAAAATGAGAATAGTATATGATCAAATAAGTGTGGTTCAAAACATTTTAGCAATAATGACTTTGAAAAATAGTTCAGCAAGGAACATTTGAGCTGGAGTTTTCTTTCCTACGATTGGTTCTTTAAAAGAACAAAAAAGTATTATTTTTAGTCTAAAATTGAAAGAAGTAATTGAAGCCTTCATTAATTCATTGTTTATGATACAAGGCCTTCTCATTCTAATGTCCATTTTTTAAGAGTTTCATTCCCTACATTTTTATTTTAATATCACATATGTTGTTTGCCTAGTTGTTTTGTTGTTGTTGTTGTTGTTTGTTTGGGTTTTTGTTTTGTTTTGTTTTTTAACTCTAATAGTTTAAATCACCATATGGCTGGACAACTCAAATCACATAGCTCCATTTCCACCATCACTTTCTCCCCATCTATACTGCAGCACTGGCTTTCTACCCTGCCAAGAGTGTTTTACACAGAGAAAGAGCTCCACAAAAACAGATGCTTCTCCACTATTGGAATGCATGGGGCTTCCATTCCAATAAGCCCATCACAGATGGATTGAGAACACTGCTAAGTCAAAGATGCATTTGTTACACCTAGCCCACTGAACTTCATAGCTTAGCAGTACAATGCACTGTAGATTGCTGGGTGTGGCCCTCTTGATAGCTGCTGCTGAGTGCCCACCACTGCCCGGCCTGCAGAGACCCTCACTGCATTGTCTGCAGTCAGGGAAAAGATCAAAACTCAAAATTCAAAGGGCAGCTCTTACTGAATGCCTGTCACTTTTGCACCATCCAAAATGCAAAACATTGCAAGCCAAACCATCATAAGCTGAGACTCTGTAGTAAGTACTGATTGATTGAAAGATTAAAAAACTGTCTAATTGCAGGTCAATTCTCTGCCATCTGACTACTACAAATGTAGGATAAAGGATTCTGGTGACAATTTTGTGGAGAAGTTGCTGGATAAAAAAGCAACTTAGCGTCAATAGTAGGGATCTCAGTGTGAGAATCCTGTTTCCAGCCCCTCACATACTACATGCTGCTGTCCCCGGATACCTTCCAGTCATACCTGAAGTGAGGGAAAAGCAGGTGCATCACAATAGGATTTTTTTTTTGAGGAACTGAGATTTGAACTCAGGGCCTTGTGCTTGCTAAGCAAGTACTCTACCACTTGAACCATACTCAAAGCCCTTTTTCTTTTTCTATAGTTATTTTTTAATAAAGTCTCATGTTTTGCCTAGAGATGGCTTCAGACCTATGCACCTTCCAAGTAGCTGGGATTACAGGCATTTGCCACCACACCCTACCTATAATATGATTTCTGAGAGTCCAGTCATATTATAAGGTTAGCTTCAAGACTAAAAAAATTTTTAAATTCAGCTATGGGAGATAGTTTCTAAAATTAGAGTAATTAAACAGTGGGAATATCAAAATAATGACTTATCTATGAAGAATTTTCTCAGTATTTTGCTAGAAATTTGAACTATTTTTTCCTTTTAGGCAAGTGGGTCCTCTGCAGAGGCCGACTAGAACCACCTGTGGAACTTCTTTTAAACTATCCACACTCAGCCCCCCACACACACTTCCTCAGGCCTTTCCCACCATCTTGAGGAATTACTGCTATGACAACTCAACTATTACTACTCAGATGTGCCTTAGCTATATACTGGAGCCACAGAGATGCTGTGGTCCACTGTTTTAAGCTGAGTTCCAACAACATAGCACATTAGTTTCAAGGAAACATATTCTAAAGACTAGAAGAGAGGTTAAAAAGTAAAATGCAAAACTGATCTCATTTTTAAAGGTTACTACATATAACATAATTACTACTCAATTCTATTTTTAAAAAATCTCAAATTTACAAGGTAGTATGAACCCATAGTCTACCTTTAACCTTGTCAACATTCTGCCATACTTGCTTTATTTCTATTCTGAAGTATGTATTGTGAGCAACATAGCTGCATTACAAACTCAGTATTATGGGCGGAATTTCCCATCCCTTTTTTCTTTCTTGTTTTCTGTATTTTTCAACATTTGACAAGTATGGAGGGCCAATGAAGAATAGCCCCAACCTAACATTAATGGATTCAAGTTATCAGGAGCTAATGACTTTTTTTAAGCTCTAAAAGTCAATCTAAATCTTTTTATTTTGAGTTTGAGAAGAGACTAAGGAAGGCAGTTTCTCTGTCATCTGAAATGAAGACTAAAATGGCTATTGGGAGGCAGATGTCACATGGATTGGGGGTCCAAGCCTAGGAGAGGGACTAGAAGCAGAGTTGAAAAGAATTGCTCCTGGGAGGCACAGGCTGCTACTTGTGCCACACAAAGGAAAGGCAATGTTCCCACTTCTGCACATCACACATATCACAATGCCGACAAATCTTGTGGAACTTTAAATTTTGCAAATTTGAACTAAAGTCACACACACACACACACACACACACACACACACACACACACACACACAAAACAGTACAAAAGTCTTCCATAATGCCAAATGCAACTCCCCAAGTCAAAATTTTATTGAGAAGCACTTCCTTTCAAAGCTGATGGGAAAATGAATTGAAAGTTTTACGTTCTTGCCACTGGAAAGTAAACAAATGTGGCCTTAGTCATGAAGTCCAAGTTTGACTAGTTAGAGGTCTCCAGAAAAGTACCTCTTGTGAAAAGTATGATCACCCCGTATGATTTGGGTAGAGTTAGGAGTCCAGGGAAAGGAAGGCAGTTTTAGCATCTTATGGATGTGATGAGCCAGATGTGGTGACACATATCTTTCATCCTAGCTCCTTAGAAGGTAGAGATCAGGAGGATCAGGGTTCTAGGCCAGCCTGGGCATAAATTAAGAACCTATCTCAAAAATAATCAATACAAAAAGGTCTGGGATGTGGCTCAAGTGGTAGAGTGCCTGCCTAGCAAGTGTAAGCTCTGAGTTCGACCCCTAGTACCGCCAAAGATAACAAAAAAAAAAAAAAGGATGTGAAGATGCAGAAACCTGGAGCACCTGCTTGGGGTTCTCCAGAAGCACAGAGCAGTAGTGCTAGGGATTCCCTTCAAGTGGTCACACACATTCAAAGGTCAGACACAGCAGTAACAGGAGGAAAAACAAGCTGTATCTTTAATACAGAGTGAGCAGTGTCTGTGCATACAGCACCATGGCACTGGATTTTTCATGACATGTCATTTTTCTTCTTTCTCGATCTTCTGCAATTTACTGAAACACTTGTTGATACCCAAAGGGCTTGTGTGCATGGAAACACGTTATTTGTGTACCAATGCTCTATTTAATAAACACATATTTAAATAAACACTTTGCAAAATCAATTTTTCTTAAACATGTAAATATTTGTTGACAACATTATTAAGCAAAGTCACCAAAACAATTTAAACTAATTACAAATTTACAAAGACTTTTGTTTTTGTTTTGAGACAGTCTTGCTACAGAGCCCAGGCTGGCCTGGAACGCATGATCCTCTTACTTCAGCATCCTGAGTGCTGGGAAAGACATTCTTTAGAACATCCCAAATGCCATAAATAGCAGACAAGTGATAAATAAGTACCATATCATTAACTTAGTACTCTATGTTACATTTAAATCTCTTTTAAACAACACAAATCTAGTTCATATCACCATTATTCTTACACTTCGCTCCAGAATACAGTAAAATACTTAATTTTGATGCTTTCTTGGGAAGTAGTAATTATACATCCTCAAAAGAGAAGAAATACCTTGGCAGAGCAGCAAAGTTCAGGATCTAGTTACCAACTGATTCTTGTATGGGGCACAGGACCTGCCTGCCTCTCTCAGGTGGTTAAAACTCAAGCCTCTGGAGTCTTAACATTACACTTCCTTTTCATAGATAAACTTCACTTACATCTGTAAGACTATTGAAACCCACATCCTCCATTTAGGTTCTAGGTTTTGTTACATAGTGCTCCCCTGTGATGCTGGCTATGGGAGAGATCTCTTGGACATATTAAATGAAAAAAGCAAGATGTGGAAGGCTACCTATAGTGTCTACTGTTGTATGAGAAATCATGGAGGGGGGGAGAATACAATATAGTTGCTCATAAATTTCAAAGATAAACAATGGAATTATTTCAGGTAACCAAAAGTATTGCTTTACTGAAAAACTGCCTAATTTCCCTAAACTGCATTCAGTGCTCTTATTGTTAGTGTTCTGTGGTACTATTACTCAGAAACTATTACATGTGCATTGTATGACACAACAAATAAGTAATTAGGTTAATGTCTATAGGACATTTAGCAATTCAGATCATTAATCATGATTAATGACTATGATCACTGGTGATTAACTTTTATGTTAACATCTATAGAACTTTTAATGATTAATGATTCATTAAAAGTGGGTTGATTAGACCATGTGGTCCTCCTGATATGATGTGCTAGGAAGAACACAACATCCCAATACAGTATTTCTATCATCAAAAGAAAAAACGGGGGAGGGGGCAAGAACCTTAATGGAATCAAGCTTCTAGATGGAACTGCCAGCTTGCAAGAAAGAACACCAGAGGAAAAGATGAGAATACAGAACACTTTACAAGACACATTAGCTGTTTCCTTCAATTAATAAGTAGTAAAGGGATATAATGAAAACTGTTGTCAATTTTAAGAGAATTAGATACATAACTACCAAGTACAGCATGTGAACTCCGTATGAATTCTGAATGAACAAATCCATTTATAAAAAGACATTTTTATGACAACTTGGGAGATGCAAATCTGGCATATATATGAATATAATCAGTACTAGATGATATTGAGCAACTCTTTGTATTTATTATGCAAAACAATGGAGTTGCATTTTTTAGAAATTATTTTAACTGATACATATAAACATAAAAATTATACATATTAAATGGGATGTCACATAATATTTTGACACATGTACACATTGAGTAATTTTTAAATCAGGTTAATATAAAAATATTTATATATTTTACATATTTATTTTATATATGTATTTATTATGTATATTTTATATAGATGGCCTAAATATTTATCATTTCTTTCTGGCAACAACTTTCGGTATGCTTTCCTCTAGCTTTTTGAAATGTCCAGTACATCGTTACCTAGTTACCCTATGGGTAACAGCACATCAGAATTTGTTGCCCCTCTCTAAGTCTAATTTAGTACCCATTGACCAATCTTTCCCCATGCCTCTCATCCCCGACCCAACTCTCCTGGGCCTCTGGTAAACAACATTCTACTCTCAACTTCTTTGTGATCAACTTTTTTAGATTCCACATACAAATGAGATCATGCACCTGGCTTTCTGTGCAGGGCTTTTTTCACTTAACATAATTACTTCCAGTTCTATTCATGTTTCTGGAAATTACAGGATTCTTTTTATGGCTGAACAGTATTCCATTGTATATTTGAACCACATTTTCTTTATTCATTCATCAGCTGAGGAATGTTTCGATTTCTTGGCTATTGTGAATAGTATTGCAATGAATATAAGTGTACAAAAATCTCTTCGACATACTAATCTCATTTCTTTGGCTATATTATAACCAGTAGTGGAGTTGCTGGATCATGTGGCAGTTCTACTTTAATTTTTTGAGGAACAACCATAAGAACTTACTAATTTACATTCCTAAATGTAATTCCTAAAGGGTTCCCTTTTCCCCACATTCTCGCCAGCATTTATCATAATGTTTTTGATAATAGCCATGCTTACTGGGTGATGTGGTATCTCATTGTGGCTTGATTTGCATTTGCCTGATGATTAGTGGTGTTGAGCATATTTCATGTACCTGTTGGCCATTTGTATATCTTCTTTTGCAAAATGTCTACTTAGGTCAGTTGCCCATTTTTAACCAGGTTATTGGGGTTCTTTGACTATTGAGTTTTTGTAGTTTCTTGTATAGTCTAGTCATTGATTGTTACATGTATAGTTCGCAAATATTAGCTGTCTTTGCACTCTGGTGATTGTTCCCTTTGCTGTATAAAAACTTTTGAGTTTTCTGTAATCCCATTTGTCTATTTTTGCTTTTGTTTCCTATTATTTGGGGGTATTGTCTGAAAAAAAAATCTTTGTCTATGCCAATGTCCTGAAGCACTGCCCCTATGTTTTCTTCTAGTAGTTTCATAATTTCAGTCTTACATTTAAATCTTTAAGCCATTTTGAGTTGATTTTTATAATTAGCAAGACAAAGGGGTCTAGTTTTATTCTGCATGTGAATGTCCAATTTTCCTAGACAATTTATTGAAAAAACTATCCTTTCTCAGTGTACGTTTTTAGCACTTCTGTTGAAAAACAGTTGGCTGTAGATGTGTGGGTTTATTTCTAGGCTCTCTATTCTGTTCCATTGGTGTATGTGTCTGTTTTCATGCCAATAACCATGCTGCTTTGATTACCACAGCTTAGTAGTATGTTTTGAAGTCAGATACCATAATGCCTCCTGCTTTGTTCTTTTTGCTCAAAACAGCTTTGTCTACTGGTGGGGGGGAGTGTAGATTTCCATATAAATTTTAGGATTGTTTTTTTCTGACCCATGAAGAATGTCATTGATATTTTTATAGGGATTATACTGAATCTTTAAATCATTTTGGGTAGTACAGACATTTAAACAATACTGATTTTAAATGTTTGACTATTTTTAATTGCTTCCATTATTTTCGTTAAGTCCCTCTGTTAGAGTATTGAAACATTTCTCTGTTTTCTTCAAGCTCATTGAGCTTTCTTAAACAGTTGTTTTAAATCCTCTGAGAATTCTTCCATACTGGTTACTATCTGGCACTCAATTAGGTGATGTCACGGTTGCCTGAATGCTCTTGATGCTTATTGATGTGCAACATTATCTCGGCATTGAAGAGTTAGGTATTTATTTTAGTCTTCCTAACATGGCTTTATTTTGCCTTTCTTTCCATAAGTTCTAAACAGGCTGTTAACTTTCTCTGAGCCTGAAGTCATTTCTACTATTTCAGCACTGAATGGTGTCCAGGTCCAGATTTAATGGGAGTCTGCTGTTGGTGTCACTGTTTCAATATTAGAGGGCAATCTAAGCCTGGAATACATTGTCCAAAATACATGGTTCAAAAAGAACCAGGAAAGTGCCTAGAGAGAGTTGTCTGTCCCCAGAAGCCTGGACCTGGGGTAGGCCCAACTGTGATCAGGCACTGCAGGATTCTGTTTAGTTCTAGGCAGAGATACTGTGGACAGACTAATCACAGCCTCTGACGTCAAACCTGTAGACACATCCTGACCCCATAACCTGCCCAGACCAGCACAACACTGAGGTAGGACCAAGGCCCACAATGTTATTAGGAGCTGCCTATTGCTCAAGTGGACTTGTCCAAAACCACAGCAACCAGCCACAGGTAATCCTAGCTGCAATAGAAGTTGATAGACTTAAGGGAGAGTATTCAAAGGGATTGAACAGAGAAAAGTAAAGCACACCCACGGAGGGCATACATTGAGACACCCCTTTGAACATCAACTCAAATACTAATAATGAAAACCAGGACTATAAAATAGACACAGTGTGTGGGGGGGTACTAGTGGGTGGCAGAAGGGTGAAGGAAGGAGATTAAGGTGATAGTATATGGTTGATAGACTTCACATACCTATACGAAACAGAACTAAGAAACTTTCTGCAATTGCTTTAAGTGGGGTGGAGAGGAAGCTAAGAGGGAGAGATGATGAGGGGAATGTAAATAATGTACAATATAAGACTAATCAGAATTGTCACTATGAATTCTATTCACTACAAATTCACTACTAAGAATAAATCCTAATAAAAAATTTATAATTAGACTACAAATGGGAGATTCCAAGATGGCGGCTAGAGGGAGGAAGCAGAAAGCATGCCTCCTAAAGTGAAATCTTGGAGAGACACTGGAGATACACCTTGCAGGCAAAGCCACCCAGAAGAGGCAAAACTTTGACCCCTCCACACCTCCAGCCTGCGCAGAGCATCTCCACTTCACATTAAACGGAGAAACCAGGAGGGCCCCCGGGCTGCCAGATGACCACGCCCAGATGGCTTGGGAAGACGCGGACCACAAGGTGAGCTAATTGGTATGCAGTACTCCCACAGACAACCCTGGGCCAGATCAGCATAGCCCCCTGGACAGACCGGCCCCCACCCACGGAAAAAAAGAGAAACTGAGTAATAAGCAATAAGAACAATAAAGACACATAGCAAAGAGGGTGGGGAGCACTGAGCACCGAAGAGGGGGGGAGGGGAATCCTTCCCGGAACTGTAAATAAACAAGCCGGGCCTGGCAAGAGAGGGCGGGAGCAGCGGCATGCACCCAGCAACCAGGAGAAGGAAAGCTTGTGAGAGTGGCAGAGGGAGGAAAACTCCACAGGAGAGGGGGGAAGATCCACTTCCCACATGAGCTATAAACAAACATGCCGACCAGAGAAAGCGGGAGCAGTGCTAAGCTTACCCCTAAGATCTACATAAATAATGCCTCCAGCAACAGCAGGCTGACAGCAGCAGGCAGGCAAGCCACAGACACAGATAGCCATTCACAGAACTGTCTCTAGACTCTTTCTTTTCTCTCTCCCTACCTTTGATGAGAAAACAACCAAACTACACCTGCATGCTGAAAAACTTACTGAAACTGTATTGCATTTGAACATGGGACACTTGGTGGGATTTTTTTTTTTGACTACTTTATGCGTCCCCTTTGATGAGACAACTACAGAACAACATCTGAGGCACCATCTCCAGGATTGCAGGCTGAGAGATGAACACCAAAATTATTAAGACTGAAATTTCATTGCATTTGAACTTGGAGGTTATTTTTTATTTTTTACTTTTTATTTTGTTTTATTTTATTTTATATATATTTTTTCTTTCATTTACTTATTTTTTTTTTATTTTTACTCTTATCTTCAATCTTTTTATTTTTTATTTTCAATCTTCTCTCTGTCTCTCTAATGCCTTTTCACCTTACGGTTGATTAATACACTGTCTCTCCCTGTTTATATCTTTGAAAGTTTTTATGTTTGTTTCTTTGGTTTTTTTTTTTTCTACTTGATTATTTTTCCCTTTTCCTTTAACTTCTTTCCTTTCCATGCCCTCTCACTGCTCCATTCTAAATATCACTAGTGCTATTATTATATGACAGAAAATACTAAATTTCACATAGTACAGGGACAATACCACACCAAGGGCAATGATGGGAAGACAGAAAAAACAGGGAAAACAGTTTTCCCACACCAAAAAGTTAGTGCAGGAACCAGAGAGAAATGAAGAAAACAGATACTCAGATCCAGACTCCAACAAAAAAAAAAAGATAAACTATGCCAAAGAACCCAGTGAAGCCCACAAGAATAATTTAAAAGAAGACATACTACAGGTACTCAATGAGAATTTTATAGAGATGATACTGGATAGGGTCAACCAAAATGTACAGGAGACACTCAAGAAATTCCAAGAAAACAAAAATAGAGAATTTGAAAAAGCACAAGAAGAAATAAAGGAAACCATAGAAGCACTGTAGAAACACCAAAGTGAAAGAGAGAATACGATTAATAAAGAGATAAATAAACTCAGGGCAAAAATAGACAACATTAAAGAGGAAACCATCCAGGATATGGAAAACCTCAGAAAAAAGAATGAAACAGAACAGCAAAACAAAACGGAAGGCCAAGCCAGCAGAATAGAACAAACAGAAGACAGAATCTCAGAACTAGAAGATGAAATGGTAATTAAAGGAAAAAACCAAAGAACTATTAGTTAAACAACCAAAGACCTGTGAAAAGAAAATGCAAGAACTCACCGACTGCATCAAAAGACCAAACCTGAGAATCATGGGCATTGAAGAAGGAGAAGAGGTGCAAGCAAAGGAAATGCGTAATATATTCAACAAAATAATAACAGAAAATTTCCCAAATCTAGAGAAAGATATTCCCATACAGATGCAAGAGGCCTCCAGGACACCAAACAGACCAGATCAAAATAGAACTACTCCACGACATATCATCATAAAAACAAGAAGTTCAGAAACTAAGGAAAGAATATTGAAGGCTGTAAGAGAGGAAAAACAAATAACATACAAAGGTAAACCCATCAAAATCACAGCAGACTTCTCAACAGAAATATTAAAAGCAAGAAGAGCCTGGGGTGAGATCTTCTGGGCACTGAATGAAAATAACTTCAACCCCAGGATACTCTACCCACCAAAACTATCATTCAAAATAGATGGAGCAATACAAGTCTTCCATGATAAGCAGAAACTAAAACAATATGTGATCACAAAGCCACCACTACAAAAGATTCTTCAAAGGATTCTGCACACAGAAAGTGAAACCCAACTTAACCATGAAAAGACAGGCAGCACCAAACAACAAGAAAAGAAAAAGCAAGAAAGTAGAGAGCAACCTCAAATTAGGTACACACAATCAAACCTTCAAACAACTAAGACAACTAAATGACAGGAATCACCACATATCTATCAGTACTAACACTTAATGTTAACGGACTTTATTCGCCCATCAAAAGGCACTGCTTGATGAAATGGATTAAAAGGGAAGATCCAACAATTTGTTGCTTACAGGACACCCATCTCACTGACAGAAATAAGCATAGCCTTAGGATGAAAGGCTGGAAGAAGATTTACCAAGCCAATGGTCCCTCGAAAACAGGCAGGGGTAGCAATACTTATCTCTGACAAAGTAGACTTCAAACCTACATTGATCAAACGAGATAAAGAAGGACATGCCATACAAATAAAAGAGGAAATAGACCAAAAGGAAGTAATAATCATCAACCTGTATGTACCCAATGTCAATGCACCCAATTTCATCAAACATACCCTGAAACCTAAAAGCATATATTAACGCCATCACAGTGGTTGTGGGAAACTTTAACACCCCATTATCATCAATAGAGAGGTCATCCAAACAAGAAATCAATAAAGAAATCCAAGATCTAAAATATACAATAAATCAAATGGACCTACTTGATGTCTACAGAACATTTCATCCAACTTCTACACAATATACATTCTTCTCAGCAGCCCATGGAACCTTCTTCAAATAGATCATAACCTAAGGCACAAAGCAAGCCTCAGCAAATATAAGAAAATAGAAAGTATACTGTGTACACTATCTGATCACAATGCAATAAAACTAGAACTCAACAACAAAAGTAAAGACAAAAAACATGCAAACAGCTGAAAACTGAATAACTCATTCCTTAATGAACAATGGGTCATCGATGAAATAAAAGAGGAAATTAAAAAGTTCTTGAAAGTCAATGAAAATGAAAACACAACCTACCAGAACCTATGGGACACAGCAAAGGCAGTCCTGAGAGGAAAGTTTATAGCAATGAGTGCATATATTAAAAAGAATGAAAGATCCCAAATCAATGACCTAATGAGACATCTCAAACTCCTAGAAAAACAGGAACAAGAAAATCCCAAAACAAATAGAAGGAGAGAAATAATAAAAATAAGAGCTGAAATCAACGAAATAGAAACCAAAAAAACCATACAAAGAATTAATGAAACAAAAAGCTGGTTCTTTGAAAAAACAAACAGATCGACAGACCCCTGGCAAACCTGACTAAAATGAGGAGGAAAAAAACACAAACTAGTAGAATTAGGAATGCAAAAGGGGAGAAAACAACAAACACCATGGAAGTCCAGGAAATCATCAGAGATTACTTCAAGAACCTATATTCAAATAATTTCGAAAATCTTAAAGAAATGGACAGATTTCTAGATATATATGATCATCCAAAACTGAACCAAGAGGAAATTAATCACCTCAATAGACCTATAACACAAAATGAAATTGAAGCAGCAATCAAGAGTCTCCCCAAAAAGAAAAGTCCAGGACCTGATGGATTCTCTGCTGAATTCTACCAGAACTTTAAAGAAGAACTGATACCAACCCTCCTTAAACTGTTCCACGAAATAGAAAGGGAGGGAAAACTGCCTAACACATTTTATGAAGCCAGTATTACACTTATCCCAAAACCAGGCAAAGACACCTCCAAAAAGGAGAACTATAGGCCAATCTCCTTAATGAACATTGACGCAAAAATCCTCAACAAAATAATGGCAAATTGAATTCAACAACATATCAAAAAGATCATTCACCACGACCAAGTAGGCTTCATCTCAGGGATGCAGGGGTGGTTCAACATACGAAAATCAATAAACATAATAAACCACATTAACAGAAGCAATGACAAAAACCACTTGATCATCTCAATAGATGCAGAAAAAGCCTTTGATAAGATCAACACCATTTCATGATAAAAGCTCTAAGAAAAATAGGAATAGAAGGAAAGTTCCTCAACATTATAAAAGCTATATATGACAAACTACAGCCAGCATTATACTTAACAGAGAAAAACTGAAACCATTCCCTCTAAAATCAGGAACCAGACAAGGATGCCCACTATCTCCACTCTTATTCAACATAGTACTGGAATTCCTAGCCAGAGCAATTAGGCAAGAAGAAGGAATAAAAGGAATACAAATAGGTAAAGAAACTGTCAAAATATCCCTATTTGCAGACGACATGATCCTATACCTTAAACACCCAAAAAACTCTACTCAGAAGCTTCCAGACATCATCAATAGCTTCAGCAAGGTAGCAGGATATAAAATCAACATAGAAAAATCATTAGCATTTCTATATACTAATAATGAAAAAGAATGTATGAAAACAATTCCATTTACAATAGCCTCAAACAAAATCAAATACCTAGGTGTAAACCTAACAAAAGATGTGAAAGACCTCTACAAGGAAAACTGTACACTTCTGAAGAAAGAGATTGAGGAAGACTATAGAAAGTGGAGAGTTCTCCCATGCTCATGGATTGGTAGAATCAATGTAGTAAAAATGTCGATACTCCCCAAAGTAATCTACATGTTTAATGCAATTCCCATCAAAATTCCAATGACATTCTTTAAAGAGATTGAAAAATCTACTGTTAAATTTATATGGAAACACAAGAGGCCAGGAATAGCCAAGGCAATACTCAGTCAAAAGAACAATGCTGGAGGTATCACGATACCTGACTTCAAACTATATTACAAAGCAATAACGATAAAAACAGCATGGTACTGGCACAAAAACAGACATGAAGAACAGTGGAACAGAATAGAGGACCCAGATATGAAGCCACACAACTATAACCAACTTGTCTTTGACAAAGGCACTAAAAATATACGATGGAGAAATAGCAGCCTCTTCAACAAAAACTGCTAGGTAAACTGGTTAGCAGTCTGCAAAAAACTGAAACTAGATCCATGTATATCACCCTATACCAAGATTAACTCAAAATGGATCAAGGATCTTAATATCAGACCACAAACTCTTAAGTTGATACAGGAAAGAGTAGGAAATACTCTGGAGTTAGTAGGTATAGGTAAGAATTTTCTCAACGGAACCCCAGCAGCACAGCAATTAAGAGATAGCATAGATAAATGGGACCTCATAAAACCAAAAAGCTTCTGTTCATCAAAAGAAATGGTCTCAAAACTGAAGAGAACACCCACAGAGTGGGAGAAAATATTTGCCAGCTACACATCAGACAAAGGACTGATAATCAGAACATATAGGGAACTTAAAAAACTAAATTCTCCCAAACTAATAAACCAATAAAGAAATGGGCAAGTGAACTAAACAGAACTTTCTCAAAAGAAGAAATTCAAATGGCCAAAAAGCACATGAAAAAATGCTCACCATCTCTAGCAATAAAGGAAATGCAAATTAAAACCATGCTAAGATTCCACCTCACCCCTGTTAGAATAGCCATCATTAGCAACACCACCAACAACAGGCGTTGGTGAGGATACGGGGAAAAAGGAACCCTCTCACACTGTTGGTGGGAATGTAAACTAGTACAACCACTCTGGAAAAAAATTTGAAGGCTATTTAAAAAGCTAAATGTTGATCTACCATTTGATCTTGCTATACCACTCTTGAGGACATACCCAAAAGACTGTGACACAGTTTACTCCAGAGGCACCTGCACATCCATGTTTGCTGCGGCACTATTCACAATAGCCAAGTTATGGAAACAGCCAAGATGCCCCACCACTGACGAATGGATTACGAAAATGTGGTATCTATACACAATGGAATTTTATGCAGCCATGAAGAAGAACGAAATGTTATCATTCGCTGGTAAATGGATGGAATTGGAGAACATCATTCTGAGTGAGGTTAGCCTGGCTCAAAAAACCAAAAATCGTATGTTCTCCCTCATATGTGGACATTAGATCAAGGGCAAACACAACAAGGGGATTGGACTATGAGCACATGATGAAAGCGAGAGCACACAAGGGAGGGGTGAGGATAGGTAAGACACCTAAAAAACTAGCTAGCATTTGTTGCCCTCAATGCAGAGAAACTAAAGCAGATACCTTAAAAGCAACTGAGGCCAATAGGAGAAGGGGACCAGGAACTAGAGAAAAGGTGAGATCAAGAAGAATTAACCTAGAAGGTAACACCCACGCACAGGAAATTAATGTGAGTCAACTCCCTGTATAGCTATCCTTATCTCAACCAGCAAAAACCCTTGTTCCTTCCTATTATTGCTTATACTCTCTCTTCAACAAAATTAGAGATAAGAGCAAAATAGTTTCTGCTGGGTATCGAGGGGGTGGGGGGGAAAGGGAGGGGGCAGAATGGGTGGTAAGGGAGGGGGTGGGGGCAGGGGGGAGAAATGACCCAAGCATTGTATGCACATATGAATAATTTAAAAATTAAAATTAAAAAAAAAACCACTGCGAATGGAGTAACTGTTAAAGATAAAGAAAAACCCATTAAATATTATTGAATTCTAAAAAAAAAATTTATAATTAAAAAAAAAAAAAAGGTTGATAGACTGGGGTCATGTCTCTTCCCTGGCACCAGAGCTATTCCAGAAGCTCCATTCACAGGCAAGCCTGGGGATGGGAGGCATTAGGATCTGCTCAGTGTTAGGGTTCACCAGCCTGGCATTAAGTTCCATGGCAAAGTCCCGTTTACTATTCTGTCCTACCCCAAGTGAATGGGGTCTCATGCCACACTGTGCTACCCGAGATTTGAGTTGTGGATAAAGGCAGTCCTTTGGCAACCTACCTGAAACTAAGTTGGGTCGTGCCTGAGTCTCACAGCTACAGCAAAGCAACCTACACAGCCTCAGGGATACACTGATGCCCACAATACGGCTGTCAGTGATGCAGGCCAAAGCATCTGTTCCACTGAGACAAGGACTATGCCTGGTGCCTAGGCAGCTTTACAGCTCCATTTGTAAGCACTGCTTTGGCAATAGCTGTGTTACCTGAGGTTGGGATGTGGGTGATGGAAACAGTCCCTTGCTGAGTCTCCCAGGTACAGGACCCACTCAATTTCTGGAGGAAAGTGAGTGTGCACCAGGCTCAATCTAGGACTTAAAATGGAGGTCAAAAAACTCAAGTCTGTTCCACTGGCACACAGTATCTCCACCTGATGCTAAGGCAGTCAAGAGGCTCGCCTACGAGCTCTGGCCTTCATCCTCTACAGGATGCTGGGTCTCAGTATGGCGGGACTAGCACTGGGCTCTGTGACAAAGCCCTGTGCTAGCTCCCATGCCTTCTACCCCAATGGGTTGAGTGTTGCTTCCTGCTCTACTGCCCAAGATTAGAGGAGGGACAGTGGTTGCAGTCAGCTACCTGTTCTGACCAAGCACACTGGCCTAGCAGTAGTGGTGGTGATGGGCCTAGTATTGGGTTTCAAGGTTAAGGCCTGTACTTAATTCTTTCCCCGAGTGGGAGGTGTCTCTCTCCATGCTGGGCTGCGTCGGGTTGGAGAGGGATGATGCAGACAACTGTTTTCATCCTGCCTTCTTCAACGTTTCTTTTCCTTTTGTTATACTAAAAGCAGGCACTATGGTCTCTCACCTGGTTTCCCTTGTGAAGCTCTTGTGAAGGTGGTTTGGATATTATCAGTCACTGTCTTGCTCTACCCTTGGCATTGAGTTTATATTTTCTAAAAACCTAAATTCCTGTCAAAGATGCACACTTAAGTATTTACTGGTAAAATAATATTATTTCTGGGATTTGCTTTTTAATACTGTAGCAAAAAGGGTGGAAGGGGAATAAATTAACAAGATTGGCAAAATGTCCATTATTGTTCAAGCTGGAAGATAGATGACAATGGTATTTTTCTCTTACTTTTGTGTTATGCTTATTTTTAAATTGTATATATGTCTTTTCTTGTAATTAGTAGGTTCATCTGGAGACTTCATTTCCTAAAAAATGAGAATCAAGTCTGTGAAGTTAGCTTCCTTTTTACAATGGTGGATTCTTTCATTTTCTAATACACAAACTGTCTTTCTATAGTTATGACAGTAATTCCTACTGTTTAAGATAAAATAACTATTTGGCTTGCTCACAATTTCCTAAATCCACTCTTCTCTAAGTAATGTACAGGTTTATAATTTATAATAGGCATACACAGGCAACTCTTTCTGTACAGGACTGTGTAGTGCAAGATTATAAAACCCTGCAAAGCATTCTTAAACAATGTGAAAAATTAAAATTGTTTGTTACCTTTAATTTCTTACTAAAACATTAAAAGCCCTCTTAGTGGCAGTTACAACTACATAGGGAACTATAGGAATGGAAAAATTTTTAAATAAAGCTAATATTTATTTACTACACTATAATTTAAAATAGTCACACTGAGGATTTGAGTGTTTTACTTGTTTTAAAAAAACCCTCATTTTTCTCTAAGAGTGAACAAGAAATGAATTAATCTATATCCAATCTTAGTCAAGCCCTCTATCTAAGCAACATGAGAGCAGCCAGAGATTCATATTTTCATGCTTGACCTTAACAAATATTTTCCCCGTTGGTTTGCAAAGTCCTATCTACTTCTGTTTTTTTCAACTCATGAAGTTGTGTCACAGGACACAACCCAGTATTGTATAAGATCACTGTCAAAATACTGAGAATAAGATTTATCCCTCTAGATTGTGGTTTTAGCATATTTTGGCAATGGTTTTCAAGCTTTACTCAAGTAAAAGTACACTGAAAACAAACCTATTCTAGAGTGAAGAGATGGGGTTGCAGGCCCAAGATCTTCCCCCAGTCCTCCCCTTTAGTGCCTGAGGTTTTCCCAAACATCTTCAAGAGCATAATTTGCAGATATATGTACTCTTTAGTAGATCAAAACTCTGCGGTTGATAAAGTTCAGTCATTAATCTACAAAACATGATTCAGATCACCTAGGATCAGACATGTGGGTTCTACTCAGCACATTTGCGCCTCCAGGTCACCCCAGGCTCGGCAGAATCTCCCATCCCTTTATTTCTATTTCTTTGTTGCAGAACACTAATCAGGATCCACTGTAACTCTCCACCCATGTTTGTAAATGGATACTTTGAATCATTCTTGGCTCTCAGCAACTTCTTTGAACATTACTTTGATTATAATTTTCAAAGGCCAACTTCACTAGCAACCCATAAGTCCTTCCTGGGTTTACAGATAGAAGCCCTGAAATCACCAGGCATTACAAGCTGTCTCACACACATGTAACTGGTGTTGGTATTTCTCTCCCACATGCTTTTTTGCTATTTTAGCTTTTCTTACATATACAGTCTTTGTTCTAAAAGTCTCCATCTCCTCAGTTATTTTCTTGCCCTTTTTATAGGATCAAAATCAGCTGCTGGAGCAGGTTGCTCCTTTTAGGAACAACAGGGTTTAGCTTTCAAGTTCAGTATCATTAATGGTTTGACCATATCTTTATTAGCATGACTCCCTTTATCCTCATCTGTGAAGGTGGCCAGTGGAGAACGGAACACACAAAAGGAAGCAGATTAGAAAGGAAACATCTTCCTTCAAAACTTTCCATGATGCAATTTCTAAGCATGAGAGGAGAAGGCAAAATGACAAAGGTGGACACTCAGAAAGAAGAAGAACAAATGCCTAAGTGCTTCTTGGGACTATGGGGAGATTGCTATGAGTGTGTGTGTGTGTGTGTGTGTGTGTGTGTGTTTTATTCTTTCATTTTTCTCAGTGACTCCAATTCATAAAACAGTCTGGTCTCACACCTCCCATAAAATCTAAAATCTATTTGAGAATTTCCACCAGAACCCTTAGAATGCTTAGTTACTAATAATTACCAGCTGATCATCCAGTCCAAAAAGTTGTTCCATGTAAGTTTCAGAGAGTCTTCGAATTTTTGGTTTCATTGATGGCTCAATGCACATATCCCTATAATAAAATCATAAAACAAGCTCAAAAATTAATTTCATTTCACAATAGTTCTATAATTAAGTCAGTAATTCTTGTGAGTGGAGGGAAGAGACATGTTTCCTTTGCGAGAAACAGATTAGAATCACCTGGGGGACTTTTAAACACTATGTCCCAAGATTTTGCTGAGCACTCCAAAAAAGAGTGTATCTCCCTCTTCTCATCCTCACCTTGAAATGATCTGTCCCATGATCACATGGTACTGATAGAAGGACACTGCGCTTCTCAAGCTGAGAATGAGTGGCCATATTATTCCCGTTTAAGTGTCTGGGATCTAACAGCCTATGGAGAGATTTGTAAAAGCTTGAGATTGGAAGCATTCATTTAGAAGACCTTATTGTGACACTATTCGATGAGTATTTTAGCTTCAAAGTATTTCCCTGTCATAAATCAACACAATACTTACCAAAGAAGGCTTTCCAGACCATTTTCAATGATAACCATGAGCATTTCCTCTAAATATCTCAGTGGATCCTCAGGACATGTAATAAGTATGCCACATAACAGCGCCTGTAAAAAATGGAAATGGAATCAGCTTTTCTGAATTTTTGCATGTTTTTACTCAAAAACAGATGGACTTTACTATACAATTAAAAGGGCAAATAATGTGACAATTTTTAAAACATGCTTTTTATATACCACTCTGTATTCAGTGTTGATACTTTGCTAAAGTCAAATCAAAATGCATTATACCTTGCCTCTTTCTAAAAATCCACAATCATAACTCAACAAAGAGTTGCTATGTTGTATTTCCATTATGTGAGGAATTAAATTCTTGGCACCAACCCAAAGACACAGCTGTAATGCTTTATATCCGTGGTTTCTACCCTTTTTAAATATGAGGAAACCATTTTTTTTTTACAGTGAAAAAATTCCTCAGATCCAACCATAAAGTTGATTGAGAGCATCAACCTTCAACATCTATGCTGGAACTATGGTGTAGCTCAGCAGTAGAGTGCTTGCCTAGCGTTCACGAAGCCCAGGGTTTAATTCACAGCACTGAAAAAAAAAAAAAGTCTACTGTGAGTGGAAAAATTCTTCAGAATGCATTTGTATTTTATCATCCACAGTGCCCATAGAGAACATGTATATTCAGATTATGTGTATATATATATATATACACACTCACATGTATATGGGACATATATATGTATGTATACATACGTGTATGTGTGTGTGGAATGCAGAAAGCTGCTGCTGTGTCATTTTCCTCTGCGAGGTCCCCACAGAAGGAACTTCTCATTGACAGTAATTACTGAAAATTTCTCCATTTGAAGCAGAGAAAAAGGATTATAGACTTCTATAGAAGTCCATAGAAACCATCTGGAAATCTCCTTGGGCATTTATCTTCTTTCTTGTTTCCCTGATTCCCTGTGGGGTCTAACATGTGTGTTGGGGGTAGAGGGAAACTTTTTTTGGCCCTTCTCCTGCCTAGGACCCACTGTTGCTGGATTTCTTTTGCTCCTCACTTTCAGGAACAAGAAATTCCCACCTTTGACTATGCAGAACAGTTCTTTCAACCTCTACAGGCCAAGTGTCAGTAGACATATGCCTAGGGGCTTAGCAGTTCTTGAGTGTCCCTCAGAAAGGAAGGAGAGGAAGGGGAGGGATGGAAGAGGAGGAGGAAAAAGGAGAAGATGGAGAAAGGAGAAGAAAAAGTTATCTCTTAAAGGGACTCTGCAAAATACAATTTCTCCCTTTGCAATAGCTCTGTCCCCTCTTAGGATGCAGTCTACAGGCTGAGAGTCCAACCCTTAAGACATGGCAAAACGTATTAGACTCAGACATTGGATCTCTTTCCAGCTTGGCCTCCTGACTTGCCCCATCCCAGCTGCTCTCAGGGAGCGCTCAGCCATCTGCAGACTGACTTCCTTCTCTCCCAGACCAAGAGAATGTGTTTCTCCCCACAGTTGCAAGCTGGATTTGAAAAGATGTCTACTATCTAAAAGGTAGCAAGGGTGGGTTCCATGTGGGACCGAATAGATGAACTCTTCTACTCTATCAGCTCCCTGAACAGCCCTGATGAAAAGTCCACTTGCTCTGATACTTCAGTGCCTGGATCTCCGGTGTGTTGAGTTTCTATACTCACCACTCCACATCCCCTCCTCAATCTTATTCTGGTACCCTGAGAACATCTACATCAGAATCACCTGATAAGTAAACTGGTCTATGAGGATGGTGCCTAGGAATCTGCATTTTAGTAGCTTCTCGCCCCCACCCTCCAGGGATTATAGTGCACACAGTTGTCTGAGAACTAGTGCCTTAATGGAGTTTAGCTTTATAGTGAATTGTTAAGAAAGCTAGGGCCTGGTTAATGAATATCAGAGATTGCATACTTCTACAAGATAAGCTCCACAGATAAGAAAATTACTTTTCTGAAGAGTTTTTTGAAGAAGTTGACAGGATAAGTCTCTGAAATGCCAACAAAGACACATGGAACTAAAAAAGTTGAAATGTTTACCTCTGCGTAAGACTTACTAGTGTTCATACTTAAGACTTATCAGTGTTCCTCTTAAACAAAATAACACATAATGAGGTCTTATATATGAATGAGTGAATACTGCATAGCAGCATGCCAATAAGACAGCACAGTTAATGAATCAATAGCCTTTCCCTGCTTAATAAAAATTTTTTAAATCACAAAACCATTAACTTAGTCTTTATTCTAAGCAGAAGCAATATATGTAAACATTCCCACAAAATGATTGTTTGACTCTCAAAAACACTAATCAAAATCACTAATTTACTATCGCTAGCCTTCTTAGTAAAAACTTACACAATGAAGGACAAAAAAAAAAAGGACTATGACTTAATTAGCCCTAGTTGGCTTTCCCAAGCCTATAATCACAAAACCATTTTGTAATCTTCTACTTTCTTTTGGCTCTGTTTCCCTAATCTCAGTCTCCAGCACTTCTCAAATAATATAAGAGATGTTCTAGGTGTTGAGGACAAACACAGGTTTATCCGGGACAGTCTCTTCTACTCCTTTCCACTATTACTTGTCTTGCAAGACAATGCAGGAGATGGAGTCCACCCCCATTTAATTGGAGTTAAATCTTGGATTTACAATCTTTTAGCGCACAACCTCTAATGATGGGCTGTCTCTCTTTACTTCTCTTTTCCCCTAATTAAAATAGGATACTAAAAGTATATATGTCATAGGACTATCACGAGAATTAAATTAATTAATATATGTAAACTGCCTTGAACAGTGTCTAAAACAAAATAGGCACCATAAAGATAATAGTTAGCAAGCTATCATCAGTATTTTTAACCACTCCACTGCTAATTATCTTCTCCACTAAAGGAAAAGACTTGGACAAAAAAAGAAATTCTAAATATTCCCTTAATACCACTCAAAGTCCAGTGTGATGACAGAGAAAGAGAAAGTGATTTTATACTCAGCCTAATGGAAAAGATTAGGGAAAAACACATTTAGGGGAAAACTTCCAGGAAAGAAAACTTGAGAGAGCAATGTAAATGGCCAGATAGTTACTGTCTCTTAGAATTCTTGATGGGCACACAAACACAGATGTCAGACACTTAAGAGAGCAAATCTTGTTTATCTTGTTAGTCAGATAAACATGGTGAAATATGTTAAGGGCCTAAAGAGTAGTATAAAAATAATTCCTCTAAGAGTGCAGAAATAAAAGTGATTACCAAATGCCTGTAGGGCCCTCAGCAGTTGGAGAAACTTTCAAGTGGCAAGGAGAGATGTGACAAGTGGGGAAGTCAAAAAAGCCAAGCTCAAGGGCACAGACCAATTTGGCTCTAGTAAAGGATGAGGGCAACAGACAGACCCACTCTGTGAAGGTGCTGGAATCCTATACCAGGACCCGGGACTGTACCCAACTCCAGACCCAACAGATCATTGTCTTAGTTGTTTTCTACTGCTATAAGAGAATATCACAAACTAGGTAATTTATATCAATGTTTGTTTTGGCTCATGGTTCTGGAGGCTAGGAAGTCCAAGAGCATGGACCAGCATCTATTCAACTTCTGGTGAGCAACTTCTTACTGCTTCACAAGACAGCAAAGGTAAGAGAGAGCTGACCTTTAAGAGGTGACAAGGGGAGGATTCCAAGATGGCGGCTAGAGGTAGGAAGCAGAAAGCGACCCTCCTATAGTGAAATCTTGGAGAGACGCTGGAGACACACTTTGCAGGCATAATCACCGAGAAAAGGCATAACTTTGACTCCTCCACATCTCCAGCCGGTGCAGAGAATCTCCACTTCACGTTAAACAGAGAAACGAGGAGGGCCCCCGGGGCCGCCAGTGGCCAGCGCCCATATGGCTTGGGAAGACGCGGACCAGGTGAGCTTCGCGGTACCGCGGTACCCCCACAGACAAGCCTGGGCCAGAGCAGCATAGCCCCCTGGACAGACTGACCTCTACCCAGGAGAAAAAAAAGAGAAACTGAGTAATAAGCAATAAGAACAGTTAAGACACGCTGGAAAGAGGGTGGGGCGCCCTGAGCGCTGAAGATTGGGGGAAGGCAATCCTTCCCGGGACTGTAAATATACAAGCCGGGCAGGCCGGAGAGGCTCTGGCGGGGGCGGGTGCGCACACAGCAACCAGGAGCGGGCAAGCTTGTGAGAGGAGGGAAGACCCACTTCCCACGTGAACTGTAAACAAACATGGCGGCCGGCAGGAGCAGCAGCACCGCCCAGTAAGCAGGAGCAGGAAAGCTTCTGAAAGTGGCAGTGGGAGGAAGACTTCAGAGGAGAGGGGGGAAGACCCACCTCCCACATGAACTGTAAATAAACACGCAGGCCTGACAACGCGGGGGCAGTGTCACCTTTCCCAGTGCTTGGAAAGGGGAAAGCCTGTAGCAGAGGCTCCCGCACAGGAGAACTCTGAGCAAACAAAGCTTGTGGGACCAGGTGAGTGCTAGCTCACCCCAAAGAGCTGCATAAATAACGCCGCCAGCTACAGGCTGAGAGCAGCAGGCAGGCAAGCCACAGTTGCAGATACCACTCTCAGAACTGTCTCCAGACGCTTTTTTTACTTTTTCTCCCTACCTTTGATGAGAGAGCAACCGAATTACACCTGCAAGCCGAAAAACTTACTGAAACTGTATTGCATTTGAACTGGGGACACTTGGTGGGGCTTTTGTGTGTGTGTGTGTGTGTGTGTGTGTGTGTGTGTGTGTGTGTGTGTGTGAGTGTGTAGTTTTGTTCTACTTTATGCATCCCCTTTGATGAGACAACTACAGAACAACATCTGAGGCACAAACTCCAGGACTGAAGATTGAGACAGACACCCAAATTATTAAGACTGAAACTGCATTGCATATAAACTTGGAAGTTTTTTGGTTTTTTTTTTGTAATTTTCTATTTTCCATTTTATTTTAATTCATTTTTATATATAGATATTACTTTCATTTACTTATTTTTTATTTTTTTTATCTTTGATTTTCAATCCTCTCTCTGTCTCTCTAATGTCTGTTCAGCTTACTGTCGATTAGTACACTAACACTCCTGTTTATACCTTTGAAACTCTCTTGTCTGATACCTTGTTCTGCTTTCTCCCTCTTGTCTGTATATTTGTTTTCCCCTTTTCTTTAACTTCTTGCTTTCCATCTCAGCTCACTCTTCCATTCTAAATGTTACCATTGTTATTATTACAAGCTAGAAAATACTTAATTACACACAGTACAGGGACAGTAACAACACCAAGGACAATGACGGGAAGACAGAAAAAACAGGGAAACCAGTTTCCCCACAGCAAAAAAATTAGTACAGGAACCAGAGGGGAATGAAGAGAACAGAAATTCAGATCCAGACTCCAACAAAATGAAGATAAACTATGCCAAAGGACCCAATGAAGCACACAAGAATCATTTAAAAGAAGACATACTACAGGTACTCAATGAGAATTTTATAGAGATGATACTGGATAGGGTCAACCAAAATGTACAGGAGACACTCAAGAAATTCCAAGACAACAAAACTGGAGAATTTGAAAAAGCAAAAGAAGAAATAAAGGAAACCATAGAAGCACTGTAGAAACACCAAAGTGAAAGACAGAACACAATGAATAAATAGATAAACAAACTCAGGACAAAAATAGACAACAATAAAGAAGAAAACTGCCAGGACATGGAAAACCTCAGAAAAAAGAATGAAACAGAACTGCAAAACAAAACAGAAGGCCAATCCAGCAGAATAGAACAAACAGAAGACAGAATCTCAGAACTTGAAGATGAAATGGTAATTAAAGGAAAAACCGAATAACTATTAATTAAACAACTCAAGACCTGTGAAAAGAAAATGCAAGAACTCACTGACTCCATCAAAAGACCAAACTTGAGAATCATGGGCATCAAAGAAGGAGAAGAGGTGCAAGCAAAGGGAATGCGTAATATATTCAACAAAATAATAACAGAAAATTTCCCAAATCTAGAGAAAGACATTCCCATACAAATGCAAGAGGCCTCCAGGACACCAAACAGACCAGATCAAAATAGAACTACTCCACGACATATCATCATTAAAACAACAAGTTCAGAAACTAAGGAAAGAATATTGAAGGCTGTAAGAGAGAAAAAACAAGTAACATACAAAGGTAAACCCATCAAAATCACAGCAGACTTCTCAACAGAAACATTAAAAGCAAGAAGAGCGTGGGGTGAGATCTTCCGGGCACTGAATGAAAATAACTTCAACCCCAGGATACTCTACCCACCAAAACTATCATTCAAAATAGATGGAGCAATAAAAGTCTTCCATGATAAGCAGAAACTAAAACAATATGTGACCACAAAGCCACCGTTACAAAAGATTCTGCAAGGGATCCTGCACACAGAAAGTGACACCCAACTTAACCATGAAAAGGCAAGCAGCACCAAACCACAGGATAAGAAACAGCAAGACAGTAGAGAGTAACATCAAGTTACGTACACACAATCAAACCTTCAAACAACTAAGACAACTAAATGGCAGGAATCACCACATACCTATCAGTACTAATGCTTAATGTCAATGGACTTAATTCACCCATCAAAAGACACCGTTTGACAAAATGGATTAAAAAAGAAGATCCAACAATTTGTTGCTTACAGGAGACTCATCTCACCGACAGAAATAAGCATGTGCTTAGGATGAAAGGCTGGAAGAAGATTTACCAAGCCAATGGCCCCCAAAAACAAGCAGGAGTAGCAATACTTATCTCTGACAAAGTAGACTTCAAACCTACATTGATCAAATGAGATAAAGAAGGACATTCCATACTAATAAAAGGGGAAATAGACCAAAAGGAAATAATAATCATCAATCTGTATGCACCCAATGTCACCGCACCCAATTTCATCAAACATACCCTGAAAGACCTAAAAGCATATATAAACGCCAACACAGTGGTTGTGGGAGACTTTAACACCCCATTATCATCAATAGATAGGTCATCCAAACAAAAAATCAATAAAGAAATCCAAGATCTAAAATATGCAATAGATCAAGTGGACCTAGTAGATGTCTACAGAACATTTCATCCAACCGCTACACAATATACATTCTTCTCAGCAGCCCAAGGAACCTTCTCCAAAATAGATCATATCCTAGGGCACAAAGCAAGCCTCAGCAAATATAAGAAAATAGAAATAATACCGTGCACACTATCTGACCACAATGCAGTAAAAGTAGAACTCAACAACAAAAGTAAAGACAAAAAACATGCAAACAGCTGGAAACTAAATAACTCATTACTTAATGAAGAGTGGATCATCAATGCAATAAAAGAGGAAATTAAAAGGTTCCTGGAAGTCAATGAAAATGAAAACACAAGCTACCAGAACCTATGGGACACAGCTAAGGCAGTCTTGAGAGGAAAGTTTATAGCCATGAGTGCATATATTAAAAAGATTGAAAGATCCCAAATCAATGACCCAATGAGACATCTCAAACTCCTAGAAAAACAAGAACAAGAAAATCCCAAAACAAATAGAAGGAGAGAAATAATAAAAATAAGAGCTGAAATCAACGAAATAGAAACCAAAAAAACCATACAAAGAACTAATGAAACAAAAAGTTGGTTCTTTGAAAAAATAAACAAGATCGATAGACCCCTGGCAAACCTGACTAAAATGAGGAGAGAAAAAACCCAAATTAGTAGAATTAGGAATGCAAAAGGGGAGATAACAACAAACACCACGGAAGTCCAGGAAATCATCAGAGACTACTTTGAGAACCTATATTCAAATAAATTTGAAAATCTTAAAGTAATGGACAGATTTCTAGATACATATGATCATCCAAAACTGAACCAAGAGGATATTAATCACCTGAATAGATCTATAACACAAAATGAAATTGAAGCAGCAATCAAGAGTCTCCCCAAAAAGAAAAGTCCAGGACCTGATGGATTCTCTGCTGAATTCTATCAGACCTTTAAAGAAGAACTGATACCAACCCTCCTTAAACTGTTCCATGAAATAGAAAGGGAAGGAAAACTGCCAAACACATTTTATGAAGCCAGTATTACACTTATCCCAAAACCTCCAAAAAGGAGAACTATAGGCCAATCTCCTTAATGAACATTGATGCAAAAATCCTCAACAAAATAATGCAAACTGAATTCAGCAACACATCAAAAAGATTATTCACCACGACCAAGTAGACTTCATCCCAGGGATGCAGGGGTGGTACAACATACGAAAATCAATAAACATAATAAACCACATTAACAGAAGCAAAGACAAAAACCACTTGATCATCTCAATAGATGCAGAAAAAGCCTTGATAAGATCCAACATCATTTCATGATAAAAGCTCTAAGAAAACTAGGAATAGAAGGAAAGTTCCTCAACATTATAAAAGCTATATATGACAAACCTACAGCCAGCATTATACTTAATGGAGAAAAATTAAAACCATTCCCTCTAAAATCATGAACCAGACAAGGATGCCCACTATCTCCACTCCTATTCAACATAGTACTGGAATTCCTAGCCAGAGCAATTAGGCAAGAAGAAGGAATAAAAGGAATACAAATAGGTAAAGAAACTGTCAAAATATCCCTATTTGCAGATGACATGATCCTATACCTTAAACACCCAAAAAACTCTACTCAGAAGCTTCTAGACATCATCAATAGCTATAGCAAGGTAGCAGGATATAAAATCAACATAGAAAAATCATTAGCATTTCTATACACTAACAATGAGCAAACGGAAAAACAATGTATGAAAACAATTCCATTTACAATAGCCTCAAACAAAATCAAATACCTAGGTGTAAACCTAACAAAAGATGTGAAAGACCTCTACAAGGAAAACTATACACTTCTGAAGAAAGAGATTGAGGAAGACTATAGAAAGTGGAGAGATCTCCCATGCTCATGGATTGTTAGAATCAACATAGTAAAAATGTCGATACTCCCCAAAGTAATCTACATGTTTAATGCAATTCCCATCAAAATTCCAATGACATTCATTAAAGACACTGAAAAATCTACTGTTAAATTTATATGGAAACACAAGAGGCCACGAATAGCCAAGGCAATACTCAGTCAAAAGAACAATGCAGGAGGTATCACAATACCTGACTTCAAACTATATTACAAAGCAATAACGATAAAAACAGCATGGTACTGGCACAAAAACAGACATGAAGACCAGTGGAACAGAATAGAGGATCCAGATATGAAGCCACACAACTATAAGCAACTTATCTTTGACAAAGTAGCTAAAAATATACGATGGAGAAATAGCAGCCTCTTCAACAAAAACTGCTGGGAAAACTGGTTAGCAGTCTGCAAAAAACTGAAACTAGATCCATGTATATCACCCTATACCAAGATTAACTCAAAATGGATCAAGGATCTTAATATCAGACCCCAAACTCTTAAGTTGATACAAGAAAGAGTAGGAAATACTCTGGAGTTAGTAGGTATAGGTAAGAACTTTCTCAATGAAACCCCAGCAGCACAGCAACTAAGAGATAGCATAGATAAATGGGACCTCATAAAACTAAAAAGCTTCTGTTCATCAAAAGAAATGGTCTCGAAACTGAAGAGAACACCCACAGAGTGGGAGAAAATATTTGCCAACTATACATCAGACAAAGGACTGATAACCAGAATATACAGGGAACTTAAAAAACTAAATTCTCCCAAAACTAATGAACCAATAAAGAAATGGGCATGTGAACTAAACAGAACTTTCTCAAAAGAAGAAATTCAAATGGCCAGAAAACACATGAAAAAATGCTCACCATCTCTAGCAATAAAGGAAATGCAAATTAAAACCACGCTAAGATTCCAAATCACCCCTGTTAGAATAGCCATCATCAGCAACACCACTAAGAACAGGTGTTGGCGAGGATGCGGGGAAAAAGGAACCCTCTTACACTGTTGGTGGGAATGTAGACTAGTACAACCACTCTGGAAAACAATTTGGAGGCTACTTAAAAAGCTGGACATCGATCTACCATTTGATCCAGCAATACCACTCTTGGGGATATACCCAAAAGACTGTTACTCCAGAGGCACCTGCACATCCATGTTTGCTGCGGCACTATTCACAATAGCCAAGTTATGGAAACAGCCAAGATGCCCCAGCACTGACGAATGGATTAAGAAAATGTGGTATCTATACACAATGGAATTTTATGCAGCCATGAAGAAGAACAAAATGTTATCATTTGCTGGTAAATGGATGGAATTGGAGAACATCATTCTGAGTGAGGTTAGCCTGGCTCAAAAAACCAAAAATCGTATGCTCTCCCTCATATGTGGACATTAGATCAAGGGCAAACACAACAAGGGGATTGGACTATGAGCACATGATGAAAGCGAGAGCACACAAGGGAGGGGTGAAGATAGGTAAGACACCTAAAAAACTAGCTAGCATTTGTTGCCCTCAACGCAGAGAAACTAAAGCAGATACCTTAAAAGTAACTGAGGCCAATAGGAAAAGGGGACCAGGAACTAGAGAAAAGGTTAGATCAAAAAGAATTAACCTAGAAGGTAACACACACTCACAGGAAATTAATGTGAGTCAACTCCCTGTATAGCTATCCTTATCTCAACCAGCAAAAACCCTTGTTCCTTCCTATTATTGCTTATACTCTCTCTACAACAAAATTAGAAATAAGGGCAAAATAGTTTCTGCTGGGTATTGAGGTGGGGGGAGAGGGAGGGGGTGGAGTGGGTGGTAAGGGATGGGGGGTGGGGGCAGGGGGGAGAAATGAACCAAGCCTTGTATGCACATATGAATAATAAAAGAAAAATGAAAATAAATAAATAAATATTAAAAAAAAAAAAAGAGGTGACGAGGTTATGGGGGACCAGCCTCATGAGTGAACTGATGCTGTTCTCACAGGAGTGAGTGAGCTTTTGAAGGAGTAGGTTGTTATAAAAGGTCCTACCACCTCTCCCTACTGTTGCATTGGGAATTGAAGTTTCAGCACATGAGCTGTTGGTGGACACATTCAAACCACAGCAGTCATTCATGAGCAAACCCTAGCAAGATCAATTACATAGCTGCACATTGGGAGAGTCTCAGCAGAGTTTGCTTTCACATCCTCCACAGAATAATCTTGACTTTGACTTTTAGGGGGCATATTCTTGCTTCTGGATTTCATAGATGAGCCAAAGAAGGATCAGGTGATTCACAAAGCCAAGTTTTTAAACTAGCTACAAATCCAGGGTTTTTCCTTGCCTGTACCATGTACTCACAAACAAAATGTGTTCACGTTTATCTTCCCCCAGAGCTTTGAGGAGAGGGCTCACTACATCTATTTAGAGACAGTTTGTTCATATACAAACCCAGAAACATACTCTTTTAAGCAGATAGTAAAATAATCAGTATATAGTTCTATATCTTTTGAAATGAAAAATGAGGTTGCTATTTAAAATGCAATGTCAAAATCACACAGTAACAGAAACGCCTTTACATAGGAACAGGTTTAAGTTCTAAACACTGTTCAAAGTTTACCACTCCTCCAACCCCCAGAAACAAGCCAGAGTGACATCCCCCAAAAGATCGCCCTTCCCACCTGGGGTGGAAATGGTGTTGGCATGCTATAATCTTAACTTGTGTTTATGGTAGTAAAATAAAAGTTTGAAAATGAATGGGTTTTTATGTCTTGTCAACATTCACATAGATGGTGCCAACATTTTTTATTTTAGAAACTGTGTAAGTTTCTGTATAAAATTATTGAAAGGGACTAACTAGCTTTGATAGAGCAGCAACCTCAAGTCTTCAAAAGAAGACCTTGGGGCCAGATTGGAGGATTTGTTTTGTTTTTAGACAGGGTCTTGCTAAATTGCCCAGGCTGGTCTGGAACTTGTGAACTCAAGTGATCCTCCTCCCTCAGCCTCCCAAGTAACTGGGACTACAGGCCAGTGCCACCACACCCAGTTCAGAACTGGATGGCTTTAAGGCAAACTTGACAGGGGAGGAGCAACCACCTCTGTGAGATAAGAGCCAGGCAATTCACACACCTGCCCAACTGTGCCTGCCCAATGAGGAGCTGGTAGCACATGCCTAATCCCTGTTAGGGTAAACAATAAGAGCAGCCATGTTAGGACCAGACTCCCTCCCCCTTGCAGTGAGTTGCTGGAAACTCCCCACCCAGCCCCAAAGACTGACAAAGGGATAGTCATTAGTATTTATCCCCAGGTGAGTGCCCAACTACAGTTAAGCAGACAGTGACCTAACCACAACTTGTCTTCCTTGGTTGCCCAGCAACAGTATTCTTTAGTGACCTTCCAGGTACTTTTCCTCTAGCCCTCCCCCGCCCCCCACCCCCACCAAACCTGTGCATGGTAGTGGGGTCTAGCTTTCTTACTGGAGAACCTCTGCAGGTTCCAGCAGCCTATGCTGATGTTGAGCTGCCTCCTGTCTGTCCTTTCATGCCTCTTTTCAGTCTAACAATCCCTAGATAAAACACTGTCACTGGAAAAATAGTGAGTCATATGCTTTTTATTTACCATTCTGTGGAATTGCCTCCAGAACTATATCTGAAGACTAGCTGGATAAGCTGAGGATCAGCAAAGATCACCACCCTCTGGAGAAGCCACAACCGTCTCACCCCAAAGTCCAGCCAGACAAATTAGAGTAACCAGATCCTTCTCCCCTAAATAGGTAGGCTGTTCCCTTGCAAAATAGAAATTCCTGATTCTTTCATCTCTGACAGAAATATGCAGTAATAACCCCTTTAAAAAACCCCAGTAATAGAGTCTACATAATTTAGGAATAAATGCAATACTTTTAATATATAGATTTACAAGTTAATCTTGAAAGAAACATAAAGCATAAAAACTTTTCATAAAATCAGTAACATTTTAGAGTGGCTTTAAAATCATGATTTGTGGCTTAAGTCCGCCCTCTGCTGGGCAGACCTAGTTGTGCAAATTTTTCATCTCCATTAAGCTGAAATCTAAGCTCACAATTTGAGGAACACTTTTCTTTTAAGTAGTGTATCTTCATTGTACAAATACTGGGTTTCATTGTGACATTTCCACACATGCATATAATATACTTTGAGCATTCTTGCTCCCCTATTACCCTCCTTTGCCCCTCTCCCTTCCCCCGATCCCTTTCCTTAAAGAGTGCATTCTTACTCTCAGATACAAACACCCAGTACACCTGCTAAATAATTTTGTGGACAGTATAATCATCATATCCAGCTTATCTTTGGTTTATCTGTAGACACTGTACTGCCTTCTGTCTGGTAGAATATTAAGAAAGAAAAACAGATTTCTAAATATTTGTTTTTTCACATCCTAACCTTTCTTCCAATTATCTTTGCTTTCACTGTTCCTTGATCATCTGCTCTTGTGGTCATACTCTTGGCCATGTTATCCTAAACTGCTGAGATCTCCATTTCTTCACTCACTCTAGAGCATCCACTCTATCACTTCTTCAACATGATTGACACCACCTGTTCATTTACTTAATGATTTTTGCACTATCACAGATTACACTCATGTCCTTATTTCTCTCTTTACCCACCTTTGATTCCTTGGCTCATCACTGGTGCAGTTGGGATGCACTCAATAGCGTGTCTCCACTGAATTTAACAGGTTTAAAATAACACTAATCATTTTGTTATTACCTCTCACAATTACGGGAGTTAACGCAATGTTTTTGCTCAAGATTTCATGCACTTGTATGCACTTGGCTGGAATTAAAGTCATCTCAGAGGCTTCTGCTATAGTTTGAATGTGCCCCCCCCCCCCGCAACGTTCATGTATTAAAACTTAATCCCCAATGTGAGAGCTGAGATATTTAATAGTTCTTGAGGGCTCTGCCCTCATTAATGGATAAATGCTGTTATGTGGGAGTGGGTTAGTTACTGCAGGAGAGAGTTCCTGATAAAAGAACAACTTCAGGGGAATTCCAAGATGGCAGCTAGAGGGATAAAGCAGAAAGCATGCCTCCTAAAGTAAAATCTTGGAGAGACACTGGAGACACACCTTGCAGGCAAAACCACTGAAAAGAGACAAAACTTTGACCCCTCCACACCTCCAACGGGCGCAGAGCATCTCCACTTCATGTTAAACGGAGAAATCAGGAGGGCCCCCGAACCGCCAGTCGCCCGCACCCAGACAGCTTGGGAAGATGCAGACAAGATGAGCTAAGCAGTTTGCAGTACTCCCACAGACAACCCTGGGCCTGATCAACATAGCCTCCTGGACACACAGATCCTCACCTGGGAAAAAAAGAGAAACTGAGTAATAAGCAATAAGAACAATAAAGAGACATATATTCCAAAATGGCAGCTAGAGGGAGGAAGCAGAAAGCGAGCCTCCTATAGTGAAATCTTGGAGAGACGCTGGAGACACACTTTGCAGGCATAATCACTGAGAAGAGGCATAACTTTGACCCCTCCACACCTCCAGCCGCTGCAGAGAATCTCCACTTCACGTGAAACGGAGAAACCAGGAGGGCCCACGGGCCGCCAGTCACCGGCGCCCAGATGGCTTGGGAAGACGCGGACCAGGTGAGCTTCACGGTACTGAGGTACTCCCACAGACAAGCCTGGGCCAGAGCAGCATAGCCCCCTGGACAGACCAACCTCCACCCAGGGAAAAAGGAGAAACTGAGAAGTAAGCAATAAGAGCAATAAAGACATGCAGGAAAGAGGGTGGGGTACACTGAGCGCCGAAGATTGGGGGAAAGCCTCTGGCGGGAGTGGGGGCACGCGCCCAGAAACCAGGAGCGGGAAAGCTTGTGAGAGTGGCGGAGGGAGGAAAACTCCACAGGACAGAAGGGAAGACCCACTTCCCACGTGAACTGTAAACAAACATGGCGGCTGGCAGGAGCAGCAGCACCTCCCAGTAATCAGAAGCAGGAAAGCCTGTAAAAGTGGCGGTGGGAGGAAAACTCCAAAGGAGAGGAGGGAAGACCCACCTCCCACATGAACTGTAAATACACACGCAGGCCTGAGAAAGCTGGTGCAGTGTCACCTTTCCCAGTGCTTGGAAAGGGGAAAGCTAGTAGCAGAGGCTCACACACAGGAGAAATCTGAGCAAACAAAGCCTGCAGGGCCAGGTGAGTGCTAAGCTCACCCCTGAGATCTGCATAAATAATGCCTTCAGCAACAGCAGGCTGACAGCAGCGGGCAGGCAAACCACAGCTCCAGATACCATTCTCAGAACTGTCTCCAGACTCTTTTTTTTTCTTTTTCTCCCTACCTTTGATGAGAGAACAACCGAATTACACCTGCAAGTGGAAAAACTTACTGAAACTGTATTGCATTTGAACTTGGGACACTTGGCGGGGTTTTTTTTGTGCGTGTGTGTGTAGTTTTGTTCTACTTTATGTGTCCCCTTTGACGAGACAACTACAGAACAACATCTGAGGCACCATCTCCAGGATTGGAGACTGAGACAGACACCCAAATTATTAAGATTGAAACTTCATTGCATTTGAACTTGGAGGTTTTTTGGTTTTTTGGTTTTTTTAAATTGTCTATTTTTTCATTTTATTTTAATACATTTTTATATATAGATTTTTCGTTCATTTACTTATCTTCTACACTTATTCTTATCTTTATTTTTTTTATTTTTGATTTTCAATCCTCTCTCTATCTCTCTAATGTCTGTTCAGCTTACTGTCGATTAGTACACAAAAGCTCCCTGTTTATACCTTTGAAACCTTCTTGTCTGATACCTGGTTCTGTTTTCTCCTTCCAGTCTGTGTATTTGTTTTTCCCATTTCTTTAACTTCTTGCTTTCCATCTCAGCTCACCCTTCCATTCTAAATATCACCATTGTTACTATTACAAGCAAGAAAATACTTAATTGCACACAGTACAGGGACAGTAACAACACCAAAGACAATGATGGGAAGACAGAAAAAACAGGGAAACCAGTTTCCCCACAGCAAAAAATTAGTACAGGAACCAGAGGGGAATGAAGAAAACAGGTACTCACATCCAGACTCCAAAAAAATGAAGATAAACTATGCCAAAGGACCCAATGAAGCACACAAGAATCATTTAAAAGAAGACATACTACAGGTACTCAATGAGTATTTTATAGAGATGGTACTGGATAGGGTCAACCAAAATGTACAGGAGACACTCAAGAAATTCCAAGAAAACAAAAATAGAGAATTTGAAAAAGCAAAAGAAGAAATAAAGGAAATCATAGAAGCACTGTATAAACACCAAAGTGAAAGAAAGAACACGATGAATAAACAGATAAATGAACTCAGGGCAAAAATAGACAACATTAAAGAGGAAACCAGCCAGGATATAGAAAACCTCAGAAAAAAGAACGAAACAGAACTGCAAAACAAAACAGAAGGCCAATCCAGCAGAATAGAAAAACAGAAGACAGAATCTCAGAACTAGAAGATGAAATGGTAATTAAAGGAAAAACTAAAGAACTATTAATTAAACAACTCAAGACCTGTGGAAAGAAAATGCAAGAACTCACCGACTGCATCAAAAGACCAAACTTGAGAATCATGGGCATCGAAGAAGGAGAAGAGGTGCAAGCAAAGAGAAAGATATTCCCATACGGATGCAAGAGGCCTCCAGGACACCAAACAGACCAGATCAAAATAGAACTACTCCACGACATATCATCATTAAAACAACAAGTTCAGAAACTAAGGAAAGAATATTGAAGGCTGTAAGAGAGAAAAAACAAGTAACATACAAAGGTAAACCCATCAAAATCACAGCAGACTTCTCAACAGAAACATTAAAAGCAAGAAGAGCGTGGGGTGAGATCTTCCGGGCACTGAATGAAAATAACTTCAACCCCAGGATACTCTACCCACCAAAACTATCATTCAAAATAGATGGAGCAATAAAAGTCTTCCATGATAAGCAGAAACTAAAACAATATGTGACCACAAAGCCACCACTACAAAAATTCTTCAAGGGATTCTGCACACAGAAAGTAAAACCCAACTTAACCATGAAAAGACAGGCAGCACCAAACCACAGGAAAAGAAAAAGCAAGACAGTAGAGAGTAACCTCAACTTAGGTACACACAATCAAACCTTCAAACAACTAAGACAACTAAATGACAGGAATCGCCACATACCTATCAGTACTAACGCTTAATGTTAACGACTTAATTCACCCATCAAAAGGCACCGCTTGGCGAAATAGATTAAAAAGGAAGATCCAACAATTTGTTGCTTACAGGGGACCCATCTCACCGACAGAAATAAGCATAGGCTAAGGATGAAAGGCTGGAAGAAGATTTACCAAGCCAATGGCCCCAAAAACAGGCAGGCGTAGCAAAATTTATCTCTGACAAAGTAGACTTCAAACCTACATTGATCAAATGAGATAAAGAAGGACATTCCATACTAATAAAAGAGGAAATAGACCAAAAGGAAATAATAATCATCAACCTGTATGCACCCAATGTCAACGCACCCAATTTCATCAAGCATACCCTGAAAGACCTAAAAGCATATATAAACGCCAACACAGTGGTTGTGGGAGACTTTAACACCCCATTATCATCAATAGATAGGTCATCCAAACAAAAACTCAATAAAGAAATCCAAGATCTAAAATGTGCAATAGATCAAATGGACCTAGTTGATGTCTACAGAACATTTCATCCAACTTCTACTCAATATACATTCTTCTCAGCAGCCCATGGAACCTTCTTCAAAATAGATCATAACCTAAGGCACAAAGCAAGTCTCAGCAAATATAAGAAAATAGAAATTATACTGTGCATAATATCTGATCACAAAGCAGTAAAAGTAGAACTCAACAACAAAAGTAAAGACAAAAAACATGCAAACAGCTGGAAACTAAATAACTCATTACTTAATGAAGAATGGATCATCGATGCAATAAAAGAGGAAATTAAAAAGTTCATGGAAGTCAATGAAAATGAAAACACAACCTACCGGACACAGCTAAGGCAGTCCTGAGAGGAAAGTTTACAGCCATGAGTGCATATATTAAAAAGACTGAAAGATCCCAAATCAGTGACCTAATGATACATCTCAAACTCCTAGAAAAACAAGAACAAGAAAATCCCAAAACAAATAGAAGGAGAGAAATAATAAAAATAAGAGCTGAAATCAACGAAATAGAAACCAAAAAAACCATACAAAGAATTAATGAAATAAAAAGTTGGTTCTTTGAAAAAATAAACAAGATCCATAGACCCCTGGCAAACCTGACTAAAATGAGGAGAGAAAAAACCCAAATTAGTAGAATCATGAATGCAAAAGGGGAGATAACAACAAACACCATGGAAGTCCAGGAAATCATCAGAGACTACTTTGAGAATCTATATTCAAATAAATTTGAAAATCTTAAAGAAATCGACAGATTTCTAGATACATATGACCATCCAAAACTGAACCAAGAGGAAATTAATCACCTCAATAGACCTATAACACAAAATGAAATTGAAGCAGCAATCAAGAGTCTCCCCAAAAGGAAAAGTCCAGGACCTGATGGATTCTCTGCTGAATTCTATCAGAACTTTAAAGAAGAACTGATACCAACCTTCCTTAAACTGTTCCATGAAATAGAAAGGGAAGGAAAACTGCCTAACACATTTTATGAAGCCAGTATCACACTTATCCCAAAACCAGGCAAAGACACCTCCAAAAAGGAGAACTATAGGCCAATCTCCTTAATGAACATTGACGTAAAAATCCTCAACAAAATAATGGCAAACTGAATTCTACAACACATCAAAAAGATTATTCACCACGACCAAGTAGGCTTCATCCCAGGGATGCAGGGGTGGTTCAACATACGAAAATCAATAAACATAATAAACCACATTAACAGAAGCAAAGACAAAAACCACTTGATCATCTCAATAGATGCAGAAAAAGCCTTTGATAAGATCCATCACCATTTCATGATAAAAGCTCTAAGAAAACTAGGAATAGAAGGAAAGTTCCTCAACATTATAAAAGCTATATATGACAAACCTACAGCCAGCATTATACTTAACGGAGAAAAACTGAAACCATTCCCTCTAAAATCAGGAACCAGACAAGGATGCCCACTATCTCCACTCCTATTCAACATAGTACTGGAATTCCTAGCCAGAGCAATTAGGCAAGAAGAAGGAATAAAAGGAATACAAATAGGTAAAGAAACTGTCAAAATATCCCTATTTGCAGACGACATGATCCTATACCTTAAACACCCAAAAAACTCTACTCAGAAGCTTCTAGACATCATCAATAGCTATAGCAAGGTAGCAGGATATAAAATCAACATAGAAAAATCATTAGCATTTCTATACACTAACAATGAGCAAACGGAAAAACAATGTATGAAAACAATTCCATTTACAATAGCCTCAAACAAAATCAAATACCTAGGTGTAAACCTAACAAAAGATGTGAAAGACCTCTACAAGGAAAGACCTCTACACTTCTGAAGAAAGAGATTGAGGAAGACTATAGAAAGTGGAGAGATCTCCCATGCTCATGGATTGTTAGAATCAACATAGTAAAAATGTCCATACTCCCAAAAGTAATCTACATGTTTAATGCAATTCCCATCAAAATTCCAATGATATTCATTATAGAGATCGAAAAATCTACCATGAAATTTATATGGAAACACAGGAAGCCACGAATAGCCAAGGCAATACTCAGTCAAAAGAACAATGCAGGAGGTATCACAATACCTGACTTCAAACTATATTACAAAGCAATAACGATAAAAACAGCATGGTACTGGCACAAAAACAGACATGAAGACCAGTGAAACAGAACAGAGGACCCAGATATGAAGCCATACAACTATAACCAACTTGTCTTTTGACAAAGGAGCTAAAAATATACGATGGAGAAATAGCAGCCTCTTCAACAAAAACTGCTGGGAAAACTGGTTAGCAGTCTGCAAAAAACTGAAACTAGATCCATGTATATCACCCTATACTAAGATTAATTCAAAATGGATCAAGGATCTTAATATCAGACCACAAACTCTAAAGTTGATACAGGAAAGAGTAGGAAATACTCTGGAATTAGTAGGTATAGGTAAGAACTTTCTCAACGACACCCCAGCAGCACAGCAACTAAGAGATAGCATAGATAAATGGGACCTCATAAAACTAAAAAGCTTCTGTTCATCAAAAGAAATGGTCTCTAAACTGAAGAGAACTCCCACAGATTGGGAGAAAATATTTGCCAGCTACACATAGGACAAAGGACTGATAACCAGAATATATAGGGAACTTAAAAAACTAAATTCTCCCAAAACTAATGAACCAATAAAGAAATGGGCAAGTGAACTAAACAGAACTTTCTCAAAAGAAGAAATTCAAATGGCCAGAAAACACATGAAAAAATGCTCACCATCTCTAGCAATAAAGGAAATGCAAATTAAAACCACGCTAAGATTCCAAATCACCCCTGTTAGACTAGCCATCATTAGCAACACCACCAACAACAGGTGTTGGCGAGGATGTGGGGGAAAAAGGAACCCTCTTACACTGCTGGTGGGAATGCAAACTAGTACAACCACTCTGGAAAAAAATTTGGAGGCTACTTAAAAAGCTAGACATTTATCTACCATTTGATCCAGCAATACCACTCTTGGGGATATACCCAAAAGACTGTGACACAGGTTACTCCAGAGGCACCTGCACACCCATGTTTATTGCGGCACTATTCACAATAGTCAATTTATGGAACAGCCAAGATGCCCCACTACTGACGAATGGATCAAGAAAATGTGGTATCTATACACAATGAAATTTTATGCAACCATGAAGAAGAATGAAATGTTATCATTCGCTGGTAAATGGATGGAATTGGAGAACATCATCCTGACTGAGGTTAGCCTGGCCCAAAAGACCAAAAATCGTATGTTCTCCTTCATATGTGGACATTAGATCAAGGGCAAACACAACAATGGGATTGGACTTTGATCACATGATAAAAGCGAGAGCACACAATGGAGGGGTGAGGATAGGTAAGACACCTAAAAAATTAGTTAGCATTTGTTGCCCTTAACACAGAGAAACTAAAGCAGATACCTTAAAAGCAACTGAGGCCAATAGGAAAAGGGGACCAGGAACTAGAGAAAAGGTTAGATCAAAAAGAATTTACCTAGTCGGTAACACACATGCACAGGAAATTAATGTGAGTCAATTCCCTGCATAACTATCCTTACCTCAACTAGCAAAAACCCTTGTTCCTTCCTATTATTGCTTATACTCTCTCTTCAACAAAATTAGCAATAAGGGCAAAATAGTTTCTGCTGGGTATTGAGGGAGTGGGGGGGAGAGGGAGGGGGCGGAGTGGGTGGTAAGGGAGGGGGTGGGGGCAGGGGGGAGAAATGTCCCAAGCATTGTATGCACATATGAATAATAAAACAATAAAAAAAAGGACAACTTCAGTCCTTCCCTCCCACTCATGTGCTCTTTGACCACATGATGCCTTGCACCATGTATGATGCAGCAGGAAGACCCTCCCCAGATGCTGCTCCATGATCTTGGACTTCCCAGCCTCCAGAACTATAAGAAATGACTGTCTACTCTTTATAAATTACCATCCCAGGGATTCTGATGTCCAACTCTTTTTTTCTCTCTTTACCTTCACCCTGTACATCCAAGAAAAAATCTGCTTTCATCTGGATTGTATTTTGAGGATTCACATGAATTTCTTTTTTTAAAGATTTCTCTTCAGGTTTAGAAAGTGAATTTGAATTCACCGTGGTCAATCAGCATTCTGTCAGGGTATAATCTCTTTTTTTCATGGTTCATGTGCCTAGCTTGCAACAAGCTAGTTTTTTCCATCATAGACTATCAGAATCAATTGACCCTTTGTGATCTAGATCTGTTTTTATACAAAGATATAAATATAGAAATATAGAGACCTTGGAACCAAGTTTTTGGTGCTATGGACTGAACCCAGGCCCTTGGATGTGCTAGGCAAGTGCTCTACCACTGAGGTACATTTCCAGACTTTTTTTTGAGATAGAGTCTCACCATGTAGCTCAGGCTAGCCTCAAATTGATGATCCTTCAGCCACTGCCTCCTGAGTAGTGGGATTACAGGCATATGCCAGTATGCCTGGTGAACCATGTATTTTTCAAATGTTAATTTAAAAAACTGAAGTCTGAAACATGAACTAAATGATCAGATACTTGGACATTTGGACAATAGAATATTTACTCTGCATAAATTATTTTATGACTCAGGAAAAAATATACTTCAGAAATCCAAAGTTTTAAAGAATATCTAATGTAGATAATCAGGGCTGCATTTAGAACTGCAGGAAAATTGAGCACCTATACTGCCTTCACCCTCACAATAGTCACCCTTTTCCTTCCTTTCTCTCTCTGATTGCTGACATATGCTTTTCTTTTTCTTTCTTTCTTTTTTTTTTTTTTTTTTGAGACAGAGTCTCACTATGCAGCCCAAGTTGCCTGGAACTCATGATCTTCCTACCTGCCTCAGCCTCCCAAAGTACTGCAATTATGAGCCACCCTACCCAGGTTGAGGTATTCTTTGTACCTAATATCTCTCCATCTTTGGAGATACTCCTCAAAGATATTTTCAAAGAAGTCATTAAGATAGGAGCCCACACAATGGTGCCCTATTGGCAGAATTTGAGACTCTTGTGTTTTGGAAGTACTGGGGTTTGAACTCGGGGCTTGACCCTTGCTAGGCAGTTGCTCTACCGCTTGAGCCAGGCCTCTAGCACTGCTATTGATAGAATTTTGGATGGTGCTCATGTGCTCAGCTTTGCACCATCTACATCCCTATAGATGTTGAAACCACAAAGAAAATAGCAGTAGAGATAAAAAGGAAAAATGGTGAGCCAGGTTCTGAAGTTATACTGAAACAGAGTAACCAAAAGGTTGTTTTATAATAGATAGTGAGAACTTAATCTAATGCTATGAACTTTTAAAAAGCTGAAGTTTTAGAAAAAAGGGGGGACAGACACATACTTTGGAAGTAGTCATGGAGAGAAAGAAGGACATCTACTCTAGCTCTGGCTCCGAGACAAACTGAACAGTGAAATAGCCCCCAGAGGACTGGTAAGTAGGAAGGTACTACAGTCTAAGGATCCTACTACATGACTGGGGAGGAAAAAAGATGTGTCATTTTAAAATCAAGTTGTCAAAAGATATTAGAGAAATATGAAATTCCTGAGTAGGGAGAATGTTCTGTACCGAACTGACAAAACAAAGATCTTTGTCCCCTGGGACATTTGCCAATTCTGGGTCTTGAATGAGGACTGGACTGGGCTAAGGCAGAGGAACTCTAACAGTGGGAAGAGAAAACAGCCTGCTTTTGGTGGATGCTTGGGACTGACATGATAGATTAGAAATCTGAGGTGCCCCAAAATGTGGTCACTTTCTCCCATAACATTTGTTGGGTTCTGGGAGCAATCATGCAGTCAACTGGGGAGCTAGAACAACCCCTAAATGGCAGAGTGGGCCACAATCGCAGGGAAGAGGGAGGATACCTGCCTTAACATACAGTTAACCTGACCTGCAATGTTTGCAGATTTTAAAAGCTGGAACCTGGGTAGGAAGCTGAAGAGCTAAGCTCAAAACTTGTAAAGAGCAAAACTGAACCTCTTGTAATCTTTCAGAGTGAGGAGACAGAGAAAATTGCTAGTTTCTCAATCTTAAACCCAGAAGAACTCTGTCCAAGTAACAGGACAAACCAGATGTGGACCTAATCTAAATAAAATTGCAGTGCAGCCTTAGCCCAGCTCCACCCAGCCTGGATTGAGATCCTCAGCTCTTCTCCCTATAGAAAGGAAGGGGAGATAAAGAAAAAAAAGAGATAATAAAAAAAATAGAAAGGAAGGGGAAAATCCTCTCTGGCAAGTGAATATATCATGTGGAGTGTTTATTGTTCTTTTTCATACAATATCCAATAAAATAAATCACATGATATGTGCAGAGGCTTGAAGTGTGATGAATAATCAATAAAAGCAAACAAACAATAGAAGAAGACCCACAGAGGATCCAGACATTCAGGGTACCAGACAATGATTTTTAAAACAACAATTATTAACATGTTAAAGAAACATGGAAAGATAGCATCTTTTAATAACTGGAATATATTAAAAAGAATCAGTGGACACTCTAGGACTGATAAACATATTGCCTGAAACTAAGATTTCATTTGATGCATTAAGCAGATTGGAGATAGCATAAAACAGAATTAGTAAAGTGAGAACAGTCACTGAAAAATATACAAAAATGAGCACACAGAAAAAAAAAACATAGCATATAAACAGAAACAGGAAAAAAGAGGTATGTAGGACAAAGTTTAAAAAAAAATAGCATGTTCCCAGAAGAAGAGAGAGAGAACTGGGTAGAAGCAATAGTTGAAAGTGATCATTTCTAAAACTGATGAAAAATATTAATCAACAGATTCAGTACGCCTGGCAAACCAGGCAAGACTTTTTTTTTTTTTTAAATGAGACAGGATTCACTATGTTGTCCAGCCTGGCCTCTAAATCCTGGGCTCAAGAGTTCCTCAGCCTCAATCACCCAAGTAGCTGGACTATGCCATGGCTCCCAGCTAAGATTTCTTTTTTTTTTTTTTTAATCAGACTTTACTGAAGAAGCTTGCATGTTGGGAAATGATATTGTGAATAAATAACCAGGTTTTACTTAGGACACACAGGTGAAGTTCAGAAGAGGTTAAATATACAGAGAAATCTATGATGAAAGATAATTTACAAATTCCAAAACTTGAAAGAGATGGATTTTAGAATAGCATAAGGCCTCTTAGGAAATTGAGTCAGATAAATAGATATACAGAGATACCTGGCAGAATGGAATTCACCTTAACAGTCTCTTAGGGAATGATGGTGTGCGGGACCCGAGAAGACTGTTCTCTTGCAACTACTGGTAATGAAGGACTCCTCAAGATAAAGTTATCTTAGGCAATAAGGAACACTTGTACTTCGTATTTTGATTTAAAAAAAAACTTCTAAAACACCATCCAAAAAGGAGGAAGGCTATACTAAATTGGAGTACTCCACCCCCCAGCTGAGTTCTCCTCTTTCCCTCCCTGGATCTTTCTCTCCCTCATTATCCGTGTAACTTCCTCTGCACCACCATCCCCATTCCCACCCAAACACATACCAACTATGTGCAGAGAAAATAGAAGTCACCAGAGAACTTTCTCAGCTTTCTACCCGCAAACCCACAAAACCTATTCACCACCTACTGTCCTCCTTCCCTCTTGTTAAATGGAGGTCCCCCCTGTCCAAAGGCAATCCTGATTTGGGAAGGTCCTTCTCCACAGAACTTCTGCAGGTCCTTATCTTAGATGCTCAGTGCCCACTCCCTCCTCTGTTTCTCTGGCACTTTTCTCACTCCTCTTGTTCTCAGGCACTTCTGATCCAAACTTTAAAAGCTGGAATTTGAGGTTTCTGTCCCAGGCCTGGTGCTCTTTCTTCCAGGGAAGTGTCACCCATTCCTCCGCTCTTCCGCTTAAGCCACCACCGCCCCTGGACTGTATCTCCAGCCCAGACATCCTATTAACCCACTGGGATTAATAGGATGACTTCCCCTGGGATTTTGCTCTTCCTTCCCGCAGCTGCTCCTAGCCCCTCCTCTGGGAATATCTACTGACTCCTCCCCTTCTACGCTCGATCTGTGTCTTCCGCCATGTGGCTCTAGTACCTCGCAGATCTGAGGAATGTAGTTGTCCTTGAAGTAGTTCCGCAGCCTAGGGGTGGCGGTGCGTAGCGAGGCCATGGTCAGGGGCGGGACTGCGTATCTGCTCTCTGTCAACCTCGCCCGCGCCGCAGCGCGGAGCCGCGACTGCTGTCTGGCGGCGTCGGAGCGTTGCCTGGCAACCACGCGGCGGAACACGGAGCTGCACGCGCTCTTTGCTGCGCTGGGGCGGGGCGATGGGCGGGGCTTTAGGTGGGCGGGGCTCACCTCTCCAAGCGGCGCGATCACGGAGTCCTACTGTCCCAGCCTACCCTGTGGAAGCTGCAGGGACGCGTCGGGCCAAGTGGGAGGGCGTACGATTTCTGCAGGGCGGTTTCCGGGGAGGCGGGTAGTAGATCCTGTTTCCTTTCTGTCGCGGGGTCGCGTTCTGGCCCCGCGTGTGTAGGAGCCTGCGTGTGTCCAGGACCCCGCAGCAGCATGGGCGGCGCGCGGGCTGCGGGTTGGGTGGCGGCGGGCCTGGTCCTCGGCGCCGGCGCCTGCTACTGCATTTACAGGCTGACGCGGGGCCAGCGGCGGGGTGGCCACGGACGCCGGCTGCGCCCATCGCGGTCTGCAGGTGAGGCGGTGGGGGCTGCCTGGCACGTGGACAGGGAGGGGACACAGAGGCCACCCTGGGCCAGGTGCGGCCGAAGACGCCACAAGGCGCCGGTGTCTTCCCTGTCCTGGCAGTACAATAGGCTGAACTGGAGGAGGGACGGAAACCCAGGTGGACAGGGCGGAGCGTCCCTTGATTTATGTGGAATCCGAACCCCTTCTATGCTTCCACTCTGCTGAAAATCCGGGGATGAAAAAAAAACTGCCCCCTTTCCAGCCTGGGTTCGGCGTCACCCCGAGAACTAGGTTTCTCAAAAACATGTTGATTACCTCTGACTTTAAATCTTGCTGTCTGGGCCTTTGTGTTACGAGATACCCGACTGTGGGAGGGCTGCAGCGGCCCCGAGCCACGCAAGGCATTCTGCATGCAGCTGCGTGAAGAAGGGCGCCAGAGGCAGCTCTGCCTGCAGTTTGCCCAGCCTTTGAGAGGGGAGGTACCTCGAAGTCACCAAGGCCCAGCATCTCGCAAGTTGAGGCACGTGTGTGCGTGCTTTGGTAATTGGAACCGATCGTTGTGCACAAGAGACACATCCTCCAGGTGGAGACTTGCTTTCTTTCAAAATGTTGATCGGCACATTCAGAACTCTAAAGGTTTACTGAATATTCTGAAGGGATGTTTCAGGTCATGGAAGCTGTTAAATAATTAAAAATCTGTCATCTAAAAAAAAATGTCTTCCGAAAATGCAGAGAACCAAACAGCTTTATTACTTAATAAGCATTAAACCATTCTCCCTCGAACATCACAGGCAATCTGCTAATGGAATTCCGAAAACAAAGAGTTTTCTCACCTCTTTGTGTAGCAGGACAGATACAACTCAAGTATACAGTAACCTATCTTTAAGTAGAGAACTTGAGAGCACCGTTTGCTATACATAGTTCATCCCAAATTCACTGATAATTGGGGCAGTTATTTGTGTTAGCTAATTGCCTTTACCCCGAAGAAAAATGAGGCATCCTTATGATAAGCAGGTAGTTTAAAATACAGAATATGGTGCCTAGGCTAAGAACTGAGACTGGTGCTTTATCTTCCTTCATGTTTACATTTCAAAGAGAGGGTTTCCAAGCCTTTCAAGGAAAAACTTAGATTTTAAAACTAGCTTTTACTTTTTAAAAAATTCCATTTATATCAAAGGGCCAAAGAATTTGTAATTCACTACTCTAAAAAAAAGTGAGGGAAGTCTTCCCTTTTTGTCACAAAGGGAAAATTTTTTAAAAGATGTATATTTACCCGTGCTTACAAAATCTAATTTGTTGTCTTTCTCTGTGTCAGAGACAATTCTGTATAAATCATTGGTAGGTGACCTGGATCCATGTATCTTCTCACCACACTGATTCAACCTGATGAACAGTAACAAAGTCTTTCTTTTAAATTTACCAGTTCTCACAATCATCATCTTAAATTTAATGCTACAACTTTAAAGCTACACCTTTATCTTTGAAGAAGATACAAGAAATACCCATTTGTCATCATCACCCTTAAATTCTGAAGGGTGTTTTGGTTTCTTTTAAAGAATTGTTTAAACTATTTAGTTTTTTTGTAGCAGTTTTGTTCTTTTTTTTTTGGTGGCACTTTGTGTTTGAAATCAGGGCCTTAGGCTTGCTAAGCAGGAGCTCTTTATCCCTTGGGCCATTCCACCAGCTCTTGAAGGGTGATCTTTTCTGTCTTTAATTTGTAAGTCTTCTACTGTTAAAAGACTATTTGAGAGCATTGGAAACTTGAGCCATACCCGTAGCCCTTCTGTTTGTTTGGTTTTGATTTTGTTTTTTTGAGATTGTGTTTCTAACTTTGCCCAGGCTGTCCCTGAACTTGTAATCCTCCTATCTTAGCTGAGTACCTAGGATTATAGGCATGCACCACCATGCCTGTCTATGTACCTGGATTTTGAGAAAGAAATAAAATGCTTGACTGATACATATTATTTGCATGCAGTGTCTTAGTAGTAAAATATATATATATATATATATATATATATATATCTCACATGACTATCAACCAGTTTCTTGATGTCTGAACCTCAACTTCCCATCTATAAATTAAAAATAATAGTCATATCTTCTTCCTAGGGATACTTAAGGATTCAATTAAATAAAACATGTATAGTGCTTAAAACTGTACCTAGCATCAGAGTCTGTGTCTGATAATGTTTTTATAATTAACAACACATTGAGTTATTTGCTTTTTTATGCAGAAGACTTAACCAATGCTTCCTATGATGATGTCCTAAATGCTGAGCAACTTCAGAAACTCCTTTACCTGCTTGAGTCAACTGAGGATCCTGTAATCATTGAAAGAGCCTTGGTCACTGTGGGTAACAATGCAGCCTTTTCAGCTAATCAAGTAAGCACCCTCATTCAAACAAGCAAAACAAGATCCTTCTATCCTGACCCTGGATAAGTTACTTCACCTCTCACAGCCCCATTTCCTCATCTATACAATATGGCTACTTATGCCTATAACATGTTTGTTTACTTCCGAAAGGCACAGCCTATGAAACTGGTCACTCTATCTATTCACCATGTGGCAGTGCTTCAGTAAAGGAAAGCACCTAACATTTAAGTACATGCTTTAAATTGTATTACAGATCTTATCAGTATGGTTCTGATGCAGGTGGTCTCTGGACCAAACTCTGATGACCACTAAATCAACGTAAATGGCTTCTACAAGTAGAGACTTAACACTAAAACTAAAGTGCTTAATTTGAATGCTTCCTTCTCACCCCATCCCCTCCCCATTGAAAACATTTTGTAATTTTTTTTAGCTAATGCCTTTTGTTAACATTTTCATAAATGCAAAGTCATTTTGAATTTATAGTTTATTTCAGTTCAGTTTTCTTCAGAATGATAAGGTTTACTGTAAAGCTTTAGCCATTTTTAGGGAGATACTCAAAAATGTTTAAGCATTATTCTATTTCAGTTGCCAAAAAGGGAAAATATTGAGATGATCTAACTTGAACATGTAAGAATGGCACTAAATTCAGGCATAACTGAGTGAGTTTAGGACTGTAGAGTTATCAGAGCTCTTTCTCCACCTTTTAGCTCTGCTTGTGCCTGCTTCTTTTTATATATTGGTTTTTGGCCATAAAAAAAAGTTTGTTTCAAGGAATAGAAAGAAAGCCACTGGTCTCTCAAGACTTTTTCCCTGTAGTTCATGATCCAGAAAGCAGTGCTACTCTGCTAGGATCAAGTACCACACCCTTTGGATCAATTTCTGAAGCAAGGGACTGTGGATCTTGATTGATAAGGCCCAACTTATATATACATCCTACAACCACAGCAGGGATGGATGTGAATTCTGTTGATCAATAGTCCTACCAGTCACTATGTAGGATAGAGGAAGTGCTGAGTCTACCTCAGTGGACAGAGAAGCAGTGGACAATGAAAAACAGTAGATGGTGACAGATTTGTTAGCTTTCTCATATAGAAGTATTTGTGTTGCCATAGTTCTATATCCTTGAAGTTGTAGTCAGGCAAGTCCACAGCCACGGGAGCAATTGCGGGTCAGTGACCCTCACAATCAATAATAATTTGTTGATCTCTATCATGTCACATAATGTTTTTGTCAGTGGATTTCATATACCATGGTGGTCCTATAAGATTATATCGCTTAGTGATGTAGCTGTCTTAGCCTGTGCAAGTATGCTCTATGATGTTTGCAAATGATGAAATGGCCTAATGAAGCATTTCTCAGAATATATTCCTATTGTTAAGCAACTCAGAACTATATACATAGTTTAAAAAAAAGAAAGAAAAAAAAATTGATTTCTAATAACTAGAAGTCCTTCAAAAGAGCCTGGAACTGGGGAGGGGGGTGTTTTTCTCCAATGCTAAGCCCACCCTTAACAGGAGAAGGTTGGACTGTTTATAAAAAGTAGATGATGGCAATCATTTTTCTCTTTCTGTAACAGAATGCCATGACTGACCTAATAAGAGTAATTTTTAGTTTATTTTTCTTATAAGAATTTAAGCAATTGATATTACTTTCAGTGTTGTGACCAAAGACACATTGTAACATAAAGTTGCAATTGCATGAATTATCAGATTATTTTTCCTTGGGAAATCTGGGCACCATTTTTCAAACTGTGTAGAATTCCAGTTCTGCAAGATGTTAGTATGTTCTCACTCCCAACACTGAAAAATAATATATACTTCTTGTGTATAGTTCATGGAAGTACTAGTCAGTACTTCCCTGTTAGAGATTCTCAGTGCACAATAAACATGTTTACTCTTGTTTTACCCACAGTTTCCCAAATTTATATAACTTTATAACCCTTTTTAGTGTAATATCTAATAACATCTTGAAGGATTAGTGTTCTAAAGAATATATGTGCATAAATGCTGTTTTACTACTGTATTCCAAACTATAATACTTTTCCAGGTTGGCCTGTAATAGAAAAGTCATATAATTCATTTCACTGTAAAATAATTTTGTTTGTAAATTGCTTCATTACAGTAGCTCTACAGGTAACTCCATGTCAGTATTTAAATAATCACATATCTGAATTTTCTTTTTCAAGGAATTTTTTTACCTCTTAAATTTTGGATAGACAATGGGGTCACTATAGATAATGATTGTGTACCATATCTCTCAGAAAGCTAGAAGAAAGAATTTTGAATGTTTTCACCATTAAAAAGTGATGTTTCAGGAGATTGATATGTTTAACCAGATTATACAATGTCTACATATATAAAAACATCACAAAGTACTCCATTAACATATACAGTTTTTGAGTTTTAATGTATCAGTTTAAAAACCAAACTTAATCTTTAAAAATTACTAGTAATTACTATAAGATTTGTATATGCGGAAACATTTTGTTTAAGTGATTAGTTTTTAACTGTATTTATAAAGGCACAGAATTCAATGGAAGGGATATATATTGAAGTTATGGTCCTGTTTTCTTCTGTTAGGCTATTATTCGTGAATTGGGAGGTATTCCAATTGTTGGAAACAAAATCAACAATCCAGACCACAGTATTAAAGAGAAAGCTTTAAATGCACTAAATAACCTGAGTGTAAATGTTGAAAATCAAATCAAGATAAAGGTAAGTTGTCTGAAATTAAAAAATGTGTAAGGCTTTCTATATGTGAAAGAGAAAATTTTTCAAAAAGTACTAAAACTTTAGTAAACTATCCTTTATAATTTTATGGACAAGAACTACCTTTAAAGAAATGGAGAATAAGGCAGAAGAAGAAGGCACTTGAATTACTCAATAAGCAGTCCAGTGGGGTTGAGTTTAATCCAAGGGTGCTAAAAAAGAACCAGATCAGCAGAGTCACTAGATTAAGAAATAGGAATTCAGTTTGACATTTATTGAACTCCTGCTCTGTAGTACACACCTGTAGACATGAGCAGCATACTACCCTTGCTCTAAGAAAGCTGTGCAAGGATAAGGCAAGTCCATAAAAGTTGTAAGTCAAGGCAGAACGTGATGAAGTGTTTTAAGGAGAGATAGGTAAAACATTGCTGAGTACATAGATCCCATCCAAAAGTTTCTGTAAGAGGGTGGAGTTCGTCCTGGCTGTTAAGAATGTCTTAAGGTTTCTACAAGTACAGTTGGGGAAGAAGAGAACTCCAAGATAAAGGAATAAGATGAGGTGAAACAGCTCCAGGAGTAACTGAGATAGCCCTTTTAGTAATCTTTTTACTAGAATTCAAACAGTAAAAAGATTCAGATACAAAGATGAAATGTTCAACACATGTTAGTCAATACTTTGAAAAAACATTAGCATCTTACAAACTATGACTTAAAAAGAGTTAAAGAAATGCTGTTTTTTTTAAAGGCTGGATATATAATGAAATTGTGGTCAAAGAGAGCCAGTGACTTATAAATGTAATTGAGAACTTAAACCCATGTTAAAAGTTTAATCACTCTTTGCATTATTGCATTATCTTGTCTATGGTAACATAGACACATTTGTTTTTTGGTTTTTTTGTGTTTTTTTTTTTTTAATTCATAATGGTTTTTAGGACAGTTGGTCATTTCTTAGCAAATTAGAAAATTTTCTTACCTGTTAGAATTTTTGGTGGTGGTCTTCAGATTTCGTTAGGTAAATATCAGTTATCTGTGAAACATCATTTTTCCAAGCTGGAAAGATCATGACCACATACAGAAAGTAGAGTTGCAGAAAACTTGCGTGACTTAGTTCTATCATACACGAAATAAGAGGTCTACTGACACTGCATTACTTATTTGCCAGTGATGGTTAACAATATGAAGGAGTAGATCATGTATGTATACTTGGATAAATAAGAACAATCTTGGACCAAATATAATTTTTCTTCTTGCTTTTGATAGAATAAATTCCAAAGAAAATTGTTTTATGTTGTCCCCCGATTCCTTACTTCTGACATGATGCAAAATGGCCCCATACATCTTCCTTCCTGATCCTGATGTGCCTAGACCAATAGAAACAGAAAGGTGGACTGAGTTGGAAGACCCATTATAAAAGAGAGGTGACTGGTGTTGAGAACATGATCCCTGGACTTAGACATTGTTCCCCCCAACTGCTGGCTGAGATTGTGCAGGGGACGCAAGCTCCTTGAAGACTTTAAAGCCGTTGGCTGTGAAATGGCCACCCTAATATCCACCTCCATTGAGAGTTGTCTTCAGGATTAAGGGAGGTATATGCTCACAGTGCTCAGCATACTGCCTGGCAGTAACAAATGCAGCTTTCAAAAAGTCACCAAAGTTTGAGGGTCAGATAAAAATGTCACCTTTATGGGGGAGTCAGTTCCATCCTGAGCAATCACCCTAGTTCATTATATGGAAAAGTGATTGTTCAACAGAAGTTTTGGGAGATGAATGTGTTCATTTTTCCCCCTTTGCCTTCAGATATATATCAACCAAGTCTGTGAGGATGTCTTCTCTGGTCCCCTGAACTCTGCTGTGCAGCTGGCTGGACTGAGATTGTTAACAAACATGACTGTTACCAATGACCACCAGCACATGCTGGACAGCTACATTACCAACCTGTTCCATGTGTTACTGATTGGAAATGGAAACACCAAGGTAGGAAGAGAAGCAGTTATTAATTAAAGGTTAAAGAGCTACAGCATCAAGCTTATTAAGATTGAAATTTAATTTCTAGGCTATCTAGCTTAAGTTGGAAGTTTCTCAAAAAGGGTAATGTTTAATCAAGATTTATTAAAAACCCTCACTTGGGCCCAAGAAGATACATTATTTTTATCCCCAATACTGAATTGTGAAAATTATCTGTTGTCTCATTTATTAATAGGTTGATAGTGTTTGATTTTTTGAAAATCAATAAAATTATCTTTTACTGAAGCAAAACAGCTAGCTAGCTTCCCAAAACCAGAAATAGGAACATTGTGATTAAAATGTTTCTTTGAGGGAAGAGAGGTAAGAAAGAGTTAATAGAGGGGATGAATTTGATCAAAGTACATTATATGCATGTATGGAAAATATCACAATGAAATCCCTTTGTACAATTAATATACACTAATAAAAAGAGGGGGAAAAAGGTTTCTTTGAGTAATAGTTGTGAAATTTTGCTTAGCACAGGGTGATTCAGCCATTATTTGTTATAAATCTAAAACTACTTTTACACAGTAGTAAATGAAGGGAATTAGATATATGAAAGATAGCTCAGTGCTTCACTTGGTCCAGTTATACAGGTGCTGAAGGCAACAGAGTAGAACGAAATTAAATAGGATCTCAGAAGACACCCTCTGAAAGTTTCTTCAGTTACTGTGCATTCTTACTGCCAATTCTCAAAAAAAGAGCACAAAATAGAACATAGATCAGCGTTTGCTGTAATTGTCTGTGTTCTCTGAGAGAGTTTGAGAGAAAAATGCATGAGCATTTTACGACCAAATGTGAGGCCATGCTCCAAATAACTAAGTCACTGCAGTGATTTCTGAGGTTATCAGGATGTGATTATGGGGGAGCCTCACCAAAGTCATGCTTTTATGTTTCTGAGGTGTTTGTGTATAGGCTTTCCACATTTCCCAGAGCCAAACTCATTTGGATCTGGTCCAAGACATACTCAGAAGCATTCAAAATTAAATAATAAGAGTAACTCCTCTTTTAGCAATATTGCTCCATTCCCAGGCAATTCCTAGTACACGTGTTCCCATCAACATCTCTCTCTCCAGTGGAGAAGGATAACTTCTAAACCTTTAGAGCCCATGGGACCTCCTCTCCTCTTTACCCTGTGGTGTGATTACTATAGAAATAATCTCACCACCACCATCCTGTGTCGGCAGCTGCTTTACTCAGAACCCCAGGAGGAACTCTTGTTTGAGTTCAGAGTCAAGCAACTCTGGCCTGCAGCCTGTATATATCTGTCTCCACCATGGTCTGTGTTTTAATGTAATTTATAGTTTCTTAAAAAGTGAATCACACTACAGTATTATGTTCTAATTTTGTTTTGTTTTGTCTTCCCATTACATTGCCTAGAATAATATTTCTGGGACAGAAAATTTTGCTTTTTGAGTTTGTTTGTTTGTTTTGGAACATGGTCACCACCAGTTTAACATTGTTTCTTCATAAAAATTGAACTTGAAGTTCCTGCTTACAAGTAAATTTTTGGATAGTCATTCCTATCTTATTGAGAATATGTTACCCATTTTAGATATTTTCTTAGTAAGTAACCACTGGAGTGAATTTTAAAAATCTTATTTTGCTTACAGTAGTGAATTCACTGTGTTATGTTTTTGGAGAATAGCACTGATTCATAACCAAATACAAACAGTGATAAGTTAATACAAACCTTGTGTTTCCCTTGCTACAACTGTAGAGCGTAACTAAACCTAACAGTTTAAAATAAATGCCCTGGAGTCGCCACAAGATGGCGCATGTGACAAGAGGTGAAAACAGAATTTAGGGGTTCAAACCAAACTATGGTACATATATTTGTTTAATCTATAGTTGTCTTCTATCTTTCTGTTTTTTCCTTCATGTTTAACCCACTTCTACAAAGGATAGAAACATCACATTTTAGTATAGTATACCAAATAGCTATTGTTCTTACTATCCCTCATTGTATACCTCATTGCTGACTAGTGTGCCTTTGTGGATTTACTGACTTCATCCAGGCTTTTCTCATAGGTTCAGGAGCATCTGTTTCATAACTCTTGCTTCTGTTTTCCTAATCTAACCTTCACTGACAGTAGAGCCAGGTGTTTTTTCTTAACATTTATTCTTGGTGTTGTTGACAGCCAGTCAGACCAAATGAGATCTAACAGCACTTCCCAGGGAGGACACTAAAGAAGGGCAGGTGTCTCTTCATAGCCCATAATTTATTAAGAGTATCTGTTTGAAAAACATGATCTCTGCATCTGTAGTTTATCAGTGGTTACCACTGGGAAGTAGAATGGGCCATAGGACAGTAGCTTTTCTTTTTATTTTGTTCCTTCTGCACAGTTGGAAATTTTTATCAAGTATTAATATTATAAACATTTTTAAAATAATTGATAAAAATATTAAGCAAAACCTTATATCCTTCTCCTTAATAAATAGTATGTACAGCATGATTAAAGGCATTACAACTATACAGTATAAGAAATGTACATGAAGACCAGAAAGAAAACACTAAAACTTTTTGATGATCATCTCAGATCATGAAAATATGAGTGAACTACCTCATCTCCGCATTTTTCTATATTTAAAAATGTTCTAGGAGTATAGCTCAGTGGTAGAGAACTTGCTGAGCATGCATGAGACCCTGGGTTCAATTCTCAGCACTGAAAAGTTCTAAAGTAAACATCTACTGCCTTTCAACCAAAAAAGTTTTATAAAGTACAAACTCCAGTTCCTTCCTAAGTCTAATTAAAAGCACCTTTGTTGTTTTGTATGGACCTCAGTACCCTCTTCTCCTTAAAGTATCTTTGTAAAAAGCATGGTTTCATGGTTTTAAAAGGGAAATTCTATTTGAGTATTTTTACTGATTTTTTTTCAGAAATAAGTGATGAGTGCTGGTATTTTAGCTACTCAGCTGTTATATAACTTTACTAATTATATCACTGTGCCTATTTAAATAATTTTAAAACATGTTTAACATAAAAAAGATAACCTCAGCTGGTGGAGTGACTCAATCAATAAGAGTGCCTGCCTAGCAAGCATGAGGCCAAGTTCAAACCCCAGTGCCACAAAAAAGAAAAAAATAGTAATAAAAAAGATAACCTCAAAGATTCATAGTAACCTAATAAAAAGAAAAGGGTTGTATTATTTATTTAGTCTTGATAACCAAGACTAAGATTTTCAAGATTTAGTTTCAAATTTTTCATACTTTCATTAGACATGAACTAAGCTTTGGGAGATTTTGTTGTTGTTTCAAAGATCATATTTCATTTATCAGTAATCATGTATTAAGTCTATGTATGCATGGAGATTATGAAGACATCCAGAATATTCCTTCTGTCTCTTTAACAGTATGATTAGAAAAGTAATGTTTAAATAACACACTGTTGTGTGATAGCTGCTCTGAAAGTGGTGTCAAGTGCTAGAAAAGTCCAGAGAGAGAAAATTCATGGAGTAGAGAGACTTTAAGCCAGGGCTTGAAATATAGGCAGGACTTTACAAGGGGAACATAGGGAGAACACAACATGCTAGGGAGAGAAAAATTCATGCTTGCTGGTTCTGAAATAAACCAATATTCTTATTTCAGGTTCAAGTTTTGAAGCTACTTGTGAATTTGTCTGAAAATCCAGCCATGACAGAAGGACTACTCAGTGCCCAGGTAAATAGATTACATTTGTTTTGTAAGTACACACATACATAGACTTGGATAGATAGACCTGAAAAGATTTATCTCAAAATGCCCACAGGAATTATCTCTGAAGAACAATATGAAGGTGGTATTTTATTTGCATATATGAATTTTTAAATTTTTCTTTAACAGCATATTTTAGTTTTACAATCATTTTTTAAAATTCTCTATAGCAACAGTAAATTTTGTCTCTGCCCAATTTTGGAAACATCTTGCCAGTTTTGTGCACATGTACCTTAGAATCCATTGAAACAGCAGTGTCCCCAGTATGCATTAGATGCCGGGCAGAGTGCCAGGACACCAGTGAGTATATGGTGCTTGTTCTGGAACTTAGTCTGGTGGAGAGAAAAAATATGTAACAAATGAACAGATAATCAAAATGCATTGTAAGTGTTCTAAAGGAAGCAGAAGTGGTGCTGAGATGAACTGGACCTCATCTTCTGCAGAAAAAGGACATCTGCCCATCCCTGTTCCCCAATCCTGGACCCTGCACTGTGTATGAGCAATAAATACTTGATGAATTGATGTGGTCTCATGAAAACTGTTTCATGGATCCTAAAAAGAAAAATGGATGTTTTCTTCAAATGACTACACTCTTGAATTCCAAGTATTTTTAGCTGAAACACAAAACCTCATTTCTATTAGTGTCCAATGCAGAGTGCGTTTGATTTTATACATTTAAGTTATACAATCAGGGTTAATTTTCTGTACCTAAAATTTTTTTAAGTAAAATATTCAATGCACTTTTAAAATATGAAAATTATGCTGTTTCCTTTTTCAGGTAGATTCATCGTTCCTTTCACTTTTTGACAACCATGTAGCAAAAGAAATTCTTCTTCGAGTACTTACACTATTTCAGAATATAAATAACTGCCTCAAAATGGATGGCCGTTTAGCTGTTCAGCCTCCTTTTGCTAAAGGTTCATTGTTCTTCCTGCTATATGGAGAAGAATGTGCCCAGAAAATGAGAGCTTTAGTTTACCATCCTGATGTGGATGTGAAAGAGAAGGTTGTAACAATAATACCAAAATTCTGATTGGTCATATTTTTCAAAACAGTAATGCAGTCTGGAAGTTAACACACAGAACTTACTTTGTCTTCCTTAGAAAAGGATTCTTTCAGCTGCTGAATTTGAACAGTAAATATCACCTTTCATCATTAACACAGTACAGGTTGAACATTCCCTGATCTGACACAATGCTCAAAGTTTTGGGTTTTACAACATTTTAGGGTTTTTGGATTAGGAATGTTTAGCTGGTAAAGTCTGTGCAAGTAGTCCAGTCTGAAAAACTCCAAAATATGAAACACTTCTGGTCCTAAACATTGCAGTTAAGACACTCAATCCCTCAAACTTACCATAGTCTTCAGGTTTATTTTGGACTGATGTCAGGTTAGTATCAGCTATTTGCTGATACTTTAGTGATTTCCTGTACATGAAATGGCAGTGGCGTTTTTATATATGATGTACTTCTCTACTCCTTGAATGGTTTGCACTTATTCATCTGCGACAGCATATGTGATTTACTATGGCCTTGTTCTCAGTAGCAATGAGATCTTGAGCTCTCAAATAAACCTGCCAGCTCAGCCACACTGCTAAAGTATATTTTCATCACCACAATCTATTCTCATTCCTAATCAATGAAAAATGTATACTTTTCAGGGAAAATATTTCTTTAGTACTCATTCACTCCCACTCAGTGTGCCAATATATATTATATTTAAAATTCTGGACTCAATCAAAATGTCCAGCCCTAGTTCAACTGGTTAAATCGATGAGCCAATCTTAAGAGTGAAGTGAGTCTAATTGTATGCCAAAGATATCCATGGAGTACGGTTGTTTTTGAAAGCACATGTTGTAAAAGAGTAAGTATAGTATGATCCTATGTGTGGTTTTTAAAATGAGAAATGTTTATGCTTACATATGGACAGAACATTTCTAGAATGGTACTTAAACTCCTGGGAGTGAGACTGAGAATTAGGAACAAAACTTTTCTATGTATACCCATTTTTACTGTTTGAATTCTTTACTATGAGCATAAATTGTGTAATTTTTTAATAAAAAAGAAAAATTACTGACAAGACTATACATCTTTCATTAACATTACTTTATTCTCATCCATATTTTACTTTACTAAAATTATGAAAATTTCTCAGCTATTATCTTTTTATAGTATTTTTATCCCATAAGCTATAACAACTTGATGTATTTGAATGCAGCCAGATTCTGTAATATTCAGTATTCATAACCCTCACCATGCTTAGCATTAAGTAAATGTGTACAACCAGAAACTTTGCTACTTGTGTGTTTAAGACAAAGCTTTAAGAGTACTTAAAATTTCATTTGTAAATGCATGGATACAAGACTATTTGCATAGGAAGTCACAAATCCTCAAATCAAAAAATGTGTGTTCTCAGTAATACCAATACAGAAATAAACTTTGAAAAATATTTTTACAGTAGAAAAGGGTTTAATGTAAGAGGAACGAACAATGGACATTCCCAATGTGCCAGAATAGTACTATAATGTTACGACTAAAAACAGCACTTTTATATGTTAGTGACACAACATTCGGGGTATTTCCTGAAAGGCACATTCTTTATAGCAATTTAAAACAAAATTATCTTCCTATTTAATGAAAATACCTACTCAAAATGTACACACTTCCTAGTTACCACAGCACTGGTTCTGAAATGTCAAAAAGGTAGAGAAAAGGGGGAGTACTTTTTACCTGCCCAGGAAAAATCCACAGTGGAAATACACAAATAGGTCTTTTCTATGTAAGCCATGGCACATCTCCACTTTTATTTGGTGTAATTGCTCCTGATAGACTCAACCTCTTAGGCAGTAAGGCATATCAAAGCGTTCCTCAGTATGCTCACTAACCAAAGAGGAACATGAAATTGACTTGTAGGTAAGATTAAAAGATATTATAATGTATGTTAGACTGAACTCAGGGAAGAGAATGGATTTGTCTTTTCAAAATGTTTTTTCATGGGGGCAGGGGGGAGAAATGAACCAAGCCTTGTATGTACATATGAATAATAAAAGAAAAAAAAAACAATAAACAAAATGTTTTTTCACTTTGCACATAAATCCTTCAAAATGTAGATCAGTGAAAAATAAAGTGGAAACCACTGTGGTAAGGAATGTGAAGTTTTATGTATTTCCTAATGAATAAAATATCAAAGTAGAAAGAATGTGAAGAAACGTGACTAAATGAGGCAGGCCAATTAAAATGGAACTAGAATACAATGTAAAGTGCTTACAGATCCTTGGTTAAACAGGACATGTGAATACAAAAACAATTTTAAGGCCATTCATGGAGAAGAAATACTCAAGCAATATATACTTGGCTTGCTCCAGAGTAGAGATAAGAGATGGATCAATGTGCAGCAGCAAGGAAGAGGACTATAAGAACGCTGGCTAGTAGGGCAATATGCCCCACAACAACCCTAACATCTTGACTCAGGTTTGCTTGGAGCAAAAAGTTTATGCTTGTCCAAGTTTTTCCTGAAGCTTATTTTATGGGAAATGTTTTGTGCTTTAGTGCCTTCAAGTCACGTTCACATACATTACACACACACACACACACACACACACGTTAACACCTATTTCCCCTTGACTTTTTAGGTAAAGTACTAAATTTTGATGAAGATCACATACTGGCTGCTCCTACCCTTCAAATTTACAAAATGAGTGGGGCAAGGTTGGTAGTCTTCAATGTTCAGTATCCTAATAGATATGCTCAAATGCGCAACAGGAACAATACATTATCAAAAGTGTTAGCCACCTTTCAGCTTTCAAATTTACTTATCTATAGTAGGCAGTGGTATCTTCAGAAATAATTTTCTCCCTTAGATTTCTAAAGTGCTTTTAAAAATCTCTTATTATCTACACGTTTGGAGGTAGATAAAAATTATTCTCTTGTTGCACATGAGGAACATGGTGAGCATAGGTGACTGAAATTCCAATTTAATGCCTAACATGTGACATGCACATATATGTGCAAATAAGTTACTGAGAACTGCCTGAGTAGCATTTGGTATAGAAAACATCTATCGATTATATTATTTTGTATGAGCAGTTTGGTTTACTGAGTCAATGGCTTAGGAACATAGAATGGGCCTCCCAAAGTATCTAATATATCTCACTCCCTTAAAGAAGGTTCAGAGACAACTGAATATAGATAGAGCCTTCCTGACTAAAACTCAGGCCAGCTGACACCCAGAACCTTTTTTACCATAGGTATTCCACACTGGCTTCATAAAAGGTACAATCATGCTTATAGGTCATTTAATATTAAAATATATAAGACATCTGAATCATGTAAAACAAAATATTTATAAAATACATCTTACTGATATTTCTAGAGTTAAAGCTAAGAGATCGGGGGAAAATACGTCTATATAAGGAAAATGAAGAAAACGAAATTTAACTCAAAATGTATGTCTAGTCACATTTTGGATCGACATTTATCTCCTCTGTGAAATACTTCATTGTAGCTACATTTGTACTTATCACAAGACCTGACTTGGAGATTAGAAATATAAAACTTCACAAGTCATGTTCTCATAACCATACACTTTCCCTTCCTGTGCCCCAATCAGAGAAGTTTTAATTTAGGGATTGTAGATACGCAGTAGAATGTACTATTTCTCTCTTTTAAGACTTTAGCTCAGGGTGGTCATGGATGCACAAGAATGTGACTAAACACCAAAGAGCTATTCACTTTTTATATGGTTAAATGATAAATTTTATATGAGTTCTCATTTCTTTTTCTTTTCGGTGGTATTGGGGTTTGAACTCAGGGCCTCATGCTACGTAGGCAGGCACTCTACCAACTGAGCCATTCTTCCAGCCCAAAATGATAAATTTTACGTAATATATACTTATCACAATAAAAAAAACCTAAGCCTTTAAAAATGATAACTTAATCCAAACTCCTATGGTTTTATTCTTAACAAAATAAATCACAATATTTGGCATATAAGCTAATTTTTCTTTTTTTTTTTATTTTTTTGAGATAGGATCTTACTGTGTTCAAGCTGCCTTGAACTCTCAACCCTCCTGCCTCAACCTCCTTAGGGCTAGGATTACAGGTGTGAATTACTATACCCAGCAGCCAATCTTGATAGAGCAAGAGCTGCAGTGATTATAAGCATGTGTGAGTCAATTTTTATCATTTACAACAACATGAATCTAAGAAAGGAGTGTGTGTGTGTGTGTGTGTGTGTGTGCGCGCGCGCGCGCACAGGCCTCTGGGGGGAAAAAAATCTAGGAAGGTAAACAACCTTGACTCACCTTGTAGAAGGCTCTGAAAAAAGGAAAAACAATGGATCTTTAATACCAGTTTTTTATAACCTTGGAAAATTCTTCTAATACTAAAGTATAATGCTGCAGTTAAAAAGTTATTGCAATGCTTCTACCACTGGTATAAGTTTTTTTTTAAATCCACATTGGCCAACTCCTGAACTCTCTTTCATAGTTTACATAAGCTGATCATCATAACAGCAAAGCAAGTTATTACACGAAACATAAAACACACACTTGCAGAAGTTTTTTCCAAATGTAAAAAGTAACAATATTCATGAATTTCTTAGTCTTTCCATTTGTTTTCAAATTTATGTCAAATGATGCTTCTTTTTTCATTAAGAGCTCCTGGGTTCATATTTATTCAAAGTTTTATCATCAGTATTTAAGAATCTTGATTCTCCATGCTTTAGAACAAAAAAATCTTCGGCCTTAAGTCCATATCTTTCTAGAGCTTCACTCAGTTTCACTGGAGGCTCTAAGTAATGCTGGCAAAGGACAGAAATAAGAAAAACGAAAAAAATTAACTATACATATATTTGGAGAGTGTTTCCAATAAGAGTTCAAACTAAAATAACCAACAAGTATCTATGTAAAACAATACCTTTTAATTGAACCATTAGAAATTCAATCGTGTTTTTTTAATAGTTTGGGTCATTAATTGTGCAAGCAACATAAATATCTATGGCTAGATAGAAATCAATACATCCAAACAGCTGTGTGTCAACTGTGGAGCCATCTTAGATTAAATATCAAGATTATATGAAATAGTCTCCCTATGAAATTTCCATCTCAATGGAATCAATTCCAAAAATGATAAGTGGATGTTACCAACATTTTTAAAGCATATGGAAATGTGAGCGTGTATCTGTGTATGTATATGTACATATGTGTATGTATGTGTGTACAGACATATATATGTATATGCAAATACTATAGCAAATGCTTCAGCTGTTTCTAGTTGAAGGGCACAAAACCTCTAGCCACATATAGAAACCAAAGTGTGCAGAATGAAAGAGGGCCGCAAGAAACAGAGACACTAGAGCGGAGTTTCCCTCGTTCCCTTTATTTCCTCAACTTTTCATAGCTCAATAAAAAGGGAAGATAGCACACAGTATGTTCCAAAAATTTTCGCCCACTTGAATGTTTTCCAAAAAAGTTGAGACCACTTGAATATGGAATAAAATAGTTATTTATAAGGAACTTTAAAAATACAAAGACAAATCATTTCATTAGGTATATCTCTTTTGAACTAAATCTTTACTCTGTGTTACAGCTATTCTTCCCTTCATTAAAAGGTTTTTTCCTAACTTCAATTAGAAAAGCTGTAAAAGTGAAGCAAAAAAATCAAACAATCTCAACCAAGTATAGTAGTACAAGTCTGTAATCTTGTACTCAGGAAGCGGAGGCAGGAAGATCATGAGTTTGAGGCCAGCCCCGACAAAGATAGCAAGACCTTATCTCAAAACAACAAACAACAACAACAACAAAATACAATCAAAAGGGCTGGGGGCATGGCTCAAGTGGTAGAGCACTTGCCCAGCATGCTTGGAGGGCCCTGTGTACAAGGAGTCTGCCTGTCCCTTTAACAAAAAGTACCTTCTGAGAATCTACAAAGTGTGCCAGCTTTGGGAATTAAATCAAAAATTCTTGCTCCTCTTACATTCTACTATAGAGATAAGAAATGAAATAAAAAATAGATACATCTAAATGGTCAATACATTCTGGAGAGAAGAAAGTGCTGGGGATTGAGGTCTAATTTCAAATACAATAGTCGACGAAGTCCTCTCAAGAAGGCGCCATATGAACAAAGACCTGATGGAGCAGATTGCACAAGGCTTTCACAGGCAGTAATGAGAGCTGAGGCTTTCCCTCTGACAGAAGAGTGGACTGAAGTTGTAAGATCACTGCCCTTTAACAGTGCTGAGCAGAGACTATAGGGGCAGTGTGGTAGCAAGAAAGAAGGTAAGAAAAGATCAAATTCTGAGTGTAATCTGAAAGTTGAGCTGATTATATATGGGCAAGGTGGGGAGAAGGGAGGGACTGGATGAAGATGTGAGGAAAAAGAAGTCAAGGTTCTGGCCTGAACCTAGGAAGAGGGAGTTACTATTTACTAAGCTGTAAGAGAAACAAGTTTGAGGGAAGATCAGAAAGTTTGGTATCAGACTTAAGTTCCAGTTAACTAATGCATAGCTAAGTGGAGATGTCAAGAGACAGCTGTATATATAAATGTGGATAATGAGAGAAATCTTAAAAAGGGCAGGAGACAGATGGTATTTAAAGCCATAAGGCTAGATGAGTCCCTAGGGGAAGAACCAAGCAAAGAATGCCTTCAGCATTCAATGTTTAGATGGAGGGAGATGAAGAGCTAGCAGTGGAGACCAAGATAAGACCTTGAAACAATTCTTGAGGCACATGGAGGTCTTTCACTTCCACATTTATGGCTATGCTTAAGGAGTCACTGCCTTTCAAATGACTTAGGTTTTAACTAAAACTTATTTACTCTGTATTCCTAAAGATAACCGCTTATTAATGGGTAGGTGGTACCAGAAACCTATTTTTAGTCTATTTTATAAATATAGAAAGGAGATCACTAATACACGTCTAATAAAAATTAAGTAAATACTAGCCTAAGTCAAGGAATTTCTCTTGCAAAGTTTTTTTTTTTTAAAAGATTTCAAAATGATGAAATTCTTTCTCAATAAAATGTAATTCCTTTTGTTAAATTCTTTTCACCTTTTCACCAGGACTCTACAAGTCCTGGCCAGCAATACATGTACACACAATCACCCCACATTGATAAGTTCACTGCTAAGCTATGACTTTAATGTAGAGCATGATATTATGCTGACTTGGTGTGAGTTTGTTTTTGTTTTTGTTTTTTTGTGGTACTGGGGCTTGAACTCAAGACCTACATCTTGAGCCACTCCACATGCCTTTTTTGTTATGGGTTTTTTCAAGATAGGGTCTCTTCAACTATTTGCCTGGGCTTATTTCAAACTGCGATCCTCCTGATCTCTGCCTCCTGAGTAGCTAAGATTACAGCTGTGAGCCACCGGTACTGGCTTTGTGAGGATTTTAGCTGAGAGTAGACCTTTTGACTTTAATCTGTCTAGAGTTAGCAGTATGTTTCTGAGTTTTTTCACACATTAATTCTTGGTTGTTCTAACCATCTAGAACCTTAGAAGTAGGTAAGGAAGGCTTCTAAGTGACTGATATTATCTTATAATCCAAATACTTTACTCCACAAGGGACTAAAACACCCCACAGTCATGGGACCAAACAACCATGAAAAAAGCAAGATAGTAAATCAGAGATCAATAAGAGGAAGTAGGGACAACAAAAGAGCTCCCAGCTCTTCCATTAAGCACTAGCTAGACAACTCCTAAGTTCCTAAAGGGATCACTGTCTTATGATTTACTTACAATAGAATCTATTCAAAGTAAAGATCCAGGCCAGTAAAAAAGTTAACATACATTATATAATGCTTGAAAATTATGTCTTAAACACATCCTAAGGAAATATGCTTATCAGTCCATAAAAATTAGATGTTGCTATATTTATAATTCTAGAGTAGTACCAAGTTATGGACTCTTATTCTGCTTATATTACCATGGACAGCTATTATAACCACTTGTTTGCAAATAGTTTTAAAGTGTTTAGAAATAGGTTATACATTTCTGAAAATCCTGTCTACTTTATTGTTTAACATACTCATAGTTAAACAAACTGCTAGAATAAATAAATTTTTATTACATATCTCATTAAGAAATAAAGATGGAATCCAGGCACGGTGACACATGCTAGTAATTCCAGCACTCGGGGGCTGAGGCAGGAGAATTCAAAGTTCAAGGCTAGCCTGAGATACATGGAGAGGCCCTGTCTCAAAAATGAGTAGGTTAAATACAACAAGAACAGTTTTGCTGAGTAGCTCAGGATGTCCTCAGACCTCAGCCAGGATGTTACCTCAGCCTCTAGAGTGCTGGAATTACAGACATGTGCCACCACACCTGGCTTACGATATTTTTTTTGGCAGTACTGGAGTTTGAACTCAGAACCTCACACTTGGTAAGCAGGTGCTCTACTGCTTGAGCCAAGCCTTTAGTCCTTTTTGCTCTGGTTATTTTTGAGACAGGATCTCACTTACTACCCGAGGCTGGCCTGGACCACAATCCTTCTACTTTTGTTTCACCACTAGCTGGGATGACAGGCAGGAGCTACTGTAACCTACTTACAATAACTCTCAATGACTGAAGTCTTTATTCTCTCCTCATCTTCCCCATCTCAGTAAACAGCACAACAATATACCTAATCACTTAATCTAAAATTTTTCATTTCCTTCTTTGCATAGGTTTAATAAAATATTATCACTTCATCTAAGTCACTAATAGATAATATATATGGAACATTCAGATACACATACCTATAGAGATGGAATAAGAAATTACCACCAAATATAGTAGTATGCCACTATGACCAATCTCAAACTTGTTCTTCGTAAATACACATACATGCACTTCATACTCTCCTGCCTTCTCTCTGCCCCCAGAGTTACTCATTATTCGTTTCACTTTATCCCCTGGCAGCACAGCTAAGAGTCTCTGCATCGTGACTCGGGGTTACTGCATCATAGGATGGGAAATTTGATTACGGGGGGGAAATGTATTAGGTAATTTTGGAACAAGCTGCATCTGAAAAAGAGGGCAAGCCAGAAATAGGACAGAGGGGAAAAGCTAAAATTGTCAAGAAAGCACTGGGTTTCTGCAGAGAAGCCGTGGGATGTGGAGGATGACACAGAAAGCAAAGTAGGAGAAGCCAAATTCCAACCATCTCTTCCTAAATTCTGCTTAGGGCAGGATTTGGATCCAGGAAAGGAGAGAGAGGTTTACAATCCTGGCCTTTATCTGAGAACCCAGGTTAGCAGCAGAGTTTTTACGGTTCAGCTCCCTTAAGGAAAAATCAGCTCTCTTGTTATATAGTCTAGGACTAGAACCACATCTATCCCAATGCCTGGTACATAGCAAATACTGGGTCAAGATTTATGGATGACAGACAGGCATGGTGGTACATGCCTCTAATCCTAGCCACTCAGGAGGCAGACATAGGAGAATCATAGTTCAAGGCCAGCCCAGGCCCTATCTAAAAACAAACTAAAAAGGAAAGGGATTGGGAGTATAGCTAAAGTGGTAGAGCACTTGCTCTAAATCCTACCACTGGTCAAACACATAATCGGAACTATTTTTATCACAAACTTACCTCATTTGCTAAGGCAAAAGTTCCCCAGTGAATTGCCACAGATTTCTTTGCTTGAACATCAATGTGAATCCTTACGGCATCTTCTGGGTTTACATGCTGGTATTTCATAAACCACCTGAAAAACAGCAATTTGTTAATCTAGCCTTTGAATAGACCCTAAATTCTACTTACTGCTTCATCTAATTGACCTTTAAGATTCTGCACAGGACTGTATGTTTGAAAAATGAGAAGCAACTCAGCATGATTATTTTACTTCCCTGCCTTGATGCTTCATTTGATTTTGAATCAGTACACCTAAGAATTAGGTTGAACTGCCAACAAAACAGCAACATGCCATAGTGCTACTTTCAACCACTTTTCAGCCTTTGGATTCACACTGGACTTGTCTAGAGAACTTTTAATGAATATTGTTGCCCAGACAGTACCCTCAGTGACTCTTGACTTAATTATTCTGGGTTGGGACTTGGGCATTAGTTTTTTTAAATCCCCCAGGTGAGTTCAATGTATAGCCAAAGTTGAGATTGCTACAGAACACAAGCAATGTTGTGAATGAGCCAGAAAACAAGCCTGGAAGCAAGATCAAGGCTTAATTGTAGAATAAAATAGACGAAAAAATTCAAAAAAGAGCTGTGCGCGCTGATGGCTCATGTCTGTAATCCTAGATACCTGGGAGGCTGAGATCAGGAGCATCACTGTTTGAGGCCAGCCCGGGCAAATAGTTCATCTGACCCCCATCTCCAAAATAACCAGAGCAAAAATGTACTAGAGGTATTAACTCAAGTAGTAGAGCAGATGTTTTGTAAGCACGAAGCCCTGAGTTCAAACCCCAGTCCCACCAAAAACAAAAACAAGAAGCAAAACCTGTTTAGCAAAAACCCATTTACAAGGCTGGTTGGGTGGCTCAAGTGGTAAGAGTGCCTTGCCTAGCAAGCACCTAAGTTCAAATTCCAGTGCTGCCAAAAAAGAAAAAAACCTCAAAAACCCATTCACAATAAGCAAAACACCTTCCTTTGGCCCCCTTTTCAGCTGAAAAACGAAAAGCAAAAATCTTGTGCATACAAATGCTGCATAGAAGTGAGTCTCAAGCAAAACTCCTCTCTGAACAGTAAAATTTTGTTTCATGTACATTCTGATTTTTAATGATGACATATTCTGAAGATATGACTTAGAAAGCAGACACTTTGCAATCCTGGGAATGAAGCAAAGAAACTGAAAACTTGGTAAAGAACTGAAAATCCAAACTCCAATTACAAGAGAATCTGGATAGCCAGCAGCAATAGTTTTTTTTAAAAAAACTTGCTAAATTGGTAAGCAAACAAAAAGTGTCTAAAGTCAGGCACAGTATTTGAGACAAACCTGTCTCAAAAAAAAAAAAGAAAAGGTTTTTTTAGTGTGTAAACTTTAAAGATTGAGGGCAAAAAAGTCCCATTACTATTCAAGGAATTTTATTTAAACATCATAAAACTGAACAATGAGGTGTCTGGTTTGGCAAGAAGAGAGGGCTAGCAGGTAAAGGACAATGAAGCACTGGAAGGCTGCCTAACGCCTTGTAAAGAACAGGGCTTGGGAGGCAGAGGGCCTCAGGCAAATCCACTCTTGCCTGGAATGCCTTATCAGGAGCCAAAAAGAGGTAAATATCTAGCCTCCTCCCAACCAAAAAAAAAAAAAAAAAAAGTCCCTTCAAATTCTCTATGCTTCCATTTCCACATCTGTGAAATATAAAGTTAGACCCACCCTACAAGGGTGTTGTGAGGATTAAACAAAGTTTACAAAAGCATTAAATATAGCACCTACTTCATAGATTCACCCAGAAAAGTAAACAAAACCAACACCTTCAGGAAAAAAGAATGATTATTTCTGATAAAAATGAAAAAGCATACTGTCTGCAAGCAAACTTCTTGCTTTCCAAGCCAAGGTTTAGTGGAGGAAAACAACACTCTTCATGTTACTTATATCCCGGGTCTGCCAATGCAGACTAATAGCACAGAGACACCACTGGGTATTCAGCACAGGTACTTCTGCACTTCAAAGGACACACCATGGGGATATTCATGCAACAGCAAGAGGAGGTTATTTACTGTCAGCAGTTGCTGCATCCTATGGGAGCCCAAAAACAAAGCCACTGTGTTCTCAACAGATTACAGAATCTGTTGTATCTCCTGACACTTGGGATTCAGAGTAAGATGAAAACAGATTTTGGTATGTCTCTCTATGGCTTTTTTTAAAAAACAATCTTATTGCGAATCCTATTTCCTTTCCATCCTCATGTCTATTTGAAATAAATGCAAATATTTTATTCTAATTTAAAAATTAAAATAATGTCAGATTCTTCTGACCTGAATTAGAATGCCTGTAACAAAAGACCCCCAAAGTAAGGATAAACATTCCCAACACATTATTGGAAGTAGGTTTTGATATAATCAATATACATTTGTAGAGTACTCCCAAAAGTTTTGCTGATGGATACATTATTTCTAAAACTGTTAGTACTAACCAGAGAAATGGATTACACAGTAGAAAGTAGCTACCATATTAACTTTCTTGGGGCAAAGACTATCTTCTCTGTCACTTCTCCCATCTTAGAAATAAGATGGCTTTAATGCAAGCAGGAAGAGGGGAGTAGGTGAGTAATGTGTACAGTTTGGTTTATCTTCACACACATATCAAATGTATACATTGCTATCTATGCAGACTATTTTCATAATCTTAAGTAAGAAATATTCTATGTTAAGAACATGTATTTATTTCTTTAAAAAAAAAAAAACCACCCACAGGTTGACAATGTTTTCAGAGATTTCATTAGAAACCACTATTTAAGTGGAAAAGTAAATTCAAGCACTAATACTGACATGATAATTTCAATAATTATCAGAAGCCAAAAAGAGGTAAACAGCCTCGCCCAACCAAAAAAAAGAAAAAGAAACTAGCAAAAAACATAAAAGGGAGAAATACATGTTAATAAAGATAGGGAAAATGGTTTTAGTGAACTTAAATGGTTCACAAACATAGCAAAATCAGTTGGGAATAAAAGATCAGATTCATCAAATCCATCTAAGAATTAGAAAAACACTAGCTGTTCTGCTTGTAGGATTGCCTAAAATGTATTATATGCATCTGGGTAAGTACCATAGAATAAAATAAAGCACCTTTTAAAAAAATCAATTATCCCTTTCTTACTACCAGTGTTTGTTTTGTCTTTACTTGTACATGTAAATCAGAATTGAAAGAAATCTAACTGAATTCTTTGAACTCACTTCTCTTTCCCCACATTGAGGAAAACACACATGGTAGCTGGGTCTCCTAGGTCTCCAATGATACTGTGGCTGTTGGCCGCTCTGAAAACAGGTGATATGCACACAGCAGCTGGAGGGTGAGGTGATTAGTGCAACATCATATCAGATTCACATCATGCTGACTGAAATAAGACCATCACAAGGGACTAATGCTATAGGCTAACTCCTTGCTTTCTCACTCTGCTAAACATAGCAGAGCAATAGGACAGAGGATTGGTGCATCCTGATCTTGGAGTGAAAAGTAGTTATAATAAAGAAAGAATTCTCCATGTGAAAGGGAGAGCAAGAGATGAGTCTGATTACCAGCTGGTGCGTGAAACTTCTGGTGAGATGTGGTAATTCTTTATACCTTGGTCTTTTTTCTTGATAATACATTTCTGATTTTGACTAATTATTTGATAGTCTGGCTATGATATTTTAAATTTTTTTTAAAAAACCTAACTGATTCTGACCCACCAACCCCCAACAATGCTGCAAGTTTACAAACCTTGGTTCGTAAGCACCAATGGGAATAGCTGCAAGGTCAAAAGGTCCAAATCTTTTCCCTATCTCTTCAAAAGCAGGACAATAACCAGTATCTCCTGCAAAGAAGAATCGATTCCAAGGCCCCAAGACGGACCAGCTGCCCCACAGAACCTTGTTGTCATCCATTAGGGTCCTCTTACACCAGTGCTGGGAAGGTGTAAAGACAAAAGTGACCTTATCATGGCCAGGGACACAATTCTCCTCCCACCAGTCCAGCTCAATCACGTTTTCACAGCCACATTTCTGCATCCAATCGAGGAGACCCAAAGGCACAAACCATCTCAACTCGTTACCGAATCGCTCATTCAAAGCGACGACAGAATTGTAGTCCAGGTGGTCATAGTGATTGTGACTGATAAGGACGGCATCTATTGAGGGCAGTTCATTTATTGTGCATGGGGGGCGACGAAACCGCTTCGGACCCATGTACTGTGATGGAGAAGCACGAGAGCTAAAGATAGGGTCTGTAAGGAGTATGAGCTCATCCATTTCCACCATCAGTGTTGCATGTCCCAGCCAAGTGACCCTTAAACCAGCCTCCCGCACTCCAGCTTCTTCAGGGTCATTGATAAAATATGGCTTGAGCACTGGGAGTTCTTTGTCAAGTTCCTATGTGTATAAAGAGAGAAAGGAAAAGCAGCAGTTAAAAAGAAAAGGTATTATATCATCACAGAACATATTTTACATAAGTTATAGTAAGAAGAACTATTTGGGGAGAACTGAAGTCATCCAATAAAGTTGCTATTTTTGTTGTTCTCCTGAAAATTCATCCTTTACTTCTGGATTTGACTTACTGTGATGATACAATAGTAACCATTTTAATTCCAAATGCAATCAGAAAAAGGGAAAATTAAATTTAAAGCTTTGAATACTGCTAAACTTATTAATTTCTTTAAAGCCCTTTTCTGAAATAACAGAAGTAGGCTTGCCTGGATGCAGTCATTTTTCAAATTTTCACCTCACTAAGCTGGTGGATTTGCTGCTGAAAATGGCCTTAGAAGCAGGTCAGTCCCTGGAAACAATACAGAAAGCTGAGAACAGCTAATTTGTAGCTCTTGGATCTCAGATATGAATCTGACTTTTTGAGTACACATAACAAAATGAAGCACTGTGATGGTTCCTAGGAAAATCACATTCACAAGTGGTTCTTCTTGTTCCTTACCCTTAAGAGGTGGGCTGAGACAAGGGAGGGCAGATGGGGAGATCTAGTGAAGGAAAACTAGTGAGAAGTCACCGGGATAGTCGGAATGCAGGGAAGGGAAGAGAGGGAGCAGCACAGGGAGAGGACAACAGAGATTTTTGTTAGCCACTCTAAAGCCTGGTTTCCCCATGTGGAAAAGAGATATAGTAATTTTATTTCCAATTCACTGCTGTGAGAACTGAAGTAGGGTGGCTGCATACAATATGTACTCTGTTCCCAAAGAAGAAAGCAACCCCCAACCTGGCAACCAAGCATGCACCAATGTTATCAATTGCTTGCACTGCTGCACAGTGCTGGCCTACTTATGACCGAAGTAATATCCAGACACTTTAAAGCTCTGATTGTTCAGCTGTCTTTGTGGCCTCTCAGTCCACACACATGAGCCAAAACAGTTCTCAAAAACAGCCTAGTTAAGGAATAACTTCCTGGGGAAAAGTCTTCACTGTTCTCCACTGCCTAACAAAAATCCACTCCCTTCCTTGGCCTAGCCATAAGCCAACTGTGGGCTTCCCTAGATTTCACACTATTCCTCTACAAATGCTCTGTGTCCCATCTACATGGACTACCTCCCACTCCTGGCCTGAACATGAGAATCCCATGAGGTACTGATCCCATTTCTCAGGCTGTCTCCCCCTCTAAGCCCTCTGAGACTTATCACACTGCACACCCTAAGCGGACCATCCCTGCGCCTCCACCTAGGGAAGCACTCACTGACTCTAAATTTCCATGCCTCAGTCCACACATTTCCTCTAATATTCTGGTGACTCTATGCAGGATTTACCTCATGTCTTATGCAACTGGGAATCAGTCAGTGTTTGGTTCAGTAACTTCAACACAGCATATGCTCAATAAAACTTGCTGGATGAATGAGTAAATAAACAAATGTGAACTTTGATTCAATTCTCAAGTTTGGCAGTTAGGGTTAAAGAACAATAACAAATGCCATATGGTGTACTTTTCAAGAAGGAAAAGAAGTGAATGTTAGGCATAATACTAACACATAATAGTAATGATGATGAAGGATCTAATAGAGCAAGTACTTTAGTATACTATAATATACAATAAAATACATTAACAATAACTACCATTTATGGAGTTTTTACTATGTACTAGACTTTGTACTTATTCATTTAAAATGACATTTTTTGGCATTACTGGGGTTTAAACTCAGGGCTTTGTGCTTACTATGCAGGTGCTTTCCTGTTTATGTCACAACCCCAGCCCAGTTTTTTTTAAAGTAACACTAAGATACTAGAGATAAATACTATTAATTATTTCCATCTTACAGATGAGACAACAAAAAGAATTAAAGTAGTTATAGCACTCATACCAGATCACTCTCAGCTAGTCTCCATGTTTACTGCCTCCCACTACCATATTTTCCCTCAAATATTAATTCACTTAATACATTTTTTGTGGTGCTGAGGATCAAACCCAGGGCCTCTCGTAAGCTAAGCATGTGCTCTACCACTGAGCTATACCCTCTGCCCACACTTAACACATTTTTTAAAAAAGCAACAGCTTGGGGAACAAGTAGGGAGAATACGGGTGAGACCGATCACAAAAGGACATAAGCAAGCATTTGAGAATGACAAATATGTTCATTATCTTGATTACAGTCATCAGTTCTGTGTGCATGTGTCAAAACTCACCAAATTGTACATTTTAAATAGGTTGAGCCTGTATTATGTTAATAAAACCTTAAAATTTTTAAACTAGCACCAACTCTCAGGATCTACATAGTCTTCGGTCTTGCTCTCAGAGACCCTGCACGGGCTGTGAGCCCGACTAAAGCCTAGTGCTGACGACCACCTGAAGGTCTTTTCCTCAGGAAAACTGCATTGAGAAGCCTTGGAAGGCAGGGAAATAACAGTCGTAAATACATAGAAAGTCAAGCAGTTTAAAAAAAAAAAAAGAAGGGTTATTAGAAGTTTTTAAGTATATAAACCACAGTGTACATTATTGGTTCATCAATGAAAAAATATTGATAGTCATAATGTTAGCAATAAAATCAGAAGGGTAAGTACAGTTAATAATATTCATAATATTGTATTGCATAATCCAAAATAGCTAGCAGAGAGGATTTTGAATATTCCTATCACAAAGAAATGATAAATGTTTGAGATAAAAAACCTAAATGCCCTGATTGACCAACAAGATGTATAAATGTATTTAAACATCACACTGTATCCTATAAAGAGATAGAATCATTATCTGTCAATAAAAAAAAAAAATCCAAGAGCCAGGCAGAGTGGTGTGCACCTGTGGTTCCTGGAGGCTAAGGAAGGAGGCTCACTGGGGCCTGCAAGCTTGATGCTAGTCTGAGCAACACAGTAAGATTCCATTTCTTTAAAAAAAAAAAAAACAACAGGGAAAAGAAGGAAAAAATCATGATGTATCAATTCTAGCAGAATAGGAAAGATTAGGAAGAAGCATGAGAGTTGGGGGAGAGTGGCAGAATTGAGTTAAACCTGATAATCCAGGGTTGAAGTCAGTAGATAATGCCAGGGTAAGGCATACATTCCTTTGCCTTAGAAATATGAAGGTGACTGCAGAGGAAACCATTTCCAGCACTGAAAGTTGTTGCTTCTGGGGAAGGGAACTCAGTAGCAGGGGCTAGCAGTCTGGTATTTTCCTTGTAAGCCTTGCAGCACTGTCTTTATAAAAACTGTGTATTTTTTTCTTGTTAAAAATTAAAAAGCAACCAGAAGTATACTTGAATAAATTGATATTTTTCATTTTTTCAAGTCACCCTATTCTTCAATAAAATACATCTAAGAATGCATTATTTTCAAAGTAATTTCCTGTATCATGCAAACCTCAAAATATAAAGGAAAAAATTGAAGTTGACATTAGTCTTCTTTCCATTAGCATAACAAATACGTGAGATAAATCAATTTATAACAAAAAAAGGGGGTATTAGCTCACAGCTTTTGAGGTTTCAGTCCATGATTAAGTAGCCCCATTGTTTTGGGGCCTGTGGCAAGGCAGCACATCATAGTGGGAACATGTGATAAAGCAAAGTCTTATCATGACCATAAAAAAAGAACAAGGAGAAGAAAGGGCTGGGGTCCCCTTATGCGCTTCAAGAGCTCAGTTCCAATGGCCAGCAGACCTCCCAATAGGCCCCACCTTTTAAAGTTTCTATACTTCTCAATAGCACCAAGCTGGGGACTAAGCCCTTAATACATGGGCTCTGGGGGACACATAAGATCCCAGCTATAGCAAAATTCCTTGGGGGATTGGATTGTGATAGAAATAAGGCCAGTCAGTGAAGAACCGTAAACCCAAACCTGTTTTCCAAACCCCTGCTGTCTGTAGCAACCTGTTCTGTGTGCCTCTCACATTTCAATTTGATTGCCCTGTGTGTACTTCTGCAGCAGTAACTGATTAGGACAACTAATGTAACTCAGGAAGTACCCTTTCCTCCCAACTGGACATTCTTCATTTCTCTCTTTTTCTCTGTGGGTGACTATGATTCACAGTATCAATCAGACAAGGTTATGGACCCAGCAACAACACAAAATAATGACAGCATTTGAACAATACACAGCCTGTAAACTGGCACCCTCCACTGATGACCCAGAAGAGATAAATACCAGGAATGACCCAAGCAAACAAACACTGTTACCTGACCAGGCAACTGAACTGTGTAGCCTGCTACAAACCATTTTCACTTCACTTGGACCTATCAGTTAATGCATATTTTAATCATGTCTCTTCCGAAATACTTTCGTATTTATATACTTAAAACAATATACTATGAGACATAATACATAACACTGTAAGGCAGCATAAGATATGATTATTCTATGTTTATTACTTTATTTATAAAAGAGCTATCTGAAGTTGTGATTTACTTATTAAATGCCAGCTTCCCAATGTCTAACAAAAACAACTCCCAAAAATTTGATTAAAATAATTATGAGTTGACTCAACCATCTGAAGCAGATGTTCTTCACATAGTTCTTCATGGTTTGTTGTTTGTTTCAGATTTTTCTTCACATAGTTCTTCATGGTTTGTTGTTTGTTTCAGATTTTTTTCTTTTTTTTTTTGGTAGTACTAGGGTTTTAACTAAAGGCTTCATACTTGCTAGGCAGGCACTCTACCACTTGAGCCACTTGGCCAGCTGTTTGTTTTTGGAAAATGTACTGCTCTATCACATTTGAGAGATGGTGAAAGTTAATACTTGAGCAATTTATTTAAAGGGCTTAAGCATAGAGATACAGTTATCCTGAAATAAAAGAAGTCAACCTTCACTTGATCTAGCGCTAGGCTTTTACTAAAAACGGGAAGGAAACAAGCCATAGATAAGAAATCAAAAATCAAATATAAATTGGAGTAGTGCAGAAGTGTCTTGTCTTACTTTTTACTCCTCAATTTGTTTTTAACTGGTACAGACAGGAGGTCTCATTTGGCCTTTTTTGTTTGTTTTTTTTTTTAATCTCCTGCCTTAAAAATGAAAAGCTTTAAAGAATGTAGCCTCACCTCTAGCACTGTAACTTCCTTCTCTGCTTTATTATTCTTTACTGCACTTACAATGTTTTAATACATCACACAACTTACTTAGTGTCTCTCTTCCACTAAACCTACAGTCTAAGAGAGTCATATTATCTCTCTGCTCTGTTTGTGGCTCTGTTTCTACTACATAATACAGTGTGCCAGCAACAGGAAGTGCTCAGAAAATACTTTAAACAACAAGTGAATTGATGGACTTGACAGGTTTCATAAAACAGGAGAAAGTATAATTAAAAAATGTTTCTACTTGCATGTGTGTATCTCTCTGAGAAGAGGGTCCACAGCTTTCATCAGCTTCTCAACAGGGGTCAGTATCCAAAACAGCTTAAGAACCACTGGCCTGGTGAGTCCTCAGAGACTCAACAAAACTAAATATACCATAACTAAACTTTGTTATTTTTAGAAGCTGTGACCCAAAACCAGGAAGAAATTTACCCCAACACATAGCCTATATATCTTGGTCTTCATCCCTAATCCTTTTCACAGCCTGACTCCATGTTTCTCTTCATATGGTATTCATTAGGAAAAAACAAACAAACTCTCTTGTTCCTTCACACCATCCTAAAAGTTAAAAACATAAGCTTTCGTCTATTAATGTCTTGCCTAATTCTAAAGAGGTGCTTTAAAAAAAAAAAAACCACTGGAGCCATGTATGGTGGTACATCCCTACAATCCCAGCTCAGGAGACTATGGCAGAAGGATAGAAAGTTTAAGGTCAGCCTATGTCACACAGTAAGGCCCTGTCAAAAAAACAAAACAAGCCAGACACTGGTGGCTCACACATATAATCCTAGCTACTTGGAAGGCTGAGATTGGTAGGATCGTGGTTCAAGTCAGCCCTGGATAAAAGTCAGCAAGACCCCCATCTTGGTGTGGTGTGAGCCTGTCATCACAAGCTACGGGGGAGGCTGAGATCAGGAAGATTGTGGTTCTAGGCTAGCCTGGGCAAAAAGAGTTTACAAAGATCCCATCTTAATCAAAAAAAGCTGGGCTTGGTTGCACATACCTGTCATCCCAACAATATCAAGAAGCATAAAATGGAAGGATCATGTCCAGGCTGGCCTAGGCAAAGAGTAAGACTGTATCTCCAAAATAACCAAAGCAAACGGGGCTCATGGTGTGGTTCAAGTGGCAAGAATGCCTGCTCAGCAAGCACAAAACCCTGAGTTCAAACCTCAGTACTGCAAGAACGGACAGATGGATGGAAAGACAGATGATAGGCAGATAGACAGACAGACAGACAAATAAAACTACTGGGCTGGTGGTGCAACTCAGTGTTAGAGCACCTGCATAACATGTGCAAAGCCTTGAGTTTGATCTCCAGCACCACAAATATATACATATTTTATGTATGTATGTATGTATATATTATTCGCATTAATCAATTCTGATAACTAAGATTAAAAACTGTCAACATTCCCAGTATCAAAGTGATATAGGTTTCTGATCCCATATAGCACAGGTACCAAGGTAGAAAATCTAACACCATCACCTACATTGACCCTTTAGCCCCTCCTGCCTCTTCCTACTGAAGATCAAGCCTCAGGGCAGCCCCCACTCTTTTCATTCCATCCCTACATTCACAAAGTCAGGTTCTCTATCTCTCAACTTCCCAAAAGCCTGACAAGACAGTGGTTGATAGTGAGGAGAAGCCAAGGAAGATGGTGGGGGGCATGGAAAAAAAAACTAAGAAAGGAAAAAGGAAAATAAGACCAGTAACCTATAGTCAATTTTTAAAGATCTGAAGAGGTCGTCAGATTTCTTTTCTAGCATTGGCAGTCTTGTTCAAGGATTAAAAACACACTCTAGGTCATGCCTTACCTCTTAAAATCCCTATTCCAAACTCTTACCAGGTTACTGCTTTACTACTTTCTAAACACATCACGCACTTTCTCACCTTCATGACCTTGTTCAAGGAATCACCTACCGAGAAAACTACTCTTAAAATACCATTTAGCTCTATACACCCAGCACAAATATCACCTCTTTGGTGAAGCCATCTCCAACCTTACCAGTCAGAATGCATCATTTCCTGTCCTGTGCCTCTGTTCCTAGAGATCAGATGTGATTATTCACACCTGTACTTTGTGCTGAACTAGGAATGTGAGGGCATGGGTTACATTAATAATTTTGTCTCCCCAAAACCTAAAACTATGCTTTAGCATACAAAAAAAAGTTCAGTTAGCTAACAAGCAGTAAACACAACTCACAGCAAAGCTAAGTAATACATATATGAAGAGTATACACAAAGCCAATGCTACCTCTTTGGAACCTGGAACACCACTGTGATTTTTGTCCATTATCAACCATCTAAGGATATTTGGGATAGAAATATTTTTCCATGTTGGCCACGGGTTAACAAATCTCCCATCTTTTCCTTTCTTTGATTTAGTTACATCTTCCTCTAGTCTATAATCCAGTTTGAAGCTTTTCCTGGAAATCCTGGAAGAATCACTTCCTCCTGAACTCCGTGCTGAATTCTGGCGTTTTCTTACTGCTTCCTTTGGATATTGGCTGCTTGTCGTAGGAGTCTGGTTGCTTTCATTTTCATCCATGTCCTTTGGCAAAGACCTAAAAAAGGGGAGGAGGGTGTAACTGATTTTGAAGATAAAGGCATTAAAACATATTACAAAGTATTATTTCTTAGCCAATAAAAAGTTTGCCAAGCTAATACAAATGTTATATATCTTATCAATTCAAATTTTCTTTTGCAAAATATAATTTCAGAATCCAGTATTGTTATTCTCTAAACAGAAAAGGTGTTTGCCTTACCTGTCAGCATATCAGCAAACCTTTCAAAACTCCCTTCATCACCGCAGTAATCAAAAACAACATATTTCCCTAGCCAGTATTTAAACATATGAAATTTTCAACTTTTTTTGGCTGTACTGGTTTGAACTCAGAGCCTCATGCTTGCTAGGCAGGTGCTCTACCACTTAAGCCATTCTGCCAGGTTTTTTGTGTTGGTTATTTTTTTTAAACCTATGTATTTTTTTGGTGGGAATGGGATTTGAGATAGGGTCTCACTTTATGCCTGGGCTGGCCTAAACTGTGATCCTTTTATTTGTGCTTCCCAGCATAGCTGAGGTAACAGACATGCACTACCATACTTAGCTTTTATTGGTGGAGCTGGGTATGTGTGAAGTTTTTGCTCAGGTAAAAACTTCTGAGTAGCTAGGATTACAGGCATGAGCCACCACACCCCACAAAAATTTTCAATTTCAATGAATAAACTGAACCAGTTATGGTTTGGATATGAAGTGTCACCCTCAAAAGGCACATATATTGAAGGCTTGGTCCCTTACATAAGCAGTGTTCAAAAGGTGGAGTTTTGGGAAAGTGACTGAAGCATGAGGGCTCTGCCATCAATAGGTTAATCCGCTGATGGATTTGAAATCTGAACAGACTATTAGAAAGTGGTGGAATTGTAGAAGGTAGGGCCTGACTGGAGGACATGGGCCATTACAGATATGCACTGGAAAGATAATACCTTGTCCCCAGCCTCTCCCCAGCCTGCTCTGTTTCCTGGCTATCATAAGTTGAACAGCTCTGCTCTACCACATCCTTCTGCCATGATGAACAAGCCTACATGGACTGAAACTCATGAAACCATGAGCCAAAATAAATCTTTCTTCCCTTTAAATTATTTCTCTCAGATGTTTGTCAAGCCACAAGAAGTCAACATAACATCTTCATGAATCTGTAATACCGTCATACCTACATTTTTAAAACATTCTTGTTAACAATACATAGTAAAGATTGCTTTAGTTCATCGAGGATACCTCAGTAATTTAAGTGACTTATCTATAATCCCTCTAGGCTTAGTCATGTTTACACTGAAGATAATCTTTTGCCAATGCCCCTGAAAGTGTAGTAAGTCCAAATCCCTAGAAAGAAAGCACATTAATGGAGAGACACTTCAATAATGTCTTTAACTGATAATATAAATTTTAGTTAATGCAGATTTAGAACAACCAATTCAGTGCAGTACATATCCTAGTCATGTGACTTTTAAATTTCCTGCCTTCTCTGTGCCTTGATTTTTCTCATCTATAAAACAGTGATAAACTCATTACCTGCTCCTAACAAGATTGAAACAGCTGAGAGAACTACAGCACTTGGAACCCTAGTAACACATACATGTGCACATGACAACAGTTCAAACATTAGCTGCTGTCACTGACTTTTCACTGGTGCTACTTCTACTACCACCCACACTGCCTAACTCAAGGCCCTGAAACCCTGACTGTGACCTACAGAAGACTGCAGCTATATACAAGTGATGAATAATACATTAAGAGTATAAATTTTTCTCCCATGAATTTCATGTCTTTCCTATTGTGTTAAACAAACATGTTTTCTGTTTAATCGGTTTAAATATGATGCATACTCATAACACATTTTATACTCCTAAGAAAATATGCACAATAGAAAGTCAAATATTATTTTTATGGCTACAATGGTGATTAAATAGAAAGTCTGTCCAGGAGAGAAAGGAAAAGAACACAAACTCCAGGAGGAATATGTACACTGAAACAACACTTTTTTCCCAAATGCTAGAGCAAATAGTCCATGGTCTAGAAAATAATCACCATGATGAAAGAAACCACAGCTGAGTAGAGCTAAAGCACATACCAGTGCTCAGCCACCATTGTCTGTGCAGTGCCCAGCAGTTATGAGAGTCTAACAGGCTTTATCTTGGGCAAATAACTAAATTTTTTAATCCTCTACTTTCTTACCTATAAAATACCTGCCTACCTTATGGAGATTTCAAAGGATTAAGTGATACAATGAACATAAAGTGCTTGTACACACAAATACTAACTTTTTTCTCTATCAACTGGCCAAACATCTAAATCCATGTTCTACTGGAATTAAAAAAAATCTGAGTGAAGTGTCTCAGCTCTCACAGACTCACTCTTTCTGAGTTATAATTAAGCTCAAGCTGAGGCCTTTACAATGGCAGGAACTAACTGTTCATTAAACCCCACTTCATTCAACAGATGAAAACACACAAGTTTAGATAGCTGAAATTACATTCCAACGAAGTAAGAGGTCTAATCCATGGAAAGCTGACCTCGTGCTACTTTGTGAGGATAAACAGTGTATGAGATATATCTACTTGTCACATACAAATGTGTGTGCATGTTTACACATACTTTCATACATATATATATACACATATATTATAACTGCAGCAAATTTATCAAACTTTTGGCTCATAGTTTAAAAAAATTAGGGGATAAGGAAGAAAGGAAAAATCACTTTGCTTCAAAGACCACAAATCCACATCCAATTAGGATTTGGGACATCTGATGGTTGAATGTAGCTTGGACCTACAAAGCTAGGAAAGCTTGTGAGAGTGGAGGCTGTGAAGGTGTAAAAGACTGGAAAGTCAAGGATGGGACCCACTGTGCGCCTGCACTGCCACATGAGGGAGGTTTGTTCACACTGTAGGCAATGGGGGAATGCTGAAGGTGCTTACACAGGGGTTCTTTAGGGAAGGCAATTGAGGTAGTAAAAGGGAGGGGCTAAAAACAGGAGTCAGGGAACAGATTAGTGAATAGGAAAGTAGAAGCCTGGAACATCCACTAACAGAAAAGTGCTACAAGTTTCACATTTCATTTGAATTAAGGCTTCCAGCAAGCCCTCAAAGTAGATATTAAAATCTCCATTTTTAATTGGGGCACTCAAAAGTGGACAGCCACCAAGTCAAAAGATAATGAGGCAGTGGCAGGGAGAAGAGAAAAAAATAGAATAATCCAAGAGTCAATAAAGAAGTTGAATGAGTAAAAGTCGAGAGTATCTGGATGGTTGAAGATTAGACACTTTGAGTAAAGTGTAAGGAATCAGAAACCAAAACACCACTGATCAAGGCGGACTTCTGACCCAGTGAGTTTTTGAGGCAGAGTTTGAGATGATGAGTAAGCAGGACTCCAAGAAGAAATGGATGACTCTGGACTCCAAGCTGTTTAGAGTGTCAGAGTGAGAGCGAGAGAACCAGGGAGGGGCCTAGAGAGTAAATTCGGAGTGAAAAATGGATTCAATGATCTGTTTTCTCCCTTGACAATAAGGTTTTCCAAAGCTGTCTACTTAGGCAAGCTGTTTTCTTACCTCCCATCCACTTGGGCTGTCATCCCAATCAACCCATGGAAATAGGTCTCCATACCAAACAACCATCCTCTTTCTGCAATACCCTCCCACACACCCCCACAATGACCACTGCACAAACACACAAAATCTAGTCTTCAGGAGAGATCTTTTTAAAGGCAAATCTGATACAAAACAAAAAGGAAAGACCTTAAAGGCTTCTTTCTGCTTTAAGGGCAATTGTCAGTAAGAAGGTTCAGAGAGTATGGTTTTCCAACCTTGCCCGCACTCTCCTCTCCTCCAAACACACAGCCTTAACCTATTGTCTCCGATGCACCATGCTCCTGCCTTAGGACCACTGAATGTCACCACAGGACCATGCATACGATTTTTTTTAACATCTGTGGGATGGGAATGGGACTGTGTAGAAATGGATGGTCACAGGATTATGTATTACCATGAAACATGTCCAGCAACACAAAATGCACTAGGAAGCACCATTTCACAAGACACCCTGTAGGCAAGAGTATGAGAAGGAGAAGTAGCGTGTAAAACTCCAAACCCTGGCCATATGCAATGGTTCTTCTGGAGGAAAAGTACTAGAAGTCCATTCAGTGAATGTGCAAAATGACACGGTCTGCCAGTGACAACCTGAGCCTCAGCCCTTGGAGCATGCCTGACAACTGGGTCATACAAGAAGACTCCCATCAGTATCAATTTTCTGATCCTTCCATTAGTGGGTATAATAACCTAACAAGGGGCAGCCTTAAACACCAAAGGTAAAATGACATGAAAACTAGAAAATGAAGATGAGTGAGTTACATGCATGATCCTGCTATTAACTAGCTTTGAGCTTTTCAAACTCAATTTATTACAAAAAGGACAACATAAATTCTCTCTAGTAATTATTAAGTACATTCTCTACACTTCTTTGACAGTTAATTGCCTATTTAGTAGCAGAATGACTTAGCCCTATGTCTCTAACCAAAGGGAGGTCGGAGCTATGACATCTGGTGAAGGCAAGTCAGCCAAGTACAAATATTTTACTTCAATAACTGCACACATGGGTGAAATACTTTCCAAAAGCAAGAATTCTCTATTTCAAAAGGAAATGTTTCATGCTTTCTTTCTTTGACATTTAATATTTGCCAACTCCCTAGAATTGAATGTATACTTTATCATGTAAAATGTTAAAGAAAAAAAACTACAATAGTGCAACTTATGTTTGGAATTTCAACATACTCCTAAATTATGAAGCAGCAAATCAGTATTCATAGAGCAGACATTTAATAAGTACTGAGTGACTGTCCATGACATGACAATAAAGATGCTGACACTAAATTTGGAAAATATTCTGAACTGTATTTTCAAATAGCTCTAACACTGAATTTATAATTTTATATTTGTTCTCTTTATTATTATTGAAAAGAACGGTCACTTTAATACAATGCTAGATAACACAGCTAAGGAAACCATTCAATTCCTTGAAATGTCCACACAGGCTTCAGTAGTGAAATGAAACTGTTTCCATCTTTCACATTCAATAGGATGCCAGGCAAGAGCCTCACAGACATTGAGGAGGCTGGTGGGAGGGCAGATAGGTTCAAGCAAGGGAAGTACACTGAAGAATGAAAGGGAGAGTGTTCTGTGGGAGGTACCCACACAACACACCTCAACCAAGAAAGTACTGCATTGTTTACCACTGAATTTCATTTTTGACTTACTTTATTGACCAAAACCAGTTCTGCTAAGAAGCTAAAGAAAAATAAAACAAATAAACAGAAAGTTAATTATACTATACCAAGGAGCACACTAGACATAAGTTATGAGTTTTAAATACAACTGAGTCAGCCAGGTGCTCGTGGCTCATGCCTATAATCCTAGCTACTTGGGAGGCTGAGATCAGGAGGATCCTAGTTCAAGCCAGTCCAGGCAAATAGTTGGTGAGGCTCCATCTCCAAGAGGTGAGCTCTAAAAGTGGAGTGCCTGCTTTACAAGCAGGAAGCCCTGAGTTCAAACCTTAGTCCCACCAAAAAAAACAAAATTGAGTCAAAAATATATTACAATTAATATGCATACATAATACATATTTAGATATGTACATATAATATAAATCTATATATCTCACCAATTTATCTTCACAAGAGTAAAAAGATGGAAGCAGGAAAATAGGATTCTAGTCCCACCATTACCTAGAGGTATCAGCTTGGGGGGAATAACTCAGACTCCCAAAACCTGGACTCTTTTCTGTCAAATAAAGATGGAAACCTCTAAATATCTCCTTGAGGGACTATAATGAGGAAATAACACCGTATGTGCTGAACAGATGAGAACCGTTATCTTTACTATTATTTATATTAGTAAAGGGTAAAAAATACATAAGTAGGACCTTTTGATCCAATTGAGTTTTTTTTAGGTGAAAGTCTGTAATTTTGGATAGATTTAAAAATCTATATTGCTAATCATTTTACTTAACAAAACACTATGTAAGTATCCACATTTCTCTATTTCTTGTAAAAAAATCACAGTACTTTCTTGTGTTTAAAAAAAAAAAAAAAAAAGGGCTCAGGGCATGGCTCAAGTGGTAGAGCGCCTGTCTAGCAAGCTCAAGGCCCTGAATTCAAACCCCTGCATCACAAAAAACTTTAAATTTGTTTCATAAAGTACTCATCTGATTATAGATGAAAAAGGTACTTAGACAAGTAATTCATGAAGGAACACCAACTAACCAACAGCATGTAAGTCTGAGTACAGACTTTTGAGAATGATGCAAAATACAACAAAAATTTGACATGTTTTCTTTTAAAAAGTAGGGCTCGAGTGCAAGTGTGCCTAGGAAGTATGAGGTCCTGAGTACAAACACCACGCACTGTAAAAAGATAAATAAATTATGATATGCTTTTTTAAAAAGTAGTCAAAGACAACAAATGTTCTTGACTGCTTATTGCCAAAGGTTTTGAAAATTCTTAACAATTAGGCAAAATTCAATATACTGAACTAAAAGTCATTTCACAAGTTATTAACAGATTTTGACACCAAAATATATAAACATTCTAGATGGTTCCTCTACAATAGCTTTTCCTATATGTAAATAAGAAAGTAAAGCTTCATCCAGGCGCCAGTGGCTCACCTGTAATCCTAGCTACTCAGGAGGCAGAGATCAGGATGATCACAATTTGAAGCCAGCCCAGGCAAACAGTTTTGTGAGACCCTATCTCAAAAAAAAAAAAAAAAAAAAAAAATCACAAAAGAAGGGCTGGTGGAGTGACTCAAGATTTAGGACCTGAGTTCAAGTAAAGCTTCAGTTACAATTAGAAACAATAGCGTGAGGCCCTGAGTTCAAACCTCAGTACCACCATGAAAAAAAAATAGAATTAGAAACAATAAATAAGGTAAATAACGAGCTTAAGAACAAAACCCCCTTTTAAGATACTACTTACAGTATTAAACTGGAATCCTTAGGGTAATCAAATTGAAATGTCGTGTTATGGCAAATTTAGAAAACATGAATAAAATAATGTTTATTGAAATGACATCTATCCCCTCTTTAACACCTTAATAATAATATTAAACACAAAATGTAGATTCATTTCTGGTACAATAATAACAATACCTAAATGATATACATAATTATGTAATTAAAGAGCTGGCAGAGGAAGAAAGAGGGCTTAAGTTGCTATCTATGGAACTTAAAAATGTATCCTAACTATGCTAGATGATTATCTATTTTCAGTTATATTCCTTAAGCCAAAATTTTAACATAAATATGCTTCTTCTTTCTCTCTGCCGACTCTGTTTCAATCAAGTGCACAAAAAGAAAAGCTTCCTGAGTAAAACATAACCCATGAGAAAAGCTATGGTGAAGTAAGCATCTCTGAAGCTCCTGATAGAAAATACAGGGAAAGAAAAAATGCACAGTTCAATTCTTTCTGACTTTACTTCCAACTCCAACTTTCATGTTGTACTGAATTCTGTAGCCTTTTTAAAGTCACTTAAAATTGCTGAGACTTACATTAATTCACCTGTAAAATGAGAGGCCTGGACCAAAGCTTGAAGGTCCTTCCACCACTAAAACTGTAAAAATCTTTGGCTACACCAAAAGTCAGTTGGTGACACTGAACACCTCCAAGTTTCCACTCCCTAACAAAGATCCCAGCCACAGTAGTTCAGGTCCAGCTACTCTCCCCAGGCTGACTGGCAAGGAATGTGTCAACTATTTCCACCTGAGAACAAAATTACTGGAACAAAGAGTAATTTTACAAGTTTATCAAGTATATCAGGAGGTTATTCAGGGCATGAAATGACATTTCTGAAGAGATTTCAATGACAAATCTGATATGAACAGCCATTATACTTTCAGAACTAATTGGTGAAAACCTCTAATTAAAACATTTGTAAAGTCATGTTAAACAAACACTGTTTTAATGTCTACTTTATAAATTCTAGCTCTCCAGGTACTATAGAGAGTATGAGCCCCTGACCTTACTCGTAAGCAACCATACAGATTTTGGCTTACTATATCTACCATGTTTATCATAGGATCAACTGTGAATGAAGAAAATTATACATTTCCAAAACCCACAAGCCCAAATTCTCAGGACAGTAAGGCATCTTCCTCCTTACATGCAAGTAGTCCACACTGACAGACAGTCCTATGATCTGAGGTGGGGGCTGGGTGGGGATCTGTGGCACTGAAAAGCCTCCAAACCTTCTGAATGTGGCCAACAAGTTAATGAGCCCTGTGTGGCTCATCAATTGTAAGGCAAGGGTAAATGACAAAAAAAATAGAGCTTTTTAAAGAAACAGGCTCAGTTTACTACTGGGCCAGACTCTGCTCACCCACCACCTCCTGCCTCTTTAGTACAGGACAAGGTTCAGAGGGAGGCCTAGAGGAAGACCTGGAATTTCAACTAAATAAAATCTTGAGGTTAAAGGAACTTTGAGACCTCTAAATTCAATTTAGGATCCTCTGTTTAAGAATAGCAGGAAGCATGTAGTAAATTACAAAAGCACAGTTTTAAGTGAACATAATTAAAATATACTTGACTTGGTTATCAGAGAAAACCATATACCAGGAAAAGAGCACAAGGGATTAAAATTCTGAAATAAATACTTTCTAACTCTTTGGCCCTTGTCTTTCTTTCTAAGCCTTAGTTTTGTAACCCTTAGCCCAATATCTGGCACACAGTAAGCCCTCAACAACTGTAAGTCACTGTTTTATCAAGCTCTGAAATACTGTTTAATAAAGGTTACTGATAGATAGATAGATAGCTAGATAGACATGCCATTTTAAATTATTACACTGAGACATGTGGGCTAAAGGCAAAGGTATAAATAAACTGAAACAGAATAAAGTCAGGAATGTGTTTTTGTTCTTATCTTTGAATAAGGGAAGGTCTGGTCTTCCTGGAATTCACACAGATCTCAAATATAAAAGGACAATCCTCCACAAGATTCCGACCCAATCCCACAGCTTCTTATGGCTTCACCAACCCTCCTGAATTCGAGGGAGACCCTCATAAACCTTAAGAGTCTCCTAGTTTTGAAAATACTAATTCTCTCTACCGATCATTGCCTCTTAGGAACAAAAATAGAAACTCGCATACTAAATGTTGGCCACATATACTCAGCACTTTCCCCTGGGCGTTAAGCCCCAGTTAAAGAGGTTCTTTTACTCAAAGGAAAAATTTCTATGATAGGCATAGGCAAACAGGCAAGCAAGGCCAGCTCCAGAAAAATCATGAGTAACTAAAGCATTTCAGTGTCCAGCCCACTAGCCAAATGATTCTACTAACTTCAGAGTTCCTTCTGCCTCCTCTCTGTGGCCAAACAGGCTGTCAAGAAAGGATGTGAGGGCTGGGGACAAGACTCAGGTGCCCGGAGTTCAAATCCCACATCAAGAAAAAGGAAAGAAAAAGAAAGGATCTGATCTCCAGCATGTGACTAATAATCCTCCCTAGAATATTTCTCACTGGGCTTCATACAAAGTCTCAAACCTGTGATGCTCAATGCTGGTGGCACACCAGAATTGCCTGTGGAGCTTTTTAAACTACACGTGAGACTACTGAATGAAAATGCTGGCTCTGTGGGTGATTCTGATGTAAAGGCAAGAATGAGAACTGCTACTGTACTTTAAGTCATGTTCCACAAAGGCAGGACAGGCATTTAGGAAGGTCCAAAGGGGCTTTCTGATACTGTAGAACACACACTAGTCTGGCAGGAGCCTACCATAAAACTCCTCTTTCTGCCTGTCCCACACTCTGATCTAGAAGAGGTGGTATATCTTGCAACTGCCACACAGTACTGACTGGAAAGACTACAGTGTTGTACTCAACCTACCTGAGTCCCAAATTCAACTCTGTGCACCCAGGAAGCCAAGCCAAAAAAAAAAAGAGGAAATCAGTAGAAATTCACATTTTCTATAACAACATGTAGCAGCCCACTCAACAAATATTTATGGAATAAACAAATGAAGAACAGGAATTTAAATTCCTAATTGCTCGTAATGGAGACATGGTTAATTTTTTTTAAAAGATCACCTGCTGGGAAATCAAATAATAGGAGAAGCAAAAGTAACTAAAGAACAAAGGGACAAAGGTCAATAGACGACAACTCCACTAACCCTGCTAATTAGTGAAAATAAAAACCGAAAAATCATGGGGACAAGAAGATGCCTACAGGGAAAATCTAGTCCCCCTTTTTGCTCAACAACAGAACCCCTGTTCTACCTAAGATATAAATAACAGCTAAGCAACTAAATCCTCCGGCCTTCCCACTAGGGATGGTCATGTTGGTGACACTCTGACCAACATGATATAAGCATGAGTCATACACAGGAGTCTCCCTAAGGGAAAGGAAGGCACTCTGTATTCCTCCCACATCCAGCTGCCTAGAGCCATCTGGATCTACATCCTAGGAATGAAGTAGAGAAAAGCTAGAAGGACTTCAGGGCCCTCCCAGTATCAAAAAACATGCTACAAACAGCACACATACCCTTACATACAATGGACACCTGGCTTACTTAGAAAACTGAGACACTGTGTAAGGCAAGATTGAGAAAGGAATCAACTTTCACCCAAGAATTTTAAATCTCTCATCTCTGTAAAACAGAGGAAAAGCCTAATTTTGATGTTGCAGTTTTGTATCATATAAGCTTAACACTTATGAGGGTAGAAATAAGAGGTGTGTAACTTAAAGAGATTGAACCAAGCACATGCCCTCCAGAGTCCATTACCATTTGAAGGTTCCATGATAAAAGCCATCCTTGTGTGATCTTTGTGCAGGCAAAACAAGTCAAGCCACAGTGACATGATGTTCCGAGGGTCTACCTCTAGCTGGAGATAGAGTCTGCACTATTAGTCATGTTCTCATCTTAATTATGCTTAGAAACAGGACCCAAAGAACATATGGTCAGTACAGGAAAAGAAATGACACATTTTGCCACATGGAGTATTTAACTTAGTTTAGCCTCAATTTTTTTAAAAAAGAGAAACTCTCGCATCTTTCATTAGTTACTTTAACCATACAACATGGTTTAAACTTTGCAGTTTGAAGGAGATTTAAAATACAGAAAACAGCAACTTCCAAAACAAATCATTGTTGCCATCCAATTGTCCTGGCATAATGATTTTACAAGCAAAACAAACCCTGTATGTGACCAGTTTAAAAAGTGCTAATAATGACAAAATATGGTGTTACTTTCTCCCGATAACTTTATTCTTATAACTGAGATTATGAAATCACACGGAAATTCTACAAGCATTTATTTTCAATTTAGCATCCCTTAATCTGGAAAGGACCCAAATTAGATAAGAACCCTCTTGCTGTGTTCAAGAAGACAGACAGATTGTTTCAGGTAGCAAGCAGAGTTGCTTTTTCAATCCAGCTTTTGAATTATGCTGCTCCACCTTACACTGACCTCTGTAATCAATGGTATTGACCATTTCACACCTTGGCTTCATTGGTGCCTTTGTCTAACAAAAGCCAGAGTTCAGGGAAGGGACCTTAGCCAAATCACTAAAATCTGCCAGGTTCTCAAACTCCTGGGTTCCTCATCCATAGTATCTCATATATTTTACTTCCATAAAATCAACTAAAAATAAATGCCTATTAAAGTAGAACTGTAAATTGTAGATACAGAGAATTCCTCAGCATTATAGGAGTTAGAATGAAATATTACTTGAAACCTTATGTGTTTGGTAAGGGTTGTTTGTTTGTTTGTTTTGCTGTACTGGCTTACCACAGGTGCTCTACCACTTAAGCCAAGCTGCCAGACCTTTTTACATTGGATATTTTTGAGATTGGATCCGGCTTTTATGTCCAAGTGTACCCGGATCACCATACTCCTCTCTGTGCTTCCCTATGTAGTAGGAATGCTAGGCACACACCACAGTGCCCAGGTTTTATTGGTTGAGATGGGGTCTTGCAAACTTTTTGCCCAGGCTTGCCTAGAACCTCGATCCCTACCCAGCTCTGCTTCCCAAGTAGCAAGGATTACAGTTAAGAGCCACTGCACCTGGAGTGACTTTTTTATGCCAGTTTTATGTATGCCTTCACAGACTTTCCAAGATAACACAAAGTGTTCTTTAATGATTAATTATGTGCATGATTAATTCCTCTAATAGAATGTTTTACTTGTATGCATTTTAATCTAAAATGCCCAGATTAACACAACCCTGGATGTAGCCATATTCATATTCGCACGGAGTAGAAAGGAATGGAAAAACCCACTTACATCCACAGCTATTCACCACCAAAATGAGAAAACAAAATGAAACAACAAAATTTAAAGGCAAACATTACTTTTCCAAATGCAAATTAAATGTTCACAAAATTTCTCCTCAGTTTTCCAAACTCACAAATACTCAAAGTAGCATAATACTCCTTTCAAACACATGAGGATGACTTTATCAAATAAGGTATAACCAAAACTCTACAACGGAATGTTTTCATATATTCATACTAAACTAATTTAAATTTTCGATTTGGCAACGTAGAAGCTGTCTTATACAATGTGGAATTGTGAGCTTAAATAAAGGTATGAGAAATAAATACATTAAGTATTTTCATCCCTTGAACACTTACCATAATTCTTACAGCAGGAAAGCCTGCAGAATATTAGCAAAATAAAATCTTTGAAAATCACAGCTGTATTTTCGGTTGACTTAAGCCTGTTTTAATCTCTTGATCTGCCTCTTATTAAATTCTTATTTAAAATAAACACACCTTCCCTAAATTCCTTAACAGATCCGATATTCTCTTGTAACAAAACCAGACTATTGTGAGATACAGGTAATCTTTCTTTTTAAAGATTACATAACTTCTTTCTAAACGACGTCGGTGTGCCTGAATCATAGCCACAGTACAAAATAGACGTGGAACTCTTTACACTTCGATCTGTTAACAAAGACGGAAATCATTTCTTCATTTGCAGAGACCTGTATCTCAGGAGTGACTTTATGGATAAATTAAGCAGACTTATCAAATACCAAACACTTCATGTTCCTGCCAAAGCCAGCCAGGCGGATCATGTTTGTAACACTTACAGAACAATCTACAGCGAGGGCAAAGGTAAGAAAGAACTCAATGACTTCTAAAGGCTGTTAACTTTTCTCACTCCCTTCCTATTTTCCAGGCTGGACAGAGGTGTAACCCTGAGGCCCCGGAGCCCATGGAAGCACATTTACAACCATTCCATTCTGGGGGTCTGGAGGGGGGGAAACTCCTAAATTCATGTTCTGAAGAGTCCGCAGTAATTTCGGATTTAAGAAAAAAACCACTGCACAAAAAAACTCAAGAACCCTGCGCCTTGCGCCGCCCGCCCTCCCCACCTTGCCCCATGTTTCTCCGCCGCATTTCCAAGCTGTGGTTAAATAAGTACACTTATCTCAAGCTCAAGGGGAACAAACTTGTTGGAATGGATTTTCAGAAATATAAATACTACCGACTAAGCCGAAATAAGTTGCCCTGAGGAAGTTGGGAACCCGGTCATTTGCATACAAAAAGAAAGGTACACCCACTTGTATTCCGATCAGGGAAGACACAACCCGGTAATTTCCAGGAAAGATGGGATCTTAAATGCCGGAGACTGCTACTCTCCCCGAGGGGTTAAAATCACGGTGGCTCTTCACCCAGGCGGCTTCGGGGATGTGGAGATTCACACCGAGCCCTGTCACTCACAAGTGCAGCATCTCCACCGGAGGCAGGGCTTGGGCACCGGGAAACCCGCTCGCCACCTGCTTTACTTCGCCGAGGAGTCCACACAGCGCCCGGAGGGGACGTGTGGACTGCTCGGCACAGAGACGCAGGAGGAAGCGGCAGACACGCGAGAGAAGCTCGGCAGGGACGCAAACGCCTCCCCACGGGGCCCGAGAAGGAACGCGGGGCTCGCGGGCACGAGGGTTCCCGGGCGGCGGAGGGGGCGGGGCGAGGGCGCGGGCGCGCGGCGCGGGGGCGGGGCGAGGGCGCGAGCTCACCTAGAGCGGGGCACAGCCGGGCGCGCGCACCGCCGTAGGGGCTCCTCCGGCGCCGGCCACAGCACCGCAGGCTGGTGGGAGGGGCCACGGCGCCCGGTGCCCGCGTTCCTCCGCCTCCGCCGCGCCGGCTCCGCCGACGATGCCAGTAGCTGTAGGCAGCGCCTCAGCGCTCGTCGCCTTGGCATCCTAGGGGTGAGCCGTCGTCTGGACCGCGCAGGACCCAGGCTGCAGCTAGGTTCGCGCCCCTTTGCGGGTCACTAACTGATGGTGGCCTTCGAATCTGGCAGCCTGGCTAGCGTTACTCCCGCGCGGGCCGCTGCCCCCGACTTTGACCAAGATGGCTGCCCCCAGGGCTCTAGGGGCGGAAGCCATCTTGGTAAAGGGGACGCCCCGGGTCGTAAGACCCTCCCGGCCTGTCCCGGGGCGCCCGCTGCAGGGGCCCATAGCGGACGGGATTGACTTCCCTGTCCTAACCATTTGACCAGCTGTCACCTTCCGCATCACATGAACACGTTCCTGGACACTAGTGGAACCCCGCCGAGCACAGAGAAGCATTGACTACGGCCTCTGGCACCCAAAAGTTAATTTCAATTTCACGTGTGTGCACTTCAGATATCAGTGGCTTGTAACAGTACTTTCATTTACTTTTTTTGTGGGACTGAGGTTTGAACTCCGGCTTTACTGCTTTTAAAATGCAGTCGCCTGTGGCCCATGCCTGCAATCCTAGTTATTCCGGAGGCAGAAATCAGGAGGATCACGGATGGAGGTCAGCCTCCGGCAAATAGTTGGAGAGACCCTATCTCAAAAATACCCAACACAAAAAAAGTTGTGGCGGAGTGGTTCAAGTGGTACAGTGCCTGCCTAGAGAAGTGTGAGGCTCTGAGTTCAAACCCCAGTACCAACAAAAAGTAAAAAAGTCCTCCTGAGGTGGCCTGAAAGAAATAGCCTGTCTGGAACCAAAGGTTTTGGAAAGCAAGTTTATTAAGTAGCCCGGCAGGACTCAGCGGATTCGCAACCAAAGGCTGATCCTCGAGAACAAAGGGGGCTTTCCTTGTATACCATTTAGGTCAGGTTACAGAAATGGGAGGGGTACAGCTTGTCCCATATGTGCTCACATGCTATTTCATTTGGCCACTTTAACCTCTGGGGTGAGGTGACCCTTCTCTGGCCTCACCCCAGATCTGGTTTTTCTTTGTTTCACTGTAGCACTCATTACTTCCGTTGCCTTCCCTGACAATGGTTAAAAAAAAAACAGGCTCCAATGCAGATATGAGGAAGAAATGCAAACTAAACTATTCCACGTTTTTAATGTACCCGTATAACACTGCAGGAACTTATATGTTAGTGTGGACTTTATCTCCTCAGGCTAGCTTGCAGTTGCTGAAGTGTGATTAAAAGTCACTTGTCTTGGGTGGGGCTGAATAATAACCTACCATGCAACAGCAAAATAAAATTTTTTTTTAAAAAGGAACTTTCTTTCACAACATCATACAGCTATCATGAAGACAAATTGCTCAGAGGCGGTTTTTCTTTGAGCTAGTGCTTAACATAAGCACCTGTTTTCCAGAAAGGAGGAATGAATAATATACTGACATTACAGTTGGAGCTCTGTTAGGTACTGTTTATGCTTTCTTAACTCATGAACTATTACATAAACTTTAGGGATTTTGTTAGAATTGGGCTTTTTCTCAATAATGAAACCCAGGTTAGGTTTTGCCTACCATGATAGAAACTGTTCAACGTAACAGTTTCTATCATGGCAGGCAAAACCTCTCCAGTTTATCCTGCTTTGCAGCATAGAACAAACTGAACATTACATCCTAAGCATTTTACCCATAGTTTAATTTTAGATTCTGACCTGGTGAACTTGATTTGTCTTTTCCTTTTATGCTCCCCCCGCAGGAATTCATGCAGGCAGTACTAATAATAATTGTGTCCTAAGTTGTTTCTTAAATTTTAAATGTGAATGAATGCTATAAAGAAGAAAAGCAATTTTTCACAATTGTTTAATGGCCAATGTAACTTTTGTGTGTGTGTGTGTATGTGTGTTAGCACTAGAGGACTTTAATTTAATCCATAATTATAATGGCATTCAAGGAATTCAGTTAAATATTGTGTCAAATCAAAGATTGTTTTCATGATCATTAAGAATCTATAGAAGGCCAGGTTCCGTGCATCCAACCTGTAATGCCAGCTACTTGGAAGGATCTCATTTGGAGGCCAGCCCAACCAAAAAGTTAGTGAAGTCCCCTCTCAACCAATAAGTTGGGTGTTGTGGTGCTGTCTGTCATCCCAACACAGAGGAGGCTAACAGAGGATCATGGTCCAGGCTGACACTGGCACAAACAGGAAAAATAACTTAAAACCAAAAGAGCTGGGGGCGTAGCTCAAGTAGTAGAGCAAGCACCTGCCTAGGAAGCACGAGACCCTGGGTTCAAACCCCATTACTGTTGGAAATAAAAGCAAAAAAGAAACTTAAAAGAATCTGTAGATGACTAAACGTGGCAATGGGAAGGATCTTGGGCAACTAAATTCTAATCAGTGCTCTGCTGTTACCTACCTCTTTGACCTTAGAAAATACCCCTCTACATCCCCAGCCTCTTTACTCTTACTCCCCAAAATAACTCTGAGTCTCTATGTCAACACATACCTGTAACATTCTGTTACTCTGTAAAAAGGTTTAGGGGGGAATATATATATATGAAAGCAAAGTGCTAATTACAGGGAATGTAGAATTGTTTGCATCAGGGGTCAGCAAACCATTAAGGCCAAATCTGATCTGCTACCAATTTGTTCCAAGCTATTTAATTTTTTAGAACACACAGTTTCAACATTCATATTAGAGTGATGTCATTTATTTTTTTTAATTGTGGCAAAAAAAAGTAAAGTTTGCCATCTTAACCATTTTAAGTATGCAGTAGTGTTGAGTATATCCATATTATGAAACAAATCTCCAGATCTCTTTAACCTTACAAATCTGAAATGCTATACCCATTAAACAATTTCCTCTCCTCCACTCCCTAGCCCCAGGTAACCACCATTGAATTTTATGTTTCTGTGAATTTGACTACTTCAGATACATTATATAAATGGAATCATATAGTATTTGCCTTTATGTGACTTACCTATTTCATGTAGCACAATGTCCTCAACATTCATCCATATTAGAGCATGTGACAGGATTTTTAAGATTGAACAATGTTCCATTGTATGTACATACCACATTTTATTTATCCATTGTTCATCAGTGAACATTTGGGTTGCTTCCAACTGTTGGCAAACATAAATCTTATTGAGATCTTACTTTGGCCAGGCATGATGGCACACCCCTGTGATCTTAGTACTTGGAGGCTGAGACAGGATTGAGAGTTCAAGGCCAGCCTGGGCTACATAATGAGTTCTAGGCCAGCAAGACCCTGTCTCAATAACAACAACAAAAAAAGAAAACAAAAAGATCCTACTTAAATTCTTTTGGACATATATCCAAAAGTGGAATTGCTGGTGTATTAATCAGTTTTCTGTTACTTTAATGAAATGCAGAGGCATGCTAACTATAAAGAAAATAGGTTTGCTAAGCTCATAGTTCTGGAGTTCACTTTGTTTTTTGTTTGTTTGGTTTGTTGGTTGAGTTTTTTGTTTGTTTTTTGATGGGACTGGGCTTTGCACTTGTAAAGCAGGCACCCTACCACTTGAACTACACCTCCAGTCCATAAATATCATTTTGTCACTAGGTTTGTGTCACTGGGTCTAAGCCAGGAAGTTCTTACCTCTTCAGAGGAAAAACTCAAGAATGGCCATAGAGGAGACTTATTGCAAGAGCAGGTTTTTTAATGCAAAGCAAAAATGCACTCTCAGCCAGGAGGATGGGCAGGCTCAAGAAGGAAGGTCCCAAGACCTCAAGCTTTTTTTGGCAGCCATGGGGGTGTCAGTCCTGGAAGTCTGGTTTAATATAGCATTCATTGACTTCCAGAGTCCAGGTTATCTGTCATTAGCTTTTGAACACTGGGTTATACATCACCAACTTCTCCCATGTGTCTGGCAGGGGAATTCTTGGCCTTAGATGGTCAGACTGGCACTGTCATTTTCCATGGGCTTCAGGGGGCTACAGCAAGCAGGACCTTGCTATATGTCACAAGCTATTCCATTAAAGTCAGCAGTTCAGTTCAGAGTGTGATTCCTTATCAGCAGCCAAACCATCATTCTTAGCCATCAGGTTAGCTAACTCCTATAACAACTTTCTTAATAACTTGTGGGGATAATTGAACTTTTAAGATTCAGCCTACTGCTCAAAGAATCTCAACTTGATTCCTTCCCACTATGATGATTCATCAACTCTGCTTTGTGCCTTATGGCCACCTCTGACCAGGGTGTTGTTATTCATGGCAATGAGAATAATAATTCATAACCCAGGCTTATCACTCACAAGAGTACTAAGGAGGCCCACACCCCACATGTCTAATTATTTAAATGTTATAAATCAGGCTGAAATTTTATTAAGTAGAAGATAATTATCCTGCCTTGTTAAATATACTTTTGTAAGGATGGACTGAGTTCTCAGATTCCTTAGGTCACTCAGGAGGTCACTCAGGAAGAGCTGACCTCTGGCCCTTGACATTGGCTCCAAGGCTTTGTCCTATCTGTCACAGCCCAGAGCTTACCCATGAGGATGCCACCCATTGTCCTGGCCCATTTGCAATGCTATGACAAAATACCATAAGCTAGGTAGCTTACAAAAATATATTTCTAAAGGCTGGAATCCCAAGATCAAGGCACTGGCAGATTCAGTGTCTGTTGATGGCCTACTTTCTGATTCGTCAATGGCTTCTTCTCACTTTAACCTCACATGCTGGAAGGGGCAAAAGATCTTTTCTTGGGCTGCTTTTGTAAGGTAGTAATCCCTTATCACTTCACAAAGGCTTCACCTCTTAATGTCATCACCTGATGGATTAGGATTTCAGTATATGAATTTGGGGGAATACAAACATTGAGACCATAGCATGTACCATCCATCCCCAAAAAAGAGCTGAGTCTTGGCTACCCCTGGGCCTAAGGGTGCACACTTGATATCAAGTGAATGGAACTAAACAAGAGGTTAGGGTAGGCTCTAAAGGCATACTTGGTACTACAGGAACAGGACCCCAGTTTCTGGGTACCTAGAGAATGGTCAGGGGAAGAGATTGGGCTCCAAGTGGGCATGGCACACTGGGGGAGAGGCACAACCAAAAGAAGCTAGAGTGGGCTCTCAAATACAGGGCCTGCAGCAAGAGCCCCTCATACCTGGATCTAAGGGAAGTTCTGCTCAGAGGGGTTAGCATGTCCTGAACTATACAAGCGACTAATACGCAGTCAGAAACTGTGACCCTCCTGTATATGTTGGCCAAAAAGTTTACTCTCAGTACTCAGCCTATCATGGGGCTTTGTCAGTATTGACCAGCAAACACTAATTTCAGGAGTCTCTGAATACATTTCTAACCCAATGTTAATTCAAATAGAATGACATTTATTACAAGTAGAGGAAGAATAGACTATTGCCTTCTTACCTGAAAAGATCAGACCAGACCAAACTTCTCACGAATATCTGATTATCCACGGACTGAGTCATTATGGAGGGTTAATTACCCTGACCCTTCCCATCTACCCTTAAACAGTATGTATCTTCTGCATGCTTCCAATTGGGTGACAAGGAATATTGTTCTCTGTAGTAAACTGAATAAACCCCATCACCAACAACAGCCAAGATACCCACTTCCCAATTCCTGAAATCTGTGTTACCTTGTATTGCAAAAGGAACTTTGTAGAATGATTAAATTCAAAACCTTATGTTGGAGAGATTAGCCTGGATTATCCAGGTGTGCCCTAAAGGTAATCACAGAGATCTTTGTAAGAGGCAATGTGACAGCAGCACAGATGCAGCCACAGCCAAGGAAGCCTCTAGCAGCTGGAACAGACAAGGAAACAATTCTCCCCTAGACTTCTAGAAGGAACTAGTCCTGCCAACACCTTGACTGTAGACCAGAGAAACTGACTTCAGATTTTGCCTCCAGAACTGTTGTGTTGTTTCAAGTCACCAAATTTATGGTGTTTTGTTTGGGTATCAATAGAAGACCAAACATTCTCCTTTAAGCAGCCTTTTAGGTCCGATAGGTCTATATCTATATCGATATAGATATAGATATAGATATAGATAGATAGATATAAAATCAAGTCAGAAAAAAAAGACAGAACTCTGATGGAATGTATATATACATTTGTCAAATTTGGGGCTGGGAGTATAGTTCAATGATAGAGTACTTGCCTAGCATGTGGTACAAGGCCCTGAGTTTGGTTTGATTCCCAGCACCACACATACACAAATGCATATGTGAGTGTGTATGTGTGTGTGTGTGAAATTAACACAGTGTTAATGAGAAGACACAAGACTATAGATCAAAACTCCCTACTATGAGTTTCTAGATTGAGTTTTGGTTTTTTTTTTTTGGGTTTTTTTGTTTTTGTTTTTGTTTTTTTGCCATAATAGGTTTTGAACTCAGGGACTTGGACTTGCTAAATGAGTACTCTACTTGAGCCATGCCTCCAGCCTTGATTGAACTTTGAGAGGCCTAATTTCCAGACTTCACAGGACCAATTTTGTGGGTGGTATTAGAAACCTTGGTTGAAGGCTGCAGAGAAAGGGGCAGAAGACCTAGAATTGGAAGAGATTATCCCTGGTCCGGTCTTGAACAAGTCAACTGCCCTAACATTCAGTTCTTTCTCTTGTAAAATACTGAAGTTAATTCACATGTTCTCTTAAGATCCCTTCCAGGCCTAAAATTCAGACCTGTGGCAAAAATATTTTACCTTTGAATTTCATGTCCCGGTTTTATTTCTATTACAATCTCTCTCCAGTCTTCAAATCCTCCATGAAGCTTATCTGTCAACCACACACACATTTGAGCCTGTGCACATGTTACTTCTTCTGCTTTGAATTTTCTTCCCAGCAGCCTTCATTCCCTCAACATTCAAATTAAGAATTGTTGCTTTTCTCTACCTTTTCAAAAGAGAATGGTCTCTCTGCCTTGGCCCATTCACAGATCTTTTAACACAGTTATCAAATTATAGTATGACTATTTTCATTCTGCTTCTCCAACCATAATGTAAACTACTCATGCAAATAAAATCGTCTGAACTATATTTATCCCTCTAGCACTTACTTCTGTGCTTGCACAGACACTCGTATTATGTTTGTGGACTGAATAAATAGATGAATGATTATTCCCTGAATTCTGAAAGAGCCTACTTGGAGGAGGGCAAGGATGGGAAGTAGGGAGCAATGAAGGTGAAGGACAAGGGGACAGGAAATTTATGACTCAGTAAGACACCTGGAGCCCTGGAGAAAAGGATGAAGTTGGTTTGCATGATGATTTAATTCAGGGTATCCTCAGATACTCATTGTATATGCAGTTTAGCATCTCTCTTTGACCTTGCTTCAAAGTCAGTTTCTAAGTGGAGTTAATAGTATGAGCGACCTCTCCAAGCAATCTGCTGATTAGAAGCTCTTAACTGGTGGATGCAGGCATCCACACATGATTTGTCAGTTCTGCATCCCTGCATGGTTCTAGGCAAGGCTGAGAATTTTAGAATTTTATAGTAGCTTTTTAACAACTCTGTCTGTTTAGATCTTTCTGAGTAGTACCTCAGAAAGCTTGTCATCCAAAAATACCCTCCACTCCTTGAGTATTCCAAACATATCTTCCTTTTTCTTGATACAAAGGACAAAGGTGAAACACACTCTGAAAACTTCTTTTTAGTAGAAATGAGGTTTTCAATTCCAGAAACCTATGAAATCATACTTTTCAGAATATATAGACTGATGTTAAATTACAATATGTCTTTGATCATGCATTACTCCTTATGATGTAGTTAGCTTTGTTCATTTCATATTTTATATTAGATACCTGTGTTAGTTTAGAACTTTACATTTAAGATCTGGCTGAATTTTTAAAGCTATGACTTACTGAATAATTTTCCATGTTAGATACTATGCTAAGTGTTTTATAATTTTAATTATTTAATCCTCATAACAACTTCAGGCAGTAAGCCTGATTGCACACTTTTCATAGATGAGGATGCTGAGCTTTAATTTCCCTAAAGCAACAGGCTCTAAGATGTGGAGATAGAACTCAGGCCCAATGATAAGGATGATAATGGAACATGACTGTGAAAGGGGGATGGTCTGAGGGGGTCAACCAGAGAAGGAGGAAAAGAAAGGATACTGAGGGGGAGGGAAGAGGACCTAAATGCATTTCATGTGTGTATGTTCAAAGACAGCATAATGACACCCATCAAACACTGTACAAAAGGCGGGAAGAGGAGGAGAGAGGAATACGAATATTCCTATAGGAATACTCCCTGGAGGGAGTGCACTTTTTCAAAGTACACTGTACACATGTGTAGAATTACCACAATGAAACCCCTATAAGTTCTTAATGCGTACTAATTCAAAATTTTTATAAAAACTCAGTCCCACACCTGTGGAATGGAGAGATCCTATAATTAGTCCATTCTCTTTCTTTATTCCCACAATTCTCATGTGATATTACATTGCTTGAGAATTAACATCCAGCAATTAACAGTAACTTCTGTGGGAAAACAAAATGAACCATTATTTTCAAAGTCAAAATAGTCACAATTTCCATTGAAAAGCAAAGTGCTATGGACTGAATTATGTCTCCACAAATTCATATATTAAAGCTCTAATCCCCAATGTGACATTATTTGTTTGATATTATTTGGCTTTAGGAGGTAATTAAGCTTAAATGAACTCATAATTGTAGGGCCTTAATTTTATAGGATTTCAGTCTTATAAAAAGGGAGAGAGAGGCTATCCTTGATAGCCTGTGAGATCACAGAAAAAATACAGCTGGATACAGGAAGACACTTGTTACCAGAAACCAACTATGCTGGTACCCTTGAGGCAGGATAGATCAGGAAAATTGAGGCATGGAAAACAGCAGCCAGGAATTCAGAGATAAACATTATATTAATAAATGGCTTGATTAAAAGCATATAGGCACTATTCTCTTTGTTTTAAACTTCACACTCCCTCATTAAGCTGTAACACTTAGTAAAAAGAAAAAAAGGTGGGGGGAGCAGCTCTTGCCCATTTGCCCCAAAATAATTAGTACACTCTGAGAACTGAGCAAGGATTATTAAAGACATTATCCTGCGGGAAAAATTATTGAGAAAATAACTCCTCTGGGCATAAAAAGTGTCTACAAAGGAAAATACTTATTTCAAGGATGGACACCTGTCTTGAAGGGAGCGTCTGGCAGGACTAATGCTTTATTTAAAGGAATATTCAAAATCTATGTCATAGTGACCCAAATTTAATAAACAGGCTAACCTTGAAATCTTTTAGCCCAATTTATAAGACAGTGTAACAGCAAAAACAACTATAACAGGTGTCAGGACAAAGGGGATGTTAAAACACTCATTGCACCTGTTATCAAATGTGCCCACATCCATGTCTGGGTTGTGCACTATGTACTATCTTTCCTTTGCTTTGCTTTACTAATAAACTTTACTGGTCTCTACCTCAATGTGTCCCCAAATTCTTTTTTGCAACAGCATCACAAACTCAGTACCCAAGGGCCTTGTGGAGGCCTCCTTCCTTTGGAGACTTCTTCCCTGGAGTGCCGCTGGTTCTGGTAACACCGTGAGCTCTAGAACTATGAGAAAATTAATTTCTGTGGCTTAAGTTGTGTTGTTATGGCAACCTGAGCAGACCAATACACAAACACACAGCCATCAGATAATCCATATTGTATCATCTTGGTGCATAGAACTATGCAGTATCTGTGCTCAGAGTTTCCTCTGCCTTCAGAGCTGGTTAGTCCTCTGGCAAATCAAACTACTGTTTCAATTCTTGATGTTAGAGCAAAGCTAGAGCCTTAGGGACTCCCTGTATCTATCTGGGACAATATACATTGAGGAGGAAACTAGAAGAAATTAAAATGCTGTATAGAAATTCAGATTAGCCTAAATTCTAGCCATGTTCTTCCTATCTTTAACTAAGATGAAACTCTGTGGATTATATTTTATTCTTTATTTTCCTTGAAGTTTAATCCTGTAGCCTGGACTTTCAATGGGAAGGTAAGGACTTGTGAGAGGCTTTCCAAGGCAATCTGAATGAATGTAGGGTTTACAGACTATCCCAGATTCTTGCAAACAGTTCTGAAGTTCACTCTTAAATTGGTTTGGTTCAGAGAAGAAGCTAGAATCATGAACTTCAGTGGTTTCTCTAGATGCCTATGGATAAACCTGGCTGCTTGCATAAAAATCAGTGGAGAGCTATATTTAAAATACAGACAGCTAGGCCTCATTCCAGAAGTCTCAGTAATAATAATAATAATAATAGCAACAGCTAATATATAGTATTTACTATGTGTTATCACTGTTGTAAGCACTTTACAAACATACACTCGATCTACTCAATAATCCTGTGAAATAAATATTAATATTGTTATCACCATCTACTGTGAGAATAAACTAAAGTCAGATTTTTTTCTGTCAAAAGGGGTTAATGTATAGTATATTATCATTGTACAACTGTCTTCTTAACTTCCCAGAATTGTTGCCTATGTGCCTTGTCAGATGTCACTTAATCCTGTAAATTCCTGTTTTAAACAAAGGGTTATTCTTCATAGCTGAGCAAGTTCCTGTTATCACCAAGTGCCCTACTTTCAAAAAACTGCTTGCTTAAGGAACTGCTGTTCAAGTAAATCTTTGCTCTCTGTGCCCCAAGGTCACTTGCCCCACATGCCCCTTTTCAAATTAGCCAATCATGAAGATTGTGAACCAAAAACCCATTCAATCAGGGCAAGGGGTTAACTTGCATTACAAGATAAAACCTGAGCAGACTTCCCACCCAGTGTGCTTGCTAACCAGACTCTTTGTCTGTGGCACACCCTTCTGCAGAAGTAAAATTTTGCCTTGCCTATTGACTTCTGAGTTGTGTCATCTCTCTTGTGACACCCCAATATCCTGAATTCATTTCTAACATCTACAGAAGAGGAAACTGGCAGATTGCTAAGGAACTTGTCCAAGGTCACAATGCCAGTCAGGGGCAGAGTTGGATTTTAACTTAAACTGTCTGGCTCCAGAATCTGCACTTTTAATCTCTGTGTTTGCTCCCCGTGTCTGTATTGTAATGCAGACACATAATGTGATTTTCTTATGTAGTAAGGCTTGGAAACCCTGACAACCCTCAGCTGGTGTATATGTCTCCTTCTCTTATAACACTTACCTGGCAGTCCAAGTTAGGGTTAGAACTAGACTACTTCAGAACAGCCTATTCTATTGGTTTAATAGTCCCAGCCATTCACTAGTGTATCTGTGTTCCATGGAAACTGACTCTGAAAAGAAATGCAATAGGATAAGAAGACTGTGGATTTGGAATTAAAGAAGGTGGAACACTGGAGTTGGCTCATACTGGCTTGGAAGATCTGTTGGTATGCATCTCTTCCCACCCCTATGCTTAATGATACCATGTTGGGAGCTTGAAATTGGCCTCAATGGAAGTACTTAAACAGAAATCAGCAAACACCACAAACCAGGACTTCTTTCACCCAGGAAGCATTCCACTGGATTTGTGGCATAATCCCCAACTAAGCTACCTGTTGGCAACATTTTGTCGGACATGTTCTTTAAACTTTCTAAACCTCAGTTTTCTCATATGTAAAAAAGGAAGGACAGCTGTGGAAATCAAATGAGGTAAGAAATGGAAGAATCTGGTATGGTGTCAGCAAACAGAGAAAGAGCTTTACACTTTCTTTCCACTTCCCAGTTACTCCCAAACAACTAAAGACATGTATCATATTTTTTCCTTATTTTCTCTTTTCCAAGCTTAAATTTCTTTCAGTAATTTTTCATTTGTTCGTGTTTCTAAGCCCTTTTTCACAGTCATGGTTCAGCTCCTTTGGGAGGAATTTTAGTGACTTTTCTGAGTCCTGAAAGGGATCTTATTTGTGCTCTCATTCTGGTCAGCTGCCTTTCTGCTCCAGCTCTGTCCACTGGTGCCAACTGGGCCTATAGCTCTGCAGCCTATGTCAGATGTTTCTGCTACTTCTGGGTAACATCACTGGTGCCCAAGAGCCCAAGGAGGGTCAGAGTTCTATGGCAAAGCAAGAGGGCTGCTCCTATTCCCATGTATTTGATTATTTCCCCTAAGTGCAAGGATTTGTTGCTCAGACTTCCAAGGCCCCAAAATCTTGGAAAGTTTTGGTGCAGTTGCTGTTTTGATTGTTTTACTCCCACTCTCTCAATATAAGAATCAGATATGAAAGGTGGTAGGAGGCATACCACAGAATGAGTAATTTATAAAGAAAAGAAAAGAAGTTTATTAGGCTCATGGTTCTAGAGCTGGGAGGGCCAAGAACAGAGGGCCAATATCTGGTGAGGGCCTTTGTGCTGAGTCACAACAATGGTGGAAAGGCAACAGAGTCCACACAAGAGAGAAAGGGCCACTGTCATAACCTAGCCACTCTCAAGTTAACAGAATTAATCTTTCATGAGGGTGGACCCCTCATGACCTAAACACCTTCCATTATCCCCCATCTTCCATCACTGTCCCATTGAAGATTACATTTCTAACATGAATTTTGGGGTACGCATTCAAACCACAGAATTCTATCTCTGACCCCTAAAGTTCATGTGCTTCTCACAATGCAAAATATATTCCATCTCAATAGTCCAAAAAGTGTTAATTTGTTCACGCATCAACTAAAAAGTCCAAAAACCAGACCCTTATCTAAATCAGGTATGGATAAGACTCAAAACATGATTCATCCTAAGGCAAATTGCACCATCTGTGAGCCTCTAAAATCAAAATAATTTATCTACTTCCAAAATACAATGATGGGACAGATATAGGATAGGAGAAATGGGCATGTCCAAAACTCAACAAGGAAAACCACATTAAAATCATAACGGAATCCCACACTTGCAAAGCTGAGGAAGGAGAATCATGAGTTTGAAGCCAACCTGGGCTACATAATGAAACACTATCTCAAAAAAAATGAACAAACAAACAATCCATAGTGTGAAATGGTGAGGCAGCTCCTGAAGCAGGAAATAAATTTGGGTATTCAACAAAATTTCTACTAGATCCCTCCTTCCCTCAACAATTAATGTTTTGAAATTGAGACTTCTTTTTAGCTATGTTCTCTCCTTTGAGGCTTACTGCCATCCATCAGTCAGACACATTTATGCCTACCTGGCTTCCAGAGGTGGAACAAATAGACCCAGGCTGGGGTCTCCTCCCCTAACATTTTTCTTAAAGTGTATACCTGGACTTCGTGTATATTACTATACGCCATGTGCGCCTGATTATGCTGGAAAGAAAGTGAGGGTCTCTTCTCCAGCATAGAACACTAAAGTTCTATGAAAATTACCTAAGATGGGATTACTTCTTCTAAGTCATTACATTATTGATTTATTTATATACTGAACTTGCAATTGAAAAAAAAAATGTTGCTTTCAGGTTGCTGTTTAGGGCCACCAGTGGCTCTTGCCTATAATCCTAGCCACTCAGGAGGCAGAGATCAGGAGGAACAAGGTTCTAAGTCAGCCCAAGCAAATAGTTCATGAAAATCTATCTTGAAAATACCCAGAACAAAACAAGATTGGTGGAGTGGCTCAAGTGGTAGAGTACCTGCCTAACAAGCCTGAGGCCCTGAAATCAAACTCCAAAAGAGAGAGAGAAAGAGAGAGACATTGCTGTTTAGTCCTCCTTTCCACTAATCTTTTATTTGTACAGTTGGCTTTTTGGACATAAAAGAGCATACATTGTGTCTTAATGTATTACATTAGGTGTATCACCTTAGCCTTTTGAGAGCATTTTATGCCTCTAAAATTTCAGCCTCAAATATTCTTTCATGTGGCAAAAACATTCCATTTTTACTGAAAGATATAAGGGAAAGACCTCACCAAAAACTGGACACAGGCTGGCAAAGTGACTGAAGTGGTGGAGCACCTGCTTAGCAAGTGTGAGGCCCTGAGTTCAAACTCAGTACCACAAAAAAAATTTTTTTTCTCAGAATTCTTTACTCTGTGCCCCAGAAGTAAGTAAAGAAAATAAAAAGAAAACTGGACAGATGTTTATCATTTAGGATATAATTGTAGCTCTAAACATCTATGGCAGCCCAAAGATAGTCCAAATGCTAGTGATACCCAGATTTTTTTTTCATTTTTCTTAGGATATATTCATAGTACAGGGGATATTCATTGTGACAATTATGAATATGCTTACTTCGTACATTGGTGAGATCACCCCCACTATCTCCCCCTGCCGCAACCCCCTCCCCACCCCACTTAAAGCAATTGCAAGAGGTTTTATTGTTCTATTTCATGTATTTATATGAAGCCCATCAATCACATTCCTTCACCTTCATCTCCTGCATTTACACTCCCCTATAAGTATCCCCACACACTACACCTATTTTACAGTCCTGTCTTTCATCATTAATTCCTAAGTCAATGTTCAGACGAGTTTCTCAGTGCATCCCTGCAATGAGTTTACTTTACTTTGGTCAGTGCAACCCCTTCCATTACTCTTCCTTACCCTTCCTTCCCACTCCCCATTATTCAACAGTTTTCAACACATATCATTAAATCCTTTATCTGCACAGATGTAAGTATTTCAACATCATTGATGCTTTATCATTCTCTTTTCCTTTCCCTCCTCCCGAGTTCCATAGAGTAGTTCTACTATTACAAACATATTCTACATATAAGTTTATGTATGATCATATTTGCTATCTTTTGGATCTATCTTCCACATATGAGTGAAAACTTGCAGACTTTAGCTTTCTGAACCCAGCTTACTTCACTTAACATGATGTCCTCCAATTGCATCCATTTACCTTCAAACCACATAGTTTCATTCTTTCTTATGGTTGAATCATACTCCATTATTTATATCACATCCATTCATCAGTTGTAGCGCATCTAGGTTGTTTCCATAGGTTGTTGGCTATTGTGAACTGTTCTGCCATAAGCGTAGGTGTGCAAGTGTCTCTGTTGTATCCTGACTTATGTTCCTTTGGGTAGATGCCCAGGAGCAGTATCACTGGATCATGTAGCAGTTCTATTTTTAGCTTTTTAAGAAATCTTCCATACTGCTTTCCATATTGGTTGTACTAATTTGCATTCCCACCAACAGTGTATAAGGTTTCCTGTTTCACTGCATCCTCACCAGCATTTGTTGGTGTTTTTGCTCTTGGAAGATGGCCATTCTTACTGGGGTAAGATGAAATCTTTGTGTAGTTTTGATTTGCATTTCTTTTATGGCCATGGAAATTGAGCACTTCTTCGTGAGTTTATTGTATTTCTTCCTTTGAAAATTCCCTATTCAGTTGATGTGCCTGTTTCTTTATTGGAATGATGATTCTTTGGACACCCAGATTTTTGAGGCTCCAAATATGTCTGTCTCCCATCTCTATCTGTTTTTCTATTCACTCTGCTTCTGTTTATCACTTTGCTTATTTCTGTTGCCTTCCCTCTTAGACTCAAAATACTCTTAATGTAAGTTTGAAGGAATCTAACAGCTACATACTATCTATAGCCCACTAATAGGCAGATTTTTTTAATGCAGACCAGTCATAGGGCACTGATCTGTCATGACTAGCCTACCAGACATTTTAGACTATAATAGTGACTCCTGGTTCTCTCAGATGCAGCCAAGACAATGGGGTCACTTCATAAAAATGTGTTCATTCTTTCCTCTTTCTATCCATTCAGTCAATGGATAGAAAGTAATAATTAAGTACCTACAGTGGGCCAGATGTTGTTTGAAGTGCTGGGGGTACAAAGTAAGACCTGCTCTCAAGGAGCAATTATTCCCGTGGGAGAAAAGGACAAAAATAAGCAAACAAAAAGTTAATTCAGTGACAAATTAAATGAAACACAGATGACAAGAAAGAATAGAGAGGAGAGAAGGTAGTATTGTTAGGGAGTCTTATTAAATTTTGTTTTAAGTCCTATTTATTAGAGTAAGTTTATAATATTAAATTTTAAAAAGATAAAATTTAAGTTGAGATCTGAGTGTAAGAGGAGTTCTCTGGATGAAATCTCTCTAAGAATATTCTAGCAAAGACCTGGGTGCAGGAGGCAAAGCTGTGTTAGAGAACAGAAAAAGGTCAATGTGTCAAGCTATAAGGAGTTGATGGGGGAAGGGTGCAGAAGATGAAATCAAAGAGGTAAGGCAAGGCCATATCATTAGGAAGTGTAGTTTTTAAGTGCATTACAAAGCCACTTAACAGTTTCAGATATGGAAGGTGAATTGAGGGTGAAGGACATGTTTCGGGTTCAACAGAGATTGCAGTATAGTAATATCTGAAGGCATTGGATGGAGCTGCCTTATTCAAGGCACTTAAGCATGACAGACACTTAGATTTCATAAGTTGTTCAGTCCAATCATCCAGAAAGTTCTTTGCCTCCATTTTTCTATCATTTATGGTTTTCTGAGCATGTTTTCATTGTTCTTATTTGGGTCATAATACAAATATCACCTCAGAGGGTGGGACTGAAGATTGCATCCAACAATGATGATGCAAACATATAGTAGGACAAAGAGTAGGATAACAAAGGGAATCTCACAACTTTCTTCACCAAGTGACCCCACCACTTCAGTTTTTAGAATTAAAAGATGAAATATCAGCTCAAATCAAAGGAGGAAAAAAAAAAGCCATTGACTGTTCATCAAGCTCGGAGGAAGATGAAGAGAGATAAAGGCAACTGCAAAAATGACAAGCACCATCCTCTCACCCAACATCTTGCAGCAGCTATAAAACACCACAGCATCCCCTTGCCAAGTGACTATTGCTTTTTTTCCAGTAATGCGCTGGCCCATTTTATGATTCCCATTTGTTATGGGCGGGTGTCCTACTTGTTGCCACACTTGGCAACATCCACCCCTAGTTTACTCCCACTTCTCTCAAACCCACTGTAGAACAGCAATGTGGATATGATCACTGCTTCCCACATACCGTCATCAGAATTCTTCAGCGGGAATCCAAACCTTACCAAAGATGCTTTCCCTCCTTCCTTTTGATGTGTTCCTCTTTTCTGTGTTGGGGTCAGCAGATCTGATTTGTTAAACCACAGATTCATAGCTGGTGGTCTTAAGCCATCATACTCAATCTATCATCTCACTGCTTCATTTCCCTCATGGTCCTGAGCTATGGTCATGTTACTGGACTAGGATCCAGGATGCTTGCCACTCAAAAGCCAATATTCAGCAGAAAAGAGTCAGTAGGAAGGAATCATTTTTATTCAAGGGCTAACATTCAAGAAGATGAAGAGGCTATCGTCCTCAAAGCTTCATCTTGGGGAAATCAGAAGCACAAAGGGGTTTTATAGGGAAAGAAAGAGGAGCAGGGCAGGAAAGGAATGTGCTGAGTGGTATCTTCATCATCCAGGCTGTATGTGTCCTTTTCCTTCTTCTCTAGAACATCACAATGAACCCCAACCTCCTGGGGATAGTTCCAGTAGTTCCTTTTAGGTAGACATTGCTTTTCTGCAAGTTAAACCTCACAGCAATTTACCTGCTTAGTGTTCATTCACTTATAGGACTATAGACTGAGGAGTGTGTTACTTATCTAATATTACCTGAAAGTCCCCAGATAGTCTGGGTTCTGTACCTCTAAATAAGGATTATTAATCAGTTAATATCTTTACCATTTAGGTGGGGCTTCTCTTTAGAGTTTTAGAATACTGAGCAAAAGGGAGAGGACTTAATTCTTGCAAAGGGCAAAGGAGGGGTCATAAAAATAACTGTGCAAACAACAACTCCCAAAGGAGCAGTCACTGTTACAATTATGGTCATAGTTAGATAGTCAGACAATTTTAAAACTGATCTACTCAAATCTGGAATTGTAGATGGTAAAGACATATTCCTGTCTTATTTTTGTGCTTTGTGCTATTGGACTAGAGGAGTAAGCAGTGATATTTCAGTTTTGCAAAGGAAGAATGGAGCTGGATCTCAACATGCTTCTCAGAAGCCATTGACCTCAAACTCTCCCACCATGATTCCTGTTTCTGTTGATAATTTGCCTCAATATAAGGTATAAGCCCAAGGCTTCGCATATGCTGAGCAAGCTCTCCACCCCTGAGCTACACCTACAGCCTTAATCTGTTAAAAAAAAACCACACACACACTTTGATTTTGTACAATAGGTGCCAACGACTACTAGTTGATATTAATTTTAGGGCCTCTACAGAGTTAGCAAAATGGACACCATGTATGTTGGAATTACTACCATTTTTTTAAATCTTAGGATGTTTAAACTTTTTTAAAGTAATGACAAACTTCACTGCTACCTACAAAATGGAATTGCAAATGTATCTCATGAACACTATAAGCTTGAGGCTTGAGCTTACTTTTCCAAGAATAAAAGTGTTATTGCTTTTTGTCATTAGTTACAAGTTGCTTGCATGGTGTTGTCCCTAATGGAAAAAAATTGGAATCTGCCATACTAAATTATAGTAAGGAGTAAATGTGTCCATGAAACAGTAGTAATAAGGTCACGGGTGTAGAATCAGATGGACCTCAGCTTGCTTCTTCTAACTCTATAACTTTGGGCTATTATCTTCTCTGAATCCCAGTTTCCTTGTTTATAAAATAGAAATAATATCTACCTTGCAGGTGTGTTGTGAGGTTAGCAATGTTTATCATGTGTATTAGGAAGCTTTCATCACTGTGAAAAATTACTTGTAAGAACTTTTGCAAATGCCACAATGAACCCCCACCTAGCACAACAATAAAAAAATTAAATTAATAAAAAATATTATCTTTAATAAATTGAAACTACTAGTTTCAAGTGCTCTATTCAAAAAATAAAGGAAGAAAGTTTTATTTTGGCTTGTGGTTTCAGAGGTTTCAGTCCATGGTTTCTTGGTCCCATTACGGTGTGCCTTGGTGAAGCAGAACATCATGGTGAAGAGGCATGGAGGAACAGAGAGAGAGAGAAAGGGCATACCCCCAAGGAATCACACCCTTCAAGTAGGTCCCACCTCCTGCGTTTCTATCATCTCCCAATAGCCCATCGAATTATGAATCTATCAATGGATTCACCCATTGATGAGGTTAGAGTCTTCATGATCCAACCACTTTCTAAAAGCCACACCTCTGGACATTGCTGCACTGAAGACCAAGCCCTCAACACATGAGCCTTCAGGACTCATTCTAGATCCAAACCATAATTATAGGCAATGTCTTAGTGCAGAGTCTAGCACAAAGTAAGTGCTCAGCAAGCAGTTCATGCTTTTGTTATTATCAGGTTCTATCTAGTCTGCAACTACTTAATTACTTTCCCACTAAAAGTCTGATGCTACCTCATACCCACTCCATACCACATCCCCCCACCAGGTGGCTCAGCTCTGAGCCGGTGTTTAAGTCAATCCTGATCTCGGTGTCAACCGATCTTGGATGCTGGTTTTTCCTGCCCATCTGGTTCTCTTTTGAGAATTGAACTTCTGCCCTCTTTCCATAGGCTTAGCTTGGTGTTCTGTACAGAATCAAGTCTCTCTCTTTGTGACCCTCTTGTCAAGCCTCCCAAATTCCACAGGAAAGAATCAACAAGGAATATCAAGAGCAAAAGTCCTGTTCATGAAGTCAGTTAGAAATGTGGCCCTACCACCAGCTCATAAGCCCTCATGATTCCACTGCCTGGATTTCCAAATGGCACTGCTCTGGACTTCCAAGCTTTGTCTCTCACCAGTTGAAACATCCCAGTTACTTCAAGTTCATCTTCCTCTACTTGGCTTGCATAGTGTCCTGCCTCCCTGCCTGCACCTTTTTCCTGGTACCTGTTCTCCAATATCTTCTAACCAGCTCTAATTCCTGAATGCTGTTTATTCTTTTTGCCTATTCCTATTGGTGAAGATATCGGGAGAGTAAAACTATCTTATGAAAGTCTTTAATTGAGAGTCATACTGAGGTACATAAAATCTGGTTAGCCTATGATCTGTTGACCTTATAAATGGTAATGAAGACTAAGAACTCTGAGGTTGCTGGCCAGTCACTGTTTCTGTGGAGCTTTAAATTAATCTGAAATGTTCATATATTAAAGAGCTAAAGAGTTCAGTTGCTCCTTGCATTGAACAGTTCACTGAAGTTTCAGCTTAAAATGTAGATTAGTGTTGTAATACTGCCAATTCTCAGAAAACACAGCTGTTAACTTGTTGTTGACAGTTTTGGGTAGCTACAGAGTAAGAAACAGGCATAGCTAGTACTGTTTTGTCAATACTGTCCTCATGCAAGCCCATCTCAAACCTAGCAAGTCATTGGGCTCTAGTTATCCTTTCTTCTTGATGACGTTATCTGGGAAACTTTCAAGTATCCAGTGTTGGTTTTCTAATTCTTCTACTTGCCTGGTGGCAGTAATCTAAATTGGAAAGAAGATGATTGAAAAGTATTTTCTTTTTTTTTATTTTTTATTGTTTTATTATTCATATGTACATACAATGCTTGGGTCGAGAAGTATTTTCTTATTTTTTGGGAATACTAGGGGTTGAACTCTTGGTATTCTGCTTACTAGGCAAGTGCTCTTCTACTTGAGACAATCCACCAGCCCTTTTTGTGTTGGTTATTTTTGAGATAGGCTCTCACTTTATGCCAGGGCTGTCTGGACCTTGATTCTCCTATTTGTGCTTCCTGATATAGCTGGGATGACAAGCACACAGCACCTTGCCCAAGCATTGATTGAGATGGAGTCTCGCAAACTTTTTGCCTGCACTGACCTCTAACTGCATCCTTCTGATCTCTGCCTCCTGAATAACTAGGATTACAGGTGTGAGCCACAGCAGCTAACCAAAAGGAACATTTTATATGATAAAAATAATGCATATTTACTCTAGAAACATATAAAAATTCATTGAAGTATAAAGACATAGGTAAAATCACCATCTGTCACAGCATCTCGAGATATGCACTAACATTTTCTTTTTTTGTGGGGTACTAGTGGTACTGGGGTTTGAATTCAGGGCCTCATGCTTTTTAGGCAGGCTCTCTATACTCCCAGCCCAGATATTTTTATGCTGATGGCACTTGTAGTTTTGAAAAAACACCTTTGTATATGTTCATTAGAAACCAACATTTTTGGGAGAGAGAATGATAAAAGTAATGGCCGTCACTTGTTGAATGCTTATTATGGCCAGCTCCCAGGCTGAGAGCTTTAGTCCTTCAGAAGACCTTGCCTCCAGGCTCCTCCACTATAGCAAAAGAAGGTCAGGGCATACACCAGTGAAATCAAGGAAATCTCTTGAGTCCAACTCCATCATTGATGGGTTGATCATCAGCAAGTGGTGATTCTCCGTTCCCAGGATCAAAGCTGGAAATACACCTGCATTCAAAAACAGGCAGATTTTGGTGGAACACATTCACCAGCTGATGTCAGACAAGGCCAGCAAGAAGCTCCTGGCTAAGCCTGTTGAGGCCATAGGTCCAAGGAAGTCCAGAATTGATAAACAGTGCCTCTGAACCAGGAAGGAGGTTATCAAGACTGTCCAAGGAGGAAGGGACCAAGAAATAAAGCTTTCTTCTCAGGGATGTACATAGGGGCCTTAGAGATTGATAACTGAAATAAAATAATCCTCTATCTGCTTGACAAAACAACAACAACAACAACAAAATGATATAATTCTTTCAACAGCCCTTGCAGGGATGCTGGTGAGGAAGTAAACGTGGATTCAAACCAGGCAACTGTCTACTGCATGGCTCTTACCCAACACACTGTACAAAGAAAAAAACAGAGTTCACCCATAATCTCATGACTCAGAGAACCACTCTAACATGTTATATTTCAAGAAAATGATTTTGGAAACATCAGAAAATACATTAGCATGTGGTTCAAGGAACAGGAGAAAGATTAAACAAAATGCATTGTTATTAAAAAACACTTATCAGTCATTTATTCATTTATATTAAATATTTGCCAAAACATTTATTTCATCTTTGCATATTGCACTGCCCTAAAATTTAACATGTTCTCTTGCAAGCAGAATGATGGCATAATAAATAACCTTTCGTCCATCCCTTTATCCCTTGATGCATTCAACCTATTATTATAGCAGGACCTATTGGAGGAGATATTGTGTAACAATGACTAAGAGAGAAATTTTGAATGTCAAGGAAAATTTAAAAAAAAAAAGGAAACAAGCTGGGCATGTGATGCATACCTGTAATCACAGCACTCAGGAGGCTGAGGCAGGAGGTTCACCAGTTTGAGACCAGTCTGGCTACCTAGTGACACACTCTCGAAAAGTAAAGAAAAGGAAAAAGCCATGCCTATTAATAAGTTGGGTCGAGAACACATCTGAGACACTTTCTAACTCCAAAATTTAAGCTTTGCATCTTCTAGACTAGATTAGTCTTCATGGACTATTGTAATTGTCATCTCACTGGTCTCTACCAGCACTCACTCTGGCATCTTTTAATCTATTTCTACACACAGCAGCCAGAGTCTCTTTGTAAAACGCAAATGTGGGCCTGTCACTTTAGGGTGAAGATCAAGCTCCTACCTGGCCTACCAGATCCCACAAGCCCCATTCCCAACTGCACGCAATGGGCTTCCATGGGTTCTTCATCCCCTTTTTCCCTCCTGACAGCCTGTGCCAAGCTCCTTGTCTGCTTCCCTTCCCATAAGGCTTCCTCTTCTTTTCTGCTTTGGAGATCACTTCCTCAGAGGATCCTTTCCCAACCTTCTTGAATGGGCCAAGTTCCCACCCAAGTGACTAAGCACTGTACACTTCTTGTTCTTAACATACGCCTCAACATCAGTCTTAGACTTGTGTGTGACTATATGATAGCTATCCCTAACTAGACTATAAGTCCCATGAGAGCAGGCGCCATGTCACCATGGTAGACACTCAAGGTACAACATGGAAGCTGGCAGAGAGTAGACACCAAAGTGTGAGTGAGCAAATGAATTGTTAAATAAATCTTTCCTAGAAAGCTTACTAGCTTCTGTTTTTTGTTTGTTTGTTTTTGGTACTGGGGCTTGAACTAAGGGCCTACACCTACAGCCATCCCACCATCCATGTTTTTTGTGATTTTTTTTTTCTTTTTCAAGATAGGGTCTTTTGAACTATTTTTTTTCCTTTTATTATTCATATGTGCATACAAGGCTTGGGTCATTTCTCCCCCCTGCCCCTATCCCCCTTTTGAACTATTTGACCTGGCTGGCTTTGAACTGCAATCCTCCTGATCTCTGCCTCCTGAGTAGTTAGGATTATAGGTATGGGCTACTGGTGCCTGGCTACTAGCTTCTGGTTTTAAAACAAGTTGCAATTTGGATGACTGTGCTTGATGTGATAATAATAAAAACAACATGAAAGAAAATGAGTCTCTGAGACAAAGCAAACACTAAGCTGATTTTACTGTCCAACAGAGAATGGAAAACTGACCCAACAGGTAAGGCTCAGCTCTGGGTGGAGCCTCAGGGAATCAAGGTGATACAGGATTTTAAAGCCAAATCCACAAACCATCCATAGTTTAATAGGTTTCCTGATTGGTTGGATCCAGATGGTATGCTCAATCACAGACTGCAGGCAGTGACCAGTTCACCATCAACGTGCTTTTTTGTTGGTTCTCACCAGTATTCTGAGAAAAAAAAAAAAAAAAAGCCCCTGTCATTTTATCTGAGTGCTTACTGCTTTCTATGTTGAATTTCTCTGGCCATCCAAAGCTCAGCATTCTGCATATGCTCACTATGAGGACTCATCCATGAAAACAATGCTTTCTTATTTTTACCTGTTTGAAACATTGGTTTGCATTCATCTATACAAGGGGCCCAATAAATAATTTGTCCTCAAAAGATTCCCATAAAGATTATTAAGAATTCAACAAAGAAAGATAGTAAGTTTATAGTATACTTAATAAAGACCACTTAGATCTTATTGAAAATGGTACTAGTGATTCAAATGATAAATTCATTTGAATAGTTTGAGAACCAGATGACAGGCCCACTAAGTGTGCTATGTTAATAAAGACTGCACCCATTTCTATAATGAACTGCTAAAGCAGAATAGAAACTATATGAACAAGTTTTTTTCATCATGTTAAATGAACTCAGGCCTCCAGCATCATGAAATTAAAGGTCAAAATTGTTCTGGAAAGTGAAATGCCTTAGGGAACCATCTAATGAAATAATGCTTCAGTGGAGTTCACAAAGCACAGAATGTTGTCAGAGCCCTGGGTTTTTTTCAGCATTTCACTGTGATTTCTTACAAGCTGTGTGATTGAAGGCAAGTTCTTAACTTCTCAGAGCCTCCATTTCTCCTTCTGTAAGACAGCAGTAATAACACAGGTTGTGTCCCTTACCCAAAATGCTTGGAACCAGAATTGATATACATAATGAGATATCTTAAGAATGAGATCCAATATAAAGATGAAACTCACTTATGTTTCATATATAACAGGCACATAGCATAAAGGTAATTTTATACAACATTTTAGTAAGATCATTTTGACTGCTGCCAGGTACAGAATTTTCCACTTGTGCTGTCATGTTGGTGCTCATGAAGTGTCAGATTTTGGAGCATTTCAGATTTAGGTTTTTGGATTAGTAATGCTCAAACTTTATTATTCTTATAATGTGACTATATTGTAAGAATGGAGAGAGAAAGATTTCATGAGTAGCTGTAAGCTGCTATATAAATTGAGAAATTACTCTGCTATATAAATATGAGAAATTACTGAATTTTAGGAGGACTCCTAAAAGTTGCATGTTGAAATCTTAATTCCCACAATTATGGTATTTGGTGATAGACCTTTGGGAAGTGATTAGGTTTATATGAGGTCACGAGAGAGGAACCCTCATGAAAGAAGAGAAACAAAAGAGCTGGTTTCGATTCTTTTTTGGTTCATAAGTGTGATGATTGGGTGCTCATGCTTTTGAGTGACATGTGACTCCCTCAAACCTTGTTATGATGTGGATATATTACCCTTCTTACATGAAAAGAAAAAAAAAAAAAAGAACTGGTTTCCTTTCTGCCCTTCTGTGGATATAAGAAGGCAGTTGTCTACAAACCAGAATGTGTGTAGGCACTGGATTTGCTAGCATCTTGATCTTGGCCTTCCCAGCCTTCAGACTTCTGAGAAATAAATGTTTGTTCTTGGGCTGGGAATGTGGCTCAAGTGGTAGAGTGCCTGTCTAGCAAGTGTGAGATTCTGAGCTCAAACTCCAGTACTGAAAAAAAAGTTTGTTGTTTAAGCTACCCAGTCTATGGTCATTTTTGCAATGTGGCCTGAACTAAGACAAATTACCAGTTGTATATATGTATATATAATAATGATGATACATTAATGATGACAGTGGTTTAATTCTCCATAGAAATAGTCATATTTGTCTACATATTGGTAGTAAGTTGGTCACATACACTTGATATAGCTCTACACACTAAAGTATTATGGGAACCAAAATACAAATGTAAAAGATGATCAAGTTATCATTATGAGGTTTAAAGCTATAACACTGGCATGTTTTTCAACATAATGTCACCTATCTAATCAACCAGAAAGGAGACATTAGTGTAATGCAGGAATGCAATGTCCCACCTGATTAAAACCAAAGGTATCATATTATTGCTATGTCAATGCTATCCCAAATGGATTTTTTTTAAAGGAAGATACATATACAAGATTTAATGTGAAAAAAGCCCAAATAGATTGTCCAAAACAAGTAAGTGTGCTATTAAATGTAATTCAACATGAATACTGGTTTAACTGGAAGTTTCTAGGTAGAGTTGTAGTTGAGAGGGCATGTACATTCTGTGTATGTGTGTGCACACACATACAGTATGTATTTTCCCAAAGGTAGTTCCATTTATGTACTATAAATGAATCATTTTGCTTGACATTTCCTTCATTCCTTCATTTCTAATGTGGAGAAAAGACTTCATGAATCATTCAGGCCCTCTTTTTTATGCCCGAGAAAGGTCTATGTTTCTTAGAAGCTGAATGATTTGAGATAAAGTGACAGGCCTACTTTCTGAGTCTTCTAGTATTCTTGCAGCTAAAGTCTGGAAGTAAAAATTATGTAGACCTTACGTCCTGATCCTCCCTGAAGGAAAATCCTAATCACCAATTTCAAAAGCACAAGCTTTGCTAATGAGCAAGATTGCATTCGGCAGCCATTCTGTTTTACTTGAAACCAGATTTCCTTACAACCCAAAAGTACAAAAAATCAATCTCAGTACCCTGAAGACTCTTTAGGCTATCGCTCAGCAATCACTCATAGGAAAAAAACAAATCCCCTGTTTTCAACTTAATTGGTTGGAGGGAAACCTATGGACATAAAAATCCAATTCATGGTCCACTAATGAACAACTAGGTAAGAAATGCATGCATTGAAAACACTATTTATACACTTATAAGGAGTGTATAAAGCAGAATACTGCTTAATTCACACAAAACCTTTCCTGTCTTATTTGTTTGCTGTGTCTTTTCAGTTCCTATCTGCTGCTGTATTGAGTGAAAAGAACCTCTCAGCAGAGCCATTGAGGCACTCTTAAGCCCTGTGCTGCATTTTATTAAACATTTCAGGATGAATCACAGATGCTGAGGCTGGCAAAATAGTCACAGAACAGGGGGATTTTTAGGTTGTTTGTCTTTTCAAGTTCTTATTAGTATTGTTATAAAGCTTTGGGGATAGTTAGGGCTTGACTGCTTGTATAGCCAGCTTTCATTATATTTCAAAATGCATTTGGTAAGCTCTCTCTAGCAAGTCTTAGAATGGTAGAATCTGTGGTTCAGAAAGGACTCTGTAATCAGTGAAAGTCCTGGAAGGACACAGAACCACATGCAATGAACCTGGAACAGGTGGACCAGCAGGAAATCCAATGGCTTGATACAAATTAATAAGACAAAAAGGATAGCTTCCTAATAACATTTGTTAATATTTAAAATTATTAAACTACTAAGCTTTGTTTGTTATTGGATCATTCATTTTGACATGTTTCAGAAGAGAGTACCTGAAGAAATATTTTCTCAATAAATTGACTATTGGGATTGGTAAAGATGCTTACACTTACACTGATTTCAGGAGTAGGGTAGCTGGTTAACATAGCACTACTTTTCTGAGGGGCACAGGATGAGGGCTACAGATCTTGCTTAACCCACACCTCCTGTACCATAGAGAAGGAAACGTGTGGTCCCAAAACAAACCCCATGGTCCAAGTCATGTTCCTTTTCCTCTTCTGATTGAAAGAGCAAGCAGTGAAGGATCACCAAATTCAGAGTTATACCTTCAGTTTCTTGTCTTGTGTTCCTCCTATAGCAATTATATGTACTTTGGCAAATAGTCAGTCAGGGCCCCAATTTCCATACCTTAATAAAGATGTTTTAGCTATCTATCACACTAATATGCAGAGATATTCTAAGAAGAAACTGAGAGGATGTATGTGAATGGGTTTTAAGAACAATGACATAGGAAATAAATTTGTCATTGCTATCAAAAAGTAAATACATATCCATAATGATTCTGCCACAGACACAAATCAGGCTGTTGATGAGCCCTGTCTCATTAGATTATCAGTTCACAACCAAAAACAAACAAATGCAAACTAGAATAAAACATTGCCAATTAATTTCCCTTATGCATGGTGAGATCAATGTTCAACACATTATAAGTGACTAACTAATGGCAACTAACAGAATTTTAAGGTTTATGTCTAGTTACTACATTTATTCAGGCAAAGAAAGTTAGGTATTAAAATTTCTACTTGTAAATATTTAGTGCAAGACAATTAGATTACATTAGTACCTTGAAAGTAAAATATAATGGGAAAAAATAAGAGTGTTTTAGAGACAGAAATCCCTCAATGAGGTTCATAGTTCAAACTTACATTGTGCCTTGGAAAAGGACGAATGCCTCTGAATCTGGGTTTTCTCTTCACTATAAGGTGAATAAAGAAATACTACCACTTTCCCATAACTATTATCTTTTCTTTATTTTACTTCTTGGAGAACTCAAAGGGCTCATATTATTACAAAATCCCTATAGGACACAGACATATTAATTTATTGAAATCAAGGAAGGTAGTATTGTTAACATAGCAGGGACTTCTCACTTTCTGGGGAAACAACTCATGGAGGAGATCAGGGCACTCTACTAGAAGACTAAACCTCAGCCAGTGCTTTGAGACTCCTCTGAGCTTCGCATAAGTCATGGTTTAAGAGAAAATGTAAGCCTTACATTCATCCTGAAGGAAGACACCAAATTCCCACATTCATTCATCCATTCAATGGCTTGTGAGCTCCTGCATGGTATTGGCAGATGAATCAGGTATGTTTTCACCATCACAGAGTTCAAGATTCATCCATCTCACAGTTAATGGGGACTAGATGGCAAATGAATGAATCTAGAAACATATAAAATTGCTGTTTTTGAAAAGTACAATGAGGGAAAAGAGAGTGTATGGGAAGAATAATGGGGACTGTCATTTACATTGGAATGTCTTAGGGCAGGTCCTACAGAGGCAGCCTGAAGTGGCGGTCCTGTGGAAGTGAATGAAGAAATTCTTAAGGGAGTGAAGGTGTCAGAATCCAGCAGGGGAATAATCCTGGCAAATATGTGGCTTCAGGAGAACTCTGGGCTCAGGCTGATTCTACCATAAGCTCTGGAGCATGAATTGCAGGCTTGAGTTTGTCCCTCCTCAGAGGCAATGGGGACTGAACTATTTTCCCCACTTTATGCAAAATATGGGCTTAGAGCCTGGTGTAAAAGGGTGGTTTGTTTTTTCCTGTCTTTCCCTGTTAGTTGGTAGGACATATTGAAGGAGACTGACAATAAAGTATGGTAATAAAACAACCACTCTGCAACAGCCATCCAACTTCTGGAGATTAAATTTTATATTTGTTTTCTATTGCTGCGTTATAAATTAACACAAACCTAGTGGCTTACAACAATGCACTTTTATCTCCCAGTTCCTATAGGTCAGGAGCCTGGACTTCGGTCGTCTGCTCAGGAGCTCACAAAGCTGCAATCAATGAGTTAGCTGGGCTAGGATTTCCTCTAAGGCTACCCAGCCTTAAAGGGGGTGCATGTGATTGTTGGAAGAATTCATTTCGTTATAGTTGTAGAACTTTCGGAGGCTTGCTTCTTCAAAGCCAGCAGGAGAATCTTTTACTTCAAGACATTATCAAGCAGCTCACCTGATTAGGTTCTATTCAGGATAGTCTCTTATTTATTAACTTAAAGTAAATGATTACAAGCTGTGATAACATATGAAAAAACCCTTCGCTTTTTATATCCTGCTGTATAATCACAAGAATGAAATTCCATGGGGAGAGAAAAATAAATATACAAGGGGAGTCATTCATGGTGGGGAGGTCATTTAGAATTCTGCCTACCACAAACTGAAATTTTAAAAAGATCAACAGGAGTTTTGTGTTATCTTATAGTTTCTGTGGGAATTTTTGAAAAATACCTTTACTATTAAATTTATACTTCAGGATTAGAGTTCTCTATTCAAATTTGGTGAAATCACCCAAGGATGAGAAGGGAGGGTGCATACAGAGGACCCAGGCAGATATATAAACTGATTTGACGAAATTTTCTCCCTGGGAATCAACCCTAAATCAAAGCTCGTAGTCAATTACTTGGAAAATCGCCATCAGTGGGGCGAAATGGCCCAAACATTGCGTGCACATATGAATAAAAAAAAAAAAAAAAGAGAAAATCGCCATCTCCGCAGTTTCTGAACCTCAGACACCATTTAACTTAACAGATGATGAAAAGAGAATTCTATAATAAGAATTTTATAACCATGTCTCAATAATAGCTTCTGTGACCAAGGTGATTTGGTGTTCCTAAAAAATTTGCATCAGTATATTTGTTGAATTTTTCCCATAGTAAGTTAAAATCTGAAATCTGAACTCTATACTCATTCATATTAGTCAACCTTACATCACCATAACAAAATTCCTGACACAGGCTATGTATAAAAAGAAGTATATTTTGGCTCACGGTTCTGGAGATTCAAATCTAAGACTGAGTGGCCCCATTTTTGGTCCACTGGTGATGGTGGTACATTATGTCGGGTGCATGTGCTATATATATAATTGCTCAAATCATGAGCTAGGAAGCAGAGAGGACAGGCCAGGGTCCTCTCTGGGGACACAACTCCAATAACCTAAGGCCCTTCAATTAGGTCCCAACTCCTACAAGTCTACCATGGGGTCCCTGGGGATCCAATAGTACCATCCTGGGGACCTTTAATATATGGACCTTTGGGGGACACAACCCACATTTAAACTATAGCACCATCCTCCTTCCTGCACAATACCGCGTTCCTTGCTAAAGCTATTCTGGAGACGTCTAGAGAGAGCATTTGTCTAGCTTCCTGTTGGTATCCACTACAGACAGACAGACGGATGGTGTGTGGTATGACTGGAAGCCAGAGGCAGAAAATCCCAGTACTCATGAGAGATTGACTCAGTGTCAATCAAGAAACACTAAATGGAGAACAAAATGTGAAAACAATTCAGGATTCATGTACCCCAGAAAGACCACTAGACAAGGAAAGATTCTCACAATTTGGGGTCATTAAAACCAGGGAGAAATGAAGATGAAAGAAGAAACTTGAATTTTACTAGCATCACAAATACTGAATGTAATTTCCTGTGAAAGACATATGGTGGTTTGTTTGCAGTAAGTGAGAGTTTTTCAGATATTAATTTTCTTCTACTGTGCTTGATTATAGTTGATTCCTAGTTAACAGGCACAAATCAGAAACATGGAGGATGTGAAGTTGCTTATATAAAATGTCCTACATTTTCTTCTGCTTCTGTTCTCAAGGACAAATTGGCTAACCTATCAGCATATATACACACTAGGACACATGGCCACACTCACTCACTCAGTCATTCAGAACATAGGAAAGTGCTCAAGAAGGACTTTGGCAATAGACATGTGAGGGCCTTGGGCCACATTCCCAGGGATTGATGGCAGCCTCAGTTCCCATGGCGATTATACATTCAACTCAGGGCCTGCTTCCTATTCAGCACACCTTCCATTAAGGGGCAAGAGACAAAAGGGAATAAAGCATGCCAACGAGTCCAGACTGTACAAAGGCTGCCAGCATCACAGCCAGATGCAGGGAGCTGCTCAAACTGTCACATTACACATCTCAGAGCACACGAATCATTCCCTCATCACCAGGGGGCCATTGCAGAAAAGATTGCAGCAGAAAGGCTTTATGAAACATGCGAAGAGGTTTTTGCTCCAATTCATTTGCAGTTCCTTTTATTATCTTATTAGCTATGGCTTGATGAACAATTCTGAAATTCTCATCCTATTTCAGTTTGTCTAAGAACCTCTGTGACTAGAGTTTGTGTGTGTGTGTGTGTGTGTGTGTGTGAGAGAGAGAGAGAGAGAGAGAGAGAGTGTGTGAATTCGGATGTGTGATTGAAATACATAATGATCAATGGATAGAAGTCAGTATTCTTTTCCCCTGTCCCCCATCCATAAAAAACACCTTTTGAAAATGTAATACAATTTTTCTTTTAATTAACTTTTTATTTTGAGATAATTATAAATTCACCTGAAATTGTAGGAAATAATACAGAGAAATCTTATTCTTTTTTAAAAAGTAACATCATTCAATAGTAACATCATTTTAATTAGCATATATTAATTCTACAAAGGAGTTTTATTGTGGTATATGTATCTATATCTCTCTATATATTTATATAATTATGTATAATGTACTTTCATCAGATTCACCCCCTGTTATTACTCTTTCTTTTTTGGCAGCACTGGAGTTTGAATTCAGGGACTCTTACTTGTTAGGCAGGCACTTTATCACTTGAACCACTCTGCCAGCCCTCTATTACTTTCTTATCCCCTCCCAGCCTTTTCTGTGGTTCTGTGGTTCAGTCTCAGGGTCTCACACTTGTTAGGCAAGTGCTCTACCACTTGAGCCCCACCACCCCTCCCCCTTTCTAAAAAACAGTTCAATGGGTTTCTTTATTCTATTTTCATACATGCATATAAAGTCCAATGGTAACATCTTGCATAACTATAATACAAAATCACAACCAAGATATTGATGATATGATCCACTGATCCTATTAACATTTCACTAGTGCTGCATGCATTTGTGTGTTTAGTGACGTGTAGATTCATGTGACTACTACTTCAGTCAAGATAGAGAAAGAGGAGGAGGAGGAGAATAAGAAGAAGAAATAGGTGAAAGGAAGGAAGGAAGGGAAAAGGAAATTAGAGTGATGATAACAAATACAAAAGACAGATAAAGTAATTCATCACAAGGATAATTCTGATCACTAAAGAGAGAACTCACTGAATGGAAAGACAAAGATGTACTCAAAAAGAGTTTCCTTAAAAAAAAAAAAAATGAAGAAGTGAGTCTTCAGATTGAAAAATGTGTTTCTGGAAATTTTAATGAAAACCACTCGACATTAAAGTTACTCAACATGGATTAAGGGCATGACTCAAGTGCTAGTAGAGAGCTTGCCTAACAATCACAAGGTCCTGAGTTCAAACCCCAGTGCTGCCAAATTAATAAATAAAAACAAATAATAAAATTACTTGACCCTAAGATAACTCCTAGTTAAGTGATTGAATTTTAAGAATAAATAATAGGGGCTGGTAGAGTGGCTTGAGTGGTAGAGTGCCTGTCTAGCAAGTGTGGGGCCCTGAGTTCAAATCCCAGTACCACCAAAAAGAAAGGGAAAAAACTAAAAAAATAATTTTCATATATTCAGACAGATAAAGCAAGCCATATTTAACAGTGGTAAAAAAAAATCTAGCCAGAGCCAGGTGCCGGTAGATCACTCCCATAATCCTAGCTGCTTAGAAGTTTGAGATCAGTAGGATCACAGTTCAAATGCAGCACTGGCTCCCCCCAAAATGTTCATGAGACCCCATCTCCATGGAAAAAAGCTAGGTGAAATGTCACGCAACTGTCAAACCAGCTACAGGGGAAAGCATAAAATAGGAGGGTCATGGTCAAGACCCACCTGGGCAGAAAGCAAGACCCTATCTCCAAAATAACCAGAGCAAAAAGGGCTGGAGATATGGCTCAAGTGGTAGAGTGCCTGCCTAGCAAGTGTGAGGCCCTGAATTCAAACCCTAGTACCAAAGCAAGGAAAAATTTGGTGAGCCTTAGACTTTTCTAAAGCAGCATCTAAATAAAAAGCATAATGGAACAGTGTTTACAAAATTCTGAGAAAAGGAAAATGTGACCTGACTGCAGTAGCCCAGATAAGATAACGTTAGGTACAAAAGCAACAACAAGCATTCTCAAGCAGGAAGGAATTAAAGGAATATGATATCCATGATAAGACTTTGAAACAACAAAACCAGCACCTATTTGATAATGAAATTCAGTCAGTAAAGAGATTAATCAAAGTGAAGAACTCAGGAATAGAATATCCATAATAAACATTGATACATTTAAATATTACTGCCAGACCCAACATCATCCCAATTATGGGATGATGGTTACAGAACAGAGTATGAATGGAATGAATTTGAACTAGGGAAATAATGCTATTATAATATATAACATATACAATATACAATATGTATGTTGTGTGTAACGTATGTCTTCTGTCATGTATATGTATAACATACAAGACATATAAGTTAGGTACCATGTATACATTATAATATTGTAATTATAATAATGTATCTAGTGACCACAAGAGGTGAAGAAATGAGATCAGAGGAAATGTAAGATTTCAGATGCCTTATCTTTCAAAACTGAGAGTTAAAAGCTATTGTTTAAGTTGAAACATTTATTTTACATCTCTAATTTAAGAGGCTACTTTTTAAGATGCATCTTTCCATTTAAAACAATACTTCTTGACCTTTAAAGCAGTAGCTTGTAGGAAATCATATCTCTTACAGTGAAGGCATATTTGAAGTTCAGCAACCTCTTCAGTTTCACTTTAGTTTCCTTTTTGTTCTATCAAAGTAAAATAAAGCACTGACTTAATACTATTCAATCAGTTTTTTTTATTATTCATATGTGCATACAGTGATTGGGTCATTTCTCCCCCCAACCCCACCCCTCCCTTACCATCCACACGGCCCCCTACCTCCCCGCTCCCCCCCAATACCCGGCAGAAACTATTTTGCCCTTATCTCTAATTTTGTTGTAGAGAGAGTATAAGCAATAATAGGAAGGAACAAGTGTTTTTGTTAGTTGAGATAAGGATAGCTATACAGGGAGTTGACTCACATTAATTTCCTGTGCGTGTGTGTTACCTTCTAGGTTAATTCTTCTTGATCTAACATTTTCTCTAGTTCCTGGTCCCCTTCTCCTATTGGCCTCAGTTGCTTTTAAGGTATCTGCTTTAGTTTCTCTGCGTTAAGGGCAACAAATGCTAGCTAATTTTTTAGGTGTCTTACCTATCCTCATATCTCCCTTGTGTGCTTCGCTTTTATTCTGTGATCAAAGTCCAATCCCCTTGTTGTGTTTGCCCTTGATCTAATGTCCGCATATGAGGGAGAACATACGATTTTTAGTCTTTTGGGCCAGGCTAACCTCACTCAGAATCATGTTCTCTAATTTCATCCATTTACCAGCAAATAATAACATTTCATTCTTCTTCATGGTTGCATAAAATTCCATTGTGTACAGATACCACATTTTCTTGATCCATTCGTCAGTAGTGGGGTATCTTGGCTGTTTCCATAACTTGGCTATTGTGAATAGTGCCACAATAAACATGGGTGTGCGGGTGCCTCTGGAGTAACCTGTGTCACAGTCTTTTGGGTATATCCCCAAGAGTGGTATTGCTGGATCAAATGGTAGATCAATGTTTAGCTTTTTAAGTAGCCTCCAAATTTTTTTCCAGAGTGATTATACTAGTTTACATTCCCACCAACAGTGTAAGATTGTTCCTTTTTCCCTGCATCCTCACCAACACCTGTTGTTGGTGGTGTTGCTAATGATGGCTATTCTAACAGGGGTGAGGTGGAATCTTAGTGTGGTTTTAATTTGCATTTCCTTTATTGCTAGAGATGGTGAGCATTTTTTCATGCGTTTTTTTGGCCATTTGAATTTCTTTTGAGAAAGTTCTGTTTAGTTCACTTGCCCATTTCTTTATTGGTTCATTAGTTTTGGGAGAATTTAGTTTTTTAAGTTCCCTATATATTCTGGTTATCAGTCCTTTGTCTGATATGTAGCTGGCAAATATTTTCTCCCACTCTGTGGGAGTTCTCTTCAGTTTAGAGACCATTTCTTTTGTTGAGCAGAAGCTTTTTAGTTTTATGATGTCCCATTTATCTATGCTATCTCTTAGTTGCTGTGCTGCTGGGGTTCCATTGAGAAAGTTCTTACCTATACCTACTAACTCCAGAGTATTTCCTACTCTTTCCTGTATCAACTTTAGAGTTTGGGGTCTGATATTAAGATCCTTGATCCATTTTGAGTTAATCTTGGTATAGGGTAATATACATGGATCTAGTTTCAGTTTTTTGCAGACCGCTAACCAGTTTTCCCAGCAATTTTTGTTGAAGAGGCTGCTTTTTCTCCATCATATATTTTTAGCGCTTTTGTCAAAGACAAATTGGTTATAGTTGTGTGGCTTAATATCTGGGTCCTCTATTCTGTTCCACTGGTCTTCATGTCTGTTTTTGGGCCAGTACCATGCTGTTTTTATTGCTACTGCTTTGTTATATAGTTTGGAATCAGGTATTGTGATACCTCCTGCATTGTTCTTTTGACTGAGTATTGCCTTGGCTATTCGTGGCTTCCTGTGTTTCCATATAAATTTCACGGTAGATTTTTTGATCTCTTTAATGAATGTCATTGGAATTTTGATGGGAATTTCATTAAACATGTAGATTACTTTAGGGAGTATCGACATTTTTTACTATGTTGATTCTACCAACCCATGAGCATGGGAGATCTCTCCACTTTCTATAGTCTTCCTCAGTCTCTTTCTTCAGAAGTGTATAGTTTTCCTTGTAGAGGTCTTTCACATCTTTTGTTAGGTTTACACCTAGGTATTTGATTTTTTTTTGAGGCTATTATAAATGGAATTGTTTTCATACATCTTTTTCAGTTTGCTCATTGTTAGTGTATAGAAATGCTAATGATTTTTCTATGTTGATTTTCTATCCTGATACCTTGCTATAGCTATTGATGGTGTCTAGGAGCTTCTGAGTAGAGTTTTTTGGGTCTTTAAGGTATAGGATCATGTCGTCTGCAAATAGGGATATTTTGCCAGTTTCTTTACCTATTTGTGTTCCTTTTATTCCTTCTTCTAACCTAATCGCTCTGGCTAGGAATTCCAGTACTATGTTGAATAGGAGTGGAGATAGTGGGCATTTCTCTAGTTCATAATTTTAGAGAGAATGGTTTCAGTTTTTCTCTGTTAAGTACAATACTGGCTGTAGGTTTGTCATATATAGCTTTTATAATGTTGAGGTACTTTCGCTCTATTCCTAGTTTTCTTAGAGCTTTTATCATGAAATGGTTATGTTGAAACACCCCTGCATTCTTGGGATGAAGCCAGTTGGTCGTGGTGAATAATCTTTTGATGTATTGCTGAATTTGGTTTGCCATTATTTTGTTGAGGATTTTTGCATCAATGTTCATTAAGGAGATTGGCCTATAGTTCTCTTTTTTGGAGGTGTCTTTGCCTGGTTTTGGGATAAGTGTAATACTGGCTTCGTAAAATGTGTTAGGCAGTTTTCCTTCCCTTTCTATTTTGTGGAACAGTTTAAAGAGGGTTGGTATGAGTTCTTCTTTAAAGGTCTGATAGAATTCAGCAGAGAATCCATCAGGTTCTGGACTTTTCTTTTTGGGGAGACTCTTGATTGCTGCTTCAATTTCATTTTGTGTTATAGATCTATTCAGGTGATTAATATCCTCTTGGTTCAGTTTTGGAAGATCATATGTATCTAGAAATCTATCCACTTCTTTAAGATTTTCAAATTATTTGAATATAGGTTCTCAAAGTAGTCTCTGATGATTTCCTGGACCTCTATGGTGTTTGTTGTTATCTCCCCTTTTGCATTCCTGATTCTACTAATTTGGGTTTTTTCTCTCCTCATTTTAGTCAGGTTTGCCAGTGGTCTGTCGATCACATTTATTTTTTCAAAGAATCAACTTTTTGTTTCTTTAATTCTTTGTATGGCTTTTTTGGTTTCTATTTCGTTGATTTCAGCTCTTATTTCTATTATTTCTCTCCTTCTATTTGCTTTGGGATTTGCTTGTTCTTGCTTTTCTAAGAATTTGAGATGTCTCATTAGGTCATTGATTTGGGATCTTTCAGTCTTTTTAATATATGCACACATGGCTATAAACTTTCCTCTCAGGACTGCCTTTGCTGTATCCCATAGGTTCCGGTAACTTGTGTTTTCATTTTCATTGACTTCCAGGAACTTTTTAATTTCCTCTTTTATTTCATCAATGACCAATTATTCATTAAGCCCAGATGGCTTGGAAAGACGCAGACCACAAGGTGAGCTAAGTGGTACACGGTACTCCCACAAACAACCCTGGGCCAGAACAGCGTAGCCCCCTGGACAGACTGACCCCACCCAGGGAAAAAAGAGAAACTGAGTAATAATCAATAAGAACAATAAAGACACGTAGCAAAGAGGGTGGGGCGCACTGAGTGCTGAAGATGGGGGGAGGGGAATCCTTCCCAGAACTGTAAATAAAAAAGCTGGTCCTGGCCAGAGAGGCTCCGAAGGGAGTGGGGGCGCATGCCCAGCAACCAGGAGCAGGAAAGTTTGTGAGAGTGGTGGAGGGAGGAAAACTCCATAGGAGAAGGGGGAAGATCCACTTCCCATGTGAGCTGTAAACAAACACGCAGGGCAGAGAAAGGGGGTGCAGTGTCACCTCCCCCAGTGTGCTTGGAAAGGGGAAAGCTTGTAGCAGCAGCTCTCACACAGGAGAACTCTGAGTAAACAAGGCCTCCGGTGCCAGGGGAGTGCTAAGCTCACCCCTGAGATCTGCATAAATAACACCTCCAGCAACAGCAGGCTGACAGCAGCAGGCAGGCAAGCCACAGCTGCAGATAGCCATCCACAGAACTGTCTCCAGACTCTTTTTTTTCTCTCACCCTACCTTTGATGAGAAAACAACCGAACTACACTTGCATGCTGAAAAATGTACTGAAACTGCATTGCATTTGAACTTGGGACAATTTGTGGGTTGTTTTTTTTTTTTTTTGTGCAGTTTTGACTACTTTATGCATCCCCTTTGATGAGACAACTACAGAACAACATCTGAGGCACCATCTCCATGATTGGAGGCTGAGATGGACACCAAAATTATTAAGACTGAAACTTCATTGCATTTGAATATGGAGGTTTTTTTTATTTTCTATTTTTCAGTTTGATTTATTTTATTTTATATATATTTTTTCTTTCATTTACTTATTTTTTATTTTTATTCTTATCTTTGTTCTTTTTATTTTCATTTTCAATCCTCTCTCTGTGTCTCTAATGCCTTTTCAGCTTATGGTTGATTAGTACACTGTCTCTCCCTGTTTATATCTTTGAAACTTCTTTTGTTTGTTTTTTTGTTTTGTTTTTTTCTTTCTACTTGATTATTTGTTTTTTCTTTTTCCTTTAACTTTTTTTCTTTCCATCCCCTCTCACCCTTCCATTCTAAATATCACTAGTGCTATTCTTATAAGACAGAAAATACTAAATTGCACATAGTACAGGGACAATAACCACACCAAGGGCAATGATGGGAAGACAGAAAAAACAGGGAAACAAGTTTCCCCACAGCAAAAAATTAGTACAGGAACCAGAGGGAAATGAAGAAAACAGATACTCAGATCCAGACTCCAACAAAATGAAGATAAACTATGCCAAAGAACCCAATGAAGCCCACAAGAATAATTTAAAAGAAGACATACTACAAGTACTCAATGAGAATTTTATAGAGATGATACTGGATATGGTCAACCAAAATGTACAGGAGACACTCAAGAAATTTCAAGACAACAAAATAGAGAATTTGAAAAAGCAAAAGAAGAAACAAAAGAAACCATAGATGCACTGTATAAACACCAAACTGAAACAAAGAACATGATTAATAAAGAGATAAATGAACTCAGGAAAAAAATAGACAACATTATAGAGGAAACCAGCCAGGATATGGAAAACCTCAGAAAAAAGAACGAAACAGAATTGCAAAACAAAACGGAATGCCAATCCAGCAGAATAGAACAAACAGAAGACAGAATCTCAGAAATTGAAGATGAAATGGTAATTAAAGGAAAAACCAAAGAACTATTAGTTAAACAACTCAAGACCTGTGAAAAGAAAATGCAGGAACTTACTGACTCCATCAAAAGACCAAACTTGAGAATCATGGGCATTGAAGAAGGAAAAGAAGTGCAAGCAAAGGGAATGCGCAATATATTCAACAAAATAATAACAGAAAATTTCCCAAATCTAGAGAAATCTATTCCCATACAGATGCAAGACACCTCCAGGACACCAAACAGACCAGATCAAAATAGCACTACCCCACAACATATCATCATAAAAACAACAAGTTCAGAAACTAAGGAAAGAATATTGACGGCTGTAAGAGAGAAAAAACAAGTAACATACAAAGGTAAACCCATCAAAATCACAGCAGACTTCTCAACAGAAATGTTAAAAGCAAGAAGAGCATGGGGTGAGATCTTTTGGTCACTGAATGAAAATAACTCCAACCCCAGGATACTCTACCCAGCAAAGCTATCATTCAAAATAGATGGAGGAATGAAAGTCTTCCATGATAAGCAGAAACTAAAACAATATGTGACCACAAAGCCACCACTATAAAAGATTCTGCAAGGGATTCTGCACACAGAAAGTGAAACCCAACATAACCATGAAAGGACAGGCAGCACCAAACTACAGGAAAAGAAAAAGCAAGAAAGTAGAGAGTAACCTCAACCTAGGTACACACAATCAAATCTTCAATCAACTAAGACAACTAAATGACAGCAATCACCACATAGCTATCAGTACTAACACTTAATGTTAATGGACTTAATTCACCCATCAAAAGGCATCACTTGACAAAATGGATTAAAAAGGAAGATCCAACAATTTGTTGCTTACAGGAGACCCATGTCACCAACAGAAATAAGCATAGGCTTAGTATGAAAGGCTGGAAGAAGATTTACCAAGACAATGGCTCCCGAGAACAAGCAGGAGTAGCAATACTTATCTCTGACAAAGTAGACTTCAAACCTACATTGATGAAATGAGATAAAGAAGGACATTCCATACTAATAAAAGGGGAAAAAGACCAAAAGGAAATAATAATTACCAACCTATATGCACCTAATGTCATCGCACCCAATTTCATCAAGCATACCCTGAAAGACCTACAAGCGGTTATGAGAGACGTTAACACCCCATTATCATTAATAGATAGGTCATCCAAACAAAAAATCAATAAAGAAATCCAAGATCTAAAATATACAATAGATCAAATGGGCCTATTTGATGTGTACAGAACATTTCATCCAACTTCTACACAATATACATTCTTCTCAGCAGCCCATGGAACCTTCTCCAAAATAGATCATATCTTAGGGCACAAAGCAAGCCTCAGCAAATATAAGAAATTAGAAATTATACCATGCACACTCTCTGATCACAATGCAATAAAACTAGAACTCAACAAAAAAATTAAGACAAAAAACTTTCAAACAGCTGGAAACTGAATAACTCATTACTTAATGAACAATGGGTCATCGATGAAATAAAAGAGGAAATTAAAAAGTTCCTGGAAGTCAATGAAAATGAAAACACAACCTACCGGAACCTATGGGACACAGCAAAGGCAGTCCTGAGAGGAAAGTTTATAGCCATGAGTGCATATATTAAAAAGACTGAAAGATCCCAAATCAATGACCTAATGAGACATCTCAAACTCCTAGAAAAACAGGAACAAGAAAATCCCAAAACAAATAGAAGGAGAGAAATAATAGAAATAAGAGCTGAAATCAACGAAATAGAAACCAAAAAAGCCATACAAAGAATTAAAGAAACAAAAAGTTGATTCTTTGAAAAAATAAACAAGATCGATAGACCCCTGGCAAACCTGACTAAAATGAGGAGAGAAAAACCCAAATTAGTAGAATCAGGAATGCTAAAGGGGAGATAACAACAAACACCATGGAAGTCCAGGAAATCATCAGAGACTACTTCAAGAACCTGTATTCAAATAAATTCGAAAAGAAATGGATAGATTTCTAGATACATATGATCTTCCAAAACTGAACCAAGAGGATATTAATCACCTGAATAGATCTATAACACAAAATGAAATTGAAGCAGCAATCAAGAGTCTCCCCAAAAAGAAAAGTCCAGAACCTGATGGATTCTCTGCTGAGTTCTATCAGACCTTTAAAGAAGAACTGATACCAACCCTCCTTAAACTGTTCCATGAAATAGAAAGGGAAGGAAAACTGCCTAACACATTTTATGAAGCCAGTATTACACTTATCCCAAAACCAGGCAAAAACACCTCCAAAAAGGAGAACTATAGGCCAATCTCCTTAATGAACATTGATGCAAAAATCCTCAACAAAATAATGGCAAACCGAATTCAACAATACATCAAAAAGATTATTCACCACGACCAAGTAGGCTTCATCCCAGGAATGCAGGGGTGGTTCAACATACAAAAATCAAAAAACGTAATAAAGTACTTAACAGAAGCAAAGACAAAAACCACATGATCATCTGAATAGATACAGAAAAAGCCTTTGATAAGATCCAACACCATTTCATGATAAAAGCTCTAAGAAAACTAGGAATAGAAGGAAAGTTCCTCAACATTATAAAAGCTATATATGACAAACCTACAGCCAGCATTGTACTTAACGGAGAAAAACTGAAACCATTCCCTCTAAAATCAGGAACCAGACAAGGATGCCCACTATCTCCACTCCTATTCAACATAGTACTGGAATTCCTAGCCAGAGCAATTAGGCAAGAAGAAGGAATAAAAGGAATACAAATAGGTAAAGAAACTGTCAAAATATCCCTATTTGCAGACGACATGATCCTATACCTTAAAGACCCAAAAAACTCTACTCAGAAGCTTCTAGACATCATCAATAGCTATAGCAAGGTATCAGGATATAAAATCGACATAGAAAAATCATTAGCATTTCTATACACTAATAATGAACAAACTGAAAAAGACTATATGAAAACAATTCCATCTACAATAGCCTCAAAAAAAATCAAATACCTAGGTATAAACCTAACACAAGATGTGAATGACCTCTACAAGGAAAACTATGAACTTCTGAAGAAAGAGATTGAGGAAGACTATAGAAAGTGGAGAGATCTCCCATGCTCATGGATTGGTAGAATCAACATAGTAAAAATGTCTATACTCCCCAAAGTAATCTACATGTTTAATGCAATTCCCATCAAAATTCCAATGACATTCATTAAAGAGATTGAAAAATCTATTGACTAAATCTAGATAGGAACCTGATGAATAAAGCAGTCTATGCCGATCAGCCTCTTAGAGCACAGAGTGAAAGAGGTTAAGAAGTAATCTGCAGGGACACAGTGGCCTCAATGCCAATTCACAAATAACAGGAGCAGGATTTTGAGGAAAGGAAATAACGTTTATTCGTCAAAGAGGGGATACCTCTCAAAGTTCTGTCGTTCCACACTTAGAGAAAATTTCCACTTTTTAAAGGGGAGTTGAGGGCCCGGGTTTGACCATGTGAGAAAGGCACATCCCTGAGTGGCTGCTGGCCGTGGATCTCCAGGTGTCACCTCATCTCAGAAGCTGTAGGTCTCAGTAGGCAGGTTGACTTTCTGGTGGTCAGAGAGAAGGGGTAGAAGACCGCCTTTAATTGAAGAGTCAAGACTTTTTAACCTTGGGCTGTCCAGCATGTAGACAAAGAGGGGGAAAGTGTCAGTTTGATTAACAAGCGGAATAAACTGGCCAGCATACAAGCTGGCTACACCACAAGTTTTTCCCTTTAGTAATCCCGGTTACATTTTCCCCAATGCCAATTTATTCCTTGAGTTTCTATGGCAAAGAGGCCTTGCAATCATCTAACAGCTTTCTTCCCTTCATTAATTTGTGGACCCAAGAGAAGAGTCAATGCTCCTCAGCAAAAGCAGCTTTTAAGACCCTGTTACATAACTAAGCACTTTTTTGTTTCATTTTATGGTATTTCTAAGATAACTAGGCTCTTTTAAAATAAAAATGGTACTTACTATATTATTCCTTTAAATAGTGATCAACATAGCAATCTATCCTTCCATCTATCCATCTACCTTTCTAGACAAATATATGCACAAAAAAGATATCTAGAATGTTACTCTAAAGTTAATGGTGATAATTTTTGGATTGTGGAATTTGTAGTATCTTTAAAAATTGAGATATACTTTACATACCATAAAAATTTACTCTTTTAACCTGGCAGAGTGGCACAAGTATATAATCACAGTACTCAGAAGGCTGAGGTAGGAGGATCGTGAGTTACAGGCCACCCTGGCTGGCTGGACGATAGTGAGTTTGAGCCCATCCTGGGCTATTCAGCAAGGTCCTTCCTCAAAGCCAAATAAAATAAAATAAATAATCAAAACATCCAAACTCTGAAGCATTTTGAGCACAGACATAATGTTACAAGTGAAAAATTCTACACATGACCTCATGTGACAGGTCACAGTCAAAATGCAAGTGCACTAAAATATCATATAAAAATTACCATCAGGCTATGTATAAGATGTATGTGAAATATAAATTAATTTTGTGTTTAGAGTTGGGTCCCATCCTAAGTTATTTTGTTGTGCAAATACTCCAAAATTCAAAACAAAAATCTGAAATCTGAAACACTGCTGGTCCCAAGCATTTTGGATAGGAGATACTTAACATGTACTCAGTGGTGCTTATTATATTCATTGCAATCATCAGCATTATCTAGGTTTAATAGATTTTCATCACTCCCCTAAAGAAATCTCATCTCCACTAGCAGTTGATTTCCTGTTCCTCCCTGCCCTCACTTCCAGGAACCATTGATCTTCTTGCTGTCACTATGAATTCCCCATTCTGGTCTTTCTATATAAACAGAGTTATATAGTATGAAACCTTTTATGACTGGCTTCTCTCCTAGAATAATGTTTTCAAAATTGATCCATATCATCCATTTTTATTGCTTTATAGATAATTCTACATTTGTTTATCCATTCACCAGTTAATACGCATTTTGGTTGTTTGAACTTTTAGGCTAATATGAATGATGCTGTTATGAACATTTGGGTTTAAGTTTTTGTGTAAATATCTGTTCTCAGTTTTTGGATGTATAACTAAGACTGTAATGGCTGGGACAAGGGATTTTCCATAGCAGTTACTACAATGTAACATTCTCACCAGTACTGAGGGTTGTAATTTCTGCACATCCTTGTCAATACCTGCCTCTTTGTTACTTGTCTGTCCTTTTCATTGTAGCTATCTTATTATGATTTTGATTTGCATTTGTCTGCTGGCTAATGATGTCGAACATATTTTCATGTGTTTATTGACTGTTTTGTATAGTGTTTAGAGAAATGTGTATCCAAATCCTCTCTCCAATTTTTTGGAAATAGATTTATGAAGATGTGATTTACATGTCATATAACTCACTGTTGTACAGTTCAATGGCTTTCAGTATATCCAAAGAGTTGTGCAACTCTTACCACTAATTTCAGAACAGTTTCAAACCTCAAAGCAAACCACAATACAACTTGTCAACTGCCAATCTTCCCAAGTGCCTGACTGCTGGGCCACCACTGGTTCTTTTTTCCTGGACATGTCATAAAAGGAATCATAGAACACGTGTTCTTTTTTTGTTTTGAAAAACTGGCTTCTTTCACTTCACATAATGCATTCAGTGTTCATCCATGTTGTGACCTGTAACCAGTCTTTCCATTTTCTTGCTTAATAATATTCCTTTATATCAAAATGCCAAATTTTGCTTATCCATTCATTAGTTGATGGACATGTGCCAGGATTGCAGAGGTCCTTGACCCTAAAGGGTTCAGGGAAGAAATGAACAGACAAGACACATATCTAGAGGGCCAGAAGGCTAATGACCAACTGGCAAAATTTTATTTTTCTCAGCAAGCTTTACATAAAAGAGGAAGAGACTTAAACATCAAAAACACTCTGACCTAATTACAAACTTTCTGTTTTTGCAACCCTGCATTCTTACTGCCATTGTCCTTGACTAAGTATAAGCTTCTTTTTAGTCAAGGGAAACCACTTAGCGTTCCTTCCCACCATGATAGAGACATGGTGCACCTGCGGATTCCGACCTTGTCAGAATGCTGCTAAGCCACAGAGACCTTATCAGACTGTGGCTTTTGGTTCCCAACATCTCCTCTTTTTTATATTTTTTTAATTGAACATGGTGAAGGTCCACTTTTAATTTGAAGAGCTGGTACATGCCAATTTGGCAGATGACTGGAAATAAACATAGCATAAGTAAAATTAGAAGAGCCATTTCAAGCATAATCCAAGATGAGTGTCTTAATATGTTAAAGAGGTTAAATACTTGTAATGCATCCAGCAGTCTATTTGCTACTCTCCCTGGGTGGATAATGGGCAGTTTGCTATTTTGGGTATCCAAGATTTCTTTATGCAAAGCCATCAAGTCTATTCTTAAATCTGTATGGGACCAAACTCCCTGTAGATGACATTTGATGCATTTCCAATCCCAATGAATCACTGTAAGACTTCGAGGTAATGCATATCCATTGGAAAGATGCATGACACCTTAATGATGCTTGTTTTTTGTTTTTTAATATATGAAGTAGGATTTATAAGAGAGAAAGGAAAGGCTACAGTTAGAAAAGAGTAGCAGAGCCCAGAAATCAGTAGCTCCCTGCTCAGGTGAAGGCTGGGGTTTTTATGGATGTCCCAGCTCTGAGTTAGGTGGATTTTTTTTTATTGGCCATGGATTTCCGGGGTTTTTTAGGTGAACTGGTTTGGTTTGTACCTTTATTGGGGGAGGGGAAACAATCTAGAGAGCATTTTGTTCATTAGCCCTGTGGCAGATCTATCAGACCCTGTATCTTTTTTAGGATGTAGAAATGTAGTTTATAACTCCCTCCTGGGGTGCAGGAAGGTAGGCTTATGACTCCTTAGGATGTAGGAATGATTTGGCTCTCCAGGGCGGATGGGATACCCATTTATCTGACTTAGGTTATCAGACCCAACAAATCCCCCCTCTGAGGCACGCATGCAACTGCTGTTGGGGAGAGGGGCCATGACTCATCTAGCTACTTCATGCTGACAATGGGGCATCAGGAAGATAGGGGTAGGGGATACTTGTCTCAGGGATTGACCTCTGTAGTCTCCAGGGGCCCCCAATAGAATGGGATGGAGGGCTCATTTGTAGGCAGAGGTAAGTATTTTTTACCAAGAGCTGGAGTTTGATCCATTGGACCTGTTGAGATATGAATCTGCAGAGAGCGTTTATAATACAAGGCCCAAATAGGAGTATTAGCAGGAGCATAAAAAACGGTCTGGCAAGGGCTGCATTTCTAGGCATCCAGATTTTGTAAAATCCTGTAACTCCCAAGAAAGCTCTAAGTTGCTTTATGGTATGGGGGAGTGGGAAATGGAGGATTGGGTGGATTTGCTCATGACTCAGAGAGTGAGCCTGTCCCTTTAAGACCACACCTAGGTAGGTGACTCATGGAGTGAGCCTGTGTCTTTAAGACCACACCTAGAGCAGTGGTCAGGTATCTCTGTCCTCCTTCTCTCCTCACCTGAGAACATGCTAGCACCCCATGGAAGATTCGATGGACATGGACATGAGCCCTATGAGCCCCAGAACTACCTTTCCAGGTTGTGAACTAAAGGCCGACAAAGATTATCACTTTAAGGTGGATAACAATGAAAATGAGCACCAGTTATCACTGAGAATGGTCAGTTTAGGCACTGGTGCCAAGAATGAGCTGCACATCGTGGAAGCAGAGGCAATGAATTATGAGGGCAGTCCAATTAAAGTGACACTGGCAACCCTGAAAATGTCTGTACAGCCAACGGTTTCTGTTGAAGTCTTTGAAATTACACCACCTGTGGTCTTGAGGTTGAAGTGTGGCTCAGGGCCTGTGCATATCAGCGGCCAGCACTTAGTAGCTGTGGAGGAAGACGCAGAGTCAGAAGATGACAAGGAAGATGTGAAACTCCTGAGCGTGTCTGGGAAGCGGTCAGCTCCTGGAGGTGGTAGCAAGGTTCCACAGAAAAAAAGTAAAACTTGCTGCTGATGAAAATTACCATGATGAGGATGAAGGTGATGACAATGATGATGATGATGATGATGATGATGAGTTTGATGAGGATGAAGCTGAAGGGAAGGCTCCAGTGAAATAATCTATATGAGATACTCCAGCCAAGAATGCACAAAAATCAAACCAGAATGGAAAAGACTCAGAACCATTAACACCAAGATCAAAAGGTAAAGAATCCTTCAAAAAGCAGGAAAAAACTCCTAAAACAACAAAAGAACCTAGTTCTGTAGAAGACAAAAATGCAAGCAAGTATAGAAAAAGGTGGCTCTCTTCCTAAGGTGGAAGCCAAGCTCATCAACTATGTCAAGAACTGCTTCTGGATGACAGGCCAGGAGGCTATTCAAGATCTCTGGCAGTGGAGGAAGCTTCTTTAAGAAAAAATAGTTGAAACAGTTTGTTGAAATTTAATCTTATTTCATTTACATAAGAGTTGACATCAGGCTTTCCTTCTTATAATGCAAAGTGAGAACTTTCCTCCCATGTATGACAAATGTTGTCCAGGTTCCATTGCCAAGAATGTGTTGACCAAAATGCTTGTTTAGTTTTTAAAGATGGAGCTTCACCCTTGCTTGGTGTAAGTGTGTATGGAATGTTATGCTAGGATGTAGTGGTGGTCAGACATGGAGATGGTGGGAGACCAATACATGTGAATTAAACTCCATATTTTAATAAAGCAAAAAAAAAAAAAAGACCACACCTAGGAAGGTGACCTGTGGGAGACATAATTGAGCTTTTTTCTTAGAGGTTCTGTATCCCCGGGAGACCAGAAAGTTTAAAAGAGACTCAGTCGCACCGTAGATGAGGGGCTCTGTGGCTTTGCACAGAAGTAAGTCATCAATATATTAAACAAAGGTGGCCTCTGGGTAGTGCCAATCTATTAAGCCTCTGGTTAGGGCTTGTCCAAAAAGATGAGGGCTGTAACTTTCATAAGAATTTTAAATTTAAATAAAATTATTTTTTCAATTAGCCTTATTTTTATTATATAGATCCATGTAGAAAGGCAATTTTAAACTGTTTTTATACAATAAGTATAAATATAAATATACTTTATGCAATAAGTGTAACTATAAAGACACCATTTGTTAATAGATCTAATTATAAAGGAATTGAATGTAAATTACTTATGATGAAATAAAACAGACTATATTTACTGTCCACAAAATAATGCCAACAGTTTAGTTAGACCTGATTGACATAACCTTTAAAAAACTGGTTTTTCTTAAAAGTAGCAGCAGAAGAGGTGGGAGAGAAGAGAACAGAAGCCTTGTATTTTTTTACATTAATTTTATAATAAAAATTAAAGATGTTTAAATATATGCATATGTAAAAAAGTTTTAAATTAGGCATGCCATAAGTGTCAATTCAAGCACACATAGATTCAAGAGCTCAAGAACATGTAAAAATTAACTAAGTGGCCACAAGTACATTGATAAGTTATTTTTAAAAACTTTTAGGAGAAGATTGAGAAGTGTCCCATTCTATTTTTTTAGGACTCACTTTGGTGGATTGATAGCTGAAGTAAGAGTCAATTTTAGGAATAGTGTTTTGAGTCAGTCTCAGTTTTTAATAAGACTGTTATCATAGCTATTAGATTTTTGTCTGTAATAAATTAGTCATATCATAGACATACACAAAACTTACACAATGAAACACAAGATGATTATATTAATTTTGAGTACATTCTTGGACATAAGACAAAAAACGTTCAAGCTGACTTTTAGACACTTTACATCCTCTACTACACAACATTGAACACAAAATTTCTATAAAGAGAACCCACTCCTTACTTTCTTGTTGCTCCATAACCTCAAACTGAAATGAAAACGTATGTGCACCACCAGCGCCTTCCTTACCTTAAGCCTCTGTTCGGGTCCCTGTATGGGGCGCCACCTGCCAGGATCGCAGAGGTCCTTGACCCAAAAGGGCTCAGGGAAGAAATGAACAGACAAGACACATTTCTAGAGGGCCAGAAGGCTGATGACCAACTGGCAAAATTTTATTTTTCTCAGCAAGCTTTACATAAAAGAGGAAGAGACTTAAACATCAAAAACACTCTGACCTAGTTACAACCTTTCTGTTTTTGCCACCCTGTATTCTTACTGCCAGTGTCCTTGACTAAGTATTAACTTCTTTTTAGTCAAGGGAAACCATTTAGCGTTCCTTCCCACCGTGATAGAGACATGGTGCACCTGCAGATTCCAACCTTGTTGAAATGCTTCTAGGTCACAGTGACCTTGTCAGACTGTGGCTTTTGGTTCCCAACAGACATGTACATTGTTTTTTTGCTTTTTGGCTATTATGAATTATGTTGCTATGAACATTGGTGTCCAAGTGGACATGTACTTTCATTCCTCTTGTGCATATACCTAGGAGAGGAACTTCTGAGTTAAATGGTGTCTCAATGATGAACTTTTTGAGGAAACACTAGACTGTTTTCCAAACTGGCTGTACTATTTTAAATGTACCATTTTAAATGCCCACCAACAGTGAATCAGAGTTCTAGTTCCTTCACATATTTAGCAATGCTAAATATGTCTTCTTTTTAAGCCATCCCTGTGGGTGTGAAATGGTGTCTTATTGTGGGTTTGATTTTTCATTTCCCTAAGAAGCAATGATATTGCTATTTTTTTCACATGCTTATTGGCCATTTGTATACTTTCTTTGGGGGAAATGCCTATTCAATCCTTGGTCCATTTTTTTAAGTTGGGTCAGTTGTCTTTTTATTGTTGACTTAATAAGAGGTCTTCGAGTCAAGACCTCTTATTAGACATATGATTTTCAAATATTTTCTCCTGCTTGTGGTGTGCTGCAAGTGGTAGAGTACCTGCCTAGCAAATGTGAAGCCCTGAGTTCAAACCCCAGTATCACAACAAATAAACAAAAACTCAAATTTTTTTCCATCCTGTGGGTTGTTTTCAATTTATTTATTTATTTATTTTGAGACAGGGTTTTGCTCTGTAGCCCAGGCTGACTTCAAACTCAGGATCCTCCTGCTTCAATCTCCCAAGAGCTGGGATTACAGATATGTACTACTATGACCAGTTTTCCATGTTCTTGATAGAATTCTTTGAAGCACCAAGCTCCAATTTATTTTTTCTTTGATTTCTTATGCTTTAGGTGTCATAGCTTTTAAAAATTGCCCAATTCAAAGTTATGAAGTCTTATACCTATAGTTTACTCTAAGGGTTTATAGTTTAGGTACTTAAATTTACATCTGTGATCCATTTTGAGTTATTTTTTAATGTGGTATGAGGTGGGCATTGAATTTTTTTCTTTTTCATGAGGATACTGAGTTGTCCAGCATTATTTGCTATTCTTTCCCTCATATAGTTATTTTGGTACCCTTGTCAAAAGTCAATAGTCCAGAAGTGAGAGGCCTGATTCCCAGATTCTCAATTCTATTCCATTCATCTCCACCTATCCTTATCCTAGTACCACCCTACTAGACTGCCCTGGCTTTGTAAATAAATGTCTAACTTCAGATGTGTGAATCTTCTAACTTTGTTCTTCTTTCTCAAAACTATTTTGTCAAATGTGAATCTTTTTCATTTCCATATGAATTTGAGAATCAGTTTGTAAACTTACACAAAGAAGTCATCTGGGATTCTGACTGGAACTGCATTGAATCTGGACATAGACCTGTATACTATTGTCTATTTAACAACAGTAAGTTTCCAATACATGAACATGGGATATCCTTCCATTTATTTAGACCTTCAATTTCTTTCAATATTTTATAGTTTAAAGTACAAATTTGTACTTTTTTTTTTTTGGTGGCACTGGTGTTTGAACTGGCAGGTGCTCTACCACTTGAACCACTCCACCAGCTGAACATAGAATTCTTTTCTTTATTGTTTATTCATTTATTGATATGTGCATATATTGTTTGGGCCATCTCTCCCCCCTGCTCTCCACCCCCTCCCCCTTCCACGTCACTTCCAGGCAGAACCTGTTCTCCCTTTTCTACAATTTTGTTGAAGAGAAAACATAAGAGATAATAAGAAAGACATAGCATTTTTGCTAGCTTGAGATAAAGATAGGTACACAGAGAGATTCCTAGCATTGCTTCCATGCACATGTGTATTACAACCCAAATTGGTTCATCTCTACCAGACCTCTTCACTACTTCCCAGTCACCTTCCCATAGTGGCCCCTATCAGTTTAAGATTACTTTATTTGCTCCTCTACAGTGGGCACATCAAACACTTTTAAGTTTTGGGTTTCCTACCTCTCCCTATTCCTCCTTTGCATGTTCTCCCCTTAGTGAGTGACCTCCATTCAATAATATTACTGCATTTGTTTGAGGTCTATAATCCACATATGAGGGAGAACATGCGATTTTTGGCTTTCTGACCCTGGCTAACTTCACTTAAGATGATGTTCTCCAGTTCCATCCATTTACTTGCAAATGACAAAATTTTGTTCTTGTTTCTGAGTAAAATTCCATTGTGTATAAATACCATATTTTCTTAATCCATTCATCAGTAGTGCAGCATCTTGGCTGTTTCCATAATTTGGCTATTGTGAATAGCACTGCAATAAACATGGGTGTACAGGTGCCTTTGGACTTTGGGTACATCCCTATGAGTGGGATTGCTGGATCATATGGCAGATCTATATTTAGTTGTTTAAGAAGCCTCCTTGTTGTTTTCCAAAGTGGTTGTACTAGCTTACATTTCCACCAGCAGTGTATGAAGTTTCCTTTTTCTTTGCATCCTTGCCAACATTTGTTATTGGTGGAGTTTTTCATGATAGCTATTCTAACAGGAGTCAGGTAGAATCTTAGTGTGGTTTTGATTTTCATTTCCTTTATGGCCAGGGATGGTAAGCATTTTTTCATGTGTTTTTTGGCCATTTGGATTTCTTCCTTTGAAAAAGTTGTGTTTAGTTCAGTTGCCCATTTCTTTATTGGTTCATTGATTTTAGGGGAGTTTAGTTCTTTGAGCTCCGTGTATATTCTGGTTATCAGTCCTTTATCTGATGTATAGCTAGCAAAGATTTTCTCCCACTCTGTGGGTGGTCTCTTCAGTTTAGAGACCCTTTCTTTTGTTGTGCAGAAGCTTTTTAATTTCATGTAGTTCCATTTGTCCATCTTTTCTCTTTTGCCGGGCTGATGGAGTTCTATTCAGGAAGTCCTTGCTTATTTCTATTGCCGTCAGAGTAGTTCCTGTTCTTTCCTGTACTAACTTCAGAGTTTCAGGTCTGATATTAAGCTCCTTAATTCAATTTGAGTTGATACTAGTACAGGATGATAGACATGGATCCAGTTTCAGTTTTCTGCAGGCAGGTAACCACTTTTCCCAGCAGCATTTGTTGAAGAGGCTGTTTTCCATCGTATGTTTTCAGTGCCTTTGTCAAAAATAAGGTGGGCATAGCTGTGTGGATTCATATCTGGGTCCTCTATTCTGTTCCACTAGTATTCTTATCTATTTTTGTGATATTACCGTGCTGTTTTTATTGATATGTCTCTGTAGTATAGTTTGAAATTGGGTAGTGTGATGCCTCCAGCATTGCTCTTTTTGCTGAGTATTGCCTTGGTTATTCGTGGTCTCTTGTGTTTCCAAAGCTACTTTAGGTAGATTTTTCAATCTCTGTGAGGAATATCATTGGGTTTTTGATGGGAAATGTATTGAACATGTGTATTGCTTTTGGTAGTATAGCCATTTTTACTATGAACATAGAATTCTTGTTGGCAATTCTTTCAGCTTTTTTTTTTTTTTTTGGTGGTACTGAGGTTTGAACTCAGGGCTTCACACTTGCAAAGCAGGTGCTCTACCACTTGAGCCACAATTCCAATCCACTTTTCTCTGGTTATTTTGGAGATGGGGTTTTGCAGACTATTTGCCCAGACTGGCCTTGAATTGCAATTCTCCCAGTCTCAGCTTCCCAAGTAGCTAAAATTACAGGCATGAGCTACTGACGCCTGGCTCAGTTCCTTGAAAATATCCTGCCGCTTTGCAATCCATGGTTTCCAATAGGAAATCAGATATTAATATTATTAAAGATCAGGTATGTGTAATCAGTTGCTTCTCTCTTGCTGCCTTCAAGGTTTGGCCTTTGGTTTTCTATAGTTTGATTATGATGTGTCTAGGTGTGGATATTTATGAGTTTATTCTACTTAAAATTTGTTGATCTGTTTGACATGTATATTATTATTGTTTGTCAAATTTGGGATATTTGGGGTCATCATTATTATTGTTTTATCATCATTATCATTATTAAGGTGCTAGGAATAGAACCCAAGGGCTCCCACATGCTTGGCAAACACACTACCACTGAGCTACATCTCCAGCTGTGGGCCATTGTTTCTTCAAAGATTCCTTCTGTCCCTCTATCTTTATTCTTATTGAGATTTCCATTGCGAAGTGTTGTTGCACAGGATGAGAGTGTCCTACAGGGTTCTGAGGCTCTGTTCATTTTTTCTTCATTTTTTTCTTTTAATTCTTCAGATTAGACAACCTCAGTTGATCTATTTTCAAATTCCCTGATTCTTTCTTCTATTTGTTTATATCTACTGTTGCGAACCTCCAATGAATTTTTTATTTCAGTTACTTTAGAATTACTTATTTTTTGGTGGTGCTGGGTATTGAATTCAGGGCTTCATGCTTGCTAGGCAGCACTATCACCTGAGTCATTCCTCCAACCCTATTTGTCTTTTTTTAGACAATGGTCTCATGATGTAGCCTAGGCTGATGATGAACTCACAGTCCTCCATGTCTCTTTTCCCAAGTTTTGGGATTATAGGCGTGTACCACCATGCCTAGCTTAGTCAAGCACTTTGATTTCTTGACCATTCTGGTGCACTTAATTTCTCTAAGTTTTATGTGGTAATATATTGACTGTAAACAGTCACTAACAAATTAATAAAATGAATTATATTAAACATTGAGTATAAATGCTTGTTAAAATTTTTGAGGGGCTTCCTGTGATTATATCTAAATACTTTATATATATATGTGCATGTTTATATTTATTTTTAGCACACACTTGTTTTAGAGATATGAGGGAATAACCTTGGTCATCCTTTCTTAAATAATGGATCTTGTGCGCTGAACCAGTGAATCATAGCATAGGGGATAGGTAGAGAGAAATGGGTCCAGAAAGATAAGTAAAGTAGATTAGAAAGAGTATGTTAAGGAGACTTTACTTTATCCTGACCAAGGGGAATTACTGGAGTTTTTTTTTTTTAAATGATGGGATTGTCATATTAAGAGCTGCATTTTAAAAAGATCCCATAAATAACAATGTGGAAATTTGTAACAGTGGGGGTAGAGAAGATTGAAGAGGCAGGACAGGGGAGTATCAATTAGATATGAAAGGCAGAAAACTGGAGACGCTGATGATGACATCAGGTTTTTGGTTTGGATGTCAGGATGAATAAGTGTGTGATTATTTCTTTAGCATTGGAAATATGGGAAGAGATTTAGGGGAAAGACTGGAGTTACCTTTCAGACAAGTTGGGATTGAGGTGCCAATGAGATAATCAAATGTAACTGGTCAGTAGTGGATGGTTAGGTGGGCCAGGAGCTCAAAAGGTTGGGTGAGTAGAAAGGTCCTCAGTGGAAAAGGAGACTGGGAGGGAGAATGTGCAGTAGGAGAAGAGACCCAGGCCAACTTCTAGGGTAAAAGGCGGTAGTGTTACAGAGCACACTCTTTGGAACCAGGCAGACTGTTGCCAGCACAGAACCTTAGGCAAGTTATTTTACACCTTAGTTTCTGTATCTGTAAAATGAGCATAATAATAGTATCTGTTTCATAGAAAAGTGTTTGTTGTTTTTAGTTCCCTTGAAGGATCAGTGAATAAGGAGGAACTCAATAAAGTGAAGGTAGCTCTAAGATGTAATGGCAAAAGAGAATGGCAGCGGCCAACGTCAAGTTCGGCCCGTAAGATAAGGTCTGTAGTGTTCATCTTTCTGTAAGGAGTGACTTACCAAGAGCATTTCTGTGGAACGGGATGAGCCAGACTGTAAGCACGTGCAGAATGAGTTAGACCCACTCTGACCCATCCTTTGCTCTCCTAGATGCTTCTTTTAAGGACAGAGTTTTGATCTTACTCTTTTTCCAATCAATTCCACCCATCAAGGAGATTGCATGTTGCGTCTGTTGCTTTTGCTTTTAGCTCGCCACATTTATGCCACACACATCGCAGCCGACTGGTAAAAGTAATTGATGATCCGGAGATTCCTACAGCTTCCCTAATTGGGGTTGTTTGGTATACACTCACTGCTCAGCATCATGCGCAGGTCCTCATCCTTCCACGAGCCTTTCAAGCAGTGTTATTTCTACCGCGGCCACCAGGTGGCGCCCGCCTTTCGCTCTGAGACCTGGGGTCACGACCCCGGAAGCACACGCTCCGTCTATGCTCAGCAGCTATGGCGGCGGCAGCGTTTAGAGCCATGTTGTTGCCCGCGGCGCGGCGGCGGCTGTGGGGCTTCGCCGAAAGGATCCTGGTCTGTGGCGCCGCCGGACAGGTGAGCTTCGTTCTGGGAGGGGCCCTGGACCCCGTCCCGGATCGGGCTGGGCCTCCTCCTGGGCACGCTGGGCCGCGGCTTGGGGAGTTAGGGTAATGGTCGCCTAGCGTTGTGCCCCAGCCCGGGCCTCACCCCCAACCTGGGCGTGGCGAAAGGGAAAGTTTGAGTTTGCGCTTTTCTCCTAGATGCTAGCTGTCTCTACACTTACGGCGCTTTCTGTGTGTTGGCATGTGTCCTCGCCCCTGCCCTCTCATGGGCGTGTGTGTGCTTGTGGAAAGGAGCCGGGAAGCCTGCGGACCGAGTTCACGTCCACGGCAGCAAATCCGTCAGCCCAGTGTTGCGGCTGCTCGGCTCCTTTTCGCCCCTTTAAAAACGCGAGCCTCTCGTGCACTGTGACAACCCAAGTCTTAACTTTCGTGTAGGTGTTTTGTATTTTTCTCTCCGTTTCTTTTTTTTTCTTTCCTGTTTGTTTCCTCCATCATGAATGTGAAACACTCCTGAGAGGTATTGAAATAGGAACTCTGTTTCTCTCTGGGCAGTGGTGGTAACTGCGCATCTTCCTTAAGGAAGGGCATGTTCACAGTCGTGTTGCTAGCTTTCAGAGTGGCTGGTTAAGGAAGGTTCCCTAGGCTAGGCAAAAGGATGGATCCTACTGGAACCAAAGTTGAGGAGGAGAGATGAGTGGTGTCGTGTCCCCTCGGCCCCCGCCTACGGTGCTGGAGATGGGGACCCAGGGGCCTGGCACTTCAGAAGCTCATCCTCCCAGCCCAGGAAAGTGTGTTTTAGAGTCTATTTGAGATAGATTTGAGGTTCTAGTTAACATCAAATACCAAAATAGGAATGTTCACTTTCTCTCTTCCTCCTCTTACCCTAACCCAGTCATCATATTTTGGAGGGAACAGACCAAGAAGTACACAAGCTGCTACACAGGTTGTTCTGAATGTTCCTGAAACACGAGTAACATGTTTGGAAAATGGACTGAGAGTGGCCTCTGAAGACTCTGGGCTCTCAACGTGCACAGTAAGTGACTCCAGCAACTTCTCTGGGCAATAACGCCACTTTGGGATGACTCTGTAGTGTTGGCTGGTAGTTAAAAATAGTGGTGGTTATTTTGCCTTGACAAGTTTCTCTGGGTTTGAACTTTCATACCAGGTCATGGGAATCCTCTTTCACTGTCTATGACTGTTTCTTGTAGACTGTTACATTATTTATTGTTAGTAGTATTGATAAAAAGAGGTATAGGCTACTCTGTGCCAAGTGTTTTACATGTCTTACTTGATTTTTTAACCTGGGCTGACCTTGCACTGCTATCTTCCTGATCTCAGCCTCCCAAGTAGTTAGGATTACATCTGGTGCCCAGCTACTTATTTAATTTTTAAACACTTCTTTGTAGTAGGAATCATCTCACCTGTTTTGCAGTAGACAATGCAGGTTTAGAGACATTAAATGGTTTTGTCCAAGGTCATACAACTAATACATGGATTTGAACCTGTTTTTTCTGACAGTCCCTGATGCTTTTTATACCACAATTATGAATTGGATATAGTAATTAGTTAGGTTAAGAATATGAATCTTTAGTGAAGATCATAGATAGATATTTGTAGCACTCAGCAGTAGCCTGACGGTTTAAGTTTTAAATCTCAGTTCATAGGAATGAACTGTCTGTTCACTCCGCTGAAGATGACTTTAGTGGTAAGACTAGAAAGCATTTGTCGGAAAAAGGAAGGACATTTTCCCCTCCTCCCAACCAAAAAAAAAAAAAACAGAATAAATGTTTTACTTAATTATTCTTTGGTTGCATTAAGGTTGGGCTGTGGATTGATGCTGGAAGCCGATATGAAAATGAGAAGAATAATGGAACAGCTCACTTTCTGGAACATATGGCTTTTAAGGCAGGTTGTAAGACTCATTTTATAAAAATTCATTCTCATCAAATGGTACAGAAACCTCAGCTTTCAAAGCAAGAACTATTTCATAGTATGGCATATTAATTTTTAGTTTTTTTTCAGAATAATGTCTGGTAATTACTGATAATTGCTTTGTAAAACTGAAACAAGGGGTTTCTCTTGGGGTGCAAGGGCCCATCTGAATGGATATCAGTTTTTGAAGCCTGATGTATTTTACAAACCAAATTTGTCCTTGCATGAAATGGGCATTGACTTTTATCTTCCATATTCATTACCTGAAGTGTTTAGAGTGGGTGAAGGATAAGGTATCATATATATATATATTTTTTTTCTGTTTTATTTCAAGGGCACCAAAAAGAGATCCCAATTAGACCTGGAACTTGAGATTGAGAATATGGGTGCTCATCTTAATGCCTACACCTCCAGAGAGCAGACTGTGTACTATGCCAAAGCGTTCTCTAAAGATTTACCAAGAGGTACTGTGATTGCTTACACTGCACATGTGATTTTCATGAGGGTTCAGAAATAATTTAGTAGTTTTTGTGCCTGTTGTAAAAGTAACCTCTAGAAATGTGAAAAAATAAACTAAACTCCAGGTGAGGAGCAACTGTGCTTTTTTCAAATATGACAAATGACAGATATCTACAGGCCTTAGTACTTGTGTAAACAGGATTTATACTTTATTTTGGCGGTACTGGGGTTTGAACTCAGAGCTTTTGGTTACTTAGCAAGTGCTGTACCACTTGAGCCACACCTTTAGCCCTTTACATTTGATTTAAAACTACTTCCTCCTGAGCCATACCTGTGTAGTAAAATATTTCTAATAACTTTTATTCCTTGTTTGATACAAAAGCAAAATTAGCAAATGTACACTTACAACATTATTGGTTGTTTTTTATAGCAGTAAAATTATTTTTACTTTGCAAAAACAAAATTTTTTGGCAGCATAGCACAGCAATTTGTGTAGAGCATTTTGAGTATCCTAAAGTTATTAAACAGAACATTTTCCCAGTGTAAGAATTAACAACAAAACTTAATATTTTTGGACTAATTAGTGAAATTATTAACCTTTAAGGTTTTTGCATTGTTGTAGTTGACTTTACTTAAAAATTCCGCATTTGTAATAGGGCTTCATCAATAATGTTTGAGTGGCACTTTACACACATACTTTTGTGTAGATATTATCCATTTATCCCTTTATTTATTAACCACATTGGATGTGGTTACCAGGTCAGTGACTCCACTTTGGAGTTGTGGGGATTGAGGTCTACACTCTGGCTTGCCTAGGATTGCTTCATTGGCTTACTGTGGACTCAAATGCTTATTTTATCTATTCAGATTCATTTGCTTTATCAAAGGAACAAAATAAAGTCCACCATTTGTAAATAAATAAACAATCTGTAGTACAAAACCCAGCAACACTTGCAATGGATGGTATACTGGCATGTGTTGCTTTAAAAACCAGCAGAAAAACTCTTGGTGGGACTGGAATTTGAAATCAGGGCTTCAGGGCTTCACGCTTGTAAAACAGGCACTCTACCACTTGAATCACACCTGTAGCCCCCAACAGTAAAAATTCTTAATGATTTCTTTAGTAACAGTTTTTGCTCCAGAACTAATTTTGGGGGATCAAGAATAAAGAGGTAGGGCACAGTTCTTTAAAGAGTTGTTTTTCTAGACTACCTCCTTCCTGTATTTACACAGAACAGTATGGAAAGCAATAGAGTAGTAGGAAAAGGGAGAAGTTAAAAGATCTTTTTTTTTTTTTTTTTTCCTCCTGGCTTCTGGCTGGGAAGAATAGAGCCCCTGCTACTCAGTGGAAAAGCAGAACAGGCTCTTTGAGAAACCCAAAGTGTATGTGTTCTCTGAAGCAGCTCTACCTTTAGAGATGTGCTTGAGATTTTTATCCTCTTAGCTGGATGAATCTGTTGCATGAGGTAATTAGAGGTCTGTATATTTGTAAATGAAACACATGTGCTATTACACTAATGTACAATATTAAATACACATTAAAAAAGAAATACAGATTTAGATTAAAACATAAATACTAGGAAATAGGAACCCCCCCACTCTGGAAACTACCAGTCTAGATTACCAACTTCCTGTGAAGGAAGATCTTTACACAGGACCTCCCATCTGTCAGTGGGATCTTCCTCACCATTGTCTTTTTTTTTGGGGGGTGAGGGGATGGTGGTAGTAGGGTTTGAACTTAGGGCCTCACACTTGCTAGGCAGGCATTCTATCATTTGAGCCACTCCACCAGCCCTGTCCTCTTTGATTATTTATGGTTCTCTCATCTAGACAGATGGGTTTTACTGATAAAAATATTTTTTTTTTAATGAAATAACTGGGTATTTTTTTTCCCCCTTTGGTCAAGATCTCATTTCAGCTTGCTCTTTTTTTTTCTTCAGCTTAATCATGTTCTTGGTATTTGAATATAATTGGTTCAGAGACACGGTACCTTAAAGAGAGCAAAAACCAAAACTTAAGATTATAAATTCATTTTGTATTTAATAAAATTTAGATTTTGATTGCTACAAGAATGAATTAGGTTTTTGGAGAGGTATGTAATTTTTCTCATAACATTTGCTTTTGGCTTTTTAGCAAATCACAGCTTGAGAGGACATAATTATTGAAGTGTCCATTGGGAACATATTTCAGATTATAGTGTTTCTTTATATAGCAGCCTCATTGGGAACTTGGGTAGAAAATACTTGAGCGATGTGAACCTCTGTACATGTCTGTGTGTTTTCTAATACAATTTTTTACTTTGTAATTTTCATATAGAACAATCTCTTAATATGCAGAGTTCCATGGCATGGCATTTTCTAATTAGGTAGAGTCAGTACAAAGTGATGGTTTAGGATTTTTCCCAGAGCTCTTCTGTATCACAGAGTTTTCTATTTTTAATTTTAATAGTCCTTTTAGGTATATCAAATAGATGGAAAATTTCTCCTCAGGTTCATTTTATTTAGTCATTAACAGAATGATTGTTATGTTTTCTAATGTTGGTTTAAGAGATTTTAAAGCAAAAGTTAAGGTTTGTTAGTGTTTCTTATGTTTTCATTTCAATTAGCTGTAGAAATTCTTGCTGATATAATACAAAACAGTACACTGGGAGAGGCAGAGATTGAGCGTGAGCGTGGAGTAATCCTTAGAGAGATGCAAGAAGTTGAAACCAATTTACAGGAAGTTGTTTTTGATTATCTACATGCCACAGCTTATCAAAACACTGCACTTGGACGGACAATTTTGGGACCAACTGAGAATATCAAGTAGGTATATTTCTCAGTTTAAAAAATTTAGGCTAAAATTTACAACATTTACAAACTCAAATTTAGATTGTGTTTCAAAAAGTCATTTTTCTCCTGATAATCTGCATAAATTTAGACCTCACATATTTCCCAGGTGTTTGAACTCAGACACTTTTGGAATAAAAAAGTGTCAAGTCTGTCTTCCTTTATACCAAACAGTTGAAGTTTTTTAATACTTGTTGCCTGTTTGACTGCTTTTAACTCTTAGAATACCTTTAAGATCCAATTTGATTTCAGGTATATTATGTAAAGATGTATGGCTTTATTTCCTCCTAAAATTGCTTTACTTCATTTACAGATCTATAAATCGTAAGGACTTAGTGGATTATATCACCACACATTATAAGGGACCAAGAATAGTGCTTGCTGCTGCTGGAGGTTAGTCAATTTAAATTTCTATAAATGTCTTAAATACATTTATTGGAGTGGTTTGCTTATCAATTTGGTCCTGTTGGGAGATATCCTAAGAGTTTTTATTTACAGAGCAAAATGTTTTACATGTGTTGTGTTAGGGGAATGTACAGTGCTAGAACCAGACTCCTGTCTTCATCTCTTTTATAGAAAAACTTATTGAACTATTTGATACATAAGTGTATAAACATAGTGGAATTTACTTACAAGACAAGGCTTAATCAGTAAACTGGGAGATAGTTGTGCTTGGAATCTAGTGTTCTGCAGTTAGAGAATCTCTTGAACTTTTAAATTACTTTTTGAGAAATGGCTTCATCCTTGTCCAAGTGTGGAATGGGTATGGTCACTCTTTATGAACACAGTCATTCATTCACTCGAGATCTACTTATCACTGAGAAGGAGGAAGTACATAGAGAGCCATGGGAATGTGTAATATGAATTCAAACATGCTATTAGAGTTCCTTGGGGGACATGTGAAGTTAGTCAATGAAAAAAATTCACTTCGATTCTGCCAGATTTCCTGACAGGCTGAATTTAGGCAAATAGTACATTTTAATTAGTTTCTAGTTTTCTTTTTCTCAAGTATTGTTAAAGTTGGGGTATCTTAGTGACAGATAAGTACCATTCTCTTGTATTGATACATGTTGTTGATGTGTCTTATAAATGGCATTTTCAGTTCAGTGAAATAGGCCAGTTTAATTCTGTGCTGATTTCTGATTATCTCAGCTACCACTGAGCTGTTAATCTTCAGGATAAATAGCTATAATTTGTCAAATTTTCATGTCCTCCTTTTTTTTGTTTTGGTGGGACTGGGGTTTGATCTCAGGGCTTCATGCTTGCAAAGCAGGCACTCTATTGCCTGACCCACAGCTCCAGTCCAGTTTGCTCTGGTTATTTTGGAGATGGGGCCTTACAGACCGTTTGCCCAGGATGGCCTACAACTGTGATCCTCCCAGTCTCAGCCTCCCAAGTAGGTAGGGTTACAGATGTGAGCCCCCTAGCTATTTTATTTTTTTTTTAAAGTAAAGATTGCACAAGCCTTGGCATGTCTGACCAAGAGGCTTAGTTGGTGAAGATAATAAAACAATGAAAATGATTGTCTTCAAGACAATCATTCTTGAATCATTCACAGTTCTGAAGCTGAGAACTGTGTGCTTCAGTTTTTCACTTTGTGTATCTAATGTCCTTGTACTGCCATGATCTGTTAGTATTGTCACTCAGGATCGATAGCTGAGTTAACTCTTCTATATAGTGATTCCAAAAACAGTGTACTATCATATGCTATCTTGTACACCACAGGTCTAGTTGAAAAATATAGGTATAAGTTGCATTTTTATATTATAATAGAATAAATTTCATTAAAAAAATCTTATGGCAGTGTTTTTTAAAGCACTTGCACAAGCTGGCACTGAGGTATACATCTGTAATCCCAGCGCTTGGAAGGCTGAGGCAGGAGGATTTAGAGTTCGAGGCCAACTGAGGTTACATAGAAAGATGCTGTCTCAAAAATAAAAACACTTCCATGTGTCTGTTTTGTAAGTTTATATTTGTGTTTAATACTTCTTCACTGGCTGAATCTGTTTGGGTCCTATGTTTGGGATCATAAAGAATATAGATCTAATTCTAAAGTTTGGCTGTCAAGTAATGAACGTAGATTGTTATGAATGTACTAGAAAATTTAGATGAAACTATTTTGTTCCAAGAATGAAGCATGTATCTGTGTTCGTAACTCTTTAAATGAGATGGAGTTACACATTTGTATTCTTTCCCACTTTAAAAAATAACATGATTTTGCTAGTTGCATCATAGGATTTTTGGTAACTTACTATAGAATATTATTTTCAGGCTCTTACTATCTTTAGCTATGAATACATTGGTAAATGCTCTCAGTTGCTTTACAGAATGAGAGCTATGCAACCCAAGCCTTATTTAACACCTAGTGTGCTATGAGCCATTTCATCTTAAATGGCTCTTAGTGCAAATAGTTCATGTGTAATGTACAATCACCACCTAGAGTTTATTGTAAAGCAGAGTATTGGCAGCTAGTTTTCTGATTTAGATTGTATTGCTGTTAGATACATATGAAAACATTTTCCTTCAATTTAGGTGTTTCCCACGATGAACTGCTTGAGTTAGCAAAATTTCATTTTGGTGACTCTTTGTGTTCACATAAAGGAGATATACCAGCTCTGCCTCCCTGCAAATTCACAGGAAGTGAGGTAGGGCAAGCCTCCTACCTAGAATTTCGCCTTTTGGGTATCTTGTGCTACATTTGCAAATGAGTGTACAAAATGTCCATCTTTCCAATAGGAATAAATGCTAGATGTCTGAATGGTAACACAGAAAAGGGAAGAGGATGGGCATACCGTCCCTCCTATTCCCTATTACTTAACTTCTTGTTTTTCTTTCCCAAAGAAGCAAGGTTTTAAAAGCACTGCTTTAATTTGGTCCTTTTATGCTTTTTGTTTGGTGGCATGTCTGCTTATAGACAGTAAGGTATATAAATAACCTTATAATTAAAAACTAAATTTTGACTTTCACATTGGGTTTACTCTTGGCTATATTCTGCTGCCACAGTATATTTGTGGAGTTAATGTTAAGAGCCAGAACTTGCAGGAAATCTGCACTGAATAGTTATAGCATTAAGTGTTGGCTCCTATGTAAAACAGTAGCAGTAGAAGTACAAAGATAAACCTATAATGTATTAGTTTAAATTTAGATAGAAAAATTTAGATTGACAATTAATTTTCTCCAGGGAAATAATGCAACCATTTTTGACTGTTGATTACCTGTAGTATTTCAGTTGGAAATCTGTTGGTGAAAGTAATTATTCCTTTACTCATGAAATTCTTCTAAACTAAATAGCATAACGAGGCCTGATAGTTTAAAAAACAAAAGAGAGCCATACTGTTTTAACTTCACAATTGTGGGACCAGTGAACTTATTTTTCTTGTTAATAAACATACCATATAGTAGTTATCTTAGTGAGAGCTGCTTTTTTTCTTTCTCTTTACTAGATTCGTGTGAGGGATGACAAGATGCCTCTGGCACATCTTGCAATAGCTGTTGAAGCTGTTGGTTGGGCACATCCAGATACCATCTGTCTCATGGTTGCAAACACACTGATTGGCAACTGGGATCGCTCTTTTGGAGGGGGAATGGTAAGTGATTTTGAAAGTAACTTTTCAGTAGAAGAATGAAATCTGTTGAAATTGTTCTGAGGAGGAGGGAGAATGTAAGAGGGGATAAATCTAAGATACACTGTAAATATCACAGTGTATCTCCCTGTACAACTATTACATGTGGAAGAGTTGTCATGTTTCTTAAATGTGAGGTTTTTTTTAAGTGGAAAGATGGAGATTTGTACTGTGACTTTTGACTTATAAATGGATCCTGGATTGCATCTGACTCAGAAAGGTCATCTTGCCACACAAGTTTATTGGGATAATTTAATTGGTAAAGTAAAGCAGAGGAATTAGTTACTAGTTACTGTGAAAATAACAGTTGCTAATGTAATAGTTAATAATACTTAGTATGACTGAAAAATTCCTTGGTTTTCATTAGTGTACACTAAAGAATTTAGGGGCATAAGTAGGCATGGTAGTGCATGCCTATAATCTCAGCTACCCAGGAGGTGGAAAGGAGAATCAACCTGAGACCCTGTGTCAGAAACAAAAACAACAAAAAAAGAAAAGGCTGCAGGGGTGGGTCGACTCACAAGGTAAGAGGACTTGCCTACTATGTGAAATCCTGGGTTCAAGCACTAATACCAATCAATTGCTAAAAAATGAATAAATAAATTAGGGGCAGCTTACTGTCAAACTGTTAAATAAAAAACGTATGAAGATGAAGCAAGCATAGTAAAATAACAGCTATTAAAGAAATTTGGGTCAAGGAAATTCTTTGTACTATTTTTACAACTAAGTCTGAAATTTAAAAATGCAAAGAATATAGGCTTCTGAAAGATTTCTCTAAAGTACATTTCATATAGATGTCTTAGGCTTCATGTGCAGTGTAATTTCAAATCTTTAAGCATATGTAATCAAGCGCCCACTAATGGGTTGGTAACAACAATGTAGTATTTTATAAGTAGGTGTAGCTATTACATTAATTGTAAGGGTTCACTGCTTTTACACTAATATTGGGCCAGATGAGCATAATAATCAGATTAATTGAATTTTAAGTTTACTGTTAAGCTGTTACTGCATAAAACTGAGTATTGGGTATTCTCTAGTTGCTATGTCTTGTTTTTTTTTTTTTTCCTGGTAGTTTGGACACATGTACCCACAATTCTCTTATACTATTGTCCTTACAGAATTTATCTAGCAAGCTGGCCCAGCTCACATGTCATGGCAATCTCTGCCACAGCTTCCAGTCTTTCAACACTTCCTATACAGACACAGGATTATGGGGACTCTATATGGTTTGTGAACCAGCCACAGTTGCAGACATGCTACATGTTGTTCAAAGAGAATGGTGAGACAATAACTACTTTAAACCTTGCCTGAGATTCGTATTTTAGGTTAATTTCTAATATAACTTTAGCTTTTAAAGCAGTACCAGTGGTTGGCCTAGATCATAGATGTTTCTTCTAAGCCTTACGTGAAGCTGGTTTATACTACAAAAAGTTCTCAGTCTTTGAGAAGCAGATTACTTCATAAAGAATATTCTAGAAGTTTAAAAGTCAACTAGAAAAGAAAATATTTCTAAGTTATCTAGCTTGGAAAACCAGAATTACAGAAGTGAATCTGAAGTTGCCAAAAGAAAACATGTTTAAAGACTAGTTAAGTCAGTAGACTGAGACAAAGGCTCACAGCTTCTTGAAGTTTTATTTAGCTCTATTTCCTTTCCTTGGCTATTTTTTTTCTTTTCTATTCCCACTATTCTTAACTGGCTTACCTCAATCTAGTCACCTAGGATGTAATTATTAATTTAATTACTGTATTTAAGTTCATCTGATTTTCTTGAGAAAGCAATGAATGACCCACTGACCTATCCCTGACCAAATGTCAAGATTGGTCAGTCTATTTTAAAGACATTGTGTCAAGCCTTTGCTAATAAGCAGTTACACATTTATGTAAATAATTTGTGAACAATTACCTGGAAAAGTGATATTAGCTCTTCCTTAGTTCTGAAATTAGTAATTTCAACTTTTTACTAAATCTCTTGTATTTTGTGATAAAATATGTAGAATATGTTATCTTCCCTTATGTCATTAACTGAAAAGATCATGTAACATTTTCCAACTATTTTACAATACCAAGTTTTCAAATATTTTTTAGGATGCGACTCTGTACAAGCGTCACTGAGAGTGAAGTTGAACGAGCCAAAAATCTTCTGAAAACAAACATGTTGTTGCAGCTTGATGGTAAGAATAAAGACCCAGGTGCTTGCCCAGCACGTGAGGCCTTTGGAGTTTGATCCCTAGCATCGCAAAAAAAAAAAAAAAAAAAAAAAAGAAGTTTAGGTTTTTACCACCTTCTATATGGTTGATCTATGTATTTCAATACTTACTCTTTAAACAGGATCAACTCCAATTTGTGAAGATATTGGCAGGCAGATGTTATGCTATAATAGAAGAATTCCCATCCCTGAGCTTGAAGCAAGAATTGATGTAAGTGGTACTATTGGGTCTTGTGTAAAAGGATCCTTGTTACAAAAGCTGAAAATTTGTTCCTTAAATGTTGCTCTTAGTTTAAAAATTCCCACTATTAGAACTGCCTTACTACCAGAAAGCTATGCATGATAACATCTTCCTTTTTTTTTAGGCTGTGAATGCTGACACAATTCGAGAAGTGTGTACCAAATACATTTATGGTAAAAGTCCAGCTGTTGCTGCTGTTGGTAAGCCTGGTTCTTCTATTTCCTGTGCAGAAGCTTGGCCATGTACTTTTATATTCAGCTTTAACTGTCTTCTTTCTAATCCATAGGTCCCATTGAGCAGCTACCAGATTTTCACCAGATTTGCAGCAATATGTGCTGGCATCATGATTAAAATACTTTTAATCAAATACATTTGTAAAACTAAGAGACCAGCAGGTTTTAAACTATCGAAGGAAAAAATAAAAATGTACTTGAAAATTTGAATTAAATATTGTCATACTTTCAGACTACCACCATGATTGTATAATGGTCAGCCTTTATGCTGAGAAACTGGGTTGGAAACACACTTTGAAATTATTAATGTATTTTGAAAATGAAACCTTGTATAGTATTTTCAGTTTTATTATAAAAAATGCACACATAACGAAGATTGTCATTTTTTGGCTCTACTTGCATTTAGCACTTGCTCTTGAGCAGCTTTCTTTGCTTTGACCATCTCAACAAGTTCCTAGAAGGGAGAAAGGTTTAAATTAAGAAGCTGCCACTTTAAAAACAGACATCCAGTGTTTGATATGAAACATAAATAATTCGCAAGTGGTAGAAGCCATGAGTTCGAACCCTAGTGGGGTTTGAACAGTGGGGGTGGGGTGGAGATAAATTGGATGAATATAAAATTAAACCTACTGTAAATACTAAGTTAACTGCCACAGGTACAAAGTTTCTAAGTTTGGTCATTTCTTTGTAATAATTTTGATCTCATAACTACTATGGCGTTAAAGTAAGCACTTATTTCCTAATTAGGAGACAAAATCAAAGTGCTAACTATGTAGCAAGTTGCAATTAAATGACAATGAAATCTATAAACTCTAAAAAAATCTACAACCTTGTATCGTTTCATGCAGTCCTTCTTTGTTCTGCCAGGAACTGCTTCTGCAATTTTTTCCCATCGTTCAGGTGTATTTACTGGGTACGTTTTCAAAGCTTGTTCCAAAAGCTTCTGTTCTTCTGTTGTCCAGGGGGTGAAGTCCATGCATGGACCTGTTAGGAAAAAATCTTACTTGAAAAGTCTGACTGATTGATAGAAAACTGTCTTAGAACCACTTTCCCAGACAAGTTAAGTGCCCACTCTAATATGTAATGTATTTTGAAAGCTTTGAGAGACAACATGTTTATATATATAAATAAATTGTGTCAGTGGAAGAAAAAATTCTTTCACATTCCAGAAAAATTAACTGTAACCCCATAGCCATCTCAAGAACCTTTTAAACCTGTTTAAAAGAAAGTAATAGAAAACACTTGCTTCATGATGCTGATTAACCTAATACTATAATCACCAGATTAAAAAATTTATACTATAGTTGGACTGTTGAGCTCAAAAACACAATTATAAGTCATTTAGAAGCTGGGCTTGGTGGTGCACTTCTGTAGTCCCAAGCATGCAGGAAGCTGAGGTAGCAGGGTCACTTAAGTCCACGATTCTGAGACTACCTAGTGCAACACAGTGACCCGGTCTCTAAAAGCAAAAGTCATTTAAGATTTCTGATTATTTGTTACAGGATATGGAAACGAGCTGCCTCACAGTTATAAAACCTTTTGCTAGGTAGGCCCCTGAAAAGCATCTCTATGTGATATTGGAAGAAATAAGCTTATAAAAAAATTAAGCCAAATGCTCAAGGTTTGAGTATATTTTATAATCTGAGATTAGAGTCAGTCTCTGACTACTGTTTGAGATTACATTCAGTGAGACTGAAACCCTGGACCGTCCTTTATTGGTCTAAAGCTCTCAGTATGCAGTGGCTCCTATCTGTAACCTCAGCTCTACAGGAAGTGTAGGAGGACTGTTGCCAGGCCAGCCATGACAAAAAAAACATGAGACCCTATTAGAAAATTAACCTAAAGCAAAAAGGGCTAGAGGTGTAGATAGAGCACCTGCCTAGCAAGTACAAGGCTCTGAGTTCAATCTCACTACTGTCTCCCCCAAAGATGGAAGTGAGATGCAATTATTTTGTTTTCCAATTATTCATAATACCAAAATAAAGTGAAAATTCCTATGAAAAATAACTACTCAAGCTGGCAGAGTGCAAATGGAAGAGCAATAAAAGCCCTAAGTTCAAGTTCAAGCGAGCCTAAGTACCACCAAAAAACCCAAAAAAACCTACTTAAAAAATAGTGCCAGGGTTGTGGATGTAGCTCAGTGGCATGCGACTGGGGGGGGTAGGGAGGGGGGGTCATTCTTCAGCACTGGAAAAACACCACTGTCACACCAAACACAAAGGTGTCAGCTTGTTTAATGGTTGAATTGAATGAGAAGCCTTCCATTATACAAGAGGTATAGGAAGTTACACCCAGATTTCACTCTTGCCCTCACAGGAGACTGAATGTGGGCACAAATATCAAGATCTGTCTCCAAAATGGAAAGAAGTCCCATAAGAAAGGGCTGAGATTAGTGTGCTAATATCTGAACATCATTATTATTTTGTGGAGGAGATAAAGGAACAGAAGAATGTGCCCTATCCTAGGTGTCCTAAAATTTCCACTTTCTTACCTTTATTAAAAGCCAAAATAATGCTTAGCTTAAACAAGTCATCCCAGATTTTAAGCCCAGAATTATATCCCTTACTCTAACATTATAAGCCTCTTTATTTTCAAGCTAACATTTTGGAATAATAAATCAGACTAATAATACAGGTAAAATGAAATGTTAGAAGACGGAGACAGCTTACATAGAATGAAGTCTGTTAGCTTATCAAAAAAATACTTGTAACTATGATCTGGTAAGCACATTTAAGATTAAGGAAAGGACTGGTGGACACAAGTGCATTTTCACAAAGCAAACTTTTCCAAACATTTTGTCATAATTTTATAACAACTTTATCACATCCCAATAAACACACTACTCACTGATCATTTCTACTCACGACTCTATTAATAAATTGATGTGATGACTCAATTATGGAACCTGATTTGTTTTTGAAAACACTGGTGCAGAGTAGTTAAACTAGCTGGAATTCCCAAGACTGACAGCACCCTAACAGTTTTTAACCTTTTATTTTGAAATACTTTCAGGAGAGTAAAACAATCCCTATATATACTCTACCTACATTGCTCAAATGTGAACATTTTATAGCATTTACTTTTTCTCTATATATAGACATACCATTTGACAGTAAGTTGCAGACACAAGATACCTCTTCTAAATAATGCAGTAAGGTTTTTCTTAAAAACAAGGACATTTTCAGAGCTGGAGGTGTTGTTCAAGTGGTAAAACACCTGCTTAGCAAGCAGGAGGCCCTGAGCTCAAACCCCCCAAAAAAAGGCAAAAAAAAAAAAAAGGGTGGTGGGGGGGACACCGACGACCTTGTCTTACATAATTATAGTACATCTTTTAAAATTAGAAAATTAACCTTAATGATAATTTAACTGTCTTTATAGTACCCTCCAATAGTGACACAGTATCTGTTGAACAAGCACAGCTCCTCCTCTAATGGAATCTGAATAGAAAAATTACAGTTCTGGAGTAATGGTTAGTTGAAGTAAATCTGTGACTTTCCTGAATGTTACTGCTTTAGGCCTTCCAGTAGTCTAACCTTTTTATTTTCCAATTATTCTGAACTTTGATCCTAGGTATCGTATACCTTCAAGTAAATTGGAATCATGAGTGAGTAGCATTTTCTACTTCTAGAAACAAAAACCACAAAAATTTACCTTCAAATCGTTCTGATGGTGTTGCGTTGTCTGATTGAGGTACCACTCCATGTTCTTTCTTAAATTTATCAAAAGCTTTTTTGTTTACATCATCTTTTTGATGAGGGTCTGAGAAATGAAAAAAAAAATGTTAAGATTAGTGGATCATCTCATTTAATCTTTTATGAAATTTCATAAAATAGTTGAAAATTTGTATCTAAGGTTAACAATTTCTTAAAACTAACTCACCAAGTTTCTGGAGACTCTTTGCTTTGCTAATAACATCTTTGGCAGTTCTTTTGACGCCAGAAGAAGAATGTATGTTCATGTAATTAGCAATAACTTCCCATCTACAGCAACCAATATAAAAGTTTAATACAAAGGAAAAACAAGAAACAACAAAAATCATTACACTTTTACTACAGAAGGGCTAGTTCTATAGAACTATAGAATGAGCTTTCAATTGGTATAGTTATGCTATTAATCTACATTACTACTGCTTGGACCATAGTTCATGTTTTTCATATGTTTAAATAAACTATAACCTTGGTTTTAAGTTTGAATAAAACCTGATAAATTCTACATACAGATGAACTGGAATAAGACCACACATTTGTATATACTGCCAATTTAACACATACTTCTTAAGAAGAGATCATTTTGAAACCACAGCCTTACTTTCCTCATCTATAGAATGAGGGAGGCTGGATCACAGTCTAAAGATTTTTTGAGATCTAAACCTAGACTTTGAAGTAAGCTCTGGTTTGAGGTAGAAAGCGTAAACAAAGAACTAGACTATGAAAGGGACACAAAACCTAATCTCTAGCACAAACCATGATGGAATAAGCCACTATTAATTGTCAAGACTTGTCTCATCATCTTCAGTTTCATGAGAAATTGATGAAGCATCTTGCTATGGGTATGTATTGCTGTAATGGATAAGACTAGCAGGTTCAGAATGCACTTTGCTTTTCACTGTGCTGCTAAGGCACAGAATTTAATAGAAAGCAATCTTTTTAGACTGAATCTTATCTCCACAAGGTTCTGCTTTAACCAATGCTGTCTACATTATCTTGAGGCTCCAGTGGGTGTTGAAAAGGTTCGTGAAAACTAGTACCTTGAATTCGTTCCAGCAGGGAAGAGATTCACAGCTTTAATTAGTAATTGCAGATCATCTTCTGACCAATTTTTACTGCCACTTCCACTTCCGCCAGTTGACTTTTCTGCATTCTTAGATGCTTGTCGCATCCGAGCCTCAGCTTCCTCTTTCTCTTTTCTAATTTGCTCATTTATTTCTTCTATCTACAGAAATATCACAGGTAGGTCGGGGCCTTAGAGCATCTTGGTACTCTAACATTCCCTTTCTGGCTAGGGATTTATGGGTCTCAGCTCTCAATGTCACCCTCACGCAATATTCTTCTCCCAGGCAAATTTGCAAACATGCGCATCAGCTTTTCCTCTACCTTACAAGCTGCACAGGTCTGCTTGAGGAACCAAGAGCCAGCCACAGCTTGGCTTGCCCAGTACTCACATCATGAGGTTTTTATAACACTTTGACATTAGTTGGTAAGTTGATGGTCTCTGGGTTATTTATACACAAGGCTACCCCATACACAAGTAACGGATAATCTCATTTATTCTTTACAAAAAGGTAAAGGTACAGGAAAATGACTTCTGTTTTATCTTGAAGTTCTACCCTCTACATTGTTCTTTCGAGTCTAACTTCAAATCTGTAAAAGAAAACTTTTATATGACTTCGATACTTCTGTCAACTGTTGTCTTTGACTCATTTCGCCTCTGCAAGTCTTTAGAACCAGTCCTCAATTCCTACAATTCTAAGTTTGGAAGGTTTTTCCTGATTCCCATCTCTCATAGTCCAGATCCTTATAATGAGATTATTATTACTGCTTACTTTATCTGATGCATCCTGCCTACCAATGCCAGATAATTAGCACAATACTGAAGTTCCTGCTAAAATATCTTGCAGTAATGGAAAGTGGTCATGAAACCACTTTTAAGTATTAAAAACCTACTTAATGTGGCTCTATTATTCCTAAGCAACTTAATTTCCTAGTATAATTTTCTGTCTATAACTATTTTATAGTTCATGCTGTTTCTTGACCTTCATTTTAACAATATTCTTTCCCCAAAGACTTGTTCAAACCTTTCGCTGAGCCTTTCCTGAGCCTTCAGATATGACACGACTCCTATCTATTGATAGCATTTACTGTGGGCCCTCCATCTTTTGGTCCTCAAGCTTCCCCCCCCCCCCCCATAGCAGCAATAGCATTAGGCATTAAGCATGTAGGATATATATACATATATGTTCTATTCCTGCCTGATTCTTCATCTACAAAATAAAAGGTATGTAGACTAGATACAACAAAGACCTCTCTTTTGGTTCTAAAGGTTGTCCTATGAATATATTCAGGAAATAACCAAAACAATTACTTGTTTAAACAATGATTTTGTAAAAATAAGATTAATGTGCTAGATACCACAAATTAAACATTATACATTTATTAAACCCAATTTAAACCAGTAGCACTTAATATAAACAAAACAGTGGGAGAAACAAAGAAAATTCACTCTTTGGACTTAGTAACCTAAATATTAGGTGGAGAAAGAAAGGTAAAATAATTAAATGCCAAATTTAAGTAGAAATGTGTTGTTTTATTACCTGTTTTTCCAGAGCAGCCTTTCCTACTTCTTTTGTAGATGATGTGAGCGTTTCATTTAAGCACTGTAAGCTAACAAAAAAAAGGGATGAGGGCTTAGGGTGTACCTCAATGGTAGAGTACTTTTCTAGCATGCACGAAGTCCTGGGCTGGATTCCCAAGCATCACAAGAAGAGGAAAACATCAAAAAACAGCGGTGGAGGGCTGGGGGAGGAGCACACACAGGAAACTTTGTACTGAACCCAAGAGAAAATTTCAATAGCAATTCCACAGACACACCTTGCTAGCTCAAGCCGATCACAAAGTTTTTCTACTTCTTCCATCATTTTAACTCGGTCTGCCTCATTGTCTGAAAAGTGATTCCAGGTCTAGAAGCACAAATACAAACACAGTCACCTTGTATCAATTGACACAGAAATTCGTCCAAATAAAGCAACACAATTACAAAGCATGAACTTCTCAAAAGATTCCTGATGTGAATGTACATCATGTCCTTGTTCTCATCACCAGGTGTATTCCCAGGATTCTCCCTGATGAGCTAGCAAAAAGCATTATACCAAGTGTCGTCAGGGGAGCAAAACAAAGAAAAGATGGTGCAAAATACCTCTGGATGTTATAAAGAATGGTTCCCCGGGAAGCACTTAAGGATCAAGAAATTCTGTATGAGGACACAAATTAAAACCCCCTTTTCAGCCTGCCTGTCCTATCTAGTATGTGCTAAATATGAAAATCTATCAGAAATTTTAAATGTGAGATTAAGCGAAGGGATTATAATACAGTATGCCATGGAACAGGAGGCATTGGTGAAAATTCTGATTACCTAAACATTATGCTCAGTATGGAGTAGCATATGATGTAAGTGGCTGTACAAGGTAACTGGAAAATTCTTTCTGTTCTTACTGTTGCTGACACGTCTCCCATTTCTCTTTTCTCTTTGCTTCCCAATCTATGTAATTCGGCTCTCACTAAAGTCCCAAAAATGCTTTTTTTTAAGTGCTGACACTTTCCCAGGCTTCTAAAAGCACTATGATTTTCTTCCCACATGTTTGGTCACTCCACTCCTCCAGCTTCTTTTCCTTTAGCAGTGCCAGTGTTTGCTAAGGTCCCATAATTCATCCTCCACCCTCTTAAAACTTTTGTCGAGGGTTATCTCATTTACTTGCATGGTTTCTAGTGCCATCAACATGTAGATAAGGGGACTAGCAGTGTGGCTCAAGAAGTGCCTGCCTAGCAAGCTCAAGGCCCTGAATTCAAACTCCAGGAACCCCCCCCAAAATAAATAAAATTAAAAAAAAATGTGGATGAATCTGTGATAATCCTGCTCTTGAACTCTAGACTTGTACACCCAGAACCGTTAACATTTGAGTATCTCAACAGGTTTAACATGCCCTAAATTAGACTCATCATTTCCCTTAGCCTTCTCCTTTTCTGTTTTCCTCTTTCAAAGTCTGCTGATGGGACCTGTTAAGTCCAACTGTGTTATTAATTGAAGATTTAGTGTAGCACATATTAAGACTATACATACTAGTGTTTAGTGCTCTCAGAAAAGTGGCATGAAAGACACCACCGTTTCATACATGGTAATAAGCATTTACATACTTGCTGGATTTAACTAAAATGGTATAGCACACAATATTCTCGGGGCAATCTCTATTATAGGTTGAAATTTCATAAATTTATTATTCATTGTTGTATAATAAGGAATACTTTTCTCTGACTTACCAGTTTAAGATATAAAATCATCTCTTTGGCAAAATTTTATTTTAAAACTTTTGGGGATTTTTGGTCAATACTTTAAGTGAAAATTGTAACAGCATGAAAACTATCAGTACTCATCCAAACAATATCCTTTTGCTTAAATAAAAACAAAAGCTGAATTTCTAAGAGAACCTTTACTAAGATAAAAATTAAATGATCTGGTTTCTCCAACAACTAAATAGCACTGGGAGAGAGAGAAGTAGTGGTAGGCAGGAAGCTTATTACAAAATTAAAGAGGGCTATAAAAGACTAACCAGAAGTCACAACACCTGAAGATTTGTACTGACTTTATTTGAATTCTAACCAGGTTGAATCAGCTATAAAAAGAGACTGAGATAATCAGGATACCTGAATATGTACTGGGTTTCAGAATACTAAACTTTTCGTTTGATAATGGTATGATAATTTTAAAAATTACCAGGGTTACTCACTGAAATATGTACACATGAAATTTAGAAAAAGTTAATTTGAAAACAAATATTTCAAGATAAAATGTGTGTATCTATTATATTTGCAGAGCATAAGAGGAAATCTTTCAAAGCTTAATCAGGAATCTGGTTTACTTTTGTCTAGTGTTTGTTCAGTGTGACATACCTTGCAAGAGTTTCGAAGTTTTTGCCTTTCCTTTTTAATGGCCTTTTTCTGGATATCTTTTTCCTTCTTTGCCAATAACGCTTGCTGTCTAACTTCCTCTTCTTCTTTCTCCTTAGCCAACCGAGCAGCTTCTAATTCAGCTTGCCTTTGCTTTAAAAATGGTGACAAAGCCACTTTAATATGAAAATTAAGACTTCTAAATGCTCTAAAATCTTATTAAAATGTAATTTTTAAATAAACTGAATTAGAAAATAAGTGACACGGCAACTTATTGAAGACCAAAGGCTGAACTGGGGAAGACAGCTGCTAAAGTTCAACAAATATTTATTAGAAAATGGAAAACATACCAGGTAAAGGAGACTTACACCTGTAATCCTACTCAGGAGGCAGAGATCAGGAAGATCAAGGTTAAAGGCCAGTCCAGGCAACAAAGGGAGACTATCTCAAAAATACCCAACAACAAAAAAAAATCTGGTGGAGTGGCTCAAGTGGTAAAGCACCTGTCTAGCAAGCATGAGGTCCCTGAGTTCAAATCCCAGTACCGCCAAAAAAAAAAAAAAAAAGAAAATACAAAACACATATTAGAAATAAGTATAGTACTAAATTCATTTACGTGGCATCACATTTTGCTCAGAAAGAATGTGCTGGTAAGGAAGATCTATCAATTGCATCAGTGTCTTCAGATTCACTTATGGTAGTAACCGAAAATTCTCTGCTTCCAGATTTAAAAAACAAAACAGATCTGAAGATTAAAAACATTTACAGTCCAACTTCATGAAATGTCATCTTACTTTTTCTTTAGCTTCTTGCTCCTTCCGTTTTGCTTCTGCTTTTGCTTTCTTTTCTGCTTCTTTCTTGGCCTTTTCTTCTTCCTTAAATTTTTTTATCCTAGGATCACAGCTATATGCATTGTCTATATCAAAAAAGAAAAAAAAGTTAATCTTCTGAATTTCTAACATTTAAAGAACTTTTAAAAACAGTACTTATGCTTACCAACTAATGTTCTTATTCTGTTCATTTCTTCTTTTTTTCTTTGTGCCCTTGTAGCTCTGTTCTGTTTTTCAATCCATTTCCTTTCATCACGACTATAAGACAGAAAATAATGGAAACAAACTAATGCTTACAAATGGTGTAAGTGGAAAATCTAGTATTTTATAAATTATATGCAAATAATGTCTTAGAAGGTCAAATACTATTCATTATATTAACATTAAAGGGTGATTCCATTTAGTATTAATTTTAATTAGTATTTTTGGGTATTTTTATCAAAAGAATTTCCCAACACACTTGGAGAAACTAACATAAGACCTAGATTAAGCAACCAAGAGAAGAATAATTTGATGTACTGACTTATATTGACAATTATATTCCTTGGCAACTTAAGCATATCTTAATCAATTACTGATGTAGCTCATTGTAGCTTAACTTGTGAGAAGAGATTTCAAAATACTACATAAAAATATTTATTACAGCCAAGCACAGTGCTGCATACCTATAATCCTAGTTCTTGGGAGGCTGAAGTAGGAGGATTGAGAAATCAAGGCTTATGCTACATAGCAAGAGCCCTGCCTCAAAAACTTAAAAAAAAAAAAAAAAAAAAAAGAATAAATAAAAATAACTTCTACAAGTTATTTAAAAAGTATATAAGAAAATATAGGTGGCATATTTTTACATCACAAATGCCAAAAAAGCAAATAAATATATTCCTATATCGATATGAATACATACCATTCAGCCTTTTCTTTTTCTTCTTCATCTAAATAAGAAAATTCTCTCCAAGAATCAAAATTATACCTAATTTGCATGGAAAATTAAGACAGAATAACTGAAAATTACTTTTGAAATGAAGTTAGATCACACAATTTTAAAAGCAGTAAAGGCAAGTAGACAAGTGTGTAAAATCAGACCCCTTCCCTCCCTTTTTATATTAAACCAACACTGTACTCAAGCTCTCAATGCCATCATGTTTTTCTAACAGAACATTTGGTATGAAATGTGAAATACATTCAGTACTCCTAAGTCAAAACCACACTTCCTTGCTCTCTCTTTGTAGGTTTCTCTCTTGCCTAGGATCTGTTGAAGTTTCCCTTGCCTTCACTTTTACTGGTCTGGCAAGTCTAAAGGTAATTCTAGTAATGGTTATTTTATTTCTGGTTTGTCCTCGGAACATAAAAGCAGCTGCAGCAGAACTAAATCTTAACAGTTTTTGCTACAGCAATTCTACATTTCTGTATTTATGAGGTATTTAATGGAAAACACAGTACATATAAAATGTGCTAGGCGCATGCCTGGAATTCCCAGCACTCAGGAGGCTAAGGCAGGAGGACCAAGAAGAGATCAAGGTCAGCCTGGGATACACAGGGAGACCCTGTCTGAAAAAAAAAAAAAAATATTAAGTAAGACGAAATGCACTTTTATTGAATTCAAATGATTGCTAATTTTATTTTTACTGCAACAGAGTTACTTGATATTTATCTCATCAATAGAAAACAAACTGAGGGCTTGGCGTGTGACTCACGTAGTAGAGTACATGCCTAGCAAACACAAGATTCTGAGTTCAAACCCAAGTACTGCCAAAAAACAAACAACAAAAAAGGAGGACAGAAAAAACAGTTGTAGAAGCCTAATTATTACAAGGAAGCTACACAGTGTTAGACTCATTCATTTCTGAACAGAGTGCTTTTGCTCAGTTTACCTGTCCCTCAACTTAGGAAAAATCAAGTACGTATTGCTTACCCTTTTTTAAAAAATGACAGCATTAAAAGTAGCATAGTCACTTACCAGAAAGAATAAAATGCATCTACATCTTCAAAGGATGAATTCATATCACCAAGTTTAGGGACATTTTTTTGATTTGACCACCTGAAATATTAAAGAAGAATTCAACTAAAAAATTTTACACATCAAACGCTTTCATGTTTTGGGTTTTCTACCTATCCCTGTACCTACCTCCCGTATGTGTTCTCCCCTTGTCATGTGACCCAACTCCAACAACATTGCTGTATTTGCCCCTCCAGAGGAACTAATATAGAAACCTTAAAGCGACAGAGGTCAGTAGGAGAAGGGGACCAGGAACCAGTGTAAAGATCAGTTAGAGATGAATCAACTTGGGTTGTAAGGCGTTTGTACATGAAAGCAATGCTACGAATCTCTCTGTATAGCTATTCTTAACTAGCAAAAATGTTTTGTCTTCCTTATTGTTTTATGTCTTCTCTTCAACAAAATTAGAGATGAGGGCAGAACAGGTTCTGCCTAGAAGTGAGGGGGGTTGGGGAAAGAGAACAGGGGTGGGGGGCAGGGGGGAGAAATGACCCATACAATGTACGCACATGTGAATAAAAGAATTAAAAAAAATTTGCACAAAAGCCAATCTACAAATGGTCAGCATTAGCATGTTAAACAATGCAGGTGTAATTAAGTGGGGATCAGGGTGAGTTGGGAGATGGTGAAAGACAGCCTTCTACCCACCAGGTTGTCTTCAGTTCCATAAAACACAACGATGCAGCAGATGCCAGATAGGCTAGGGAAAAATGGCAAGTAGCCTCTTCTTTAAGTTCACTTACTCCTGCTCCTGACAGTCAGCAAAGAAGCAAGCTACAGGCCCAGCCCTTCTAACAACTTTAATATTTACAGAGACAACAGGTTTCCACCTCGTCCACAGAGTCAGACTTCTACGCTCAGCACTTCATCCATTACCTTTGAAAAGTATCTGGAGGCTGCTTACTGACTCATGTTTTTTACTCTATTAAGTCACAGACACACACACACAAAACACTACTATGTTTTTATGCCATCTTTACTGCTAAAGTAAAACAAATATGAGAAAGGGCAGGGCAAATATAAGACTGAACCAAACTGCTAATCACAGTGGTTTGCAAAGTTGGCAGCTCCCAGATCACCTGGAAGCATTAAAACCTAGCACTATGCAAACACATTCAGTCAGAATCTCTTCAGGTGGAACTCCAGCATCGGAGGTTTTCAAGCTCTCTAATGTGCTGCCAAGGCATGCAACTGTGAGGGAATTTATCAGTACAGATGGAACCAAAACTATAAAATAATATTTATACTAAATACACTTAACGATGCATGCCTTGATTTCAAAGGATCAAAAGCTTTTCTCAGTTGATAATGAGACAGTGTTATCACTGATAAAAGGGAAGCAGAAGGAAAAGTAATAACAATTTCACACTATATAAAGTCAGATTTTATTTATTATTATTTTATATTTTTGAGACAGGGTCTTGCTATGTAACCAGGCAGGCTTTGAACTCTCAATCCTCCTGCCTCAGCCTGCTGAGTGCTGGGATTACAGATGTGCACCACTACTCCTGGCTTCTCCAAAGGAAATTTAAGAGAAAAACATCTCACAAACTGTAAAGGAATTTCTTTATGGAAAGGCAGAACTTCTGTGTAGTTCAAAATAAATGAGGATAGTAAGTTCACCAGTAAGGCTCAATACTTGGGGCTGATGGAGTGGCTCAAGTGATAAGAGTGCCTTTCTAGCAAGCATGAGGCCTTGAGTTCAAACCCCAGTGCCACCAGAAAAAAAAATACATATATTGTAAGGCTCAGTACTGCAGAAACGGAAGAAGAGGGAGAGCCTGTGGAAATGTTTTATAAACAAAACTACTATCAGAGGAAAACAGCAAAAACCTGAAAGAATATACAAAGCAAGTCAAGACAGCATTATGATCAAAAGGGAATGCTTCAACTCACCTGGAATTCCTTTCAAACACTGGGGAAAACACTTCAAAGAAATTGTCCTTTGCTTCACTTTTAGAAGGAACTGAGTTATCAAATGTAGGATCTACACTGTTAAATGCTCGTCTTTTCACTGGATCAGATAACATTTCATAAGCTGAAAAAAGAGGTAAGATTACACCACTGTGAATTTACCAATTTTTTTCTAGGAGCAAACAAATATTTGGACTGTGGATGTGGCTTTGTGGTAGAGAAAAGTTAATTTGTGTATTTTGAGGTGGAGAGAATTTAGTAACAACACCTCTAGCTATACTGGAGATAAGTATATTTAACTTCTTTATGTACTTCTGGTAGATAAGTAACAAAACAATTTTTAAATAGTAACTATTCAACAAACCAGATGACTTTAGGGAAGAAGAGCTAGAAAACGAATGTTAGATTCTAAAGTTATAAAAGGTGGAAGGATCTTAGGCTTCTTGAGAGTGAGCCAAAGCACAAAGAGGAAATATGAAGAGTGTGTGTGTGTAATTGATTAAAAAGTAACATCAAGCTAGGCATGGCGGTACACATTTGTAATCCCAGCCCTTCAGAGGCTGAGGCAGGAGGACTGCCAAATTCTAGGCCAGCCTGGGCTACATAGCAAGACCCTATCTCAACTACCCTACCCATAAAAAAAAGTAGCATCAACATTTTAAGGAAACATTTAGAAATGGTAGTTACGAGCAGGGTGTCAGTGACTCACAACTGTAATCCTAGCTACTCAGAGGAGGCAGAGATCAGGAGGACTGTAGTTTGAAGCCAGCCCTGGGCAAATAGTTTGCGAGACCCTGCCTTGAAAATACCCAAAACTTTAAAAAAGGACTGTCAGAATGGCTCAAGTGGTACAGCACCTGCTTAGCATGTTTGAAGCCCTGAGTTCAAACTCCAGTAACACCAAAAAAGAAAAAAAAGACAGTTACCTACAAAAATCTGCTTAATGAGGGTATGGCTTCTTAAATAGCAATAAATAATTGTGGAGAATGTACCATGACATAATCAACTCACTTATTATTTTTTGCAGTGCTGGGTAAACCTAGGGCCTTATACATGCTAAGAAAGTGCTTTTACCACTGAGTTACACCTCCACCCCCAACCAACTTAAACTAGCAGGCAATCTGAGGAACAGTTTGGTTTCCCAAAGCATGTGAAATGCCAAAAGACCTTATTTGTTCTCATTATTAAACATGCTACTTGGGAGGCAGAGATCAGGAGGCCAAGGTTCGAGGCCAGCCCAAGAAAACAGTTCGAGAGACCCTATCTCATAAATACATGACACAAAAAAGGGGCTGTCAGAATGGCTCAAGTGGTAGAGAGCTTACCTAGCAAGTGTGAGGGCCTGAATTCAAGGCCAGTGTGGGCCACATAATAAGGCCCTGCTATAAAAAATAATGCAAATTCTAATCAGTACAACTGGAGCGGGGACCAAAATTCTGCATTTCTAACAAAGCAGTAGGAGTTGATGCTGCTGGTTAAGGCCCAAGTTCAATTTCAAGTACTGCCTGGCAACTAATAAACATTAGTATGAGAAATTCCTGACTGTATTTTTTTTTACCTTTAGTTATACAAGTGAAGTAATCATTATCTCCTTCTTTTATTGGTTCTCCAGCTGCTTTCCGTTTGTCTGGGTGATGTTTTAAAACCATTGCTTTATCTGCAAAATAAATCAGATTCAACTGGTCACTTTAGGCATCAAAACTAAAAAAAAAAAAAAAAGAAAAAGGATGCGCTAAATATAGACCATCTTTAAAATCAAAATGCTAATTTTAACAACATTCTCCAAAGGTAAACTATCTACTTATTAAATGTGGAATTTACAAAGCAACTGAAAAGAGTATCTTAAAAATTAGTCAAAGTGCCAGCACCCACAGATGATTACTTAGTATTTGGTGTATTTTCACATAGGCATTATTTCCTTAAGTGTATTCCTTTAAAAATTTAGGTGTGCTGGCAATGGAGCTCAGTGACAGAGCTCATGCTCAAGGCCATGGGTTGATTCCTAGACTACCCCCCAAATGTATAATGATGTTATTTAAATAAATGTATATCCTGTTTTTTAAAAAATGTATCGTTTTCCTTTTTTTTTCTTTCTTTTTTGGATAAACTTCAAAATTTTCTTTTTAGTGACTAGTGGAGTATTTCAAGTGGATTTATCATAATTTAAGCATTTCTTAGATATTTAGATTGTTTCCAATTTTTGGCGGTACTGGGGTTTGAACTCAGGGCCTACACCTTGAGCCACTCCACCAGCCCTTTTCTGTGAAGGTTTTTTCGAGATAGGGTCTCATGAACTATATACCCGAGTTAGCTTCAAACCACGATCCTCCTGATCTCTATCTCCCGAGTAGCTAGGATTATAGGTGTGAGCCATCAGCACCCAGCTATTTCCAATTTTTCACTATTATAAATACCAATTGAGTTATTCTGAATAGACATATTTATCTGTATTAACTATCCTTGTTTTGTAGGATAACTTCACAGAAATAAAATTAGTGAATGAAAATGTAGTACTATTCCAAACACTATACTATTTCATCCTCCTATATGAACATCCTTTTCACCATAGCCTCACTAACACCGGAGCTAAATCTTTAAAATTTGTGATTATAATTATACTAGTACTCAACATTTTTTTATTGTTGTTTGTATCTTTCCTTTTTTATCCACAGGAGGGATTCTCTTGATTTTTCTTTCTAGTTTGTGTGACTCACTTTTTGGCTGGCTATTAATTTCCATTGAGCATTTAACATGTATGAGGCCTATTTACCTGAATAACCCTATGAGGAAAGCACTATTATTTTCTTCATTTCTCAGATGAGGGAAATGAGGCACAGAGAGGGTAAGCAATCAATCATTACAACCTGCTCAAAGTTCTGGCCAAATCAGGCTCTGATCCAGGCAAGTCACACTCCTCAACTGAGTGTATCTGATGTCTGTTGCTAATGTCCTCCCAAAGTGTTGGGTTTACACTTAGTTTTTGTTTTGTTTTTTTTTAACTCATTTTTATTTACATTTACCTAGCACTTCCTTTAGTACTTAGATGAATATTTTCTACATTCTACTTTCATGAATACTTTCTACACTTAAATTTAAAAAATCTCTTTAAATCTTTTCTGGAATTTAGTATGGTCAAGGAAGTATTTAAATTTATCAGTTTTAAAGACCCTAGCCTAATAATCTTTTCCTTTTCCACTGGCTTGTCATACTCCTTTATCAAAGTCAGTTTTATAAGGGCATGGTTTGGCTACATATTTTTGCCCAAGGATTACTTTCTAAATGAGCATGCCTCCTAGTACATCTGGGCAACTTTTAAAACTATGATAATTCTTGCATATCTTTCTTTTTGGTTTTCTAGGTAGATCCTACGTTATCCACAAATACTATATATCTTTCATTTTTCCAGTAGTAATCTTTTACTTCTTAATAAGACTAATAACATTAACTTCACAAAATGAATTTTTCCAAGTTTTATGTTTAGCATGCACTAGTGATTATTTCTTTGGTTTATTTAATTACATCTATTTTATCCAATTGAAATAAAATTTCCAGCACTGAATTTTAAAGAACAAAATACTCACATTTTAAGTATTCATTTCAATGAGTTGACAACTGTATACACTCATTGAACACTACAGTAACACCCAAGGAAAATAGAAGTCATTGTCATTACCCACAGAGTTTCCTTATTTTTTTTAGGTTACTCCCATCTCCTACCAACTGGACTTTTTTTTTTTTTTTTGGCAGTGCTGGAGTTTGAACTCAGGGCCTTACACATGCCTGGCAGGTGCTCTACCACTTGAACCACACCCCCAGCCCCGAGTAACCACTTTCTGACTTATGTCACCCCAGGTTACTTTTTCATGTTCTTGAGATTTATATAGATAAAACCTGTAATATGTCCTGGGTCTGGCTTCTTTTACTCAACGTCATTTTTGAGATTCATCCACATTTTTGTGTGTACTGGTAATTTGTTCTTTTTTTATTGCCACATAAGATCCACTGTATTAAAATATAATAATAGTTTGTGTTATCCATTTTCCTAATACTGAACATTTGGGTGGTTTCTGTTTATGGACATTCTGAAGGAGGTTGCTATGAACATTTTTGTGAAAATCTTTTTATAGGCACATTAAACTCATCATTTCTACCTATTTCCTATTCTGCAAGGGTTCAGAACTGTGACAGATACATGTGTTTTACTAAGGTCTAAGATTTTCCTTCTAATTATGTATGAGAGCCATTTCTTGGAGAAGAGGTGTCTTCAAATTCTAAGTGGTTCAAGTAAGAAAGGAATTTATTAAAGGTTGTCAGGCCACAGACTATCTGTAAGAATCAAACCATTAGGTCTGAGGGTCAAGAATCAAATTTTACTGGACAGCGCAATACCAAGAGTATCCCCCACTGTTGTTGGGTCCAATCACTGTACCCCACACTGCAGACCCTGAGCACCAGCTATAAACATTGCCATGCAGTCACAGTCAGAGAAAGCCTTAAGTTTCTCTGTGCAGTGTTCTTCCATTCTTGCCAGCAAATAGAAATTTGTACAGCACAGACTAACTTACATTGCCCTCCTTTGAATTTGAAGTGTGTGCTCAATTAGTGCAACCTAAGTCTATGCATATTCTCAACCTCAAGACATTAAATACTTTTAAAAAAATCAGGTGAGTTGTCTTCATAAAGAAAACAGTTTTTTTCTTTTACAGTTTCTGTCACATTCTGATTTATTCTTTAAGGAAATTTAGCATCTTTTTTTTTTTTTGAGGATGGGATACTGGGTTCCATTTAAGGGCCTTGTACTTGTTAGGTGAGCACGCTACCATTTAAGCCATGCTCCAGCCCTATTGCTTTAGTTATTTTTTCAGTGGGGCCTTGCATTTCTGCTTTGGCCAGCCTGGACCATGATCCTATTTATATTCATCACATCTAGCTTTTATTAGTTAAGATGGGATCTCTGGAACTTTTTGCCCAGGCTGGCTTCAATCCAAAATCCTCCTGCTCTCCTAGGTAGCTAGGATGACAAGTGTGAGTCACCGTGACCCACCTGTCTCTTTGTTCTTTCCATTTGAACCTTGGGAACATTCCTCAAGGTTGCCCTGGTTTTTCTATTTTCTTCTAATCGTCCACCAGACTTTGCAATTTTCAGTTCTGCTCATATTTTTAGTTTTGATGTAATCGCTCCACTTATTTCTTGCTAGTCTTCCTGTGCAGTGCCTACCTCACCGCAATACAGTGTGTTTTCATATCTCACTGTTGTGGGGGCAGATTATGAGAAGCCTATGAGAACGTGACATAAGCACAGCTGTGCCCAATGATCTACAGGCTGAGTTTGGCATGGCCCCAGCTACAGAAAGGGAGAAGGCAAAATGCAGCACAGCTGCTTTTCCTAAGTTGTTTACATTCAGAGAAATAGAGAGCAGGTTTCTTTTGTTACAATGTCATTTCCCTCCCAGAGAACTGTTGCTCCACCTCTGTGTTTACCACTGTATATAAAAGACTTGCGGAAGGAGGGCAGGAAGGTTTTGATGGGGGATCGATTGGTTGGCTGCTTGCAAGACGTGTAACCTATTGCCCAGGTGGTTTGTGAGGGGACTGCTGCTGAATGATGTAGCTGGCTGCTGCTGCTGCTTTAAGAGAGATTAAAGAAGACATGGGACAGAGCGAGTCTAAGGAAAGAGACTTTAAAGAACAGAAGAAAAACTTTAGAAATAAGGTTTTAATGAATAAAGTAAGGTTTTAAAGAACAAGGGAAAAGAAGTAAAGCAGAAGAGAATATTAGAGGAAAGAAATAACGAGGCTGTTGTGCATCTCCCAACTTTCTGCATGTCTTCTATGTTTTCTATTGCTTGTCCTTTCTGCATCTTTGGTCACCCTCAGTTAGGTTGGTAGAACAGGAGCTCATGAGAAAGCTCTTGAGACACTGTCAGCATGTAGTAGACCCTTAAATTTTCTCTTGAACCTCGGAGAGAGGCAATGGCTCAAATCTTTTTGAGGTTCAATTTTTTCAAAGGAGGTTCAATTTTTAGTCTCTTTTTTCTTACATTTATTTTTCTTCCTGGTCATTTTTAGTAACCTATGTATCTTAGAGGATCCTGCTGTCCTACTTATACACTGTGTGTGTGTGTGTTGTATGTAAGATGTTACCCAACTTTAAAATACAGGTTAAAGAGGATCTACTTAGAAACTTTACCTCAAAAACTGAAGGAAGGGGGGTTAGGGGAGAGGGAGGGGACAGAGGGCGGGGGGGGGGGAGAAATGACCCAAACAATGATGCACACATGAATGTAAGAATAAATAAAAAAAAATTGAAGGAAAAAAAAAAGGGCCTGGAGGTGTGGCTAAGTGGTAGAATGCCTGCCTATGAAGTAGGAGCCTCTGAGTTCAAAACCCAAATACTGCCAAAATAAATGACTAAATTAAAAAAAATAAAAGGCCTGGTGATGTAGCCCAGTGGTAGAGTGCTTGCCCAGAACCATAAATACACACAAGAAGTCTTTAAATATGACTTTTAACTTTTAAGAAGCTTGAAATAAAAGCTTTTAGTCTAAGGTATCACAAATACATTAAGATTATTAAATCTAGGAAAATTCAAATTATGAGATTATTTTCATGCAACCTATATGTACATTTTGTTAGTGTGTACTTTAAGACTAAAACTACATAAGTAATTTAAACACCACCAGTAGCATTCAAGTACTTCCTCTTAACTCATCAAGCAACTCTTCTAGCAATTTCTTTTCAGATTATAAAAAACCTTAATTGAATTCCAAATTTTCCTAATAACTATTCAAAATATATTTTTTTAAAATCTATTTTTGTGTGTAATAGGACATAAGAACCCAAAGGATCTCATGTGCTATTAGACTTACATTTCTGCCATGTTTGTGCTAATAATTGTAGATTTGCAAATACTAACTTTACTTTCTCACCTTTGGACTGGACTAGTCTTTGGATTAGGCAGAAAGCAGAAAGTAGCAACCATCTATTTTTAGTGGCAGAGGTGAAAGAATGATAATCTTCTTTTGAATAGATGTTTGGTAAAATATTTAACAAGGGTTGTGGAGAGTGAGTTATAATTTTTTTATGGTTAATAGTCTCTGTACAGGTGTTGCAAAACTGTTCAATAAAGAATAGTTAAAAGTGAGTTTCTATCATGTTAATAAAGAGTAGACTTAAAAGAAGAAACAGAATTCCTTCAACTTAAACAATTTCCAGTTTTAAATAACTTCTAATTTTTTGACAAATTTATATGCTTCATGACATTTTTGGTATTTGTTATTCTTTCTTAAAGACTGCAGATGCTTTCTCATGGCAAATGGATTTTTCTGGAACGTATGTGTATTATAATGACCATATGCATTAACAAACTTTATCTAAAATCATGCCAGCCTTTTAAAAAATGTAGCACTAGGTCTAAAATCATCACTTTGTTAAAAAATACTTCCTGTGACATTCCTAAATATAAGCATTAATGGGAAAAATTTTGAACTCATCTACTATATGAAGGCTCCACTAGTACTTTCCAACATCAGTTCTTTAGCCACGTTCATCCAAGTGTAACACTTTCTCTTCTTGACTCCCTATTCCTTTTCCAAATGGCCACAATCTTACCTCCTCTGACCTCAATATCCATTCTCTACAGAGGAAGGCAGAACATTCTCCTAAGATAAAACACAGAAGACTAATCGCGTTCATCTTTTTCATTAAACTTCACTAAGTAGGTGAACTGAGTGTGTAAGGAAATAGGTCCACAGGAATGTAAAGGAGAGGACATTAGGCTCATTAAAGAGTGGTATGCTATAAGGCGTATGAAGACTGCGTTCCCAACATTTCCCTCTCTCCATTTTTAACCGTGTCAACGCAAATAACAAGAAAGCATTAGAAAACTCTTTCTTGGGCAGCAAAAAGGATGATACCAACAAAGGTATGAACTAAAACCACAGATTAATAAAAAAAAAAAAACAAAGTATCAAGTCAGAGCTTTCACTAAATACAGCTTCCCATACTTCTAAAGAAAGGTAAAATATTTTTTAGTAGCTTGTCACTGGGAGAGTGTTCTTCATCCTATCTGCATCATTCTCTCACTCTTACACACACACACACACTCACACACCCCACCCCTCCGATTTCTTCCTAATGAGAAAGTCCACGCACAAAACTTTTTTTTCTGGTTTTGAAGGCAAAGGTGATTGTGGCCTTACACTGTTATAACAGATGCTGTTACATGGAAAGGTATGGCTACATACTATGATTTTCAAAAGAATAACATTTACTATATTAAATATTCAAATTATTTCAAAGTAACTTAAGAACTTACGAGCTGCTTTGATCTGTCTCTGTGTGGCTTTGTATCTTACATGGCCAAGTCCAAGAACTGCATAATGATCTTGGTTCTGGTAAATACACAAAAAAGAGTCAAGTTTGAATTGAAGCAATATATCCCAACTCCTTATATTCTGGTACCCTAACACAATGTTTTCCCAAGGGATACTTCCACAATAGGAGTCCAGTAAGAGGCTCTGTATAAAATGGGCTCTGTGGTCATAAGTTAGGGAAATGTGAACTATCGTACAGCCTTCGTGATGATTTCTATGCATGTAAGCTAATAAAAACTGAGAAGTCCCTCAATGAAAAAACAAAAACCAAGCAGAGACTTGTAAAACCCAGCATTACAAAAGAATTTGTTCTTAACAGCTGTTAATATTCTATACCCACCCAAGAACATTTCAGCACTGACGTGAGAATTACAATAGCCACAGTAGATTGAGTCACTGGGCAATGAAAACATAGAACTAGAAACCATGTGGAGTAAAGGTAGGTTGAGTGAAAACAGAGAAATTGAGAGATGAAGCTTCTCAGGACAGGAAGTACTTTCATTTCTGCTTTAGTTAACATCCTATCAAATTTACAAGCTGAGGTAGCAACCAGAGTGAGGGCTCCTTACAGAAGTGTGCATTCTGTTTTGGATAATGAGGCCAGCTATTAACATGAAGAGGTACCTATCAGTACTAACACTTAATGTTAACGGACTTAATTCACCCATCAAAAGGCACCACTTGACAAAATGGATTAAAAAGGAAGATCCAACAATTTGTTGCTTCCAGGAGACCCATCTCACCAAGAGAAATAAGCACAGGCTTAGTATGAAAGGCTGGAAGATTTACCAAGCCAATGGCCCCCGAAAACAGGCAGGAGTAGCAATACTTATCTCTGACAAAGTAGACTTCAAACCTACATTGATCAAACGAGATAAAGAAGGACATTCTATACTAATAAAAGGGGATATAGACCAAAAGGAAATAATAATCATCAATCTGTATGCACCCAATGTCAACGCACCCAATTTCATCAAACATACCCTGAAAGACCTAAAAGCATATATGAACGCCAACACAGTGGTTGTGGGAGACTTTAACACCCCATTATCACCAATAGATAGGTCATCCAAACAAAAAATCAATAAAGATATCCAAGATCTAAAATATACAATAGATCACATGGACCTAGTTGATGTCTACAGAACATTTCATCCAACCTATACACAATATACATTCTTCTCAGCAGCCCATGGAACCTTCTCCAAAATGATCATATCCTAGGGCACAAAGCAAGTCTCAGCAAATATAAGAAATTGAAAATTATACCGTGCATACTATCTGATCACAATGCAGTAGAAGTAGAACTCAACAACAAAAATAAAGACAAAAAACATGCAAACAGCTGGAAACTAAATAACTCACTACTTAATGAACAATGGATCATCGATGAAATAAAAGAGGAAATTAAAAAGTTCCTGGAACTCAATGAAAATGAAAACACAACCTACCAGAACCTATGGGGACACAGCAAAAGCAGTCCTGAAAGTTTATAGCCATGAGTGCATATATTAAAAAGACTGAAAGATCCCAAATCAATGACCTAATGAGACATCTCAAACTCCTAGAAAAACAAGAACAAGCAAATCCCAAAACAAATAGAAGGAGAGAAATAAAAATAAGAGCTGAAATCAACAAAATAGAAACCAAAAAAACCATACAAATACTTAATGAAACAAAAAGCTGGTTCTTTGAAAAAATAAACAAGATCGATAGACCCCTGGCAAACCTGACTAAAATGAGGAGAGAAAAAATCCAAATTAGTAGAATCAGGAATGCTAAAGGGGAGATAACAACAAACACCATGGAAGTCCAGGAAATCATCAGAGGCTACTTTGAGAACCTATATTCAAATAAATTCGAAAATCTTGAAGAAATGGACAGATTTCTAGAAACATATGATCTTCCAAAACTGAACCAAGAGGAAATTAATCACCTGAATAGATCTATAACACAAAATGAAATTGAAGCAGCAATCAAGAGTCTCCCCAAAAAGAAAAGTCCAGGACCTGATGGATTCTCTGCTGAATTCTATCAGACCTTTAAAGAAGAACTGATACCAACCCTCCTTAAACTGTTCCACGAAATAGAAAGGGAAGGAAAACTGCCAAACACCTTTTATGAAGCCAGTATTACACTTATCCCAAAACCAGGCAAAGACACCACCTCCAAAAAGGAGAACTATAGGCCAATCTCCTTAATGAACATTGATGCAAAAATCCTCAACAAAATAATGGCAAACTGAATTCAACAACACATCAAAAAGAATATTCACCACGACCAAGTAGGCTTCATCCCAGGGATGCAGGGGTGGTTCAACATACGAAAATCAATAAACGTAATAAACCACATCAACAGAAGCAAAGACAAAAACCACTTGATCATCTCAATAGATGCAGAAAAAGCCTTTGATAAGATCCAACACCATTTCATGATAAAAGCTCTAAGAAAACTAGGAATAGAAGGAAAGTACCTCAACATTATAAAGGGTATATACGAAAAACCTACTGCCAGTATTATAATTAACGGAGAAAACTGAAACCATTCCCTCTAAAATCAGGAACCAGACAAGGATGCCCACTATCTCCACTCCTATTCAACATAGTACTGGAATTCCTAGCCAGAGCAATTAGGCAAGAAGGAGGAATAAAAGGAATACAAATAGGTAAAGAAACTGTCAAAATATCCCTACTTGCAGACGACATGATCCTATACCTTAAAGACCCAAAAAACTCTACTCAGAAGCTTCTAGACATCATCAATAACTACAGCAAGGTAGCAGGATATAAAATCAACATAGAAAAATCATTAGCATTTCTATACACTAATAATGAACAAACTGAGAAAGAATATATGAAAACAATTCCATTTACAATAGCCTCAAAAAAAATCAAATACCTAGGTATAAACCTAACAAAAGACGTGAAAGACCTCTACAAGGAAAACTATACACTTCTGAAGAAAGAGATTGAGGAAGACTATACAAAGTGGAGAGATCTCCCACGCTCATGGATTGGTATAATCAACATATTAAAAATGTCTATACTCCCAAAAGTAATCTACATGTTTAATGCAATTCCCATCAAAATTCCAATGACATTAATTAAAGAGATTGAAAAATCTACTGTTAAATTTATATGGAAACACAAGAGGCCACGAATAGCCAAGGCAATACTGGCACAAAAACAGACATGAAGACCAGTGGAACAGAATAGGGGACCCAGATATGAAGCCACACAACTATAACTAACTTGTCTTTGACAAAGGAGCTAAAAATATATGATGGAGAAATAGCAACCTCTTCAACAAAAACTGCTGGGAAAACTGGTTAGCAGTCTGCAAAAAACTGAAACTAGATCCATGTATATCACCCTATACCAAGATTAACTCAAAATGGATCAAGGATCTTAATATCAGACCACAAACTCTAAAGTTGATACAGGAAAGAGTAGGAAATACTCTGGAGTTAGTAGGTATAGGTAAGAACTTTCTCAACAACACCCCAGCAGCACAGCAACTAAGAGATAGCATAGATAAATGGGACATCATAAAACTAAAAAGCTTCTGTTCATCAGAAGAAATGGTCTCTAAACTGAAGAGAACTCCCACAGAGTGGGAGAAAATATCTGCCAGCTACACATCAGACAAAGGACTGATAACCAGAATATATAGGGAACTTAAAAAACTAAATTCTCCCAAAACTAATGAACCAATAAAGAAATGGGCAAGTGAACTAAACAGAACTTTCTCAAAAGAAGAAATTCAAATGGCCAAAAAAACACATGAAAAAATGCTCACCATCTCTAGCAATAAAGGAAATGCAAATTAAAACCACACTAAGATTCCACCTCACCCCTGTTAAAATAGCCATGATTAGCAACACCACGAACAACAGGTGTTGGCGAGGATTCGGGGGAAAAAGGAACTGTCTTACACTGTTGGTGGGAATGTAAACTAGCACAACCACTCTGGAAGCTACTTAAAAAGCTAAACATTGATCTACCATTTGATCCAGCAATACCACTCTTGGGGATATACCCAAAAGACTGTGACACAGATTACTCCAGAGGCACCTGCACACCCATGTTTATTGCAGCTCTATTGACAATAGCCAAGTTATAGAAACAGCCAAGATGCCCCACCACTGATGAATGGATTAAGAAAATGTGGTATCTATACACAATCGAATTCTATGCAGCCATGAAGAAGAACGAAATGTTATCATTTGCCAGTAAATGGATGGAATTGGAGAACATCATTCTGAGTGAGGTTAGCCTGGCCCCAAAGACCAAAAATCGTATGTTCTCCCTCATATGCAGATCAAGGGCAAACACAACAAGGGGATTGGACTTTGAGCACATGATAAAAGCGAGAGCACACTAGGGAGGGGTGAGGATAGGTAAGACACCTAAAAAATTAGCTAGCATTTGTTGCCCTTAACGCAGAGAAACTAAAAGCAGATATCTTAAAAGCAACTGAGGCCAATAGGGAAAGGGGACCAGGAACTACAGAAAAGGTTAGTTCAAGAAGAATTAACCTAGAAGGTAACACCCACGCACAGGAAATCAATGTGAGTCAACTCCCTGTATAGCTATCCTTATCTCAACCAGCAAAAACCCTTGTCCCTTCCTATTATTGCTTATATTCTCTCATCAACAAAATTAGAGATAAGGGCAAAATAGTTTCTGCTGGGTATTGGGGGGGGGGAGAGGGAGGGGGTGTAGTGGATGGTAAGGGAGGGGGTGGGGGCATGGGGGAGAAATGACCCAAGCCTTGTATGCACATATGAATAATAAAACAATAAAAAAAAAGGCAAAACATGAAGAGGAAGAGGAGGTAAGGGCATTCAGCATGCGAGTTAAAAAAGTTGAACTCAGGGTTACAAACATCCCATGGATGGGCTTCTTTATTATGCATGGCAATCACACTGTGTTCCAGGCTGTTCATTTTTCTGCTCCTAAAGCTGTTTCTTTCAAACCTCTGAAAGGTGGGTACACCTTGCCCACCTGCTAGCTGACAGCCCTGCCTCCTGCTTCACTAAGAAATTAAAACTATCCAAATTTCATCAAGCTAGATGCATTGTAATGTGTACAATTTTTGTATGTCATTATACCTCAATGAAAACTTAACATATCAAAAATTACCTGTTCAAATGCCAGAATCTCTCTATCAGCCTATTGCATCTGCACAGTCAGTTCTTCCCTCCTTTCCCAATTGACAAAGATAAGGAATTACTCCATACTTCTCTACATTCTGAAATCCATCCTAAAGCTTCTCCCTAATTTCAACTGGATAAAAGATGCTGTTATTTCTCATCCGAGAAAACCCTCCCAAGAACACCTTTGTAGTCACAGCTCCAGAGTTCTGCCAGAGTTCTTTTTTTTTTTTTTTTTGCTGTACTGGAGTTTGAACTCAAGGCTTCACACTTGCTAGGCAGGTGCTGTACCACTTGAGCCAAACCCCCAAGGACAGGGTGGCAAATTTTTTGGGGGGAGGGAAATACTGGCATTTTAACTCAGGGCTTTGTACTTGCTAAGTAGATGCCCCTTTACTTGAGTCATGCCCCCAGCCTTAAACTTCTTGAGTGTGCTGCCCACACCATGTTCTTATCTCCTCACAGCCGTATCAACCCACTCCAATTTGATTCTGCTGCATATGTTCCATTCTTACCCCACATGTTGAGAGAATTTTTATGGTGATACTGGGATTTGTACTCAAGGCCTAAGCTTGCTAGGCAGGCACTCTATGGCTTGAGTCACAAGTGTTCTACCTCTGAGTTACTCATCCAGCCAAGAGACTTTTCTTCAGTATCAGTCTCTTGCCCTCTCTTGACTTCTACTTCCAGTAGCAATACAGCAGACTGCTCTTGAAATGTCTTCCTGATGTTTTTGTGAATCCATTCTCCACTTGAACTCTTCCCACCTTTCTGTAGCCACTTTCAGTCACTTTTACTGGTTTCTAGATGACCTTTAAAGGTCAGTCTTGGGTTTGTTTTTCTCTCTCACTTTGATCCTAGGGGATCTCATCCAAACAGGTACAGCCGTACGGTATTCTGCACATGCTGAAGACTCCCCAGCCAACTTTAGCACAGTCCTCTCCTCTGCATGTCAGAAGCACAGAGCACCTCCTTCTTTCTAACCTGGCCTAGCACCCTTTGCCTTGGTCACCCAAGTGAGGCACACCTCACTGAAGATACTGCACTCTTGCTCACTTGCTTTTCTCCCTGCTAGGCACATTCTCCCCCACTCTTCAAACTAGATAAACAGGTGATGACACTGCTCTCACATCTCTACTTTTATTCACTGTTGTTTCCCCCAAAATTCTTAAAAATGATCTGTGCTTTAAACTCTAATGGCTTCCCACTGACTACTACTCCATGCTCCTTGCCTTCATTCAGTTTCTTCTTCCTGCCTCTGCACAACTCTCTGCATGGAAAGCTATTCTCTCTCTGATCTGTGCATATTATTCAGGTCTTATTTTAAATATCAGCTCACAGGCCTTCTCTATCTACTCAATCCAAGGCAGTCACCCAGACGCTCGATCACATCACATCCCGCTAGTCTAATTCTTTGCCCAGCACTTACTGGCCACATGTTCTGAACTACTTGCTCACTGTCAGAGTGCTTACTGTAATATAGGCTATGCTGGAGCAGTGATGTTGTCTTGTTCAGTATTACATCCTCAGCCCCAGGAACAGTGTTTGGCATGTAGGAGGTGCTTGATCCACACTGAGGAGATAATGAACTGGGTAAGTGAGGATATCCTATTACCTTGCTCTGATTTCATCTATTTCTTTCTATACCTAAGACTGTCTCCACTCTTTCTTCTTTCTCTTATAAATCTCAACATTCCCCAAGTCTATCTTCTCTTGACCACTGGCTCACCTCAAATTCCTCATTTACAATCCAGTTATAAGTATTTTGTATTCACACCTCTCCTTCGTCTTATCACTCCTCGAACCACTGTCATTTCTTTTGTTCCCAATCTCTTTACTAAAACAATTTTCAATGAAGACACCCAAATTTCTTGTTTGCCAAATCCACTGGTTTTTCATCATTTTTCAAATTACAGGAAACTGTTTCTCTGCAACAGTTTTTCATCCTTTGAAACTTTGTCCTAGAAGAGTATAGGTATTTCTAGAAGAGTATAGATGCATGTTCAGTAAACCACTGTCAAGCTAGTAAACTTCTTGTTCTTTGTTTTCTACTTCTTTCTTCCATCTTAGTACCCTTTCCTCTTTCTTCTCTTCCTATCCCTTAAATATTCATTCTCCTCACTGTTCTGTCCTTTTCTTCTGAAACTGCTGACAGGAAGAATCAGCTTTGTGCTCACTGTTCTTCTAAGTGCTTTATTCATATGCCTTACCTCATTTAATCCTCGAAACAACCTACAAGAGGGGAACTATTTATTTTTTTTGAGACAGGGTGTCACTATGTAGATCAGATTGGACTTGAACTCATGACCCTCCTGTCCAAGCCTCCCAACTGCTGGGATTATACACAAACCTGGCCCAGGAACTCTTATCATTCACTATTTGTTTAGCATAACATGCACCAAGCACTAAGATTTTTTTTTTAAGTAGTACTTGGATTTGAATTCAGGGCCAGGCAGGCACTCTTCCACTCGAGTCATGCCCCCAGCCCTTTTTTCACTTTAGTTCTTTTTTGGATAGGGTCTCGTGCTTTTTGGGCAGCTATGGACTGTGATCCTCTACCTACACTTTCTGAGTAGCTAGGATTTAAAGGTATGATCCACCATGTCTGACCTACCAAGGTGTTTTATACACATCATTTCTCCTCCCTAAAATCCTTTCAGCTATTAACAATCTCATTGTACCAATAAGGAAAATGAGATACTGAAACATCCCGTAACTTTCTCAAAGTCCCTGTCCACCACATGGCAGTCAGATTTCAGATCAAGCACTCTAATTCCACGGTATGCACATATACAATACCTATTTATCTACATTCTTCTTCATGTCTGATGTCATTCACTTCTCAGTCTCAACTATCACCATGTGCCAATGACTTCAAGATGTCTCTGGCTCTAATCTCGAGTCACAGACCAATTTCTAACCATCTACGGACAGTTTTGCCAATATGGTACTAGCACTTCAGTTTTGACATAGCCAGTCTTTGCTCCCTACAAAGTTCTTTATCCTGCATCCCAATCAATGTTGGTTACCAACAATGCAGGTCACTCAAGTCAGAATGTTGAGAGGCTTTCGGAAAACCTCCCTGTCAATTCTTCTGCTACCCCTTAAGCCTCTCTCTACCCTCTTCCTCAAAATTCAGCCACAAATTTGATTCATGTCTCCACAGGCTTGGATTGGTGCACTGGCCCTCCAGGTCTGCCTCCCACCCCACTTTCAAGCAATTTTCTGTACTTCCAGGAGAACTATTTTTCTAAAATTAGCTTAGGCTTCCTACTGTCCTCAAAATATTTAGTTCATTCTTCAGCACAGCATAAAAAAAGACACATCAGAGTTTGGTTCAGTCTGTTTCAGGCCTAATTTCTCACAACTGCCCCTCATTTACCTCACTCTACTCATCTTTAACCCATAAGAGACAGTACCTATTCTATGATGTCTCTGCCCATCTAGTTCTTCTGCACAGAACACCTTTTCTCCCTCTTCTGCTTCATTAACTGCCACTCATCCTTATTATCTTATTGTGAAATATTCCTGGATTTCTCCAGCTGAGATAGTATCCTATGACTAGTGCTATCCAGAGACGGCTTAACAATAATAAACAGGTGTTCAATTATGCTTACCTTGTTGAACTGCCTTAAAACGTGGTTTATTAATGGAAAACTGATGGTAATATTGCTTATGTCTAAATGCTTAGATAAAGCAAAAGGATCTGGATATTAAGTACCTTCCAGTCTTTGGGATCAAGTGTTTTCAGCATGGGAAACTCCTCTAACTGCAATTCTTCATCTTCTGATTCCTCTGATAACTCTTTCTTATCCTCCAGTTCCTGAAAAGAGGCAGAAGCATTTCTGTTTCTCCTCTTAATGAAAGCTTCAAACCATCTTCCTACAGGTTCAACTTGACAAAGTGCAGAGGCTGTGATAGAAAACATTAACAGAAACTTCAATGTATTCCACTGGATTGCCCAGGATACATTTGTTTCAAGGCAACAAGCTTTCTTAGGAAGATCAAAACAATGATACTATCAGAATATAATTTTAAAACCACTATGAAAATAATTGCAGTCATCCAGTTTACATAAATGTTAGCAAGAAATTATTCTAACATTTACAAATTATTTCATCAGTTCATTGACAAATTAAAAAATTCAGAAACGTCAACAGCAAATCAATGTTTCTGGAAATATGTGAGGAAGGTGACAAACAGGAAAAAAGTGTTATAAAGTGCTTTTCTTTTAAACAATAGTAATAAAGCAATAAAGAATGATAAAATGTCACCAAGAGCTAGCCTTGAAAAAAAAAATCCAAACTCAATTCAAACTACATTAATTGTTAAACTCTTGAATTTAAATGGTTCCCAGTTAGCTTAAGGATTCACTAGCACTGACTTGTTCTGAAAGACAATTTTTCAAGCAGATAATGGGATTTACTCCAACAGGTGTGCAGGAGCGGAACAAGCTGTGACTCTAGACCAAAAGCTTTGGGGTTTAGTCTAGGTCTGACAATGTCTTGAAATGATTCAGAGAGGTCTTCAACTGTAAGATAAGAACAATATCTAACTCAGTTCCTAAAGACTGAACCAGAAAGCATAAAAGCACTTTGAGAATTACAAACTTATGCAAAAAGTTAAGGCTTTATTTCTGGGAAGTGGGGGTAAATCACTGTCTAGCTGCTTATTAGTAATTCAAAAATAGTAATTTCAGTCGGGAAAAAGTGAACTCTTAATTTTAATTCCAAATTCCTTAAAAAAAAAAAATCAAAAAACCATTTGGATACTGAGTAACTTGGATCAAAGTTTTTCCTTGTATCGGAAGAGCAGTTTTTCAAAAAAAGCAATTTACTTTTCACGCTTTAGTTGGATAGATTTACGATGTCCTCCAACTTACACAGGAGAGGATTCAGATCCAGAGAAGTATCACCTCTAGTGTGGGTGTGGCTTTTAAAAACTGCCTTTCAAGCCAACTTGTATAATTACAAAGAGACACAAACATGCAACACGTGCCACGGGACACATTCAGAATCACACTCAACAAGCGTCTATATAAGTGATTATGGGATTTCATGTAGATCACCGAGACGGGAGACTTTAAGTGCTGTCCAGTGCTAATAAATCTAAGAATCTACGGCAGGATGTAGTTTCACTTGTAATGTCTGCCTTTCAAAGTCTACGCCAACCTTTCCAGTAGCACGGGCAAGGGTCTTTTTAATACTAAGCACAAGGGGCAGTGTCTGAACTCTGCCACTTGGAATGAATACAAGGCCTGAGAATACCAGAGGCCGAGGAAAGCGTTTACTAGAGCGTTAACGCGGCTTCCAGGCACGTGCGGTGCTCGCTGCGGTCAGTCTCTTCGCCCTAGGCAAGGAGGTGCTTACGGGACTCTCTTTATGGGCCACTGGAGGGTTCAGTCCCAAACCGCTCTGCCCGATCCATGAGTCAGCAGCCCAGGGTGCAGAACGAAGACGCCCCCCACCCTATCTTCCAATCTAGGGTCGGGTTACTTTGTGGGAAGAAGCTAAAGGGCACTCGTCATGGCACCACAAGTCCCGGAGCTCGTGGCTGCGGTCACGGGTGGAGAGATCCTGGGGCTGCGAGGCACAGGACTGAGGCAGGAGCCTGAGGCGGGCGGGCACCTACCAGAGGTCAGCGCGTGGGTGATGGCGGTGCACTGGCCGTCCGCGGCGCTAGGCAGGAGCAGCATTGTGGCGCTAGGGCTAGACCTGCGGGCGCGTCGGCTCTCGGACCAGGCGAAGGTCCCTCAGCGTCCCCTCCAGCTCTACCTCCCGGTCCAAGCCTCGCGCCCAAGCTATACGACGCACGAGAACCGGCGCATGGAGACTACCAGTAAGCACTTCCGGGATGGGATTTCGTGCTGCGTGCGCCGATACCATCCGCGCCAACGTGTGCGGCACCCTGGTTCCGTCTCTGTTTCTGATTCGGCTGGAGAGCAAGGCATACGAAGGAATGGTTCCTAGACTAATCAGTCCCCGGTGAAAGGAATTATTTTCTTCCCTGAATGCAATACATAGAAAACAAAAGCTGCTCAGGAGGGTGAGGCCCTGGGTTAATACCCGGCACACAAAAGTAAAATCATTTCCCTTTATATTTTTAATTCCTGCTACTAATTTATACATTAGTCTAATTTTTCTAGTAGCTCTACTTGTATAAGTAAGAGTCGGGTAGGAACTAATATTGATAATGGTTAGTATAGCATATATATCCATAATTACTTATGTATAACTATGGTGCATTGTGTTTACATTAATAATAATGATAGCTAACATTTGTCGTGCTATTAGTTTACCTACGTTATCTCTTTTAATACTCATTTAAATAAGAAAACACTCTTTCAAGGCCTGCAATACTTTTATCATGCTCTATCAGGTGAATTTTTCTTTCAAGATATTTTCGGTTACAGGTCTCTGAGGATTAATTGTTTAATGTACAGTGAAGTTAACTGTATTCTTATGAATAAGCTTCCTTCTAGAATTGAGGTCAAAAGCAAAAGAAAACCCATGCATGAAGTATCTCTCCCAACAGCAGTATCTGGAATAGGTTGAGTAAAATGGACTTGAGACACTATTTATTAAAGACACTTAGAATTAGCAAATTATTTTCTAGGGATTAAATTTTCACTGTTAAAAACACTGAATTGGCCTGTATATCTACTGCATGACAAAACTGTCACTTCAAATTTGGCATTATAAAAATGGAACTAATCATCTCCCCAAAACCTCTTTCTGACCCTTTATTAATGCAGCCATTGTTAAAATTATTCAAGGTGCAAACATTCTAAACACATTTTTTCTCACACCTCCTCCCGTCTACTCTAACCATCACATCAACTATAATATGAAATTTACTATCTTCATCATTTCTAGTGTACATACAGTTCAGTAGAGTTGTATATTCACATTGTTGTACAATCTCCAGCACTCTTTTAATCTTGTAAAACTGAAACTCTCTTTACTTTGAGTAATAACCCTTTCCTTCTCCCAGCCCCAGGCAACCACTCTTCTACTTCTTTTTTTCCTATTTATTATCTGCATGAATTTGATGAGGTACTTCATATAAGTAGAAGCATGTAGTATTTGTGTTTTTGTGACTTACTCACTAGTATAATTTCCTCATGGTGCAAATATTGTACACATATCAATATTTCTTTCCTTTGTAAGGATGAATAATATTTTATTGTATGCACAAACCACATTTTTCTTACCCACTGTAGATGCACAGTGGGCTGCTTCCACCTTTGGCCTATTGTGAATAAGGCAGCTATGGACATGAGTGTACAAGTATCTCTTTGAGATCCTGTTTTCAACTATTTGGGGTATATACCCATAAGTGAATTGGTAGATCACACAGTGATTGTTTTTATTTTTTTGAGGACCCACCACACTTTTCCACTGCCATTGAACCATTTTACATTCCTACCAACGAGGCACAAAGATTCCGTTTTTCCACATCCTCACCAAACTGACTTTTTAAAAAATAATCATTTTAATGGGTATGAGCTACTTTTGATTTACATTTCTCAATCAACAATGTTGAACTTCATCTTCCCATGTGTTTGTTGGCCATTTGTTATCTTCTTTGAAAAAATACACAAGTTCTTTGCCTATCTTCTCTTCTGTTTTTTCTTTGTCCGTGTTAAACATCAGATTGTTTTTGTTGTTCTTTGTATATTTTGTATATTAATTCCTTATTTTCCAGTTAGGCGCTCTCCCACGTGAGCCACACCTCCATCCCCTGAGGTAAAGGGAAAATTAAATTCAGAGATTAAAGAAGTTACACTAGACTGCAGAGTAAACCCATGACTAAATCAGGATTTAGAGTCAGGGACTGGGCCAGGGCAGGTCTTGAAATGCATTACTCGGGGACCGTAAAAGACAGAAAATGGGGAAGGGTCAGGCGGACCAACGTTCCTCCTGATTGGTCATCTCCCTACAGCACCACCAAGCCACAAGCATTTTCTTCAGGATTTTTTGGCCCCTTGAGCGCACCGCAAATGAGCGCCGACGCCGGCTCTACTTCCGGTGGGGAAGGGAAAGGAAAGGCGCCACCGGAAGCTAAGAAGGTGCTGTGTAATCACTAAGAGCAGAGGCTCAGTGGTCTGCTACAATGCCGGATTACCTCGGTGCCGATCAGCGGAAAACCAAAGAGGATGAGAAGGACGACAAGCCCATCCGAGGTCAGTTGATGGTTCTAAGAAGAGCTGGACGCCAGCCGGCTCAGGGCTCCGTTTCTTCTGACCCTCGTCAGGATGTAGTCGCGGGCGGCATTCTCGGCCCTGCGCTCTTTCCCCTCTTCCCCTCTCTCTTCCCTTTCCCTCTCCCCTCTTTCTCCCTTGCTCTTACTTGCTCTCCTGATCCCTCCCTCCTTCCCCCCAAGTTCTTTATTGATCTGCTCTGCTGCTGATCGTACTTTTATTCATTCTTGTCTTAATGAGTTTTGCAGCCTAACTGGGCTTTCAAAAGTTCCCTTTCCTGTTGATGGTGGGTTAACTGATCCCTCCTCCAAGTGTAACAAGTTGGTGCTATCAATATGTAGCCAGAATCTTGAGACATCATTTTCTTTAAAACAACATTTATTTGACTGCATAATACCTTCAAAAGGTTCAAAACTCAAGAGTTAGATACATTTGAAAAGTCTCTCCTTGCCCCAGTCTCCAAACTTCTTGGTGGAGACAACCATTTTGTATGTCTTTCTAGACACTGCCTAGACATGTACAAGCGAGTCTGCTTATATAGGTATATGTATACATATTTTACATAAAGGTAGCATGCTGTACATACTTCAGCATCTTGCTTTTTAAAAATCTTTATTTTAGAGAGTTCTTATCATTATACAGTGCTTGTCTCCGTGCATAGTGTGCCATTTAATAGGTGTACAATAAACATTGAATCATCGATGAACATTTAGACATTTCCAGTCTGTCACAGTTACAAAGTGCCTTGTTCATATAACTTACCACACGAAGTTACAAGGTAAATTCTAGAAGAGGAGTAGTAACGTTGATATTGCTAAGTTACTGTCTACAGAGATTATGCCAGTTGGTGTGTTTTTACTTACAATGCATGAACTAGATGTACCATTTGAGGACATGTTTTCTTCCTAGTAGCTCTTTTTGTAGTCTCATCTTTGTTACTTTCATTTTGTTCCTTACAAGCTATTTTAACATGTTGTTATGGTGTTTTTTTTAATGGCTTGCTTTTCCCTTACTTAACAATTTTAACCTCTTTTAGTGCTCTTTCTTCACCATTTATACCCTCCTCCCAAAGAAAGAGTGTTTGTCTGTCTTCATCCCACTCTACTCTTTCTCTTAAAAGTAGTTGAGGACATTGAAAATCTCAGAGGTACTCTACCTGTTAGAGAATGTTATTCACAGAAATTTAGTATTTTATCTGTTTATAGAGATCTATGTATTTCCCTGAATATATTATTCTATAAAAGTATTAATAAGTTTATTTCTTAAACACAGTTATGAATAACGTATATAGAATTTTTCATATTTCTTCATCAGTATCTTATTTGATCTTTACAGAATCACTGTGAAGGTAAAACTAGTATTATCCCAGGTTTATAGATGATAAAATTAATGCTCAGGGAGATTAAATGGTTTTTCCAAGGTTACCTGGCAAGTACATGACTTTTTTTTCGGACTACTTCATAAGTTATTTCGTTCGCAAACCCCTTGTTCTTTTGGCGCCTAGTCTTTGCTCTGTGGCATCATTTTGATTGTTGTTAGCAATTATACTGATGATCTTTGTTTATCTCATCACTGAGCCTTAAGTGATTGTTATTAGATTCTGTTGTTAAACAAACCTTCTTTACTTGTTTTATTTATTTATTTATTTTTGGTGGGGTTTTGAACTCTGGGGTTTCATGCTTGCAAAGCAGGTTCTGTACTGCTTGAGGCGCACCTCCTTCCATTTCGCTCTGGTTATTTTGGAGATGGAGTCTGGATATCTATTTGACTGAGCTGGCCTGGAACCTCAATCCTTCCTTTTTTTTGTTTTAGAGGATGTAATACTGATTTTGCCCTTTCTCCTCTGGGACTTTGTCAGTTACCACCTCCATTGTTTGTTTTCCTGTGAAATTTTCTCTGTTTATTCCTATAAATATGCTAAAAACACTTGAAATATGCCTAAGAAAACTCATTTTTTTTGACAGTACTAGGATTTGGACTCTGGACTGTGCACTTGTTAGGCAGGCACTCTACTCCTTTATGCATGGTTCCAGTGCTTTTTGCTTTAGCTGTTTTTTGTTTAGTTTTTTTCCCTGGGACTGCCCTGGACCCAGATCCCCCTAGTTGTAGTTTCCTATGTAGCTGGAATACCACCACGCCTAGCTTATTGGTTGAGATGGGGTCTTGTTAACTCTTTGCCCAGGCTAGCCTCCAACTCATGATCTTCCTGAATACTACCTCCTGAGTAGCCAGCTTTTGGCTTTCGGAACCTGGCTAACTTCACTTAAGATGATGTTCTCCGAAATGTTATCATTAGCTGGTAAATGGATGGAATTGGAGAACATCATTCTGAGTGAGGTTAGCCTGGCCCAAAAGACCAAAAATTGTCTGTTCTACCTCATATGTGGACATTAGATTAAGGGCAAACACAACAAGGGGATTGGACTTTGAGCACATGATAAAAGCAAGAGCACACAAGGGAGGGGTGAGGATAGGTAAGACACTTAAAAAATTAGCTAGCATATGTTGCCCTTAACGCAGAGAAACTAAAGCAGATACCTTAAAAGCAACTGAGGCCAATAGGAAAAGGGGACCAGGAACTAGAGAAAAGGTTAGATCAAAAAGAATTAACCTAGAAGGCAACACACACAGGAAATCAATGTGAGTCAATGCCCTGTATAGCTATCCTTATCTCAACCAGCAAAAACCCTTGTTCCTTCCTATTATTGCTTATACTCTCTCTTCAAAAAAATTAGAGATAAGGGCAAAATAGTTTCTGCCAGGTATTGAGGGAGTGGGTGGTAAGGGAGGGGGTGGGGGCAAAGGGGAGAAATGACCCAAGCCTTGTATGCACATATGAATAATAAAACAATTAAAAAAAAAGATGATGTTCTCTAGTTCCACCCATTTACTTGTGAATGACAAAATTTCATCCTTTGTGACTGAGTAAAATTCCATTGTGTATAAATACCACATTTTCTTGGTCCATTCGTTGGTTGTGGGGCATCTTGGCTGTTTCCATAGCTTGGCTGTTTTAAATAGTGCTACAATAAACATGGGTGTGCAGGGGCTTTGGTAATAACTTGAGTCACATTCCTTCGGGTATATCCCTAGAAGTGGTATTGCTGGATCATATGGCAGATATATGTTTAGTTTTTCTTCGTAATGGTTTCCATAGTGGTTGTACTAGCTTACATTCCCACCAGCAGTGTATGAGGGTTACCTTTTCCCCCACATCACCAGCAATTGTTTTTGGTGGTGTTCTTGATGATAGCCATTCTAACGGGTGAGATGGGATCTTAGTGTGGTTTTGATTTTCATTTCCTTTATGGTCAGGGATGGTGATCATTTTTTCATGTGTTTTTTGGCCATTTGGATTTCTTCCTTAGAAAAAGTTCTGTGTAGTTCATTTGCCCACTTCTTTATTGGTTCACTGATTTTTGGGGAGTTTAGTTTTTTGAGCTCTGTGTATATTCTGGTTATCAGTCCTTTGTCTGATGTAAAGCTAGCAGATATTTTCTCCCACTCTGTATTGTTCTCTTCAATTTAGAGACCATTTCTTTTGTTGTGCAGAAGCTTTTTAATTTCATGTAGTCCCATTTGTCCATCCTTTCCCTTAGTTGCTTGACTGATGGAGTTCCTTGCCTATTCCTATAGTTTCCAGGATACTCCCTGCTCTTTCGTGTACTAACTGCAAGGTTTCAGGTCTGCTATTAAGCTCCTTAATCCACTTTGAGTTGATACTAGTATAGGGTGACAGGCATGGATCTAGTTTCGTTTTCTGCAGGTAGATAGCCACTTTTTCCCAGCACCATTTGTTGAAGAGGCTGTCTTTTCTCCATTGTATGTTTTCGGTGCCTTTGTTAAAAATAAGGAGGACATAGCTGTGTGGATTCATATCCAGGTCCTCTTTTCTGTTCCACTGGTCTTCATATCTGTTTTGTGCCAGTACCATGCTATTTTTCATTGCTGTGGCTCTGTAGTATAGTTTGAAATCAGGTATTGTGATACCTCCAGCATTGCTCTTTTTGCTCAATGCCTTGGCTGTTTGCAGTCTTTTGTGTTTCCAAATGAACTTTAGGGTAGATTTTTCAATCTCTCACTTTATAGGCTTATTAAGGAATAAATAATGCATTATATCTCTAATAACAGTGCACCATACAGTAAATATTTCAATAAATGGCAGTTGTTATTTTGCCCACTGCATCTTCCTTTATTACTTATTAAGCTTTAGCTTGCCTTCATGTCTCTTACTGAACACTTCTGTTTGTCCTCCCTTTGAAAGCTGCTTCTCTTTCCTTCATATAATGTTTTCATGTGACTTCTTTTTTCGAGCTCAGGGCTTCACACTTGCCAGGCAGTCGCTCTATCACATGAGCCACTCCACTAGCTTCATGTGTTGTTTTTTTTTTTCCTAAAGTTTTGATTTTGGTGATTTCATTCATTCTTATCTTGTACTACCTCCTCTCAAATGTGATTCTCTGATAATTTTTTTGATTTTATGCTGGCACCTGAATGTAGCATCAGATTTCTCTCTGCCTTTTAGATTGCACATTGGGATATACTGTTAGGGAGTCCCTAAAACTATCTTCAGATTCAGTACAGTTGGCCTTGTGATTATGATTTATTATAGCAAAAAAATGCAAAACAAAATCAATAAAAACAAAAGGTATAAGGGACATTGGGGTGAAGAAGACAAGGTTTGTCTTCTGGTGGAGTCACACAGGATGCTTCTAATTTTCCTAGTAACAACTTGTGACAACATGTGTATAGTGTTACCAACCAGGGGAGTGTGTTAGAGACTCTGCCTGGTGTTTTATTTAGGGCTGGTCATGTAGGCAGCCTTTGCCAAGCACATATCAAAACTCTAGACTCTCAGAAAGAAAGCAGGTGTTTTGTATAAATCATGTGCTTTGTGCACTCAGTGAACTACTAATATTATCCATTCTAGAAATGGTGGAAACCCTCCCCAAATCCACATTTTCAGACATCAACCAAGGGCAAACCTTGTATGTAGGTCTTTTCAAACGAGAACAGTTGTGCTTTGTTTACTCTTCTGCACAGGTAGTAATACAACATGCTGCGGAAGAAAATTGAGATGGAAGCTGGGTATTTTCCTTTGCTACCAGTTTCTGTCATGAGTTCTCTGTTCTGTTAGAAAGTGCCACCTTCCATCGAGATGCCCAGGTACAAAGCCTGGGCATCATGTTTGATTGTTCTCTTCCTCAGCTCCTCGATTCATTCAGTTGGCATACACTGCAGATTTTTCCTCTGAGGACTTTTTATCCAAATTTTTCTTTCCATTTTTGTTGGCACCATCCTACAGGAGGTTCTTGTGACCTCCAACTGGCCTCATATATCATTCAGTCTGTTCCTTAGCTAATTCTTTCTAAGGTGCAGTTCCTATAATGTCCAGATGTGCTGTTGCCCCTACTAATTCATTCTGGAACTCATGAAATACCTTTCCAGGGCTCCAAACCTCCAACTGCCCAATTTTTCTGCAAGTATACTATATTTCACCTAACTAAACTGATGTAGTTGCTGTTATCTAAGCATGCTTTTTCTTCTACCATTCTTTTTTTTAAAGCTACCCAGCCCTGTGAAAATAGCTTATCATTCCAAATTGAAAAAAAAATATCCTGTTTTGGGGGTTGGGAGTGAGACTGGGGTTTGAACTCTGGGCTTCTTCCTTGCAAAGTAGGCACTCTACCACTTGAGCCACACTTACAGTCCATTTTGCTCTGGTTATTTTGAAGATGGGGTCATCCAAACTATTTGCTCAGGCTGGCTTTGAACTACCATCCTTCCAGTCTCAGCCTCCCAAGTAGCTAGGATTACAGGTGTGAGCTGCTGGCACTGGTAACAAAAATATATTCTTTAAAATACACAATTGTTTTTTGATATTCATTGTAGGTATGTTCTACAAAGTCCCTACAAATACTAAACTGTTGCTCCTAAGAGAAGGAATAGATGGTAGATAGATAGACAGATAGATCTTACAGATCCTAATCTTTTTGTGCACATGGTACTGGAGATTGAACTCAGGGCTTTAGGCTTGCTAGACAGGTGCTCTCCCACTTGAGCCATGCACCCAGACCTTTTAGCTCTTAGTTACTTAGGGGATAGGGTCTCAATTTATGCCCAGCTGCCTTCGACCACTATTCTGACCCTCCTATTGATGCTTTCCGAGTAATTTGGATGAGAGACGCTTGCAACCATACCTAGCTTTTTATTGGTTCTGCTGGGGTCTCATGTACTGGCCTGGAGTGTCAATCTTAACCTTCCAAGTAGCTAGGATTACAGGTACGAGCCACAGTGCTCAGCCAGATCCCTATCTTCAAACAACTCATCCTCATACATAGATGTCTTTTCTTTATTTTACAAAAGAGTAAACAGTTGGAAGTATTGAGTGACTTGCCTGAGGCTACCCCACTAACAGATTTCAGGGTTGGGATCCAACCCTGTTCAACTGGTGGGTGAGCTTCATGGGCAATACTTCAGTACCCCAACATTTCTGTCATCTGGTCATTTCTGAAACAAGAGGGCACTATGTATGTTTGAAAATAACCACAAAAGCATGTGACTATTGATTTGGGGATTGCAATTAAATTTTAGTTACTAGGCAGATTCACAGATGCAGAATCCACCATTGAAGAGGATTGACTATTAATCACTTGAAATCCCAATAACCACGGTTAACATTCAGGTGAACACAAGTAAGTCTCACCTCCACATTTATTTTAAAGGATTTTTGCATAGAAACAAATATGCACATTCTGTATTTTTGTTAACCTGCCTGTTTCATTTACTAGTACAAGCACTGCACTGAATTATCACTTTAATGGTTGCATTGTATGTCATTGTTTGAATATAGTATATTCAACCAAGATCCTTAATAGATGTGTTTAAAGTATATAAAACATGTCACGTATACAATGTGTTTTATTCCCCTCCCCCAATTAAATAAAAGTTCCTTAAATCTATGTTGTATATATCATCATAATCTTCCTCAATTTTTGGCAATTAAAGCAGTTCAAATTGAACAGATAAATAGATCAGTTTCCATTTCTTATTGAATCTCATGTATTTCTCTTCTGTTAGCTCTGGATGAGGGGGATATTGCCTTGCTGAAAACTTACGTAAGTCCTTTATACAACTACAAAATGTAGATGTTTTATGTTAAAACAAAACTGTTTTGGTTTTGCCTTTACATACTAATTAGAAGAGAACGTTAGTAGTTCATAGTAATCTTCACTGAAAAAAGGTACTTACCTAAAATTTCTATCTAGACTAGATCAGAGAGTAAGTATTCAGCATGTCTAAACTTAAACATTACATTTATACTATTTCTAATTTAAGGATGGTATTATATTGCAAAATATTTGAAATAATTTACACAAATGTTTACTGTATTTTAAATGTATATAACTGAATTAGATCTGAAATGGAAAGTTCGTATGCATAGAAATCAGTCTTATTTTCATTTCTTACCTTGCATGCTGGTGGATTGGCTGGGGGGAAATTATTGGCTTAGGAATACTTCTGAAAAATGATACATTCCCTTCTTTTCACTTCACAGACTTTGGAAATGTAAAGCTATTAAGATTCTAAATGTTAAGTTTAAAATCTGTTTAATAAATTGTTGAAATGCTGATGTTCTAATTAAACTGATCTTCACTTAGGGTCAAAGCACTTACTCTAGGCAGATCAAGCAGGTTGAGGATGACATTCAACAACTTCTTAAAAAAATTAATGAGCTCACGGGTATGCATTTTTTTATTTGCATTTCCTCTCTTTAAATGATGTGCCAATTAAAGTTTAAATACAAATTTTGCTTCTTTGTGAATTACAGATTAAAAAGATTATCTTTTCTAATCTGTTAAGAAATTGGAGGGTATTTAGTAATCTCTTTCATTGCTTTTTTACAACTAGGTTTAATTCTTATGCAATTAATAAGCATAATCATCCTCTGAGGAATGTGAATACATGAATAATAAAATACAAAAAAAAATCATCCTCTAAGAAAGTAATGTTTCTATTGGATAAAGCCTACTTCAGTAAGCTCCAATAAATCACAATAATTATAAGTTCAGTAATTGAATAAAAATATGATTTCACATAGTATTGCTAAAGTAAGTGGGCCATTGCCTAATAGTTGGAAATTTTCTTGGGAACTTGAGTGGTAAAACTCTCTATATTTGACCTATATGAAAATGTTTTTTTGATTTGATAATTGCTTTAGGGCAGTGTTTTTCAACTGTGTTGATTTTGCCCCCCCCAGGATTTGGCAAGGTCTAGAGGTGTCATGATTCTCCTGACTTGAGGAGGGGGTACTAGTGACATCTAGTGGCTAGAGACCAGGGATGCCGCTAAACGTCCAAAAATATATCAGACAATCCTTGTAAGAGTTTCATCCTAAAATGTCAGAGGTGCTGTGGTTGAGAAAGCTTGCTTTTAATGCAGTAGTACTGCATTTCAGTGAATTCTGTTCTGTTTCTCTCCATAGGTATTAAAGAGTCTGACACTGGCCTGGCACCACCAGCACTCTGGGATTTGGCTGCAGATAAGCAAACTCTCCAGAGTGAACAACCTTTGCAGGTTGCAAGGTATGCAGTTTATTTTTATCTGTATTTCCAAGCACTTTTTAGAGTTTCAGGAATAATGCAATAATTTATAAAGAACTTTTGTTCAGATTTCACATAAATAAAGCTTTAGGAATCTGGAGTTAAAATTTTGTTCCTTAATTAAAAAATACATGAAATCATAATCATGTAAATTATACAAATGATAAAGGTACGGAACAAGTATGAAAACATCCCTTTTCATTCTTGCTCTCCCAATTGCCTTTCTCAAACATAACTACTGAAAATACTTTGGTTCTCTTTTTTTTGCGGGGTAGTGGGTGGTACGGGGGTTTGAACTCAGGTTTCACACTTGCTAGGCAGGCACTCTTATCACTTGAGCCACTCCGCCAGCTCTTTTTTGTGTTGGGTATTTTCAAGATAGGGTCTTGTGAACTGTTTGCTAGGCTGACTTTGAACCGAAATCATCCTGATCTCTGCCTCCTAAGTAACTAGGATTGCAGGCGTGAGCCACTAGTGCTTGGCTAGTTTGGTCCCCTTAATCTGCTTTTTGTGTATCTTCATGTTTATATCTGTACTCAGAGAAGCAGGCTTATTTGATATAACTACATGAGTTGGAAATCTTTCATTGTATTTAATATAGGATTATGTCTTTATTTTCTTTTCTCTCTTTAAAAAAACTACATAATCTGTAGATGTAAGTTTTTTTCAATTTCTGTCATACACAGAGCTATAGTGAACATTCATATTAACTATTTCTTTGTTGTACATGCATACATTTCCATATGGTAGTTTACTAGAAGTGATTATGTAATCAAAGGTATTTATAATTTTGAAAATTTGTGAAAACAAGTAGTTTCCATGTTGTAGCATGTATATAATCACTTATTTTTATGACCAATTAATATTCCAGTCTTATTTCTCTCTATTGATACTCTCTTTTTGGTGAAACATTGTTCTCATTCTTCTCATTAATTCTTAGACATGGCTTCCTTTAGTTCTTTGATATTGATTTCATTGAGTAAGACTGAGCTGAGCTTCCTGAGGCACAGTTTCTGTTGACTACTTTTTTTCCCTATGTATGGTCTATAATTGCCTGTTTCTTTTGATGTATCATATTTTTTGTTGAAACCAGGGCATTTTAATGTGTCATCTATGGAAATCAGATTTTTTCCTTTCCCTAGTTTATTATTGTTAGTGCTTGTTGTTATTTTTTAAGTTTTTTGTTCAGCGTTTTGGTAGTTCAACTGAGTTAAATAGTTGTGGCTGGTAGAGCTGTCACACAGAGTGAGCTCTGAGTCAGGTAAGATAATGACAGACTCTGAAAATGGAGCTAGCTGCAGGACAGGTCAAATAGTTGACCGTTCTTTGGGGATTTGGCTTCTGAGAGCTCTAAACACATTCTACCTGTTTTGTAGCTGTGAGGCTGCTAGTTTTTTAGCACTGTGATTGTGAGGCTGGTGGCTTTTAAGTCTACTACACAGCTAGGGAGAGGAGGAAGAGTTAAAAGCACAACAAGATTCTTGTTACTAAGATTCAGCCATTTTTCTTGAATGAACATTCCTTATATTGTTGTAGTCCTTTAGGTTTTTTTTGTTTTCAATTTTGTTTTTTTTGCGGTATTGGAGTTTGAACTCAGGGCTTTGTGCTTTACTACTTGAGCTACTTTGCCAGTGCATTTTGCTTTGGTTATTATTTTTTGTTTTGTTTTATTTTTGGTGGCACTGGGGTTTGAACTCAGGTCCTCACACTTGCTACGCAGGTGCTCTTACCACTCGAGCCACTCTGCCAGCCTGCTTTGGTTATTTTTGAGAAGGATCTTGCTTTTTGCCCAGGCCAGCCTGGACTATGATTCTCCTATTTTATATTTTCTTCAATGGCTGAGATGACAGACACATCCCTCACGTCCAGCTTTTATTGGTTGAGATAAAGTCTCGTAAATTTTTTTGTTCCAGGCTAGTCTGAACCACGATCCTCTGATCTCAGCCTCCCTTGTAGCCAGGATGACAGGCACACAACACCATACATAGCTATTGGTTAAGATGGGGTCTTGTGAACTTTTTTGCCCAGGCTGGTCTCAGACTGAGATCCTACTGATCTCAGCCTCCCAAGTAGCTAGAATTACAATTGTGAGCCACCATGCCTGGCTCCTTTAGTTAATTTCTAGAGTTCTGAAAATGTTGATTTTGACTGTTTATGCCAGTGCTCTTGTTGCTTTTAAGGAGGAGTAGATTGTTGAAGGTTCTTATTCAGTCATTCTAGAAGTGAAAGTTCCTGTATGTGTACTTTTTAAACTGTGGATTAAAAAATCCACTTCTGTAGATATAGTAGAAGCAGGACCTGTCAGCAAAGTAGTGATACATAAAATTCTTCTCCTATAGACATTGGATAGTAATAGTAAACAGAGTCCTGCCACATAATTTTACTATAAGGACAAAGCATTGCTACTGTTAGCTCTGCCTGTATGCTGACGGTATTTGTCTATACTTATTGCTGTGACTTATGTAGCAGCTTCCTACCATGACTTCTATATTCTACTGACTTTCTTCAGTAGACAGATACTGTAGATACTATGGTATTGTAAATTCACCTTTACCAGCTCACACAGAAAGTGAATACATTGACTTTAAAAATTGCAACTGCAGAAAGTGAACTAAAAGTAAAACTTGAAACAGTGAAAACATTTGTTACTGAATTTGGCTAACTTCTAACAGGGAAAATAAAAAGCAAAACAACTTAATATGTAAAAGGGTATCACTAATAACAAAGGACTATAACTAAGAAATTCAAGAACTTCCTAATGAACTAGTTGGGTTTAATTTCCAGGGGAAATATATCGTTTGAAAATTTTATGTGTTAGCTAAAGTTGAGAGGACCCTTGGATTGAGTATGGAATGGGATCTTTAACAGTGGCCCAGTTCTGGTTTACAACTTCTCAGTAGTATACTGTGTGCCCTGGAGAGAGTCTGGTTACTTGAAATCCTTATAGGTGGTTTAGGTTCCTTACTCTAACCAAGCCTTTTGCTGTATTAGGTGTACAAAGATAATCAATGCTGATTCAGAGGACCCAAAATACATTATCAATGTGAAGCAGTTTGCCAAGTTTGTGGTGGACCTCAGTGATCAGGTAGCACCTACTGACATTGAAGAAGGGATGAGAGTTGGGTAAGATTTTTATTTACAATTAATATGCTTCCTTCACTAAAGACACTAAGTCACATTCACTTCCTTGGCTTTTTTGTGAATGCATAGAGTGCCATGGAATATGGAGAGACAGTGTAGTAATGGACAACTGAACATCCTTTCTTCTCCAACTCCCTAACTTCCTACCAGCTTCCCCTTCCCACTCCCACTATTGCTTTTTATGATGGCTTCATATGTTCACAATGAAAGTAAATGTAGAATTTTAGAGCTGAGTTTAAGGTAACATGGTAGAGGTGGAGGAAATACTTCCTTGAGGACAGTTATGAGGATAAAGTCAGTGAACAGCTATAGTAATTCACTCAGTAAATATTTTAAATCCCTCCTCCCCACCTTGGGTCCTATAGGTCATTTCTCACTTAAGGATGGTGATTTCATGTCTTGAGTTTGTTATTTTCTGTATAGCTTTGTATAATTTTAAGGACTCTGACTCTCTTGCTTGTTTAAAATATGATTTTGAGGATAGAAAAAACTAAACATAAAAACCCTTTGAAAACTTAAACAACATATTAGTATTTTTTTACTTCCTTAGTGTGGACAGAAATAAGTATCAAATTCACATTCCACTGCCTCCTAAGATTGATCCCACAGTTACTATGATGCAGGTAAGAAACCATGGGAGGGAAGAGGATTGGCTTGATTTAATATAATTGCATCTATCCCAAAAACTCGAAATTTTTAAGTAATAAAGTGTTAACATATACCAAGTATATATACCAAAGAGTTGCCAAAATTTTAAAAGTAGCTATTCAGATGAGAAAATTTTTTTTCATCATTATTTTTTTTCTTTTATTCATATATGCATACAATGTTTGGGTCATTTCTCTCCCCTTCCCCCCACCCCATCCCTTATTCCCCCGCCCTCTCCTTCTCCCCCACTTTTGCCCTTATCTCTAATTTTGTTGAAGAGAGAGTATAAGCAATAATAGGAAGGACCAAGGGTTTTTGCTAGTTGAGATAAGGATAGCTATACAGGGAGTTGACTTGCATTGCTTTCCTGTGCATGTGTGTTACCTTCTAAATTAATTCTTCTCAAACTAACCTTTTCTCTAGTTCCTGGTTTCCTTCTCCTATTGGCCTCTGTCACTTTAAAGTATCTGCATTAGTTAGATGAGAAGATTTTTATCAGTCCTTATTTTGTTTGTCTTGCTTATTAATGTCATAATGTGTAGTACAGCAAATAGTACTAGGACACTGGCTAACATACTCTGTTTTTGTTAAGATTCTTGTTATAGTCTGACTTTTTTTGTGTGTGTGTGGTATTGAGTCTATCGTACTGGATTTGGGTTAGTATTCAAAAACCTAGGACTATGTTGTGTAATTTTATCCTTCTTTTAGGTGGAGGAAAAACCTGATGTCACATACAGTGACGTTGGTGGCTGTAAGGAACAGATTGAGAAATTGCGAGAAGTAGTTGAAACCCCATTACTTCATGTAAGTAGCTAAGTGTTGCATTTAAATTTCTTTGTTTAAAGGTGTAATAGTCTGTTGTGTATTGGGCACTAAAATTGTTTGTATATTAGATAGCTGTTAAGTGTAATAATTTTCTTAATGAAAATTTTTGAGAGTGGAGGAGTGGAGAGATGGTAAGTTTCAGAAGAGACAAACAAAAAGGATTGAGTGGTCAAGTATATTTAAAAAAAAGAAAGAATCTGGCTGATTGCTGTGGATCACACTTGTAATCCTAGCTACTTGGGAGGTAGAGATTGGGAGGATCATGGTTTGAGACTAGCCTGGGCAAGAAGTTTGCAATATCCCCCAGTCTCAATCAATAAAAAAAAAAGCTGAGTACAGTGAGGTACACCTGTCATTCCAAATACACAAGAAGCATAAATAGGAGGATTGGGGTCCAGGCTGGACCAAGAATAAATGTGAGATCCTGTTCAAAATATATCTACAGTAAAAAGGGTTGGGGGTGTGGCTCAAGTGGTAGAGCTCCTGCCTGGAGAGTGCAGAGCCCTGAGTTCAAACCCCAATACCACCCCCTCCCCCCCAAAAAAGAAAAAACAAAAACAAGAGATCCGTTTTGACCCTTTAGATTGACAAAGGAAATTCCAGTGTAACCTCTAGCAATACGTTAACTATATTATAGGTTATTGTTTAAAGTGAGGAAAATATTTTGTTAAGGCTGGATAGTAAAAGCACTTTTAAAAACCATTTAGCTCACGCCTATAATCCTAGCTACTCAGGAGGATTGTGGTTCGAAGCCAGCCCTGGGCAAATAGTTCATGGGACACTATCTTGAAAACACCCATCACAGAAAAAAGGGCTGGTGGAGTGACTCAAGGTGTAGACCCTGAGTTTAAACCCCAGTACCACCAAAAAAAAAAAAAAAGCCATTCAGCCTTATGTGTTGATATTTAATGTAGTTTAGCTTTGATGTCTTAGAATAAGAAATCAGATCAAGTATATAAATAGTGGGCCTGATTTTCAATGTAGAAGTAGTCTTATTTTTATTATGCAGAAATGATAAGTGTTAATATTATTTTTCTGCCACAGCCAGAGAGATTTGTTAACCTTGGTATTGAGCCTCCAAAGGGTGTGCTGCTGTTTGGTCCCCCTGGCACAGGCAAGACACTCTGTGCTAGGGCAGTTGCCAATAGGACTGATGCTTGCTTCATTCGAGTTATTGGATCTGAACTTGTACAGAAATACGTTGGTGAGGTAAAGTAAATTTATCAAAATCAAATAATATGTATCTCTGTGAAAGATTTATAAAGTATGAGTGAAGTTAAAATTATCATTCCATGTTGAGGGATTGAGGCCTGAAATTTCTGGAGTGTTCATTGTAATTAGTAGTTCAAGAGCCCAGAAGCTAGGTGGTTTTGCTTGTGGTCATTTGGAAACAGGCAACCATTTAAAATTTTAATCAGCTTGCTTCCTCAGAAGGATGACATTTTATACAGATTTGGTTTGTGAAATGCCCAGTCAATGAAATTTCATTTTAGGGAAAGTATTTTATGGTCTGATGAGAAAGAGGGAATATAGGTTATTCATTTGTATGTACATGGTATATGTACACATAACGTGTTTATATTGTATCTGAAACTTACTAATGATGAGTGTGCTTGAAACAAGAATTAAAAAAGGGGCTGTGTGAGTCAAGTGAGATATATTTTGATTTTCCGATAAATTTAATGATCGGCAGTCCCAAGTGATAGATCAGATGCTTTTATTTCCTTATGTTTTGCTGATTAGAATGATGTCTTTATTTTATTTTATTTAACAATACTAATTTAAGACCTTTGTAGGTCTTCAGGTTAGTGCTATTAGATACTGAATCATGAAAATTACTTAATACTGAAGATACTAATCAATGTGATAATACAGGTAGCAAACATCAATATTTTTACTAGTGTGTATTGTACATAGAGGTTTTGTGTGGTATTTCCATGCATACATATAGTGTACTGTGGGCAAGTTCACTCCTCCTTCATTGCTCCCTTTCCCCTGAACTTCAGTCTTGAAAAAGCTCTAGGTAACGATGATTGAGTGTGCTGTTAGGAATAAACACTGAAAAATGTGTAGCATAACTGTTCATCTTATTTTAAAAGAATTTAAACCTGACTGATTAATAATAAATCAATCTTTCTCATTAGGGGGCTCGAATGGTTCGTGAGCTCTTTGAAATGGCCAGAACAAAAAAAGCTTGCCTCATCTTCTTTGATGAAATTGATGCCATTGGAGGTATGGATGATATTTTAGTGCATTAGTTTAGGATTGGATTTCATGAAAGCGCTAAACTGATACACATTAGAGTTCTGTGTTAATCTTGCTCAGAATTTTAATTCCAACACTTACAAGCTCTGGCACATTACAGCCACAGATCTAATAAATAGGGCTAGATCAAAAAGAAATATTATATAGCATTAACATTTTCTAAAGCCTGTATTTTTGTACTATTTAATTTTATTCCTTCAACACATTTTCCACACTTTAGCAACTCCTAAATTGAGATGATGCATCTTCCCTTAACGTGATAAGAAAGCACTGGGGTACAATTTAATTGGTGGTGGTTTATCTTTGTTTATATAAAGTAATGTTACTGTTGACTTCGTAGATTTGATGAAATACAGTAGTAGCCTCAGTTGGCTTAATTTATAAAGAAATTATTAGTCCTGCCTTGTTTATTTTATGGTTTAATAAATATTAGACTTTGAAAACACTGAACTGTGCTGTAGGTGTTAGAGTAATAATTTGCAGTATCTATAGAGGTTTTATATATCCAGTCAGTTGCTGTTTAATGAACTTAATGACAAAAATGACTTGATTCAACCCTGTAGCACTGTTTGGGTAAGAGTCTTGTCTTTAGACTCCTTGGGCATTGTTGGGTTTAGATATTGTACCATTAGTGTTTTCAAAGGCCGTAATTTGGCCACAGTATAGTAAGGCAGTGTTCTGACTCTGAAGTAACTCTTATAGTGTTGGAATAAGCCTGAAGATGTCAGGCTACTCTGAAGCTGTGGCTTACATGGTGGATTGTGTATGAAATAGTCTGTTAGGGGGCAAGAATACTAGAATTTACTTTTTGTATTTTTAATTTCATTTTTTGGTTTTTTTTGGTCAGTTGATTTAGTTTTTTCCTTTTCTTTTTTGTTTTGTTTTTGAGACAAGAGTCTTGCTATGTAGTTCATGCTGGCCTCGAATTCATAATCCTCCATCTTCAGTCTCCCAAGTGCTGGGATTACTAGCATTAATTTTTTTGTGTGTATTTTTACGTCCTCTTTTTGTGTGTGTGTGTGTGTTTATAGTGTATGCATTAATGCAATAGAATGTATTTATATAACTTAAAAATTAAAAAAATATATTGGAGGCTGTTATTTTTTTTTCCCTTTCTTGCTCTTTTGGTTTAAATGAAAGAGACTGACATGAACCCAGAGTACTTTAGTATATCAAAGGCAGCTTGATAGTAAACTGCTGTAGTTCTTTTTTATTATGGAATTAGCTGTATTTTAAAGGCACTTTTGAGAAGTTTAGAACAGTGTAACAGTATGCATGTTACTATGTCATCTTGTCCAGGCATATATTGTATTAAATAGTAGAGGTGTACTGGGCGCCAGTCTCTCATGCCTATAATCCTAGCTATTATTCATGAGACAGAGATTGGGAGGATTGCTGGGGGCAGATGGTTCAAGAGACCCTATCTCAAAAATACTCAACACAAAAAATACTCAAGTGATAGAGTGTCTGCCTAGCAAGTGTGAGATTCGGAATTTTAACCCCAATACTGCCCATAAAAAAAAAAAGAAGAAGAAATTGCAGAGGTTTTCTTGAGTTTTTTGGAAAACAAAATTCCTTGAAGATCTTCAAAAATCTATGTTAATCTATGGTGAATTCCCTTTCTAAAGCAAAGATTCACTTTCTAATTACTTTTGTGTAGGGCAGGCTGTTCTTACAAGGTTTGCTTCAAAGTAAGATGTACATTTTGCTGGAGAGTATACTTTGTGAGCTGAGATGTACACCATTTTCAAGTCAGGGTATGTACTCTGAGTGGACATGAAATGCTTCTCTTTCCTTTTGTCTTCTCAGGGGCTCGGTTTGATGATGGTGCTGGAGGAGACAATGAAGTGCAGAGAACAATGCTGGAATTGATAAATCAGCTGGATGGTTTTGATCCTCGAGGCAACATTAAAGTGCTGATGGCCACTAACAGACCTGATACTTTGGATCCAGCACTGATGAGGCCAGGAAGATTGGATAGGAAGATTGAATTTAGCTTACCTGATTTAGAGGTAGGAAAACAGTTTTATATGAGAAAAGGGATACTTGAAGTTTTTTCTTCCTGTGATGTTTTTCATTTTAATATTTGTCAATTCTTTGATTTTTAGGGTCGGACTCACATCTTTAAGATTCATGCTCGTTCAATGAGTGTTGAAAGAGATATCAGATTTGAATTGCTAGCACGCCTTTGTCCAAATAGCACTGGTAAGTGGAAAGGTCCTGCTTATTTTGCTGGTCTGTCTGTTTGGGCTTTAATTAAGCCCATTTATTTTTTTTTTTTGTTTGTTTGTAGGAGCTGAGATTAGAAGTGTCTGTACAGAAGCTGGTATGTTTGCAATTCGAGCACGGCGAAAAATTGCTACTGAGAAAGATTTCTTGGAAGCTGTAAATAAGGTCATTAAGTCTTATGCCAAATTTAGTGCTACTCCCCGCTACATGACATACAATTGAGCCCCAAAGCCTTTCAAATGAAACACTTCTTTTAGTTGGAATCTTAAGCTTATATAGACTTGTTAATAACCACCTTCCAGAAAAATAAATAAATGATTTCAAAATTGTATTCTTTCTTCCACATCTCTTTTTCTCTGTAGTATATAAGAGGTGATACTTAGTGTCATTAGGCAGAAAAGTTTGTTGCAATGTATGTTGACTGACTTTTGGTCCTACCATTTAAAGTTTTCAAATATAAACTGCTTAGACCATGTATATTCTTAGCTTCTGCTCGCTAGGTGGTGTGCATATATTATCCCATTTTATCCTCCCATCTGCCCAGTGAAGAAAATGAAATAGCTCTTAAGTTAATAGATACAGATATTTTCCTCCCTAATTTACCTGTAGTGGCAGGGCTGGCATTCAAGTCCAAGTTTGTTAGCTTCATTACTTATGTTTTATTATGCTCTTCTGCTGCTTATCAAAATGATTCATCTAGGCATATGACCACATGCATTGCAATAGTTTTCTCCCACCACATCCAATAATGAAGTCTTGGCCAAACCTTTTTAAAAGTGAAAGAAGCACTTGATGTATTTTGCTTTGCCACTTGAATTGGTAATTTTAATGAACAGCGAAATGATTGTAGATAAAGTAGAAAAATGTACACGTAATTTAATTTAGAAAACCCAGAATTGGTTTCTTACAGAAGTGACTATTTTTGTTTTATAAACAGTGGTTTGGTACTTTGACTATGCTCTGGTTGTACTTCTTGACTATAATGAGTTATTTTTAAAGTAAAAGTTGTATCACAATCCTCAACAGTATTCTTTAAAATTATTTCTTGTGCAACTATCACCACATCTTCTTTTCTACCACAATTACCCCCACCCCCACACACACTGAGGCCAAAGCACAATAACCAATGCTTTTATTGAAGTTCAATATTCATAAATTTCAACATAGCAAGAGTGGAATAAATTTTTAAGTCACAGAAGAAAAATTTGACATCATAGAAATACTGTGTTACACTGAAATACTTAAATCTATGAAAGTTTTCAAGTAGAAAAATTAAAGCCCTTCATTCATAAAATCTAATCAATATTCTTTCTCTGAGTTTTGATCAGATGAATTCTTTTTTCTAACCCTGCCCTAGTCTTTCTTGAGGTATAAAATAGAACAGACCATTCCTAGGTTATGCTTACAATAAAATTCACTCAAGGAATTGACCTGAGATGTATGTTTTTGAATTTTTGATTAAATGTAAGCATTTAGAATACACTCTGAATTCAGTCTTTCCCCTTTTCCTGTAGCCACCTACTTATGACATCAGGCAACTCACATTTGATGCGTTGAGCTTACTTAGGTCTACCATGATAAAACTGAATAATCTTGACATTTCAGGTAGGAACATGATGCAGTCTGGGTGCCTACATATTAAATATACAATGATGAGATCATGAGGGTACACAATATCTACAGTACACTGTAGTGTGATATTTAGTAGGTGACGTGTATTAAATGCATTCAGATTTATATTTGCAATTATAGGTTTATCAGGATATGACCCTATCATAAGCTGAGGAGCATCTGTATATAGGTATGTAGATTTGCCTATTTATACCAGGATGCTGATAAATTAGGACGCAAAGGGTTTATGACTTTAAGAAAATGTACTCTTAAGAGTTCCTTCAAAAACATTTCACATTTAAAAAATGTGATTAGATTCATAAAAAGTTTCCTGGTTGCTCCTCAGGTTCATATATTACTTAAAGCGAAGTGCTATACACTAGTACAGTGAAAATTCTGCTAAGCCTTTTTTGAAGGGAAGATGGGTTTTTAAGATGCTCAAACTTTTTTTTTTTTTTTTGTGGCACTGGGGTTTGAACTCAGGGCACTCTACCACTTGACCCATACCATCAACCCACAATACTCAAACTTGATTTAGTTCAAGTCAGTAAGCAGCATGTTACCTGGTACAGTGCTAACTTTTCACCCTTTTTTTGTTGCAATTTGAGGGGTTTTAATACTATTAGATGCATTTTGGTTATCTATGTATTTGGAGAATCAGATTTTTATCAGTTGTCAAATGTTTATTAGCACTCAAAACATTGTCAAGAATCTATACTAAGTCCTTAAAAGCATTTCTGAAAGGTGAACTCAAAAAGACCAACAGAATTTTTGTACTCACTAAAGCATACAGGCTCACACCAAGGAAATTTTGTTTCATTTTAGAATTTAAATTGATTTACTATCTTTAGAGGGGCAGACCTTATAAAGCCTCCCCACCACAGTCCCTTCCCTCCCTCATCCCCACACAAAGGCACACACCCCCCCCACCCGGGACCCCAACACACAGAAAAACACACCTACCACTCCAGGGCAGATTCTCTGGGTTTGCTACCCACTCCATGCATACAAAAGGGCAGACTCATTTTCTCAAAATCCATACTTGGAGGAGGTACCTCCTTTCTCTGCTAAACAGGTAAGTAAGGGTACAGAATCAAATCATACAAATGAATATTTTAGGTTTTTTTTTTTTTTTTTTTCCCCCCCTTAGTGGTACTGGGGCTTGAACTCAGGGCCTCATGCTTGCTAGGCTTTGCTAGGCAGGCGTTCTATCACTTGAGCCACTCCACCAGCCCAACAAATGAATATTTTAGATGTTACCTGCAACCTACAAAATGAGCTACTCCGGGCTTGAAGAGCCCTACCCTTCACAGTTTCTGGGTCCCACTCCAGATGAGACTGGCAGATGGGATCCCACTGTCAGCTGCCATATGTTTATTCAGAGGCAGGGTCTATGACATGCATTGCAGTTTCCTTGGCCCTGGTCTGTAATTGTTTTCAAATATATTTCATCCATGAGGCAGAGATTAACGACTGTCATATTATGCCAGATTTGAGAAAGACAACTTCTATCTATCAGTGTGGATAATGCTGATTCTGACAGGGCAGTATGAATCTGAATTTGAGTCAGGGCTGGAAAGCATAGTAAGTACTATTAGGCCTAGAAAGAACAGGGAGCTTATACATTAATTCCTTGAAAGATAAAAGGCTATAAGAAAAAAAAATTTTCCACTGTATGAAACAATTCTGAGTAAAACATTCGGTGTATTTACATATAGATGAAACATGATATTTTGAAACATTCTCAGATGCATGCTAACAAAAGTATATTTTCCCATGTTTGGAAAGACTTAAAAGCTTTTTCTGTACATGATGAAATTCTATTCAAAACAGGTTAAAAATGAACTGAAAAGCAAACTAAGTGTGTAAGCTGTAAATAAAATACTGTTTTCGTACACTATTTAACTCACTAGGACTTGAATATTGTGCAGAATGCATCTGTTGAAAACAAGTGATAAAGAACATGCGTTAAATACTTGTAATATCCTAATTCTCTGAATTCTACTTCAGTGGCTGAAATGATGTGGGCCCTTTTACGAAAGTTTCTAGTATAAGCTTAATGAAGTTCTACAACTGCTTTTTCAGAAGGCAGTCTGTGTCAAATGCAGATTTATCTGATCTTGCGCATGTTGATTACAAAGAAAATACGTGGATGCAAATCTAGGTCAAGATAAAGAATTGACTAGAAGAGAGGAGTTTGCTTTGAGTCAAATTAGTAAAGTTACTGAGAACCTAACATGTTAACATAATTCTACTGGAATTTGACCTTTTTCCTTCTGGCAGTGTCTTCATGAAAACTGAAATAAGAAAACAGAAGAAAAAAACTATTAGCAACAACTCTCAGTAGAAGGAGCTTCTGACAGGTTGGCTAATTAATGCCTGTAGTTTCATTGACTGTGAATTGGTAGATATTAGAAAGAACTATAAGAAAAAGCCAGGCATGGTGATGCATGCATATAATCCTAGTACTCAGGATGCTAAGGGAGGGGAATCAAATCTGAGGACAAACTGGGCTTCATAGTGAGACTCAAAAACAAAACAAAACAGAACAAAAACGAGCTACTGATGACAAGTTGGCTGAAAGTCCCTCCCCCTCAATCTCCAGACATTTATACTATAAAAAATGGTTGAGATAAGCATTTTACTCACTTACAGGCTAACCAATAACTGCTGTGGACTTCTAAGAAAGATAGTAAATTATACCTGAGCATTTAGCTTTCTGAAAAACCATGATTTTAAGGTTATTTCACCATTAGTTACAGTAAAACTTCTAGTGACACCTACTGGCCACAGTTGTGACAGTGATCACTGAAAAAGAATATAATGGTGTGAAAACATTAAAACTATAAAAATTCATGAGACCACAATAATTATACCAAAAAAAGAGAAATCAACAAAAATCCTATGTTGACCATCTATTAAACTAACTCCTCACTTTGAAGTTCACAATTAAATGGAAATAAAGCATTCAACCTGACTTTCCACTAAGAACTATCTTTTAGGATGATCAGATAGCTCAAATTGAAGAGGGAAAGTTGTAGTTTATATAGATTAGCCAGCTGATAAATGCACAAGAAACGAGAACTAGAAAAAATTACTGATGTAGATAGGTATAGATTAATGTTAAAATTTCTGATACAATGGAAAATTGGACATTCATTTAATGCCGAAGAAACATACGGACAACCCTGTTGTCCCAGAAGGGACACCCCTTGGACTATCAGACTCCTGCTGATCCAGTGATCTCTCTTAGCTCTGTTGATGGTAGATGAATTAGATATGACGTGATGTACTATGAAACATACATCTTATGTATGATCTATGGTAGCACAAAATGTTTAGCTCCAATCCATCATATAATTTCCATATTTCAGGTAGTGTAGGGAATAGAGGAACACGCTAAACAACACCATGAGAAGCAGCTAGACAAACTCACAGCACAGAATTCTGTAAGATAACTGTGCTAAGTCTTTTTACTAAGTAAATGTCAAGAAAAAAAATAACTGCTATATTAAAATAGACAAGGGATTTAAAGGCACACCACCAGTTTCAATGTAAGGTCATAGAATGAAGAGAAGTTTAGACAAGCCAATCACATATTTGAGGACAGCTAGAGAAATTGAGTATTGTCTGAAGTAACAGGGTTCTGGATTGAGAAAATGGAGATTGCTGTGCAGAAGGGAAACCCTTGGAGGATCCGGCTCCTGCTGATCCAGTTATCTCTCTTAGCTCTGTTGATGATAGAACTTTTTGTTAAAAGTCTAACATATATGGAGAGAAAAAGATCTGGAAGGATATGCAATAAGGTGTTAATAGCAGTCATCTCTGAGCAGTAGGAATATAATGTTTTTATTTTTGCTTATCTATTTTATAAGATGTCCACAATGCATTTATATCACTTCTGTAGTAATAAAAGGTTATTTTAAAACAAGAACTTGTAGAAAATTGTAGATCTCCCTCTTTTGTTAGGTAACTGATGATCGATAATCTATAACCAAAGGAACCTCTACCCTTCTGGTGAAGTATATCCTATTTGTATGTAAAGTACTTAAAGACAAATTTTTAAGTGCTTGGCTTGCAAAGATAATATTAAAAAGTCTCAGAAATAAGTACAAGCAAGAGGCCACTTTATCTCTGAAATATTCAGTTTAAAAACACAAGTAAGATACATCTTGCTATGCATCATTTGCCCTCCAAATCAAGCCTTGACTACTCATATTTACCCTTAGAAAAAAGCTAGGTCTAGTATTTAAAATGTATGGGGTAGGAATTTCATGTGAGGTGCATAGCCCCATCCCAGGCTGGTATCCATCTATGCCTCAGGAGTGGTGGGAGTGGCATTGGGCTCCAGATCCTCCTGGGGAGGAATTGAGGCTTCTTGTTCAGCCAGTGCCTCTCGAACCTGGCTGCCTAAAACTGCATCATGGATGCTGTGGAACAGCAGCTCCAGTAAGGCAGGATTTTCAAAAAATCTATTTGTAGTGAGGTCATTCACAACTTGTACTGTAAAAAGAAGAAAAGAATTATTTCACATTCTGAGTTTTGGTCTTGAATATTTATTTTTAAAAGTTAACACTTTCATGTATTTTAAGTATTAAAATATTGTAGCAAAAGTTTCATTCCAATCACATCAACATCTAGTACTAGGAAGCTACTTTTAGTACTTTCTGGTATATTCTTCCAGGATTTCTCTATGCAAATATAAGTAAACATGAATATATATACTAGCAGGCATGATGGCTCATGCCTGTAATCCCAACATTCAAAACGCTGAGTTCAAAGCCAGCCTGGAGTACATAGTGAGATCCTATCTCCAAAAAAAAGCAAAAACTGTATTTTTTTTGTGGTGTTAGGGATCAAACCCAGAACCTTGCACATGCTAGGCAAGCACTGAGCTATACCCAAAGCCCATCAGTTGTTTAAGAGCCTAAAGCTCTTAATTTTCAATGTTAGTACTTACCACCCAAATACTGAATAAGAGCTTTCTTCTCAGTTTTCTGACACTTTAAAAAATTTTTTGTTTGTTTGGTGGGACTGGGATTTGAACTTTAAGAGCTTTAAGCTTGCAAAAGAAGGCACTCCACCAATTGAGCCACACCATCTAATTTGCTCTGGATATTTTGGAGGTAGGGTCTCAGGAACTACTTGTCCAGGCTGGCCTTGAACTTTGATCATCCTGATCTCAGCCTCTCCTGTAGTTAGGATTATAGGTGTGAGCCACCTGTGCCTGGCTTGTGATTTTGAAAGATAATGTTGGTCTGCCTTCCACAGGGGCTGTTCCATTTTGCATTCCCACCAGGTATGACTGAGACAGCCACCAGATGCCTTTGAAGCATGCTATGATTTTTTTGCCAACCTGACAGGTGAAAAACGGCAACTCTGTATAGATTTCATTTTTTTTTCTTTTTTTGAGACAGGGTTTCACTATGTAGCTAAGGTTGTCTGGAACTAGTGACCCTTTTGCCTCAGCCTCCCAAGTGCTAGGATTTACAGGCATGTGTGGATTTCATTTTTTAAGTATTATTTTAACCAAAATATAATAGAAAACAAAAATAGCAGATAAGGTAATTCAAAATAATTGAATTGTTAAACAAGCAGCCAGATAATTTCATAGAATTACAATACATGTATGGTGTCATTAAATAATCAACAGTGGTTTATTGGCTCCTTTCCTCCAACTCCAGTTCCAAAGGCCTGAACTGGAATGACCTGGTGATATTAGTGCCTATAACTGGCTAATTCCAAGGCTGGCTTTACAGTGATTTTTCAGGATATTTTTCATTTTTGTAAAAAAATGAGAAAATTCTTGACAGTTATTAAAAAAGAAACATAGCTAGAATGTTAAAACTTTTCCACATTCTAAAGGTATACTCACCACTGCATCCTGCTAAATATACATAAATACCGACATCTCCATATTCTTTTACAATCTGTAATAGTGTTGAAATAAAGTTTAGTTACTCTTGCCTTTACCAATACGTATTTAAGACAGACACACTCTAATTTACTTACTTGTGCTACTTAGCTTCAATAATGCATTTTGAGCTAATCAACTAAAAGTAACTTTGTATTTCTTTTGCTTTTCCTACAATGATAACTAGGGGTATCAAAAATATTATACTTATGTATAATAAAAAAACTATGATAATGATTTTTTAAAAAGAATCTCTTACAATGATAGATACTGACATAATTACAGATGATGTAACAACTGTGGTATGCTTCAAAATAAGAGAAAATAGATGTTAGGTATAAAAGAAATCAGATTGGCTATAAATTGATGTGCTGAAACTCAGTGACACACAGTATTCACACTACTCTCTTTATTTTTGTATGTTTAAATTTTTTCCATAATCAAAAGTTGAAACAACAATAACAAAATAAGAATTAGAAAGAGACTCTGATCCAATTCCCCAGCATGACTGATACTGACACTGGGCACAGAGGTTTTTTTTTTATTGTTTTATTATTCACATGTGCATACAACGCTTGGCTCATTTCTCCCCCATGCCCCCACCCCCTCCCTTCCCACCCATTCCACCCCCTCCCTTCCCCCCCATCCCCTCAATACCTGGCAGAAACTATTTTGCCCTTATCTCTAATTTTGTTGAAGAGAGAGTATAAGCAATAATAGGAAGGAACCAGGGTTTTTGCTAGTTGAGATAAGGATAGCTTTACAGGGAGTTGACTTGCATTAATTTCCTGTGCGTGTGTGCTACCTTCTAGGTTAATTCTTTTTGATCTCACCTTTTCTCTAGTTCCTGGTCCCCTTCTCCTATTGGCCTCAGTTGCTTTTAAGGTATCTGCTTTAGTTTCTCTGCGTAAAGGGCAACAAATGCTAGCTAATTTTTTAGGTGTCTTACCTATCCTCATCCCTCCCTTGTGTGCTCTTGTTTTTATCATGTGCTCAAAGTCCAATCCCTTTGTTGTGTTTGCCCTTGATCTAATGTCCGCATGTGAGGGAGAACATACGATTTTTGGTCTTTTGAGCCAGGCTAACCTCATTCAGATGATGTTCTCCAATTCCATCCATTTACCAGCGAATGATAACATTTCGTTCTTCTTCATGTCTGCATAAAATTCCATTGGGCACAGAGGTTTTAAGTGAGTTGGTCAAGGTGGTACTTACCCCTGCCAGAGTTTTTACTCCAACAGAATCAATGAAATTGACTTGTGTAAAATCCAGGATGACAGTGTGGACATTTTCCGGGGGCATGAATCTTTGCAGTTCTTCAGGAAATGTACTTTTGATGACGATTGGAGGGTATTTTACTTCATCATCCTCTTCCTCAGGCTTGGTACCATCTTCTTCAGGCTTTGTACCTTCTGCATCCTATATATAAAATAAAACCCAACCAGAATTCTATGAACACATTTTGGGTAGTGAGAGAGACTTATGGAAAAATCAGCCCTTCTCAAACTACTGATTATACCAGATCCCTTCTAAAATATTTGTCATATTCCAGCACCATAACATGACAAAAAGACATATAAGTAACATTTAATTTTGGCTTGGTTTCTTTTCACCTCTACTCCTACCCCACTTTTTTTGGTCCAACACAATCTACGTTTCCTAGTCATCTTCTCCATTGTCTCCTAACTTCTAAAATTGCTCCACTGGGACTTGAGGCATGGCTCAAGTGGTAGAGTGCCTGCCTAGCAAGCTTGAAGTTCTCGCTTAGTCCAAACTCCCAAAATATAAATAAAATTGCTTCATTACCTCAGCAAGGCAGGCCTGGAGCTATCCTAAGCCTGAACAACAAAAAGCAGCCTTGAGCTTTTCTACTATCAGGTTTCTAGCGCTATAACAAAGTATTAGTTTATCATTGGGCACTGTGTGGTTTTTCTTTTCTTTTTTTTTAAATGGTTTCTTTATGATTTTTTTTTTGCAAAATAATATTTTCACTACTTATTTCAGAGGCATCCTCGTAACTGATCCTGGTTTTAATACATAAAGGAGACTTCATTGCTTCTAAGCTTTCCTGTGTTAGTAACTTCATGCTGTGTTTAGATTTCAAGCATGAGTAAAGATGAAGAGCACTGGAGAGCAAGAGAAAAGGGAAAATTACAATGAAAAGACCACTCACCACTTTGACCACAGCCGCATTGGCCATACTTGCATTTCCAACTTCCTTAGCATATTTTCTCATGGCTTTTCTTCTTGCTCCCATTATGAGCGCTGGGTTCACTCCAGTCTTTACAGAAGAGCAATATATGAAAAATCATTTCATGGTTCTCAGGGATCCACCCAAATACCATTAAATCTTCAAATATCCCCCCACTGAATTGCTTTCTGTTCCAGATTATCACCCCAACCCTTGTTCTACCTTTCTCTCAGATGCCCTGAACTGAGTCACACCCTCACTGAGAGGGTGCAACTAATTCTCAGTCTTTATTTAGGACAACCAGAAGCTACAGTATTCAAGAGAATTTTTAGAGTGGTATTTACCACTTAGATTTCTCAGATTCTTATATTTAAGATTTTGTGAGTTGATGGGTATCAGGAATTGAGTTTTAATCATGACTAAAGAAACCCACATAATCCACAAATTAAAAAAAATCTAAGATTATTTTTTCACTTCCTTTTGTCAGATATTTTTGAAAAGGTAATATATACATAGTGGTAATGGTTGTACAACAGTGTGAATGTACTTAATTTTAACCACTGGTTGTACACTTGAAAATGCTTCAGTGGTAAATGTTATCTTACAGAGGATACTGAATAGTCTAATAGAGAATACTGAGACATTTAAGTGACCCTCATCCCTATCAAGCCACAAGTCCTCCCTCAGAAATAATCACAATGTTGGGTGACTCACCTTTCTTTTTAATGCGTTGCTGTACAAGTCACTATTTGCATAGTAAATTGGAGCATTTATTTGAAATATCTTTATTCCAGGAATTTCTTTCACCTGAGAAATAAAATATTAGTGAGGTTAACATCTGTATATATTTCAGAATCAAAACTGCAATTGCCTCTCTCCTCCAACATGAAAATGAATTCTGAAGTTGCAAAGGGCCCTCTTACCACATTTGGATAAAATAATGTCCCCCTTTCTACTCGGCTCTGGAAGGAAAAGTACTGAGAAGAAATTTTTTTTTTGAGACAAGGTCTGGCTATGTTGCCTGGGCTGGTCTTGAACTCCTGGGATTAAGTTATCCTCCTGCCTCAGCCTCCTGAGTACCTGGAACTACAGAAGTGCTCCACCACACTTGGCTTGAAAGCTTTGAAAATCACACATCTTCTCATTTCTTTTACAAGAAATTTATTTATTTATTTATTTTTTGATATTAAGCACGAAGAAGGAACGGGAAAATAGTCAAAAAGAAAATGAATAGGATAGGAAAGGCTGCTGCCAGATGGCAGGAAGCAGGCAAATAAAGCAAAAAGAGGTTTACGCTGGTTTGACTCACAACTGCAAGAAGGAGATGACAACAACACAGCTAAGACAGAGTGAATATTCTATCAGGAAGCTTTGTAGCCTGAGGATGCAGTTTGTACGTGAGTAGTTTGTCATTTAATTCTTTGGAATGAGGAAAGATAGCAATCCTAACATCAGGTGCATTTCCTACTATCTTATAATGAATCTGAGAATTTCTTCCCAAGCAGAAGACAAAATCAATAGACAAAGCTGGTTTTATTTTATTTTATTTTATTTTTGATGGGAGAAGTACAACTTTATTAATAAAAAGTGAGCTTGAAAGGTAGTGGGTCAAAAACTCTTGGTAATCATCCTTCCTGCCTGTCCTGATTGTGAACTGTTTATGTGACTTTTGCAAGGGAAGGGATGCAGGTGAATATACCAGGATTGTTTGTTGATCTTGCAAAGCTGGTTTTAAAATATTTTGTAAAAGTCTTTGAAATTCCCCAGAAGAAAAGAACATTTGAAATCAAGGAAACCAGAAGCCATAACATTAAGTACTAAAAATGAAGTGTGAGAATTCCATTGTCCCTCTACCTGGCTTTTATCTCGTTAAAATTAGTATTTTACCATTGTTTTAAATTCATCAGATGAAAACCCTGCACATACAAACCATCCTCTCAGTTTTAGTATTTTGTAAATGTACACTTTAATTCCAGCAATATGTACTTATCCTCATTAAAAATAAGGGAAAATAAATATTAGGAAGTTGAATAGTAATGCACAATACAAACTATAAAACTAAATCTAGATGTTCAGTGACCCCTGCTTATTCAGCCATGTCACACACTTATAACCTTTTAATATTATAAAAAGTCCTACCTCCTCATAAGCATCTATATCGATATACACGTCAGTGTCAGGAAGCTGTCCCAGGACTTTGTAGCTCGGACTGCAGAGAGAGAGAGAGAGAGAGAGTGGGATAAATTGTACTAGGCTGAGGTGCAGTATGTGTGGATTTAGTAGTGAATTCAGGAATACTTCATCCAAGCATGGCTCCTCACATATCACATTCCCAATGCCATTTTGTCCCTGTGTGGAGCAATGCTGTGGGGACATAAGGGAAGTGGAGGTCCCTCTGGTTGGGTGAGCTGGGCTTCAAAGGATGAGGATTTCAACATCAAAAGAAGAATGGGCCATCCTGACCACTTGGAGTGCCCTGGCCCCTTGTTTCTGCAGTCTAAACCGTACTGCTCCCAGAAAAGGTCAACCCTAATTACATCTCTACCAACACCACAGGAAAAATGAAGTCTCTTTCCATAAACTCCCACGGGGCTATTCGGGTATCTCTTATGATTATTTGTCACACGGTGCCTTGCTTATACCTATTGAAGCATGTATAATTGTATATCCTAATCTTATGAAGGAAGATGATAAAAATATGGATTTTTATGACTCTAGATAATGTAAACCCATATTTAAGTCATTGTCTCACCACATATTATTATCTTGTGTAAGTTATCCAATCACTCAGTTTCCACATCTGTGAAATGTGAAAAGAATCATTGGGTTGTAAGTATGAAATGACATACACCACTGATCTTTGCAAAGGGCTGGGCACATAAGTAATTATAGTAATAAGTGATTTATAGTTTATAGTAAGTAATTATAAATAAGTAAAATAGTAATAAGTAATTTATATATATTTAGAATTCTATGTGTTATATAATATATAATATACATTTACATATTATATATTTATAATTTATTTATATAATTTATAGTAATAAGTAATTTAGTGCCAGCATTACTTCATTATTAACCTCATTACCATTATTACATGTCTGTCATCATTAGGAGAATATAACCTTTTTGAAGGGAAGGGCTATGTCTTATTTATTACAATATCCTGAGAGTTTGGTATCTCCCTGGGAACATAACAGACCCTTAACAAATATCTATTCAGGGAATACTTAATTATTTTTAAATGTTTTATAACACTAACTAAACTGCCAGCTCTTTTGGGGAGAGGGGAAGTAGCTAATCCTTCATCACATTTATAGCATCCATAGTGCATGGAAGAGTTGCTCAGGAATTATTTGCTGAATGAAGTGTTGTCTTGTAATTATGCGTGTTTTGAGGGAAAATGAGTGTTTGGGACAGGCCACAACCAATGCACAGTAGCCATCTTTTGGAAGCGTTCCCTAATTACAGAAAAAGAAGTGAGTGAAAATAAACAAGCATCCCAGTGCTGGTCTTCCAAACTCCAACCATCCAAAGCCCAGCATGACCACCAAGAAAGGGTGGAACATAAAAACTCACTTCAGTTAATTATTTAAGGGAGAGAAGTATCACATCAAAAATTTTTGTCCAACTTATGTTTAGAAACCATAAAATCCTACTCAGTAAGCAAACAACATAAATCTCGAATTCCATGCCTTCTTAAAGGACATAGTTGGTTTTTTTTTCATTTTGATGCTGGAGGTTTGTGCTGGAGGTTGATGCTGGAGGTTGAGCGCAGGGCTTTGTGCGTGCTAAGCACGTGATTTTCAACAGAGCTGTGCCCTCAGCCCCTAGATATTTTAAACCATAGGGTTCACCAAAGCTTTGAGGTAAATAATTCCTCTATGTCCTAATAATGTTCTTTATAAAAATGGGAAGAACTTCTTTTAGACAAAAGTGGAAAAGTGTTAAAATCTGTTAATAAAAAGTAGCTTAATTCCCTTTGAACTTAAACCACAGGCTCTACACATTTTTCCATGTCATTTTGATGGTGAACTTTTTCATTTCCTACTCTAGAAAGTGGAATACCCCATCATTCTGCAGATAAAGGGTCAACATCCTCCTTCAGTGGCCTTTCAAACTTAAAGAACCAGAACATGATTTGCAACTCTAGGCAAAACCAGGTTGACCTGATTTTAGTTTCCTTTTGTGTGGAGGAAGCTATAATGCTCATGTGGTCTGTTGACTAAACAAAATGCCAAGAAAAAAATTCATGTAGGAACTGGAAGTACAGTTCCATTTGGGGGAAGGGCACTGTCACTACTTGAGTCAATAGTACCAGTCAGGCACTGTGCAAGGTCTCTGCATGCCTTATTATTTAAACTTACTGTAACTATTTGAGGTAGCAAGCATTAGTCCCATTCTATAGGTGCAGAAATTGAGGTTCTGAGAGGTTATGTAAAAATCACAGAATTTAAAGAGGTATAGTCAGGACCTGAACTCAGATTTGCCTGATTCCAAAGTCTAGGTTATTTCTATGACATGTTTCATCTTTCTTGTTATGGTGATTTCTCTATTACGCACAGCATTTTAAAAAAAGTATTTTATACCTTGCCTATTGGGTTCAGTTCTATTGGAAGGAGAGTGACAGGGCATAGTGGCTTGGAGTGGAGGAAAGAACAATGGATTATGGCATATGATAATTTGGTGTCAGAATTTGCTCTATGTCATCAAAACCCACATTGGCACCTGGTGCCAAAGCCAATTGCTGGAACACTTGTTTCAACTCAGAAGAGGGTAAATAAACTGGCATAACCCTGGGCCAGGAAAAATGGCTGGAATAATGATGGAACTTAGACTGTTTAGACAAAATCATTGATAAAAGCAGCAACTGTGACATAGCAGAGCATCTGACAAAATGATATGGATTTTTCCCTTTTTTTCCTTCCTTTTTTTGGTGCTAAGGATTGAACCCAGGGCCTCAAACATGCTGAGCACATGCTCTACAACTGAGCTATACTTCCAGTTCCTACAGAAATTTTTTTCTTGGAATTTTGTTTAGACCACATAAGCATTATAGTCCCATCTCACACTTAACTAAAATAATCAAAGAGCTCAACTTCCACCAATTCTATAGTTAAAGTCTACATTACAATCTCAGCCAGGACACTCACACATCTCACCTCTGTGTTCTGTAAATCACAGTCAGCAGAGCAATGATCACAGCAGTAATCAAACCATAGTCCAATCCCAAAAACAAGGAGGACACGAAAGTGGTAAGCCAGATGGTCTAAATGAAAGTCAGAAAGTTTGATGGCAAAGCATGTTAAAAAAAATTCCGTAAGAATTAATCTCTCTCTTCTCTCTCTCTCTCTCCTCCCCCCACTTTATCTATTTATTTTGCCTAACTAGGTACTAAATATAACAACTAACTGAATTAATGTCATTCTCACATTTTTATTAGCACTAAAAATAGTTGCTGCGGTGACATAGACCTAACCATCACCTTTACTTACCAGCTCTATTTTGCTGGTTCTCCAGAAGAAGGGGAGATCTGAGAATTGCATAAACATTCCTTTCAGGTTGACGATCACAATGGCTGACAGCACAGCCTGAAACACAGCACATCACCCATGTTTCTCCTATTGAATCCACAGAGCCCTCTTTGCTGGCTCCTCACTGTCCTGCTGCCATCCCCATGTTTTCTCCTTACTCACATCTTACTGTGGCACTGAAGGTTCCTTTGGAACCATGAGCACCTGGATTTCAGCACTTGGTTAACTAAAATGGGCCTTGGAAAACCAGGCTTATATCCTACTTGCTTAACAGTCCTACATTGCAGTCAAGAAGTCCAGAATTAAACTTTGTACTAGAGGAATAATTTCACCTATGGTCTTTCTACTTATGATTTTCATTATATTGTTTATGATGTCTCTTACATTAAACATACCAGCAAATAACTGCTTTATATATTTAGGTAATTTCAGATTTTTAATGAGAGTTTAAGGTCATAGAAGGTCAAAAAGAAAAGGAACCTTGGAGATCAGCCAGTCAACACCTCCGCTCCCTGCTGCAGATAAGGAAAATGAGACCAAAGAGAGTTGAGATGGTTTTCCCAAGGTCTGGTGGTAGCTGTCAGTAGATTAGGAATAGGATCTTGGTTGGTCCTAGCCATGGTCCTTTCCCATACTACTCTGCTAAAGTTCTAATAAAAACCTCTAACAAAGTCCAAAAATATAAACAAATAAAAGCAAAATCTCTACCCATGAAAAAAACCACACACCAAATCCACACTACACACCTGTGGTAACGACTCAAAGAGGAATCCAGTAGCTAATATGACCAGCAGAATCATTAATGAGGCCAAACAACCTGCAAGCTTAACGAGAGAAGACACACGGAAGGGGCTTTTAGGAGACTACAGTAAGAGGCAGGCTTTAGGCTGCTCTTATTCTTTTCATAAGCACTGTGGGAAAATCAAGAAAATATGGATTCAAATAAGTCACTGAAACACTACATAAACCTGCAACTCTATCCCAGTCCCCCTTGAAGTGTTGGTTCCTCTTACAGCTTTTAAAAAGAGACGGAAACACTGAAATACCCTGACTGAAAAGCCTTGTCAGAGGTGGGGAAAGATGTCTGGTGCTAATCTGAGACCCACCAGGGAGGGACAGAAGAGTTCAGACAAACATTTGCTGTTCAATATGGTAGCCACTTGCTACATGTGGCTATTTAAATTTTTTACAAACTAAAATTAAATAAAACAAATCAGATCTTGGTTGCTTTAGCCACATTTCAAGTTCTCAAGAACCATAAGCTGCTGCCATATTGGATGGTGCAAAGATTGAACATTTTCATCATTGAAGAAAGTTCTATTGGATGGTGTTGGCATCTTGCCCACACTCAGTCTCAGGCTTTCAGGACAATATCCCATGTCTGAACTTTGAGGTTTAATGGTAGCAAACGGAGTGCTGTATAACGTTCCAATTTAACTGGAGAATATACAATATACCTCTTTCCTATAGATTCAGTTCCTTGTGATTCGCTTCAACCAATCATGCCTTTCTCTGATTCACTACACAGCTCACTGGAGCATGGATCTGCAGGCAGAGTAGCTTTGTTTGGGTTCAGAATAGAATCAAGAGATTAACATTTAATTGCCACCCAAATTACCAGTTCTTAGAAGCTTGGAGTATACACACCTGTGTCTTCCCTCCGGTTCCCTCCTGAACAAGGCTTCGAGACAAGGAGCAAGAAATTGAAAAGGTCTGGAAGAGAGATCCAATGGAATTGCACAGTCCCAGGGCAATGAGCTCCTTTTGCAGGAGGAAAAAAAAAAAAAAAGAAAAAGAAAGAAACAAGACAGATTGGTCACTCTTCAGGGAAAAAACATGACTGTCTTTATTACACATCTGCAAGATTATAGGCTGTCTCTTCATTCTCTTTTCAAATACAAGAATTTCTTTAGCATGAGTTCAAAGTAGAAATTAAGGCATATTTTATGGTAGGAGAAAAACACTTTGGATTTTTATTGTGTTGGAGGTAAATGCTATAATCCGTATCCACTCCTTATTTTCCAAACACAATCTGTACACAAATAATGTTTGAAAAAAAGAAAACTGAAATAAAAGGGAGAAAATAATTTTGTTGTTTAAAAGAAAGTTCTTGATTTATAACTACTGGCCTGTTTATCAACAAGAACATGCCAGTGTCTTCCTGGGACCACTGAATCCTGCTTTTAGAGATACTTTGGGGATTTCTAGTTTGAAGCATCAGGTCTTCCATTAGAAATACACAGAGTGCCAAAATAGACATTGTCATGACAAGATTATAGCTCACTGTGTTCAGATTAAATATCTTATCTGTAGCTATGTTATGAAAGAAAGCATCAAAGATAATAATGTGGATTTTGAGTGATGAATCATAGACCTGAAGTTTAGTGAACAAAAACAAGCCTTCCTGTGGAACAAAAATGGTTCTGGAGAAATAGTTTACTCCCAGACTGTAAGCTTTAAACATAGGGGAAACATCTATGGGAGACTGGCAAACCATAAGCTTCAGAGCAGAGATCTGAACTTTCTAGCTGGACCCATGCCCATGAGGTGAGGGAGGACTCCCTTTATACCTCAGGGTTTTGATTATCCACTTCTCGTAAATAATGAAAGAAATTAAAGTGTGGAACAAATGCATGCTTCAAAAGATCCATCACCAAAATAAAGGTTTTTCTAGCACCATAGATGAATCTAGTCCATTTGCCTTCTACAACAGAGCATGGTGATTGTACCACTCTGAAACATCTGTAGGAAATTGACTTTTACCTGATTGCCATCAACCTGGTAACCATGTTTATTTGCCAAGGTCTTGGCCATGGAGATGGTCACTGAAAATCCAACGATGGCTATTGCAATGGCATCCACGTACACAAGGTGGAAGAGGCTGGTGTCTGGATTGGCTGGAGGGAGTAGCCTGAAAAGTCAAGCTGATGTTAACTCAGGTGTTGGAGAATTTGAGAGGGTCATTATCTGCTAATGGGGTGATCAATGCTTGGGCATTTGTTTGCTCTGGTTTGACAAACAAGGAGGACTCTTCTTGACACAGAGAGGTTCTTTCCAGGCCTATACCGCAAAGGGTCTGCTTTCTACTGGGATGGGTTATCAGTAGAGATCAGATGCCAGGTTATTTATAAAAAGAGTAACCTCATACCTCACAGCACCCTGATGGTAGGTGTAAGTAAGACACAGAATCAGGAGGAAAAGAAGGTCAGTGGAGTGCTCAGAAACCACAAGACATCTGAACCAGTCTTGGAGTGGGGACAGTATTGGACAAGGGCTAATTTAGAGGAGAATTACTCTCCTTGTAACATTACGCACTTCTCTCCCTTGTTATCTGAGGTGAGTCTATTAACTCTTCCCACATAATTCTCCCTTCAGTTGTGTTCTAACACGGGAAAGCATAGCAAAGGTTAAGCAACTTATTTTAGGTCATTTATGAAGTATAAAAACACCATGAAGAACCTACCTTTCTATACCTATTTCTCTCATCATGTCATAGCACTGTGACAGAAGGAAAATTTCAAATTCTGGGGATGCTTTCAGATGTTAAGTGATTTTTTTCTAGATGGAATAGAAAGTCAAGCAGGGTGTCTAACTATAAAATTAGTTGTTGTTCCCTTGCACTTTGCTGCATAAGCATTAACCAGGTTCAGGTTTGAGGAATAAGAACATAAGAAAAGGACATATTTTGGAATGAGTTCAGTAAAGCCAACTGTCACTTTCTGGGCCCTGCAGTGTGTATATATTTATGAATGTGTACAGAAGAGGGTAGTAGCTTGCTTTCAAACAGAGTCACCAACAATTCCTCTCACACTTATATATACATGCTGCTTTTCCCAACTGATGTGGAATCTGTGTCCCCTCTTGCGAATTGGGGATGGGCTTTTGATTTGCTTGGATCAACAGAGTGTAGTGGAAGTAATGCCATGTAAGGCCTTAAGAGGCCTGGCAAATTCTACACTTTTCTTTTTCATTGCCTGAGCTATCAATTAAAGGGGTATGTCAACCCTGCCACAGACACCATGTGCAGAGATGCCAGCCAGCCCCCAGGTGTTCCAGCCCCTCTAGCTGAGTTGCCAAATGTGACTGAGGATTTGTTGGGTCATCCAGCAAAAGTTACACCTTCCAACACTTGCAGACACATGAGAGATCACAAGGGAGACCAGTATTCCTGCTGTGCCCAATCTAGACTGAACAATTATTAATGAAGCAAATTAATGGTTGCTATTTTAAGCCACTGTTATAGGGTTATATAGCAGTAAGATCCACAGATAAAAAATGGTATTATTGTAGGTATTTAGGCAAGTAGATAAGTATTTGTTATCTGCTTGGTTTTGGGCCAAGTTCCAGAAAGATAAGGTTTCGAATAGCCAAGTTTCAGAAAGGTAAATATATATATATAAACTTTAGCTCTCACATACAGAAGGAAGGCAACATATTTGGGTATAACACAATAGGGAAAGGAAGACATTAGGTATAAAATTATGGTGATGTGAATTTCAACATATCAGCCTATTTTTAAAAGGAGAAATCTAAGTGTAAGAATTTCTCATTTAATGAAATTCTTTGTAACTACTAACCAAATAGGAATATCTATTGGATCCAATCAAAGACTAATGTTTACCACGTGACTGTGTGAGAGACCCAGGTGTGAGGTAATGGAAAGAGCACCCAAGTGAGTATCAGAAGACCAAGGTCTGGGTTCAGACTAGGAGTCACCAACAACTTGCTAAACCTCATCTCTGTCTCTCAAATATCACCTTCCATGTCACCCTCCCTCAAACAGCAACCCCATTCCCTCCTGTCCCTTATTTGACTTCACTTGTTTTCACAGCATTTCTTACTATTTCTTTATTGATTGAACGTCTGTGTCCAGTAGACTATAACCTCCATGAAGGAAAGGACTTTTTTCCTTGTGTGTGTTTTTGTTTTTAACTGCTCAGTCACTGCTTCCTAATAAACATTCAATAAACATATGTTGAATAAATAAGAATAAATTGACTCTTCTGTAAAATAGGGGATAATAAAGTGTATTTTCAGTAGGGTTCTTATAAATATCAACTGAGATGATAGATGTAAAAGTATTTTACATAAATCCAAATTGAAAACAAGGTGGTGTTACTGTGTCACAGCTTCACACCGAGTCATTGTAAGTAACCTGCCTGTGGAACTGATTTTCTGTGCTGAAGTTTGCATGTAGAGTGCAAGCCTCCTCCTTCACCATGACTCTGTGGGTGAGCTCTGCCTTAGAATGCATCCTCTGCACCCTCTGCCTCCCAAGAGACTCTTGGACAGGACAGGCAGGGATTGAGGGATCAATATCTGACATCCAGGCAATGTCTGACTGTTGTTTTGAAGAGAGAAGAGGATGGTGAGAGAAAGAGATGGAAGAACAGTACAAGAGACAGAAAGCCAGAGACACAACCAGAGCTGCAGAGAGAGACAGATGAACAGCAGTGGTGGGCACTCTTGTGTCTTCAAATATAAAAGGGAATTGCCAGTGTTAAAATGTGATTATATACTATAGATGGTACAAAGCAGTTAGGAGGGAATGACCAAAAACTAGAAAGCCCAGTCAATAATGAGCCTCAGAACTCAGCCTGGCTGACCGCTTGCTGTGGGTGTGGTGCTGTACCTGCTCTACTCGCTTGGTCTCCTGCACTTTCACAGCTGCCCTGGGGATAAGTAGGATCTACTACCCCGCCTGCCAATGAGGAAGCCAAAGCTTTGAAAGGATAAGCGACTTGCCCATGGCCACACAGCTAACAAGTGGCAGGCTGGGATTTAAATTCATGTGTCACTCAAGGAAAGACTTTAAAAACTGTTAAGAAAAACAAAAAACCATTACCCAGTGTTGGTGGGATTACAAAATGGTACAAGTGCTATGGAAAATAGAATGGGTTTTCCTGAAAAAATTCAATATAGAACTGCTATAGATTCTAATCAGTAATCTCACTTTGGGGCATACACATAAAAGAACTGAAAGCGGGGTCTCGACATATTTGCACACCTGCGCAGCACTGTTCACAACAGCCAAGCAATAGGCAGCCCAGGTGCTCATGGATAGAGAAACAAAACACAGACTCTACACATAACAGAATATTATTCAGCTTAAAAAAGGAAAATGTACTGTCACATGCTTCAACAGGGACAAACCTAGAGGATATTATGCCAAATTAAATAAGCCAGTAACAAAAAAACAAATACTGTATGATTCCACTGATTTGAGGTACCAAGAGTAGTCAAATTCATAGAAACAGAAAGATGAGTGGTGGTTACCAGGGACTAAGGGATGGAGAATGAGGGTGTTTAATGGGTGTAGAATTTCTGATTTGCAAGATGAAAAATCCCAGCCATCTGTTTTATGCTACTTAACACTACTGAACTGTACACTTAAAAGTGGTTAAGAAGGCAAATTTTGTGTTGTTTCTTTAACCACAAGAAATACACACACACACACACACACACACACACACACACACACACACACACCATGCATGCTTCAACACCTAAAACCCTCAGCTATTTGATATGTAGGAAAAAAGGAGGTCAAGCTGGGTGCTGGTGGCTCACACCTATAACCCTACCTACTTGGAAGGTTGAGACTGAGAGGACTGCAGTTTGAGGTCAGCCTGGGTAAAAAAGTTTGGGAGTCCCCATCTCAACAGAAAACACTGGGTGTGTGGTGTACACCTCTCATCCCAGCTACAGTGGGAAGCATACAATAGGAGGATCATTGGTCAGACTAGCCTGGGAAAAAATCAAGACCCTATCTCCAAAGAACTACAGTAAAATGGGCTGGAAGAGTGACTCAAGTGGTAGAGCACCTGCCTAGCAAGCATGAAACCCTGAGTTCGAACCCAAGTACCGCCCCCCAAAAACATTTATCATTCCAGGAGAGAGAACCAATAGATCAATTGATTATTTCAATCACACCATCACTTCAAATATATACTTTTCCTACCCCAGAGGAAGTGTTCCAACGACATCCACATTGTACGATTCTTGCAAGTTAAATCCAGCTGAAATGCCAGTTCCCATCACCACCTAGTACACACAAATCCAAATGCACCTTTAGAAATGAATATTCAAATGTCACAGAAACAAGCTGCAAAGAATTTGTTAGCCAGGCCAAATCTACTCTCGTTTTTCCTGCCCAGAGTTGAGAGGAATTATGGTTAGTCTCTAGCAGGTCTAACTTCTCTTAATGGCTCTACCCCATGTAACTACAACGGGCTCCACATTTCCTTGAAGCCGGGATTCTTTTCTTTCACTTTGCTCTGTTCCTGCTGCCGTGTTTGGCTAGTTGACTGCAACAGAAAGGGACCATAAAATGTCTCAGGGGTTGACCTTGCTCAAGTAGGGCCAGCTTAGAAGGAGGTGCAGGCAGGAGAAGCACCTACCTGGTCCAAGTCCAGCCCAAGCAAAAGTGTGAGACCCTCCCTGAAAAATAACTAAGGCCATCCTGGCCTGGCAGGCTCTAGATTTACTTAAGGCTTACAGCACGGCCCTTAGTGAGCTACAGGAAGAGAAATGCAACAGAGGTGAGAATCCAGTGTGCTCCATCCCTGGGAATTATGGCTTACAGAGCACTTTGAGCCAGTTGTCTAGGACAGGAGGAGTTAGGCCTGGTCAAGAAAGGACCAGTCCCTCATAGGGATGGCCACTGCAGGAAACCAATGCTCAGGTAAGTTTATTGTCAGAGTCTGGACTGGGTGTTTCTGGCCCCTTTGATGAAGCTGATTCTTTTCTATGGGTAGCAATCATGTTTTTTACCCTTAATTGCATTTTTTGTGCACTTCCAGCTGGGGGAGTATCTAGAGTATTTAAATTCACAGGATAAATACAATTCAGGTTTCCTATAGCTTTTACTTTTTATCTTTGTGGCACCCAAACTATGCACTTAGGAGCCCCTGAATACCAAAGGGAGTTCATGGAGGTGCTTTGGATTTTAAAGACTTCAGGCAAACAGTACAGCCAGGTGGACCTCTAGTTGGAGGTAAGTCACAGGCAGAACGTTAATTCACATGATGTTCTTTTCAATAATGCCACATCTTTGCAAAGGTGGATGGTCAGTGGTTGCTGTGATTTAAAGGACCCATATGGGCCAGGTGTGTTGACTCACATCTTTAATCTAGGTTATGCAGGAGGATCAGAGTTCAAGGCTGGCCCCAGGCAAAAACTGAGACCCTATTTGAAAAATAAATAAAGCAAGACAGGGATGGGGAATGGCTTAAGTGCTATAGCCCCTGCCTAGTAAGTGCAAGGCCCTGAGTTCAAATCCCAGTACTGCCAAAAAAAAAGCAAAAACAAAAACCACCCATGTGACTAGGAGATGAAGGCAGTAGAATAGACATGTATAAATAATTGTGATTACTTAAGAAAATAATAAAATATTGTTTATTCCAATTAAATACTTTTTTTTCTTTACAAAAAGCTACTGTCAATCATAAACATACATTCAGATGCCTGGACCTAACTAGATATTTCTTTTGGCTTCAGAGAGCCAGGGAACTGAGGACGACTGGGACCATTTGCCTTTTACTCTTTTCAAAATGGAAGTAGCTTTATTTTTCTTGGGTTATTAAAGTAATATGTGTTCTTTGCAAAATAATGAGATAATAAAAATTTGATGAAAACACTCCAAATCCCACCACTCAGAGATAATTAGGTAAAAATCTGTACGAATGGTCACCTATATTTTAAAAGTCAGTTATGTTTACACTTTGATGCTTTCTTTTTACCTTTCTGTTAGTTCTTTTGGCAGAACTGAGAGAAGAAATATCCTCTGACTCCCTGCTCCCCTTTCCCCACTTCAGAATCCCTTGTGGAAACCAGTGCACGTGGTAGTGGAATTAAACAGGCCATCAGTTTGTGTGGACTTACCGCAAAGAACTCTAAAGGAATGGGTGCTGGCAATTTCTCTTTAAATCTCTCATTAAACTCCTTGCCACCCAACAGCAAACCAAAAACCATCAGCCCGACGCCTAGGGAACACACGTTGAGGTTTTTAACATTCTGCAACACAGCAACTGTACTCTGTAACACAGTGAACATTGGACGTTTATATCAAGAAACAACCCCAGTATTGCATGACTTAACATAAATGAGGACCCTAGAACAGGCAAGTCAAGGAGATAGTGGACCAGAGGTTGCCAAGGCTGGGTGGAGGTGAGATGGGAAGCTCTGTTTAATTGGCGTGGGGCCTCTATTTGATGATGAAAGGGCTCTGGAGATGGATGGTTGTACAACACTGTAAGTATATTTAATCCACTGAACTGTACAATTTAAACTAAAGTGGTAAATTTTGTTATATATATTTTACCACGATAAAAAAATCTCCACAAGGAAAGGGTGAAGGAGGGGGAATATGGTGGAAGTACTATGTATTCATGTATGAAAATGGAACATGAGACCTGTTGAAATTGTTCTAAGAAGGGGAGGCTGGGAGACAAAGGAGAAAGACAGAAGAGGTGAATGTAACTAAGATATATTATAAGCACTTTTGTAAATGTCACAGTGTACCCCCGGTACAACCATTATATGCTAATAAAAATTTTTTAAAAAGAGAAAAAAATTTAAAATCTCAAACACCTCAGATGAGTTCAAATTTAAAGAGGGTGGGAAGGTGCACAGGAGCAGGGGCTGGGGATGGAGCACAGTAGCGGAATGTGCAAGGCTCTGGTTTCAATCCCCAGCACCAAAGAAAAAAAGAAAAAAAGGTTCTCAATTAGGTTGACACCTTTGTCTTGTGACTTGCACCAATTATGAGGCATTTTCACTTAATCTTACAATTTTATAATTATAATTTTTTTCTTTTATAAGTGCAATTTTTTGCAACAACCTTAAGGCTTTTTGATATGTTAATTTCTCAATGAAGTATTATAAGTTTCAGGAGAATAATTCTGAGGCTAAGTTGTGAGCACTGGGAAAGAATTAAGGGTTGACATCAGAAAAATATTTCAGAGGTAAATACATGGAAAAGCTTTTAGGAGCTTGAAGAGGGTGAATTTATTGTTAGCAGGTAAAAAAGAAGTCAGGTGGGCTTTGGAGTCCAGAGTGTGAAATTGGGAAAGAAGGCCAAGAAAGTTAGAGAAGACAGTCATACAGTTATATCCTAGAACCACAGTCTGGGGTCCCCAAACATGGTCATTTCTCATCACAAAGCAGGCTCCCTCCAGGCCCAGGTCACAAGCCCTTTCCTACGGATGCCCAGAGCAGCCTACGCATACCTGCATGTTGCATGTTCTTCCTGACAGGCATTTTGAGAAGTCTTGGACTAAAAAGTACATTACCAGCTACAATGGAAAACTAACAATTTGTTTAGGGATATTTTAACAGTTTGATTCTATTTTAATCAATCAAGGACTCAAATTTAAATGTCGCTTCCTCAAAGTGATTTTTCATAGAAGCCTAATATAGAGGTCTCCCTATTACACTTTCAGAGTGGCCTCTACCTTTTCTTCACAGCACTTCACATGATTTGTAACTAATTACATATTTTTGCAATTTATGGTTTACCAACTGTGCTCTCCTTAGACTGTTAGTGAGGGCTGTGTCTGCTTGGCTCACTGCTGTATCTCAGTGCCCAGCATAGTGTCTGGCATATAAATAAATACCTTAATGGCTACAGCAATATCTCCAAAGGTTTTTTTTTTTTCAGTACCAGGGTTTGAACTCAGGGCTCTGCACATGAGAGGCAGGTGCTCCACCACTTGAGCCATGCCTCCAGCCCATCAAAGTATTTCACTTTTTTTTTTTTTTGGTGGTGGTGGTGGTAGTGGTACTGGGGTTTGAACTCAGGACCTCACACTTACTAGGCAGGAGCTCTACCACTTGAGCCACTCTACCAGCCCTTTTCTGTGTTGGGTATTTTCAAGATAGGGTCTCACCAACTATTTGCCCACGTTGGCCTCTAACTGATCCTCCTGATCTCTGCCTCCCAAGTAGATAGAATTACAGGTATTTCACTCTTAATAGGCTCTAATTATTTCCTAATTTCCTCTTTATTCATGAGCCACTTACAAATGTATTAGTTGACCTCTAAAAGTATGGGGGTTTTAAAATTATATTAAGTTACTGATTTCTAGTTATGTTGCACTGTGTGAAAATATGTTGAACCTTTAAAATTTGTGATCAGTTTCATAGAATCAGTTTCACCCTGATCAGTCACTACCATCATTCCCCATGTGCTTGCAAATAATTTATATTTCTTCTGAGTTGTGCATACAGCATATGAATATTTTATCAACTATATTAATTAATTTTTATAGACCTACTTATACTTTTTTGACCCCCTTGAGTTAGCAGTTTTTTAAGAGATAGGTGTTTCATTGTGGTCGTTAATTGTCAGTACCCAAGAAGAACATAATGTGGTCTTAAGAAAAAGCTATCTTTTCACTTAATTAGGGTGATGGAGCAGTCACGAAATGAAGACCTAACCAAAACTTCCTTGTGAAATGGGCAGCATCACATATCAATAACAGGGTTTACTTCTTGTAGATTTCTTCTTAGAGAGCTTTAGAATAACTAAGTCTTTTCTCTTTATAGAAATTATTGGTTAAAAAAAGTAAAAGGTCTTGAAGGTAAAAGGATACAAAAGAGAAGATGGAAAGATGAAGGAAAGTCCAGTACCAGGAAGTCATGAGTGGCTTACTTACATACACCACTGAAAAGATTCCACTGTACCGCTTTGTTTTAACCCCGAACAAGTATTTTAACATGGAGGTGAAGACATGCACAGCTGCTGCAGTGGTAAACCCACGGACCAGAGGCTCTGTGAGATATATTGCCACGAATCCAAACCTGCAGACACCTAGGCAAAACTATTTTTTTAATGACAAAGAAACAAACAACATGGTAGGTTAGGATGCGCTGATCAACAGAAAACATATAAGTTCTTCTTGGTTCATTTTCTAACATTACAGACTGGTACCTGCAGCAATTTAGTGGTTAACAAATCAATCACTGGTTATAGGGAAAACAATGGAAGGTTTGCACTGGCTCTGAGTCCCACAGAGCTTTGACCACACTCCTTCCTTTTGGGTTCCCTGTGACCAGCGACACGCTCAGTCATGGTACATGATCAGTCATGGTACGTGATCATTGGCCATTCCTCACAAACAGATGAGGCTTGTCATGTTCCCAGGACAACAATCCTGGTTTTGGGTTCTCTAAAGTGCCCAAATGAAAGCTCATTAGTCACCCCTAGTTGTAAATAAGGCATGCAATTAGACTGGTGTTCCTGAGTGTCATGAACCCTGAGCTCTGACTTCCCTGTAGTGAGACCAGCCAAGACATTTCTATTTAGTAGATGAACAAACCAGAGTCCATTTTCCCATCTTTGAGTCTTACCTGAATGATTCCTGAAAGTAAGGTCACAGACATGGCGACTTTCACTCTCAAGGCGTCTCTGGCTTCTGTACCATTGGTTGCATTTACTCCTCCTGGAATGACTATATCATCTGGTACTAATCGAACAGCCACACCACCAATCATCAAGCTAATAACAGCAAAAGGACCTGAAATGATGAAGCAAGAATGGTCCTTGTTCAGGAGTTCAGGGAAACTATGCCCAGTGTACCTGGTATGCTTGTTGCCAAGATGTAAGAGACACAGGTAGGGTCAGCCACTTATTCCTGAAAGAAGACTGCACTGCCCTCCTTGAATGTCCTGCAACTGTGGGACAACTGGTGTGGGCAACTGGTATATGTGCATACTGCATTTTCCAAACATGACCACAACAGTATCTTCCCTCCCACATACTCTTCTGGAACCTTGACATTTCCCTACCAAGAGGTGTAATCTAGTTTTTCTCTCCTTGAATCTGGGTGGGCTTGTGACTTGCTAGTAACCAGAAGAATGTATCAGCAGTGACACTGTGTGACTTCTGAGTTTAGGTAATAAAAGATGGCAGGTACAGCTTCCATCAGAGAGCTATAGATCTTAGGCTGAAGCCTAGGCCACTATGTGCAAGAAAACTCCAGCTAGGTCATGTAAATATCTGGGACTACCTGGAAGGAGGGATGGAGAGGAGGGAGAAAAAAGGGAGGAAGAAGGGAGAAGAAAGGAAGGAGGGTGATGGAAGAATTTCCCAGATGAGCTCTGTCAGAAAAGATGATATTTTTCATGTTTCCTTTCTGTCTATCTATTATCTATCTATCTATCTATCATCTATCTATCTATCTATCTATCTATCTATCTATCTATCTATCTATCTACCTATCTATATATCTATCTCATCCTGGGGACCAAACTCACTTGTAGGCAAGTGCTCTATCACTGAGCTACACCCCAGACTTTATTGATTTTTAAATTTAAATTTATTTTATTTTATTCATTTAGTCACATGTGCATACATTGTTTGGGCCATTTCTCCCCCTACTTACGCCCCCTTCCACTCCCCCCCTCGCTTCCAGGCAGAACCTGTTCTGCCCTTATCTCTAATTTCGTTGCAGAGTAGACATAAGCAATAATAAGAAAGTCAAAGCATGTTTGCTAGTTGGGGTAAGGACAGCTATACATAGAGATTCCTAGCATTGCTTCCGTGCACAAATGTGTTACAACCCAAGTTGATTCATCTCTAACTGACCTTTTCACTAGTTCCTGACACCCTTCTGATATTGACCTCTGTCACTTTAAGGTTTCTGTATCGGTTCCTCTGCAGTGGGGACATCAAACACTTTCATGTTTTGGGTTTCCTACCTATCCCCATTCCTCCCGTATGTGCTCTCCCCTTGTCATGTGACCCAAGTCCAACCACATTGCTGTATTTGCCCTAGATAAATTTATTTTAAATATGATATATAATACATGGTGTATTTGTTACCCAGCAATAGGTATCTGAAATACTGAGTGTTCACTGGGGATAGCCTTATCAAACATCAACAGTTATGAAATCCATATGCATCTGATCCTAAATATACTAAAGGGAAGAACTTAAAGTATGATGAAAATGATATACATCTATAATAATTAGGAAGTTGAAGTATCACTATTAAAATAAATAAATAAAAAAGCAGACACAAGCAAATTGTATTAGGAAATAAAGCATTTATCTAATTTTACAGATTTCAACAATTTCTCTTTTACAAAAGAAAGTTATCTTTTTTATTATCCCAAGATTACAAGAAAGCTATTAATTTTAGAAATCTTGGGAGGAGAATATATATGAATCTCCCTCAGTGCTGGGCATGAACCCAGGGCCTCATGCATGCTGTGCAAGCACACTCTACCACTGACCTACAATCTCAGTCAAGAGAAGTAGGTTTTTTAAAGCACCTATTGTATATGGAGTAACAAAAGTTATTATTAAACAGATGTTCTGATAACAACCACACTATTTCTTTGGCACAGTGTACAGCTTGGAAATCCAACAGGAAAGGTACTAGAATATCAAGGATAAGCTCTTACCTATGGATATGTGTCTGGAGGTTCCAAGAAAACAATACATGATAACAGGATAAAATGAAGAATAGAGGCCAAACACTGGAGGCACAGCTGCCAGCATTGCAAAGGCTAAGCCTGTGGAATTAAAAAGCAAACAGAGATGGGAAGATCATTAGAAAACAGAGGGGCATATGTATTTTCCTCTTGGTTGGGTCTCTCTGAGGATCAGGTGAAGCCCATCTTTTGTAAGCTGATGTGTCTAACCTGCCTACCCTTCTACCTCAATCCCAAATGGACTCTTGTGCCTACACAGCCCAGGCTGAGACAGTTTTCATTGTTGTCCACCATTTGACTGTGCATGGATTTTTCTGCTTTACTGTATCACAAATTAGATAAAAGCAGAAGAGCCTTTCTTGACAGGTGCAGTTGCAGTTTGGTGTTGATGCTGGATTTTCCTCAAATGGGGTATTTTTGTGGGTTCTCTGAAGACCCCTTGGGTAGGAGCAACCCCCACTGTATCATTCCCTAGTCTATGTGATGCCTGTCCACTAACTCTTAGCTTCCTCCTTGGTCTCTCATTAGAAGGTACAGTCCCCAGCTTCTTTTTTCTGGCATATGCTCACCCTATAGGCAGTTCTCTTGGGCAGGTACCTTTCAAATGATCCAAGTCTGGTTACTGTCCAAGGTGCCTGATTTTCTAATGGGAAACCTTGAAATATCACTCCAAGAAACTTTAGAAGTACGGGTCACACCCTCTGAGAGGAGGGGTGCTCACTTTCATTTTGCTGTTCCAGGCAATTCACACTACCCTTTACCTGTTGACTCTTGTTGAAATAGTCTTTACTTTTTTAGAGCAGTTTTAGGTTCACAGCAAATTGCATAGAAAGTACAGAGATTTCTTGTGCATTTCCTGTCCCCACACATGCATAGCTTTCTCCACTATCAATGTCATCAGAGTGGTGCATTTGTTACAAATGAATTTCCACAAAGGCATGGTTATCATCCAAAGTTTATAGTAGTGTTCTCTCTTGGTGGTGTACATTTGATACAAATGTGTAATGACACGTAGCCACCAGTATAGTATGATATAAAACAGTTTCATTGCCCCTGAAATCCCCTGTACTCTGCCTATTCATCTCTCTGTCTTCACAAATACCTCACAATCACCGATCTTTTTACTGTCTCTGTAGATTTGCTTTTTTCAGAATGTTACATGGGTCATACACTATATAGCTATTTCAGATTGACTTCTTTTACTTAGAAATATGCATTTAACTTTCCTCCATGACTTTTCATGGCTTGATAGCTAATTTTTAAACAGTGAATAATATTCCATTGTCTGTATGACCATATTAATTTACTAAAAGACATCTTGGTTACTTCCAAGATTTAGCAATTATGAATAAAGCTTCTAGAAACAGCTGTGGCAGGTTCACTTAAGGATTTTTAAGAAAAGACATTTTTTAGAGTGGTTAGACTTTTTTCATGCAAGAATAAGGCAGCAGGAGGATCCAAAATGGCGACTGGGACACAGACGCAGACTGTGTGAGCTCTGGGAATCAGGGACCTTGCTGAGATGCTAGAGACACACTTGGCTGAGGTAAAGCACCAGGGAGAGCTGAAACTTCAGCACCCTTTACCCCTAGCTCATGAAAGTCTTCTTCACATCACAATACACTGAAAGAACAGGCGTGTTGCTGCCCACCCACCGGCCTGCCAGGCTGCTGCCTGCCACAGGAGGGCTCCAACGACACCAGACACTGGCTCCAAACCTTTCTAGGAGAAGCAGACAAACAGGACTGGATGCTAAAGTAGTAACATCAGAACTACTAAGACTGAAATTCTACTGTTCCTGAATGGGGAATTTTTTTTTTCTTTAAGTGTTTGTTTGTCTTGTTCACTGTTTGTCTACCATCTCTCCCTGTTGATTTCTTTGGTTCTCCATTTTTTTTCTCTTTCTTTTTCTTTTTCTTTTTTCTCCTTCTTTCTTGGTTTTGTTAGTTTTACTATTGTAAGTTAGCTAATGCTAAATTACACATAGACCAGGGACAGAAACAGTACCAAGTGGAATGATGGGAAGACGAAAAAGGGATGGAAACCATTCTTCCCCCAAAAATAAATTAGGACAGGATTCAGAGGGAAATAAAGAAAATAGATACCCAGATCCAGACTCTAACAAAACAAAGATAAACTATACCAAGGAACAAATGAAGCCCACAACAACACACTGAAAGAAGAAATTCTGCAAGTAATCAATGAGAATTTCAGAGATGTTACTAGATATGGTCAACTAAAATGTACAAGAGTCACTCAAGAAATTCCAAGACAACAAAAATAAAGAATATGAGAAAACACAAAAACAAATAAATGAAACCATAGGAGCCCTAAATAAACACCAAAGTGAAACAGAAAACACCATAAATATAGAGAGATAAGTGAATTAAAAATGAAAATTAACAATATAAAAGAGGAAGTGACCCATGATATGGAAAACCTCAGAAAAAAGAATGAAACAGAAATACAAAACAAAATGGAAGGCCACTCCAGCAGACTAGAACAAACAGAAGACAGAATCTCAGAACTTGAAGATGAAATGGTAATTAAAGGAAAAACTGAAGAACTGTTAGTCAGACAACTCAAGTCCTATGAAAGGAATACGCAAGAACTCACTAACTCCATCAAAAGACCAAACCTATGAATCATGGGCATTGAAGGAGAATAGATGCAAGCAAAAGGAATCAGTAATATATTCAACAAAATAATAGCAGAAAATTTCCCAAATATAGAGAAAACTATGCCCATTCAGGTACAGAAAGCCTCCAGGACACCAAACAGACTTGACCAAAATAGAACTACCCCACAACATATTACCATGAAAACAACAAGCACAGAGAATAGAGAAAGAATATTGAAGGCTGTAAGACAGAAAAAACCATATAACATACAAAGGTAAACCCATCAAAAATCACAGCAGATTTCTCAATGGAAACCTTAAAAGCAAGAAGTGAGGTCTTCCAGGTACTGAATGAAAATAACTTCAACCCTAGGATACTTTACCCAGCAAAACTATCTTTCAAAATAGATGGAGCAATAAAAGTCTTCCTTGATAAGCAGAAACTAAAACAATATATGACCACCAAGCCACCACTACAAAAGATTCTTCAAGGAATTCTGCACACAGAAGGTGAAAGCAAACAAAACCATGAAAGGGCAGGCAGTATCAAACCACAGGAAAAGAAAAGGAAAGAAAGTAGAGAGTAACATTGATCCAGCTGCACACAATCAAACCCTTAAACAACTAAAACAACTAAATGACAGGAATCACCACATACCTATCAATACTAGCACTGAATGTTCACAGAATTAATTCCATCAAAAGACACCGCTTGGCATACTGGATTAAAAAGGAAGATCCAACAATCTGTTGCTTACAGGAGACACATCTCATCGACAGAAACAAGCACTGGATTAGGGTGAAAGGCTGGAAGAAGATTTACCAAGTCAATGGCACCCGAAAACAGGCAGGAGTAGTAATACTTATCTCTGACAAAGTAGACTTCAAACTTACATTGATCAGATGAGATAAAGAAGGACACTCTATTATCAAGATAGGGGAAGTGCTTCTGCCATCGAGGGCTGAGAGACCATTGATACTGCTCAACATCCTATAATACACAGGACAGTCCCCACAACTGACAATGTAAATGGTATAGAGTTGAGAAACCCTGTTCTGAATAATGTTTGTATTACTATTTTTCAACTTACCAGTTTTAGATATACTCTATTAACTTTCCATTATGTCTACTTTTTCAATTTCTCATTAGTTATATAGCAATTATGTTTTTTCTCTTTTCTAGAAATTGTGTTATTTTCTATTCGTCCCTGGTATTCAGATATCTTACTATGATGTGTATTGTTTTAAATTACTTATCACTTAGCCTACTGGGTACTTAGTTATTCCTCTCAGTCTGAAAATTCATATATTTCAATTCTTGGAATATTCTTTGGTACTTTCTTCCCTCTGTTTGCACTCTTTCTTTCTGAATATATGATAGACACCAGAATTGATCTTCCAGTATTATCTTTTTCTCTCTTATAATCTGTCTTTTTCTTCTACTTTCAAAAGATTTCCTCTACTTTATTTCCCAACTCTGCAGTTGGATATTTTATTCAGGTACCATCATATTTTTAGTTTCTATGAACTCATTTTTACTTTCTGACGCGCTTTAAAAAATAACCGCTTGCCTTTTGCTGCATGGATTGAATGTGGTTTTATATGTCTTTAAGGATTTGTCTTTCCACCATTTCTCTTTCTGATGAGTTCCTTCTTTCTGTGTGGTTTGGGCTCTGTCTCTCTTGAAGCTTCATGCACATTGGTTTACTTGTTCACTGAGGGGTTTTATTGTAGGGCCACATCTTCATTAGGGGACCTCTAGTCACTATTTGTCTTTTATCTGGGTTCACCATCTGTCTTGGGCTATTTCTTTTTGCAGGCACTCTGGCATTGAACATGAGAAGGAAGATCCTTTGTCAGCTCACAGTTTGACTTGCAGACTTACTTAACTTTCCTGCCATCTCAGCATTTTCATCCCATTAATTCCTGCATGGGCCAGAGTGGGCACCTGAGTTCCTATGTGCTGCTTGCTAATCAGACACTCAGCCAGTTCAGCTTTTAGTCCTTCATCTGGCCCCCAGCTTTGGCTGAATTTGGAGTACCCAAATTCCCAGTGTTCTGTAAAGTGGGTTTGTAAGTTTCAGCTTCCTCACTTTGGTAGTTAATTGTCACTTGTCAATCACCTTTCCACCTTTTTTTCCTGGCTCCACTGGGTTTCTTTTCCATTCTTTGTCCTTGCTAGTTTATGCCATTTCTGTCTCCTTTACTGATGTTTTAGAGCAATTTCAACTGAAATAGTGACAAAAGTATGCATCTAATCTGCCATGTTTAACAAACTTTTTTCCCAGAAATTTAAATCATTTATCAATAACAATAAATTTATTTTCTTTATCTTAGACCTCTATCTTTTCCATATTTTGTTTTTCATTTTTATCTATCTTCATTGATTTATGATGGGCAGAATATAATACTTTTTCAACACCAATTTGATTGTGGGGTGATTTATGCCTGTTAGTAGTGTCTAACCTACTACATTCTACCATGCTTTGAAATAATTTCCTGCTTTCTATCATACCACATGCATCTGGTTTTTCTTTCCCCTCTCCAGCTATTTCTTTGCAGTCTCTTCTTCTGGTTCCTCCTTCTCTATTTTGCCTTTAATGTTTCACAGAACTTGAACTTGGCTCCCTTCTTTTTCTACTCCACATTCTTTCTCTAGGTGTCCTTGTCTTCTGTCATGGTTTAAATACTGCATATATGCCAAAGAATCCCAAATTGAAGTTGGATTCATGTCTGTAATCATAGCTACTTGGGAGGCTGAGATTGGGAGAATCATTGTTCAAAGGACCCTATCTCCAAAATAACCAGAGCAAAGTGGACCAGAGTTGTGGCTCAAGCAGTAGAGCACTTGCTCTGCAAGCACAAAGCCCTGAGTTCAAACCCCAGTCCCACCAAAAAAACAAAAACAAAAACCCAACAAATTGTTATCTTTAGGCCACACCTCTCTTTTTAGCCAATCACATATTGAATATATACAGGAAATACCTAGTTTTCTACTTGACAAACATCTTGAATTTAACATGTTCAAACTTCTAACCAATTCTGGAAAACTTTTTATGTCTGCAACTCACACCTCTACCCCTTAGGGGTTTGCAACAGAAACCTGGGGGTCATTCTTGACCCTCCCTCTTCCTCACAGTCCCATATCAAACTCAACAGCCCAGCAACCTTGAAGTCATTTTAGTCACACACTCTTTTCTCATCCTCCCTAAATTAATCCAATGGCCAGTCTTACTGATCTCACCTACAAAATATGCCACAAATGTATCCATTTTTACAGCCACAAACCCTAGCTCAAGATGGAAGAAAGTCAACGTGTTAAAAGTAATTTTGTGAAATGCCTGTGAAAACCCAACCAGGATTTCTTTAGAGTGTGAGTTTACATGGTGCATTTCCTGCACCCAAATGTCAGGTTAGTTTCTGTTCCCACACCAAATGCTGAGCCCTTGCCTGCTCCTTACCCTGCCCTTGCCTTGAATCTGTCCTCTAGTTTTGTTCTTGGGGTGACAGAGCTGAAATGGCTGTGGGCAACTACCCTAAACCTGGTTTAAGACTTTGTTTAATAAATTTGGCAAATCAGCCACTTGGAAAATTAAAAACCCAAATAATTGCTCATTAAGGGAAGTGTTTTTCTTAAAAATTTTTGGGAAACTGGCTAGTTTTTTAGCCAGCTACCTACAGCTGTTCAGACCATTAACACCTCTGCCGGTGTTTACTCCACTGTTAGCTCTAATTGGCCTCCCCACACCCATTCTGGTACTCCTGCTGCCAGCCAAATCCACTCCCCATACTGTTCCCTTTTACAAAGAACACCCACATGAAAAGCACTAGAATGATATGATAAAAGCTATGAATTTGCAATCATGATGAAAAAAGGTCAAGCAATTATTTGAGGAGATGATAGCCAGGGAAACAAAAATGAAAGAAAGGAAAAAAGAAATATATTCTACTAACCTTGAGGAAGCTGAAGCACCCCAGTGCTTATGCCTGAGACCAAGTCACCCAGCACATACTCCTTGAATTTATATGCTGGCAACCACTTAGTTATAGGCAAGAACATATAAATGATATTTCTTATTTTTTTAGGAGTACATCTGGGAAGACAAAGAAAGACAGACATGAAGTTATAAATGAGGAACATCTGGGTGGAATTCACACCAAGGTATTTTCTTTTCTTCATGCCCCTGAGTGAGAAAGGAAAATTCAAAATTGGTGGAGAGCTGGTGAGTGGCTCAAGTGGGAGAGCACCTACCCAGCAAGTGTGACCCCAGTACCATAAAAAAAAAAATCACAATTGGTGATTCAAGATGTTGCTGCATGGGAGGAGATCAGAGATTGGAAAGAAGACGGAGCGGCTGGAACATTCCTAGGAGGCAAAGGGAAAAGGAGGCTGTTTCGGAGTTAGGTGGAGAATTAGAATGCGTGTTTTTATATGAGCCTTTACACAGATGTAAGACAAAGTAGGACTTCGGTGAACATGGGGAAAGACACAAGGAAGCCTGCATCCAATCACACGTCCCACACTGACTGAACCACTGTGGACGGCTTTGCAAAGCAGGAGTGCTTGCCTTTTGCCTTTCCTCTTCTTCACCAGACAGATTTGCTTTACCCCTTTGACCTTCTTCTCCCGTAAGGAAATGCACAATATGGGAAATGGGCTGAGATACAACATACGTGAACGCCTGCTTCAGCTTGTCCCCGATGGAATCCAAGACCTTGTCCTTGGTATGCAGTCTCTCCTGAAGGACGGGATGACTGAAGATGGGCCTCTCCACGTAGTACCTCTGGGTTGCTGCAGGGATTTCATTTTCTTCAGCATGATCCATAGTACTGTGAAATTATTCGTCAACGGCAGGAGACAAGCATTTCTGGAGGGTCCCTTAGGGAGAAGATAAACTCCATTGTAGGTGCCAAAATTCCACTGTTCCTAACCTTCTTTTCCTCATGGCACTGTAACTTCTGAAGACTTCTTGGACACCCCAGGGCACCTTACATACTGTTCTCTACACAGTAGGCACTAATACATAGAATGACACTAAAATTAATAAAAACTTAAGTGTGACTTATTGTCTGTCAGAGCAGTAAGTGGGTACAGTGGGTACTTTTTTTTGGCGGTACTGGGGTTTGAACTTGGGACCTCATGCTTCTAAGCAGTTGTTCTACCACTTAAGCCACACAGCCAGCCCTTTTTTGCTTTAGTTATTTTTCAATAGGGCCTCATAGTTTTGCCTTGGGGCCAGCCTCAGACTGCAATTCTCCTACCTAGGTGAATGACATAGGTGGAATGACAGGCATGCACCACCATGTCTATCTTATTGATTGAGATGTGGTCTCACTAATTTTTTGCCCAGGCTGGTCTCAAATCATAATCCTTCTGATTTTCACTTCCCATGCAGCTAGAAAGATAAAGGTTACTAGAATGATGAGATAAAAGTTATGAAATTGCAATCACTTCACCTGGCCCTGTATATGCTTTTAATGTCACATTAAGTTTAGTGGCTGAAAGTTATGGAAACAGCCAAGATGCCCCACTACTGACGAATGGATCAAGAAAATGTGGTATCTATACACAATGGAATTTTACGCAGCCATGAAGAAGAACGAAGTGTTATCATTCACTGGTAAATGGATGGAATTGGAGAACATCATTCTGCGTGAGGTTGGCCTGGCCCAAAAGACCAAAAATCATATGTTCTCCCTCATATGTGGACATTAGATCAAGGGCCAACACAACAAGGGGATTGAACTTTGATCACAAGATAAAAGTGAAGCACACAAGGGAGATATGAGGATAGGTAAGACACCTAAAAAATTAGCTAGCATTTGTTGCCCTTAATGCAGAGAAACTAAAGCAAATACCTTAAAAGCAACTGAGGCCAACAGGAGAAGGGGACCAGGAACTAGAGAAAAGGTGAGATCAAAAAGAATTAACCTAGAAGGTAACACACACGCACAGGAAATCAATGTGAGTCAATGCCCTGTATAGCTATCCTTATATCAACCAGCAAAAACCCTTGTTCCTTCCTATTATTGCTTATACTCTCTCTTCAACAAAATTAGAGATAAGGGCAAAATAGTTTCTTTCAGGTATCGAGGGGGTGGGGGGAGATGGAGGGGGCAGAGTGGGTGGTAACGGAGGGGGTGGGGGCAGGGGGGAGAAATGACCCAAGCATTGTATGCACATATGAATAATAAAAAAATAAAATTTAAAAAAAAAGGTTTAGTGGCTGAATAGCAAAGTCAGTTGCTTCTGGCTCTGTATGAGGGGAAGTAAAAATCAGGCCAACTCTGACCAGCTGTATGTCAAGCAAGCAGAAGAGGTTAAGGTTGATTCTTATGTTGACCTCAAGTGTTTTAAAGGTATATTAGCCTCCTTTCCCAACTCTGTGTTTGCTTCCTACTTAAATTAATTTATGGTTCAGAGATGAGGTTTAAGTCTCCATGAAGAATGTGTGGTGACTTTTGAGAAAGTTAGAAGTCACAAGTGAAAAACATGAGTGCAATAAGTTCATTATATTATCAAGGGTTAAGAAGATTGCATGGTTGATACTTTTTCCTGGATACATGGTGAATGCTATTTAAATGAATAAATAATTAAGGAAAAAATACTACATGTTTCTGGACATGGAAATATGTACAAGAATCTTCATGGTAGCGTTATGATAGTAAACTATTGGAAAAAAACCCAAGTGTCTACTTGTATGCAACAAAAATACATCTTGGTGTATTCATAAATTGAACACTAGATAGTAAAGAAATGAAATAAATATATGTATCATCACTAAATCTCAAAAAGTTAATTTTCAACAAAAATGTAATTAAAGTTAGAAAGCTACAAAGCAATAGTATCTGCTGTTATAGGTACACATCCATGCAGTAAAAGTACAAAAGCACCCAGACAACGACAAATACTAAGACCAGGATGGTGCTGCCTCCAGAAAGAAGGGGAATGAGACTGGGAAGGAACAGTCACACAGCTTCTACTAACTCTGCCTGCAATGCTTTATGCACTGTAAAAAAGCAAAATATTAAGATCTGATCATGCTGGGTGGTAAGTAAACTGGTGCTTGCTACATGGTTCTTTGTACCTGTCTTTATATTTGAACTATGTGCCTCACGATAAAAAGTTAAAAGCACAACAACTAAAGCCAGGGCTCCCAAATGAAGTGAGCGGGGTCAGGGTGAGTGTGAATGCATGACTAAGTGCTTGTGTGGTGGCCCTGGGGTTGTGGGTTGCTAATGTTGGCCCATATAGCTCCCTCACGGTGAAAAGTCAGGTTTGCACCAAATTAAAATCACATTCTAACTGAAATCAGCCTTGTGTGTTCAAAACATCATGCAAAATAAATACTTACATCCAAGAGGCTACAAATTGAGGAGCCTAGAATAAAATGAAATGCAAGCAGCAATGTGACTAAGTGCTAACAAGGATGATGTAAATATGTTATGATTGGAACATTTTGTTGCCTCTGAAATTCATGTTGAAACTTCATCATCTATGCAACAGTATGCAGATGTGGCTGTTGGGGGTGATTGAGCCACTGAACTCTGCCCTCATAAATCAGATTAGGTGTCCTTATAAAAGGGCTAGATGGAGGGAGTTTGCCTGCCTTTCATCCCTTCTGTTCCTTCTGCCAGGTGAGTACACAGCCTTCCTCCCCACCAGAGGATGCAGTAACAGGGCGCCATCTTGGAGGCAGAGAGACAGCCCCTTGGTCTTGAACTTTAGCCTTCAGAACTCTAAGAAATACATTTGTATTGTTATAAATGACCCAGTTTGTGGTATTTTGTTATGGCAGCACAAATGAACTTAAGCAGGAAGGATACCTGGCAAAGGAGGATTTTGCATCAGAATCTGACATAAAGAACACATGTCTTGTTTTAGGTTAGCATGGCTGATTGACCACCTCACTTAATTTTTTATGACTACTCTAGGAGCCATTATAATACATCAAAATATAGCAGAGGAAACAATGTGAAAAAATAGACATCCTTCTTTTTTGTGAATATCTTATATTTTCCTTTGCTAATCTGGCCACTATGACTTGCTATAGGTAAGGAAGAGACACAGTAAAGAAGGACTTCTGAAGTATTTTTTGAGGTTCTAATACCCTGGCAATAATCTATATCCTTCATAAGAGGTCTGTTTGGCAACTCCAGGATGTCTCCAGGATGTCAACTATGAAAGGAGAAGAGTATGTTATAACAAAACACTCTGTTCTGATATAATAAAATATCTTTTGTGGGGACTTTTTATTCTCATCAGCAATGATTAGACAATTAAAGCCTTGAAGGCTATCAGTAACCCTTATCAGAAGCAGAGAAGCAAAGAAACTAAGGGACCAACATTAGGGAAACTATGAATCACCTAGTTATAGAACTACATGTGGATCCTTACATGAGAAATTCACAGGCTTGAAAGGGCAAATCTGGCTGGTCCTTAAAGCCAAATATTAACAAAGCAAATTGCCCTAGAGGGTCAGGCACCATTCTCCAGAGCGCCCAGCAATTGCTGACATGTGTTCTGAGTATATTTGAGTGGCAGCAGCTGGGCTTGTCAGAGCATTTAGCCCAGTGCCCTGTCTACCCTTTCCCTTTTCTTCTGGACTTCTCTTCCTCCCCTTAAATCCCTCTGCCAAAGGACTCCTACATTACTAGTCAGACAGGCAACACTATATGCAGGGCTTTGGGTTCAGAAGATCTGTGTAGGATGCAGGAACTAGCACTTAACCACAAGGTGAGTTTTTTATTTGTTTTTGTGCAAAGTACAAAAGCTTTCTGTGCCTCAGTTTCCTTATCTGTAAATTCCAGCTGGGAGTCCAGGCTGTGGGACCATGTAGATCAGTCTGGTTCTGCCATTGTGCTAGAACATCCAGCAAGTTTCCTGACTGCCCTAAGTAGAATGACAGAAGGTCCTTGGGTCTGTCTGTTGTCCCAGGATAATTATTACTTCCAAAAGCGTCTAGATTGGGCATTAAATTATTTTCCCTGCAGCTTTAACACTGAGATATAAAATATAATGCCTCTTTATAGATCTATGAGGAATAAATTAGAAAATATTTCTAAAGCACTTATCATGTAGTGTTCAGTAAATATGAACAGGACTGAAGGTGTGGCTGAAGACATAGAGCACCTGCTTTTAATCGTGAAGCCCAGAGTTCAAATCCAAGTACCACCAAAATAAACAAACAAATAAATAAATAACATAACATAACATAAATAAAAAGTAAATGTGACCATTATGATAACTACTGCGGGCAGAGTACCTAATTTCATTCAACCTTCTATTGCTCATTTGTAAATGAGAATATTGATCTTCCTTTGCTTTTGTTTAATTACCTTTTTGAATGACTAATATATTCACAGGAATCAGAAATTCACATATAAAATGAATTAAGTGAAGCCTGACTGCCAGTCCCCGGCTGGAAGGCAGCTGCAGTGCCAGTTTCCTACGTGTCTTCTGGGAGGCACTCGGTCCGCACACGAGCGGATGTGACCGCCACTCCGTCCCCGTGAGTGGTGCTGTTTCACCACTGTTCCACACACTGCCTCTTCCACTTTCCAGAACTTCCTAGGGACCTTTCCATCTCAGTGCAGAAGAGCTTCCTCATTCTCCGATATTTTAAACAGCTACATAGCATGCCATTAGATATGTTCCATAATTTGTTTAGCTAGCCCTAATGGTGCCACACTGAGGCTAAATGTAAGAACTATAAAGTACTTAGAATAAGGTTCTTATAATTCAGTTGCCATTTATTTCAATAGATGATAAACCTATTTTGTTTTTGAGATGGGTTCTTACTATGTTGCCCAGGCTGGCATTGAACTCCCCGGTTTAATCAATTCTCGTGCCTGAGCAAGCCACATAGCTTAGCCTATGGGCGTGTACCACTGTACCCAGCTCTATTATCACCCTTTTAATCACAGCTATTTCTTTTTACTTGCTCCATTTCTCAAGGCCTTAGGTATTCATTCATTCAATATAAATCTATTGAGTATCTACATTTTCGGCTGTAGTATCTGAGTTGGCTACACTTAGAGACCAGTAAGTTATGATTCATGACCTAAGGAAACTTGTTATCTAATGTCTGCAGCAATCTATTTCCTTTTAAGGACTTCATCCAGGTGGTCATATGAAGTTATAAAGCACACAGAACACAAGAAGTTTTGAGGATGGTACCAAGAGATTGTTGGTGGGGAAATACTAATGTTCAGGAAATAAGATCAAGAGTCTTTAAAAAGTTCATGAGACCCCATCTCAACCATCCCAAGCATGGTGACGCTTGCCTGTCATCCCAGGTAGGTGGCCTGCAGTTCAGGCCAGCCGAGGCATAAATGTGAGAACCTATTTGTAAAATATATAAAGCAAAAAGGGCCGATGGTGTGGCTCAACTGGTAAAGTGCCTGCCTGGCAAGTGCAATGCCCCAAGTTCAAACCCCAGTAGCACAAAAAAAAGAGCATTTTATAGTGGAGGTTGTCTTAACAGTTTTGGGTTTTAATTTTTGAACTTAACATTGCTATGTCATCAAACAGCTTCATAAGCATGGTTTTTAATGGATGCATAATATTTTCTACTCTTTATGCACATGACTGTTTTTTGGCAGTACTGGGGTTTGAACTCAGGGCTTCAAGTTTGCTAGGTAGGTGCTCTGCCACTTGAGCTACTCCTCCAGCCCTTTATGTACATGATTTAGTTAACCAGTCCCTTAATACTACTTACTTAGGTTACTTTCACTTTTTGCTATTATAAATTTTTTTATCTGTAGGTTTATATGTGTCGTGATAATAAATAATTTAAACAATGCTGATACTAAGTATTAGGTAACTTACATAGTGAGCGCAGGAAATAATGACTTAAAATAATAGGGGTGGTGGATACTGATGAGTTTACTCGTCGTGAAACACAACAGTAGTTTAAAATTACTATGGTGGTCCACACTTGACGAAGCTGCAATCAGAGAGTCACAGCATCCACAGAAGGTAGGAATTGTCCACATATTTCAGATGACTTTTATCTCAGGCCTGATGGAGTAACAGTGCTGGGATTGGAACTAGATTTGCTTCATTTCAGAGACCTATTTTATTCCATGCTGCCTCATTAATTGTGTATCAGATTAATTATGTCGAAGTGTTTATCTAATTTGATCTAAATTGTATTAATTATAGGCATGTATTCCCACTTGTCATAACTTATTGTTTATGAAGTACAATGGTTTTAATCAAATTAGAAGTGGGGCAGGAGATCAAGGAAGGCTTGAGAAAAGATACCGGACTTTTAGTGTCTGGCAGAACGGGCAGAAGGCAAAGGGGCGGCATGAAAAGGTGAAAATGAGCAGGACTGTTCATGGAGTGACAATCACGCTGGTGGAAATCGTGCTTTGGAGGTCACAGGTCACAGGAAACTGGATTGGACATGGCAGGGAGGTCTGGGTCTTTGAGGACCAGAAAGGCAGGCTGAAGCCCTGTGCTCTTGTCATGTGAGCATATCCCAATCCTTTTTTATCCCTCACAGAACTACTGATGGAAACCACTCTGCCATGGAGAAATTACTCAACTCTGGTAAAGAAATTAAATCCCTTCCAGAGCTAATTTGCTCTGACTTTGTAAGTTAATAAATTACATGATTTCTTTTCCAATCAGGAACACTTGAAAGATCATTAATACTCACACCCACAAGACATGCCTCCAGAATCTTTGGGTTAAAAGCTCAGTAATTCAAATTGGTGCTTAAGTTTGAATGTCAGATACTTACTAAGAAAATGTTCTCAGTGAAAATGGAAGGACAAGCCACTGGTTGACCAGTCATTTTCCCCCTAAAATAATGCTTTTTAGTGAAAATAATATTGACATGATAAAATTGGAAGTCTTTTGGAAGGGGTAATCATGAAAAGCAGTAGTTTTTCACCCTACTTCTCCCCAACCCTAGTTCTATTCCCTAAGTCAACCATTTTCTTAAAATAATTTTATTAGCTCTTCGGGTGGGCTTATTTTTAACTCTAAATCAGTATTTCTCAAAAAAGAAGTATTTAGGGTGGGATTGTAGCACCCTCCACTGCTAGGGTACATTTTCCAAGTCTCCTTTAGAGTTGGGTGTGGGGCCTGTAGCCCGAGTTACTTGGAAGGCAAAAGTGAGAGGAACCCTTGAGCCCAGGAGTTTAAGGCCAGCCTAGGGAACATCGTGAAACCCTAAGAAAACAAACAAACAAACAAAAAAGAAAATAAATCTCTGGAATTGAGAATTACTGCTCTCAACTGTAAAAGTATATGGCTATTGTTTTCAATTTACCAAATTTAGACATTATCTATGAATGCTCAACACGAGAAGCTCAACATTTAAATCTCTTTATTCACCTCTATTTTTGCTAAGTTACATTACTGTTTTTAATGTTTACCTATATAGCCTATTAAACTAATCCATTTTTGCTATTCTCTCTCCTGGAATTTCTTCAGAAGCTTTTTTCAAAGCTTCTCAGATCATTGTGTCATTTAACTTTTCATATTTTCCAGGTTTTTATCTTATTGAGTTGATTCCAGTGAGTTTTCTCAGGTTCAGCTTCCATTTCACTTATCTATTGTTGGCTCTAATCTGCTGCTTAACAAGTACATTAATTTAAAAACATCCAATATATAGATCTGTATTTTTATTCCATATCTGTATTTTCATCTTCTTTTTGAAATAGGCTTGCTTTACTTTCATAATATACTATATTTTCCTTTTGTTTTCTGGTTTTTTTAACAATATTACATACTTATGCTCTTGTCCTCATATTTCCAACTTTTGGAGGCAGGGGTCTTGCTATGTAACTCAGGCTGACCTTGGACTCACAAATCTCCCTGCCTCAGCCTCCTGAGTACTGGGATGATAGGTGTGCATTACTACATCTGGCCTTTCTAAGGTTTTAAATTCTTGGGGAGCTGGTCCTTATGATTGTTTTGTTTGTAGATACTCCCTTAGGGTGGTTTGTTGGTTTTTAATGAACTCATATTAGGTAAGAAGAGGAGCTCATGAGGCAAAAGGGGCGTGGTTGTATGGGTACTCCTGTGTACTTAAGTTGTGACAGCGTCCCTAGACACCCCTTTGCTAGGGCTCTGGAAGTTTTAGTGGTTGCTCTGGTTTGAATATAAAGTGTCCCCTGAAAAGGCTCATGTGCTGAAAGACTGGTCCCCAGCTGGTGGATCCAATCATTGAGAGATGATTGGATCATGACTTAATCTATGGATTGATCTACTGAGGGCTTCATAAATTGATGGCATTTTGGGGAGATGATGGAAACTTTTAGCAAGTGGGGACTAATCAGAGGAAGTGAGTCTCTGAGGGCAGGTCCTTGGGAACTGTATTTTGCCCCAGGACCCTCTCTGTTTTTCTCTCTCTCTCTGCCTCCTGTCTGCCATGATGTGAGGCATTTTGTTCTACCACAGGCTCCCAGCCATGGTTCTCTGCCCACCACACACAGACCCAGAAGCACTGGAGCCAAATGAGCATGGACTGAAATCTCTGAAACAGCGAGGCTAAACAAGTCTGCTACCTTTGAATTGTTTCCTTCAGGTACTCATGACAGTGACCAAAAACTGACTAAAGCAGGGGTCCTGAACCTTGCTCCTGCTGTTGGTGTGAAAAATTACAGTTTGAGGTTTTTGAACATAACAAGATTAGGATTTTGAATTCAACCCTGACTAAGGCACAGTCTGGGGTTTGGATTGCTCAGGGGTGTGCTGTTGTTTTTATCATTGCTCTTGTTTAGTTTTTTGAAATTTTCATTCAAAGCCTAGAGACTTGGTTCCCTAAGTAGTAGCTCAGTTTTCCTAATCGCTGGTCAATTGGAGTAGCCAGGTCTTTAGGGTGCCAGGCTTACCACTGTTTCAATTCCAGGTTTTCTGTCTCTCTTACGACCTGAGGCCATGTTTGCTTCCTAGATTTGAAGGGTACATCCCCATAATCCACCCCCTCAATCTATATTCCATAGAGAAACTCATCTGGGATTGCACTTACTGTACTTTTAATACAGTTTATCTGCTTTCTTCTGTCAGTCTTTATTTCAAGGTTAGCTATTTAAATATCTTGCTATGCTTTATCCTTCCTTTTCATGCTTGTACTGGTGGGAGGTCTGAATAAGTCAGCTTTGTCCTCTGCATTGCCAGAAGTCCCAGTTCTATGACTGTGAATAGTGTTCATTACTGGTTCAATGTATTGAATGGAATTTATTTAATTCTTCTTAAAGTCGTTATTTTTGGGGTTCATTGACTACTTGCCCTAATTTTTCTAAGCCTGGTATTTATTGTTTTGTTTTAGAGATGGGGATTCGCTGTTGCTCAGGCTAGTCTTGAACTTGTAATCCTCCTGTGTCAGAAAGCTGAGGTTTCAGGTACCAACCACTGTGCCTGATGGTGGCAGATTTACTTTTGTTGCATTGTGAGATTCATTTCACTCTTTCTAATTCCACACTTTTCTCCTTGTTTTAGCCTTCATTTTGTTGGAGCACATCCTCAGATAATTGCTTCAGAGAGGATACTTGGATTACCTGAGTCTTTGAGTATTGAAAATATCTTCATTTCACCTTTACATTAAATAATAAATTTATTGGCAGTATAATTCTATGTTCAAAATAATTTCCCATACACACACACACACACACACACACACACACACACATGTATATAGGCAGTAGGGTTTGAACCAAAGGCCTTGTGCTTCCTAGGCAAGTGCACTACTACTTGAGCCAGGCCCCTAGCCACTTTTGCTTTAGCTATTTTTCAAATAGTGTCTCACATTTATGCCTGGGCTGGCTTGGACCATGATCCTCCTATTTATGTTTCTGCATAGCTGAGATAACAAGTATGTGCTACCATGCCTAGCTATTAGTTGAGATAGGGTTGCACCAACTTTTTGCCTGGGCTGGCCTGGAACCCTGATCAACCAGATCTCTGACTCCTGAGTAGCTAGGATTACCGGGATGAGGCACTGTGCCCAGCCATTTTTCCTGATAAATTTGAAGGCATTGCTACCTTAGTATCCAATTCACTCATGAGATGATGTATTATCAATCTTAAGGAAATGACTTCACTTTTCCTTTCAGAAGGTTTCAGGAATTTCTCTGTAAATTCCTTGACTTGAAATTTTAGAATAATTTTATCTCTGGATGATCATTCATTTGATGGACCCTTCCAATCTCATACTTTTACTGAATAACAGGATTTTTTCTATTCTTTTCTTTGCAGTACTGGAGTTTGAACTCAGGGCCTTGTGCTTGCTAGGCAGGTGCTCTGCTACTTGAGTCAAACTGCTAGCCCCTTTTGACTTAGTTATTTCTTAGATAGTGTCTTGTATTTTTGCCTGGGGTCAGGCTTGGACAATGATCCTTCTACCTGTGCCTGTCATGTAGCTGGGATTACGCTGTGCCTATTAGCATTCTTTATCAACTTCTTCCCCTTTGTTTTCTCTTTCTAGAACTCCATACTATAGACTTAATGGATTGCTGCGGTTACTCATCTTTCCTAGCATATTTTCCATCTCTTTCCCAATTATGCATTCTGGAGATTTAAAAACTTTATCTTTTATTCCTTCTAAGAAATTATTATCATTGATGTTGTTATTGTTATGAGATAGGACCTTTCTATTTTGCCCAGGCTGTTCATAAAAGAAATTATTTTTATTATAGTAATCATTTATACTTTTTTGAGATCTTATTTGTTTGTTTTCTGACTGTTCTTTCTTCTTGTTGTTTGGAATATCTTTTTAGTCACTCTATGGGTACTCAGATTTTTGTCTTGTTTCTGATTTTGTTTTTTGAGACAGGTTATCACTATGTGGCCTGGAACTGGAGATCTTCCTGCCTCAGCCTCCCGAGTCCTAGGATTATATACATGGGACATGTTCAAATTTTTGAATTATCTCTCCTGTGGTGACAACAGTTACTTATATTGATTTTTCTTTTCTATGCTCCTTCACGTGTGAGGTCCTGGTGGTTATGCATTTTCTTTATTAGTCAAGAAGTTCATCACTTTTTTGGCTAATTTGTTCTTCTTTCCTCCACTGTTACATGCATACATGAACAAAATGGAGGTTAGGAGGCTTTGTGTATGAGAGTGGGATTTATTAGTGTGAGGAAGCAAGAGCTAGCCTTCAGGATGGCCTCACCCTTTCTCCAAGTGCCAGAAACAGAAAACATTTACACTGGTCCTTTGCATCTGTGGGTTCTATATCTGCAGATTCAGCCAACCAGATTGAAAATATTTGGAAAAGATGTCCTGAACAGGTAGACTCTTTTCCTTGTCATTTTCCCTGAACAATACAACTATTTGTATAACATTTATGTCATAGTAGATATTATAAATAACCTAGGATTTTTTTCTTTTGGTGGGACTGGGGTTTGAACTCAGGATTTCACACTTGCAAAACAGGCACTCTACCATTAGAGCCACACCTCCAGTCCATTTTGCTCTGGTTATTTTGGAGATGGGGGTCTTGTGAACTATATGCCCAATCCTCCCAATCTCAGCCTCCGAAGTAACTGGTATTACAGGTATGATCCACAGCACCTGGCAGGAAATGATTTAAAGTACACAGGAGGATGTGTGTAAGTTAACACAACAGCATTTTATGTAAGGGACTTGGACACCTGTGGATGTTGAGATCCAGGAGGGGTACTAGAACCAATCCCCATGGATCCGGAGGGACAATGCTCCTATGAGAAGCTCTAGCCCACTCTAACTGATCCATAAACACTTTCCCGTCATCTCTCTGCTTCCAGATGCTCCTACTCATGCTATTCTCTCCCTGCTCTAGCTTTTATGGGTTATTTCTGGGAGATTCCTTGAATCCTATGTGGTCCTTTCACTTCGGCTAGTCATTAGCTCTGTTTCATCACTAACTTGCTTCCAAACATTTCCTATATTGGTGCTTCACAGTTCCTCTTTGCTTGCATAATTTTATAGCCATTTAGGTGGAGTTCTGAATAGAGAAAACAAATGCTTATTTATCGTCTTTAGCCTTTGAATTGTTATTATTGTCCATTTTGCAAATTGGGCAGTTCTGTGATAAAATTTATCAGGTACATTTTTAATTTAAATGCATGGAAAAAAAATTGAAAGTATTTCTCATAAAACAGCAAATAAGGGTTGTATTTGCTGGTAGAATTATTAATAATTTTATTTTCTTTTTGTTTATCTCCATCATACAGGACTTCCACGGTGTTTTAGAACAGACATAACAGTCCAAAGTGTTAAGGGCTGACAATAGAGTGTCTATACGCTTTCAGTAATCCTCTCAGAGATGGACTGAGCATTTGCTATGACAAGGGGAGTTATGTTCAGAGATCACTGAGGACCCAAGAGCTGAGAAATACTACAAATTGAGAGAGGGATGAAGGTGAGTTGCTTGACTGATTCAAGCTATCAGGCTTGTCTTTGTTACATGCTATGCATATAACTGAGGAGGCAGCTCTGTTGTCTCCATTGCCAGTCAAATGTATCAGGCCCCTTCAGATCTTCTCCCCACTGACAGTTGGAACTCGAGCCATCAAACATCTATTGAAGGGATCACAAAGCAATACCACCTCTCAGGGGTTAGGTGGTTCATGCGAGTGTCTGAAGTAGACTCACTGAGTCTGTCAATCTAGAAAGGATCTGCCAAACCCAAGCAGAGGCTGCTAGTCAGCTCTCACTGGAGGCTGGGGGAAAGCTTCTACTTAAAAGTTTTCTTTAGACAATCTTTTTGATAAATGGTTATCTACATGCAGAAGAATGATAGATAAAATCAGCTAAAATGGATTGAAGACTTTAAGACCTGAAACTATAAACTATTAGAAGGAAATGTAAGGGAAAAGTTTCATTACATTGGTCTGGCAATGCTTTTTTTTGGACATGACTCTGAAAGCACAGGCAACAAAAGCAGAAATAGATGAACAGCATAGCATCAAACTAAAAGGCTTCTGTGCAGCAAAGGAAACACTTGACCGAGTAAGGAGATAATCAATAGAATGGGAGGAAGTATTTGCAAACCATACAGCTAATAAGGGGTCAATATCTAAAGTATGTAAAGAATTCAAACAATGCAGTATTTAGAAAAGACTTTAAAAGTGGGCAAAGGGGTATGAGGTGTGGCTCACTGGTAGAGCGCTTGTCTAGCGTGTATGCGGCCTTGGGTTCTGTCCCCCCCCCCACACACATACACACAGCAAAGGAACAGAACAAACATTTCTCAAAAGAAGACATAGTAACGGCCAACATCAGTGAGGTAAATGCAAATTATACCCACAGAGGAATGTCATCTCACACCTGTTAGAATGGCCTTTTTATCAAAAAAAAAAAAAAAAAAAAAAAGAAAGATAGCAAGTGTTGGTGAGGATGTGAAGAAAAGGAAAATCTTGTACATTGTTTATAAGAGTGTAAATTAGTACAGTCATTATAGGAACAGTAGAGAGGTTTCCCCCAAAACTACAAATAGAACTACCATATAATCCAGAAATTCTACTTCTGCATGTCATCCAAAGGCACTGAAATCAATATATAAAAAAGACTTCTGTATTCGCATGTTTATTGCAACATTATTCACAATTGCCAAGAAAAGGGAATAATCTAATGACCATCAACAAAGGAATAGATAAAGAAAATGTGGTGCACATACAATGGGATACTATTCAGCTTATAAAAAGAAGGAAATCCTTTCCCTTGTGAGAAAATGGATTAATCTGCAGGGCATTATGCTAACTGAAATAACCCAGGCTTATATGTGGAATCTAAAAGGACTGAATTCACAGGAGTAGAATGACAGTCACGTTACCAGAGCTGGGGGAGTGAGGGAGGTGAGGCGTTACTGATCAAAGGGTACAAAGTTTCAGTTAGACTGGAGGGATACATCTGAGATCTGTGTTACAAAGTGACTCTACCCAATACTAATGTAGCCTGTGCTTCAGAATGGGAATAAATCTAAAGGGCATCACCATGAAAATGGTAAGTAAGGTACAGTTATGTCAACCAGATTGACTTTGTCATTCCACAGCGCATCTCAAAGCATCACACTCTACCTGTGAGTGCACATAATGATCTGTCAATTGAAAATGTTATTTCAAAAATTAAGACTTTTTGTATTGAGGTTCAATTTATATATAATGAGCTATAAAGAGCAGTATATGGTTTAAAGAGTTTACCATACATTTCAGAAATAGAACCTTTTGCCATCTAGAGATTTCCCTTGTCAATTCTTACCTAGTCACTCCCTGCCCTACCGGGCCACCATGATTCTGATTTCTATCGCTTGTTCTACAACTTTATCTAATTTTTAAAGAGAACTTGAAACTACATTTCTACGCCACCTTTCATTTTAAATGTTGGAAACCAATATTGATTTTGAGATGAAACAATGTGCAGACCCAACAAAGCACAAAGGCTAAACTCAGTCCAATGGCAGCGCAAGCACAGTGTCCATCCTACACTATAAACTACGCATATGCTTTGTACAGATTTAGTAAGATTTCTGTCAGGATTGTTGGTTTTGATACTATTTGATAGTTTTATTCTTTAGCAATTAGGAGCATATTTTTAAATACACGACAGGCTAGCCTTACCTGCAGGGCAACAATAGAGGAAGAAAAGGGAGAGAGAAGCCCACAGCACAGCCAGCCTTGGGGAAAAAATGAACCACAAGGAAACTAATGAGAAGAGGCTGTCTTGGTAGAGAAGAAAAGCCACATGAGCACTGATGGAATATAACAATGAACCTGAACACAGGGCTGCTGTTATTTTGATTAAAAAGTAGGAACCCCTCTTCATATCACCTTGCGGGAATCCCACTGAAAAGGCTCTCCCAGGAGCTTCAGCACCCTCCCAAACTCCTGCCCACACCACTCCTTTCTGATTTCGTTTCCTTCTATATCCACCTTGTCACTCTGCTCCAGCCACAGAGACATCACTGTTTCGTGAGCACATCAGACACAGGTGCCCTAGACTTTCTGTGATGACTTTAATGCTCTACTTCTGACAGCCTTGTAACTTTCTCCCAGTCCAGGCTCAATGTCACTTCCTCAGAAAGCTTTTTCTGACCACTTTATTTCCTTCTGCCCAGTTTTATTTTTCTGCATAGCACTTACAACCTCCATTTTCTTTCACTTCCTAGTTTTGTCTTCCCTCCCTTCTCCATGAGAATATAAGCTACGTGAGGGCAGGAACATTAGAGGGACTTGTTAGATGTTCATTGAATGAAGAGGGGAATCAAGAAAGAAGGAAAGAAGGAACAAAAACCCTGCTACCTTTAGAGACTGTCGATTGTTAGAAGCGTTCAGTAAAATGGGACTAATGGAGATGTTATCATTTCTAATTATTTTGTAATATTTCATTATTTTGAGGAAGTAAAGATTTAAGGGCAAACACAAGAAGGGGATTTGACTTTGAGCACATGATAAAAGCGAGAGCACACTAGGGAGGGGTGAGGATAGGTAAGACACCTAAAAAACCAGATAGCATTTGTTGCCCTTAACGCAGAGAAACTAAAGCAGATACCTTAAAAGCAACTGAGGCCAATAGGAGAAGGGGACCAGGAACTAGAGAAAAGGTTAGATCAAAAAGAATCAACCGAGAAGGTAACACACACACACAGGAAATTAATATGAGTCAACTCCCTGTATAGCTATCCTTATCTCAACCAGCAAAAACCCTTGTTCCTTCCTATTATTGCTTATACTCTCTCTACAACAAAATTAGAAATAAGGGCAAAATAGTTTCTGCTGGGTATTGAGGGGGTGGGGGGAGAGGGAGGGGGCGGAGTGGGTGGTAAGGGAGGGGGTGGGGGCAGGGGGGAGAAATGACCCAAGCCTTGTATGCACATATGAATAATAAAACAATAAAAAAAGCAAACTAATGATAATCTTAATGACCAGCACAACCCTGACTATTCTTACTACCTTAAAAAATTAGACGTGTAGGAAGACAGATATTTATACAGAAATGGCTTTAAATGAGCCTTTGAGTTTAATAGTAGTTAAGTTTTTCATTAAAGTTATGATATCAAATCCATCTTTCCCTAGTGCCTTTATTCCTACCTTGAGTCACTGTAGGAAGTATGTAAAGGATAAATTATAAATAAAATTTCACGCCCCAGAGTATGAAATCTTTTCTTTTTTAGATGATACCTGGAGAGGTGGGGCTGAATTGACTGTTTAGGTCTGCATTGGGTTTTCATTTGTTTGTTTGGCAGTACAGGGGTTTGAACTCAAGGTTTCAGACTTGCTAGGCAGGCACTGTACCACTTAAGCCACTCCACCAGCCTGCATCAGTTTTTTTTTTTAATTAAAAAAAATTTTTTTTATTTTGGGTAAGTGCAGCTTCTCTGAGACACAAAAGAAGAACTCCACAACCAGTAGCTCTCCACTCTAGAAATCTCCAACCTAAGACATTATCTAGAATTAAGTCAAGGCTGGATTAAATTAAGTGTGTCAGGCTGTCATTCATGGGGCCACCACTCCACACACAGTGTATGGAAGACTGCAGGGAACATGCAGGGTTCACGGGCCACCCAATGCATGGCAGGAAGGATACAGTGCTTGCATTATAGAAAGCTGGAGAACAAGTCTGTAGCAGATGCACCCAGTAGAGAGAGAAAGGAAAGAAATTAAATACAGTTCCTTGGAACCTTCTTCAACCCTGGGAACCCTCTTACCCTAGTTTTGTTTCCTTCTTTAATGCCTTTTCTATTTTTTCAACTTGTCTCTCTTGCACTATTCTGACAGTCACATACCTGCACTGCTTTTGTCTTCTAGGTATTTGATAATATAAAGGGTTGTGGGAGAAACAAAGTGGGATAAACAAACACCATGGATTACACTTTCACAAGTTATATCTTTCAATCTAAGAATAATTTTCCAAGGGTGAATATCTACAGAATTTAAGTGTAATGGCACCAAGATTAAGTCCCAGAAGTGAGTAAGGTAATCAATGTGCTCTTTTTTTCCTCTCCTGGTTTTGGTAACTCAATAGTCTCTGACTATCTGAGAAGGTGTGAGGATCACTTTTTATCTCAGCTTGGACACAAAAGCTCATATTTCAGCTATGATCAAGGTGATTGTCCTTATCCTTTGCTGACACCTTCCCTCCCCACCTCGACAAGTCAAGGATCACTTCTAGGAGGCAATTTCAAGAGGCTATTAAACACTGGCATGGATACCCAGAGAAGAGATGTAATCCTCCCTTGGGGACCTTTCAGAGCAGATGGTCATCTAGGATAGGCAGAGTTACATCTACTTCATTCCATCAAAATGCAGGAGCTAAGGACTCAGCAAAACACTGTGGGAAGAGAAAAGGGCAAGAAAGTGCAGCCCCATCCCCAAACACACTGAATGGCTTGGTGTGGACCACTTCTGAGAATGCTGTGTTTATCCTTGCTTATCACCTGATGTGTGCAATTCTGAGCTGAGCTGTGTCTAACAGGGATTTGGTGGGCCTGCTTTCTGATATGAGATGACCAATCTCAGAATCAGTTCTTAGTTACTAATTTAACCCAGTAATTCTCTATCTTAGCTGGACTTTTGTATTTCCTGGATGTATGTGTGGTGGGGGTAATTTTTAAAAATAGAGATGCCAGTCCAGTGAAATCAGAATCTTTGCTATTTTTCAAAAGCAAACTCCCAAACAATGCAAGTGCAGTGGAACTATACCTTAGTAGCTGAGAACCATGGGTCTCATATGCCACCTTACTGTTATGCATTGAAAAAAGTAAGGTTCAAAGAATTTAATTGACTTCTGACTTGCCCACGATCACATCCCTAGTGGCAGACCTTGGATAACAACCATGATCTCCATGGGTTTACTCATCCAATAAATATCTATCAATTATATTCTAGACTTGATGACCAGCCACCTAGGTGCCCCTCAACAATAAAGGTAAGTCAAAGTTGGTCTCTACCTGAGGATCAATTAGGCTGATCGTGAGCCAAGCTGAAAGGTAGGAAAAAGGTGTGATGGTTCTGGCCTTCTCCCTTGTACTTCCCTTCCAAACAGAGCTGTGTGGCTCAGGCCTCTGGAAATTTTAAAGATTCCTTTGATCCAGGTAAAATCTATCACTACCTATGGACCACTTTCCCATTTTACTGGTTCCAGAAGCCCCCATACTTACCCAGATCCAATGTGCAGCACAAGGGGCGGCAGACAGGACCCTGGCTTGGGAGCTCCAGTACAGTTCAGTGAGACCTTGATCAATGGGCTGAGAGCTGGAGAAGGGAGCGAGTACCCTCCCCTGGGTAAAGAAGAAGAAAGGGTACTTAACCCAGAAGTTGCTGGTTTGTTTTGTGGAAAAGGCTATGTTTAAAATATTCCTGGTGCTGTTTCTTCATCCCTAGTACCAACCCATTCTTCCCTTGCAAGACATCGCTTCTGTGAACACAGTGGAATATGGCACTTACACAATTGAAAGTAAAAACAAGAAACAGATAAATCTTTATAAAGGTGAACTGCTAGCATGTGTGGGAGACAGGATAAATTCAATGTTTGATTTCAGTTACTCCCATACTTAGCAACTCATGGGTACAAACTCATGTGTCAAAAACTGTTCATCCAAATGGGGGATCAGTACTGGGAACCAGCCTTCTCAGAAGCACTCTTCTTGAGAAGAACAAGAAAAAAAAAAAACAGGCAATATTGATCTTGATTAAAAAAATTAATAGGACTAATCTGTCTTTAGTCATTCACAAATAATACACTTTCCCATTTGCAGAACAATTATTCAAGAGGCCAGGTGATTCCAGTTGAAAGTAAATTAAATTGTGTCCACTCCATTTGTGAATTTACAAACATCCTTACTTTATTTCCACTACCCTCCATTCTATCTGGCCTCTGACTATTTTGCTGTTCCATTCTCTAGAAAGGTATCATAACTTGGGCACCTGGGATGCTTGGAAAGGTATGTGACAGTTTCAATGACTGTGCCTTTCTTTCTTGGATAAAGTCCCAAGCATTGGCAGATTTTGAAAAAAAGACCTGTCTGAATTGGTTTTCAAAGTGAAGTTAGGGAGAAGGTAATGATGCTAGTGACTATTGGTACCTACAATGAAAGGTCTTATGAACTTGGGCCCTGCAACTACCCTTCAGAAGAAGGATTAGAAGAATTCATGACATTAGGTCAATGCACCAAAAGAAAGAACTTAGAAGACAGTTTGGGAGACACCAGACGATTAAACTTATCTGTGTTGACTTCATCTTCCTTCATGAGTTCACTAGTTTGAAACCAAAGGAAAACAAAATTACTATTTCCTCCCTTTTCTTGTGATTTTAATTATCAAAAGCAATGCAAACACCAGGGGGATATGGACCTATCTCCTTAGTTAGGATATTTTCTAGAAAACTTTGGAACTGTAGATGTAAGGGTAGAAAAATATTACAAAATGATTAAGATACCAGGAGACACACAAGGCATTGAAAAGGAGATGAAACAACTGATTCTGATTCTGAGTCAACTGTGCAACTGTGCAAACCTGGATCTGTACCTTACAAGCCAGTCCCTGCTGCTAATGAGAAACTCTCCCAGCCTTCCGGTCTTCTTGGGTTCCTAGGTAAGTGCCTATACACGGAAAGCACTCAAAAGCTTCTTGGATTGAGTCAGTTCTTTCGGTATCACTCATAAATTAATGAGGAACATGTAACTCTGTATAGTTTCAGAGTAGTTAAAGAGGGAGAAAAAAAGAAATGCTACGTAACAGAATTGGGGCTTCAGGTGTTAGTTACTTAATAGACTAGAAAGCCTTCCAACAGTGCACTTAGGATATCAGCCATAGCAACTGTACCCAGGAATTCTTTACATTTCTTTCTAATGCAAATTAGTTTGAATTTCTTCTGATACAAAGCAATACTGTGCTACAGTAAATAAGAAGGATGGACTGGCAAAACTGGCTTTCAGCGGGGGCTGCAGCTCACTGGCAGAGCGCTTGCATGCACGAAAAAAGACCTGTCTCCACTGGTTTTCAAAGGAGAAGTTAGGGAGAAGGTGAAGATGTTGATACTGTTAGTATCTACACTGAAAGACTTTATGAAATTGGTCTCTGGAACTACCCTTCAAAAGAAGGATTAGAAGTTGGATTCTTGATCCCCAGCTCCCCACTCCCACCCCAAACTTCACTGTCACAAAAGGCTTATACTTTCTATTTCATATTTCAATTCCCCTCCTTATCCCTGCTGGGTTAGTTCCCTAGCTTACTCTAGATAACACACCTATAACTAATGTACCTCCTCCCCAGTTTTCAGGTAAGAAAAAGCTGAATCTCATCCCCCCGCCCTGTCAAGAGTCTCCATTAATATATATATTTTAAGTCCTAGACGCCAGGGTGATAGCACAGTATTCCTCACTCCAGGGAAAGAATCTTCCCCACTTCACAGTGAGCTTCAGGTTCACCGAGAAGGTCCGGGACAGCAGTCTTTGACAGGGCCTTGCCGAGGGGGCGCACTCACGGAGGCACAGCCAGTACAAGTGAATCGCGTCCCCACTACCTTCACCAAGTCCAAACACCACAGGTCGGCTCTCACCGCAGAGCACCTGCCGCGGAAGTGATTAGGAGGGCAAAGGATTTTTAGGCCGAAGGCCAGTACCAAATTTTAGGGCAGGGAGTCTAGGCAGCCACTTCCAAGATGGGGCAACAGCAGCCAGAGCTTCCAAGCACTGTCGAGGGTTAGCGGAGGTCTCAGTCTCCCAACCCAGGTTCGGGTCACCGGGACCCCGGGGCGGTCAAAAGCCCGCAGTCCAACCTGGGCTCCACCGGAGGCAGCGCTGGCCTGCAGGCTGAAGGGGTTGGTTTTGTTATTTTCGATTTGGATGCAAACAGGTGGGAAAAGGGACCTTGATCCTGGCCGCAGCAGAGCAAGCACGAGACTTTGTAAGCAAGGTCAGGGTTTATAAGAAATTATGTATATAAAAAATTAAAGTTTGGGTCAGAACCAAAGGGACTCGGTCTAGCGAAAGCGTCTCCGAGGCGGCTGCCGGGGATGAAAAGCGCATTTAGGTGACATTTGCGAGGAAAGCACGCTGCAGAACGCGGGGGTTAGAGGAGGGCAGGTTGCCTGTGCTGGCCAGGAAAGAGCAAGAGACCGAGGCAGAGGGACAGAACCGCAGGGACCGGCGGTGACAGCCGAGTCCGCGGCGCCCGCGCCCCTCCCGAGCGCCCCCGGCCCGCGGCGGCCCGCGCTACTCACCCCGCGCTGCCCGGGGCGCAGCCGCCGCTGCCGCCTGGACGCCGCTGCTCCGCGGCTCTCGCAGGAGGCGGACGGTCCCCGCGCGGCCCGCGTAACCCGAGTCCCCGCCGTCCCGCCCCGCCCCGCCTCGCCGCGGACGCGGGTCGCGCTTCCCCGCTCCGCAAGGTTCCCGCTCCTGAGCCTGAACTTTCTAGCACGTGCTGGATCCGGGGAAGCCGTGCCCGAGTGCCGGGATGCCGGGCGCGCAGAAAACGGTGTCTGCGCGCTTTCCTCCGGCGGTGTCTCCAAGGGTTATGTATACTTGGTGCACCAGGAACACCTTTCCCCCTGCTTTGTGCATGTTTGCGCGTGCACGATGCAGTGGCACACGTGGTGGCCTCGCTAGTTGGCAGTCTCTTGGAGACACCTGTGGCTTCTGATCGCGAGACCCCACCTGCAGAACGCAGGCCAGGCGTGGCTGTGGCGCGCGGTGCCTGCTTCACCCGAGGCAGGGCGGACAGTTCCTCCTCCGCGCCACACGAGGGCGCCCTCTTCAGGGACAGCGCCCAGTCAGGCACCGCGGTTATGTGGGCGTAGCGGGTTTTTGAACATCGCTGAACAAATCCTAACGCAGGGAGTCTCCAAGGGGAAGTTAGGCTCCCGGGATATGCGTTTTCTGGAGTGGCTCATTTGCCGCTTGGTCTTGGCCATCTTGGGATGACCTGGTCATATGCATGTCCTGGAGTCCAATACGTCTCAGACTTCAGTGTGCACACGAGTCACTGGCGGATCTGGTTAAAGATGCAGGTTATGAGTCAGTAGATGTGAGGTGGGGCCTGAGATGTGCATTTCTGCCAGGTCCTGTGTGGTGCATGGGGCTGTTGGAGAACCAAGTGTGTGGCGACACTGTGGACAGATGGCTGTACTTCTTCTGGGGGCAGCGCCCGCATACCTACTGTAATCACCGCAAAAATAGGGACACCGCCAAGCTTTGGAGGGTCTGAGTGTCCTAGTGCTGTGGGAAGCACTTGTCTGTGTTAACTCATCGCAACAATCTTGTGAGCCCGCCGTGCTACTATTTTTAGTTTAGAGATGACTTTACTCTCAGTTTTCGTTCCCTCCGCCGCCTCCCTTTCCCATCGTTGATGGCTTTTTACTTTTCGCGTTGGCAGAGGGTTAACATGATCCAGAAAGTGAAAACCACACAAAAATAGACTCAGAAGCACGTGTCTTCCTGCCTGCGTTCCATCCATTCGGTCCAGTCCTCTGAGAAAACACCTTCGTGATTTTCTGGCTTAGCCTTCCGGTGTTTCTTTTTGTAAAGCTAAGTCACTAAAAGGAGGGATGTTCTACGTTCTTTTTTATGCATATACCGGTGTTTTAGGGAAATCGCCCCGTATCACTTCTCAGAGATCTGCCTCATTCTTTTTGCGACTACACAGCCCATTGTGTACACATTCCACTGTGTGTATATGCCACAGAGTGTTCAAAATGGCAGCCGTGTTCGGACGTTATGTGGTTTCTAATATTTTGCAGTTAGAAATGAGTCTGTAATTAGTAACTTTGTACATATTATTTTCATATTTTTTGGAGGTGCATTTTTAAGGTAAATTCCTACAAGTGGGATTGGTGTTCGCTGGGTCACCAGATTGATGCATTTGTAGCTTTCCTTTTTCTTTTTTCTTTTATTTATTTATTTTAGCTGTTGTCATAGTCTTCTCCTAGGGCTTAGGTTATTTTGCTTTTCCACGCGCAATGTATGATTTTCTGTTTATCATCAGCTTTCATCCATTTAATTATGATGGCCTGGAATTTTTATTTAGTTATTTATCTATTTTTTGCAGTACTGGGGTTTGAATTCAGGGTCTTCCACTTGCCAGGCAGGCTTTCTACCACTTGAGCCACTCCACCAGCCCTTATTGGTGTTGGGTATTTTTAAAATTATTTTTATTATTTTTTTATTTTTTATTGTTTTATTATTCATATGTGCATACAAGGCTTGGGTCATTTCTCCCCCCTGCCCCACCCCCTCCCTTACCACCCACTCCGCCCCCTCCCTGAAGAGGGAGTATAAGCAATAATAGGAAGGAACAAGGGTTTTTGCTGTTTGAGATAAGGATAGCTATACAGGGAGTTGACTCGCATTACTTTCCTGTGCCTGTGTGTTACCTTCTAGGTTGGTTCTTTTTTTTTTTTTTCATTTTTCTTTTATTATTCATATGTGCATACAAGGCTTGGTTCATTTCTCCCCCCTGCCCCCACCCCCTCCCTTACCACCCACTCCACCCCCTCCCGCTCCCCCCCTCAATACCCAGCAGAAACTATTTTGCCCTTATCTCTAATTTTGTTGTAGAGAGAGTATAAGCAATAATAGGAAGGAACAAGGGGTTTTGCTGGTTGAGATAAGGATAGCTATACAGGGCATTGACTCACATTGATTTCCTGTGCGTGGGTGTTACCTTCTAGGTTAATTCTTTTTGATCTGACCTTTTCTCTAGTTCCTGGTCCCCTTTTCCTATTGGCCTCAGTTGCTTTAAGGTATCTGCTTTAGTTTCTCTGCATTAAGGGCAACAAATGCTAGCTAGTTTTTTAGGTGTCTTACCTATCCTCACCCCTCCCTTGTGTGCTCTCGCTTTTATCATGTGCTCATAGTCCAATCCCCTTGTTGTGTTTGCCCTTGATCTAATGTCCACATATGAGGGAGAACATACGATTTTTGGTCTTTTGAGCCAGGCTAACCTCACTCAGAATGATGTTCTCCAATTCCATCCATTTACCAGGGAATGATAACATTTCGTTCTTCTTCATGGCTGCATAAAATTCCATTGTGTATAGATACCACATTTTCTTAATCCATTCGTTAGTGGTGGGGCATCTTGGCTGTTTCCATAACTTGGCTATTGTGAATAGTGCTGCAATAAACATGGGTGTGCAGGTGCCTCTGGAGTAACCTGTGTCACATTCTTTTGGGTATATCCCCAAGAGTGGTATTGCTGGATCAAATGGTAGATCAATGTCTAGCTTTTTAAGTAGCCTCCAATTTTTTTTCCAGAGTGGTTGTACTAGTTTACATTCCCACCAACAGTGTAAGAGGGTTCCTTTTTCCCCGCATCCTCGCCAGTTGTTGGGTATTTTTGAGAGAGGGTTTTGTGAACTATTTGCCTAGGCTGGCTTCTAATCACCATCCTTCAGATTTCTGCCTCCTGGGTAGCTCGGATTACAGGTGTGAGCCCTTAGCGCTGGCCTTTCCCTTTAAAGGAACATTCAGTTTTTTATCTTTTGGAGTTGTGGCTCAAGCAGTAGAGCACCTGCTTTGTGAGTGTGAAACTCTGAGTTCAACCCCCCAGTCCCAGAAAAAAAATTATACAGCCTTTTTTTTTTTTTTTGTGGTACAGGAGTTTGAACTCTGGGCTTTGGCTTGGTAGGCAGGTGCTCACCTCTTGAGCCACATTCCCAGTCCCAAATTTTCTATTCATAATTTTTAAAAAGAGACTCCACCAAATTGTATAAGCTTCAGGCTCCACAAAACCCATATCCACTCCAATTACAAGCAGCACAGGAGGGGGTAAGGATTTTTTTTTTGGCAGCAGCGGGCCTTGCACATGCCATGCAAGTGCTCTACCACTTGAGCTGTGATCCCAGCCCTAATAAGAAACCTAATAATAAGGATTTGAGATGAAAGTCTTGTCCATCAAAAGACATAATGCCTTTTTAAATCCCTGTCTTAGACAATTCCTTAGTATCTTTTTCATTTGAGAATCAGGTCCATTTTCTTGGTGATAAAGGCTCACCTACCAGGGCAATGTAAGGCAGGACAGGGACAATTTGCCATCCCAGGTACTTAAACTATCAAATACTGGCATTTGTATGTACTCAGGGTTTGAAGCAAGTCTAGTGCCTAACTTGTTGGCTAAAAGTCTCACAGGAACTGAGCCTTGGCACCTGTGTCACCACATTGCCTACTCTGTGTCTACCTATCCAAATGGAAGTCTTCAATTACCACTGAAATTGATGAAGGTATTTTGCCAAAATTCCTATCTCATTCACCTTGGAAAATACCCCAAATTTCAGCATTGTAAACTTATTCTATTGGATCTTAAGACATTTCTGGAGATTCAACACTATTTATTATTATATTTTGTTCCGATCCTGATTTTATTTTTTTACTTATTTTTAAATTTTTATTTTATTCATATGTGCATACAATGTTTGGCTCATTTCTTCCCTCTTCCCCCATCCCCTCCCTTACCCCATCCCCCACCCCTCTTTTCCCCCTCTACCCCCTCGCTACCCAACAGAAACTATTTTGCCCTTATCTCTAATTTTGTTGAAGAGAGAGTATAAGCAATAATAGGAAGGACCAAGGGTTTTTGCTGGTTGAGATAAGGATAGCTATACAGGGAGTTGACTCGCATTGATTTCCTGTGCATGTGTGTTGCCTTCTAGGTTAATTCTTCTTGATCTAACCTTTTCTCTAGTTCCTGGTCCCCTTCTCCTATTGGCCTCAGTTGCTTTTAAGGTATCTGCTTTAGTTTCTCTGCGTTGAGGGCAACAGATGCTAGCTAGCTTTTTAGGTGTCTTACCTATCCTCACACATCCCTTGTGTGCTCTAGCTTTTATCATGTGCTCAAAGTCCAATCCCATTGTTGTGTCTGCCCTTGATCTAATGTCCGCATATGAGGGAGAACATACGATTTTTGGTCTTTTGGGCCAGGCTAACCTCACTCAGAATGGTGATCTCCAATTCCATCCATTTACCAGCGAATGATAACATTTCGTTCTTCTTCATGGCTGCATAAAATTCCATTGTGTATAAATACCACATTTTCTTAATCCATTCGTCAGTGGTGGGGCATCTTGGCTGTTTCCATAACTTGGGTATTGTGAATAGTCAACACTATTTATTAAAATACAAATACCACTGTGCCATATGGCCCGTGCCTGTAGTCCTCACTACTCAAGAGGCCGAGGCAGGAGGATTGGTTGAGTTCAGGAGTCCTGGGCTGCAGTGCATGCTGATCAGGTGTCCACACTAGGTTCAGCATCAATTATATAGTGACTTCCCTGGGACAAGGGACCACCAGGTTGCCTAAGGAGGGGTGAACCAGCCCAGGTCAGAAATGGAGCAGGTCAAAACTCCTGTGCTGATCAGTAGTGGCATGGTGTCTGTGAACAGCCACTGTGTTTCAGCCTGGGCAACACGATGAGACCCTGACTCTTAAAAAAGAATACAAATCCCTTAGGAAAAAGTTACTGTTTATTCTATATTAACAATTTGTGTGAGATGAATACCTAACAAATCTGAGTTTCCCTGTCTCTCTCCAACATGAGAGGTGGTAAGTCTGTAGGACTGGGACCCAAGATGGTTTCTGTGGGGTGAGGATTTTTTACAAAGAAACTAGAAGATACTAAAATATAAGATTTATATCCATTGGGACATTTAGAGGAAGACCAGAGAATCAACTTCAAATCAGCAAAAAAACTGATGTGGAGGAAATTCCATTAGAATTAGGAATAACTGGGAGCGGGAATAAAAAAGAAGAGTAGAGGGGGTGAAGTCAATTGAAGTACATTTATGCATGCAAACATCACAACAAAACCCCTTTGTACAATAAATAAATGTAGTAAAGAGAGAGATAAAAAGAATTAATAGTGACTGGGTTTCTTCAGGAACAGCTTAGTTTCTGCTAGGTGATTGTGGAGGGGTTCAGATGCCTGACTTGTCACAAATGTTCTACAGGCAGTTACGTTAAGGGGGTACCATAATAACTTTGGTCTAAGGTAGTTTATGGCCTCTGGGTTTACTGAGGCAGTATTTCTTGCACTTTTCTGTACCTTTTTTATTATTCACTTATATATATCCATATATTAGTCTACCAGTACTTGTTCCATAAAAAGTCATATTTTCTAGGCATAATATCTCTTTTTCTGCTGTTCTGGCATGAATCTGGGACAATGGCCCAGACATTGGAATAGGTAATGAGGTCACTGGGGAATGGCAGAACTTTCTGTTGTCATTGCATGGTCTCCCATGTCTAGAAAGACACCATCAATTTCCATCCATGTTGGATTTAAAAAGACAACTGAAAAAATTCTTTTATAATAAGTACCCAGAGGATTAAGTGGGAGATGCAGTAATAATAAGATCTCACCTCTGAACTGGAATTCTCTCAAAAACAGCTGATTTTTTTTCCTTCTGAACAATACACAAATGTACATTTTAAAATCATTATTATTATATTTTATATGTGAGCAGTTTTTTCAGAGAAGTATGAAACTGGACTAAAATTCTTGTCAAACAATTAAAAATGGTTCCTTCGCTCTTATCCTAGGCCTACCTGGATTCCCAGCTTCCTTTCTTTACTGACTTCAGCTATTCTCTACAGGCTAGTCAGAGCAGACAAATGGAAGCCATCTGCTAAAACACTCCCCTAGATGTCTGTGAGTGCCTCTTAGTTAAAGCCGATTTTGGTTAATCTGAGTAATTACTTCCATCTCCCACTCCCTCAGCAACACTGGGCTTTGCTCACAGTTCTTGACAGTAAGTTTCAGGCTGCTCATTGTAAACCCCTCAAATCCAAATGATCTGTGGCTCCTCTAAGGAGCCAAACTAGTTCCTGACTTGGCGCTTCTGCATATATTGCTCTGTTCCTAGAATAGATATCCTCACTGGATCTGCCTGACAAATCCTACCTACTGCTTTTTGTTTTGCTATAATATTTACATGATAGAGTAATATGAAACGTTTCTGTGTACACAACTCATTCTAACATTAACATATTCTGACTATTTTAACTTGAATTTTTAAAAGAAATAAAACATTTTAGGTAGAGCTCAGGTCTTTCACATAACCCTTTCTGATTTTATTCACCTGCCTCCACTATCACGTGAATTTGTATTTATTCTCACACATGCTTTTACATGCGGACTATGCATGGATCCATAAGCAATACATAGCATTTGTTAGCAAGTTTCAAAGTCTTGTAAGTGGCATCGGGCTGTATTTATAATTCTGCACTTGTTTTGTTGTTGGCAGACATACTCTTCATGCCATATTGTTCTTCATCATACAAATAAACAACAATGCATCCATTCTCTCGTTGATGTACACTGATTATTTGTGATGAGTAAAAATGTTGCCACGAGGGCCAGGTGTGTTGGTGCACACCTGTAATCCAAGCTATGCAGGAGACAGAGTTGGGAAGACTGTGGCCATGGGCAGAATTACGAGACCCACATCTAAAAAATAAACTAAAACAAAAAGGGCTGGGAGTATGGCTCAAGTGCAGAGTGCCTGCCTAGTACTGCCAAAACTAAAATGCTGCTGTGAACATTATTGTACACATCTCCTCGGTTACAGATGTGAGAATTTATCTGCGGTACTTACCTAGAAGGAACTGAGCCACACAACTTCTAGACAAGTACACTGCTGTCTGTAAAGGTTTGTGTAGACTCTACAGTATTTTCCTAAGCATTTCCACTCAGATCAGGAACGAGACAAGGATGTCCACTTTCACTGCTCTTCTCAGTATAGATCTGGGTGTCTTAGCCAGAGCAGTTAGACAACAGAAAGAAACAAAGTGCATCCAAATGGGAAGGGAGGTAGGAAATTTGTCCCTGTTTTCAGACGACATGACCTTATATACAGAAAAACTGAAAGACTCCATAAAAAAAAATTAGAACTGATAAATGAATTCATAAGAATCAGTAGTATTTCTATATCCCAATAATGAGCTAGCTGAAAAAGAAATTAAAAAGCAATTCCATTTGTAATAGCTACAAGAAAATATTCAGGAATAAGGTTAACCAAAGAAGTGAAAAATCTCTATATGAAAAAAGAGAACACACAAAAAGTGGAAAGACAGTCCATGTTTATGGATGGGAAGAATTAAAATTATGAAAATGTCCACATAACCCGAAGTGATCTACAGATTCAATCTAACCCAACAAAATGCCAATGATGTTCTTCACAGGAATAGAAAAGCAGTCATAAAATTTGGAGGAAACATATAAGTGGAAAAGGATAGCATGATCACAAGTTGGAAGTCTCACTATTGTTAAGATGTCAACTCTCCCTAAATCTCAGTCAAAATTCCCACAGGTATTTCTATAGAAGTTGAAAAACTGATACCAAAATTCATAGGGAAATGCAAAGGAGCAAGAATAGCCAAACGATTTTGAAAGAGAAGAAAACTGTGCCTCATGCCTGCAATCTCAATTACTTGGAAGGCTGAGATTGGGAGGATCCATTGAAGAAGGCTCAGGGGGTAGAGCACCTGCTCTGCAAGTGTGAAGCCCTGAGCTCAAACCCCAGACTCACTAACCCACTAAAGAGGGAGGGAGGGAGAGAGAGAGAGCGAGAAACTGAAAACACTATTTTCTCTCAAAACTCATTGAAAGCTAGCAATCAAAACAATGTGGTCCTGGCATCAGGACAGACAGAGCGATGAAACAGATGCAGTCATCAACAGGCAACTCCTTTTTTGTCAAAAATACAAAGGCAACTAATGACAATTCCAACAAATGGAACTGGAACAACTGGCTATCCATGTGCCAAAAAGAAAATGAAATTCCATCAATAGCTTACATCATATACACACACCCGCTCCAAATGGACCGCAGACCTAAATGGAAAACCTAAAAATGTGAAACTTCTAGAAGAAAGCATAGGTGACAGCCTTTGTGACCTTTGAATTTGTCAGAGATATCTTAACTGTGATACCAAAAATGCATAAAATTTCTTTCATAAAGCAAATTTAAATGTTGTCAAAATTAAAACCATTTTCAATTTGTAAAACATTAAGTAAACTATTAGTCACAGAATGAGAAAAAATATCTGCAAAGTATGTATCTTATAAAGGACTTGTATCCAGATGTATAACAAACTCTCAAAAATCGTAAGAAAAAACCCAACGAACAACAACAACAAAGTGAGCAAAAGATTTGAAAAGACACTTCACCAGAGAAGACACAAGGAGGGAAATAAGCATGAGAAATTATGCTTGACATCATTCGGCACGTGGGAAATACAAACTAGAACCACGTTGAGATTGCACTGTGCACCTGCTGGAGTTGATAACAGGATTTCCCAGGACCAGCCACTGGCAAGGACGTGGAAGGACTAGAACTCTCTCACACTGCTAATGAGAATGTCAAGTCATACAGACTACTTTGGAAAAGTTTGGCTATGTCTTAAACAGCTAAATATACAAGTAGTATATGACTTACCTAGTCCACTCATAATTACTCAAGATAGATGAAAACATGAAGTCATAATAGCTTTATTTGTCAGGAGTGGGGGAAGGATGGAATTAAAAGAATTTATTATTCAAATGAAAAAAAAAAAAAACAAACCAGATCCCTGGACATACCATGACACAAAACTTCCAGATAAAGACAAAAAGGAGAGAAGTAGAACTTTAAAGCTTTTAAAACAGAATGGCTAATGGGGTCAGGGGAAAGAAGGATTATTTATACATGACATAAAAGACAAGTATTATAAGGGAAACACTGAGAGACATTGGCTGGGATGTGCTTCCTTCAAAAGACTGATTACTAGTGAATTCACTGTACGTGTGTTTAGCTCAACACCAGTGATGTTCAAAGTGTAGAGAAAGTTTACTGTTGCTGAAACTTTTAGACTTAAAATTGGTTTCCAGATTTCTTAATCCTCTTAAAAATAAAAACTTCAATGGTATCAATGTACTTTTAATTTTTTTCTATGTTAAAAGCAAGCAGGGAAAATGGATCCCCATTTTATCCTCAGCACTTACACAACGCTGAATGAATGGATGAAGGCTTCTCATGAGCCAGGCATTGTTGTTATGCAGTTAACAATATTCTTGGGAGCCGAGTCATTTTCAAGATTCTTGATTGGCTTTCCTTTTCTTTTTTTTCTATTGGCAATCCTGGGGTTTGAACTCAGGCTTTCACCTGTGCTGGGCAGGTGCTCTACCACTTTAGCCATGTCCCCAGCTCCTTTTCTGCTTAAGTATTTTTCAAACAGAGGCTCGCATTTCTGCCTGCAGCTGGCCTTAGGCTGGATATGATCCTTCTATTTATCCCTTCTGTGCAGTTGGGATTATAGACATGTACCACCACCCTCAGCTTTTCTTGTTGAGATGGAGTCTCACTGACTTTTTGCCCAAGCTAGCCTCAAATCACAATCCTCCCAATCTCCACCTTCAGAGTAGATGGAATTATAGCTATGAGCCACAACACTTGTCTCTATTGGCTTTTCTTACTATAATTACAGAGTGATATTTAGAAAAAGCTGAATAGAGAAAAAAATAGTTAAGTTGAAAGTGTGGTTCCTAACTTTATTACTAATGATAAAACAAATAAGCAGTATGTGTATTTGAGTCTTCTTTTCTGAACCTGACCAGATTTACAGATCATACATAAAAATCAATTACAAATGAATGAAGACAAATGAACTTTGAATGGCTCTTGGACATAATTTTTATTTAAGCATGGGGTTTTAGCTTGGTTCACCCTAGAGTGCAACCTTCGGTTATGCTCACAGAGTTCAGGGGTACAGTGCCATTGTACCTTTGCTGGTGTTGGTTCAGCTTCATCAGAAGGTCCGAGTATGACCCCGGGAAACAACTCGTGAGGAGAACACAATGAAGAAACAGCCACTGTTTTACAAATCACTTTGTTACCACAGACACAAAATGGCAGTTACTGTTAGTAAATCAGCCACAGAACTTTTTTTAGACAAGGTAATGGGAATTTCTCTGTGGGAGGGAAATAGGGTCTTCATCCACAATCTTTTAAGTAGAAAATATTTCAAGATCAAGCATTTTTTTCTTATCCACAAAACAACGCTAAATCAACATACATTTTAAGGAGCATATTAAAGGAGATACAATATCTTTACAACTATCTTCTTGAATAGTATTTCAATTAACTTTCTGCAGAATATAAGTAGATCAAAATTCAGCAGCAAAATATTGCAACATAATGAGTAAATACAATTTCAATGTGTTATGTTGTAGAGAATAAAGGACAATGATAATTTAATCATATAAAACATGACACAAAGCTGAAATGCAGTTCACTTAAATAGCTTTGTGACTAAGAATGTTAAATATTGTGCCAAATGTCATTTTAAACATAAAATCTCTTAAAATTTTGTGCTTAAACTTTTTTTCCTGTTAAACTATTTCTTATTCTTAACACTGCCACTGTAACTGATATTACAACAGATCACAATTTTCACGGACACGTCAACATGAAGACATTTACTTATGAGCAAATAAGTCACTTGTCATTAGTTCACAGTGTGGAAAAGTGGTATACACTTGGTCTTTAGAAGGGCTTTCTGTTAACCACCAAGTCCTTCGCAGATATTTCCTGATATCATATGTGGTGAGAGGTTTGAAAGAATGCAGAGCAACACATCACATGTTGGAAGGAAAAATAAACTTTGATTCCTCATGGGTATCGCCTGAGTGACCTTCGTCTTCTGTTGTAGAAGTGCCTGAGCCCATGTTGCCGTGAAAAATTCATCATGTAATTTTGTTTGCGAGTGCTGTTAAAAATAAAAAAGAGGATACAGGCAGAGAGGGAAAGGAGAAAGAGCATGTAAGTCCCATCATTGAATGCGATCCATTCTAAGGTTCTAAGTTCTCTGGTACTGGACAGTTTTCAGCATTCATGTCAGTGCTGACATTAGCATCCATGGAACAGAGTAGCTGAAGACTAGCTTCTATACTAACTGCCCTTTGCCCTTTCTTTTCAGAACCAGGAAAAAGGTAAATTCTCTTGCTTTATAGCAAAAGCAGATTAAAAATATTTGGATTTTAAATTTTAGTCTTGAATTCTTCCTGAAAACATTTACTTGGATAAACTCCATTTTAGAGGAAGTATGCACTATACTCATTACTTCTTTGACATGCATATTTAATAAGCAACAAAAATAATTTGGTTACTCCAGTAAACATTTTCATTTCAAGCTTTAGAAGCAAAAACAAAGAAAACACACAAACTTGTTAGCTGAATTAACTTGACTTTGCTAGTTCATAAAGTCACAGGCACAAAATGAGGAAGTAAGCTTTCTTAGAAGGTTGGATTCCATTGTCTTTGCAACTGGGGTTCATATTCTATATACATGGCTTCAAGAGACTCTCCACTAAAGTGGTCAAAAAATACTAAGAAGGTGTAATTGAATGCAAAATCATGTGCATGTGTACACGTCCCCCACATATGTACATACACACAATCACGCATAGATGCTGCATGTGTAGCTGATTAAATTACTGACAGTGGATATCAGGAATCTGTATGAAATTGCACAGCTTCTAACATTTTGACATGGCAAGTATGTTTTTAAAGGCCCACGATCTATAATTCCATAGATATGTACAGTGTAGTATGGAATTGTCACAATAGAAACCTCTTGTACTGTTAATGTATGCTAAAAATGCTCATGAACTATAACATCACTGAAAAGAGTCAGATGCATACTGAACTGAGTAACAACATATGTATAAGTGGCATCCATTCGTGATTTATGAATATAAGCCTACCAGTATTTTCCAAATTCACTGAGTGTCTCAAATACATGGTCCCTGAGTCCTTCTTCTGTAATTGATCCCACCACAAAGGTTGATATGACATGAACTTGAGTCAGGGTAAAGTAAGGAAAAGGATAATTTTTCACTGAGGAATATAATCTTCTGAGTTATTAGTTATCAATATACTAACAAGGTATAAATGATGTAGTTTTACCTAGCATATTACACTAGGTATTATACTGAGGAATAAAATGTAGAAAATTGGTGAATATGGAAAACTTTAAAACAAGAGAATTTTATAGTGAAGTTTAATCATTGGAAGAGAAAACAAAATAAAATGTCTCAAAGGAAAATACATAAATTTAATTTCATTAGATCTTTATAATTCAAAAGCAATAGCATCTGCACTAAAACTCATAAAAATATAGACAGGAAATTGACATATGTTATAAAATAAAGTGGAAATAACGTCCCACCTTGGATTTCTATATTATCAAAGTGCCAGAAACTATAAAATCGAAACAAAAATACACTCTCAAGACATTTTAGAGAAAATGACAAAAGAGTTAGGTTTTGTCTTTAGCTAGTCTACCACCCACCCTCCACTTCCATGTGACAATATTAAGCACATCACTTAGTTGGTCAGTTTCAATGTCATCGTGGAAGGATGAAATAAATGCACCCAATTTATTAGCTGTTATTAAGTACTAACTGCTTCTTATGTAATGTCATACTGTCGTGTTCCCCAAAAGGATAATGATCTAATGTACTGAATAGGAGAAATTTTCCTATTACTTGTTTATTCACAAAATCTTGGGTCCGCCTTTCCTGTCTTCCTGCCAGCATCCCAGGTCACCTTACAGTCCTCTCCCTGAGCTATTACAATGGCCCCCTAAGCCAGCCTTCTCATCTCAATTCTCTTCTCTTGTGGAAGACTGAAAAGAAACCATGAAATATTAAGAAAGTGTAATTTATACTTAAGATCAGTGTTTAAGATACACATGTAAAATATGTACACAACATATGTGTCTTACACATATTTAAATAATTTATTTTGCACACCAGTTTCTGTAAACTCTTCTTCAAAAGCTTGCTTCACCTTGCTCAAAAACCTTTCATGACTCTCTTGTCTGTGGAGCAACATTTCAGCCAACTTAAGCAGATATGTCGTATCATATCCTCTTTCTGTTTAATCCTGTTCTGTTTTCCAGATCCTTTCTACCACTAACTCCTACACAGACTGCTCTATTATTCAGTCTTTCTGCCTGCCTCATTTTCCTGCCTCATTAGCCAACTTCCAGTATCACTTCCTAAATTCTATTTCATTCATTACATTTTTTAGTGCTTTTTCCTCTCCAAAAGTGATTCCCCTCCCATTTGAACTCTCAGAGTGCTTGTTTCCTGCTTTGAATGAAGTTTAATTGTGTATACATCTTGGCTCCCCATATCTAAACTTCTGTTGGCATGGGGGCCTATCACCCCGTGCCTCCCATGCCCACCCCACAGCACTGAGCCTCCTGCTTGACCCATGGGTGGTCAAGGCACGTTTATTGAACTTTGTTGACTTACTGATTGGACTCCTGCTGTAAATCATTACTCTTTAACTATAAGGAATAACTGCAAAGTTAAAGCAATGAAATTATTCTGTTGAAAACACGTTAAAAGATATAAAGTACTCTAAGACAATTTAAAATAGTTAAAATATTTTACACTGAAAAGATAAACTCAGAAACTCAAGATATTTAGCTACCTCAATGCAGCCTAGACTAATATGAGCCACCATTATACACGGGAACGAGGGAACACTTAATTTTAACAAAGCTTGATGTGCATGTCGAATAGCTTTAAAGCAACGTCTCCCTGACGTTTTTTGCTTATTATGGAAATGATTTAAACTTTCCAACTTCATGTGTCAGAAAATGAATTTAGCAGGTTGCAGATTTTTAGTACCCAGCAAATCAGCTCACAGTGGACATTTATGACTAATTTGGGGGACATTTTGATTCACTGGATACTCTGATTCTGACTAAGTTTATAAGTGACCACCATATGTTTGGATTCTGGAGAATGTTGATATGTCCATGGAAATGTGTTTGCTTCAAGTGCCCAGATTTGTGTAGTCATATTAAAAATGGACACACTTGTCAATTATCCTTGAAACTAACCAGCAGTTTGGCTATGTGAGAAATAATATCACTGGAGTCAGTTAGGTTGGAATCTAATAAGGTGGATTTTTCTAGTTCGTAAGCCTTTTTAAAATCAAGTACCATGGGGAGCTATGTCTAACTCTAGCACCACTTAATAAACTGACATGGTTATTAAACAGTTATTGTGCTTCCTAAAATGTCTAGTTTATAAGATTATTAGAGGACTTAATGTTTAATTGGGAAAGCATATTTATGGGCCTATTTTTGATACATGTAGGTGTATACCTACACATAACCTAATAAATAACAATAGGTTCAATGGAGTTCTTAAGACTTACTTTTTCATTGCAATTACAGGGGGAAGTAATTTTATTATAAGTTCAAAACCAGCAATAATACTCATCCCATGCCATGACTTGACATGTCAGTTTGCTTTGGTGGGGAACAGAACTAGATTCACTTAAAAGTTCTCCCATCATGAGTAAGTTTTGGAAAGAAATGAAAAAGAACAACAGTGGCTTCTTGGAAATACTGATTTAAATTTCCATTATCACCAAGGGAGTCTAAGAACTTGGTATGTAATATGGAATTAGAAAATGTGTTCCTGTTTTTGCTTAGGAAATTTGGTTATTGCAAGGTCTTTGACAAACAAGTGACTCTATGCTCTTTTGAGTTAAAAATGGATTCTAAAGGAGATGGAAGAGATGGAGTATTGGAGGAATTTGAGCTCATAGAAATTCTGGCATTTTAACTGATCAGTAATTACTTTTCATCAAAATATATAGTATAACAAATGATGATTCATGTGAATGCAAAAATAAGAATCCAGTGGGCAATTAACTATATCTTTCAGAGAAATATTGGTGACTGTAAGATGGGCGCTGTCATTCAAACTAACCACAAAACTCCCTGAAACAGTTGTACATCAATCAGTTGTACATCTGATTTTTAAGACTGTGCATTTTCAGAAAGGTTACAAAGAAATAAGCAAAGGAACAAATGTCTCACACATACTGAAAATTTCTTGTTTCTCTTCTCTGCTAAATAAAGAATAATTCTGACTACATTCACCTCAGGGAGTTAAAAGGATTAAATGAAATCTTATAGCACCCTATGCAGATGTTCAATAAATGATAACCATTTTATTTTCCTAAATTTTTAAAGTATCTCAGAAGACAAATGTAAGTATCTATCAAAGGTGGTCAACCTTACCAAAGGACAGGCTCTAGAACTCACAAATATTATGAATAAATCTACTCCCCTTTACCAATTAGTTATTAACTTAGAATAGAATTGATAAGTAAAGGCACAGCATGCATATCTCCAGTCCAGCAGGCTTTTGAAAGACATTACATTTAATCAAGGCCCCTAGATCTTTTGCATGCATTGCTATTTTCATTTTCCTCATAACAAACTTACAAAATGTAAGCATGTCAAGGGTACCTAATATAGAGCCAGGCACAGAGGCAAAGCTAAGTCAAATCTGCTTCCCAGAGAAGGAATGCCTATTAGCACCCTGGTCTGATCTGGTCTAGCACTGCTCTCAATTTGGCTATCTCTGACTTCACATGGATGTAGTTTTCAAATGTTCCAGTGCATTCCAATATCATTTATGACTGTTTCACAGAAAAAAATTCTTTTCAGTTGCAAAAGTCTTCTACAAAACTTCTCAGTGAACTTTGGAAACACTGATCAAACTAATAGCAAACAGTTCCCAAATTTAGTAAAGAGGACTTACCTTACTCTAGTAGAAAACCAATGACAGCAAATAATGAAATATAATACAAGTTAAAAAATGCCTTTCAATGCATGCAGCACTGTGATTAGTCATAAAAGTCTGATCAGGTTTAGACGCAATATAGGATTTTTCATCTCTTTTGAAAATAAAAATTAAACAAGTTATTTCTTATTCTTCTATATCCAATATATACATATGTTTAATTTTTTAATGTAATGCAACATGCAGTATTTGCTCATAACCATATGTCAAGGTACATGTAGCTATAGTACTACATTTGGCATAAATGTTGCACAAAAGTATAAATATCAATAGTCTAATAACTACTATTAATTTTAGCTGATATTTCAATTATTTACATTTTAGGAGCTGCTAATTCCTGATTATATTAAAATATGGGCTTTTAAAAATGCAGACATTCTCTACATCAAATAACAGTCAAATTTAATAAAGGATAAATATGCTTTGCAACAAATGTAATATGCTCATCTCCATAAATCATTTGTGCCAAAAACGTGACAGTATCTTGATGGTGAATAGCATGACGGGATGATCATGATGGAGCTCATATTAAAATCTGATAAATGTGTGTAAGGCCACAGTTAGCAATATATTGGTTTTCAATTCTCAGAAAATGTGGTAATAATTCACTTTTTATTAAATCAATTCACAAAAGCTAACTTTTTACTGAGTGATTCGCTTTCAAGGTACACATGCAAAAATCAGCCCACTTCATTATACACATGACGGGTTGTGATTTAGACACATACACAGGAAATGTGATGTGTGAATGAAATGCATAGTTGGGTGAGGGAGATTCTTAGGATAGAAGTATGAATGCCCAATAAAAAAGGTTAACAAAACAAATTCTCTTTTATCCTAAGAAGAACCCCACCAGCATGGATCTTGTAAGGGATCTGCCCAAATGTATTCACAAACATTTACTGAAAAGCAATATTCTACACTAGCAAGTGAATTCACAGAAATTAGGTTTCTGACACTTGGTTGTCAATGATTGTGTTATGCTACATCATTTAGACTTTACAGAAAGAGGACTTTTTGTAAGCTAGTGAGGCTGGAAGAAATTCATTCTGAACCTGTCAATTCAGTTCATCTGTGCTATGGCAGATTAGCAGGGCTAATTCTCATGAAGTGCTTTTCATGTGCAGGTTTTATTGGAAAACACCATGAGTGTGGGAAGATTACACTCTCAAACAAACATAAGGCACAAGGGACTTTGCTTGTCCCTTAATGTTAAAAGGGTGGCTTTTATCTTTATGGTATGGAGACTGTCATTCTATATATCCATATTTATGAGGCTCAAATCTTTCCACATGTAGTTTTTTAGAATTAAACCATTAAATTAAAAATATATGATGTGTCTTGTTCATTTAGGATGCACTCCTAAACTTTGAAATATTTTTCAAAGTGCTGAATGTGTTCTCATCAAATTCATATGTCTTCTTTGTTAACATGGGCAGTACTGACGTTACGATCAACGTAAGATACCATGCATGACCACAATTTTTTCCTAGGGGTTTTTAGCATGTGTCCTTGGTGCACATGCACAAAAGCGAAACTGTAATAATAAAGCTAGATTAAGGCCAATCTTCATTTGGAAAAAAAAAGTACATTCTAAAGATTTTTGAGTGAAATGTATGCCCCAACCATTAGTTGCAAAAACATATTAGTAGTCCTGCCTGCTGTGTTCAGTTAGGTAGGGCCTTCATCTCTCAAGGTTATTCCCTCCCTCCACTCTGGAGAAGCAAGCATTTGCTCGCAGAGCTAAATGTTTTACTACAGAAGTTCAGCTAAATAAAAAATATTTTTCAATTAATATGGCTTTATGGGAGTATTCTACTTCCCATTAAACACACATCTTCTGTAGCAAAGTTAAAATGTGCAATACTCGTGAATCTGACATGAGACTTAGCTAGTTTCCTTGTGTCTCATATGGTTGGAACACACTGGAAAATTAGTGGAAAATTAGTATATTTTATTTTTTATGAATTCCCTATAACTAATTTGTTATATGCTCATCAAATGAGTGAATTTTGCTGTAGAGCTACCAAGTGCACACTGATGAATGCCTTAAAATGTTGTGATTCTTACAAAAAGAAGTTCTTTGAAAGGGCACAGTGGCATAAAATGTTAAATCCTAAGAACAGAGAAAAAAACATCAAAAACATAGTTCTGAAAATATAACTCCTGTGTTAACTTTTTTTCCTTTCTCTTGGCAGTGTGGGTTTCAACTCAAGGCCTTGTGCTTGAGCCATGACTCCAAACAGGATTGTGTTTTTAAAATGCAACTTAAGGTATTTTATCTTTTCAAAAAGAAGGAAATAAGACAACCCCTATAATTTTCACAATTTTTTGAAATATCACTGAAGAAATATCATTTGTTTTTAAAATTATATGTATACTATGTGTACATAAAAGTATATTGCAATACAATATGTATAACATTAATATGTAAATGATTCACTGAAGAAGACTTGGAATAAAATAAACTGCAACACCATGCATTGTGTGATGTTCTCTTCTCACTTGGAATGTTTTAGTGCCATAGAAGTTTGAGATAATTATACAGGGTAAGAGCAGACAGGTGCCTGGTAAGTGATAAATTCTTCAAAGTATTAAAATTCTGGAGACTGAGTAAAAATGAAGCATTACAATACAGATTACAGCTTCAGAGATATCAGAAACAACAGGTTGCTGGTATTTCATGTAATCTGAACCTCACTTATGTAATTGTGTCTGATGATGGTACTTGCTTAGGGAAATTAATACCAACACCAGGGTTCCAGAGGTGCCCCTGGGGGTAATGTTATAAGGCTTCCTGTTGGGGCTCCAAGGGCCTCTGAAGCAGCAGGTCAACAGGGAACAGAGAACAGAGTTCCATTTCTGAACTGAGAGGAAGTTCCTTTATACCAAGACAGGATATTTGTGCCTCTGGCTCTACCTGTTCTTTAATTTTAGTCCAAGGGAGGAAATTATTGGTGATGATATGTTTCTGAAATTCAAAATAGATAACTTCAATGGCTTGTCAGGGTGGGAGGAGAGATAGCTACTCAAATGTATGATATATTGAGAATTCTTATGTCTATCAAGGGCAGAATTAACATCCTGCCTTCTTTTGGGGAATGACAAGTTTTTAAGTTATCATAGGAGCCGGTAAGCTTTGTCAGGTGCAGGAAGCCTCATTAATGCAAACTGTCTTGGTAAAAGACTTGAAAAGGAAGAAATGGTTACTGACTTTAATTTGAGTCTCAACCATAGAATCACCTGAGGTGCTTTTAAAAGTGATGCTCAGTTCCCACTGCAGAGCAATATAAGTCATCCACAGGGATGGGTCTGGGCATTAGGACATTGGTTGTTTTCAAAAGCTTCTCCAGTGATTCTGATCTTGAATCATATTGAGAATCACTGCCTAGGAAGGAGAGAAGTCAGGGGAAAATTGCTCTAGGGTTGAATTTTGGTCTATTTGGACATCTGTCTCTGGCCTTACCACACACACACACACACATTGAATTTTAGAGCTCAAGTTATTCAATTCTCCTGGAATAATACAGCCTGAGGAAATTGATAGCTAAGTAAAACATCAGCCTCATATTTAAGATTCAAAAGTCTGGACTGTTACTTTAAACTATGACTTTGTCTTGTGGAGGCAGAGCCCAGCAAGTGGTCCAAAAGCAGCAGAGCGCACAGTGGGGGCTTGTGTGGGGACCAGGTTGCTCTTGGATTTGGGGGTTGATATGGATGCCATGCAAGCAGGTGCCTCAGTGACAACTAAGACAAGGGCTAGCTCAAGACTGGAAAATTCAGCTCATGGCTATGAAAGAAAACAAATCTGGTAGTTTTCCTACCAATTAATCATTTAAATTTGCTTTCAGAATGACTGAAATCAGCCAAGAGACTGATTTCATTTTGTAATCGGTAAACAGAATGAACATTTGAACCTATCTACCGAGAAGATTCGCCTCTCCTTGCCAACCACTTGGAGCCATCAGTTCGAACCCGTCGAGACATAAGCATTCCAGTTCTACAGGAACTAGATTGTTAGAGAAAAAGCAAGTCATCTCTCTGCAAGGGAACAGTCAACCCGGCCAAGTGAGAGTGGTGACAGCCCTTTTACATAGGAAAAACCAAGGGGGATGCCCTTAACTTGTAGGTGCTGGGATTGATAAGAGGAATGTGAAACCACAGATTTTTCTAGGTGCAACAATACCTCAGGCATCTGTGGCTAAGGCAGGTGTTTGTAATTGGACACATTCACTGTTAGCACTCTGTACCAACTAGTCAAGAGCCTTTCTCTTTTAGGATGTTATCCTATTTTGTAAGGCAACTCAGAGCTGGCATAAAATATTGTTTCCCATATGCCTGGAAATTTTTGTTTTTATCCATTTTAACCATTACAGTCATTCCTTAAATAAATGTTTTTATTGACGTTTTCTAAGGTCTATTAAATTACACTCAGGGCTTTGTTATTTCACGGTTCACTTGAACTATAGTTTGTAGGTGCTGGAGAATATAAGCCAAAGTGGTCCCTTGAAGACCTTCTCCTCAGTTCTTACTGAGCATGCCAATTAAATCTCAAACCTTTCTGAAATGGACACAGGATTCTATGTATCAGATACTCACAGGACGACCTCCACATGGTCCAAAGCCCACTGATCATGACCTGTTCCATTGTGGCGTGGTTGCCACCAGCGCAATAAAACTCCTTTCATCCGTGCCTCCCTGGGTCACATACAGAAGGACAAAGAGGTTAAAGCTAGGAGGCAGAACTTTCTGGCATGTGATTTGCAGACTTCAGATACTGTAACAGGCTAACCTACATCAACAAAACTTGGGGCATAGAATTCAGAATTGCTTAGGTCATAGCACTCTTCTAAGCAGTATTTAATCTTATTGGCCTTTCAAGGGTTTGTAATACTTTTCCATCTCTCTCCCTTTTTCCAGCAGAACCTGGAGAGCAACACATTTGATCAACGAAAGTGTGATAGGCACTGTGCTAGAAGCTGGGCAAACAATGCTGAGCAAACTTGACAGGGCTGCCTAGGCTAGTAAAATTTCAAATTAGCATTCCAATCAGAAAACCAAAACCATTGTTTTCTAAAAGACTAGACATAATAAATAAGAGAAATAGGCCAAAAGGCCTTTGCATTAAGTTGTTATTCTCCGTTCACTTCTTTTTGCTCTTTTTTCTTGCTTCAACATTTGCTTCTTGTCTTAACAGAAAACAGTAACAGAACTTTGGAGATCTAGTTAGTCTTGGCTCTGCCACTGCCTAGTTTTGTGGTGTTGGTCCAGTCACTTCACCCAACTTCCACTTCAAATTCTGCGATTCCCAGGCTCTGGCATGAGACCAGGCATTTCCATTTAGGCCACTTACAGGGGGACATTGTAAGACACTCTCTGAGCTTGTGTGAAGTCCTTTGGCTGGTGCTGGGCGATGACATGCCAAGTGATACCGTTGTTGACACTGTACTGCAGCAGCACTGCCTTGTCCACCGCGTGGGGGCCATTCAGGTCACTATTGCAGCTGTCTGTCTGGGATGTGCTCCCAATTTGTAAAACAAACATAATTTTGCTGGAAGACACAGGGGAAATTATCTTTAACCAAAAGTCTGGAAGTATTAATGGAGTTATATTTTCTTAATCTTTGTTTTTCCTAAAGTCCATAATTTCCAAGTTCATAATACAGTTGGTTCTCTGTATCTGTGGGTACTCTGTCTGGGGATTCAACCAATTATAGACAGAATGTATTCTGGAAAAAACTGCATCTGCACTAAATATGTACAGCCTCTTTTTTTCTTACCATTATTCCTCAAGCAAGATGGTATAACTATTTACATAACATTTATATTGTACGTTTATAAATAATGTAGAGAAGATTTAAGATACGCTGGAAGAATAGCATAGTTATGTGCAAATATTATGTCATGTTATCTGAGGGATTTGAGCATCCATGGACTCTGGTATTGTGTGGGGTCCTCGAGCCCCCTATTGATACTGAGTGATGACTCTATAGTATCAACAGATGAATAAATCACATTAGCCATAAAATCTGTTTTTAATTAATTAAGATGTGAAAATAACTTTAGAAGACTTCTTTCCTACACAAAGAAACTATCTTGACTTTCAAAAATGTGTCCTCTTTTCATGATATTGGGAATCTGATTGGAGTATTTCATAGAAACACCTTCTATTATCTGAATGGTAACATAGGTCAAACAGGCAGCTGAGGCTGTGGAAAGGATAAGGAATAAATCACAATATTTATGCTATACACTTTTTATAAGCAGCTCTAAGCTGAATAGTAGCTGGACAAGGATCATGATAAAATCATCATGTCTATTTTAGGGAGGATTTATGGAGATCAGAGCCAAGTGAACACTGAGTTAGATCATGCAGGCTCAGGCTCACATCTGCTGTTCTGTTTGACATGCCTTTTCGCTTTTCATAGGCATCCTTGCCCTTAAAAAGACCCAGCTTTTAAATATAGGAGCTATACCCCCATAAAATTCCTAGTGATTAACACAGTGGACCCATTCAGAGTAGGTAGTTGAATAAAGAACTACACTTAAAACTTATGTATGCACAAATTAATTTAAAATGAAGTTATTTGTACAATACGGTATGCAACTGTTAACCAAATACCTAGTTCTGGCTGTATAGGAGGTCAAGGAAGATATTAGGTTGTTTCTAGAATGATGATATCTTTTTGGTAAAAAAAAAAAATGAGAACCGGTAGGCACAACTTTTAGCATCTCCATGGTAGTAACAAAAAGGAATTAATTTTATAACATTTTCATTGTTTTATCATATTAAGGGCTTCCAAACCTGCCTTCCTACCTCTGAAAATACATTGTGATATTTTTCAAAGTAAAAGGCTTCAAGTTAACATCTATATTTCCATAACTAAACACCTAGTTCTCAAATATCCTCATAGCTCCTGAACGTTTGTCAACATTTGGTGAATAGTGGTTTGTAATCTTTTTAAAGCCTTGGAATCTTTTCTAGAATTATACAGGCAAAAAACCCTTGTGTTTGCACTGGCCAGGATAGAAGAGCTGAGAAGTGCAGGTGGAGAAGAAAATTCAACCTTTGTAAGATCTCTTCTTCTCTGTCACTTCCCAGTCCATTTACATCATCTCTGTCCAATCCATTCTACATTAACCTCTATCTCCTATAGTATGTGAATTATTAAAGACTGTCTCCATCTGTCCTCTATTTCTATGCTAAATATAGGTGTGTGCTTGCTTTTCTACAAATCTTCATATACATATTTATATTTAAATACTTGCCTGTGATAAACATTAAGTTGTCTGTATGGATTATCCCTAGCCAATTTTATTGTATTTGGATACTTCCCCAGTTTATATCTGTGTCATTACCACTTGGCCAGTGTATGTGAAGAAATGTAAAGCAATCCTAAAATAAGTTTAAGCAAGGATAATTTTGAGTTTTGAAAACATATAAGTGCTTCTTTGCACCAAATTCATATGATATTTAGGTTTCTATTGCTTAGTGACAACTGCTGCATGAAATTTGTGATCAGATCTAAGAAAGAGTGGACAATAACTGGACTTATTACCAATTCTGTGTCTGGAATACAACACAGGGGTTTGGTTACCTTGCTCGAGTGAGATCCAGAGGTTTTGTAGCAGCTTGCCTTATCTGACAGCCATTAAAATAGAGTGAGTCTCCATGGGCATAGGGTGCCAGCTGCCCACAGCCACTGCCTATCACGCCACCTTGAATGGTCTCCCAGTTTGCCTCAGTGACTCTTGCTGACTCAAAATTATCTTTAATGTAACTAGGAAGATCATGACTGAAAACAGAGCAATCATCACCTGGGGGAAAGGAATAATCACAGAAATCAGAATCAGCTGGAATAAGCATAATCATCAAAGATTAAAAACAAGAATCCAATTTTAGATTTGAGTCGTTGTTGTTACTGAAGAATGGCAAAAATACCATGCAGATATAGACTCCCAGAAATAAATGTTTCTCTTTTGTTTGGGCAACTGTTGCCCAAATTATTGGCCCATACTTTTGAACCAATGTTCATTAAAATAGGTACGTGCTAATGCACTTATTGCTTGTGTAAATCCATTATTTAAATACCTCAGTATCTGGCCAGGCCTTGCATGTTTACAGTGAAGTGTTTCAGTGGGGAGTTCTCACCCTGGCATGAGAAGTCAGTCAAATTTCTTTTTTCCCAGCATGATTTTGTAGAAATAAGATAAGTCATGTTCTTGTTCTCCTTCAGCTTCTATACATGATGATTCCTGAGAGCAGAGCCTGTATCTAAATTTATTGTTGGATTCCAGCCTCTAGCACAATACTTAGCACATTTAAGATATTCAGTAACGAGGCTGGGATGAATAAACAAGTAATGAGTAAACTGGATGTATCTCCCAGAGACCACTGAGCTGAAATGCTGGCATTTAAGTAAGACACTATATTAGCAAATGTGTATGTCTTGCATTTCTCCTTCTGAATAGTTCATCTTTTCTTAATGTCCACAATAGTTCAAAATCAAAAGGCCATACTTCTGCTGGATCAGGGGAGTAGGCAAATTCCAGACATCTAGGCTTTCTCATGAGACTTTCAATTCATTCATTTGCCTACAGTTAAAATTCTTTAGCTAATGCACAGACAGACCCAGCTGGTTTCAGCGGCAGTGATAACAGGGAAGAAAGGAGATGGCTAAGAAACTTCTAACATCAGTGATGTATAGCAGTCTACATTAATTACATCCATTTAATCTGGAGGCAAGGATATACCATATGCTAAGAAATCTAAACAGTTGCTACTGCAGAATTAAAATACGTGGATTTTAACACTGTATGCTTGCGGAAAGTTGTGTAATTTTGATCCCCTTTAGATAAATTTCTCAGCTATGAGAACTAGCAAGGTTGATTAGGAAAAACAACCTGAGCCAGGGGGCTTGCCTAGAAATCCAAGGCTAGCTGGCAAAAAAATGTTTGTGAGACACCTTTTCAACCAACAAAAGCTGAGTATGGTGGTGTATGCCTGTCACCCAGCTATGCTAGAAGGAGGGTTGAGGTCCAGGGTAGCCCAGGCATAAACACAAGATAACTAAAGCAAAAATGGCTTGGGGCTCAAGTGTAGAGCACTGTCTAGTAAGTGCAAGGCCCTGAGTTTAAATCCCATTTTGCAAAAAAAAAAAAAAAAATCAGAGTAACAATCTTCTTTCTTTTACTAGCTGTGTTATCTTTGGCAAGTCATTTAACTTCCCTGGGTTTCAGTTTCTTTACCTAAAAGTAGGAATAATTATCTTAACTACAGATAACTTCTGGTGATCATTAATACTAAGTGACCCTGAGGAATGAATTGGTATATACCATATAAATAATACAGTATATGGCAGTGTAAAGATTCATTCAAAGAAGATTACTTAGTTTTGATATATGCTAAGAATTAGGCCATGAGGGTAGAATGGCGATTATGCAAAGTGAACTTGGTAATTACAGAGGCTGAAACCTGTTAGAAACATTAGCTCAAAGGAAAGCACGGCTGTAGGATTCCAGCAGGCTGATAAGCACGATGTGAAGGGCTCAGTAGACACTGTTCCTGATGCATACTTGGCCTCTAGAAGCCCCAAACAGTAGAAATGTAACTTTTTGAGTGATAAAGGTTTTTCTGAGTTACAAACAATCTGAACATCTTGGGTCATTGGCTGTATTTTGGGAGGACAGAGGCTGAGGAAGGATGGATAGAGGCAAATAGGTACTGGTAAATAGATGTTGGCAAAGCATTTAGAGATGAGGAGCAAGGCCAGGAGAGGAGAGGCCCAGAGGTGGAAGTTAAGTGTGGGGCAGTGAGTTATATGAAAGATAGAGAATGTGAGGTACAATAGAATACCCCAGGTGGATTTGTTTGGATTCCTATTTACTTATAAATATACATTTTTATTGATAAAATATACTAAGTGGACTTCAGACTATATTTTGAAAAAATACTTTCAGGAACACAGCACAAAACTATGCTTGATAATTCATTCCAAAGATAAATAACTGTGGCCAAGGAGTGTGTTATGCATCTCAAGCCCTTCAGCCTGGAGTCCATCTATTGATGAGGAGCCCCCATGGTGTACTGTCTTAATGACAGCCCTCATTCAGACCTTGGAAACTTTCATCACAGATGCAGACGGCACCAGTGGTGCAGTACCCGTGCCCACTGCAAAGCTTGGGGCAAGCCTCTCCGATGTACACATGGTCGATGGCCCAGCTTTGCTTCTCAGTTTCTTCTCCCTTCTGGATCCAGCGGAACTGAGTTGCACTGTAAGACCCACAGAGAACAGAAGAGTCAGAAGGCTGTTATTCCCCCCGGCCATGTCCAGCCTTTGCCTCTGGGATTGGAGACCTGAGAAAAAGGCTTCCCCAATTTCTCCCTAAGGCCCCTCAAAAGCAGAGGTGAGTGAACTCATATCCATCAGACTTGAGAAGCATGTATACAAATGCCTTTTCTGGACATTTGTAGTTCCCTTGAAAATTTTACATGAACTTCCTGTTCTATGCTATAGTAATTTTGTGTCCATTTTTCTTACTGAGGTATACCATTTTTCCAAATGTTTGAGTAAACTGGATGCTGCTCTCAGAAGATTGTACACCATCCTGTTTTTTCTCAACTCTGTGCAACCTGGCTGTCTTGCATTGCCAGGGGTGTTTGTATCTGTAAGAGAATCCAGCTTTTTGGAGAGAAGAACACAGAGAAGAACTGTTTGGGGTCTGTCATTCAGGACTAAGAGTAAGTTTGACACGTGCATGGATGTAGTTTAAAGAAAAATCTGAGATCTATGAATCATTTACAAATAAGCTCCTATTTCTTCTTCTTTGTCATCTTATTTTTGGGGACACACAATTCCATTTGTGGGCTTGGGTTGGTAAGAAGGGGGAGAGAAAAGAGAAGGTCCTAGGGCTGCAACTAAAATTCTGACCTCTCATTATTAGTTGTTCTCAGCATTTTGAGAGTCTGTATAGATTTCCGGACAGTTCCACTAAGGATACCTTCACATGCAACCCACCTGGAGGAGACATGGTCAGGAAGCTGGATAGTGATCCTCTTCCAGCTTGAGCTGTTGACAGCATTGTAGATGGTGGCTTCATGAAACTGGAAAGGGGAGCAGCCAATGCTGTTTGAGGAGGAAGGAAGGCACTGGGTCTGAACAAGTTGCCAGGAATCAGACCTACAGAAACCAAAAGAATTGCATTAGACAAAACAAGAGAAATATATGACTAATCTAATATCAAGGTAATTTCTTTTGGGTGGGGTTAAATTGTTTTCATGTGAGTTTCCTGTTTTATAGATCATAAAAAGAACAATCAAAAATAATTTCTTATGAGATATATTCTGATTCTTTAAAAGCACACTGAAGGCAGGCAAGGTGGCTCACATAAGTAATCTCAGCTACTTGGGAGGGGGTAATTGGGAGGACTGTGGTTCGAGGCCAGTCTAGGCAAAAGTGAGACCCTATCTGAAAGATAATTAAAAGCAAAACATTGACAAGTTTGGGTAGACAGGAAAAAGTTGTTTACCCAAATTTAAGTCAATATAATTAATTTTTGAATGTGATGGTAGAAGACAGAGCTACTGCAAAGGCAAAGGTACTGTGTCAGACTTGTATTCAGTACTGCTAACATGCTTTATGAGAAACGACTCTGATCAAAACATATTCAGATGACTCATTGATTAAATTTTTTTCTTAAGGTTGGTTGAAATTGAGCAAATTAAAAAAATAGTTCTACCCGAAGTGGGGGGCAGGAGGAGGTGGCACAAACAATGTATACACATGTAAGTAAATGTAAAAAGGAGAGAAAAAAAGTTCTATTCTTAGGATAAATTTAGTGTCTTCTACATTTGAAAATACAAAGTTTCTTAGGAGTTGCTTAGTATGAAAATTGATTTTTCCTGATCTGAAGGAAAAACTTGAAGACATATGTCTAAGTTTATGCAAATAAAATGTGTATGAAAGGATACATGAACTGCCACTTTTTGATACATAAGTTTTCTTGTCTGGAAGGAGTTGTCTTAAAAATAGACAACTGAATTATGTATTTAAGTTTGGAAAAAATGCACAATATTATTTCACTAACCTTGCATCTTTAGTGTATTCCAACATCACAGAATGAAGGTCACCACAAGAAGTGGCTTCACAACCCACCACAATCTAAAGCAAACATAAACAATCAATACCAGGCAAGACTAACTGCTATCTAATAGCACTACTTAGAAATCCCTTCTCTCAACATCATGACTCCGACAGATAATCAAGAATTCAAGTATGATATATTTGATACATTGTAAGAACCTTTGTAAATGCTACAGTGTACCTCCACCCAGCACAACAACAATAATAATAATAATAAAGAAATATTTGGAGAAAGTTTTACAGAGTAGCTTTCCAGGATACCTCGGATGCATTTTTTTGAGTTCTGTTAAAGACATGTAATTTTCTAAGGAAATGAGAGTTAAGGCTTTATAAGGTACTATTCCTATTAACTTAATTAATAAAAAATTACATAAATTTACATAAGATAAATTAGTTAAAAAGAAAGTAATGTAAGGAGAATTAATGGAAAGAAATTGAAAGTATCACTGGTTCAAACCATTTTTACTAAATATGCCAACTTCCTAAATGCTATTAAATTTTTATTTGGAATTGGAAATAGCAATTTTTAATTACTTAATATTCATTCTTAGGGCTTTCTCCCTTTCCATATGAATATAAGCTTTCCATATTACATGCAATTAAATGTTTGAATAATTAATAATGCATAAATGCTACAAAATTTTGTGAATCAAATTTAATTCCTAATCATCTATTTAATCACCAAGTACTATTGTAGCATTGCTACTAAGGTGCTAGAAACTTTGGGCCATATACTCATGAATAAAGTAACTCTGAATTCAAAGGGAAAATAAACATATTCCAATGATGGTAATGGGAATCATAAAAGATACAAATAAAATGTGGTGCTTCATAGGAAGAAGAGATTTTATTTGATTCAGTGGATTAGAAAATAGTAATTCAGCTATCTCACAAGAATGGGAAGCATCTGAGAAGTAGAGACAGGAGAAAGTAGGTAGGAGGAGTGTGAGTAGATGCAGAAGTCTAGAGCACAGTATGTAGGGTTTGGATCCAAGTGCAGAGTACATGGAATACTGGGAGATAAGTTTAGAAAGATTGCTTGAGTTTGGCCAACCATGAGTTGAAGTTTAAGGTGTTGAGTTTCATTTGACAAGCAAGAGAGTCATTGAAGGGTTATGAGGAGTGAAATGAGGACTTCAGACTGTGATGTCAAAATCAGGTAGAAGTGGAAGAGACTGGGGCTGAAAAGAGTACGTATTGGATGATTGTTAATTAGGGAAAGAGAGAAGATAAGATGGAAGCCAAGAACATTGGAAATTAGAGTTAAAAGGGTCCAGGAACAGATTTAGACATAAAAAGTGAAAAATCAAAAATTACTTTAACATTTCAAGCTAGCTACAAAGTGAAAAGTGGTGCCATCAGCAGAAATAGGACAATCAGAGGAGTTGGTGTGGAAGGGGAGATAGTGAGTTCACTGTTTGGCATGTTGAGTTGAGGTGCCAATGAGTAAAGTCAGTAGAAGCTATGAAAAATATTGAGTTAATTGTTAGTGATCCAGTCAAGGTTAGATATGCAGATTTGAGATTGGCTCTTCAAGATATGATCATTGAAGCCACAGGCATGGACAAAATTCTCAATAGTGAGAATGTTTATGGGGAGAAGAAATGTGAGATTCACTGAGGAATGCTTACATTTAGAGATTTGAGGGAAGAAAAACCATGGGCTGAAGATGTGTCTCAAGTGATTAGAGCACCTGCCTTGCAAGAGCGTGAAACCTGAATTCAAACCTTAGCATCACCAAAGGAAAAAAAGTAGCTAATAGAGAGAAGAGAAGAACCAGCAGAGAATCTAGAACCAAGGAGAAAGAGGTTCTCACAAGTTGGAGAGGGTGAGAGCAGTAGTGTCAAGTAGTTCACAGAGGAGAGGGAAGGGGAGGAACCAGTGAAAATTGATGGATATAATGTAGAAAGACTATGATGGCTTTGAAGAATGCAGTTTTAGCGATACCTCACTAAGTTTCTGGAGACTAACTTTCCTTTTTTTCTTTTCAATCTTGGTTAGAGAAAAGATTATAGTTTCCTTTAATTCTGAGTTGATAGAAGCAGCAAAAGATAAGGTCCCAATGAACTACATCAAATCTGAAGCCTTTCATATGGGTCATGATATGGGACTGGTAGATGGAAATCTTACACTCTTAGGGACATGACTTGCAAGTAGGGGTGGTATGACACTGGATATGACCCTGAACAGACCATGTACTAAAGCTAAGCATGGTCCTGAGGGAGTGGAAGCATCTGGGGAACGTGCCTCTTTCTAGTCTTTGAAGGAGAGTTTAATGAGACAAGGCAAAAAACAAAAATAATTTTATTCATGCTAGTGAAGATTCTCACTATTAATAATCTTTGTAGTACATCTTTTTGAATAAAGGCATTAGAATAACTGATGCCTTTAAAATGACCTAATAATAAATAGCATTTCTGTAATGCCTTTTAAAAACAGTATGTTTTGAAGGAAACCTGTTGAAATTGTTTTAAGAAGGGGAAGAAGGAATAAGGAGGAATGATAGAGGAGATGAATTTAATACGTGTATATGGTATGTTTGGAAATATCATGATGAAACCATTCTGTACAACTAATATATCCTAGTTAAAAAAGAAAGGAAAGAAAAAAAAGCTCAGTAAGTTTTGCATTAGAGAGACATCAATTGGTATTGCCTTATCTTTCTCTCTGAGTACCTCTTATGCTTTGCCTTTTATCCTTCTGTACAAATAACATGCAAGTTAAAAAGATTTAAGAATCCCCTCTAGTTCTTTGAGGCTTTGGGAATTTACAACTAGGCTAATGCACAGGTTTGTGAAATCAGAGACAAAGAAAAATGAAAGGTATACTGAAAAAGGATAGATGAAGAAACAAATGGCTAAATGAATGCATAGCAGACACAGTCTGAGAAAGGGGGAGAGGGAAGGAAAGAGGAAAAGAGGGAGAGAGGGAGGTAAAGAGGGAGGGACAGAGATGGAGGGAGAGAGAGAGAAGAAAAGAGAGAGACCTATAACACAACAGAGAGAGTTAGAAGTAGGCAGAGGTACTTATTTGAGCTTTTTATAAGGTTTGGAAGCCAAAATAAATATTATAAATATGAAATGAAATACAATTGTATTTATTGTTATGTCCCAACATATTCAGAGACTTTTTTCTATGTTCATATAATCATACTTGAACAAAGGCCTCTGCAAAAGATTACCTCTTTCATTCATAAGGTACAACCTCTTTTAATGAATGAAATCAATCACTTCCTTGTAGTTGCCACAATAAACATTCCCCACACTGCAAATATAACATCATGTTCTGTTTTGAACAGTCACTTTCCCTTACTTTAAATTGTATCATGTATCCTGGTTGTATAATGAGTTCTCGGGAGGAGAGAGCATTGTGAGTCTTGTCCTTCTTTTTATTTGGCCAGTAGAGGTGGAAGGACGGATTGCCACAGAATCCTGCTGTCCTTACTGCATTAGGGTAAAAGCTCCAGTTTTCTTCATGGGAAGTGCCTTCTGTTGAGGTAAATTAGAAGCAATATGACATCTAATTTTCCTTCTTTTTTCAGGTTTTTAAAATAACCTTTATTTTTTAAGTTAATATGCACATTACAGGAAGCAAACACACAAGAAGCAAAGAACAGAGCCATCCGTAGCCACAAGCGGTTCAGTTGGAATGTCCTAGGTTCTGCATTACACATTGTGACCCATTGTTGGTAACTGAGATCATATGTCTGTGTCATGCTCTACCATATACTGTGAATACTCACCAACTTAAAAATCCCAAATCCACAAGAATATTTTGATAACCAAGAATACATTACACTAATTCAATCTTAAAATTGTAATCCTGCCTTCCTTGGGGACAAAAATTTAACTGAAGACAGAAATGACAATAGGTCTCTCTCTAGACATAAGTATTGGCAGAGTTGCAATTAAAATACAATCCTTATAGACCTAATACAAACACAGCAATATTATGAAAAACAGGTCACGCGAAGGGGAGGTCACCTATGAGAGAGGGAGGGTAAAAGAAGGAAGAAGGTGAATATAATTGATGTACTTCCTATACAAGAATGGATATAGAATTTTTAAACCTGTTGAAATCACCAAAAGTAGAAAGAAGAAAAATAGAGGAGATGGACCAATTTGAGTTGTAATGTTATAAACGTCACAAGGAAACTCCATGTATATCAATCTTAAACAAACAAAAATGTCATGGTTTTCTTTTACAAAATTGGAGAACAGTGGGGTAGAACAGGTCCTGTCATGAGGAAGGGCTGGTATTAGTGGAAAGGGGTGGAGGTGGGAAAAGGAAGTGGGAGGGTGAATGTAGTACAACTACTGTATACACATGTATGTAAATGAAAAAATGAGACCGGTTGAAACTGTTCCAGGAGTAGAGGGAGGTAGATAAAGGAGATTGGTGAATTCAAGTATGATATATTTGATATATTCTAAGAACTTTTGTAAATGCCACAATGTACCTCCAGCACAACAATAAAAAAAATTGCATTCCCTTAATGCACAATTAAAAATGAGACATAAAACAACAGAGAAAACTAAGCACAGTTTCATAGCTCCTTTTCATATCTATACTATTAAAATATTAGCAAGAAGGCATAGTCCTGCTGAATTAATATATTCCTATAATACAACCAGAAGATACACACACATCAATGACTCTCATCAAACTGTAAATCTGAGTACATCCACACACAGCTCTCCCTGTAGGTTTCCTTCTGCCCCTTCATTCCAGCTTCATGAACAAGTACTGATTTCACATTGCTAGGATGTAGTATATAATTCTATGGCAAATTATTTTGTTGACTTGATTGATTTATTGTTAAATTACTTACGTGCTATGTTTTATCTTTTGACATACTCTTGAAGATTGATATCTATTTTAATAGCTTTAATATTTATGTCTAAGTTGAGAACACAAACTTTAAAAATTTACTATATGCTAGTATAATGAGTATCTCATTCTTAAAATATAATTGCTTATCTGGGTAACTTGCACAAATACAAAGTTCTTCTTGGTATAGTTCTTAAGCTGTTGCAATATGTATCTCTATGACACAGAGATACAAAAGAAATACAATTATGTTTGGGTATTGTAATTCCAAGTTACATTTAAAACAAGGCATCTTGTCTTTACTAGGATTTTTAAAATTCTAACTTGACATTTCAACAAATTATCTACTTTGAAGATTTAAAACCCATGAGGCACAACTGCAAACATTTATTAAGCAATATATGCTAGGCACTCTTTTAAGTGATTGTCAGGTTTCTTACCATCATCAAAAGTGTCCACCAGCTGACTGGGATTGATTTCTGCTCCACCGATCAGAATGTTATCCAGTGCCCACTGAGCCCGCTCCACCCCAGAGACCACAATCCCATTGCTGATCATAAATGGCTGCCACCAACGAAGTCGAGTTGTGTTGGTGAGGGCATCCTCTGGGAGAAGTATATAGTCATGTCTAACAGAAATATATTTCTGGAAATCCATCTCATGGAGCAAAGTCCAAGTGATTCCTATTAAAAACAGATTTATCAACAAAGTAACATATCTGGGGACAAAAACCCCACAGATAACCACAGATACTATAAACTACAGATACTATAAGTTTCCCAAAGTAATCTTTAAAAAGGAAATGAAAATTGATGCTGACTTTAATGTAAATATTTACCACTTTATTATAAACATTGTTTTAATATGAGGCTAATGATTTTGGGACAAGGATATTCAGAAATAAGTGGCCAAAATAAATAAATGGAAGTAACAATAATGCATTTTTCTGTTTTTAAAATTTAGTTCTAGATTCTTGTGAGCATTATATCTCATAAATAATAAGATACATCCATGTAGACAGTAACTTCCAGTGTTAAAACACAGTTACTATAATTACATGCAATTTGTAATTAGTTGGATTGATATGAAGTTTATCTCTTATTGCTTGATTAAGGGTGTAGATGAAATGTTTAAGTTACTTAAGAAAACACTTTTTAAAATACTTTTTGAATGAGCTAAAATATTTTAGGTTCCTCTACCTATCAACTAGTTATTAAGAATGAACTCTATCAGGTAAAGTATATTTTCTAAATACCTCATGCTATTATTGGTCTGGTTTTAGCTACTTCAAAATTATCAAACAGAATTTTATTAAAATATTCTATGACAGACTCATGAGTTCAGAATATTTTCTTTCTCAATTTATGAAATTTTCTTATAGACTACAGCATTTACTACATGCTTGTTGTCACAAATCCTTTAAAATGCTTTAAAATGTTTTTTAAATGATCTTTTACTTGGAAACTCATATAAAATTTACTTCCTAATTGTATCATTCATAATCAAGCTTTGATTAAACATAGAGGGTATTCTTTATCCATAAAGTCTGGAGTTAATTTTTTAAAGTGACTTCTCCTTTGACACAGAAGTCACATCTATAGAACATGTAATGAAAACAATATAATTTTTTGTAATGTTCACAATTTGCACTGTCAGCAAAACTTTGCAAAGATGTTTCTAAGGGTGTTGGATGGAAGTGGGAATCTGCTTCAAGGAGTGGCTTTCACCCATGAAACATGCCTCCATCAGTAGAGTAGTCCAGCAGCACGCCTTCCTTCCGGCAGATGGGCCGATGGCAAGAGGTCATGTTATTCTCACTTCCGATGCGTCCCCAGTATTGCAGGAATCTAAAAGCAAGTACATACTCTCTATCAGACTGATGAATTATAACTCAAGTCCTGCATAACGATTTTTCCACACATGTTCCTTGCTTTGGGGCTATTTTGCAAGGTTGCAATAAGAAAAATTGACTCACTTTGCACCTCTGAGATCCAAGTCTTGAGTAATAGCTTGTCTCACAGTGGATCCCCCAAAATAGAGAGCTGTGTCCTCTGCAAGAATTCCACACTCAGTACAAGTACTTCCGCCTTCTAAGGACATCCACAAGTCAGGCTTAATTTCTTCACTGTCAAAGCGTTCCTTCAGGAAAGTCTGAAAAAATTAAAGACAAGTGGGGTGTGGTTAAAAATAACCTAGATAATAACTGTGAACTTTTTATCAATACAAAGTTACTTGAACCTTTAAAAAATACAACTGACTTTAACTCTTTTCCAAAGATATTTTAGAAAGTTGACAGGATAGCTCCACATTTTTCTTTTCCTATATATTGAAGATCATTTAAACTGCTTAAATAATGCTTAATTATTAGAATTTAAAGTTGAGAAAAAAATCTTAAAAATTAAACAACTGTAAAGTCAACTATAGTTAACACTTTTATTTGCAAAAAGTTACTTAAGTACAAACTCCTAAATATGTATGTACATTATAAAAAGTGCCATTGTAACACACACACACACATACACACACACATACAAACACATACATATACATAAATTTTTTGGCAGTGTTGGATATTGAACTGATGACTTTATGCATGCTAAACAATTTCTCTACCACTGAACTACTTCCCTAGCCCTTATTTATTAAATTATGAAACATGAATAAACACTTAGAAATAATAAGATAAATATTGAGCAAATTTTGGCATTTCCCCCCAATATTTCTCAATGAATTTCCTGGTGTGTGCCCTACTTTGGAGACTGCTTAGCTAGTCAGCACCCTTCAGCTTCCAGCACAGAGTATACCTAGAATGTTCTCTATGGTTAGGAAGGAAAATGTGAAACCAAAGCTTACTGTTTAAGGTGAAAAGAAAACACACCTTAGAATTAAAAGGTGAGTGAAAATACTTTTCACGTGTTTATCAATAGTAAAATTGCAGGGTGATGGTGAGAAACACTCAAAATCTAGAATAAAATGCTTTCCTTGGGTCTCCATTTTACACTTTTAACTAAAACGATCAACAATCAGGAATAGTCTTATTTTCCAAAGACAGTGGATAAAAGTATTTGAGGTTCCTGGGTACATGTTACATGAAACTAGCTTATTCCCTCTATCATTGTCAAGATCTTACTCTTTTTATCCATCCTGTTCATAGTAAATTCATCTTGTTCATAATACTGTTTTTCATTATTTTTTAAAAGCTGAAAATATACAAAGATAACTGTTATAGTTGCAATTGCAGTAACTATGCACTACAGAAACACTGTATTTTTCCAGTTTTGGGGAGAGCTGTCTCGTTGTTATCTTACTGTGTGGCTAAAGTGATTTAAATAGACCTTCTTTTTTCACAAACTTAGAACACAATTAAGCACATGGAATCACATGTCAGTCTTACTTTACTTTATTAATGATGAGAAAATGGACACAATTTTTATAAATGAAGGTTTATATGTAAGACCATGAGTTAGAAGGAATGCGTGGTTAACCATGCATTCTCTCATTAGAAGGACTGACTAAGAATTCACAATGTAGATTTGTGTAATTTCTTATCCAACTGAGGAATACTAATGAAACTTGAATGTTCATGAAGAATATTAGATTTTTTAAGGTTACTTATTACTCATGGCTTATAAAGCTATATATCTGTGGAGTAACTCATTTGTTAAAAATGAATTAACATCCTCAGACATAAGTGAGCATTGTTTCAATTTTATTTTTCATATCTTTCAATTCCAAAGTTGTTGAAATATCGGAAGAAACAAAAATGACAGAACAGGTTTTGTTTACATGGTTTGCCTTTCAGTTATTGGATTTCAATCACTTATGCTTTTTGGACTGAGCCATTTTTTTGTTACAATGATGAATGTACAACTTAGTCATAGAAATAAAATGTGTATACAGCAACTGTGTTGAATAACTACATTTAATCACAAATTAAATAGTGATGTAACAGCTAAAGCTTCCAAAAACAACCTCTTTAATCTCAATATACTACCATTTTTTTAGCAGTCAACTAGTCAAGAATTTTCTGAACAAAAATTCAGATAGTGTTTAAGTTTATTTGAAAATGTGATCTTTCATGATAATATATCATATTTTTTTTTATTTCATAATAACAACAAAAGCAACACCATTCTTCTTCAAATAGGGCATCAATTGAAAAAGTGAGGTTAAAAAAGGCTTAATACTGACTTTACATGAAAAATCTTCTTAAAAAAAGGAAAACTAGAGTGTTTATATTCTTTAATCTATACAGCCTAGATTATTTTATGAATAAAATTATATGAGAACCTGATCTTAAGATTCCTGTATCTAAGAAACCTAAGAATACATTTCTAAGTTTCCTTTTTTATCAATGGTACTAGGGGTTGAGTTCAGGGCCTTGTGCTTACTATGTGAGCTACATCCCTAATCCTTTTTTGCTCCAATTATTTTTCTGGGTTGGGTTTTGTGTTTTTGCCCAGAGATTCCCATGTAGCTGGGATCACAGGCACATGCCACAATGCCTAGCTTATTGATTGAGATGGGTCTTGCTAACTTTTTACCTGGGCTGGCCTTAAAGCATGATCCTCCTGATCTCTGCTTCCTGAGTAGCTAAGATTATAGGCATGAACCACTATGCCTTGCCCACATTTTCAAGTTTGCATCCAAAGGATTTATTTCCAAAAACCTTGTTATTGATTGTTAGTCTCACACATGAGATGGTCCTAAATGTGAGTAAGTGCTCCTGTGGAGGGATATTACCTTTAGAGAGTGCGTTAAGTAGCAGTTTGGCCCAGAGTATCCTGGATCGCAGATGCACTGTTCCTTTAGGCAATCTCCATGGCCTCGGCAGTTGTCCAAGCATCCAGGGCCCAGGTAGAAATTGTCAATTGCCCACTGCATATCTGAGTACCTCTGATAGAACCTAAACCTGACCGGGCTATTGACAAAGCAAAAGCAAAGGAGTGAAAAACAGAAGTTAACTTTATTCGTGTCCATTTTGCTGCATATGTATGTAATACTCAAGAAAGTAAAAACATCTAAAACACTCTTGCTAGATGAAATGGGTTAATAAAAATGTTTTCTGAACACTATTATCTTTTGGTTGTTAGTAATGGAACTGTACAGCTGGTTTCATCGAAGTTTTATACAAGCATGCACAACAAAATGAAAATCAGTAGAATTTCTATTTTAAGTAACAGCAATATTTTACAATATATATCTGTAACTTTAATAAATCAGGTTTCTTATGAACTGGAGGTCAGTGGTTGTGGATCAATTTAGATTCATGAATCACATTTCTGAAATTGTACAGCAGGTGAGGGTAGCCTGTGACAGAGCCCTGTCAGTGTGCACACAGCCCTCAGGCAGCTGGGAAAAGCAACTTCTGAATTCCTCAAAGATAATCAATATTCTCTGAGTAACTGTGCTAATTAAAAAATCATTTCAAAATGGTTATATTAAAGGACAATTTCCTTGTGAATTCTAATTCATCATTGTTCTTCTCTGTCTTCTGGGGAAAAACAAGGCTCTAATTAACCTTATATTAAAATAACCTGTATAATTGTGGTTTATAGAGTACAAAGTTCATGAAAGAACTTTCTGGGACAATATAAATATGTCTCATTTTATGTGATGGTTACATGGGTTACACAGTAGAAAAACTCAGTCATCTGAACAGTTAGCATGTCTATATTTCACTGGATGCAAATTATACCTCTATGGAAAGACAGAAATGAAGGGGGAAGTGAGTCTATGACGGTGGTGTGGTGGTTTGCCCAGCATCCAATTCAGGACAGATGATTCATATGAGCTCGTCATCATAATGTAACTTCCCTAATCACTGAGTGGCTTGGGAAGGGGCTAATTTGTACCAATGGGATGCAAGGAGGTGTTTGTTCTGGCTCTCTTTCACTCCCTCTGGACATAGTGTAGGAATCATTCTGCTCCAGTTTTCTGGCTGCCATCTTATGTTCAATAGCAGAACCAACCTGAATGCTGACTATGATACTGATGCTGTGGACCGAGGAACAAAGAATAACAGAATGACAAAGAATCGTGTCCTTGAAGATATTGTAGAACTTAGAAATCAACCAATCCTACAGTTGCTTCATTTTTGGATTCCTTCGTTTTAGATGCAGCAAATTTCATTTTTAATTGAGCCAATTTGGATTGAGTTTTTGTTATCTGTAGTTGAAAGCGTCATGATTTAGTTTCCCAGGATGTAAACTGAATAAGCCATTTAGATCCATTCCAGAAAACGGTGAGTGGTCATATAGTAAGTGATGTTTACAGGACACTGGAAAAGCTGCATTTATACACCTTATTCAAAGGATCTGTATGTTTTAGTCATAATCTGTCTCACAGAAGGTTTTCCATTTAGCCAGACTATATGATTAATTCAGTAGAAGTGTGCCTGTCATTTTGTTTAATGCATCCCTTTTCTTATTTTTACAGTAGAAGGGAAATCCTTTGGAATTATGTTAAATTAACTTATCTACAGACTTTCCAGAACATTTTTTAATCACCTTGGCTCACCACTGCCCCAGGATAATTACTTTCACTGCAGGTGTAGAACATAATGCTTTGTGATAAGAGAAAAATGAAAACTATAAGCCATCTTGTACAAACAGCATGGAGAGTTAGGATTTGTACAAATAGTATTTGCTCCTTGCTCTGTCATGGATTTGGAAAGCATATGTTCATGGTAGACTATGGTCTACAAGGTCGGCAAGGTAGCACACACCTTATTTCTGTTGCTATTTGATGATGACGAGGTTTAGAAAATGGAAGGGCCTGCCAAGGACCATTTTCTCAAATCTGAGGATTACAACTTGAGGTCTCCCAAAGTCAGCTCATGGAAGTCACCAATTAGAGAACCCTTAGAGTTAGGTGGGAAAAGACCACTTTACCCACAACTACTCATCATTTCAGACTTGACTATAGTGTCCCCTGGGGTTTGGATCAGGCTTTATTTTAATTTTCTACTTACTTTCCCACAAAGCTTTCAGGAAGTGGGTAGGTGATCCTTTTCCAGCCATTAGTTGGAAAGAATACAGATGGCTGAGAAACACTTCCAGAGCACTTTGGGTCAGCAGGTAAGCACTGAGGGACCAGATAATTCCAGCTTACACCAAAGTCAGTAGAATACTGCACATGAATTTGATTCTGGGCAATTTTTTCAGACACTTTGCATCCAACAGAGATCTAGTAAACAGAAAATCAAGACCATCAAGGTATTAATACCATATTACATATTTCTGCCTGAGGACTTGGCAGCAAGAAAGTCTCAGATACATACTCAGATACTACTTGATACATACCATCCTGTATGTTTAGGTACATTACTTGTTCTGCTGATGGACAGGAGAGGTCACCATGGTTGCCCAAGGCAAAAAATTATAGAAAGTGCCAAATATATCGTGTAGGGGGTTTGGAGAGAAGCTGAAACGTATGCTTCTGCCATTCTGGCTGATTGCCTTGGAAGGCCTGGGCCCGCTCTTACAAATTGTTTTGTTAATTGTCTGGCACTTCTATTTGGCAGAATACTTTACCAAGAAGGATTGCTAACAGCTTTACCAATTTTATTATTTTGTCATACAATTTATGACTCTCAATAAATCACTTTCACCTACAATTAAGATGCAATGAGGAGGTAATAGAAGGCACTTTCAACAAAGTACAGCAATCTTTGCTCTTCTTGATGCAGATAGCTATAATGCAACATTTCTGGCTGATACAGTGGGATTTCGGTAGACAGAACACATCAGAATAAATCTTTGCCAAAGTTGGTGTTAGCATGAACTCTAATCACACTTTTATTTTCTACAATTTCATGTTGAACTTAAGGCCTTGTGCTTGCTAGGGAGGGGCTCTACCACTTAAGCCATGCTGCCAGCCCTTTTTGCTTTAGTTATTTTTTGTAAAGGGTCTCACCTTATGCTTGGACTAGCCTGGACTGTGATCCTCCTGTTTATACTTCCTATGAAGCTTGGATGACAGGCATGCACTATACCACCTAGCTTTTATTGGTCAAGCTGGGGTCTTGTAAACTTTTTTTTGCCTAGGCTGGCCTTGAACTGCAATTCTCCTGATCTCTGACTTCCAAGAAGCTAGGATTATAAGAGTAATCCTAGCCCAGTTTTTAATATCCTCTTTAAAGAAGCAATTTGCCTATGTTATATAGTGATTTAACTCAGGGAGTTAGAATCAGTATCTTACATTTTTATTATGATATTTACTCTATCAATAATTATTCTGAGCAGAAATATATTTATGAAAGTTTCATCTTGAAATAGTTCAGAAATAAAACATCACTAAGCACTATACAGATGAGTTGTATGTTACCTTAATATTAAGTTTTATTTTTCAAAGTATGTATTAAGTCAATGAAACATTAGGTGATCTTTGCCTTTATGATGTTTTCAACTGGTTATGTTCCTAACATGGCTACTTATGGAATGGAGATCATGACATTTTCACCTTGAATTGCATAATCCAGCCATCAGTGGGAGTCAAGTCATGGGTCACTGCATACACCTCTCGTCCATCATGACTGCCACAGATCATGACACCATCAGGGGAGTCACAGAATCTTTCTACTGTACAATCATCGTGGAAGAGCCAATGCTCATTCACTTAAAAGAAGACAAAAATCTTATGATAAATTTATGATAAAAACCTTTTAAGCAAATCTTCACTTTAAGCAAGTTCTAGAATTATTCTAAGTAGAAATTGCTTCTACATACAATACATTTTATACAATCCACACTAATGTAAACATTATTTTAGGAACATAGATACTGGGATGACTGGGATACACTTACTCCTGCTCTTTTTTTAGTAGACATACACACACACACACACACACACACACACACACAAACACACGTGCAAGAATGTTAGTCTACACTTGGAAAAAAGAGTGTATTGAGTTTAGTGTACATGAATATCAAAGAGAAATGCAAATCTAATTTTTGATAGATATTAACTTTTAAAGCAGTACTAGAGAGGAGAAAGAATTTTAAAGAACTTGATGGGAAGGCTGGGAACTTGGGTTAAGTGGTAGAGCACCTGCCTAGCAAGTGCAAGACCCTGAGTTCAAACTTGAGTACCCCAACAAAAACAAAACCAGAAACCAAATTTGATAGGGAGTAGAATTAGCTACTTCTGCTCAAATTCTGGTAGCATTCTCTGATTAGTTACAAAGCTAGTGATAAATTCTTCTTATAGCTTTATTGAGATATAATTGATACTCAAACTTTGTATTTAATATATACATCTTGATGAGATTGGACATACACCTGTGACACCATCACCACAACCAAGTTACTAACATTTATCACTTTCAAAACTTTATTTCTGTTCTTTGTGTGCATGTGTGTGTGTGTTCATGTGTATATGTTGTGTTCATAAGTACACCTAGTACAAGATGTATTCTTGAGCGCACAATGTTGTGTTCTTACTGTAGGTAAGAACTTATTCATTTTACAGAACAAGAACTTTATACACACTGAAAATGATTTCCCATTTCCCCATTCTCAGATCCTGGCACCCACTCTATTTAACTACATAAACAAATGATATTTTAGGGGGTCCAGAAATTATTTGAGAAATAATTTTTCAAATAATTGTACAATTTGTTATAAAGACTACCTTTAAGTCTTAAATTGTGAAGTTTTCCTTAATTTGAAAAAAATCAAGATATAGTATTATAAAGAGATTATTTAAGAAATTGAGATTATCTCTAAAATAATGCTGTCATCAGTAATGTTCTTAATGTTTGAATATTTAAATGTGGATGTTTAAGAATTCTTGGCATATATTTTTTAAAATAAATCTTGACTTTTCTAAATTAGATCAATGGTAACTCTTTAAAGAAATGTACTTACCAAAAACAAAACAAAACTTACTGATAAAATAGATTTGAAAGACTCTAAAGAAAACTAAGCAGCAAGACTGAATTATTAGTGCAGAGTACCTCCTATGTTGAGCCTCTCTCACACACACACACGCACATGCACACGCACGCACGCACACACACGCACACACAAACACCCCCTCACAATTCTCTTTCTCTTTTGAAAGAGGTGCAGTCACAACATGATTGGTATTCCAGAAAGGTTAGGAATGACGCACATCCTCAGATTGCATTGAATCATGATATTCTTTGATCTCACAGGTCCAACTTTCAAAGCTTCCTGCCTAGCTCCCATTTGCAGTGAAGATGAACATGTACAAATGGAGAGTTTGGGGCCAGTGTGCAAACAGCAGAGTTGGATGGTCTCCAAGGATCAAGGGAAGAGACCAAGCAATTTTGCTGTAATTCAGGCTTCAACCATGGTGTGTCTGTTTGATTTTGTCTGAGCATAACATATGCCTGTAGAACAGGCAGCTTATCTCTGGGATTCAAATGGCTACTGCAACACCATTATCTCTTCTCCACCCTGAGGGATTTGGAGTCATGTTTAATCCTACATCACAGATACAGGATTCAAGAGTCAAAGTGCATAGAAATAAGAATTCTAATAAGAACACCCTGAGCCAGTTTTTCTATGGAACGTATTTCGTTTTGTGCTAGAACTTTGCAATGTTGATGAAAGGATTAATCAACTAACTGATCAATCTCTTCTGCCACATCAGAAGCTACTTTTGTTAGTAGATGTTCCAGTTTCTAAAAACATTATTTGTATAAGACAGACAGGAGCTAGAAAATTTGTTTCTTCATCTGCATATCACCAATTAGTTCTAAGGTAAAAATCAGTACTTTAAGTACTTGAAAAATTAGTCTGTGTTTGTTTTTTATTTCTACAGAAACAATGTTTAAATTGTTCTCTGATTGTAAACGCACTTCTGAAAACCATTACACAGGGAAAAATAGATGAATTTTTTAGCAAAGGTCTGAAACAGATCAATGTAGGTAAATCTCAATAACCTTTCATAAGAGAATAAAGACTACTTGGTAATGATGAGGGACATTTTAAGTTTTTTCAACTTGCAAGGATGGATTTTTAGTAAAGATTTGCAGTTATACCATGGGGTCATATGACATACCAATAATGAAATAAAATGAATGAACCTAAATATTTATCAATATTAAAGTGATAAAAATGAATTATGATGAAATATTGCACAGTTATTAAAATTTTATTTTCGAAGATACTTAAAAACATGGGGAAATCAGGATTAAATTCTAAATGCAAAAACAGATTATAAAACATATCAAATTTAAGATCAAAATTTTGTTAAAATGTTTATATAAAAGCATAGAAAAAAAGACTAAGAAAATACACTAAAATATTGATTATGGTTATCCTTAAGTGATTTTTATTTTCATCCTCATATTTTTCTATATTTTTTCAATCTTACACTTTGAACATGTATTACTTTTACAATAAAACATTACTAATTATTATTTTAAATCATTAAAATTCCTCAAATTAAAATTTCTCTATATATGCCATTTCCTTAGAATTTTTTTTAAAGTCAGTGTTACTACTGTAAAATTATTCAGGTTGTATTTTTCTTGTACAATGCTAGTGGGTGTAATATACAGTCCTATTGTCTGAACACTCTGGTGGTATAATATCCACTTTACTATTTGAATATCCTCGCATGTTAGTATAAGAGACATAATTAAACACTGCTACTTTATCTGAAGACAGCATGCTTTATGTAGCTAAAACATACGGTATGGCAAAGACACATCCTTAATATAAAATACCACCTTTAAAAAAGGTACCAGCATAGTATCACAAAATGAAAATAAAATGATATATTAAAAAATTAGACTAGTCTGTAGAGGCTCTTTGTAGTTTGCTGGCATCATTGAACTACTCCTACTGAGAATGAAGGAGAACAAAGAAGACCCACAACAACAAAACCTGGGACATGATCTGAAATGTGAAATGCCATGGTTAATGTATCTGACATGTGGCAAACCAAACTGAATGTTAAAACAAATGAGCAGGAAATGTTGTCTTTCTATCAAAACTAGAAAACAGAAATATAGGAATGAATATATTTTAAGAAAATTATTCTGTTAGTAAAATTACAGAAGGCTATTTATTAAGATACACTGGTTGGCTTGGAATGGTAAAAAAGATTTAGTTACAATGTCAACCAGACAGGTCACTGTTTCTACGCTTTTCAGCATCTGAAAAGAGTTGACATTTTACTCTATTAGGAGACCCCCGTCTAAATGTCTACATTCCACTGTAGGTTTTTTTTTTTTTCTATTGCAGTACTGGGGTTTGAACTGAGGGCCTCATGCTTGCTAGGCATATGCTTTACCACTTGATCCATGCCCCAACCCTTTAGTTATTTTTTAGGTAGCCTTAGACAGCAGTCCTCTTGCCCATGCTTCCTGTGTAGCTGGAGTTACAGATCTGCGCTGTAACACTTGACTTTTAAAATTTTTTTTGGTTGTACTGGGTTTAAATTCAGAGCTTTGTGCTTGCTAGGCAAGCACTATATCATTTGAGCCACAGCCCCCAGCTCTCCACTGTATTTTTCTTTAGTATCAGTGAATAAGTTACCTTCAGTTTTGTCCTCCATAAACATGTCAAAAGCAATTCTCCCAACAGGGCCGGCATCTGCAGGAGAGCGCTCATGCTGGGGCACTGGAGCACTGCTGAAGGTGTCTAACATGACAGTCCTCTGGTCTGCAGAGCCTGAGATGAGGACATTGTCAATGGCCCAGTCATTCTGGTCTAGGCCATCATGTCTTGGCTGCCACCAGCGGAAGCGAGTAGCAACCTCTTTAGCATCAGGAGGGAGAAGAATATTGACAAATCTAAAAGAAAAAGATGGGGGTATAAAAATCCTTTGTCAAATATTTCATGTGAGTAAAATATCTGCAACCAGTGATAAGATATTGTATGTCACATGCTGGGTGAGGGGAGGACATTAGCCAAAATTATTTTTTAAAACTGTGATTAGCTAGCTTGAGTTTACAAAGTCTTGGTAATCATTAAATTGGGGAAACAGAATGCAAGCATCCCAGAGCCACCTACTCACTTGAATTGTCCATGGGCTGGCCTTACAGGCATGCCAGAATTCTCTGAATACCTGGGAGAAAGGCATCTGTAGGCCTACAGTATACACACTTTGGAAGACATAGCAAGTATTGACTTCTTCTCCCTGTCATCTGTTTCTCTCTTTTCTGTACTCTAATTCCCTGAATGATAGTAACTGGCTTGGAATATAGACATTGCATTGTGGCAGAAATATTAGGACCTCAGCCTGAGAGTACTGGGTTACTATCAGCTGTCTGAGGTATAGACATTGCTTTGTTTATATGCTTTAGTGAAGACATACTGAGAAACAGGCTGCCCCTTAGTGTTACAGTGTCTGGACAGGGCCAACCAACCAGCCCAAGTTCATCCTGTAAAGGACTCTCAAATGAGTGCACTCATGACAATCATTTGAATCTTAGCCTTTCACATTAAAGAGATTTCATTACTTTGTTTTGTTTACATGGTATCTTCTTGTTGATTTTAGTTTCTGCCTCTGTCTGTCCATCTCACCCTCCCTCTCCCCCATCTCTCTCTGCTGTGCTGGGATTGAACCCAGTGCCTTTCACATGCTAGGCAAGTATTCTACCACTGAGCCATGCCCCCAGGCTCCCTCCTTCTTCTCTTCCATGTATTCCTTAAGGTCACAGTGCCCAAAATACTAGACAGTATTTTGGATGGGGATCAACCAAGATTCATTCAAAGCTAGGATGCTTTTAATTGTGCTTCTAACACTTAGATTTTAAATACTTTTTTTGGTTATACACATCATTTTGTGCACTTTGGACCATGACAGCACAATAGGGATTGTCATAAAGGAAGAGAAGTACACTCTGTAAATTCTAGATCCTCACTTGTATTGTTACTGGCAACTTGGAAACCATCAGCCTTCAGGCAGAGTCATCTGCAAATTTCATTTCCTTATACCTCTCAATTTTCAAGTGTATCTTCCCTCTTCCTTTTTTTTCTTTTGTATTTATACCTTGTGAGATTTTCCTATCACTTACCTCCATTGATTTGGCATATTTAATTAACATTTAAAAACTTATTATAATATCAGCAATGTATCTGCTTCTGGAGGAAATACTTTTTCACCCAAAGCTATGATTTCTGTGTATTTTTCTTTTCTATTTCCAAATTAGCTTTATTTCACTGATAAACCTTTGTCCACATTTAAAAACTCTTTGGGATGGAAAGTTATTTAAGGTTGCTTGAAAGTCTCAATAAATTATGACCACCGCTCCCACCTTAGTCAGCTTGATTCTCCAGAGAACTAGAGTATATTAGACAGCTATTCTTTTATACCCTTCTCCTTGTGTTACGGGGCTGTAGGGTTCATATTTGAGAGAATTTATAAATTCCTCCAGAAGGAAACAGTTTGCTTGTCTTGCATATTATCTCCCATTTATGGATGAGTACATTTTTTTATATTGTGTACTTCTTAGTTTCTAGTTGGATTCCTTTATTGGTTTCCAACTTTAATGTGAGTTCAGGATTTGAAATTTTGCATCTAGCAGATTGGGGGTATTTCCTCAATGACCATTCTCCTCTTCTTCCTTTAAAATGACAGCCTATCTTTTTTATTACTTAATTGCCCAGAATAAAGACAAATTCCACCTTCCTTGTATCTGAGTGTGCATAGCTGGCTAAATTCTAGGAATGAGAATGGAGGAGCCTCTAAAGCAACCCTGGGTTACTTTGGAGGGAGATCTAGTTTACATAAGAGAGAAAAACTTTTAAGCTATTTTGAAATTTCTGTCTCTTACAGCTGAATTTATTCTTAACTGACATATAAGATTCTTATCTTTTTAGTCAATTTTTAGCCTGCACCTGGTTTGACATGTACAAAGGGACTATTTATACCTCTCCACTGGGCTATGTTTGTTGCTTCTCATCCCCACTCGCTCCCTCTTATTTTCTTCCTCATTTTTCTCTTCCTACTTCAATGAATATGTCCTTTCTCTTTTTATAACCTTTTTGTCTTTTTTGAGATAAGGCTGGTCTTCAACTCATGACCTCAGGTGTCCTTCTCGGACTCCAGAGAAGCTGGGACGAGGGGCTTGTACCATCACACTGACCCCTCTTTGACTTACTTTTGACCCTTCCAGAATATTTTTTAAATGACTTATACATGATTTTTGTTCAAAGTTTTTAAATAAGGAGATTTAAGACAGACTCCAGGCTTCTTAAGAGTATTTCCTTATTATTTTGTTTCTTTGTTTTCTAGCACAAAATTCTCTAAACTGAGTAGACATTATATAATTTATATTTGTTTTTCTGTTTCTATTTTTCCAAAGTGTTGTTGAAATCAATTATCATATATTCATTAATTTCTATGGGTTTTTGCACTGGATTTAATCACTGTTGGATTGTGATAGTTTATTTCATCTTATTCCAGGATGTGAAAACTAATTGTTCTTAAAATAAAAACCCAAAACAGCTATTTATCAAGCCCAGAAACCTTTCTTCACATAGTCCCCTATGCATCCCCTACAGATAAGTTAAAAGTTCCCTGAGACTGATAGCGGGTAGTCTTATCAAGTCAAGCATTTTTGCTCAGCAGACCAGCTATGAGAGATACAATGAATACAAACCCAGGTTTACTGTACTGGTCATAGAAGATTTCCATTAGCAAGCTCCAGGTGATGCCTCCATTGATGGAATATTCTAAGAGAACACCTTGATTACGGTTGTTTGGTGTGATCAGACATCCGTACATGAAGTAGAACTGGATAAACTCAGCATTAGTAAGGTTTAGATCCACAGTGACTAACAATCGACTACAACCCTATGGAAAAGATGCAGAATGGAAAATACAAAAGCAGTGATAAGGAGTCTTAGTTGCACATTACAGATTTTCTCTGGTTTGATTTCTTCCACATTTCTTTTATGATCCAAGCCACATGGCATCCAGGGTTGACTTACTTGTCATCTCTCATGACGTGCTAGCTCGTAGCATGGTGCCCAGTACAGTGCAGATGCTCAGAACATGTGTGCCAAACTTTAAAATTTCAGTATTCAAGACAACAGAAGGCCATATTTCCTAAGGAGATTTTATTTATATATATATATATATATATTTTTATAAGCAAGGTAAGGGCTTTGTAGCAGATTATAGTGCCATCCATATTAATTTATTAATATTAATGAGTAGGTTTCTCTTAGTTGAACACATGTGGAAATATAGGCTACTTAAAGTTCTAACTATGCTAGGAGAGATACCTTTTATTTTTCTTTCTTTTTTTTTTTGTTTTTTGGTGGTACTGGGGTTTGAACTCAGGGCTTCATGTTTGTTAGGCAGATGCTCCGCCATTTGAGCCACTCTACCAGCCCTAGGAGAAATATCTTAAACACTGCATTCTTAGTCAGTGTTGATGGTCATGGAAGTCCTTTATGCTTATATGCTGTCTTGTTACTCTTGGGCTAAAATACTGACTATAATAACATACTTCATTGGCACCAATGCAAATTCTAAGGTAAGACATAGTAGAAAAATAAAAGAGTTGACCACAAACTTGTTATTTTTTAAAAGATTAATTTGCCTATCTAATCATTGCACTGGAGAAATTGTATTTTAAAACAAAGTCAACTTTGGCAGCAAAATATAATACTTATAAAATTTTCTAAAGAAATTTTCCAACATTGCTGCTGTCATTCACAAAACAATATGATATAAATGCAAGTGTTTAGTAATTATTGATGATTTTTTCTTGGATAATTTGTAGAAAGGATTAATGGTTGTTAATAAATTCAGAAACCATTGAGGCTTGTTTTTCAGATTTTTGGTTCCTTAAATACCAAATCTGTCACAAGCTCAAGAGTTTTCAATATAGCTTCATCTAGATGGAAGTTCTTGCACACTGGGAAAGTGTTCTCTCTCCTGCAGGATGGACATCCATATAAGTCCTTTTGAAATGTGTATTTAAATATGCTCTCTTCTGTCACTACCGTGCATAATTAAATTGTCTCAAATGATTTGTAGTAGGAAAATACTGGAAATATTCAGTACATTCTGATTTGTATAAAATTGTGAGTTCAGATCAAGGTTGAGCATTTAGGTTAAATGACTTTGCATCTTGATTTGCTTATTGCACTTGAGAGAGACTCAATGAATTGGGGAGAATCTAGAAGATGCAGAAACATAGCCATGCTCTCACCCCACTGAAATGGAGAGCCAGCCCTGAAGCCACAGCTCCACACACAGTACTCAGTTTCCCGCCATTCACAGTCAGCCAGTTCTGATTAGAGGGTGCTCGATTGAAGTTGTCTTTGAGTTGGGTTGGAAGGGAAGTCTCAGGCTCATCACAGTACAGGCCACCCCATAACTCATCACAGCTGGGTGTGGAGAAAGAGAAAAGAAGAGTCAACACCAAACAAAGCCCCTGCAATTGTGTTCTCATATTAGAGAGGCCAACTCTTTCCTAGTCCAGGATAATGAAAAGTTACAGATTTTTACAGAGCTGGCCAGAATTCATCTGCTCTTCTTCACAGTGCTTTCAGTTAGAAATGCACTGTGAATTAACTGCCTCTACTATTTTCCTAAACTAGTGCCTTTGGATTATAGGGGGCGAGAAAGAAGCAAGTTCAAAGAAGTTACTAAAGTTCTGTATATACATGACACAGTGCTGGATGACTGACAGTTATACCTGCCAAACTAAACTGATGAATCCTAAGAGTTTACAAAATTGATCATTTTAACAGAGACTCTGGACCAGTGAGGAACCAATAGGCCATGTTCCATATAGAAGATGCTTTGGATAGTAACCATTTCTGGCCAAGGGACTGACCACCCTGTTCAGGATGGAAGGGAATGTGAACAGGACCGGGAGGCTCAGAAGTCTCTGAGATCACTCTGGGCTATAATCATTAATTAAATAAAAGATTTTCCATGTGGGTAGAGATTATCAGAGAAGGACTCATGAATTCTCTATCACAATCTTCATTCATATTAACCCCTCAGACAGGATCATCTTTGAAAATAAGGCAAGAAATCCTATAGTGCATGTGTGTGTATAGCTCACAATCATACACATACTTTATTTAGACTTTTTCCAAGGATACTAAGGCTCTCTAAGAAAAATACAGTAGGCCTCTCTGTCAAACATGTCTGGTAAATTCACCATTTCCATATTTTATTATGCAAACAACATGGGAATACTAATAAAATGCATATCATTACATATATTCACACCTAAGTGAGAAAAATATGTATGAGGTATTATGCTTTCGTCAGAGCATACTGAATTCCTGCACCTCTTCTAATGTTTTTTCTCTTCTAATGTCTTGTTCAAGGCTTCAGTGTATCACAGAAATACAGAAGGGAATAAAAGATAGTCAATTACAATTCGGCTTTTTTTCTGACAAGTTAGCTGTTGTTCAGTTCCTAATCTCTATTAGGAACCCATCAATTCCACAGTTAGCTCAATGTCATATTTCAGGAAAAGTGAAAAACCTTGGGAGTAATTAAAAAACCAGTTTTAGAAAAATCTCCTAGATGGAATGTGAATCAGAACTTTTTCACAGAAGGAAGAAACAATATACTTACACACAGCTGCCCTGGATACACCTCCCATGGCCACTGCACATGTCTATGCAGCCATCCCCAATATAGACGTTATCTATTGCCCATGTCTGCTGCTTGTCAAAAGGAGCTGGTTGATGCCAACGGAAACGAGTGGCCTGGGACCTTGGAAGAAGAAGAGAATTACAATGAAGTGCAAAAGAGAATGTGTTCCAATTTGTTTGAACAAGTGCATGGGACAGAGTAATAGAAAAGCATGTACACTTCCACTCCTGTTAAGAACCTTCATTATTGGAATATCCTATGCAAAACTTTGATTAATAAACCTGTACCAATAGAACAGTGATAGATTTATTGTGTATTTTGCTTCTTGGATCTTTCTGAGCCCTGTAAAAGTAGACTAAATCAGAGACAAAAACTAATCCTAAATCAGGGCTTGAAGGGGCCAATGGAGCCATGAATTTTGTGGGGGAGCTATGGTGCAGTGCTGCCAGGGCTGCTGCTAACTTGTATTATTATACTTGGAAAGAATGTCTGTCCTTGAGCAGCTGCAACCCTCTGCATTCAACGTTGGAACAGAATGTACGTTGGATTTTAGGACACCTTGCTCCCCAAAGCTAGATCCTTTTGTGCAATGGACACAATGGTCCACTGTGGGCAGCATTCCTGAGAAATTCTCCCAATAGGGGCCGTAGCGACAATATGAGTGTAAAAAGAGGGATGGATGAAACTCTCGATAATTCTACAGAGAGAAGAAAGAGGCTAATAATATAATACCTGGCTTATTTTATGTTGATTTAAAAGTGAAATTAGTAAAACTAACATAGACTTCCCCATTCCAGAAGCAGAAATACACTTGCTCATTCACACAGTTTGGGGAGTATCTTGTTCAACAACACAAATAAACATGTGTTTTTAGAGGCACTAGATGGCAGTAAAATCCAAACAATACCTGAGACTCAACCAAAGTTGAGTCCATGTATGTTTTATATTAAAAGACTGTTAACATTTTGGTTGAGGAATATGTATTTTAGGCAGGACAAAAGACCAAACAGCAAGGATCTTTTGTTTTCTAACCAAAGTTTAGAAAATAGAAAAAAACTAGCCTAGAACTAAAATTTCCATAGTTCAGTCCAATATGTATCTCCTATGCACAAACTGATTTATCCACAATTCTCCTTGCTCCCTAGCATCCATATGCTCCATCCCCCAGTCCTTTCTGCCTAACCTCCTTGTATCACTTCCCGTTGCATTTAACTTAACCCCCAAACACTTTCCTTGACCCAAAAGATTTGATCTGAGTTGGTCCTTTTCTTCTCCTTCCTCATTCCTGTCATCTCCAAAGCATTACTTATCTCTGTTCCCAAAGCACACCAAGCTCTTTCCCACTTTTCTGCATGCACATTTGTCATCACGCTCCCCACTCCCACCCTTCCCGCTCTCTTTTTTTCCTATATGTTCTTCAGGTCTCAGAGGAAATGTCAGTTTCTTATAAAGAAATTTTCTTCCTGACCTCTTTTAAAATGGTATTTGTTCCAGATTATTGTCTCTCATAACAAACTGTTCTTTTCTTTTCATGGTGTTTAGCATAATTTTAGTCATGCATTTACTTGCATACATATTTGATAGATACCTGGCTCTTCCTTGGAATGCTAAGTTATAAAGGAGCAGGTAGGGTTATTTGTTTTGCTTGACATTGTATACCCAATGTACAGTACCTAGCACTGATTAGTACTCTATAAGGGAACTGGTATACAGGGGTTACACTCCTCATGATAAGCAATGTTTTGAGGATTCCCACTCTTCACTGGAGTTGTCCAATGCCAGTGGCTCTGCTATTTTTAATGATTGCAGTTATTAACAGCTATGTCTGTTTGCATGAAGCAACATCTTGTAAGTGACATAGTGGAACACCACATTGTCATAGCACATAATTTCTTAGATTCTGATATCTAGTCAACATATATGCATTCTGTCTTTCTTTTACACTAGTAAGGTTCTGAAGGGCAGAAAATATTTCTGTATTTCTTCAGGGAATAGTGTTCTATATCCTCAGTGTCTACAGATAGCAAATAAACCTTCCCTGCTCCCTTAATATCATATACATGTTTCACCAAAGCCCTTATTACCTTGTAAAATGCCCATTAATAGTTTCTTCTGTTAGATTATTCTCCTTATTTATCATTGGGACATTTTATAGATAGGACTTCATAAACATCTAGTGGAGGAATATTAAGTTGATAGCAATAAAGGTGCCTAGAAAAAGTCAAATCAAAGACATCTCATAGGGTAGATGGCAGAGATTGGGGTCAACTGTGAGAGGGGGAGTGACATGATGTTATTGAAGGGGAGGAGAGCTTCCCAGCAGTTGTGAGGTGGCACGGGCTGCGTAGCAAGTAGTGACTTCCTGATCATTGCTTGTGTTCAATCACACTCTGGGCAGCCACTGAACATAGATAGTGATTTAAGAGCCAGACGCACTGTTGGAAGGGACAGCCTTTCTGAGCCCTGACACTTTCAGTCTGGGCAACTCTGGAGTTCCACAGAAAAGGAAACAGTGGGAGAACATGTACGTGAAGAATGTACTAAAACTAGAGTTGGCCAACGGGAATAAAAATAAGTGAGGACTCTAATTTGTACTCTGGCACTTGTGAGTTTAATGTCCATGTTGAGTAACTGAATATACAAAATGAGGGGGTTAAATTCAATGATTGTCAAGGCCTCTTCGCAAATGTTATATTCTTAGGAGTAACTACACTTAGTAATCACCATGTGCCTGTAACATAGGGGTACATGTATTATCTGTCATTATTTTATAGGAAGAGGAAATACTTTCACTAAGGGGAAGAACTGGAATATAAGTTAATGAGAATCTGGAAGTTTAATTCAACCTTTAAGCCTTTCAATAAGACTTCTTATTCATGGCCCTGTCACAGCCTCACCATATGAAGGGGCCAAATCACTTATGTTTATGTGCTGACACTTCCCCATCTGTAAAATTCGGAAAATGCTACTTCCTCATTCACAAGGGTGTTGTGAAAATTAATTAGTTCATGTTTACCAAGACCTACGAGTGTTTTGGTGTGTCCCTTGGCAGGTGTCATTGCTTGGTCTGAAGGTTCCTTATAAGGATGGCCACCAACAGCTGCTGCTTCTTAGACTTGGAGGAAAAATGGTCCCAGAGCAGAATTCTCATTTTTACATATCCTTGAAATTTCTCCTTTTGATTCTTGTCTGAATTTATAGCATTTCCTTCCCATTTACAGTGCATCAAAAAGGCTATATCAGTGTTGTTTAACAAGTAACTACCCATTGCTAAGTAGTTAAAATGTTACTGCCAATAGTATGGTTCCCATCACTGGCCTCCCCAGGTACCTTTTCCCCATGCTGCCTCAGTATCTTTTAGTAGATTTAAAGATACACTTTCAGAGTCTTTGTTTCTGCAGAATGACTTCACCTACCTATGAAGTCCTGTTGTTATCATATTTATCATCATGAGAAAAATCCCTTTGAGAGGAGCCATACGTAATTTTTTAAAATCTTTTCACTCTTCCTTGACATTTCCCTTATTCCTAATGAGAGACATAAAATATCCAGGCCTACAAAACCCAGCTTAACCCTCCCATTCTACCAATGAAGAAGATAAGGTTTAGTGACCCAAGTCAGACACCGATTCACTAAAGCAAAACAAAACAAAAACTGAACTGGTTTCTATAGTATAATGGTTTACCTCACACTAAAAAAAAAAAAAAATCCCTGAGATGAGACAGGAGCTTTTGGTTCATCATTACTTTGTGTTCTTGTGTAGTAAATCCTTCAAAACTTTATCACAACCTCTAAAAAAATCAGAATTAGCATAAGAAGAATTTAAATAAATCACCACCTCCATGGCTTTTCTTTTTCCCTTGGTAGAGAGTTAGTGATCCAAACACTGAGTGTGTGATGTTGGGAGAAATCAAATAACTTCCCTGTGTCTTGCACCCCATCTACAAAAGGGAGGAAGGTGAACTTAGAGATTAAAGGAGACTTAAGAGAATTTCAGCCAATTATACTGATTTGCATACTGACTTGAAAAAAACCTATGATGCATTTTGTGAAATAAGGAAATCTGAATACTGAATACGGCATAAGTTTTGAGTAGGAAATGACCATTAATTTTTAGATATGATAATTATGTCACAGATTTGTTGCTTAAAAAATTCCCTTTCTTCTAGTGATACATAGTAAAATATTAACAGTTGAAATGATATGATGTCTAGGGTTCATTTCAAAGTAATATGGGGGCAGGAGTAATCAGTGCCATTTATGAAAAAATGTTGGTCATAAATTGGTAATTATCAAAGCTAGGCAATGAGAATATGAAAATTTGGCAGACTATTCTCTTTAATTTTGTATATTTGGAATATAAATAAAAATGTGAGCCACAAATCTACAGTCCCTTTAAAATCATAGTAAAATTTTTATTTGAGAATTATACATAAAAGGAAATACCTGTCATATTTTAGGTAAAATAAGATTTTTAATTTTGCTTATAATTATAATTAGTAATATAATAAAAACTACAGTGTTCTTTTTTCCACATTTTCTATTGTTTTGCTGGGTGGGGGTATATTGTGGTATTTTTAAAAGTTCTTTTATCAAAAATATCATACTTGGATTCACTCCCTGCTCCACTTTCTTTTATAACTACAGTGTTCTGAGTAACTCATGGAAGTACTGAAATACACTGGACCAGTCATCAAATACAAGAAATTTCCTATAATTTATAAAATATCTTCTCAGTGGAGAATGACTTATATCTAGCTATTAAAGCAATCCTAATAATCCATATATACTAACATGCACAAAGTACAGCCAAATCTCAAATTCTCTGATAAAACTTTGATAATAATGTTGAAAAACGATGCAGTTAGAGAAAATGGGCTAACACATCTATGTTCTTTTTTATTTTGAAAATGATAGTAAAGTTTATTGGGAAAAGAATACACCTTCAATAAACTGAAAGCAGGTTATCTCTAGAGAGAGAATGACTGAAAATATTCTTGAATTATTTTTCTCTCTACTACAGTGGAAACAGAAATGGACTTAGTTCATTTTAACAGAGTGCCCAAAATATATGAATATATTTAGTATGTAAAGATTAATAGTACCATGGCCTGTACCAGATAAAATTACTTTCTTATATTCTGTGGTCCTGAAAGACCACCAAGCATTTGGTAAAACAATAGTAAGGGTGTTCAAAATTTCAAAATGATGCATGAAAAAATAATATGTAAGAGAAATACAATCCTCCTTTGGCTTCATTGAAAGTGTGTGTGTCCAACAACAGGTGTTGGCGAGGATGCGGGGAAAAAGGAACCCTCTTACACTGTTGGTGGGAATGTAGACTAGTACAACCACTCTGGAAAAAAATTTGGAGGCTACTTAAAAAGCTGGACATCGATCTACCATTTGATCCAGCAATACCACTCTTGGGGATATACCCAAAAGACTGTTACTCCAGAGGCACCTGCACATCCATGTTTATTGCGGCACTATTCACAATAGCCAAGTTATGGAAACAGCCAAGATGCCCCAGCACTGACGAATGGATTAAGAAAATGTGGTATCTATACACAATGGAATTTTATGCAGCCATGAAGAAGAACGAAATGTTATCATTCGCTGGTAAATGGATGGAATTGGAGAACATCATTCTGAGTGAGGTTAGCCTGGCTCAAAAGACCAAAAATCGTATGTTCTCCCTCATATGTGGACATTAGATCAAGGGCAAACACAACAAGGGGATTGGACTATAAGCACATGATAAAAGCAAGAGCACACAAGGGAGGGGTGAGGATAGGTAAGACACCTAAAAAACTAGCTAGCATTTGTTGCCCTTAACGCAGAGAAACTAAAGCAGATACCTTAAAGCAACTGAGGCCAATAGGAAAAGGGGACCAGGAACTAGAGAAAAGGTTAGATTAAAAAGAATTAACCTAGAAGGTAACACCCACGCACAGGAAATCAATGTGAGTCAATGCCCTGTATTGCTATCCTTATCTCAACCAGCAAAACCCCTTGTTCCTTCCTATTATTGCTTATACTCTCTCTACAACAAAATTAGAGATAAGGGCAAAATAGTTTCTGCTGGGTATTGAGGGGGGGAGTGGGAGGGGGTGGAGTGGGTGGTAAGGGAGGGGGTGGGGGCAGGGGGGAGAAATGAACCAAGCCTTGTATGTACATATGAATAATAAAAGAAAAATGAAAAAAAAAAAAAGAAAGTGTGTGTGTGTGTGTGTGTGTGTGTGTTTTAAACAAGATGTCCAGTAATGCAAATGCTTGCAGGAAAGACTTTCAAAAGATACCATTATGTTGGAAACAATAATGGATAGAAATAAAGAGTAGTAGGGTAAGTATAAAGATCCTCTCCTTTAAAAAAATGAACTTGTAACTCTTGCATATTTGAAGAACTCCATAAATATTAAGGTTATTTATTTGGTTTTCTTAGAATGGAGTCCCTTTCTTTGCTTATAGTTACAGTATGTGAGGATATTATTGAAAAATATCCTTCCTGTCTAAATTGATTTACCTGCAAAAAGCTATCCCCCCCTTCACCTTCATCCCATTATCCCCATCCTTCAACAATCTCACCCTTTCTTGTGTTTACCACCACCTTTCCTTGGAACTTCCTGTAAACATTAAACAGCTTCCATGCTGTGGCTAAAATGACTTGGCTTCCAAAGTGCTGTAATTAATCTTTAAAGAAGGTAGTTATCAGCTAGATCATTAGGGCCAGTAGAAGGAATAGATCATCTTCAAACTGTGACTTAAAATAGTCAAGTCACATCTGAGCCTGACAATGACTACTCCCCTCCACCCTTTCTTGGTGGATTTGAGTTACCTGCCCTTCCAATGGCTCACCCTGGTTCTCAGGTGACATTTCAAGAACCCATGGCATTTGAGCCTCCTGTTAATTTTAGTTCTGGATTAGTAAAGAAGAGGAGGCAGATTCAGATTATTAGAGGCTGTGGAATTGATTTTGGTGCCTTCTTATTGTCTTTTTCAGTCTCTCAAAAACATTTGGCATTCTTCCATTCCCATTTTTCCTAGGACCCTATTTCTTAGGTAAGCAATATACAATACTAATATAGTGGCTAAGTCCATGGTCTTGTGGGTCAGAGAAGCTGCATTTATTTCTAGTAGCTTACTGAAACTGTTCCTCTGAAGGTCACTGATTATCTACTAATTGAAAAATCCAGTAATTTGTTGAAAACCTTTTTATTTCCTCTCCTCTCTATAGCTATGTCATGGATGGCCATCTCTTCCTGCTTGACAATCTTGTCTCACTTGACTTCTGGATACCATGTTATTCTGACTCTTCTGTCTTCTTGACCGAGTCATCTTAGTTCCTTTGTTAGCCATTTCCACTCATTCTCCTATTACATGAAGGAGTCCTTTTTCTCTTTAAAAGTTGTCTTATGGATTGCTGATGCAGGTTTTCAGCATTGCCTGTCACCTCTACACTCCTGCTTCCAAAGTTTATTAACTCTCCTTGGGCTTTATCAGATGGCTATTTCCATAGGTACTTCCAGTCATCACATTTAATTTGATATCGTTTGATAGCACCAGTCTGCCAAGCTTCAAACTTGACAGTCATCTCTTGATGTGTGTAGTGGAGAAAAGTTAGTGTCTAAGTTTTATCAATTCTTTAAAAAACTTTTCTAAAATAAGTGCCTCATTCCCTGTAGCTCAGACTTTTGCTTTTTCTATAGGTCATTATCACAACACCTTTGCTACCTTCACTTGAGTCTCTCTGTTCTACCATTTTTTTTCTTGGAAGAATATTTCAAGAACAAAACAGGCCATAGTTCATTTTTCCTGCAAGTCTAACCTAACCCGCCTTGCTTCAATGTTTGCTATAAGTTAACCTAACTCTACTGACTGGCACTTCCTATAGTTTCTAGATATGAGCCCTCTGCTTTAATGAGCAACTCATATTCTCCCAGGCTCATGTCCATGTCTCCCTGCTTTGGTTTATCTGGTTCCCCTGATTTAGAATGTTCTTCCCTTTACTCACCTAATTCCTAGCTACCCTTCAATGCATGGGTCCATTTCTTTCATGAAATCCTCTCTAACTCTGGTATTTGATACCACCTCCTACTTCTCAACATCCACAGCATTTTTAGAACCTTCCTCAGTGAGGTTTCAAATTATAAACAGTATGAATTATTTTAAAGTTGCTTCCTGGGTATACTTCTCATTTTCCTTTAACAGGTTGGAACTTTCTCCAGGGCAAGAAGTTAAGATAGTAAAATACCATTACCATGGGCTCTTGCTTATTAAGGTAAGCTAATGCTTTTTGTTAGTTTTTGTGTTTTTATAAATCTTGTTTTCTAGGAAGATTTGACTTAACCAGTGTGTATGGCAAGGAATAAAGATGACAAACCTATCCACTCCAAATTATTTAGATTTTAACACAGTAATAGCTGGAGCAGAGAGTGATGTACCCTGTGTTTAGTCTCAATGTTCCCTTCCCTGTGAGAAGCATCAGCATTTACTTGGTTCTGCAACTCAGAGACCAGGGAGTCATCTCTAAAACTGTCCTTCCCCTCAACCTCCCTTGTCCACTTCATCAAGCTCAGTCAACTGTGTGACCCTTATGTCTCTCGAATTTCTCCACTTTTCTTCATATCTACTGCTAGCACCTTAGTCCAAACTACCAGTGATTCTACCTCTTCATGAGCCTCTTTATTCTTACCCTCCCCAATTTGTTTTCCAGTTAGAATAAACTTTTCTGAGTGCAAATCTGATTATGCTTCCCTATTCCTGAACACTTTAATGGGCTTTTCAGTATTCCTATAAGAAATCCCCAAATCTTTAATACAACCTACTCTTCACTGTCTCACACCTCAACCTCCTCCTCTCTCTCTTGTCTGCTCCAAGTATTAAATATTTGAAACACTCCCACTTTCGCCTACTGTAGGCCATTGTGCTCACCTGGAACACTCTGACCCTTGTTCTTTACATTGTTAACTATTGTTCATCCTTCATATGTTATCTAAGTTACCATTTCTCAAGAAAGCATTCCCTGGATTTTTTGATCAAGTCAAATCTCTTTATTATATTCTATCCTGTAGTATCATCTACCTTTTCTCCATCACTTATCATAGTTGAATTTTATATTTACTTCTGCAATTGCTGGTGATTTCTGGTCAATACTTCTCTCTCCCACTGAACTAAAAACCCCTTGAAGCAGGGATAAGTTCAGCTTCCACTGAGACCTAATACATAATTAAACAGTTCAAAAGTGTTCTTAATGATTGACTAAATGAATGAATAAATGCTATGGATGGCTACTGGTCATTTCAGTCTGGTTAATAGTTTTATGCCAATATGTGGACAATGAACTTCAGTTTACTGTCATCATCACTGTGCCAACAATGCTGGTAGCCTAGCCTTATGGCCATATGATGAGTAAGTTCACAAAGCTGAAATTGTCACACGGTCACGGTCACATTCATTCCTAACCCCCTACTTCACACTCATATTTAAATTGTCAGCATCAAGTTTATTCACAGCAAAGAGCTACAAACTGAAATCCCCAATTCTGGCCTAATGGGCCATATACACATTAACATTTCCAGACACTGAGGCAGTAAGTTTAACTTCTTAGCTTTCTGCTGCTAGGGATCAAACCCAGGACCTTTTGCAGCCCCAGCCCTAGTAAGTTTAATTTAAAACAAGGAAACATCACATTTAAAGAGATCTGAATTAACAGTAGTTAAAGTATGGCTACATTAGTGTACGTTTGGGACAAAGTGCTCTGGAGCTGGCATATTGGGCCCATGATCTTTGGTATATGGCAAAGTATGACAAGAAGTGGGTCTAGGTTGGGCCCCATCTATGCACATTTCTTTCTGAATTACCCAAAAGGCTTTGTTATAAGGCAGTGTCACCTTTAAGACCATTGTACAACATAAGCCTTGAGAGTAATATAGTAAACACACCGCTTATTTTCAATATGGTAACAGGAGGAAATGGATGCCCATCAGAAGTCTCAAATATCATTTGAAGGGATCAAAATTCTTGTGGGTATGTGCAAGAGACAATTAAAAGATAGATTAAAATATGAGGAATAATTACTTTTCTTGAGTAAAAGACTCAAGGGTATAATGACTACCTGGATTAAATCTTAGAATGTCGCTTATTTGCAAAATTCTGAGAAGTAGCTGGGTAATAATTTATAGAATTCATAAAGACTTAAAAGACTGCTGCCTTAATGGATTTCTTTTCTATTTTACTTATTAAGATCACCTTAATAATTTATGCACGGCAATACCTTTAGCGAGCAACAAAATCTCACGTATCTCATTTAAACTTGGCAACCCTGCTGACAGTTAATATAGTCTTGTACCTCTGAGCCAGCAATTGTAAAGCAGCCTCAGGCTGTTAGTAACCAAAACCATCCCATTTATGAAAATACCAAGAAAATTAATGTCCTAGATGAATGGCTGGGTTTTACGGTCACTTGCTAGGAAGATTTATTCATTCTTTATTTGTGGGGAGGCGACAGGACAATAATGAGCCCAAACTATAACTCTTGTTTCACACACTGCTTTGGTTGCTTTGCTTCTTTGTTAATAGAAGTAACTGATCACAACTTCCCCAGAAGGAACAGGAGTTTCTATCAAGAGTTCAAAGTTTTCCTATGCTGTGTACCTACTTTAGAAGGTGAGTCATATACTACTAATCCACTAGAAAAGTTAATCCTCTGCTTTACTCAGACAGGAGAATAAATGCACAGCTCATTTAGATTCACCTTCTTTACCAGCATTTGCCAAGCTATTCTCTTAAGCCATGATCATTTCCCATAGACACAGTGGATTATTTACAACTGTCTTTCACAGAAGAGAATGTTACAAGTGATAATTCTTAAGATATTGTTCAAAATAAAATTTCAAAAGCAGATGTGAATGTTAATATACATTTATTTGCTACATTCATTTATATTAAATCACTCACTACTATATTCATAGCAGCATGACTAGAAGAAAATAGACTCCATTTAAATCTATTTTGTATCCAAAAAACCTGTTTTAAATGACTTGTTCTTGGGCATCTCAAAAGTAAGTTGGAGAAGCTAGGTAATGCAGCCACTGTTTTCTTTTTTTTTTTTTTTCATTTTTCTTTTATTATTCATATGTGCATACAAGCCTTGGTTCATTTCTCCCCCCTGCCCCCACCCCCTCCCTTACCACCCACTCCGCCCCCTCCCTCTTCCCCCACTCAATACCCAGCAGAAACTATTTTGCCCTTATTTCTAATTTTGTTGTAGAGAGAGTATAAGCAATAATAGGAAGGGACAAGGGTTTTTGCTGGTTGAGATAAGGATAGCTATACAGGGCATTGACTCACATCAGCCACTGTTTTCTTATACAGACCATTCTTTAAAAATGTTAGAGTCAAATGTCAGTAAAGCCATGGATTTTGGGAAAACACAGACTAATGTCACCACAAAAGCTTGTACCCACTTTTCTTGTTAAGACAGCCTTTTGGCAACACCATGGATAAGTAATAAAATCTCATGAATCTTATTTAAACTTGCTGTGCTAAAGTCTGACATGACACATTTGATTACATTTGGGTTCATTACATGCAGAAGCATCATACCTGGTATAAGGAGGAAGAGGCAGAGTGATTCTGGTCCACTTGTTGAAAGTATCTGACACCAGGATCCGCTGTAGGTGATAGCGACTGCATTCAACATTGGTAGGCAGACAGTCCCTCACCAACGGGTGCCATGACAATCCAAGATCCACTGAGTATTCCAATTCAATAGCTGAAACAGGAAGTAGTATTACGGAATGGACATAACCACAGCTACCTGTCATGTTTCTGTATGTTTTAATTTTAATGTCAATTTGATTTTCCCCTATATTTATGTTTCCTACTTTGAAATGTTTCCCAGTTTTATTTTTCCCTCTGTAAACTACTATTTATTATTTTAAAATTTTCATATTGAAATTTTTCTTTTAAGGAGATACAATCAAGTGAAACAAAGTAAATTTTCCTGAATCACTCCTTATTCTGAGAAACTTCCAGAAAAATCACAGCAACACTATTGCTTCACATGCAGCTACAGCATATAAACAGCTATATCTTATAGTCTTTATAATTTAAAGTAATAAAAATGTTATGTAAATATATTTTAGTATACATTTTAATGCAATAGTTATAAATGTATGTACAGTTGTAATATATACTGAAACAAATATATTTCAATAATCACTATTAAAATAGTTAAAAAACAGAGCAGCCCTCAAATTTGACCATCGTATAGAAATTCTGACTAATAATGTCAATTTTGCTTCTGGTATAATAGGTGATATTTCTTAGAAATTACAAAATCTCTCTTGCTTCTTGCTCTACCGTCTGATGGAATATACCGGGATAGGTACAAAAAGATAGCTAAAGGTCATGAACTTTGTGCCAATGCATGTAGTCAGGTTGTAGGTCTTCTGGAAAGACACTTCTTTCTTTTTTTCTTCTTTGGAGTTGTTCAACCTATACCTCTGGCCTTATATTACTCTCCCCCTATTCACTTTTCATCTTAACGCCTTATAAACTGCTTTGGCCCTGACCTCCCTTCTGAAATTGCTTTCTCTAAGGCTGTGGTTTTCAGTCTTGGCTGAACACTGAAATCACCTGGGTACCTTTAGAAAGTACTTATGCCTGGGTCTCAGGACCAGAGATTCTGCCTGCACTCTTCTGGGGCCTGGCCAAGGGGTGGCTTTGAAGCTTCACAATGGTTCTCCTGTGTGGCCAGCAGGAGACCATGCTGTACCCTAAGCTTTCTAGGAAAGGAAAATGGCTTGATCTTAGTCTTCATTGTCTTTACAGTCCTGAGAATTACTGATTGTTCCCTGAGTCTTGAAACTTTCTTTTACTTGGGGGACATTATTCTAAGTCTCTTGTGTTGCTTGTACTCTGACTCCTTTGCTAACTAGCCCAGCTTTGGGCTTTCTTCCAGGCTCTGTTTTTGGCCTCCTATTCTATATGTATACTATTAAGGCTCCAATGATTACCTCATTAACCAGCGTTTGCTGAGCTTAGCAATGTCCCAGGCACTGGGCATGTATAAGGAATAGCCTAGACAGAGCTTCCACCTGGAGGATGTCTTCATCTAGAACTCCTCACCTGAACTAAGAAAAACACATCATTTTTCCTCATCAACAAACATCTTTTCCTAACCACCAAATTTTGTCGATGGTAACATTTTTACACTAGTTTTCTGGGTTCAAAGTTTAGAAGTTATTTTAGAATCTCTTTTACCTCTATGTTCAACCTGTTACCTTGCCCTGAGACCTGCTGCTTCTCTACTATTAGTTTGTGTACTCTTGTATGAACTTTATTAATTCCATATCTCTTCATGCCACACAGTGTAGTCAGTACCTCCTCCTGCAGGGATTACTATCATGGTTATTTACTAGGATTCTTCTATTTACCTTCACCAGCTCTGAGCTAATCTCCCCAAGACACATCATGACACCCTTCTGCCCCTGTGGTCTCCTATTCACTACATTGTCAGGCACAAATTCCTGTGCCTACCCTTTAAGGTCCTTCGTAATTCGCTGCCAATCCCACTTGGTCACTTTCCTCTTCCATGTTTTTACTCATTTCAACCTCTCTCAGGAGGTTATACTGCCTGTGGTAGGAATCACATATGAGTGAGCTATGAGGGCAGAATTTAAGTCTGCTGCTGTTGTAGGGGGACCATGGGATATTTTCCTTCCTACATTCTAGTTGGCTTCCTACATTAATGAAGAACTAGATACCTAAGGACTAAAGTATCTTTCTGCTTTTAAGATCAGTATTCTTTGATCTTCTGCAGCTTTCCCATGGACTGCTGCTTTACCTATGCTGCCAGCCCAGTGACATTTTACCCTTCAAATCCACTCCAACCATCAAGGTCTACTTGATATTTAGCTCCTTTGAGAAATGCTCTTTAACTCCTTGGATTGGCCAACTATTCATCATCTCTCCATCCTTTGAGTTCTCATTATGTTTTGTGCTGGTACCACTCCACAGAACACTTGATTTAGTCATTAACTAGACTCTAACTTTTTGAGGGATTCCTTCAAACACATGCACCTATTAAAGACAGCATATGTACCTTCTACTTGCTCATCTTTCTTTTTTATTTCCAAGTTCTACCCTCATTGACTAGTCTAGTTCTGACTAACTGATTTGTGTCTGAGGTAGAAAGAGTACTATTTCAGTACTAATATGTCTATTAAGTTCAAAATAATGGAAATATAAAAAGTCTGGATCTGTAGAAACTTGGAAGTAATCAAACTGCTCAAATTTCAGCCTCCCAGAATCTAAAACAAAACAAAGCTCTGTGAACATTCTAGTTTGGAATTCTTAGATGAAGAGTGATGTAGGGTAGAGAAAGACTGGGAGACCCCAAAAATCCTGATAGGCTTGTAAATTCAGGTCAAAGGTCAAAATATGCAATGGTGTCAGTTTTTAATTCTCCTGAAGTGTGTGTGTGTGTGATATGTGTGTATGAGTACACACATATAAACTAGAAGCTGTAAGCTGATAACAATGAAGTATGTTATGATCCACAATGGCAAAAAATATAGGGCAAAATAAAAATTCATGATTCTTCAGGATATGGAAAGGAGACAGTAAGTGAACTAATCCAAGGCTCTGTGATTTAAAATCCATGAATATATAAGCATATGTGTAAATCATATTCTTCATCTCTAGCATTCTCTATATGACAAGAGTCCTTGAATGGAAAAACAACGAAGGTGGTGGGGGTAGGGAGGAGAAATGACCCAAGCATTGTATGCACATATGAATAATAAAACAATAAAAAAAAGAAAACCAACAAAGTGTATCCTTTATTCTGCAAGTCTGATACTACAAAAATCTGAATTTGCAAATTATTATGTAAGTTATTATTTGCTGCATAAAGTATTCATATACATGTGCTTTAAAAATAAGTTCACATTTTATGCTTTCAAAAATAATTTTGTAAAACTCAATTCACCAACAATATCTTTAAGAATATACTCAATTTACACAATATTTTCAAGGATATTTCATGAACTCAAAGTGTACTTGTGTATCTATTAAGGACTTAGCAGAGGTTCTGAACAGTCTTACAACAGAGACAGCTACCAGGGCCAATGCACACGTGTGTGTCACTTCTGGACATTAAATACTTACCATAGCAAGAGTCTGAGACTGAGCAGGAGGCAGCAAAATCAATCTGTAGGAAAGAGTCCTCATTCACAGCAATGTCTGTGGTGACCACATAACGAGTGCTGGCCTTCTCAATGAAGACCAGGGCATCTCCAGTAGAGCCACACACAGGCATCTTCGTGCCTCCTGGGTGAAGCAGCCACTTTCTACTATCCAGAGTTGTAAAATCATCTTCCAAGACTGCATTACCAGAAATATTTCCTCCAATAAGTATCTGAAATGCATAAAGAAAAAATAAAACCCCAAATTCTCAGTTTGATTTTAAGGTACAGGGATGTTCAGTCCTCTTTGTTTGTTTGTTTTTATCTGTCAGTCTGCTCAGAACTGGCACTCTACAGCCAGCATAATGTTAGGGGCTTCCAGAATGCTCTTGTTTATGTGGTCTGCTTGCCGATCTGGCAAGAAGCTACAGAAAACAAATCAAAGGATTGACAAAACCATTCACAGCTTTCACAAGCCAAATTGTGCCTTTGGAAACTACATGTCTCCAAGCTGGGAAAGCAATATTTGGCTTGCATGTGATTATTTTCCATGTAAAATTTCTATTTAAGGACAGCCGTGCCCTGAGGCATTTCAGTTCCAGTTCTTTGCATGGGCTCTACCATTTGTTAACAGGTTCTTTGAGTTCCATTTGATACACATTTTTTATTATGTATGCAGATCCTTTAGAGCAGTCCATAAAGATGTTGGGGAGATTTATTTATTTATTTTCTTTGTTCAAAGGCTAGGAAAGAGGATTTGAGAACAACTGGATGTGGCACAAATGCTAATTTGCACATTTTCCTTTTCAGAGAATTATAACCTTGTATCATGCTTGATAAAGTCCCTCTAGCCATATGGCAGCATCTTCTATGAGCAGGACCTAGGCCTTCTGTTGGATCACTTATTTTTATAGGCGTAGGCAATTGAGGGACTAGAGAGAGAAAGAAAGCTAAAAGCCATATCTAATCTAGCTGTGTGCCCTTAGGCAGGTCACTAAACTATTTGTCCTGGGCTTCCCCTACTGAGCAAGGAGTTTGTACTAAATGCTTCATAAGGCCAAATTCAGATCCAGTGACAAAAGTTAAAATAGTTAATACTGAAGAGACTGACCTGGTCGATAACCCAAGGGCTGTAGAAGTGCCCATTTTCAGATGGCTGCCACCAGCGCAGGCGAGTAGAAACGGAACGGGCTTTCAAGGGTATCTCCAGGGCAATGTACCTGCCCACATTGCTGGAGTTGCTGAAAAGGAACTCTTGAAGAAGACTCCAGGAGAGGCCACCATTGAGAGAATACTGTAGAAGCACAGGCTGGCTCCTGGGGTCTGGAACACCTTTACCACATCCCAGTCTCATGAAGAACTGCACGAATCTGACATTAGTAAACATTACTGTAGACTTCAACAAGAAATCCACATTGTTAACACAAGACAAGCTCCCAGGGTAATATGAGGAAATGAATAATTTTAATGAATATGATGATTTAATGAATGTCCAAAGCAATCACTTCAAAGCTTGATTTTCCTTTTTTTAAGTAAAAGAGAGCTAATCTCTCCTCAGAGAGAGTCTGAGGGAAGTGTGCATCCGTTGCAACCCTAGGCTACTTCTTAAGATGATGGGAGGAATTCAAAAGCTGTTCAAGTTTGAGAGTGTGTGCTGTCATCTACTTAAGACAAATTGGACCCTAGCCCTTAGTATTTGAAACTAAAAGAACTTAATTATTGTGGATCATGCCACATGATCAGTAAAATCATCCATTCCTGGAGTTCACCAGTAGTTCTACAGATCTCACATGATTGCTTTTGGGAGACATATTCATTTACATTCAGCAGTTGTAGTACCTCTTATAAAAGGCAGACATCTTTGGGAAGAGGTGTGTTAAGCCTGGGCCTTTTTCTATCTTTTGTGCCAGGGGCAGGGAAGCATAAGTGTGGGTTGTTGTTGGTTGTGGGCTGTGCCAGCCTCTGACTGTTGCTAGGTCTGGGGATGGATGATACTTGCCACCAAGAACTGTGGCGGCCAGCCAGTGGCAGCTTTCCTAGCTGGCAGGGAAGTGGACAGAACAGCAGCAAGCAGCTGGGGTGCCAATGAAAACTAGCTCAAGTGTTATCTTTGGCAGGCAAGCTGTTGGTACCTGGTCTGGCCACTATACTAAATGGTAATGTAGAATAAAATTATGAGTAACCAACCATACATATCCAATAACGAATGTATACCAAACATCAAAAATATACTGGGACTTATAGCAAATGTTATTGGTATCATACAAAAAGCCATTCATTATTCATGATTTACCCTCTTTATCTCATGGCGCTGAAAAAATTAGGATCTTACATGGAGCATTTTTCAGGTCAATATATGCAAATCCTACACAGCATGTAACTGAGTTGAGCTATATAATGGAGCTTTTAACATTGGATTAATGAAAACATACATGGTAATTGTAAACAGTGATGTTTACACTTATAGGAACAAAATTATTTACAAAGAAAACTTTTTGTCATATTATCTACTTTTGGGAAAATGCTTATATTAATTTAGTGATACTATAACTACCAAATTACTGGTAGTTAAGAAAAATCATGTTGGAATTACTAATTTGGAAAAACTTAATTTCTAAATTAGAGAAATCAGGTGCTAGTGCAAATCGGAAATAAAGAATATTAAATTAAATGATGTGTATTAAAGGATGAAATAAATAAAATGTTTCTTTTTATAAGTGTAAACTTATCTCATAGATAGAACTGTATTTTCTATGAAGTGTGATACAATTTATAATCAATAAATGATTTAGGAGAAAGAATAAATACATTAAGATGTATTAGAAAATAGTGTGAAATATTTCAAAAAATAAAAACATGATTTCTTTATTCACTTGAAAAAATAGGTCAGGGCTCCATTTTATACATGCTAAATTGCTTTTTATATTTTCCTTGTTAAGTTTTTGGCTCATCAAACGATCAAGAGATACACATCTTGACAGGACATAATCCTCTGAGCCAGTTTAAAATGTTTGTTTCTGAGTGACTGTGCTCAATTTAGAAAATGACGTCTTAGAACATGTGAGTGAGTCTTTGGAAAGATGCTTTTAGAGGATATGCATCTATGAAGTTTTCACAATGCAATTCCTTCTTCTATTAATGATAAGCTTTAAGTAAGTAAAGAAGAACAAGGCTACACTTCCAATGTTCTTAACTAAAATTGCTAATGGAGATGAAATTAATTATTTTATCTTGAGGATAAAATATAGCCTGAGGTGCAATGAATAGATTGCATTTCAACTAAGCTTTTTACTAAGGATGGTGAAATAAATGTACATAATTTCCACATAATCCAAGTACTAGTGAAAAGTGTTGGGTGGAAGGTGAATAATGATGATGCCATATTATTTCTTTGAGGTTAAAGTAAATCAAATATTGTTATTTCCCAATCTCAGTCTGATGAAGTAACAGATACTAGCATTTGACTGCTTAGATATGTTTCATTTCTGATGGAATTATCAAGCAAATTTGTGCATTGTGTCTTCACGGGTCTTTGACCAGAGATGCCAAGCACATCTATGGGAAGGCTGTATCCCTCAGACCTCTCTGCTTTTTTTCTGACTTGAATATGTCTACTACTATATATTGCAATATGGGTTTCCAGTGTTACCTAGCATGTGACAAATCCAGGTCTCGTGTCATCAACATGCGTAAGCCATCTTCATTGAAAAAAAGGTTGTTTCCACTGGAAAGGATTCCACACTTCCTAGATGGCTTTCCACCACTCATTAATAAGAATCTATCAGATTCTAGTTGACCTGAGAAAAGTGGAAAATGTGGTTTATCTGTGCCCAAGTGTAGTCGTACTACATTTTCAAAAGAATATGGTAAATGTATTATGTAGTTTTAAAATATAAAGTCATAGGTATTAAAGTATATTTTAGGATATGAGGCCACTTCAACACATTAGCTTGCTTGAATTGTTTAGCCTTGACTATTATACTCTAAGGGTCCACCTGACAGAAGGAGGTCATTTTTGAAATATCTATGGGCCTCTCCATTTTGCTCCTCCACACAGTCAGAGATCAACTCAGGCCAAAAGTAGGGAAGGGTGTATGCTTTTCCACTAGTTTCTTCACAGTGTCCTTTCTAATGTGAAGACAGTATCAGGCAGGATACTCTCATATTTTTAGCAGAAGTTTTATTGTAACTGATAGTTCCTATTCTTTCAAAGTGAGCTCTCAAATCTATTCAGATACTAAGATTTAGTGAACAATTCAGTCACATTGATTACATTCATGATGTTGTACAGCCATTACCCCAAAAAGTTTTGCACTACCCCAAAAAGAAATGCTGTACCAATTAAGCAGCCAACCCCTCCCTACCCCATCCATTCCCTGGAAACCACTAATCTGTTTTCTATCTCTATAGATTTGCCTATTTTAGATATTTCATATAAATGAAATACATAACATGCGGACTTTGTGTCTGACTTCTTTCTTTTAGCATAATATTTTCAAGGTTCATCCATGCTGCAGCATGTATCAGTATTTCACACCTTTTTATGGCAAAGTAATGTTCCAGTGTATGTTCATACATAGATAGTTTTAAAGCATAATATAAAACCATAAGTACACCATGGGGAAAACAAAAATCTGTCAGTATCATTAATACAGCTATTATATATGACTTTCTGGTGAACAGGTGTTTATCAGTAGTTTGATCAGAGTGCATCTACAATTTAAATGCTTTGTTCCAATCATTGCACTGTGCATTTTTCTATGTTGTAACATTATCTTCACATATAATGATGCTGGATTCTAGGCATAAAACTAAAGAACAGAAAGTGATGAGTAGTTCCCTAATGAGTTGGCATAAAAGCAATGACAGAAACTTAGATTTCTGAAAACTTGTTTCTTCCATCCAAGAAGAAGAACGTTTTGGAGACATTTCCTAAAATTATCACTAATTAGAAACTGCATGTGGTATAAAAATGTTGAAAATAGCCTCAATTTTTTTCTCAGTTAAGGTTTTGTTTTCTCTCACTGACCACTGTTCCAGAAAAGGAACCCTATAAAATTTTAGAACTAAATGAACTCTTGGGTATTTCCAGTTGTAATGATAATAATGAAATATTAGAGTAGACCTTACTAACTAATTCTCTATCATAAATTATGATTACATATTAATTCTTTCACAAAGCTATGCATAATTTTTGAGAGAAGATTACCTTCAAAGTCATCCTTGAGAAAATCGGGATTTTTGGTGCTTATTTTACAGGTTGGACCTGAGTAGCCGGGATCGCATATACACCTGGTTCCATTGATGCAGCTTCCATGTCCATTACACATCTCTTCACATTGGGGACCAATGTACACGTTATCAATGGCCCAGGTGACTGGCTGAGAGCCAGCAGGGTAAAACCCCTGGTACCATCTGAAACGCACAGATCTGGAAAAGAGGTACAACTCTTTTAAAAACTGAGCAAGAGAACAATATACCTTTAGGGTAAGCATATCTTACTGAATGTGGGAGTTACGATTCACCACACTCAAGAAGTAGAAAACATGATTTACCATTTCAGCAGCAAAACTCCATTCTTCAAACTCTAGGATTTTGCCAGTAAATTTCCTACTTTCTGTAAGCCCTTCCTAATTCTATCAGGATGTGATAATTCCACCTGGTTTTCCCACCGTCTTCAATATTGTCTTCTTTGGTGATGATTTCTCCATTCCTACTATCTACACTCTGCAATAATTAACCTATTTAAAGTTGAGGTAAAATTCATGTAATGTAAAATTAGCCATTAACTATTAAAAGGGTACAGTTTAGGGGCATTTACATAGTCACAGTGTTGCCTACCTTTATCCAGTTCTAAGCCAGTCCCCATTTAATCCCTCCCTGGAAACCACCAAACTGCTTTCTAAAGCTATGAATTTGTCTATGCCAGATTTGCATATAACTGGAACCAAACAATATGTGACCTTCGTGTCTGGCTTCAATCAGTCAGCATTAATGTTTTCAAGGTTCATTCATGTTGTAGCAAGTATCAGAATTTTATTCCTTTTTATGTTTGAATAATATTCCTTTACATGGATGTATCAACTTTATCCATTCATCAGTGATGAACATTTGGCTGTTTTCACCTTTTGGCTTTTGTGAGTAGTGCTTCTATGAACATCTAGGTATAGCACAAGTATTTGCTTAAACACCTATTTTCAATTCTTGTGGGTACAATCATAGGGGAAATTCTGGGTCTTATGGTATATTACTCATCTTTTAATTTCTCTTTCATTTTCATTTTCTCTTCCATATTTTTGATGGGATGGTCACTGTTACAGGTATCACAGCTGGAGTTATTTAAAAGGCTGTCTGTTTCCTCTATTGGGAGTGAGCTTACAGAGGTCAATGTCCATGCCTCCTTTATTTGTACCTTTTTATGAAGTTATTCACACACTGTAGATGGTCGGCAAGTTTTTAACAGAAAAAGTAAAAAAAAAAAAAACAGATTTATTTTTAGTTTGTTGTCTATTATTTCTTAGGTTTAAAAATCAAAGATAAGTAGCTGGTGGAGTAGCTCAAGTGGTAGAGCACCTGCCTAGCAAGAGTGAGGCCTTGAGTTCAAACCCCAACACCATTAAAAAATTTTTAAAAATAAACTGAACAAAAAAATCAAAGATAAGTAAATGAATTGTTTTATCACATTACTGATGACAAATCAGCTACTTAGAAATACTTTACATATTTAGGTAGCAGTCCAGAAATAGTTTAATGTATTTTACCATGTAGAAAACTCAGTTAAAAGAAGACAGATTTATTTTAGAGGGGCAGAATATGGAGATGGCATGTGCATTTATTTTTGTGCTCTCTGAATTTGCCCAATTTCTAGTTACCATAGAAACTAAATTCTGATGTTTTTTTATTTGAGAATCAGAAATTAGAAGTCAAATACCAGGGTTGGGATGTGTGGTGAGAGGGAAATGAACTTCCTAAGCTTCTAGAGTTTAGTAGATGATAAAGCAGGTAGAGTCAAGTTCTCACATAAAATTTTAAGCCTAATATCATTGTTTGTATCAAGACGCCAACTATACCAAGCTCCTTCTAAAATACCAGTTCGTAATTAAACTTGATTTTCAAATACATGTCAGAGTTTAGTCTTGGCAAGAAGTACTTCTTAACTTTTGAACTTTCAGATTGCTGAGCTGAGGGAAATGGCTAGTGTCTTCCTTTGAACAAGTCTACATGGATTTTTTTGAACGCCTTATTTATTCAAATGTTCTGAATACAAATGAACCACCTTGGCTGGATATTTATTATTGTTCACCTGCCTTGACACAGAAACTGCAAGCCCGAAGATAAATGGTTTGAAGGGTCTGGTTTCACTGTGGCTCCCTTCTGCTAAAATCTTATTTAGAAAATTTCTCACTACCACCCTCCTTGGCGAATGTCAGCACCTGTTCTCCCAAGCCAGTGGTATTCAAAGCTCTGTTTTTTAAACATAAACTTAAAATTTCAAGCACACAACACTGTTTCCATTAAATAGGGTTTTTTTAGTGGACTTATTATGAAACTGCACAATGCAAAAACAATTGGGAAGTTTTAAAGACACAAAGACTCTAGACTCAAAGGACATTAAAGGTGATGCGAATAAAATTGGATGGAAAACCAGTACTACATTTTAACAGCAAATTGACAATATTTGGAAGCAAAACCAAATGGCCACATGGCTTCTGAAAACATTTAATAGACTTTTTGTTTGTGTGTTCATTCAGTGTTCACTAAGTCACCAAAAAGGGTAATTTAAGCATGGATTTTATCATTTTTTTTAGCAGCTTGTACTTGTGCCATTATGTACCATGTTGAATACAAACCCAAGGACTGGTTCACTGAGTTGGAGAAAATTTAACTTTTGCCTTCCAGCAATTCATGCCTGCATGGGTTTTAAGAACGGGGCTAATTCTTTTCCTGAAACAAGGACTAGACAACGCTATTATGGCAAATCCTTCCCTTCACAGAAATGGGTAAAAGCAGTTACACCATTCTGAGAGTGGGCATGCCTCCTCAACTCACTTCATAGAAATAAAAATGACATGGGGTACAAGTAAAACAACAGTCTAAATTCTGTGCACTTTTATGAGATTGTGTTTTGTAAGTGTGTTGTTACATAAGAGGAGGGTGAATAGAGGTCTCTGTGTTTCTCTTGTTCAAATTTGCAAATTATATTGCCATGCATTATGTGTAAGCCCACCACAGTGGGAGCCACCATCACTAAGCAAGGTGGTCACCATCCTGGTGCAGCACTGCATGCAGCTTCACTCAGTGCCTCTGGCTAGCATATCTCTGTGACCTTACTTTATGTCCTTTAGATAGGTTTATTTCCACGTGGAATTTGTGAAGCAAGTCTCAGTCGGTAAGATAATCTAAAATCATGGCCCAAACCCTATTTTCAGGGTTGTTTTCTATTTAATAAGTCTTAATCAGGCAATGGGAGTACAATAAAGAGAAAACCTGGTGCTTTTCAGAAATACCATGATGGATTCTGGGGGAATAAATATTCTAGTCACAGGTGTCTATGTTAATCTCTTTGAGCTGTTATAACAAAATAAATCGTGTGGGTTATAAACAACAGAAACTCATTTTGTATACTTCTGGAGACTAGGAAGCCCAAGATCAAGGAGCTAGCAGCGTCCGGTGAGGGTCTGCTTTGAGGTCCATATATGGTACCTCCTAGCTGTGACCTCACATGGTGGAAGAGGCAAGGCAATTATCTACCTAGAGTCTTGTTTATAAGGCCAGCAATCCCATTTATGAGGGCTCTGTGCTCATCACCTATCACATCCCCCAAACCCCTAACTCCCCTAGGATTTCAGCGTATGAATTTTTTTGGGGGAAGTTATGGACATTTGGACCATAGCAGTGCCTCTGTCTCACATCCAGGTTTATTCCCTTGCCTACCCTGCCCATGGGCATGGTGCTTGGGAAGCTATGCTTCTGGCACAACATGCAGATTTCTGCCCATAGCTGACTGGTTTAGATTTTCTTTTCAGGAAATTTAGAATTGAGAGCCCCAGGAAATGAGAGCTGTGGCTTGCTGAGTGATATTAATGTCTTCATGATAAAAATGAGGATCACAAACTCCTGTTCCCGAGGACCTCTCACTTCCTGAGAGGTCCAATAAATTTCCAATAAATTGTTCCACTATGTTGTAAGATTTTTCACATTTCTTGCAACATAAGTCTTAAGCAATACAACTGAGTTTGGATAAAAAGTTTTTTCTGAGCTATCTTCTTCTACTTGCTTCTTCTATGGACAAACTGTCCAAACCAACAGAAACTTTCTGGTCATGTTAGGTGAGGTATCAGATCCATCTTTCCTATAATATCCAGAGTCCAGCATCTCTTTACTTCCTCTGGTTATTGATTTTTTTTTGGGGGGGGTGGGACTTTGAGTTGAACTTAGTACTTCATGCTTGTAAAGCAGATGCTCTACCACTTGAGCCACATCTCCAGTCCATTTTTTTCCCTCTGGTTACTCTGGAGATGGAGTCTCAGGAACTATTTGCCTTGGGTGGCCTCAAACCATAATCCTCCCAATCCCAGCCTCCTAAGTAGCTAGGATTATAGATGTGAGTCATGAGGGCCTGGCTGGCTATCTCTTCTAAAGCATCTTGAGGACATTTTGCTTAGCATGCTTATCTTTTAAAAAAAATGTAGTTGGATTTTCTATTAGAGTAATGTCCTGATGTAATAACAAGGATTGATAAGTAATTTACTCAATGAAAGTAAATATTTAAACCCTTAGTAATCAAATCAAAATTTTCTGGTGCAAGGATGAGTAATGGATTATGTTAAAAAGAGAATGCAGACTTTTGAAGATTAGCTTCCACCCTTTTGGATAAGAGCTAAGTATTGTTAGTTTTTCATGACGAACTAAGACTTCTAATTATGCTCATTTTCATATCATGGATGTAAGTTTGCTTCTATCTTAAAAGTATGATATTGGAACTTCCTTCTTTTTTTTTATATACTCTGAAAGAATTCTTTATTCTGAAAGAAAAGACAGAAATTCTGAGGCAGGCTGCTTTGTTGACATCCTCCCTTTGTTCACTGATCTTATTAGTTTTCTTTTTTGAAACCATACTCTTCATTTCATTTCTACTAGGGTTGAAGTCCTTTATCTCCAAATAACTTTCCAACAGAAAAGTCAAATATATGTTACAATAATGCTGAGAGAGGTTGAAAAAGTAGAAATGCCTGGGGGAAAAGCACTAACAATTTTTTAATGAGACCTGGGGAATTGGCTCTGAGCTTCCATCCTCCTTGTATGCTCTCTCCCTGCATGAGAGGACATAGGTAGATATTGAATGTATTAAATTCTAAGTGCATTTATATTGTGAGGTTGGAGTCTATTGTGGGGAGGGTCAAAAATAAGAGGAAAACCATATTTCTATTGCTTCCTATTTGATCTGTTAAAAACCCATGGGAAAATGAATTCCAGGCTGTGCAGTCCACAGCATACTCTTAAATCTACTTTCAAACAATAAGTAAGCAGTTATATCAATTCTGTGTCCTATGGTTTAAGTATATATTGATATGTTTCAAGTGAGAACTGAAAAAGAAATGTGAAGTGGAACTTTCCTCCTGATAAAGTGGCAAGTCAGCGGTGACTGCATGGAGGAACTGTCAGAAGGAGAAACAAAAGTGGTGCCAAGCAACAGACTCTCACCCGCAAAGATGCAGCTTCCCGAAGTGCACGACCTCCCTCCTCCAGCCCTGGGTTGTCCCTGCATAGTAGGTGCTGCTGGGGTGGTGTTCAGTGGAGCATAAGGAGCTCACGTGGCTGCTGCTGTGGTAGCAGAGGGGAAGCAGCAGGTGCCAGGTGGCTCCAAAGTCCCTTGAAAATTCCAGTCTGACTGGATCAGCAGATGAGCTGTCAGTGGAGCATCCAACATTGATCTTGAAAAAAAAAGAAAAAAATGATACAGACTATCCCAGAGCAACAAGCCTTGAAATAATTCACTACTTCATTATACTCTAGAGTCCATTTTCCTGGGAACTGCCTTATTGAAAATTTAACACTGTAAGATTCTGTTTTGCCTGAGTTAGATCATATATTACTCTTAAAGTACAATTTTATTTTCATAAAGAGCTTTAAAAGACCTCATGAAAAATTTATTTTTCCTCATTTTAAAGAAACCAGGAAGTGGGTAAGATAAAGACTGGGATTATTCCAAATTGTACCTTTGTCTAATAGTCAAATCAAGCAAATTGTAATGAAAATACTGTTTCCCTAATCCTGTTAGCTTCTTCCCAGTCTACTAGGTAAGAGTACCTTCTGTTTCCCTTCCTATGACACCTTCCAGATAACTCCAAAAGTTTTGAACATGAAGAAGCTTCAATATATATTCAGTATCAAAAAACCCCAGAAAACAATTGTTGTTATTTACTTCTCTGGCACAAGGAGAGACTTAAAAAAAAACTGTAGGTACTTAAGGTGGATAAGATGCTGTTTTGATAAAATATACACAGTTAAGCAAATTAATCGATTCACTGCTTGCATAGTCACCATGTTATGTTAACAGCACCTAAAATTAACTCTTTTAGCAAAATTTTAGCATAAAATACAATATTTTAAACTATAATCCTCACCCTGTAATTAGACGTCTACATTGATTCATCCTACATAACTGCAACTTTATATCCTTTTACCTACATCTTTCATTTCCTCCCCCAACCACTCCTGACAACTACCTTTCTACTGTTTTTACATAAAGACCTTTTTAACCCTTACAGAAATAACCACTTCATTCATTTCCTCATGCTTTCAAGCGCACTAAGTGGAAACTTAAATGCATGCGTTTATTTCTGTGAAAAGTTTCCTCCTTCCAATTGGGAGTAACATTTTCTTGCTATCATAGCAATTGGGCATTGATTGTGTGTGTGTGTGTGTGTGTGTGTGTGTGTGTGTGCATGTGTGTATGTGTGTGCGTGTGTGCGCTCACACACATGCAACCTTATCCCTTTTACCTTCTAATATGTAAACTATTAGCACCTGACAAACTTTGTAACTGTAGGCATATATTCCATTTGAATTGTTTTGATAATAGAACTCTTAAAAGACAAAGGTTCAACTTTTTTGTTAGCATTTAAAGCATAAAATTAAAAAATACAATCAAAAATTTAAAATAGATACAGAATAATTTCTCTATCGAGAAGTCATTGGATCTTTAACTTTTGAGATTGCAAAACATACTCTGCTTTAGGAGATATAGGCAGATAATGAAAAACAAATATTCAAAATTGTGTTGCTGCAATTGGGAGCGATTTTAGGTAAGTTTGCTGATTGGTTGGTACAGACTTCAGGTATGAAGCATGCATAATGTACCTTTGGTTCTGCTAATTTTGCTCAAGTTTTTGAAACATGTAAAGGTTTTTATGTTAATTATTAATTTGCTTTCTTGAAAAATATAAGGACTACATGATATTAATAAAATACATAGAGCAAGTATATTTAAAACTATAAAAACCATGTAGTATTGCTTTTATGTAAAATTTGTGGCAGTATGATAAAATTACATAAATGTGCTGGTATGGTATAGACTATCTTACACTGACCTAGATCCTAAGAAATTTTAAGTTTCACTTAAAAACCGTGAAAATAACAATATCAAAATATGGTTCTTTTTATTTTTATAATGCTTAAAATAACTTATTCATTACAGTAGGTATAGAAACTATGTCATAAGTATAAAAGTTCACAATAAGCATTAATATGACAATTGGTTCTGGTAATAAAATTGAATTATGATACCAACACCTTTTATGTCCTTGCACAAAAATGGGAAGTTACAAACATATGAAATTACCTGAGATTTCCCTTCTTTTTTAGCTTTTGCTCAAGATAAAACTTAAAATATTGCTAGTACAACAGTGTCCAGTACCTCAAATTGTATGATGGTGTTCTCATTCACGCTTAGGTCATGGGTGCTGATGGAATGCTCACCAACTTCATTTGAAACAAACACCATAGCTGAATCTTCCTCGCTGTTATTCAAGAAAACAATAAGGAAGCCATTTAGGCAAAAATTCATCATGAGTGAATATAGAGCAGTGGTTTTATTTTTAGCTTCTCAATTAAATACTTACGGTGCTCCCTTTGAAGAATATGGGCAATAAAGACCAATATTACCACCCGGGTAGAAAAACCAGTTGTCTTCCCTGGGCCCAAAATCAAATGTATCCAAGAGCATCACAGGGTTGTTCAAGTTATTTCCATCAATAATGAAGTCATCAACAATCCAGATTTCTTCTTTCTTACCTAAGGCAATTTTGGATAGAGCAAGTTTTTCCAACAATAAAAATCAGATGAACATTTTTGCTCATTGAAAGAAAGTAAATGACAGAAGGAACACAGTAACAAAACATTCAACATATGCCTTCTAGACAAAACTACATAACAGCATATTCACAGTAATCAAAGTGTGAAAAAATTAAACTTGCAAGTATATAAATTGACAAAGCATAGAGCTTTCTCACCAATTTCAGAAAGCTGGGACAAACAGCTTGTGAGTATGTGCTGTCCTTCCAGTCACAGTGGTGCTATGGACCTTTCATCAGCGAGAGTGGGGCTGACTTGTGTTTAGTGTTTGGGGGAATCTGTAAGACGTTTGGTTTATAAGGATGGATAGTCAGTAGACTCAGAATGGAGGTATGTTAACTAGTCTTTAAGGCAGCTTGGGGCTTTCAGATTCAACCCATGACTTCAGCACTGTGCTTCAGTCAGGCAGAAAGACCCTGGCCACTACAACACTGCCCTAATACAAAACTAAATTCATTGTTGTATTTGTTTGACACAGAATAAAGTTACTCTGTGATATAGAATATTTTATTTATTTTCTTAGTGCTTTCCAAACCTATTTTTTTAGGATTCTTTTCTTATTACTGTTGTATTGGGGGTAAATTGTGACATTTACAAAAGTTCTTACAATATATCATAGATGAATTCAACTCCTCCATCATTTTCCTTTATGTAAAACCTTCTATGTTTATTGGAAGAAATGTAGCAATACAGGAATATTACTGAGATCACTCCTTAGACTGTTACAGCCTTTGACTATGACTTAGGCCAAGTGTTTGAAGAGGTTACAGAGCAAAAGAGAAGAGCAAAACCAGCTTTTGTCAAGTGCTCTGGACTGAACAGGAAGCAAGGTGATAAAACCATGCCAAAAAGCAACCTCAAGATTTCTCTAGGTTGCTTCTTCACTGATTCCTACTTTTAGTACAATTCTGAAACAGTTTCTGCTCGGAAGCAAGGGGGTAGGGGGGTGAGGGAGGGGTCAGAGGGAAAAGGAGGGGTCAGGGAGGATGGGGCAGAAATGACCCAAATATTCTATGCACATATGAATAAAAGAAATAATTAAAAAAAATATATAACGTATCCAATTGAAAAAAAAGGATCTACATGCAGGAGCCTGTAGAAATAAACATGCTTTAAATGAAACCAACTGCCTCTATTTCTCTAATCCTATTCCTGTTCTAATTCTAGTAGCTTTCTTTTATTTTCTTGGAAGTGATTGTGAATACAATGAAAATAATCATGGAAGCATTCCAGTCACAACATGAAGGCAACAATCTTCTGGATTTTAAAACTGGCTTTATTTCTTTTTTGATTTTTATTTGGAGATTATATAAGATATAATATCTATCTCACAATAAGTTAAATTATATAAGATACAATATACATACATGATATATTATATCCTGTATAATATCATATATATATCCAATACATAAACTTGCATGTATTATGTACTATAAGATATATATGATATACCTTATATAATCTCATATATAAGAATCTATTTAGGCAAAAGTCCATCATGATTTTATTTATCTCACAATAAGCTAATTTTTTTTTTACTAATTACTCATAAAGGAAATAGGTTAAATTTTAGAGCTGGAACTATATTTTTCATATCATTTTCTGTGTAACCTCTGCAACGAATCTGCTTAATGTGGTATCTCTGTGCTTATTCAGGTGATTAAATGCATGATTTCATAAAATATGGTCTTTTATAATCAACAGTTAACAGAAATACAGGAAGCAATGAAACATTACAAATCTGTAAAATCATTTTCTGTAACCTTTTAAAAATGTTAAGCATTCATTTTAGCTCATTACTGAAGCAAATGTATGTGACAAGAATATTTTCTAAGGCACTATCTCTGCTTGGTCTAAGTCCCTCTTACTTTTCCATAGCATTTTGCTATAATGTTCTATTTCGCTAATGAAGTATCACACTCAGAAGAACTATGCTTTCCCAAATTAATTCGACGCAATTATAGCTAGAATTGATAGTGTCTAATGGTAATGCTGGATTTAAAAAAAGTCTTACTTCTGTGACAGTATTTAGCTATATTTACATCATTGAGAAAACTCACTAGTTAAGCAAGATGAGACAATAAAGATACATAAAGCTAAATATTCATTGAGAATGGGCAAAAGTGAAGCAAGTACAATAGGTGGTAAGCCTCTTATTTGACCATTTCTCCACACCTTAGAGACAAGTACGTTATATGCTACTGTCAGTTCTGATCACAGGAGAACACACGCATCTTTACCATTATTGTAAGGCTGCCAGAGCCTGAATCTTGTCGCATTGGTTTGGGCATTGAATGGCAAGGGAACATTAATGAAAAGTATATTGGTCGTTTGAGGGAAGTAAAATTCATCCATCAGGTGCCACGTGATTCCACCATTGACAGAGAACTGGAGGAGGATAGAGTGAGACCTCTCTGGGGTACCTAAGAAGAAGAGAACAGAGGCATGTCATATTGTGGTAGAAGTGAGGAAATAGTGTGTTCTTCGTCTATTCTTCTGCCATTGACACGAGACAATTTGTTTACATAGAGACTTTATGGTCCAAACGCTTCAGAGGCAACTGAAAGTGATGACAGGCTGGACTTTTTACATGAATACAGTGAAAACCACAGCAAATCCTGGATCTGCACATGATAATACTCTCCTTTTTCAGATATGCACACATCTTTCTGTAGTTAGGAAACACTGCTGAAAAATTTTTTTTGGCATCATAGTTTTACAAAGAGTCAAATATTTAGACCTTGGAATATAAATGAAATATTATTAAAACATACCCACAATGACATTATTTTTAAAGAAAATCATTTAGTTAAGTGTGAAAAGTCAGAATGACAGAGTGAGTAGGTTTTTTAGGGGTTCACATTTGTAAAAGAAAATTCTATATTTTCATAAATTAAAATCTTTTAATTTAAAGTTCTTTTTGCTAGAAAGTGGTGGTTGGAAGACTCAGAAACAAAAATGATAAGTTTAACTACCACAGAACTAGTATGTTTATTGTAGCTGTATGAGGTCATTTAAAATCAGTAGTTATCTTAATCTTATATTAAGATGAACATATATTAAAGAAGAACATTTGGCAACATTCATGTATACAAGTTTATGTTAGCTCTTTCCTGTAAAAAAAATTTATAGGTCCCTAAATCTGCTGTTTCTTTGTGGAGGAGGAATTGCGCATGGGAGGTTTTCTTAAAGGAAAACAATGCATGCACACTCATAGAAATACCTTACCTTTTGCTATAAACCTAAGTGAAAACTGGACATACATAGTATTGGAACAATCTAGATCTCTTGAAATAAGCATTCTTAGTCCTTCCTGAAAACAAACAAACAAAATATGTGTCAAGTAACCTTGTTTCAAGTAATTTACAAAATTACTTTCCTCTAATTTTATACTCCTAACTCACATTAGCTAAGTAATAGTTATAATGATCAAGAAGCAATATTTTGCCCAATTCTAAAGGAAAAATTGAATGCTCCTTGTCCTTCCTCTCTTAGTGGTCTTCATTTCCTGTGCCTGAGTAATACAATTCCATTGTCTCACTTCTAAAACATACTTTGCCGTAACTTATAAAAAGCAATGCAAAAATAATAGCATTATAAACCTACAGGCCTTTTTAAAAAATAGCCTTCTTGGATCACAGCATGCTGTGAAAGAAGCAAGGAGGAAGCAGGTGGAAAATGAGCCAAGTGCTCCTGCTGGAGGCTGGGGACTAATAGGTAACTTTTTCAGGATTCCAAGGAGTCTTAGGAACTCACTATTCTGTTGCTGGCTCTGCCAGCCCCAGGAGGCTTCCATTCAGGCTGACATACCATCCCCCACTTGGTAAGGTGAAATAAGGCATAACTAAAGCAGGTCCCCATGCCTGGGCTGTCACCATTCATGCAGAGACACCAAGGAACAAGGAAAGAGATCATATTAGCTTTAGTAATTTTTTCTGCTAATTAACTATTTCTGGTTGCCTGGGATTGACAGTTAGAAAGCTTGTTTTCTTCATGTGTACATGGGATGTGGTGACAGCCAGTAAGACAGCTCTTACTATGCAAATGTTCTAAGGCACAAACAGGCTTTTTAGTTTTTTAGCTGCAACTGCTGAATTGAAGTGACTTTTCAGTGGTGTCTGTGGTTGTGATACTGAGTGGACACTGTCAACTGATTTCTTTCTTTTTTTATTTTGTGGTGCTGGGGTTTAAACTCAGGACTTGTATTTGACAGGCAAGCGCTCTACTACTTGAACAATGCCTTTAGTCCTTTTTGCTTATGTTATTTTTCAGCTAGGGTCTTGCACTGTTTAATTGGGCCTATGTCTCCCAGGTAGCTGGGACTAGAGGCATAAGCCACCATGCCCAGTATGATTTCTTAATTATCAACTAACAAATACCAAATATTAGTTAGAAAGAACAATTTTTTCCTTTCTTTTTTCTGTTTATCTAAAATATCTTTATATCACCATTTTTTTAGAAATATCTTTCTGATAGATATGCAATTCTAAGTTGATACATTAAAAATTCTGCATTTCAAAGATATGACTCAATTATCTTTTAGTCCCTGTTATTTCTAAGGATAAATCAATTATTTTGAACATTTTTCCTCTACTTCTAACATATTTATTTTACTCTGTTTGCAATTTCATTTTTATCTTCCGTTTTCAACACTTTTTCCTATTTTTACTCTTTTATTTTTCCTTTTCTTAATATTTATCATAGAGCACAGTCTTCAACAGCTGAAGTATTTTCACAATAGCAAGCATATATTGAGTGCTTTATAACATCCTACATTCCAAAATAGACACTTTACTTATTAAAAGGACCTAGCATTCTTAGGAGGAAGATATTATTATTCTTGTGTTGCAAATAAGGAAACTGAAAGTCAGAGACAGTAACTTGCTTGAAATTACATAGTGTGTAAGGGTTTGAACCTATGATGTCAGATTCTGAAACTTATCCTCTATCCTTTATAAGATAACTGGTGTTTTGTCTACCAACTCATCTTTCTTTTGGATGGAAAGAAGAAACCAGATAATGTTAAAGTTGGAATTTATGAACTACTTGGTATTGTAACGAAAAAAAAAAAAAACAAAAAACAGAAACCAACCACATTTACTCCCATTTCTTAACTTCATGCAGCTTACTTTCAACTTTTAGGATTGAAGGTTGCCATTAAAAACCCTTATGTCTCTCTCCAGTCTTTGTTTTTCTTTTCTGTCTAGTAATCTACTGCACTGCTTAGTGCAGGATGCCTAGTCAGTGCCTATTCTGCATGTTTTCTCTCTCCCTTCCACACATAAAGGTGTGGATTCATTTACGTCTCAGTGTCACGTGGAGGTTGAGGTTAAGAGGAAAGGTGGCTTCTTTACTTTGAAAGGGAAAAGTTCTGAGATAGACAGTCGAGAGATTCAGCTAATAAACACCCTGTTTCCATCAAGGTAAGGAATATGATTACTCTCCCCCCTTGATTATGTAATATAAGTATAAAACTGTTCCCATGGGCAAACAGAAGTCACCTGTAAAAGGACTCACTTTACATTGCTTTTTGTAGGAGCAATTTTGTTGAAAGTGGGCGTATTTGTATTCTCAAAGTATCTTTTTCTGTTTGCAACATTTGTTTATAGTTTAGCACTTGATACTGATATTTATGTGATGGAACAATCAACCCCTGTTGCCACACAAATTCTGCTTTGCATAGGCACATTTCTTTTATATCTTTTTCCACGTTCAGTGACCTATTTGTGCCAAATGTGAAGAATCCTTTTGCAAGCAACAAGCTATTTTAATAGCTGATAGTACTCCTGACTCTCTATACATCAAAAAAAGAGACTATTACTTCCTTTTTCACGAAAGAATGCTTTTTTGGGTCACACTGCACCCTGGAATGACACACACTGAGCCCTCTACATCTTGCAAAGCTGATGGATATGATGTCTAATAATATAATGCTTGACTGCTCTTGCATTTGGATGGCTAAAGAGAAAATGAAAGACTATGTGTCTTTCTAATTTAGAGTCTCTAAGGACCAGGTTAATTGTATGACTTAAAAATTTATCAAGCAAAGATCTTTGAATCATGAAGTTATAGGCTTCTCTGCCCTTTGGTCTTGTCATCTGCTTCAACTGGATCAGAAGTTAGCTAGTGGTCGTGAGCCTTAGATAAAACTAAAACCAAAAAGAGGAGCTTCAACTATGAACTGTAATACCTCAATTGCTTTGGTCCCTAAAATTCTTAGGGACTTGTAAAACACTTAGGCCCCAAAGCATTTTTTCCTTTCTTATCCAAAACTTGAGAAGAAATTTGGATTCAAATAAGGATGATTACTGGCATCTATTAACTATAATTGGAAAGTTTCAGGGTGTCTAATTTTCTGAGCATTAGATATTAGTCATTAAGGCTGTATAGACACCCATGCCGATTTTTGTCAATGATTTCACTCGCACACCTAGATGAGTCAATTTCTCCCTGCTGAGAGGGACATGATGTAGCATGTATGCACATATGAAGATGTGCCTGCTGAGCAGTTTCACTCTATTGCTTAACTTTTATCTAAACAGACAACTACGGCAAAATGAAAAAACTATAGTGTTTGACAGTGCTATTTAATTTGACTTAAATGTTTAGTTTTCTTTGTCACTACCAAGTAGTTTTACTGGCAGGAAGAATAAAAAGAGAGAAAGGAAAAACTTCAAAAAATCATTAAAAAATATTGCAAGCTAAATATTTAGTAATGTAAAATGATATATTCTAGGACCCTAGGTTCTAAAAATTAGGTACATATACATTTTCATATATAATTTCCAACAGAAAGTAAGGAAGACCTGATCACCAAACTAGAGAAAAAAAGTAATGCACAAGTGATCATCAAAAATCAATGCGCTGAATAGAAGAGGAAACATGGTTTGATCTAAAGATAGTAGCTATGCATAAGATAACACATCATCTGAAGAGATTCAGAAACACATTTGTGTGGAACAGTGAATAAAGAAGGGAATGATTTCAGTAAGGCAGAGAAGTAGAATTTATTTACCCCTTTAAAAATGAGAGACGTTCCAGATTTGATGGTTTCACCATTCAGATTGCCTCTCTCAGCACCATACACTTCAGGCCAAAGGTCAGGATGTAAGTTCCCATTGAAATCATCTTTCAGAATTGAAGGGAGAGGGGTAACAGGAACACAGTAGGGTCCACCAAACCCCCGGTCACATCTATGGAAAAAATGAGAGCAGAAAAGGCATCATTTCTCATGAGTTCAATGAGGCAGTTTAATTGTTGCATTGCAAAGAAAGAAATTGCCAGTTTTATTAACTTACACACAGCGTCCAGCATCACAAATCCCTCGTCCTGAGCACATCCAAGGGCACCCTGAGGCCAGTACAACATTATCAATAGCCCAGGAATCAGCTCCCACAGTGTAGTTGGCTTGAATCCATCTGAACCGGGTCCTGGGAGAACTAACCAAAGAAAACACTTTCATTAACCAATGGAGTTGACAAGCAATTTTAAAAACACAGGACATTTATTTTACTTCCCATTTCCCTTTAAAACACCTTCTTCCAGGGTCTACCTCCCTCTTCTTTGAGATATTTTATGTTCATACTTAATGGTGAATGCTGTTTCCTCTTGACCCATAAAGAAGAAGAACCAAAAGCATGTCTCAAGTAAGAGACAATGTGTGTGAGATGGAAAAGTTATTTTGAACTACTGATTTGTATTTTTGAAATATATGCACAATTTTAGTTTTTGCTTGCAGGCTTTTACTGCTGTTCAATATTGAAAAAGAGATCAAAGGCTGGAAAAAGCTGGAATCTTAACAAAGTTCTAACAGTGATGTGCCCATTCCACTGACCCTAAATGGTTTCTCAGAGTAAATGGAAATCTTACCAGACTTCTGCCCTCTACTTTGGTTCTCCATATCCTGGCTCTCTAAAGCCGAGGACGGGAATGATGGATGCATCACTTCACAGTGTTTGCAATCTGCTATTTGGGGCACACTGGGTCAGAAGACACTTTATCTAGAATCAAGGCAGCTTTACCAAACAACAATGACAGTCCGCTCTGAGGAACAGACTACATGGCAGAAGATTATTAGGTATTTGGAATGTGGAACATGGTCCTGCTCAGGCTGAATCTTAGTAGTGCCATTTTGCGAATCACTGTTTCCCCATGTAAGTTTTTCAATGGGACATAGCTGCAAGTGTGGTGGCTTTAAAATGGAATTCTAACCACACCACAACTGTTTAACCCCTTTCAATGGGTCCCCAACACCTGCACTGTTAAGGCCAAACCACTAAAGAGGTCAGACACGGCCCTTTCATCATCTTCCCTCTTCCCCAGATCTATCTTTTCTTCCCTATTTCTTGACTCATGATTACATTTTGAAAACACTGAATCTTTGAATTTTCTCATCAACTTGTGCTTTTTTCTGGCCTCTGGATTTTGTTCTGGCTTCTAACAGCATGGATGTTCTCCCATACCTCTCTTTACCTGGATGAGCCTGACTCCTTCAGACTTAGCTGAGACATCAGCTTCTCCAGGAAGCTTCTTTAACACCCCCAAGCTGGCTTAGGTGGTGTCCTTCTGTGTTACAGTAGTGAGTATTACTTTATATAATAAAGCTGCTTATATATCTGGCATCCTAAATATAATATATTTGGATCCTGGCCCCAGCTTATTCATTTAGTATTAGAGTACTTAAAACACAATAGATACTCAGTAAATACTGAATTTAAAAATGAATAAATGAGCTACAAGCAAGCACTTTTTAAAACTCTGGGGGATCCAGAGGAAACTATTTTATGCTAAATTCTAGCATGCTTTGATTTCCTGCATTTTTTTCTGCCATTTTGTTGTACATCTCTGAGTCAGAATTGAACCAGGAAAATAGAAACCACTACAAGCATCCAATACACAGAGAATTTAGTACAAGGAATTGGATGTGCAGTTAGTGACAGAGCTGAAATCCCAGCAATGAAATCAGAGTTTAGCAAAGTCAGGGACTACAAGTCCCAAACTGGAAGGACATAGATAGGAAGCACCGTTGCTTGACTCCAAAGGCCAGGATCACATGGAGACCATTTAGGGTGGGTCTGGAGCCACAGGAGTTGGCCAAGATGTATCTGAGACAGAAAAGGAGGGGGGAGAGGAATATCCTGATTTACCCTTTATTTCTATACTCCCATCTTTGCCAGTGTCTGCACTATCTATGCTCATCAGGAAGCCAGTGGGTATAGGAGGCTGGGAGGATGCAAAGCCAATGTCCCTGCAATTCAGAGCAGAGCAAAGGAAGGGAGGCGGTAAGGATGGGGGATTGGTGGTCCCAGGTTAGCACAATGTCTAACCAGTCCCCACTAATGAGAATACATTAGTTACTAGAGATCCTCAAATTATCCAAATGCTGAACCTCAAAAGTAGGAACCTGCTCCAAGTCAATATAATTTTTGAATGTGATTTGAAGTGCTGGGGAAGGTAAGAGAGATGTAAAATGAGATGAGTGTTCCACAAAGGACCCAACCTTTTATTCATATTGTTGTATTGTGATAAAAAAAAAACCTGAATTATGAGTACTCTCCTATGTGATTATTTCACATTGTTGAAAGTGAGTATGTGGGTAGAGGCTTATTTTTACAAGTTTAAGAACTAAATCTGATGAGTAGGCTTCATGTTGCCCAAGAACAGAAAAATTCAGCCTTGCAAAACTTTTGGAACACTATCTCCACATTTAAAACCTGCAGCCCAAGACACGTTGTACTTTTCTTCCTGGTGTATTCCATGGATAATTATCATGAAAAGTAATAGAATCCCCAAGTGGAATCACAATTATTTTCAAATTAGGTGACAAAACCTAAAATCCTGAGATGTACCCAAATGACAGTTCTCACTTGGTAGAGAATGGAAGGTAGACAGTGATCCGCTTCCAATTCTGGAATCGTTCTGAGGTGTAAATTGAACTTTCTGTGTAGTGCAGACAGCCAATGGTAGGAGGAACACACTCTGCAGTGACAAGATGCCAGTCCCTGCCATTATTCAGAGAATACTGGAGCTGCACACTGTGGGCCTCGCTGAAGGGCTTGCTGCAACCCATGCTCATTTCAAACTGTAAGAAGGTAGATGCTGACACATGAAAATCCCAGGTCTCAGCATAACGAGGTTTTCCTACCAAAAACAACAACAAGTTGAATGGTAGTATAGAAGAATGTTCTTTTCTTATTTGATGTTTAAGCTTGCAATTAACATTTTCAATCTCAAGCAAAAAATCGTATCTTATCTGTAGTGCCTGCTGTGCTCTGACTTTTCTTTTCATATTTACTGTTTTTATACACCACAAAATATGGAAGGCTGCTAATCTGAAAAGCTTCACTACCTTAAGAAGGGCTAGAATAGTCTTAAGTTTATAATGCTGCAAATTATGCAACATAGGAATGTCTTCATACAGACATTTTTGGTTCTGCCTGAAGAACCTAAGAAATCTTACTTGCATCATCATGTTCTGTGAAAGACAGTTCCAACAAAAACAAGTCACTGGGTTCACTAAGTTATTTCAGAGGACAATATAACTTTTTCCCCCAAGAGTCTCCCTCAGCAAAGGCAGTTAGGTACACAGTTTTGTATTAGAGGATATCCTTTCGAGTTTAGTTAATTTACTCCTGTAGTTAATCAAATATCTTCCTTTTGTTTGGTGATAATATATACCTATATTTTCAGTGAATATCAGAGCAGTATCCATAGAGAGACAGTCAATATCAACTTGACCTCCTTGTATTCGATACCAGTTGGCTTGCAAATCTATAGAGCCATCAAATTTGTCTTGAAATCCAGTTTGAGAGCTGTCATTCATTCCTATAAGGACATCATCCAGAGCCCACTGGGCTGAATGCTTCCCTGCAATCAGACAAACAAAGGTGGTTGAAGAAGGTTCATTACATAGCAATATGAATATATTTATGACCATGATTTAAAATCAAATTGTCTGGAAATTGACAGCAAATTAAGACACACACAACAGGAGGTAGATATGGATGCTGTGTGACCTAGAAGCTACCAGAAAAGTTGGAGTGGCAGTATCTTACCATGTTGTGGCTGCCACCATCGAAAAGCTGTGGCAGGTGTCTTTGCCTCCCGTGGCAGGTCAATGGAAATGATCTGTGGCTCCAGAAATGACAGGAAGTCCAATTCTCGAAGCAAATGCCAGAGTATCCCATTGTCATTTGAATACTGAACAACAAGCCCTGAGTTATAAGACATAAATTCAGTTGCTAGGACAGCTTTCCTAGAGGCAAGGAACAGTATTTTTTAAATGACAAAACTGCAGCAACTTCAAATTGTGTCTCAGAGAGCAAGGGCACATCCATCTAACTTTCAAGGAATGAGTTAGTAGACCTGAAGGCTCATCAATTTCCTGACAGTTTCTAATACACTTACTCCCAGTAAATGGAGACAAAAAAACACATAAGCTCTTTTAAAGACCACTCAACTTTGTATGAGTGATGAGTAGGTTGGTAAGGGAAACATAAAAATCCGCTCCTGATCATATACTTGAATTTTAGATTCTCACATCATTATAATATACTCAGAAGAAAAATCTCAATCTCCCTGGCACAAAATCAAGTTGTAGTCTTTGCTGCTGGAGCATTAGACATTAAGCACTTCCCAGACTGAAATTCTATTAAGCAGGAAGTCCTTTAATTGGCACTTTACATTTTGTCAGACCTTGGTCAGTGAAGCCTGAATGAATCCAAATTATTAAACAGCAAAGCAGAAAGACTCCTCTCTAGTGACAGTTCTATTTTCCTTTCTCTGTCTCAATCTTTCCTGTACTCATCCCATCTGCCCTTACTCTTCCACCTGTCACTAGGGTGGCAGGAGCTAGGGAGCTGCACATTAAAGTGCAAGGGACCTCATGTTACCTCTCCCAGAATCATTTCTATTTAAGGCAGGACACAGGGAAAAGACAAGATTGATTGCAAATACAGATATACTTGCATATATATTTATAATTCAGTGCCTGTCTTAGGAACAGATATATTTATATATCATATCATATCATATCTATCTATATATCTGAGGGAGAGAGCAGAGGGTATCTAGTGGCTTATTCCACAATTATTCACAAAATCGGCATTGCATATTCATAATTATCACTGGGGAAACTGAACAACTTTCTAAGTATTCACAGAAATAATGCTCAGTAAAGTTATACCTGTTGTGTATATTTTATTATATTTTAACTCCTGGAAAATTATAAGTCACTTAGGCATATAAAACTTATTTCCCTATGTCGATTAACTAGAATTTTTCAATCCCTTTATCATGTTGGATAGCAAAGAGTTTACTGAAATAGAGTTTCAAGAAATATTACAATAAAATATTGAGCTGTTTAATGATAATAGCACATGGAAGTATGAGTACCATATTTAACAAGGGAAGGTAAAACAACAAATATGCTAAAAATTAGAAATCTCCAGAGAATTAAGTCTACTATATTTAAAATAGAAGAACTCAACAAACTGTATGAGATGATAAAAATACTCAAAGAACAACACCTCTCTGGGCAGATAGTGCATAGGCAATACGCAGTATAGGGGAAGGGAGGTGAGAGCCTTGGTTGGTTGAGGTGAGACTTGTATGCCAGGACAAGACAGTCACTCCAAACTTCAGTGCTAGTCTCTAATTCTTGATATTTGCTCAAGATATGTCCTATTGATTTTTACTATGATTTTGGATGACTGGGAGTGTGCAGACACTTCAAAATTCAGTTTTTCTAGTGTCTATTACTCTGTGTTAATATGGTTTACATTTAATAACATGAGAAAGAGAAGGAAGAGAACAGATTATTAAGACAGTTATTTGGGGGTGACCAATTTAGAAGGTTGATTACAATACCAGAAATGAGGTATCATGAGAGCAAAATCTCACTGATTGATTCTTTCTAGTGCCTTCTACTCAAAATATGGTACAAGATCACCTCCTGTATCACCCTGAAACACGCATCTGTGATGGTTTTAAAAATATGTCCTGAATTTATTTCTCCCTTCAAAAAGTGGAGCTTAATTCTCTTCCATATGAGTTCGGGTGACAGAATATGGTAGAAGCCATGGTGTGTGATTTCTAAGACTAGAACATTAAAGGTATTACAGTGGTGTAGCTCAGTGGTAGAGCACATATTCAAGGTCCTGGTTCCATTCCCAGCATAGCAACAACAACAACAAAAGTAAATAAAAAAGAAAGAAAAAAAGAAAAGGAGAAAAAGTCATTAAAGGTTCTTCCTTGTTTTCTTAGCTCTTTTGCTATGGAGAAAGCTGACCTACATACAATAAGGACATTTAAGCAGCCTTTGGACGGGTCCTCATGTTGAGAATCTTGTCAAAGTCAGAGAGGAACTGAAGCATTTTGCTAGCAGACACATGAGTGTACATTCCTGGAAAGTGACCATCCAACTCCTGGTTGAGTCTCCCAATGGCTGTACCCTGCCTGCCTGCCTTTGTTTTGACTGAAGCCTCATGAGAGATGGAGATCCTGAGTCAAAACCATTCAGCTAAACAGCAGCCAACTTCTCGACTTATAAAAATTATAAGACACCAAATATTTGTTGGTTTAAGCTGTTCGGTTTTGGAATGATTTGTTATGTAGCATACCACCTCAGTCTTAATAAATCAGCATTTGCATGTTAACAAATGCAAACCCCAAATGGTTTCAGATGTACACTAAAATATGAGACATATGGAGGTTCAACCTCCATTTGGTTTCTGCTTGTTGCCTTTTCCCTCATCAGCTTTTTCAGGAGTGCCACTTTTACCTCCCAGCAGCAATGAGGTCTGCATAAAGATGAAACCTAATTTCAAAGAGATGATGAAGGAGGTCCTCCCAGATAAGTATCAGAGAGTGGAAGAATGTAAGAAAGGAAAAGAGCAATATCCATATTTTATACCGGTTGCCGAGCCTCATTAGCTGTGTCATCTAACACATTGTACGTTTGAATAAACCAAGCCATTTTAGCTCATCTACTGAATGTTGAAGGCATATAAGACATTTCTCTTTTTAAACTACAACTCCATCTGCATTCTGACTAGTCTTATAGAAAACAGTCTAATTTTTACTTTAATTCCAATATGTAAATTGATGCTTCAGCTTGAGTAAGTAAAGAATCTTCACTTTCCTCACTGGAAGAGATTTGTTCAAGGATTTAGGCAGATATACATGTTAACAACCGGTTTTCAATAAAATGCTGAGAAATGCCTGTGGGATGTGAATTACATGGCCAATACTGAGTGTGAGAAAATGGCTCAGGACCAGCCGAGAACAAGTTGCTTATTCCTATAGGGGAATTTTCCCCACAGGGCAGACAACAGCACTTAAAATCAGAGGTTAAGTACAGAGCAGAGCTCATATTTATGATAGTAGATACTTCCTATTATGAAACAGTCTTTTAATTTTTTATCTTATATACAAACAGGAGTACAAATTTGTAATTTTCATAAGTCATACATCCAAATTTCCTTTAGATTTCAATTTATTAAATGTCCCTTCCTTGGTAAGCCCCTACCCAGACCATTCTATCTAAATCGGCACCTTCCCCTTGTATAAGTTTACTTTCTATCTCAATCTTATTTATTTCTATGTCTTACGATCTAATTTTTTTTGCTTATTTATTTTTAATTATTTATTATCTGACTCCTCCAACTAGATTATAGGTAACTTAAGGTGGCCATTGGTGCTACCCTGGCTACTCCCTGTCTGGCACATGGTGGGTTTGTGATTCTCATCCCCTTCCCAACACTTTCTCTTTCCCTGTGCCATGTGGCTGACACCATCCAGATTCTACTCTGCAAGTGCTTTACTAGCTTGGGTGCTGGAATGAGGACCTCAGATGACCCATAAAGAACTTGCAGCATAAGGGAGAAAGCATTCTTGTTTTAATGCACTGATATTTATTTATTTATTTATTTTTTATTTCAATGTCAAATGTTTATTTCTATGCCATAGTTGCCTTAGCACAATTGTAAAAGAAAGGAATCCAAAAAATGATTTTTTTTGTCAGGATATTTTCTCTGCATTATAAGAAAGAAAATAAACACCTTGGTATCAGAATTACCATTTCTTTCACATCATTCTAGTAAGTTGCATCTAAATATTCTCTTTGGGTGTCATTTTTTTTAGGATGGGAAAATATCCACAGGAAAAAGTGTTTCGATTCAATAAGATAAACATGGGATAGTCTTCATCAAAGAATATATCTAGAACATCTTTGTTTTGGTACACTCTATCTCTAATTGCCATATTCTTATTATTTAATATAACAGGCATACTTTATTACATAACAAAGTGCACTAAAATGAACAATGTTAGAAACAAATTGAAATTTGGTGGATGCCAAATCTTTGGGTAATTAGGGATTAGCTGAAGCACAGGAATACAAATTTCATATCAACACAAATGCAACTCTCTTCTCTGATGGAAATGCACACAGTAGCCTAGTTCTTTTTGCTTTAGCAGATTGGGCATTCAATACAACTGAAACAACCTGATAACAAATGGATTTTTTTTCAATAAAAAGGAATGCTCTGGTTTCTTAACTGGTTCCCATATTTGAAGGAGCCAGAAGATGGCATTTGCTCTTTAAGTAGACTTCTCTTGTCTGATTTGAGACACAAATCCACCAACATTCTTACAGCAGAAGTTGGCACCACACCTCAGATCACAAGGCCCTTCAAAGCAGCCTGTGAAAGGAACTGTGCTGTGTGGTGGTGGGCCAGCACCTAGAGGACACCATGGTGGTGGTAGTTGAATGCACTGATATTTAGAGAGTTATTTGTTATTGCAGCATAAACTAGCTCATCATGACTGATGCATCTGTCTTTTAGTGACACTGTATCCATTTGGCTTAGAACAGATAAATATCTACAGAAGAGATTAAGGAATACAAAATGGCCTATGAAAAATTCTTCACATTTATTTTTAAGACCAAGGTTTGGAGAAAGATATATCTGAGGAGCTCACGTACTAGGAACCAACTCACATGGAGGGTCTCTGAAGGACCCTGTCATATCAGCAGAGCTCCTCGGGGCCACCTGTGTTTCAAGGCCTTTGTATTTCTTTCAGAACCGAGTCATTTGAGTCAGATGATATGGGCACGTAGCAAGGGTGGAGTTACGGGCAAGGAGAGAAGATGTGTAAGCATGATTACTAAGGTATACATTCTGGAGCCAGTGTGAGAGGTTTAAGTCTTTGCTCATGCACTTACTATATTAACTATGAACAAGCTACTGGATGTCTCTGTGCCTCAGTTTCTACATCTGTAAATTAGTTCTAATAATAGTGCCCATAGCAAAAGGATACCATGGAGACGAAATGAATTAGCACCGGTAAAACACTTGGACACAGTGCCTTGCATGTAATAGGTGCTCAGTATAAGTTAACATTTTTTTTGTTACCAATAACTGTTCCTTCTACATAAGAACTCTAGTCCTCCCAGAATATTCAGGGGTAGAAGTAGAGTTTTATCTACATTCAGTAATTCCCTATGCAAAGAAGTTTAGTTCTCACACTGAATGCGAAAGTCTCTGTTATTGTTTTTCCTCTCCCTGCAGAGGATTATAAAGAAATACAGTGTCCTAAAATGAATGCACGCACTCTGCTCACACCCAGAGCAGTCATGATATTTTTCAGGGTAAAGGATCTGCAGGAGAAAGCTCAGACAAAAATAAGGCCAAACTGTGGGAGGAAAAAGGATTAATTTGTCAGTCGTGGATGTAATTTATATGGAAATACATCAGCTTACCTTCATTTCTAGCCCTCGGCTTGATGCAGGTAATACCTGAAGTTTTGCTTCCAATTTGTATATAAAACTGAACAAGTCTGGGGAAAAGAACTTTAGTTTAGTTACAAATAGGTGAGTTCAGAACAACTTTAACCATATGATTTTGACATAGAAAGGAAAAAAACCTACCCTACTTCTGAAGGACTCTTAAACTCAAAGAGCAAATGATGTGCAGAAATTATATAGATTACAGTAAGTTAATTCTACAAACATTTAGAAAAAGTTATTGATATTAAAATTAATTTTTTCTAAACAATCTAACCCTGCTTCATTGTGACGATCTGATATAATTTAATGAGAAATTCCCTAAGTCCAGATAAAGTCATCCTTGCAAATTCAAGATGTGGAAAAAAAATCTAAGAAGTTGAACACTATATTTGTTTAGGGCTAGATAATTGCCTACCTTTTACCAACTTAGACTGAGCTAACTAAGTTTTTCAGAACTGACTCAGTGGGATGTAAATTATGCCTCCATCCATGGTAACCAGCAGAGACCACCTGCCAGACAGGCACATCTTTGAGAAAAGGATGAAGGAAAGAGAAAGAGACTGACGCAGAAAAAATAAGAAAGGGAACCCATATTTTAGTGAGGATAAGGATAAAGGCTAAAAATTTACAGTGCTCCAAATAATTTAATTGCTCAAAATCCAATAACAACAAAAAGCTCCACAATTTTATTTTAGATGCGCTACTATTTCCTTTGACCTTAAAAACAACCACCACCACAACAAAAAACCCCAAACCAAACAGCTCTTTATTTTATCAGTAGGTGGTAGTGTAGGTATAGAGGGCAGAATTCAGGACAAGGAGAGAGGGAACAGTTTTCAAACTGGGGCCGTTTTCAGTAAGTGTCTACAAATAAGCTTAGACGAAGATGCATAATTTTGAGATGTATAGTTTAAAGTTGGAAAAAAGTTTCATCAGCATACTTTAAGAATAATATCAAAGATTTTTCTAAAGAAAACCATGCTGAATATGCACTAGACATTTGGGCTTTGGTGATGACTGTATGTTGACTGGTGAATTGTGGTATGATTTTTGATGTAACCACCAATTTCAACATAGAGCTAAAGTTATGATTCATTTTTACACATCATAATCTATAGTCAGAAATTTAATACACTCTCAGTAACTCAACAGAATGTTCTGTTAGACCACATGGTATGGTCAATATTATGTTCATGGAGAAGTGAACCAATTAATAACTTACCTAATACTTCTGGTGTCCAGGGGGACAGTCCTTGCCTCCCTTTTTCCAGGGCCATTGAAGTAGAGGGACTTGCCATCACTAAGAGTTCCACAGCCATTTCCAACCTGACCACCAGTTATCTTGTACCATAGAGGGCTGAGCTTCCCTTCAAACCTATCGAACATCTCACTGTGATTAGGTACATTTGACACACAGGTTCCTTGTGCAGCTTCAAAGAAAAGAAATACATAGCAGAGATGCTTTGTTGGAATCACCAAATATTAAAGGTATATTCAACACATGGCATGAAAGAATTTGTATCTCACAATATTCTTTCCGAAAGACAGCCATTATTATTATCAAAAATGCCATTCTGCCTTTTTTCATTTTTTTAAAATAAAGAGAGACATTGGGAATATTGCATTTCCATAGTTGTTGCTACTCCAAAGGCTTGTACAAACTGAGAAGCAGGTTTTGTCCAGAATGAAATTTGTTCATTTATTGTCCTATTAGAGGATCAACAAGGGAAATCAGTCCTAAATTAAAAAAAATACCCCTGAAACTGTAAGTGACAGCTCTCTCACAGAAGACCTGCAACAGTGAAAACTGTGGTTATGGCCAGATGAAAGCCAGACCACTAACAATCTGGGCAAAAGCCTCTTAAAGATGCCTCCAGGAAAAAGTTAAGAAAAGATTTTGAAGCTTAAAATATTTTCTCAATTTTACTCTTTAATCTCAGCTCCCTTTTCATTTTTGCTGATGATAATATCCAAAGGTGATTTGGTTAGAAAATATTCTCATAAAGGTCTCTTTTTGGTAATCTTGGATTTATTATTTTATGTTGCATTTTTACTTAAATGCATTATGAAATGTATTACATTTCATATTTTATAAAAAGCAGGGTGAAGAGCTCAGGTAGTCCCTGTAGTCTACTTTGAAGCCCATTTCCAGCAATTCCTAGTTGTGTGACCTCAGGAGAGTGCCTCAGTTTCCTCAAATGTAAATAGGGTTTACAGTGCTATAGCACAGGATTATATTAGAATTAAATGGGAGGAAATAAAAATGCTTACTTTATACAGAACCCACATTTTTTAAAAGGGGGATGCTGATGGGGAGACATGAGAGTGTGATGGGGGCTGGAGTGACTCAAGTGATAGAACACCTGCCTAGCAAGTGTGAGCCCTGAGTTCAAACCATAGTTCAGTCATAAAAAAAAAAAAAGAAAGCGTGCCTGGAGGGTGAATACAATTGAAGTATGCAGTGTGTATATATGAAAATTTCATAATGAAACTCATTATTTTGTACAATTAATAAAAGAGAAAAAAATGTTAAAAAGAAAAGCTAAAAATAAAAGATTCAACAAACAGATGCTAAAAATGGAGTAAAAAAACCCACTTCCTTTACTGCCTGGCATGTAAAGGCCTTGAGCAATGTTCTCTGCACTTGCTGTTAATAATAAATCCTCTTTGGAGAGTGAAATTTGTGTTACCGTATTTTCTTCCTTAGGCAGCTTAAAACTACAAACTATCTTAGCACCTCATATGCTTGGGTGACAAATTCCTACCATTCTTAGACTTAATGAAGAATAAACTCAGAATCTATTTTGTTGAAAGAATAACATGAAATACAGTAATTAGAGATGAACATTTTACAAGCAAACCATGAGACACTCATGCAGCCTTACCAGTGTACCCCAGGTCACAGAAACACACGCCTGAGATGCAGTCCCCGTGGCCATTGCAGTAACTAGGGCAAGGCTCAGATATGTACACTCCATCCAAACCAAACGGAGGCACGTTCTTCTGTGAGCTGCTTTCCTGGATCCACCGGAATCTAGTCTTGCTGTTGAGGAAAATAAACCTGTTTGTTATACCCACATCCCACACCAAAGCACTGGAAAGATTTTAAAAAGAAACTTAAGAGAGATTCAATATTTATTTTTATGTCATGTCCTCTTGACCGCACATTTAACCTGCAGAAGATCTTTCTCAAACCTTCTGGGTTTCTTCTTCAGCACAAATGCTTAATTCCAGGAGGATATCAGGTATAGAAAACTTATTTTTTATTATAGAAGGCTTCTGATGGCCAGAAATACATGATAGGTTTTTATGTATTTTTCCACCCTTTTTATAATAAATAAAAACCAGAGAAGATACTTTCTTTTACTTAATATTTCACCCTTCCATCATGATAATTTTATGGATATTTTCAGAAGAATTATTTTGGAATGTTTGAAACGATTAAATAGGATGTTCTTTGTTAGGATGTATAAGGGGACACTGGCAATTTACATGATCCGGCAGGGAAGTTACATTTGTATACACAGCTTCTCTTCCACCTGTGACTTCCTTCCCTCCCTTCTCATCTTTCCTCTTTAAATTCCAAGATGCTCATTCTGTGGTCTCTTGGTAACTAGCTGGGCTGCCACTCAACTCTAATAACTGCCGATGAACAGAGGAGCTACCTTTAGTGGGAAGGTACAAATGAAACTAGCAAAGATTTCACTGGCCATGTTGTAGGCAAGTTTTGCTTCATTCGCGTTTCTCCGAGTTGTGTCTGCTTCCTGATGCCTGCTGCTACCCTCTTCTCTTCTCAGTGGCACAATCTTGGGGTTGAATATAAGTAATTTAGCAACCTCAAAGTTGCTGGAAGAAGAGAACTCATAAAGAATCCATTAAAAAACCACTCAGAAAGAGACGATCCAAAGCAGGGAGGAAATAAGTAGACCAAAATTAAGACAGTATGTATGTCTAGATTCCACATTTTTTAAAATAGAGGAGATAATAGCCTAATGGTTATTAATATTATTAATGCATTTGTGCACATGTGTTATTCTTTTTTTTTTTTTTTTTTTTTGCAGTACTTGGATTTCAACTCAGGGTCTCCTGCGTGTTAGGCAGGTGCTCTACTACTTGAGCCACTCTGCCAGCCCACATGTGCTATTCTTGCTTTTTTTCAAGGAGACACAGTAGGGTTCAGAACAATGATTTTTTGCTAAACATTATTAAATTTATTTTAGAAAACACATAAAAAGAAAGGTGTTTTAATTGTAGTTAATCACCTGTCTCTGGTCATTCTTGATCTTTCAATATCTTTTCATTCAATCAACATTTAGCAAGCACCTGCAACCTGGCAGGCCCAGTGCTAGAGCTGAGTACACACCATGGGGGAGCGAAGCCCAGAAGTAGTTCCTGTCTTTATGTAGCCCACTGCTGAATGGGTAGACATATTTATTAAGCAAACGCCCAAAGGTATGTGCACGTGTAGTCCTGGTAACCATTGTTAAGAAGAACATCAAGTTAGAAGAACATGGAATAGAGATCTTTGACTTGAGAGTCAGGATAGTCTGAGGAGGAAGTGATTAGGAGGAAGTGATGATTGTGGAGAAAGACAGAGTTAAAGCTTCTGTAATTTTACTGCAAAAAATCAGAGTGTGCTTGGGGATATACCCAAAAGACTGTGACACAGGTTACTCCAGAGGCACCTGCACACCCATGTTTATTGCGGCACTATTCACACTAGCCAAGTTATGGAAACAGCCAAGATGCCCCACCACTGACGAATGGATTAAGAAAATGTGGTATCTATACACAATGGAATTTTATGCAGCCATGAAGAAGAGCGAAATGTTATCATTCGCTGGTAAATGGATGGAATTGGAGAACATCATTCTGAGTGAGGTTAGCCTGGCCCAAAAGACCAAAAATCGTATGTTCTCCCTCATATGTGGACATTAGATCAAGGGCAAACACAACAATGGGATTGGACTTTGATCACATGATAAAAGCGAGAGCACACAAGGGAGGGGTGAGGATAGGTAAGACACCTAAAAAACTAGCTAGCATTTGTTGCCCTTAACGCAGAGAAACTAAAGCAGATACCTTAAAAGCAACTGAGGCCAGTAGGAAAAGGGGACCAGGAACTAGAGAAAAGGTTAGATCAAGAAGAATTAACCTAGAAGGTAACACCCATGCACAGGAAATCATTGTGAGTCAATACCCTGTATAGCTATCCTTATCTCAACCAGCAAAAACCCTTGTCCCTTCCTGTTATTGCTTATACTCTCTCTACAACAAAATTAGAAATAAGGGCAAAATAGTTTCTGCTGGGTATTGGTGGGGGAGAGGGAGGGGGCGGATTGGGTGGTAAGGGAGGGGGTGGGGGCAGGGGGGAGAAATGACCCAAGCCTTTTATGCACATATGAATAATAAAAGGAAAAAAAATCAGAGTGTGATTTAGCTACTGAAATGGTTCAACAAAACTTTCCCTTTGTATTGTATGTTTCAGATAAGCAAGAAGTAAAGACTCTTATTTCTTTGTCCTCTTTCACAATTTGCATCTGTGTTTGGAGGACATTTGCATGACCAGGAGAACCGGTTTCTATATCCACCACTATATAATTCATAGAAGTTACATCTGCCTCTCAAACCAGCAAGGTTCCTGTGTATCTGCTTGTTCTGTGTAGAGGTGCACAGGTGATGGCCGATGGTAAAGACATTCATCAGAATACCAAGTGATTGTGTTTCTACCCCTGTCCAGAGACAGCCATGTTTTGCATTCTGCATTGGGAACCTAGGGCAGACTGTGCTGCATACCATCGGGATGAGACTCTGCTAAGCGTCTGCTCTGCTGTTTCTCCTCTGTAGGCAACAACCAGGTCAATTCATATGAGCACAAAATTGCTCCTTTGAGAAAATCAGAATTATTTTGAAAGAGCAATGTTCTAGTAACTATGAGAAGTATTCTGCCTTGTGGCAAAATAGCTCCAGATTTTAACAATTTTAACACTTAGAATTCTCAGCTTTTGAACACTGGAGATATCTTGAGATTAACACACTGCAGATGGAAAACAACATATTTACTACTCTTAGCAGAGGGCTCTTCATCACAACTGCCATCAATCAGTAAGCTGGATGGTATCCAAGTTAAGCAGGAAGATAGATTCTAGTGGAGAAGATATCTTCTTCCAAGAGCTGAAGTTCAAGAAAATATCAATACATTGGGAGCCTCAAAATATTGGCTCACTTAATGATGCTAGGGAAATTTTTTTTTCTTCTCAATGTGATTTTACCAGGCTCCTGATTTTATAGTGATGTTTTCGAGCACTTGATATTTTCTAGTTACTGCATCAAAGAACTTGATGTTCTGAAACTACACCTATATATTTGGGATATGATTTCAGAAAAGCATGGGGGAAGGAAGGCAGTGGTAGAGGTAGGACGTACAGAGCTGCACTGTAACAGGAACTATTTGAGATGGGCAGAAAGATGTGATGGCTCTTCAGCTGCAAACACAGATAAAGTCCCCAGAGAAGGAAAGATATTTCAGAGGGTGAAGTCTAGAGGGCAGAGCCAAGAGTTGAGAAGAACAGTGGATCAGGGGAATCACTTTCAGGGAGAAACATCTTAATCAAGGAAGCTTTCTTATTGTGAACATTGCTCTTGGCAGAGCAACAAGAACAAGCTTCTTGCTACCTGTCAGAATTCCTATGGGGCAGTGACTACTCTGTGCTTCCCAATCCATTTTTTTTCCTTCCTCCCCTTTTTCTTCACTCTCTCTCTCTCTCTGTGTGTGTGTGTGTGTGTCTTACTGTTTTGTGTTGGGGATAAGCAGGGTAAACAAGTAGTTTTCATAGACATCCTGACTTGGTACAGATCAAGGAGTGAGTGCCTGAAGCTGTGCTGGGTTAACACTTTAGAGGGTCTTGGGAAAAGACAGTGAAATCCCATGTGGGAGAGATTTAAGTCACTGGGGCTAGAACAGACAATGATGGATTGTTACAATAATGACCTCCAGTTAATCACATCTCATTTTGCACGTGTTCCTCTTTAATGTGACTTTTATGCCCTTACCACTAAAAGAAGGAGTCTATTTCCCTATCTTCTGAGTATTGACTGGCTTTTATGACTTGCTTTGACCAATAAGATGTGGCAAATAAGGTAAGGTCTTGAGCTACCTTTGTTCTTTTGGGACTCTGGAACAAGTTAATTGAAAAATACATAGTGAGAAAGGTTCAGCTGACCCCAGACACCAACTCACCAACACCAATTGAATGAAGCTACCTGATGAGACCACAGAACTATCCAGGCAATCCCACAAACCTTTAGAGATAGTAAATCATTCTTGTTTTAAGTCACTAAGCTTTGGAGAGGTGTGTTGCATGGCAATAGGTAACTATACAAAAATATTATCCTAGGTTCTTCTAAGGAATATAAACAGAGGAAGGGTGAAATTTAAAAAGTAATGCATCTGTACATCCTTAACTCTCTTTTTCTTTTACTGGTTAAGAGATGACAAGCTCTGGAAAAGATGCCTTGGATCTAAAGATGGCAGTTATGCGTTTAGGATGGCAGAGCCAAACTGTCAACTCTGAGCTACTCACCTGTGGACTGTTAGTTATATAAGAAAGAATAAATGAGCTTGTCTAAACCTTGTTAAATGTTTGTGTATTTCTGTTACAGTAGTTGGATCTGTTTTCTAACTAAAGCAGACTGCAACACTAAAGTGTTAGACTCATCAACTCTGCCACCTACACATCAAATATCTAAAGCATTTGAGCTTCTCTTTGATAAACTGAAAGACCACTGATATGTAAAGACAAAGAAATTACTTATAAGTCAACTTGGATCTACTGATTAAAATAGCTATTTCTTGAAATAGTTGGTACTTACAGATAATGTTTCAAGGTTTATCAGACTAGCACAGAAACTTTTGCAGCTCTGATCAAACAAATTCCTTTCTGGTTTTTTTTTTTTTTTTGGTGGAACTGGGGTTTGAACTCAGGGCTGCACACTTGCAAAGCAGGTGCTCTACCACTTGAACCATATCTACAGTCCATTCTTCTCTGGTTATTTGGAGATGGGGTCTTCTGAACTATTTGCCTGGGCAAGGCTTGAACCGCAATCCTTCCAATTTCAGTCTCCTGAAAAGTAACTTTCTTATCCAGGGAGTTTGCCTACCAACAGCTGAGGTGTACTTTTTTGGGGTCTGCACATCTAAGTAATGATGGAAGCAGAGAACACCAGTAGCTTATGTAGCTAGATGATGCACAATATATCTAGTAGATCAACTAGGTGAAAGATGTTCCAGACAGGATGGTCTCTAACAACCTTATAAATTAACCACTTTTATGGATTGCTAGGCTTTTCCCATTATACCAGTCAGAATGAGATAGGTTATGCTGTGATAACAAATAACTCCCAATCTTTCAAACAAAAGCTTATTTCTTGCTTAGTTTATATGGCCAGTGTAGGTTGGCAAAGGAGTCTACTTAGTGTAGATATTCAGGGCCCAGACTGAGGTAGACTCCATTTCAATACATGATTTCATAAAGCAGGGAACATGGAAGAAGACACATGGGCTCTAAAAGTCTTGTGTTTCATGTTTATTCACATTTCATTAGGCCATGCCAAACCTTAACGGTTTCCTAGTAAAACAGAAATATTGCTGAATGCTAATGAGTATCCTAACCACATATTACATCATCAGGAAGCAGTGCAAAAAGATTTCTTATATATCATCTCAGCTCTGAGCCCAAATGCCTTGACTAAGCCGCACTTAATGTTATGTTCCAGGATTCAGTTAGGAAGTATCCACTTGGAGAATGTTTCTTTATCTTTTTTAAAGTGATAGAGTTAAAAATACTGATCTCTGTGTTACCTGCTCTTTCTGGTACAAACGTACTATAAATTTATTCTACAGAGCATGGGAAAAGGGTATCTATAAAAAAATTCAGAATGTGTCTGCTTTTCATCTTTTTTACTCAACCATAAGAACTAAATGATCATTCAATTGATTTTTGGTCTTTCTACTATTTTATTATTTGTTTTAGTAGCCATTTAATGGTATCATTTATATTGCAAGATATCTCAACTTGTCTATTTAAGGAGATATTAAATCATTAAAAATTTACATATAACAATAGTTTGATACAATGTCTTATAGTTCTCAACCTTTAGCATCTTTTGTTCAGTGCTGTACACTCAGAAACCAGACAATACTTGGCACAGAGAGGTACTCAATAAATCTTTGCTGAATGAATTAATGAGTGAGTGAGTGAATTTATCTCAGTTATTTTGGAAATTTTATCCCAAGGCTCTTTTCCTTAAGAGTCACTACTCAGATAGGAGCAGACAGACTATGTCTGTCTTTTAAGATACTGAGAAGTGAATTATACTTATTGAGAGAGTTAAATGTTCTCAAGAAATGGCAGCTGTGTCATACAATAAGAATGACCACTTTACCTGGATGCGAGAGACCTAGGAATAACAACGGTGATTCTTGTCCACTCTTCGAAGTCTCCTGTATGGTACGTGGTGGGCTCACTCAGTTCTCTGGAGCTCCCTTCACATCCTTTGCCTGCAGAAGCTGGGAAACAGCCTTCTTTCACCAGAAACCAGGACATTCCAGCATCATGGGAGTACTGAAGAAGAACTGGGGCAGTGCTGCTGAATTGACTGGCACACCCTATGTTTATCTGTTAAAAGGAAGGACAAAAATATGTAAGGTTTGGTTCTAGGTTGTAATTCAACCAATTAAGTGCTATAGCAGCCAGGGGCCCTTCCACTGAGTCTGCATAAAGTTTTCCGTGATTAGAACTGTGTGGCTAAACCTCAACCAACACCCTTGCAAAAATTCTGGAATTCTTTATTTTGGCAAGCAACAGGTACGCTGTAACAAAAAGCTGGACAAGCTCTCCATCAGAGGATACTTGGGCTTATACAACTGAAGAGGGAAGTACAGTATATGTGGTTCTGGAGAGACAGGAAGTTAAGAAGCTGCATCCCTATCTTTCCCAGAGAGTACAAACAGGGAAGCAGAAGATGGAGAAGCAATCATTCTCTTCAGAACATGAAGGTCATCTGAAGAGAGGGCTGGCCTCTGGTTTCTGTGGAATAAGCATTTTTATTCTGTTTTCTTGCTAAAGCTCAGTAAAAACTCATTGCTAACCTGATGAGGGAGTTAAATTTCTGTCACAGTCTCAATTAAGCAACAGAATCCAGAAATAAAACTACCATTGGTCTATGTACTTGAGTACTGGATCATCACCTTAGGATTAACAGGGGTAAAAAGAAATTGTAAAAAATACAACCTAATCTCATTGACCAAGCACTATCTTTATTCTTATTTTTTGCTCTGCAGATGGGAGTGTATATTTTGGTTGTACAGTTGACATTATCATACTTCTAGAACTCTCCTCCTTCTTCCTATTTAACACAAGGAGCACAGCAAAAAATATATCTTTTTTTCTTCAGTTGAGTTGTTAACACCAGATAAATCCTTAGGAGTGGTTTTACTGAGATGGAATGTAGAAACACTTAAATTTTCTAGTTATATGTGCTCATTTAGTTCTAGTTAGGTTCAAATGAATCAGTTTTACTACAACATTTGGTATTACTATAGTTTAGGACAGTAACTTTCTAAACTTAATAAATGTATAAATGAATTTTAATGGTGCTATAGCTTACATTTTTTATAGTTGTTAATAGTTTTGCTCTTTTTATTTTATTTACTTATTTTTTTTTTAGTTCTTTCAGTGGTATTGGGTTTGAACTCAGGGCCTCATGCTTGCTAGGCAGGTGCTCTACCACTTGAGCCACTCTGCCAGCCTGATAGCTGTTAACTGTTGGGCTTTTTTCCTATTTATTTAATTAGTGCTGTCAGGCACTATGAAGGGTACTCTCATACCATCCAGAGCCTACTTCTGCTACAGCATTCTTGTGACTGAACTGTGACTGTTTACTTTTTTGAATCATTCTCTAGTTTCTGAGCTCCTTAAGGGCTAAGGCCATATTTTCTAGATGCTTGGCAGCATCTAGTGGCAAGCAGTTAGAGAAATGCACCAGCACTGTGCATTTTTATAGAAATGGTACCAAATTCCTATATATAGGTTTCAAATATACATTAATTATTAATTCATGGCTTTCTGCTTGTGATGTGAGAACTAAGATTTTTCTTAAGCATTATACCCTCTTTCCCATTAAGTATTGAAATATTTTTAAATGCTTTTTCAATTTAGATTTTTAAAACTTTACACTATTGCCTTGCAGAATCTAATGCCTATGTTGCCATAATTTTGTAACTAAGTAGAAAAGGTGTCAGATGAGAAACAGCAAGGTATTCCGAAGATCTATTTGCTATTAATGTTATTTTGCTACCTTTTTTACTGTTGCCAACAAATGGATATAGATTCAGGTACTGTTACTAATGCTTTTTCAGTGTAATTTAACATTAAAATCTAAACAAGGAAGGAGAACATTTTAATAATCATATTATTTATGACTAACTTCCTTGTTTACAGATCTTTGGAAATTATATTTGAAGAGCTGCCTATAAACATCTGATCTCTTTAATAATTCCATTTGTAAATTACTTAGCATCTGCATCCTGCCGTTATGTAAGGACCATGTAGTTGTGATAGCTCATTAAAACTGCATTACTTTCTACCTCAGAATTCACTGATGGGATTTTATTATAAACACAATGAAATTTTGATTAGGGTTTTGAGACAAGAGGTTGTCAAGGTAAACAGTTGCTACACATGTTGATATGTTATCAAAGTGCTGAAAAACAATAAGCTTTTATGAGAACAATGGTAGGCAGAGTAAAAATTTACTGAATTAAAGGAAGGGAAATTGAAAATCTTACAGTCAAAGCATAAAATAATTCGAAAGTCTGATAACCATAAGTAAGCTAAACAGGAGAACTTATCCAGCATGATTCAGAAGCTGGAATTCATTAAGTTATAATCAGATTGAAGTCCTCAAAGTGAATTTTATTTTCAATTATAGAAGACTTTTACTCCTTAAAAACTGATAAACTGTTTCCCTTGTGAGTAGAGTCAAAAACCTTTGTCATTTTAAGATTGTGGAACCTTCATTCAAGGGAGTCCCTTCTTTAATAGCAAATGAAAACATGTCCTTTGTCAGTTTCACTTATAAATCTGGATGATTTTTTTTCTTTAAGTTTCTCTGAGAGAAGTTCGTGCATAAATACCTTGAACTGGAGCACATATCCAGGCTTCAGGGTCAGATCTCGAGTTACTGCAAATCGGTCTCCATCTGATTTTCCAAATACCATGGCTGATGGAGTGGCAGCACAGAAGGTTTCATTTTTAACCATTCCTTCATTAGCCAATGTCAACCACACACTCATTTGATTCATAGGGTAATCAAAAGCTGGCTTCTCATAGAAGTTCTAATAGAAACAATGCAAATGAAACAGGAAGACAATTTTATAGCTTTGAACACAAGAAAGCAATTTTCAGTTCATGACATGCTGGGCATTCACATTTCTAGGAAAATATAGAAGAACCTCTAAATTAACCTTTAAAAAAACCTAATCATGTTTTCCTTCTGATAGTTTAACAACCAAAGGTATTTTGCAATTGCATACCTAATTATTTTTTAAACACACTAACAATTTTTCTTGGTGACTTGGCAGACTTCATAAGCTTTTTCACATCTGAACTATGTATGAACTAGTAGCCTAAAGAGGTAACAAAAATTAAGTACTTAAGGAAGTGAACAGCTCCGTATCTAATCTGCTTTTACAATTCTGTTTCTTGGAGTTCCAACAGATGAGAAATACCTGGGGCAAAGTTGGGTTGACCACTGGGATAACCTGCTTCTGCTTTTCTGACAGAATGATGATGTCATCGACTGCCCACTGGTCATAGTCCTCCCCTGAGAACATGGGCTGCCACCAGCGGAACCTGGTGCAAGAGGTCTTAGCAGCAGTTGGAAGCTCCAAATAGACAAATCTGCACAAAAGCAAATCATTTCAGTTGGGAAAGGAAAAGCTGTGTTGTTCTTAGCAGCTGGTAAAATAACGAGGGTAACAAGAGAAAGATTAGTTTTGTTTGATCTTTTGATATTTTTGAAGTTTCTGAGTTTGTACAGATCAGACAAGAGGTTTAATGTAAGAATGTTTGCTCCTTGTGATGTTTATTTCATTTGGAACTGAATTTTTTGGAGAAGAGAAGATACTTCAACTGAGTTTTCACTGGCTTCTTATGACAGTAGTCATAACTTTTAAAAGAAATACCAAGAAAAACCTATTCCTTTGTAAGTCATTACATTAAAATAGTATTTTTAAAAATTCAAAGGAATTCTTATTTATTATGGAAAAAAATGAACATGCATTGAAAACAAAACATACACCATCCATGAAATACTACATAGGGTTGATCTCTGTTATCATTTTGATGTATATCATGACAGTCTATAATATATACATGTATAATTTGGCATTCTACATTTTATCTTATTTTATTTTTTTGCAGTACTGGTAAGTGCTCTATCACGTGAGCTACACCCCCCAGTCCTAACATCCTGGGCTTTAATACTTAACATTGTACCTAAGCAATTCTCGTGTCAGTAATATTATAAAGATCACTTTAATGTCTATTTAATTTTTCATCCCATAGACATGCTATTATTTATTTCACTTTTCCCTTTTATAAATAATTTTGTTATGAGAATCCTTATGTACAAAGCTTGATCTAGGGGGAGCAGGTGGGGAAAGGGTGAAGGAGAGTGAATATGGTGCAAATACTATGTACACATGTATGTAAATGGAAAAATGAGAACTACTGAAACTGTTCCAGAAATGGGGGGAGGGAGGATAAAGGAGAGTGGGAGAGGGGGTGAATTCAAGTATGACATATTTGGTATATTGTAAGAACTTTTGTAAATGCCACAATGTACCCCCATCCGGAACAAAAATAAAAAAATAAAGCTTTACCTATACCTCAGTTAATTTCTTTACACAAGATTCCTAGAAATGAAATTACTGGGTCAAATAAATTGGCCATGTTTAAGGTTCTTGATTTTCCAAATTCCTTTTTGGAAGCCTTATAATAGTTTTCAGGATGACGTGAGAAAGCCTGTCTTGCTGCTTCCATGTGGAGAAAGCACTTGGTGTTGTCATTAAAAATGGTATATCAACTGTTAAAAAAACAGTATCTTTTATGCAATGGAAGTTGAATATTTATATTTTATTGAACATCTGTGCTTCCTCTTTTGTAATATCTACTCATTCCTTTTTATCCATTTTCTAATGGGATTTAGTGTTTTTCTTGATAATTTGTGTAACTTCTTTACAGAATGATTGACCCTTTATTTCTTGTATTTGTTGCAATTTTTTTTCATCTCTCCCAATTTTTATTTTGGTGGTACTGAGGTTTGAATTCAGGGCCTCTTGCTTTCTAGGCACTAGCAAGTGGCTCTACCACTTGAGCCACTCTACCAGCCCTTTTTGCTTCAGTTATTTTTTGAATAGTGTCTTGTGTTTATGCCTCAGGCGGGCCTGGATCACGATCTTCCTATTTATGCTTCCCATATAGCTGGGATGACAGGTGCACATCATCACACCCAGATTTTTTTGGTTGAGATGGGTTTTTGCCTGGGCTGGCTTCAAACCAAGATCCCCCTGCCTCCCAGTCATCTCTGCTTCTTGAGTAGTTGGGATTATAGGCATGAGCCAGTGTGCACAGCCTTTTTCATCTCTTTGACATATACATGTTACATATACATAAGTCGCAGGTGGCACGTTTCTGTGTAAGTAGTCTTTTTCTTCCACTGAATTTGTATTAAGTAAGTTTAGGTCTTTTCCCAAGATCATATTGTAACAATCTAAATAGATATCTTCCCCAAATGTCTATCCATGTTTTCCTAGCACTACTTGATTAATAACCATTTATTTCATTAATAGTTGGTACGCCTTTTTTCATATGTAAGTTATTACACACATTATTGTTTATTCTATTTGTATACCACTATCATTTCATTTTAACTAGATAGGCTTTATATAATAATTTTCAATAACACAAATGATATTTTAATTTCTTTTCCCCAAATTTAAACTATTTAGTTTTCCCATTCAGGGATACTGTATTATTTTTCCATTTATTTGTTCCTTCATATCTCTGAAAGAAATGTTGAAGTTTTCTAGTTTTCTTCATAGATATTTCAGTATTGCTCAATTCTTATATTTACCTATGCATTTGCCACCATGAGCAGGGTCTTTCAACCAGAGTTTCTTAACTAGTTTATTGTCTTTATGAGAGAACCTATGAATTTTCTGGCCTTTCATTTAAAAAGTCTCAGGAATAATTTTTTTCTTTTTTTTTCAGTATTTTGAGATAGGGTCTTAAAAAAGCCCAGAGGCTTAGAATGTTCTGTGTAGACCAGGCTATCATTGAACTTGTGGTCTTCCTGCCTCAGCTTCCCACATGTGGGGATTACAGGTGTGTACCACCACACCTGGCAAGACAAAATATTTTGTGTAGTATCTGAGGTGGTTCACAGCTTTTTGGGTCAATTTCTGTAAAGCCTAAATGTCTCTGGAACTTAAGAAAGCCACTGAATTTTTGTTTGTTTATATAGTTGTCTAGTCACTTTATTGAAAAGTTTCCAGCTGGACAATTACAGTACCTGGAAAAATTACTAGTGTTATTTTAAATTGTTGTTTAAGTCAGTTTGCCACCATTTTAAATTTCCTCTCTATTGTACTGCAACTTGGGGAACCTCACTAGGCCACGTCTCATCCAGCATTCCTGACTTTCCCTCTCATGTATGTCTCTTGTTTTACCCAGTTCCTCTTCTGGCTTCTGCCTCTTATCTATGTCCCTTAGAAAAATGCTTCTGCAAATAGTTGTGTTATATTATGGAAAGTTATGTCATCTTCAAGGGGTCCAATTTTTAAAACAATAATCTTATGAGTTTTCAATCTACAAAATAGGTAAAATTTTAAGCAGCATGTTTAAAATATATGCAATTTGTAAGAACTGGATCTGTATATCTTCAATAATAATTTTTAATACAAGACTCAATTGTAATATACAAAATAGGGATAACAGTATATTAAAACTTAACGATTGGAAGTCAACATATGAAGAATTTTGTCTTTGCATTTAAGTAGAAATACAGAGTATAAAAAAGAAATACTTTAAAAGTGGTGTCCTTGTATAGTTTTTAATGATATTTATATAAAATATAAATAAACAGAATTTATAAGTATGATGTAATTGAAAAAGAACAAAATTTAAATACACATAAATACAGTGATTGCCTGGTACAGGTATTACTATTACACATGAGTCATTTCCCCAAACTCTTTAACAATTGTTCCCTATGACATTTTACTACATGTATTCTCCATCTATCAAAACAAACAGGGATAGGTTGGTATCTAGAGAAAGGTGTAGCCATGTGAAAACTATTAACCCAAGATCTGTCTTACTTAAATTGAACTGAGCACATTTTATGTATGTATAAAGACAAAACCAAAAACCCACAAATGGCAAAAAGAGCTTGGATTGCCCTCATTTCACCGAGTTTCTTTGGGTGAAGAGTGGCCAGCTTGTTTTTGTTTTCTAGTTAGTTTTTCAAATTCTCTAAAAATTTAAGTACAAATATAAGTGGTTTCTGTCCACTCGCTTAAATGAAATCTTCATATGTTGAGCCATCCTTCATGCTAAATATTTATGGGTTTGTCTATTCTCACAACTGCCAACATTTTAGAAATACCTCAACAACAATTTAATCTTTACTATTCCTGGTAAACCACTGGATGGTCCTTCATATGAGAAGTTACCTGGGTTTGCTGAAGTCTGAGAAGTACATCTCTGCCAGGAGATGCCACTGGATGCCCCCATTGTTGCTGTACTGAAGGAGGATGCCCTCCTCTCTGCTGTCTGGCTTATTGCACGCAGCACTCTCTCCACCTATTTGGATGTAGAACTGGACAAAGTCCACCCAAGAAGTATCCAGATCCCAGCTCACCAACTGTCTTTTCCCAGCCTTTCCAAAGGACAAAAAAAAAAAAAAAATATCACAAAGTTAGTCATTCGGGAGCTCTTTGGTATTTTACTGTTTAGCTTCAAATTCACAGGAGTATCCTAGCACTATGTGGAGGTGGTTTCATCCCTAGTCACTATTGAGAAGAACAAGTTGTGCCATTCTGTTGTATCTGCTCTGGCATGGTACCTGTTCCTTCCCAGATACATTTGCTTAACCTTTTCATCACTGATCTCCAGGCTCAGTTATGAGACCCTTGGGATTTTCTCATTATACCAGAGTATTTGAATGTTTTTAAAAAATGAAGCAAAATTAATTTTAATTAAAACACTCTCAATCCTTTCTTTGTTAATCTCCTTCTAGTAGAATAATGGAGAAGAAAGACCATGTACCTTGAAATCAGCTGGAGCTGGGCTTTAATCTCAACCTATTATTCTTACTGTTCACTTGCTGTGTGACCTTTCTGAGCTTTTATTTTCCTCAAAGGTACACATGAGTAATAACACCTTCCTCATAAGGTGTTGTGACATTAGTTGAAGTGACATGTGATATATAAATTGCCTAGCATACCACATGCCTTCCTGAGAGAACATCCTCTCCAGAGATGCCCCCAGCCCTTCTCTCCTGGGGAATTAAAGTGAATTCAGCAAGACTGAAACTTCTTGACAAAAAGAGAGTATTCTAGTTTCTCGGGCTCCTACTCTGTCTGCCTCTTGCTCTCATTCTCAAATACAGAGGCTGGGAGGATCATTTCAATAAAATTTTACACCACTAAACAGTCTCTTTCTGTCTTACAAGTACTAAAAATTTCCAGAGTACTGTTGTGAGGTGTTCAATTCTGACTGACCAGGACATCATCATTCTTGTTGTATGTAAATGTTGTTTTGCTAAATATGAGACTTTTCACCTAAACAAACACCAAGCTAATCCATTAACTTCTTTGAACTGATCTTGGAGAGCTCACAAGTGGTTCAATTAGAAGTCAGGAAGGAAAACTGAGATAGTACAGAGTCTAGCAAAAAACACTCCTACTTTTACTGTGAACTCTACTCTAACCCATTAAAGTTCATTAAGAAAGGGATTCGGTTATTAGAAGTCACAGGGGGAAATATGTGGGACTAATTAGATGAGAACATTGCTTTTGAGACAGATCTAGAGCCAATTAAGAGATCCCAAAATAAAACCAGGATAACTACAAAATAAGAACGGAAGTTAATTTTCAGGCAAAAACTCATTCTTTAAAACATTCAACTTTAAGTATGCATTGGAGGAAATCTTGTAAGTAATATGCATTTTCAAATGCTTTTAATTTTTCTTACTTTTGATTTGGAAATCTGTGAGAAACAACTCTGAGATCCAAGATTTTCATATCTCAGGATCACTGCAGAAAGAGGGATTTTTAAAAGAAAACTAAGAACCTAGCGGGTCAATTTCAATCTAGCAAAGGCCTATGAAAAACTTGGCATGTGGAAATGAGCCAGAAGGATAAAGATATAAGGTGAGGAGAATTATAAAAAATCCAATTATCACAATTAGCTGGTTGGAATGATGGTCTACTGTGATTGTGAAAGTGAGTTGTTTTTCGAGGAGATGATGGTGTCAATCTACAGAGGTTTGAATAAAGTGTTTTGTAGGATTTTTATAAGTGGTGGAAAATATCACACAAATGTTTAGTTTGGCACTAACAATGTTTTTATCCTAGAGAAAATAGCACAAATCACTTTCTTTTGTACAGTGACCTGAAATGCTGAACATTGTTTTAAAGGAAGAAAAAAAGAAAGTGGAAATGACTTATGACAAAGTTTTTGTCAGAATTGAGAATGTGATGTAACAGATGCTTTGCAGTTTTTCTATTATACTATGATCAGTGGATTTATGCATGTAGCTATAGACACATATGCATGTTAGGTAATATATGTGTGTGCCTGTGCAGGAGTAACAGGTTACACATCTCATTCCTGGTGTGTGGAAAAAGCTATGCAATTGAATTTGAAATATTTCTTCCTGCAGGATCACTGCAGGAAGGACTTTTAGAAGAAAACTAAATCCTAGTTTGAAATGGTTTACTACTTTAAGGGTTTAGCTAAAATAAAAGAAATCTTAACAGGTAATACTTTAAGAAGGTTTTTGATACAAAACCTTCATGAGTCTTTACCTTTTTCCTCCCATTTAAAACATCAAAAATGCTATTAGAAACAAAGAACACTATTATTTTTATCTGAAAACAACCATTTGTTTGTTTTCCAATTTTTCCTTTCTTAATTATATTCATTCATTCATTCCTTTCTTCAATAATTGTGCAAGGCAGAACACCATGTTATAAAAGTCACAAAAGGAATTCACAGACTTTGGCAGAGGCAGTAATAATAATTGGGGGATGCAGATCAAGTCCTGATTGATTACTTGTGGAGGCCCCTTTGATTAGATGATTACTAATTATTTCTCAAATCTATTTAATCTTAAGAGCTTTTAGTGATATGTAAATGCCTAGAGCATAGTGTGCATTTCAGAGCTGAACACTTTATCTAGATTTGGCTCAGCTGGTGAGGTACTGTGAGGATCAGAATAAAGGCACAATCAATATATGTATAAATGAGAGGAATTCTAATAGCAGAGATTAGTACAGTTTTCCCTAGCTCCCCAAAACTTCAGAGGCAAATCAGCATTTGAGCAGCACACCAAATGTATGTGTAAATGCAGAAAAGATAGAAGGTGGAAAGGGGCAGTGGTGCTGGAGCAAAGGCAGAGAGACTGGCAAAACCTCAGATGATGGGAGCGTCTTATTTGGAGAATGAATCCAAGTAAAGCACAAATACTGAATATTTGTGATAGCAGACGGAAAGGATGGAAGTTTGTTTATAGATATATTAATATGGGATGGTATGTAAATGGTCTAAAACCTTCTTTTGAGTTACTACTTGTTCTCCACTTCAAAATGCTTGCTGGTGGGGACTCCAAATTGTGTACTCCATCACTCCATCAAACTAAAAAGCACATGAGCCTGGCTCTGTCAGTCAGAGTATTGTACACTTTTACACTATTACTCTAAGGACACCGAGATTGCCAATCCAATCCAAAACTTTCCTGTTTTCCCCTCTGGAGGTGCTTAGACAGTTCTGTGGCTATGGTATCATTCTCATGGTGACAGTTTCCCACTGACAATAGAGTCTACTCTCAAGGACAAAGTTTTGTGGGCATTTGAGTTATTGATATCTCTGGGCAAATTCCATGTAAGTTTTCCTTGTGTTTTGATTGCATGGGCTCAGTTAACCCCTATTTTGGCTTAAGATGGCTTCTTCCACTTAGAATTCTAAACATATCTGAATCATACAAGAGGAAAAACAACACCAAAAAATGACCTTGAGATAGTTTGACAAAAATTCATAGGGGAGAACTGGATTGAAAGATAAATGGAATAATTTTACCTTTGAAATGATGATTTAAGTTAGTGGCGTGGCATATATGTGAAATATTCAATGCTACCAATTTGAAATTTATTCTCATAAAATGTAATTATGATAGTTAACACTTACTGAGCTATTCTATGCCCCCAAAATTATTCTTTGTTTTTATTCTCATTAATTCAGTTATTATTCCCAACATCCCACTTTATAGACAGGAAACTGAGATATACAGAGATGCTATAACTTTGCAAGGTGAATCAATAAATGAGTTCGAAATGTACACAAAACTCAAAAACTCAGGTAGCCTGACTCCAGAGACTATATTGAATTGAGTGGAAGGAATATCGATACATAATCCAAACCCTTTATACATTTAAAATTAATCTCTCTCTCTCTGTGTGTGTGTGTGTGTGTGTGTGTTCATGCACAACATATTTACTGGGGTGTTTCAGTACATATTGATGAAAGATTCATGATCTTACTTTAAAATTGATATTTATAGGAAATACAACCTCCACATCTCTGCACAATTATATAGCATATCCATATCTCTGCAATGCATATGTATCATTTATTGACTATTATCTCTAACAATAATTATCAGGGGATCTTCAGTGTCAATAGATAGGAAATATTGTTAAAAGGAATCCATCCCTGATTTTCTATCATCTTCTGTCTTGTTTACTTGCTAATTCTTTGTTCTGCACCTGCATCAAAACAAAACCTGTACCTATTTTTGTACTTGCATAAATCAACGTGTCTTGGATTTTTGCCCAAACAGATTCTGCAACATATCAACCCTATGGTGTATCATTTACACCTATCTACTTGTTATATGATGTGAAGTGAGACACTTCCTATTGTCCCAGAATTGGGGACTGTATTCTACTCTGGAAAGAAGTGGTATTAAGCACTCCACATTTTAAAGGCAGCTGCCAATAATTAGGGTTAGACATGTTGCTCAGGTTGGAGACTGGACATGCTCCCCTAAAAAATACCTTTAAAGAGTATAAAAGGGAGATGAATTGGAGCAGAAAGGAAAAGGATGTCCTGTCTAGGATGAATGGGAGGTTCCCTCCCTGTTATCCCTACTCAACCAACATAGGTTTGGGGTATTCCAAGAGAATCAGTCTTCATGATTCCACCTGGAATCTCAGTTCTTAGTTGGTGTCTGCCAATCTGCATGCCTAATCTAGTGCTACCAGTAGGGAAGCTGAACACTGAAAGAAAAACTTCCACACAGACTCCACACACCAGCACACACTGCTAGCAACCACCAAACTGATTGAGAACAGGACCTGAGATGTCTGCTCACCATGAACTTCTGGACAGTCCTTTAGGAATAGCTCTGGGCACCCCCATCCCTAACATTATTCTTCCTTTCTCCAATCATATTCCTTAGATTAATAGATTGACAAATAAACACTTACCCAAGTGCTTTCTATATGTCAGAGACTCTTCTATATGACTGACACATGTTAATTCATTTAACCTACAAAATAACCCTTATGAGGACGACTCTCTTATTGTCCCCACTTTATAAAGAGGTTAAGTCACAAGAGGATTAATGTGCTCACAGTAACAGAGCTGGGAAGAGGAAGAATGGGACTGAAACCTGCAGTCTGGTTTCAGAGTTGTTGCCCTTAACCTCTAAGCTCCACCACTCCCAGCCTTTCTCTTTCCTCACCTTGGGCTCACACGCTCCAAAGGGCAGAGTGAGAAGAGACCAAGAGCCTGCTTTATTCAAAGACCCTAAGACACAAACCTGCCTGGAACTGGAAGAAAGGAAAGCAATGGGATTTAAATTAGGTATAAGATGGCCAGGAATTTTAAATCACCCTAACCTGGATTTACAGTAACCAAAAACAATCATAAAACTATGGGAGTTTCCCAAGATGTAGTGATAGGATATTCTGGTCCAAAGCAAGGTACATGAGGAAAACCATTTCATATTTGTGCCTTTGGAGTTCAGACTTCCCTGTGAACCAGTCACATGTTAAACTACCCACTGTCTTGATGACTCATCCCACATCTTGGTCATACCTTGCTGAAATATAGAGATGATCCAGAAGAAATGACCCCACATCCTTGTTCTGGCTTTACGATTTCTCCCCCAATAACTTCTTGCCAGTCAGATTCCCAACCGTTCTGGTTCTCAAAATCTGACATAATTGTGGAAGGAAGTGCAGTTTCTGGGTGGCACTCAGTGCCTTGGTATCTCTGGTCACACCTATGAAAGAGCAGGACATGATAACCAAGTCATTTGCAACATAATGGCCGTCCTGCCTAAGACATTTCCCACATCTCACTTTTCCTCAGGACCTATTCTTTACACTAGATTTTCCTGTATAGAATTAATCTGTGTATGAGATGTGGTACTAATGATCTTAAATTTTTCATGCTCCCCAAAACAGATAGAATCATTGCTTAAAAGACATCATGCTAAAACGGTAGAATTTAGACATTAGTAGTAATGAAGAAAGATGTGTGTGTGTGTGCATATATGTATATGGGGGTGGGGGAGGCATAGTGGGATTTTCCTGTAAATTTAAAAAGTCATGTATAGATGTTTGCCCAACTGATATGTAACTGTGGCCGTGCTTTGTATCTCCTCTTTCTGACTGAATTATGTTTACTTAAAGTATTTCACTATTCAGTGTGTGCTTCTCATCCTCATCAGTGATAATCATGTCTATAACCTTGAGTTTTAGGTGAAATGGCATAGGAGAGCATGCAGCAGTGTTTGGCTAGTGCTTCAAGACTGTCAGGGGCAGAAAAGGGAAATAATAGCACGGCTTTCTTTTTTACTGTTTATTCATTTATTCATATGTGCATACATTGGGCCATCTCTCCCCCATGCCCCGGCCCCCTCCCTCTCTCTCCCACCCCCCTTGCTTCCAGGCAGACCCTGATCTGCCCTCTTCTCCAATTTTGTTGAAGAGAAGACATAAGGAATAATAAGAAATTCAGTGATTTTGCTAGTTTGAGATAAAGATAGCTATACAGAGAAATTCCTAGCATTGCTTCCATACACATGTGTATTACAATCCAAATTGGTTCATCTCTACCAGACCTCTTCACTACTTCCTGGTCACCTTCCTATACTGGTCCCTGTCAGTTTAAGATTACTTTATTTGCTCAAGGCTTCTTAATAAACTGAAATTTAAACCCAGGAGGTCTTGCCTTTTTTGTCACTTTGTTATTGTTGCTCTGGGAGCACATTTTGACATTTACCAAAGTTCTTACAATATATTATAGATGAATTTACTCCCTCTATCATTCTCCTTTATCCATTTTTCTGCCCCCCCATTCCTGGAATAGTTTCAACAGGACTCATTTTTCCATTTTCTTACATGAGTACATGGTATTTCCACCACATTCACCCTCCTTCACCTTTCCTTATATTCTTCCCCCTCCCACTGGCACCAACTCCCCAGACAGGAGCTGTTTTACTTTCCTGTTCTCTGTTTTTAGAAAAAGACACTTTTTATTTGTATAAAATAGCTATATAGAGAGTTTCATTGTGATATTTTCATGTATATATGTATTATAACCCAAATTGCCTCATCCTCTCTGTTTTTATCCTTTCTTATGGTGATTTCAACAGGTTTAAAAATTCTATATTCATTTTTGTATAGAAAGTACATCAACCAAATTTACTTACTTAACTTCCTTCTTCTACCCTTCCTTTCCCATTAGTGATCTTCCCTTAGTGTGACCTGTTTTTCATAACATTGCTTGTATTTGCATTGAGAAGTCCTTGTGTTTAGATTTTGAAGGTTAGAATATATGGTTTTAGGCTGGGTATGTCACATGGTTTTATGACTTGTGCATGTGATCCCAGCTACTCGGGAGGTGGAGATCAGGTAGATTGAGGTTCAAGCCCAGCCTGGGCAAAAGTTATTAGACCTATCTCAATCAATAAACTGGGTGTGTTATCCCAGCTATGCAGGAGGCTATAGGTAGGAGGATCATGGTCTAAGGCCAGGCCATTGGCCCAAACCCCCAAAAACAAAAACAGCAAGACCCTACCTGAAAAACAACTAAAAGAAAAAAAGGGTTGGAGGTGTGGCTCAGGTGGTAGAGTACCTGCCTAGCAATCCCTGAGTTCAAACCCCAGTACTGCCAACACCAAAAAAAGAATATATGGGTTTATGCTATTTTAATGTAACAATATCTTTTACAACTAAAACAAGAACAGAAGGGAATCTCATTTTCTTTTGGCTACTTCATTATGTGTCGGTCTATGCACTCACTCATGATAGCTGCTGTGTTGTGCCCACAGACATGAGTCCCAAGAGGCAGGGAATGGATGCACTCTCTGCAGCACATACCTGCACACGCCGTGGTCACACGAACCATGCCCACTGCACATGTTGGGGCACTGCTGCCCAATGTAAATGCTGTCCAAAGCCCATTCATCCTGGGCTGTGTAATAGCTCTGACTCCAACGGAAGCGAGTGGCACTGGACCTAGAAACAAGGTAAGTAATAAAAACTGTTTCAACCAACATGTGGTGCCATAGACAAAGAATGCCAAGAGTTCAATGTCTTTCTAACTTCTATTTGGCTGTTCATCATTTTTAGTTTAATTTCCACCCAGTTAATGTGCAATTCAACAATTCTATCACAAATAAAGTTTTTAAAAAATCTGCCAATATTAGGTATACTTCATTCTTAATTTATTTGAGACATTTTAAAGAAAGAAAATACCAGATTTTAGTTGTTGCTCAGATTTGACACTGGAAAAATAAAGTAAGAAAAGATATTTACAAAAATAAAAGATATCTACTAAATTGAGGACATTTTCACAGATGAAAATTTAAAATGTTTAATCTAGAGTAATACAACTTCATAGGACAAACATACTAGTAGTTATTGGAAGACTATAAAACAAAAATTTATTTGGAGGTATCATTTTGGAGTCAAGAAGACATACTACAATGTACTATATTATAAATAAGAACATCTGCATGCTAAATTCTGTATTTCTGAAACACTAATTTGCTTGAGTTTCATGGTTTAGCTGATCTTCTGTGGAAATGAAGATTTGAACAGTTCATTACACATAGGGAAACACTGGAGGCCTCAATTCACTGAAACCAGATATGAAGTCTAAAGAGGATATTTTGAAGGCCAAGTCAAAATGGCTCCCATCACTAACAACCTTAAAACATTCTTTTAAAATTACAGCACACTTCTCTCCCCTGTAGGAATTTTCAGGGATCTGTGATAAGTTCTTTTTGGTCAAAGTGCTAAACAAAATAACAAAAAAAGAATTTACAGAATTATTATGGGTGCTCAGTTCCATCCCTAAACACAATGTTCTCAGACACACTTGATTGTTACAGTTCTGAATGATCCATTAAAGTCTTCTGCATCAATTACACATATTAAGTACTCCCTAAGTACATAACAGACTGTTCAAATCCAGACTAAGCTTTTATTGTTTATGTTACCAATGATCTGTTGCTAATAGGTTACATTTTCATTCCTAGTAGGGTAAGTCCAGTGCTCACTGAGGTACCTCCAGTAGACATAGGTTTGCTTGCTTATCAGTGCTCCTCATGGGACATGCAAGGGGACAGATGCAACTCTATAACAGCTTTATGTTTGTAATTAAACAGCCATCACAATTTTCTTAGTTCCATTAAGAAATGGTTTTTAGGAAAGCCTATTTTAAAGTAGATACATTATCTTAGAGCATAGAGCCCGCAGAATTGGATCAAATAAGACTCATGCACTACTGTCATCATGAAAAAGAGAGTTGATTCTATTCTTTTAAGATTGATTATAATATGAGTCATGTTCAGAGCCACCGGGGATTATACTGTGAACTCTTCTGGAGACAGGAATACCTTTTGTCTCAATAGTTTACACAGGAACAAAATAAAGTAGGTGCTCAAAAAGAGTGTACTAAAAAACTGAGTCAATGAGTGATGAACAGGTCAGGAAAAGGCAGCCTGTTCTCACTTACGTCAGTAATGGAGTGAAGAATGTACTAGGAGTCATAGGACAAGACCCCCATGACCCTGGTTCTGCAATTTACCATCCGTGTGACCTTTAGTGAGAAATTTAAGCCTTTAGGAGCCTCTAGTTCCTCACTTCTCAAATAAAGGATTTAGACAACCTGATTTCTAAAGTTCCTTCCAGCTCTCAAGTATTCCCCTAGTGTTGATCAAGGTGACACTTTATTTTCTTTACAGTTACACGCCTTTACAAAACCTATGGCATACATTATTTTGAAGCTTTGCTATTTTTTACTTCTTAGTGTGGGAGGGCTCAAAAATCTGTTCTTGATCTCCAGTTTTTTTATGCTTTTCATTGTCACATGAAGATACATTCTAAACTCCTTTTCTAAGGAAATAAGTCCTGAGACATATATTATGAACTCTTAATAAAAGATACATCTTTAAGATAAAAATTTAAAGTAGACTATTCATTTAAATACAATCCTGTTTAGTGTGCTAATGTTAATTAAGAGTAAAGGCAGGAAAAAGAGGTTGAGTATTGGCTTCATTTTTAGTGAGAAAAACAATTAATCGTGTGAGCAATCTCCAGCTGGTCACACATGGGAAGGCAAGGTGTGATCTCACTGATTTGCAGCTACATCATTCCAAGTATTGCCCTCAATACAAATACTTAATTTGCCAATTCTCTTTCTCTCAACTAGGAATCTTAGGAAGATCATGTAAACTTATGATTGGATCTGAATGTGGAACAATTGCCGTGTGGGTCATGAAATAAAGTTGACTTGCATTTAAAATCCAAACTGTATGGATCCCCAAAGCAGCAAAACTAGAGTTTATTTTATTTTTTCCCCATCTAAACTTCAAAACTGAAATTAAATGGTATTGAGTCATCTCTTGATAGTTAGGTAACCTGAGGACTCAAGATAAGTAAGGCTGACTAAATCAGATTTCCCACTTCTAGAGTTCTTGTAATTAGATTTAACCAATCATTCTGAAACTCATTCAGTCATTAGGTGTTGATTTGTTTAGGAAGTCAGGGACTGACAGCTGTTTAGGTCTCATTAAGCTCTGTTCTTATGTAAATGTCTCTCATAAAAATAAAATTATTTTTCAGTGGGTAACAAATGTTCACTTCATATATAATATAATTTCTATGAGCAGGTGTATACATTAGATATTTCTACTCTAAAGTTATTGTATCTAGCACATTTTCCAAAGTTAACAAATCTTTGACAATGCAAGGACCACATTTGCTTTTATGCATTCAATTTGCGTATGCTCAATTCAAAACAGTAGGACAAAGATTTGACCAAAGAAGCAATACTGATTCAAACCAAATTGTTATTTGCAAAAGTTTGAAATGAACACGATAAACTAAGTCATCAAGAATGCCAAGGAGAATAAATGTAGTCTTTATAGTAGAGCTTTTAAGCATTATAGATTCAAAAACAATGACAATAACCAGTTTACACTTTAAAAAATACAGCAATAAAAGTTAGTTTAAATATTAGTCAGAAAGAATGCCAAACTAAATGTTCTACCAGGCTATTTGTTTTTTAAAAAAACATTTCCATTTTCTTTTTCCAGGGCTTTGAAGAAAATTTGGAAAAGCAGAAGTAAACTATTATATGTGATTAAATGCAAATAGTCATAGGAACAGCCTAGTAGATTTTTTTCTGTTTGTAAAATAACGTATTTTAAAATAAAACATCTCTTCAGTTCACTGAGGCACACTGAATTAAAATTCAATTTAATTCCCCAACATTTAATGAACAAACCTAGTATATGGTAAGTACTGTGTTGATTCTACAGTTTAAGGATCAATATATATTTCCTTTAACTGCCTAATTACCACCAATGAGAATTAGCCTTTTCTGAAACTTTCAATTCAGCGATGCTATATTTTGAGCTAAGAAATAATAGTGTAACATACAATTCCTGTGTACAATAATCTGCAAAGGTTTTTCTGATAAGAAAAATACCATTTGAATATTGCCTGAACTGCAATAAATAATAATGGGTCATAATATTTTTAGAGAAAAAAGTCATCTCTAAAACACACTATCAATATTATCTTACTATCATAATTTTGAAATTATGATCATGCATCAGTGAATAAAGAACAATTTTTAAATGAGATATATACTTGTGAAATAGTGAAAAAAAAAAAAAAAACCCAAAAACCTTAGTAGCTTTGCAGCCAGAAAAACATTGTTTGATGGTTGTTTTGTATAAGCCTTTATTGATATATATGCTTGGAATATCCATGGAATTAAATAAAAGTCTTGATTGTATTCCCAGCAGTAGACATAAAAAAGTAGAATATGGGAAAAAGTAAGAAATTGTTATATAAACATCAAGGGAGTATCTCAGAAATGGCTCACAGTTAGACATAAAAATCTGTGGAATTAAGATCTCAAGCATTTTGTTCCACCTGACGTATGATGATCCTTAAAAATATCAAGGAGGCATTCATATAATGCGATAATTCAATTTTCAACTGATGGTGGAAAAGTAATTCCAGGTTGTTATCTGCCCAGTTGTTTTTGTGAAGAGCCCAACTTTTGTTTAAAATAATCTGAGGAGGGTTTATTTGAATACTCTCTTCACAAAAGGGATATTGAGTGGCAGACATCACAGAAAAACATAATAATTGTCTCTTTTACGCTTTTCCTTCAGAACATGTTGCAGAATCTTAGAATTCCAGGATGGATCTTTAAGGTAATTAAAACATTTCATTATATTTATAATGGATAGGCCTGGGAGAGCTGTGAATGGTCACATGGTAACAGAGCTGATCTGAGAATTCAGGCCTTCTTATTTCTAGCCCAAGGCTTTTCTTTGGGTAAGCTCATCGTGATGCAGGGCTTTATGTACTTACTTTACTAGTACTTACTTTTCTACTCCCTCCCCATACACATTGCTTTGATTGATCAACCTAAGATGAAACAATGTCATCTGTGAAAAACTATTGCTCTTTTTCTTTCACATTATCAATTGTTCTTTCTTCCTTATCTACTGAGGCCTCTACTTCCTGGAATATGATTTTTATGGTTACTGAAAAAAACATAACTAGAGAAAAGAGTGTAAATTAAGCATCTGATATTAAAAATTAGGTCTTTGCAGCATGAAAACAAATTTGCAATCCAAACTACTTGAATTTCTATATTCCTGTATCATTCCCTTTTGTACATCAAGTCTAAAGGAACTGGCTCATTGAGTTCTTGAACACACACATGTAAAAGTTGGGGCAAAAATGGAGGTCAGAAGAAGCTAGGATGGGGAATCCAAATTTTCATGATTTATATTCTTCAAATAACTTCAGTAGAAAGGAAAGATCTGGGCCTTTTAGATAGTGAAAGAATGAATAAGTGTCTTGCCATTGTGGTTAATGTGTCTTCATATTCAAGTCATGCTAATGGAGATAATAAAAATTAAAGTGACAGCCATGTCTAAACACATCATCTCTCACCAAGTTTTCTGGGGAAGAAGTACTATGACTCTTCTCCACTGTGTGAATTCACTGGCATGATAAATACTTGCTGATGTAAACTCCTGACAACTTGGCATACTTGGAAGGCATTCCTGAAAGAGAGTTATGCAAAAATCAAAGTCAGCTTTGCTTTCCTCTAAGGGAAACATGTTTACTCAGCCATTGTAAGTGAAAATAATCTTCAGAAAATCTAACGTCATGACCTTAACTGTTGGTGATACGATGTGAAGCTGAAACCTTTGGGAAATAATTACAAATGAGATACTATGATGGAATTAAATGCCTCCCAATTCTTATATATATAAACACAAAGGGATTAGGATTCATTTTGACCTGTTAATTTTATTATTTGGTAAAATTATTCTCTTCATTATGATATTTATACATTTATTGCTATGTCAAATTACCAATGTACACATAAAAAAGTAAATTTTATTCTAAGAAACTGCACTTGTATTTCTGTTTTTGTTTCTAAAGTCAAATATCACTTTTGTTTTGGTGGTACCGGGGTTTGAACTCAGGGCTTCATACTTGCTAGGCAGGTACTCTACTACTTGAGCCATGCACCCAGCCCTTTTTGCTCTGATTATACTGGAGACAGGGTTTTGCTTTTTGCCTAGGATGGCCTGGACTGTGACTCTCCTACTTTATGCTTCCTGCAAGCTGACATAACAGATGCACACAAGAATACCCAGCTATTGGTTGAGAGGGGGTCTTTGGAACTTTTTGCCAGGACTGGCTTTGGAACCACAAACCTCCCTATCTCAACCTCTCAAGTAGCTAGGATTATAGGATTGAGTCACCAGCGCCCAGCTAAGAGATTCCACATTCTTTACATTGTCTACCTACAGATGAAGAGAGTTAGAGAAGGATCAAATAAAGCCCTGCTATAGGGAAAGAAGAGGCACATTTATAGGGAAGAGAACTAGAGAAAAATAATTTTCCAAACACCATCTGACAGTACCTAGTCTTGAAGGTTTTTATTTCCAGTTACTCTTTTATTAAAGTTATTATTCATTTATTCACATGTGCATACATTGTTTGGGTCATTTCTCCCCCCTGCCCTCCTGTCCCCGCTCCCTTCCCCCCTCAATTCCAGGCAAGTCCTGTTCTGCCTTTATCACTGATTTTGTTGAAGAAAAGAGACAAGCATAATAAGGAAGACAAAGCGTTTTTGCTAGTTGAGTTAGGACAGCTATTTGATAGTGGAGAATGTAGCCTCCTTGTGATCCACTGCTGACTTGATGTCAATTCTGTTACAAATAATAGTTTCTTTTCAACCAAATCTAGTGGTTTAGAATTGTAATTATTTTAGAATTTAACATTCTTTCACATTAAAAAGAAAGACATTACCAGTCACAGCTTTAGGGAAAAGATACTTACTTCTTGGACAAGGTGCCAGGTAAGGCCATGGTTAGTTGAGTACTCCAGCTTCACCTGGTTGTCCATGTGTGGAGTGTATTTCTGGCTACATCCCATCACCAGGCTGAACTGAATCATATAGGAGGCTCCTATCTGCATTGACTGTGTTTCCACATAGCGCATACTTGAGGTAAGTTTAGAATCTCCTGTAAAACTGAAAGAAACAGAGGTACACATTAGAAAACTCTAAGAAGCATGTATCAGGGAAGAATTAAACTACTGGGTTACAGGCATGCATCACCATGACTTACTCTAACGAACAGTTTTTAAACTAAGATTTTGCACTTGAATGATAAATAGAGAAATAAAACACAAGAGCTCCAATCTCTGCTTAGGAGAATGTTCAGTAAAAGGAAGGAAAAAGTCAGATTCAATACTGCTGGTCTTGCAAATTCAGCTGGGAAATAGCAAATGCCACAACCTTTCCATTACTATTAATAATGGTACCCATCATTTGTCAAGTTTAGGTCAAGTCCTATTTCTGTGCGATGTATAATACCAACATTATCTTCCTTAGTTTCATTGTTAGATAACTGTGTGTAATAGGAATAATTATTTCTTTTAAATAGATGTGGAAATGGGGCTAGTAAATGGTAGGGACTCAATGAGAAATCAGCTTTGCCTTACTTCAAAGCTCTCATCCAATACACAATCTCTTTGTCTTTCTATTACTCTAAGATTGGGGGAGAAAAACATTGCAAATTGAAATAAACATTGCTTATAGTTAATTTATAAATCATTAACTTCAAGTTTTACAAAATGTAACATATAAAACCATGATTACTGTTATGTATTAGAGTATACAGTATACAATCTAGAAAATATAAAACTCTAGAATGCAAATTTTGGCAACAATGGCAAAATAAGAGGAATCAACACAGACCAAAAAGCATTTACAGGTACAAAAGGCAAAAAAGGTTTTCCAACTTTTTTTTTTCCCCTGGGAGAAATAAGTGCTGATTTTAGCTGAAAGAGTTAAATGCTCTTTTTAGTACCTTTTAAGAGGAAGGTAATTTAAGGCAGAAAACAAGGCTTCCTTTAAATTGTTTTTGCTTTAAAGATGCACCCTGTCTCCTGGGCACTGTGAGAGAAAGCCCCATAGAGCAAAGCAGCACAGGACCTGAAGGGACTGCAAGTGACGCAGAGCCACGAAAACTTTCTCATTTCTACCATTACAGTATTTCTTATAAATTCCTCCCTTGAGATGGTATAGTGTCCTTATAATTCTCACAGAAACAAGGAAATGCTGGGTTTTACAATGTCTGTACCTAACCTCTGTGAGGTCAGCATGAAACTGGCTGCCTAGAGTGCACTCCCAGAACTTCTTTGATGGTAACATATTTTAAGGTGCCAAGATACCAAGAAAGAAACAAGATAAGAAATATATAAAATATCAAATTAAATATCAAGTTCAGAATGGGGGCAATTAAGCTGATCACAGAATTCTTGTTTAGCACCTGTGAATATTTATGGGTAGACTAGGAACCCTGAATTATTTGTCATTTACTATTGTGGACAGATCCTTTTGGATAGGCAAATCCAGCTAACAGCCACTGCCTCTTTTCTCCTAAGTCGTCTGCTGGAGATTGGCTCAGTGTGGCCATGTGTCCAGCAGTGAGCGTTCACCAATGAAATTAAAGGGAAAGATGCTAGGCAGATTTACTCATCTGGCTTTACTTTAACTTTTTAAGAGCGACCAATGAAATTGACTGCCATGCCCTTTGCCCATTGTTCCTGTGGCATTCCTTCCTCTCTTCTGGGTCAGCACTCATCTGGTGCAAGTAATGGAATAAGCATGAGGATGGAGACCTCTCTGCTGAGATCGTGGCGCAGAAAAGTAGAAAGATCCTGGATCCCCGATGGCCTTGTTACAATGCTCATGAGCCCTGGACTGTTTATTCTAGGACTGCTTGTTATAAATGACAAATAAGCCTCTTTCCTTTTGTTTATGCTATGGTCAGTCTTTTCTTGTTTCTGTTGTAACCTAGAGCTAAATGTATTTCTAACTGGAATAGCTGCCATATTTCACAGTACCAAATGATACCTATCCCTGATGCCTTAATCTAAAATAAAATAACAAATGAAAGGTGCAGATGACCATGTTTTAAACTCTAGCCCATTTACAGCACTAGTTCACTTGACACTTTCTGATTTATTCAAGACCAGTAGAAAGCTAGTGATGTTAGGTCTGTTGTTTTCCTCTTGAATGTTGATACTCAGTTGAGGTTTTGGGGGCAGAGAATTTCACAGACTGTGATCTTTTAATTTGCTTTTCTTTGCTGCTTGCTAAAGTCAAGATTTGTTTATAAAGGCAAAAATGAAGTTATGTTTCTTCTTTTACAATCATAGGAATGGAAAAGAACAGCCCACATAAGCATTTTAGAGAGAAATTCTAGACATAATGTATTGGGAATCAGGAGACTTAGTTTTATTTATGTTGACTTGCAAGAGTGCCTCAAAAATGAACAATATGTAAAAAGTTCCTGCATCTAATTAAAAGATTTAATGAAAGAACATATCTTCATTTCCATCCCCAAGAAGGCTAGTAGGTTTGCTATAATGACACTGGTCAAATGGATAACATCATAATGCAACCTGAGTCTCCACAGTTTAATATTCAGTTTGTATTATAGCTCTTTGTCTTCCCTCCCTTGCTTTATTTTATGTATTGCTGATGATCTGTTTGCTGAACCAGACTGGAAGTCTTTCCACAGGGAGAGATCCTATCTTATTCATCTCTGCATCTATTAAAGTTGCAGAACTAAGCCTGCATCTCACAGAAGCGACATTGTGGTGGACACTGTGGTTTTCCAACAGCTGGACGATCTCAGTGACTTCTGGGTCAAGGTTGCTTGGGAGACTATCAAGGATACTTAACAGTGTGTTATGGAGAAGGAAAATTGAGAGTTGCTGGCTCCAGGGTCACACAGTTGCTAAAAAGATAGCAGAAGTGAAAGCTTTCTGATTTCTACTTTGAAGTCCTTTCCACTATGTCAGGCTATGGAAGGTTCTCCAAGAATGTTTGTTAAACAAAAGAAGAACATACACAAGGTCTCTCAACAGGGGAGTAAGCAGATTTTACACACCTACAGTTACTTAAATGCTGTAATGAGCATACACAAGGGTTTGAGATGACCTTTGATTAAATAAATTAGTTTCTGTTTTCTCTAGAGCCTCTTTTACATCTCTACAAAAAATATTCTTTTATATGAAAGGCAGACACCTAACCAAAGTAGGTGGGAGAGAGGAAAGAACTCTGGAATATCTATCATCTATCTATCTATCTGTCATTTATCTATATAAAGACAGCATAACAGCTGGTGGAAAAAGGGGAAAAGAAGGAAGGGGAATGGCAATACATTGGAGGGGGTAAACTTTTTCAAAGTACACTATACACATGCATGGAATTATCACAATGAAACCTCATCATATTACTAATTCATGATAACTTAAAAATACAAATTTAAATTTTATGTGCACATTGTGCAGTTCAGGTGATGTAGAGAATCTCTCAATCTTGTGTTATCATCAGTTATGTTTAAATTGTTGCATGATCAGAACTCTATGAATCCTGAGTATTTACATTTTTTTCCTCAGTGGTGGTCTTCTCCAAATCCACTTCAGTGGATACTGTTTGATGCTACTGTGTGTATACTGTGTTACAAATAGTCTCAGTGCTGAAATGTAGTGATACCTCTAAAATAAATGAGACTTTTGATGGAGGTATTTTGATATTCCTCAGAAAGTATCTAGTGTCTGAGAATTTGCAAATCTGCTAATGGAGATACTTCCTAGGTTTTTTTTGGGGGGGTTGTACATTTTCATTTAAAATTTAATTTTTACATTTTTACTACTGTTAAGTAAAAAACTGGTTCAGTAGATAAAATGGCATTGCCAGTGAAAATTAAAAACAGCTTCATTCATGTAACAGCTTAAATACAAGTAGATTTTTGTTACATGTTCATGAACTTTTAATGAGGCTGTTTTTCTGCTTAAATTTAAGTAGGCTTTATTATTAGGTGGTACTGAGGTTTGAATTCAAGGCCTCACACTTGCTAGACAGGCACTCTGCCACTTAAGCCATACCCCCCAGCACTGTTTTATTTCTGTTTCATAAGGCTTTTTGCTGTCTATTTAACGAAGGAGATTTTGAAGAGATTTCTATTCTTTAAATAGAAACTGGTTGTAACAATAAAGTTGGGTTCCAATAAAAAAGAGAAATGTTTATTAAATTTGACAGAAAAATTTTGTAGATACTGTGAGATTAGCGGAGGCATTTTAATTCAGTTGTTATTGCTACAATATTGTATTTCAAAACAAAAATAACCACATTATTTTAGTGGGTTCTTAAATTTTATGCTTATTGGAGAAAACAATTTGACGATGCAGAGAAGCATTTTTTTAAAAGTAAAAATTTGTAATTTAACTATCTGGTGATGACTACTATGAATATTTTGATATAAATATTTCAAGATGTTTTCTTATACATACAAATATGCACACATACACTTTTTTCTTTAAAAATTATTATGAAATTATAATAAATTTGCTTTTTCCTTTTACAACAATCTCATTGCTATCTTTCCATATTGAAAAACATATGATTAGACATTGTTATTTTTAGTGAATAAAGTCCATTTCTGAGTATGGAAATTTGGGGAGGTTGTTTCCATTTTTCACCGTTACAAACAATGCTTCTATAACATGCACCCATGTGTATCTTTGTGCACTTGCCCAATTATTTCCTTAGGATAAATTCCTAGAGGCAGAATTGCTTAGTCAAAGCAAACACACATTGTAAAGTTGATGCTTACTCCCGGGCTACTCTCCAAAAGAGAATGTACCCAGTTACATTTACCAAGGACATTGACAATGACCGAGGTGTCAGTTCTTACTACTTGTCAATCCTGCACAGTGACAACCTCTCTCATTTTGGCTACTTTATCCCATGGTCTCTTAATATGCATTACTAGGAAAGTTAAAAATTGATTCGTGTTTATGTGTGTGTGAGTAAACTTTAAAAAAAATAGGATTAATTTTTTCCTTTCTGATTTGTAACAGTTCTTTACATATTGAGGATGTATAGTCTGTCATATATGCTAAAAATATTCCCCTGCTCCCAATTTGTTACAGCGTTTTGTTTGTAGTGAAGTTTTCTTTTCTTCATAAATAACAAGCATAAAAATTTTAAAGCAGTGGAATATGTGCTCTTTATGGTTCCTGTTTTTGGTGTTGTTTTGTTGATGTCTATTGAGACTGTCTCTGATCCTAGTTTATAACCAGTTTTATAAATGTCCAATATGGTAAAGTGCCTACTAATCATCTCCTTCTGTTCATCTAGGTTCTCATTTGCTTTTGTGTCCAATCTTGACTCATTAAGGACTAAAGCAAAACATTAAAATCACACTCTGAATTACAGAAGTTGTAGTTTTGTGATTCTAACAGGTTTTTTATTGCAGTCACCCTCTATAGAGGATGCTGGCTGTTGTCACTTCCTTTGGGGTTCTAGACCAAGTGGAACCACCTCTGTTAGTGATCAGTAACCTCAGCTTCAGACAAGAATTGTCCAGTGAGGCTGGGGAGAGTGGCCACCGAGCTTTTGCTTACTCTGCTCTCAGTGATGTTATTTTCCTTAACATCGTTTCCTCCAGAAACCATTCATGTTTCAGGCTCCAAAGATGGTACAGTATTTTCTCTGCAACATTGTTTGGATCTTTTCAATCTTAGAGAGTAAAACATGCTGACAACATGCCATATTCATAAGAAAAACTAGTTTGCTAATATTTCCCCTTGGATTTCTGACTATCTTCTGCCAACCAGTTTCTCAACTGAACTAATTAAATGAGAAATTTGCACATGCCACGTTTATTTTATGACAACCTTTAAAAAAAACTCACTTTATTCAATGTATAGCTTCAAACAAATTTAGATTTTTCTCTACATAAATCACTTTGTTATGTACATATTCAACAATTCATTTAAAACATTTCAATGGATTTCTAAGTGGTTAGATCACTCCTTATTTATCTAGTTCAGATTTCAGTTGGCAATCAAAGCTATTTTGGAATTCATGTGATTTATAGCATCTGTCTCAGGATCTTTTTATGTGTTTTATCCCTAGCACCTGTTTTATTTTGCTTATATTTACCATTTCTATATAAAGTACGTCTCTATTCCTTAATATTTTTTCATGCTCATCCTCTCATTTTGGAAATTTGTACACAGTTCTCTAAGTCAGAAATAAAATTTTACTTTAAACTAGATAATCCCTTAGGTCAATACAAAGTATAAATAGCAATTTATTCAACTTTTAAATAAGCTTACCACAAAACAGGGGAATTGGCAGCAATTTCCTCTCAGGAATCAGATAATCTTGGAAGTTCGGGGATAGGTCCCTAAGAGACAGATGCAGGCTATGGGCACAGGGGGGTGCTACTGCAGGACAGCTAGAGATTGTTGGGAGCCAGTGTTCCGTGCTCCCCAACCCTTATTCAGGAGCCCAGAGTTCCATTTACAGTTCAGTAACCTGCCTGTGTCTCCTGTGGACCTTGCCAATTTGCTCAACCTCTACATGTCAGCAGCTAATCCAGTAACTTTAACAAAATTTAGTTTTAAAGGTTATAGATATTTGTTGGTTAGATAATGGTTTTGAAGATTTTGGTCAAAATGATTCTTCATTTTGCCCATCTGATAGCATTTTTGTTGTTGTTGGTTCTGTTAGGGCTTCACACTTGCTATACAGGTGCTGTAGCTCTTGAGCTATACCCCGAGCCCTCATTTGCTTTTAGTTATTTTTCAGATAGGGTTTTAAGCTTTTGCCTGGAGCTGGCCTTGAATCATAATCTTCCTACTTCTGCCTCCTATGTAGCTGGGATTACATGAATGAGCCACCACTCCCAGCTTGTTGCCTGAGATAAGGTCTCCCTAACTTTTGCCTATATTGGCCTTGGACTGTGATTCTTACAACCTCTGCCTTTTGAGTAGCTGGACCAGTCCAGTTAACATTTTTTGAAGGAAATGATCAGCAGCTGTAGTAATTGTGCAGAAAAAGAAAACCCTCTGCAGGTTAGGTTTTGGGGCAATTGATACAAAGCATAGCCTGGACTGAACCCCTAGAGAGAGGAGACTGAAGGACAGGGAGGGACAGACTGTCAGGTAGAGATTGGCGGATGAGCCTAAGGAAACCAGGGGGAAACAGCTCTTCATAACTTTTGGTTGCCTGCTGGTCTCGTCAGGAAGGGGTGTGTGTGTGTGCGCATGAGCAGACAAGTGTTGGGGGTCCTTTTCAGCAGCCATTATGAGGGGACAAGGGTGATCAAGGAACTGTGGTTAGCTCCAGCTCCTTTGTTTTTTCCCACTACTTCTGCCCATGACATCAACTCATCTCTGGTCTTTGGCTCTCCAGGACTCTTGGGCTCCACTTTTTCTTATGTTGCATCCATATCAACTCCAGAGTATATCTAGGTGGAATCAAACTTGCTAGATTCACTAATCTTTTATCGTCAGGATGTGTCCTTCAACACATTCTCTCAGCTTCTATCGATTTCTTTGTACCTCCCTTCCCTCCCACACTGGTCCATGTGGTCAGGGCTGACAACCCTGATGGGAAGCATTGAGCATGGAAGGGACACTTGAGGGGATCATTGAAATTCTCTCTCTTTTTCTCCATCTAACTATGTACAGTCACATGCATTATTTAGAGAAAACTTAGACTTAAAAGTCATTTTAAGACTTGTATAAGACCACAATACTTTAAATTTTGGAAACTCTATCCCATCTCAAGCAGCAACTATATTAAAATCTCACACTAATGAAATCCTCAAGTGGATTTTATAATTTTGCCTTTAAATTTATTTGACTATAGGCAATGCATTTAATATACATTTGGGTGTGATTTCTGAGCATACTCAGGAATCTGACAAAAAATTATTTCCAATATCATGAAATTTTATGAATATTAAGTTTAGCAATTAATGAAGCTCGTATAATATTGTGTTTTGTAGACATTTATTAACATTAATTAATGTCAGTTTTGCAATTTTCTTGTTCTATTTTGAAGACAATATGCATTTTCCCAGCTCTTGGAATTTCTCCAGAGCCATCAAAGCTTAGAGGCCCCAGCGCTGTGCCCAAAATGAGTAATGAATAGATTCCCTACACAGAGGCATAGCTGATGCAAGGTACTGAGGAAGAAAGAGCTTGGCTTGGTGGAGTGGCAGTGGACTGAGAAGGGTGGAAGTGGAGGATACAAAGGTTTACCCAGCCGGGTGACCCAGGGTCTACCAAGGAGATTTTGTGAATCACTGTCCATAGAACATAATTGTCTCACTCTACAGAATTTTGGTTTCAACAAGTCAGACATGACCACAGATCCAATCCAACAAATTCAGATTTTTCTTCCTGGTAACTTGTTTAGTTGTTTCTTACTTCTAAAATCTCACTGAGTCACTTAGACCAAAGGAAGATTTTTTTAGGGAAGTCTAACTTTGGAGAAATGAATGATTTAAAAGTCAATCCCCATGACATCAATCAGACATGAGTCTTGAAACACAGCCATTATATCTGTTCCTAGGCAGGTCATGATCATCAACTCTGTCCTCCAAAATAGGTCAAATGCTCCACATATTGGCTGCCATCACCCCTTCTCAAGTACCATGGCAGCACACGCAGATGATGCTACTAGCCTCCTAGCTGTGTTCCTTTTACTGCTTCTCCTGACATCCTCTACCATCTATCTTCCACACAACAGCCATCATTATTTTAAAAACATAGGTAAGATCATGTCACTCCTCTGCCCCAAACTATTTGCTGGATTTCTGCAATACTTAGGACAAAATCCAGAATTTATGCATTATTGTACAAGTCCACAGCACCACCCAGCTCCTTGCCTGCCTCAGGCCTTTGCTCTGTGGTTCCCACTGCTGGTCTGCTGTCCTTCTACACATTCACACTGGTGTGTCTCATTATTATAATGTCTCCTGGGAGGGCTTCCCTGTCTTACCTCAAATGGATCACTGTCCATTTCTTCCACCCAAGAGTCCTTTCCTTTATGCTGTCTGCATTATCACCATCTAGACTTTTATTCTGAATGTTGCTTACCATTGCTGTTCCTCTGCAGAATGTAAGTTCCACAAGCAAAGAGCTTTTCTATTTATTTTCATCTTCAACACTGACTGCTACCTTCGGCACAAACAGTGCCTGTAATGCAGTCAATAAACACTTGAATGTACAAATTAGTCTATCAATAAATGAAAAACTTCATGTAATGAAATCCTCCTGGTGAAAAAGCCCATTGATTAGGCCCTATTTTAGAATGTCACTTATAAATTATTTAGGGTTATAATCAGTTATATTATTGATTTTATAGAGGCACTGAAAGCGCTAGGTACAGAGAATATTCTTTGCAGGTGTTGAGAATAACTGGAAGCGACCTTTTGGTTTGTCACTCATTGACAAACTAAAGTTTAACTGATCTATCAGTTAAACTTCCTAGGCTAATCATTTACCATGAAGAAGGAGTTGAGGTGGCTTTTGGGAGCTGCCTCCTCCCAGCTGCAATTTTAGCAGATCTGATGCTCTTTTTAATATCCTTTAGAGAAACAACCAAAGCTTGCTAAAACAAAACAAAACTCTAAACTGATGATTTCTATATAAAAGAAAAAAGTGTATGGAAATTTACTTGACTGTTATTTTCATTCCATGGCTTGATTAATTTTGCAAAGGACTGCCAATAATAGTTATATATATTTTTTTATCACATAAGGAATCAGGGATGTCCAAAGTTTCAGCTAAGCACTGATGTGACCTTTCCTTTGTCCATGTTTACCAAGAGCATAATCCTTACATAAGTACCAAGCAACTTCTTTGGTTTTATTAAGACCAGTACAAAGGAAAAAATATCTGCATGTGGTTTGACTCTTTGGTTCAAATCCCATTAAACATATATTTTAAAAAAGTACATTATATATATATATATATATATATATATATATATATATATATATATGAAATGATCATAATGAAATCCATTTATTTTGTGCAATTAATATACACCAATTAAAAAAATTAGTGAGAAAATAGTGGAAAGAGAGGTAGATCTCATGTGAAAATGTACAGTCTAATGCTTGCTAACTGCATGACAGACCTCATGTTGGCTTGCATGTCCATGTGAAGTCTGCAAATGTAAGTTCTGACAGTGGTTTTCACCTTACCTTGGAAATCTTACAGTACTATCCATTGCTACAATTGCTGTTGATTTCTGATGGCCCTTACAACCTATCAGTACCTTAACACAACAGCCTCTCTTGCATATCTTAAAATTTCACCTTATTATTCAGTTCTGCTATATTATATGTTATAACGATTATTATGTAACACTAAAATACTGGTTTTCTTTCATTGTTAATAGAGCTGCAGGTACCATTTTAAAGCTCTTATGGTAAATGAATTGTTTTTATTTATTTATTTTTTTGTTTATGTTTTGAGTCAGACTTTTGCTATGTTGCCCAGGCTGGCCTCAGATGCATGGGTTTAAGCAGTTCTCCCATCTCAGTCTCCAAAGTAGCTCACCAGCACACCTGGCTAAATGAACGGTATTTAATTTATATTTTAGGATAAGCAGGCATTTAGTGTTCTTCCTAATCTGGGATTTTTGCCTGGGTAACTCCTGTTTCTCATAAAATAAACAAGAAAATTCCCTTTTCTTGTCCAAGATCATAGATAACCCATGAGATATGGACCACAGCCACAAGTCCTGAACACATAGTCATTTGTGGCTCCTTTGACTGGGCTACCCGCCCTGCACGCATTCTCTTCATCTCACACCTTTAGTTTCCTGCATTTTCAGGACTGACTGGGCCGCCTGGGATTTGCATGGAAAGCTAGGCTTCAAAGAGTGCCCCATCACAACACTATGTGCTGCCCAATGCCACCCTTCCTGCTTACATTTTGTGCCACTCAGAGCTAATTTCAGTTCTCGGTATGTTGCTCTTTTACTTTCACTGCTTAGTTTAGGAAATTTCTCCTTCTACAAAGTGAATCTAATATGACTAGTACTAGTCATTTATTTGTATAAAGAAAAAATTGAGCTTTAATTAAAAATAAATAAAATAACATTATACATAACAAGGAATGATACCTCCTATGTTTAGTGCCCACTAAAGTACCCAGGAGTCTCTTGAACATTTCTATAAGTCTTATATATTGCTCAATCTTCTTTTAATTAAATCCTCTTTTCCTCAAGTGCCACTGATGAGCAAAAACTATAGCTTTTCTTATCTTATCTTAACTTTCACTTTATTAATAGTCATAGTATTCTTTTCTACCATTGTATTACAGATTAACTACATTTAAGTTATAGTGTAAGATAAACAGACTTTTAGAATTCTTTATGTCTGGGATTTCCTTGGTAACCTCACCACCCACTATTCTGGCCCCAACTATTGTCTGGGATAATATATTTGGTGTTGCTTAAATATAATCTACCTGTATAGAGATGATTGATATTTAGATATGAAGATACATATCTAAATATGTATCTTTTGTCTGTATCTGAAGATACAGACAAAAATAATTGCAACCATTGTAATCATTCTTTTGCATAGCCCTCCAACTAAATCTAGTTGTTATGGTTTTAATATGAAAAGTCCCCATAGGCTCATGTATTGAACACTTTGTCCCCAGCTGGTGGCATTATTTTGGGAGGTTCTGGGAAATTTAGGAGGTGAGGACTAACTGCAGGCCCGGCCTGACTCTCTCTCTTTGCTTCCTGCCCACCATGAGGTGAAGAAGCTCCTCCATGACTAGCTCCCACTGCTGTATGTTCTGCCCAAGTGCAGGAGCCTACCAAACCATGGACTGAGCCCTCTAAACCATAAGCCAATAAATCCTTCTCTTAGCTTGTTTCTGTCAGGTATTTTATCACAGTAATGAAAAAGGCAATTAATACACTAGTTATTTTATATGTCTATGTTGAACTCATGCTCTTTTACATTATTCAAGCAAAATGATATTTACTTGCCTTTAAAATTCAAGAAAGCATCTCATAATGTAGACATAAGTGCAATGCTACAGATACCAGTTTTCTTCTCTTCAATCAGACCATGGAGGGAATGGGCACGGCAGGCAAGAGATAGGTATTTCCACCTGTGATCTCACCTAATCTTCACAACTGTCTTGGAAATTGGTATTATTGCTCCCACTTTATAGATGAAAAGCTCAGGTTCAGAGAAGCTAAATACATTCTTCCAAACTTCTGGTGTTAGGGTTTTTGACATGGGGACATGTTAGGTAATTTAAAAATGAAACCATTAACATGTCATCTTCTAGAAATCACAAAAGAATGTTCAAGACTTGTTCACACTCTATGCTCAACTCCTAGCCCATTATTAAAGGCTGGCAATGGAGCGAGGATCAGTAGCTAAGGTTAGAATGAGGGTTGAGATGGCACTAACTCATGAATGAGCTGAAATACAATAACTGGGTGAGAGATTAGGAGCTGGAAGCCAGGGATGTCTGTTGTACATAATTTTGTAACACACTCAGTTATAGTTAGTTCCTATTTTGATAATTAATTCAATGTGATCAACTTAAAATAGCTCAGCGAAAATAAACTTCTCAAAATTCCTCATCAGCTAAAATTGACTTGCTTTGATTTTCCAAACTTCGAAGTAGTTTGGAAAACTACTCAGGTCTATGAATTAAAATTCTGTTTCTATCACACTATAACTGCAAAAAAAATGCCTGCCAGTTCTAATATGCTATAACAACTATACTCTCACAACCATTTTGATGTTTTTTCCTGCCAGGCGTATCTGCAGCATCTCTCCAAGATTTTATTTTGGGAAGTATGCTTTCTGCTTCCTCCCTCTAGTCGCCATCTTGGAATCCTCCACTCTCATAGCCATTTTGAAACCAAAACTCTGTATAACAACAATACCTTCCCACTTGTTGGATGGAGCTAGTTTATTAGACAGGACAGAGGAATGTTAATATCTCTTGTTATTATCACTAATAATATTAGTTAGATGCAATCTTTAACAAACCTTAATTAAAATTATTTCTTTGGTGACTTAAAAATACATATAAGGAGTTTCAAAATTATTTTTAAAACCTAAAGCAGACAGGTTCTGATTTCAGATAATAGATATGGAAAAAAAGGAAAAGCTTACAATAATTAAAAGCAATTTACTTATTTACTAAAAAAAACAAAAACAAAAACAAAAAACGGTGCCCTAGATGACATGATGTAAGTGATTTATAGCATGTTGACTACAGTTCTTTCAATGAAAAAGCAATTGTCCAAGTTTTCCCTGGAGAGTAAGCTCAGTAACAACAATCCATACTCATGGAAAGTCATGAGATAGAAAATGAGAATGAAATGAACTCACAGCTGGGAAAAGCCAACAATAATTAATTTAACACCATTCATTCAGCACAGACTATGTCTACATGTCCCTTGAGAAAAACAAGGTCACTGATAGGCAGAGGCCATGTATTTAAATAGGTTTAAAGAATTTTTACTTAATAAGGTAATATGCTCCAAAGATTTTACATAAAAGACAGCAGCTTATTTTAGGACTGAGAAATTATAATAAATAGTTGGTCAATGTCATCACTTGAATTTCAATATGGTAACAAATGTTTCTGAAAAGCATTGCCAAAGTTAAGTTTACATTCAATTTTGGACAGCATGCTTCTCAACAGCAGAAGGGAGAAAATGGTGTCATTAAAAGGAGTTTTATTCTGAATCATTGGCTAAGAAAATGGGAACAGTTTGAGATCTTTCATGTTGTTCATTTTAATGAGCAGTGAGCATTTTTCATGTCCTTATTAAATGGTTAATGTGTTTCTCTAGTCTCATTATCACTGCCAGAGTATCTTCTCTGTTGTTTCATGACACAGGACAACTCCTTTTCGTTTCAGAGAAGATCAGAAAGTCAAATGTAATTGCTCACATGTGTGGTTAATAAAACTCCTGCGGTGCTTCTCAAGGTGCCCACGGGGATTGTGCAATTATCTGTCTTTTCTTATGGTTTTCTAGAATTACTGTGATTGTACTTTCACAAAATAAATGTATCTCCACCAATTAAAGCAGTGGTGGGTTAAGAATATTCATCAGACTTGTATGAAAGGGTATTGTTCATAGGATTTTGATCAAAGCACAAAAATTAAACTGCTGTTATCATGCATTCAACTCAAGTTAAATGAAGATGCTCAGCAACTTCTGAGCAGATGTTAACTATTTATGAAGATAAACACGACACAGGACTTGCATTCATGATATGACTCTTTGTTACATTAAAAGTACTGAAAAAACTCTTACTACACAAATTTGTGAGATATAGCTTCTAGTACATGACCAATTTGAATTGCTGTTAATTCAGGTCAATTTGAATTTTCAGAAGCATAAAATTCTAATAAGTCTCATTTTGGTCTATATCTTTATATCTTATTTGCTTCACTCCTTTTTTTCTTGAGAGGCTGCAGGTCTTAGAGCTTCTATAAAAGCAAGCATCTGAGGCTATTGAACAAAAAACATACAAAATGTGTAAGCTTTCCTTCTCCACTGAATGGAAATTTCATTCTATACAGTCCGACAACCCTTGCAGCAAAAGTGACCAGCTGTACTTCCATTCCATTAGTTGTCATTTTGATGCTAGGGTTTTAGCCTGCTGTGTGTGAGATGTGACTGTACATGTGCAATTCCCATCAAAGGTAATTTTATGTGCAGTGGTGTGTAAAGTTTACCTCTAATTATGATAAGGTCACTGATGGGTCATTTATGATATGCTCTCTGGAGGCAATAGCAGCGCATAACATTCGCTGCGATTCATCTGGAGGAATTAAATTGGTCTGATCACGACTCAATAGAAAATAAAAGCATCTTAGGAAATGATTCCTCATTCATGTTGATAGTTCTAAAGGAGGAACAGTATGCAGAGTGGTGAAGGTGAAGGTGCAGACCTAAGCTTTAATCTGGAATCTCTGGGCTTAGAAGATGCCACATGATCTGACCTCTGCACATCTCTTGGCTTCCAATCTTGACCTGTGTCATCTCACTAGCTGGGCTCCAGCATCACTGGCCTCCCTTTTCTAGTCCTTGCGCATGTCATGGTCATTTTTGTTTTACTCTATATAATAAAGTTTCCTGTAGCTAGGATTCTCTTCCTCCAGATTTCCACATGGCTAGAGCTTCCTTGTTTTTCCACTTTCCAGTCAGTGGGATATACAATATCCACAATCTGAACTATCCAAAGTTTCTTCTAAGAGTCCTGTTAGAAGTTCTATCAAGTAGCCAGCTCCTTACCCAGGTAATCACTGTTGCATCATCTCACTGATGTTAATGAAGTACTAATCACAGTTGAAATTATTGACAGATTATTTGTTTATAATTAAATTTGCATGCAACCATAGGGGGGAAAAATAAAGGGTGCCTTATCCTATAATCTTGAAAACCTACTGGCATTAACTATGTCACTGGTTTGATATCGCTTGATAAAATGGATTTAAAAGGATATACTAGTTAATAAATCAGGGCTAAAAACTTCTTGGAACTTTATGTAAAATAGCACAAAAACTCATGAGAAATTTCAATAAAATAGTCACTCAAGTGATTTAGATTTTACCATGATCATCATAGGCCTCCAAGAAGGAAGACTATGGCAGTCAATTTATTAGTAGTACTTTTTGACAAGGGTTATTATGTGTAATTGTGGGAAACAAAAATCTTAGATTAATGAATATTGAATTTTATACTTCTTGAAATTTACAAATATTTTGTTTTCAGTCTTCCCTCCAAAGATACTTCACTCATAGTCATAGCATGACTTTTCAAGTGGTTCATGTTCAGTGAATATTTATTACCAAATGACTGAATGGACTGAAGATCGGCCTCATGTTCTAGTCACTGAGGCAAACTGTAACAACAATAATGATCCTTACCAAAGTGTCCAGTCGTGGCCACAGTATGGCTGGACATTCCCAAGGTAGAATCCCAGAGATTGAGTGACCTCCACAAGATTGGTAAAGTCAAGACTAATGCTGTTGAATAGAACAGATGTCATGATAATTTCATCAATAGCCCATACATCTTCTCCCTGGGCAGAATGATATGGCTGCCACCATCTGAACTGAATTCCAAACTGTTTTGCATCATCTGGTAACTCCACAGAAATTATTCTAAAGAAAAAAAAAGTTAAAATTTAGATTAATTTGGCATCTTAAAATGCAAATATTTACAGAAGGATAGTTTTTTCTCTGAAGTTTAATATTAAAAATAATTTTACTGCTATAACTATTCTTTGGAGATGTCCAATTTCCTGTGTGTCTTCAACAATATCATCTAAACATATCCAAAAAATGTGACTGCACTTTCATTCATCTACTCTTGAAAAAGCTAATGCAATAAAACAGATGTTAAAGTAATAGGAGTCATACAGTCCAGTAAAGGATCTTGGGCAGCTTGTTACACATATTATAGTTTTGTTTTGGACTGGCTGGTACCATGGCATTTCTTCATTCCTGTGAATTTAGCAGAGTGTGCATAGGTCATTTGCTGTGTCATGGCAGCTTAGACAACAAACCTGTATCTAACAAATGGGGAAGAAAATTAAGAATAATATCTAATTTCAAGGAGCAATTATGGTACACAGCAGCAGTAACCACACATTAGTTGCCACTGAAAAGACAACTGCTTGAAACCTTCATAAATCACAGTTCCATGATGCTTATATCCATACACAAAGTGAGACATGCAACAAACAGCAGTGGAACATTTGTCTCCATCAGTGAACAATTAAACTATGGGAGAGATGCTTGCACTAAATGCACACTGAAGAGATCAAGGTGTTTTTTTTTCTCTTTTTTCTTAGTGAGCAAAGAAAAACTTCCTAGGACAAGTGATAGTTGGGTAACTTAAATTATTTGAAAACTTCAAGGTCTAAGGCTGGATTTCCTGAGACGTTAGATTGGTTTTTATATCCTCATTGTGAATAAAAATGTTAAATCATACCTTAGAGATATGATTTCTTATCTACTGAAAGTTAATGAAAAATAGTATTTATTTGTACATGGCAGGAGAATATGACTATCATCATTGATCATACAAACAATTATGAACTGGTGGGATTTTCTGCAATGTGAGAAAACATTTAAATAATGAAAAATCAATATAGGAAAGACATAGCTAAGTACATTTATGGTTTTTGATACTTTTCATAATATGCTGAATTCTTTTACTAATAGAATTTATTAGAAAAGTAAAGCTTAGTTAAATTAAGTATTTTAATAATTGTCACTTTAATTTCTCAAAATATTTGTTTATTAAGTAGTTAAATAAAATGTTTATTTGTTTATTAGGAAGTTAAATAAAATGTTCAAATTATATTGAAACTAATTAAAAAATGGAGACATTGGATATTGACTTAACAATTTAATTTGGTTATCACTAAGTTATTAAATTACAATCTTCCTTATAGTAACAATTTAAAAGTCAGTTAACATTCACTCTGATGAACATAAATATAGTTTAAAAATAACAGCTGAAAATAAAATTTCCAGGCAAGTTTTAAGGAAAACAAAGTGTGTATGAATGTGGTAGCAGTATAATTAAAGTTACCAATATTTTAATGGCAGAGAAATTAAGATAGTGGGCTTGTAAATAGACTCTTGTGTTTGATTTCTTGTTCTGACAACTAATGATAAATGACTCTGCAACCTAAAAGAAAGATACTCATGTTTACTGACATCTTCATATGTGAAATTGGGATAACAATGACCCTGTGGCAAGAATCAGAGGCATTTCTGCCTGCTTCTGCTCTTGTGTCAGTAACCTAAAGCACTACCTGGCACATAGCAAGGACTCCACAAATCTTTGCTGCATGAAGCATTATCATCAGTGAGCACTACCAGAGATGTGAACACAGAGCAACAAGGTTAGCTATCTTTCCAAGGTTAGGAAGAGTCTAAGTGACAATGCCAGGTTTGGACCTAGGGAGCTTGGTTCTAGAATCTTGCTCCTAACCTCTGTATGGAATCTTGGGGCAGGGCAGTAGTTCTGCTTATTCACTATTCTGTGCATATCTGGTTAGAATAGCTGTGCAACCATTCAATTATTGCTAGATGAGAACCAGAGATTTAAGTGAACTTTTAATCTCAATCTTCCTTTGTTGGGTAGGTAGTCAGCTCATGAATTTCTTTTAGAAAATGTTTGGCTGGGTGTGGTGGCTCACACCCATAATCCTAGTGACTTGAGAGGTAGACATCAGGAGGATTGCAGTTCAAGGGGAAAAAAAAGTCATGAGACACCATCTCAACTAAAAACTCTGGGTGTGGTAGTACATGTCTTTCCTCCCAGCTATGTTGGGAAGCATAAGTGGGAAGATCACATTTTAGGCTAGCCTGGGCATGAATGTAAGACCAAAGCAAAAAGGGCTGGAGGAGTGGCTCAAGAAGTAGAACATCTGCCTAGCAACACAAGGCTCTGAGTTCAAATCCCAGTACACCCCCCAAAAGTGTTGATAATTGTTTGTACTATGGAATTGGGGTGACATGATGAAACAAAGAGAAGATCAATACAATAATTCAAGGCATAAAGATAAAATAAGATTTAACTTTGTAATAATTTTTGAATGTAAAAAAATCAACAATTAAACAAAAAGCTAGAATAATTTTAGCCTCTACAGCAATGTAATATTTTACATTAATAAAGATAAAAGTTCACAGGACATTTTAGTCAACTTGAATTAGAAGACTTAGATATGGTACTAGATTTAAAATTTTATAAATAGAAACAGTTTTTTGTTGAATGAGTCATAGAAAACAAATCATTTGAAACTGTCTAGTAGTCATAGTGGTTAGCCAACTAGCATATCTCACTTATGAATCACTATTTATGAACAATTTTGGCATAAAGGAACAATACAGAATTCACAACAATTATAGACAGCAATTTATACTGAAGGAAATAGAGCAAATAGCTAAAGGCATCAAGATATATTTCACTCTTCTATGAAGAATCTCCGTGGTTCGTATTATTTATCATATAAAATATAATTTCTTATCTAGAACATATGAAATTCTACTTCTGCCATGTCATCTTTTATTAATATTTGTAAGAGAGAGGGGGAGGAAGGAAGAATGGATGAGGAAAATGTATGGCAAATGAAAGCTTTTTGTTATTACTACCATGTTCTCCTTTTTAAAAATCCCCCAGCCGGGTCTTAATCTTTCAAGCTGTGCACATACCTAATACTGAAAAGCCACCTTGATTCTGCTTAGAAGAAAAATGTTGCTGTCAATGGCAAGCAAGATTAAACACACCTTTGTAATAGCACATTAAATGTATAATTATTTTTCCTATCAACAAAGATTAATTAGACTTCATGATATAGACTGATGGTTGAATTTTTTAGCTGTTCTTGTCAGAAAAAATTGAGCTTTAGGCCAAGTTAACTTAGGATGGTAATATTTTCTGCATGATTTCATCATTATCATCATCTTGATTTTTGTTTAATTTTTTGTGATAAGAGAAGTCTATGAAACTTTCTGTAGGATTCATACTTATGAATTTAGAAAGTAGAGTTTAGTCTTACATTTTTACGTGTACAGAGAAAGTACCCAACACAGCTGATGCATTTAAAAAGTGTTTATAAATATAAAATTTAGGTCATAATAATTGCTAATGACTATCTGTATCACATGCTACTTCATTTTCTGTAAAAGTTCTCATCTACTTGCAAATAGTTAACTTTGAGAGTGTCCAAGGCAAAATTGTAAAATAGGCAAGGTGTGTGATTAGTGTCTCTCTCACTTACTTTTAAACCCTGTCTTTTCCATAGTACAACACAGACCTTGGTGACCAAAGCCTTCTTTCATATCCCATGATTGAAAGGTACTTCCCAGAAGGGAAATGGGTGTGAATGTACACCATAGTGTTGGCCTCTTCTAATGGTATTTTAACTTTATATCTTAATTTTGAAATTTCTCATCTTCTTTTTCCCTAGCTTTTTTAAAAAGGAATTTCAGTGAGTACCTTTCAAACACTTGTGAAATTTTACCACTAAATGTGGTAAAATTACTTGAAGGATGCCCCCCCCTTCAAGTAAATTTGACAACTGAGTCTATAATCAGGAAATACACAAGCTAGAGGAAAACAGAAGTAGCACAAAGAAAGGACTTCAGATATGTGCTCACATACCACCTTTGTCAGAAGGTTTTATTTGTTTCCATTACTTAACTACATTACATAAAAACTTAAAATATTCAATTTTATGAATTATTATATTACATCATTTATAAGATATTACAATATAATGTATTATTAACCACTGTTTAACAGTATTTGTATTTGGTTCCATATTAAAATCCTATCTAATATATTATAGTTGAATAAGGAAAATAGTGTTGACTATTTCTCTTTCCTAAACACCAAAATATTTCCCTTACATGCACATTTCAAAATATAAGAATAAATTTCTTTAAATTATCAAAAATCACCAGGACAATACATTAGAAGAATGTTGCTCACTAGTTATGCATTGCAAGACACATTGGCATTGATCTTTGTCCTCTCTTCTTTCAGTAGAAAAACACCTAGATTCTTGGATCTCTGAATTATGATTTCGCCAGCAAGGAGACAGCACACTAACAATTTTTCCAAATGATTTCCAACATACCTGGGCTCATGATAGTTGAGATAGGAATAGTGCTCTAGAAGTTTCCAAGTTATCCCATTATCATAAGAATAATGCAATAAAACTCCTTCGCCAGGCTGGTCAGGGGCTCTGCATGTGCTCAGAACAGACTTGCTCCCCAGCCTCAGTGTGAACTGGAGAAACCTAGAAATGAATTGTCTATAATTAGTGTGTGCATAAACATTTTTATTCATAAAGTATGTTTTGGTTTTTAAAGAACTCCAAACCATTTGGAATGAACTATACAAAGCTGTAGGTTTCCACTAATCCTTTTTTCATAAAATGAAAGAAATATTACTGTGAGATGTATGAATATGTGTAGATGAGGTTGAGGTGCATATTTTATACAGAAATATCCATTAAAATGTAACTGTATGTTCATTCATATGTGTATACCATGTAGTTGTGTACATACACTTAAAATGCCAATCACTCCTTTACTGCATTATTTATTAGGCACTGGGGGAAGGGAAGATGTGGGGTAAATTTAATCAGCCTCTGCAAGCTGTCAAATAAATAAAACTACATGAATAATTAACTAGCTGTTGGCTTAGGAACACAGTTGTGATGTGAACATCTCAAGTTTTAAAAATCTAGTCGGTTATTAATATCTCAAAGTCATTGGTGAATCCTCTAATTTATCAAAAACTGGAGCAAATTAACCCTAAACAAACAGAGCTCCCTCCCATACTGGTTAAAAATGGAAAGATGTATATTATATCAGCAAAAAAAAAAAAAGAATATATAAATTGAAAATAGATGCAGTTTATCTGAAATCCATCTATAGTCTGTACATTTGCAACTTAAAATCTTTGCAAATCTTCACAATAATGCTTGTTAGTATCTGATTTCTGCATACATTCTGCCTGCCTTCACTCACCTGGATTGTGAGCTGTCCAGGAAGGATGTAATTAGCTGACGCCTCCCATCTTTGTTGAAAACCAGGGCCTTACCACTGGCTAAGACACCACAACCAAAGCTGACTTCAGCACCACGGATAGAGTAAAAGTTATGGTAAGAGGAGAGCCTGGAACTGCCAAAGCTTTCGGAAATAAACATGGGGAATGTCTGGGATGCCATCTCACAAGCTGGGCCAGAAAATCCAGGGTCACACCTAAAAGACACACAGTGCAATCAAATCCTTAGCTGTGGGTCCTTTCAGAGATCCTCAAATTTATTCTGGGGATGAGGAAGTCCAGAGGCCAGGATTTGATTGAAGGGCATTAGTTTTGGGAGAACACTCAATCCGAAAACTTGGTAAGGGCTGGCTAGCTGTAAATATGCTAGAACAGTCTCTGCACAGCCTACTTCAAAAAAGAGTATGATTAAAACAGTAACTCAGCACTTACCTTCAACAATACCAGCAGTTTAAAATACATCTTTGCAAAAAAAAAAAATCTTTGCAAAGGTGTATAATTATGTTCACAATAAGACTTGTGAATTTTTAAGAAGAAACAACACCAATAAATACTTCTAGTAACATATCTAAAAGAAGGACAATAGCAGAAGGACACACTACGACAGGAACTATTTTAAATACCTGGAAACTTTTGGAAAATCAGTCTATCTTTATTTCACCTAGATTGGCATTCTAGAAAGAATGCAGACACCCTTGGTCTAGGTAGAGTACTTGCAACACTGTGTTGCCTCTCCATGGGTTTCCACACTAGTGTGTTTCAAGAAAAGGTCTTTACCCCACCCCCACATCCCCAGCAACCCGCTTGCTCTGTCAGAATGGACTGTATTTATGTTAGTTGACTAGAATATTTATGGAGCCCCCAACATTTCTTTCAGTGAGTAAAATCTCATCACAGATGGATTAATAAATGAATAGCAGAAACTTCTTTTTTGGAGGATGCAACTGGGGTTTGAATTCAGGGCCTCACATTTACATTTGCTACACAGGCAGTCTATTTTTTGAGCCATGCTCCAAGTCTCTTTTGCTTTAGTTATATTTTAGGTACCACTTTTTGTCCAGCTTGGTCTGAACTGCCATCCTTCAAATACACTTAAGCTTCCTGTGTTGTTGGGATTACAGATGTGCACCACTGTGCCTAGCCATTGGTTGAGATGAGTTCTTGCTAACTTTTTGCCTAGGCTGGTCTCAAATTACCATCCTACTGATTTTCACCTTCCAAGTAGCTAAGATTACAGATGTGAGCCATTGCTTCTGGCCAGAAACATCTTATATTTGAAGGAGTCTACTCAGCAGGAATTAGATTCAAATTCTTTACTTTTATTGCAATATTTCTTTCTCACTACATTTATAATATTGCCCATTATAAAATGAAATTCATGTCTTTTTTAGGTGAGCAATTCTCAGAGAAGCATTCAAACTTCCTGAAGTCTGAAACAGCCTTTCATAAAGCAAGTGTACCAATGAAATAGTGTTATGGCATGATCAGAGTTTAGCAGTGTTATCAAAACTGGGGTCAAATCTGACCTTCTGTAGGATCCATGAAATGTGTGAACATGTTGAAATCAAATGCTAAATTTTATGTGTATTGGATTTGCTGGGGAAGGAGGGCCACTGATGAACCTGCTGATAATTCCTATCATAACATATAAATTTACCTTTGGTTACAAGAAACTTATTTTAGATATCTTATTAGAGACATCTGTGTTCCCCAACGAGACTATCTATTACCAGAGTGCATTTTGGGGTATGCATATTTTTGTGCATCATCAATGCGTCTTCTTTGGACTAGTGATTAGAAGAACTTGGTGACCATTTAGACATAAAACACACTGGATGAGTCCCCAAGTTCCTGTTTAGTGTTGCTGAAAGTCTACTTTCAGTAAAAATTATGCAATTGGGATAAGATGTTGATAAAGATTTCATTTGTATTAAAAACCAAAACCAAAACAAAACAAAAACTCCTTGGTAACTTTTGCTTTTTGAAAAACTTTGGGTTGCACACACTGGTGATTTCAGGAATGACATGAAGCTCTCCTGTCTCCAAATGTGATCCTCTACTGGTTCATTGACCTACCCTTAACTGTTCACCCTCAAAAAGCTCCCACATGGTGACACTCCTAAAGGAAGTGGCACTCCAATGCTCCCTTTCCTCATTAGCACTTCCAACAGGATTGTTGGGCTTATTAAGTTAGTGAGCTGTCAGTTTAAAAATCCAGGCCTGGGATTGGCCCACAGGCAAGAAAGCATTAGGGAGTTGGAGGGAGAGGGACCCTGGTAGAAAATAACGATAAAATAATGAGGGAGAGAGAGTGTGGAGAAAAACAAATTTGCAGAGGCCACCAAATTCAAGGATCTGCTTCAAGGAAATAAGTGGTACTGAATATAAATTTCTTTTCCATGTAGTTTTGCTCAAACTCAACAAGGCTCACATTCAGGATAAGAGAGGCAGTGTCAAATGTTTAGCCCACCTGCAAATGAACAGAGGCAATGATTATTACATTAAACACTGCCAGAACAGATAAAAATCTGATTTTCCAACTGGAAAACTCCAGAAGAGGAAAGGGCTGTGATTATTCGGGATAATTTATGATGTCAAAAAAGAATGATATAGGGCTGGGAGCATGGTTCATATTGTAGAGCTTGATGTGGCTCAAGTGGTAGAGCACTTGCCTAACAAGTGTGAGGCTCAGAATTCAAACTCTAGTACACCAAAAAAAAAAAAAAAAAAAAAAGAAAAGAAAAGAATGATGCCCTAAAGCAAAAACATCTTTAATTTAGCTTGTGTTAATTTTACTTGAAATACATTGAACAAGTGTAAGGCCTTGTTATAGTTAATAAATAAAGATACCAACTTGAGGGAAAACAGTCAATGTTTCACAGAGTTAACGAGTCAGTGTTTGGGGATGGGAGTTTTATTAAAAAGCATGGAACTCCTATTCAGTTATAAAATATAAACAAACTTTTCAATACTTCGCATACTTTATAAAACATTTTCACTGTGCAGTAACCACTTTGTTAATTAAATTCATTGAAATATAGTCTTAAAAGTTAACCTCTTAATCTCATTTCAGTGCTTGCCACTGTTTGCCTATGCATATAATTTGTAAATGATCAGGTTCAAAGTCATTTTATAAGTTCTATATTTGTTAATTAATTACCCAGTTAACTAATTACTTTTTTGTTGAAAATTTACTTGGATAACAAAGATTGCCTGGTGATATTTAGTGATAACTCAATATTATCACAGAGATGACATAATAAACGTGCCTATCCTTTCTTGGTATAAATGTAACAGTTCACTGGTGGGGATCAGCTGACAATATCAATGAAGAATTTCAGACTTCATAGGCAACATCATTGTTACATGAAATACTTTATGCTCATTTGAAGACCCAAATGATTTTCAAAAGTAAATAGGACTGAGAAGTTATGTTTAAAGATGATGAATTTTCTTATTATAACTGTTAAATTTAGCCTAGCCCAGTTTCCTGGTTTTTGCTGATTTTTAACCATTTACAAAGTTTGCTAGGAATCAAAATATGACTCATGAAAACTAGAATACATTTATGGACAGGAACGCCAACAATCAGGCTATAAGGAATTTGAATGTGTTCACAAATTTACATGAGGGATGCTAAATTTATTCACAGTTCAGTCTAACATAAATTTATTTATTAATAAACTTACACTTACAAAATACATTTAAATTACACTTAAATTCCATTTTGAGTATCCTATTTTGGGTTTTAAATATCCTCTGAAAGCCTAAAAAAGGATATTAAAGTAAGTTAAAGGAACTAGTGGCTTCAATATATAAAGTAAATATTAAAAAGGAAACATCTACATTTTATTTTCAGATGCTTACTTGCAACCATGCCGAGTGCATTGTCCTCTGCCAGAACAGAATTTGAGACACGACGGACCAATGTAAACTGCAGGAAAAAGAAAACACGTGACAGATGGTAACACAATTGGTAAAACCAAAAACATCATCAATGCAAGTTTGCAAAGCAATGCTGAGTAACAGGAATGCAGGGTGACACGCAGAGTGCTATGTGACAAGGTAAGCGCTTCGTTACAAATCTGCTGCAAATGATCCTTTCAAGATTTTAATGTTCCATACCAAAGAAAATAGGACCATATGATTTGTATTCCTTGATGGAGTCTCTTCTTTTAAAACAACTTCAAATAGAATATTACTGCTTGTTTTTAATGTCTATATAATGCTTATACTTTTTTTTTAAAATTTTTATGCTAAATCCTACTTAATATCCATCTCATAGGAATTTTCTGTTATTGAGCGGGCTTTTCTACAATACTTTTATTCTTTAGACAGAAAAAAAGTATTTACAAAGGATCAATTTGATATACCACAAAATGGAGAGGACATAACTATAATTTCATTCTTATCTGGAGAAAATCTACAACACTATAAATAATCATCACACATATTTGTAAATATTAATTCATCCTCTGGAAACGTGGAATTAAGAATTTGTTGTTAAGCATAAAACTTCTTTATAATGAAGTTTTTTTTTCCCCTCTATACTGGGCTTGACTGACAATGTAATGCTACAAACTGAAATTTTCTTCTTTGGAATGCTGAAAAAGGCTCGAGAGGTATGATCTGAGATACTCAGACCCCAATACATTTATAATCAGTATGATCAATAACACATGAAATAGTCTAAATGTGGGACAAAACCAATTAATATTAGCAATGCAGTGATTATTAAGATCTCACTATTCAATTTCAAGCCTGAAGAAATTTACCATCAATTATCACCTTCTTCTCTGTGCTGTAATCATGACAAAGTATTTAAACAATTGTAACTTAAACTTTCCTGTGGCCTGGGGCTCCTGGGAGCACATAATCCCTGGAGCCAGTTGATAGGAGCAGCACTTCAAATGCAAGCACAGCAGAAGAGGTTAGACAGCAGGTTGTTAAAGGTATCAGTTTTAGGTGTTAGATAATTCTGGATTTGCATTCTGGCATCACCTAGGAAACTTTGGATAAGTGATTTATTCTGTCTAACCCTCAGTGTCCTCATTCTTTAGAGTGGGATAATAATATTCCTTGGAAGAAAGAGGAAATAAAATGTTTCATGCTTATTGTGGTGTCTGGCACTGTGTGGTTGTAATCATGATTACCATACTGGAGGCCGGTATCCATCGCTACCCTCCCACCCTATTGTTTCTGGGGGCTCCTCTGTACACCAGGTGCTGAAGGGGGCTCCATTTAGCCTGGAAAAACTTGAATTGTCTCTAGCACACTTGATTTTATCCCTGAAGGAGGATCTGCTCTTGGTCCTGTAAGAGGTAGATTGCACTCTGTAGGGTTACTCTGGAGGTTGCCCTGTGGTGCATTTACATGTAATCCAAAAAGCCTTCATCCACAAAAAAGGCTCGGGATGTAGTTCAGTGACAGAGCACTTTCCTAACATTCATGAAGCTCTAGGTTAAAATCCCACAGAACAAAAATTCAACAATCACATAACCTCTTTCAAGTTATGAAAAAAATTCAAAGTTAGAACTTTGTCATCCCCTAAAAAAAAGAATGACATGAGTGTAAAATGGGGACTTCTTTGGGGGTGGGGTAACAAACGGGGCGGGGAGGGAAAGGCAAAATGACAGGGTGATGGAAGAGTCAATATGTCTTAAGTGCTTCATATGCATGCATGCGAATAGAATAATGAAACCCATTAAAATTAAAAGGGGAGAGAGAAGGGATAAGAAAAATTAATGGAGGGGATAAATTTGAACAAAGTACATTATATGTATATGTGGAAATATCACAATGAAACTCATTTGTACAATTAATATGCACTAATAAAAATGCAGTTAATATACACATACACAAAGAATTTAGTTATCCCTTTCTAGTAACAATGGGGTTATCAGGACCTATATGAGTAAGTTTACAGAATCCTTTTTCCTAAGGGCAAAGAAGTACAGATTTGCTTTCTTCATTCTTATCATTAATATAACATAGTTGGAAAAATAAAAATATGACAAAAACATAACTTTCCTTAGGATTTTCCATTCTGTTAAGATTTTTAGGATAATATCCAAAGTATTTTACTTACACACTAGCAGGAGTTGACTGTTCTTTGAAAAACATATCCAACAGACTTATGATGTTGACCTGTATTTTTTCCCTCTATATTTCTTTTTCCTGATGTAATTCTGGATAATGAAATGGGGGAAGACTTTAGGGATATCCATTAGCACACATTTCTCTTAGGAAGAACTGAGCAGGTGTTCTCTTTCTGTCTTGTGAAGAAGCCAGGGACTGGATCCTGTCCTTGTGAAGGCCTCACACGGGATGGTAAAAGAAATGAAGAGATTCTGCCCTAGGTTTTGCATCCACACTGCTAGCCAGGCACATTCTATCTATCTGAACTTTTTCCTATTGTACTCAAAGCATGATGGCAGAAACTCAGAGGTGTGTAGTAAACATTTGCTGGCTCCAAATTGTGTCGCAATAGTCTTGTCTAGGAAATTAAGATAGGTTTTCATAGGTTCATATGTGCTTCATTGTACTCTTAGTTTCCTCATATATTTCATTCCATTATTAGGCTTTTTGTGATTATTAAGTTTATAAAGGTGAATTTCAGGATTCTTGAAAAGTATGTCAGCAGGAAAAATACATTTATAACCCACTACACAGAGGTACATAGTTATTCCCTAGGGTTTATTAGTAGGTACAAAAATTGAAATGCTATGCAAAATATTCTACTGATGGAGAAACTCCATTTAATATCTGTAACTCATGTGGCCTTTGACATGGGGACCTTTTATGAATCTTGAACACAGATTGTTTAAAGAATTCATATTGGCTTATGGGTAAATTGTCTTAGCTGAAGTTATTCTCAAATTTTAAGAACTTTATGTAATCAGTTTCTCAATTCTAAATTATTAAAAGTAACAAAAGAAGTTTAAGACATGGGAAATCAGCATTAAACAATCGTGTAATTGTCCACAAATCAGTGGCTAGGCTAAATTTGCTTAAATATTGACATTTTGTCCTTCCAGATTCCTTCCTCTTTATAGCCTTGTAATATAAACCTTCAGTCAAATGTATATACTCTGAAGTAAGACATCTATGAATCTATCTGTAAACTAAAATAAAAAAAAAAAACAAAACGAGTTGGCTATTGATAACAACCATAAGAAATTTACAGCCATGTAACCCACAGCTTAAAGTAACTTCTCTCATATCCTAAGTGATAGTAGCTTCAAAAAAAGATGCAAAAATGATCAATAATTCACTTTAATTTCATGCAAACCCAAATATTTCTTTTACACAATTTTCTAGAAAGGAGGTAGAAGTTTCACTAGTATCTTAGAGCTGATGTTCCCTTCTGTATAGCGTTTGCAACTAAAAGATAAGTCTTCCAGATGTGGCAGTTACTAAGAAGAATGGGTCTTATTTTAATATATGCAGGATGGTACTTATGTTAATTTTGCACACACATTCAAAGAAAATGTTAGGATATCCCTTGTCATCAACTGTGAATTTGAGTTTCAAGGCTTTAAGCATCTTTAAATTATGTATGTTGAAACATTCTAGCATCTAATATTGCTGACTGCACTGCACAGCCCACCCCACCCCCCACTTTTTTTTCTGATTGCGCATTCCTGGGCTTCTATGGGAATGCAAAGGAGAAAAGGAAGAAAGGGCGTTTAATGAATTGCAAGACCATGACTTAGAAATGTGATTAAGTCTGTGCTGACTAACAAAAGCACAGGAAGCCTCTGCATCAATGGCATTGATTATGACAGGCATAAACACTTACCATTATCAATTGCCCACATGTTTCCAAGGATTGGTCCCGTTTGTCTCCAGCGAATCCTGGTGTCTCGTGTTAGTGCTGCATTGGGTAGGGGAATTGTTATTCGGTTCCACCTGCAAGAAATGTAGCATTAAAATCAGTCTTAGAACTATGTTTGCATCTTTTGAATCTGTTTTTCATGCTTGTGATGTTCCCATTTCTGTGTGCTTATAGTAGTACTAAAGTTTGTTAAGTCTTCACATTCACCTGTGGAATTGGTTTCTAGTTTTAAAACAGACATGTAACTTGAAAGAATATTCATATCATGCTAAAGTAGGGGATTTGTTCTATATAGCATAAATTAATATGTTTTCAGTCATTCTTTTTAGAATTGTTTCAGTTTATTAAATTTACTGTTAACTGATACATAAAACATAAAAGCTACATATTGATTAGGGGCCATGATGTGTTTTGATAACACAGGATTGTGTAATGTTTAAATCAGGTTTTATATTGATACTCAGACCTTAGGTATTATCCCAGAGAAAGCATCTATGCAGAGATGGGGTATAGCATCAACTACTTTTTAATTTTCTGCTGCCCTCTAGCCCTGTACACATTTCAAGAATGGCTAAGAAAGAAGACAATTCCTAACTTAATTTTGCTGTCCTTGTAAATATTTTTACTGTGTATACAGTGCTTATTCTATAAAGTGACAAGCATTTTACTTATCTTTAATTTTATAACAGTCCCCAAAGCAGTATATTATTGGCCTTAATTCATGTGGAAAGAAGTGGAAGGTTAGCTAGCATAAACATCATAGCAGATAGCAAAACAAGATCTGAATCCAGGTCTAATTCCAAAAGGTGGCTTTCCTCTACTTCTCTCTGGTGGCTCTTTTCATAACTCTATAGTTTGGAAATAAGGTGTTTTTTTTTTTTTAAAGCCATAACCATGGGGTAGCCATACAAATTTTAAATTCATGTAATCCAAAATATGTCAAATACCTAAGAATTAATGACCTCATAAACTGCGATTGTGATTGTACTTCAGATCTAGCAAAATTATTTTTTCCTTTTTTCTCCCCCTCCCTTTTTTTTTTAAGAATACCACTCTTACGGAGAGTTTCCTCATGTATTATGCAAAAAATGTTAGTCTCAGGATTACTTATTGCTTTTCATTCCTCAATATAGGTTCAAGTCTTTTGACATTTTGGAGGGAGTTTACTCACCCACTGTAGTTTTCTGAAGAGTAGATGGTGCTGTGTGGGAGGTGGGGGCCAGCACAGATCTCAGGCAAGCACTCAGTGTGGAGGAGGGACCAGGAACGCCCATGGTTTGTAGAAAACTCTAAGCTGACACTAATAATATTGGAACAAGCACAATGAAAGAGGGGGCAAATATAACAAATAATTGTTTTTCATCTCTGGATAAATACATCAAATATCTGTCGAACTAGTGTGAAATTTCTTTAAGAGGCTGTTTCCTAAATGATTGTTTTCTCTTTCACTGAAGTCTGACCAGCCTCCAAAGGGCAAGCTGTTAAATTACTGCTATAAAAACAAACTATGTTTGAAAGACAACAAATGGTAACTTGGAGTTTGTACTCTGAATTTGATAGATGGCAAGGCAATTACCATATCTCACACTGTCACTTCATCCTGTGAATGTGAGACCAAAAAAATTCTTAGAAAGAATCTGAGCAACACTTGAGAGAGTGAAACCAAGAAGTCATAGCTCAGGAAGTGCTAATTGATTTCCTTGCCTATTATTAGGGAGTCACTAGACAACATGAGGTCAAGCTTTTTGCTTTTTTTTTTTTAGCATTTGTTTTTCTTCTCTCTCAGCAATCTGTTGTAGTAGATAGCTACCACTGAATGTGCAAACACCTCTGGTACCTAAGATTAAGCTGTCAGGATAAAGCAATTTCTACTTAAAAATCTACCAAATTGTACCCTGTATATTAATTAAAAATTTTTTCTTTTGGGGAAAATATGTAAATTATTAATAGATTTTTATTAAAAGTTTAACTAAAATCCTACTGAGAATCTCTCTCTCATTTAATAGTAAGTTCATGTGCTCATTTGTAATTACTATACTCAACTAAATAGGTTTTCCTACCTGTTACCAGGTTGATGTGTTCCACATCCCAGATTAATAGAAAACTGTATCATGTGAGACATTGTAGAAGGCAGAACAGGCAAGACATGGAAAAAGTCTACAGCCCACACATTCCTATTATGTCCTTGATGGATCTTTTGCCTGAGGCAAAATTTGGTGGCAGGAGTCTGAAGTTCAGGATTGATGACCACAGAAACCAAAGACGGAACCTTCCAAACAAAGGAAACCAAAATCACTCATAATCCTTCCCAGATTAGTCAGTGTGAGCGTCCCTTGATTCTGTTTAACAGTCATCAAATGCATATCTGTCTTTTGTTGACCGTCAGGCAATGGCCCTGTGTTCCATTTGTTCTTTCATGCAGACGATGCTGTCCTAACAGAGCATTTGTTTAGTGACTGAATCTTCCTTTGCAGGTGGGTGGGACTCCTGTGTGTGACTGGAGATAAGTTGGTCTAGGGTCTTTAAAGGCAATCAAAGTATGTGCATTCATTATTTCTATCTTAGCACAAGTAAGGCAACCAACTTGACACTTACTTGACTTTATCATCAGTACTTTTCGGAGTGGATTTGTATAGTATTAATATTTTTCCAAACTAGGCATTTTGAAAATAGGACTCTTAAGCAGTAACAGCTAGAGCCAATGAGTTAATGCATGATAACTTTTATAACTGCTTTGGTCTGAGGCATGCAGATGACCAGAGCAGCTGGAAAAGTATTCCACCATAAAACTATGAAATCCCAAGTGGTACAACTCGGGTTACCTTTGATTGTACAGCTTACTGGGTATTTTCTCTAGTTGTTTCCTATGGTTGAGCTCTTTTTTTAGTTCTTCTTCTTTTTTGGTGGTACTAGGGTCTGAACTCAGGGCTTCACACTTCCTGGGCAGCCTCTCTACTTCTTGAGCTATGCCCCCAGTGCTTTTTGCTCTGGTTGTTTTGAAGATAGGGCTTCCAGGCTGACATGGACTGTGATCTTCCTTTTTTAGGTTTCCCACCATAGCTGGGATGATGGGTGTGTAGCACCATACCCAGCATTTTCCGCTGAGTTGGAATCTGACAAATTTTTTTGCCTGGGCTGGCCTGGAACACCCATCCTCCTAATCTCAGCCTTCTATATAGTTTGGGATGACAGGTACACATCACTGTGCCTAGATATTGGTTGAGATGGGGTCTTGCTAACTTTTTGCCCAGGTAGCCTAGAACCATGATCCTGATCTCAGCCTACCAAGTAGCTAGGACTACAGGTATGGGCCACAACTGCCCAGCTATGTGTTTAAGCTATTTAAGTACCTATAGGTGTCATCAATGGGGTGGGAAAGCTAACAATGAGTGTGTGGGTACAGTCTCAGCACAGATAAATCTATAAAAATAAAAATAAATTTTCACATTATAAAAAGCAATTCACATAATTTTGAAGGTGTTTTCAGATAGCCAGAGATAACACCTGTCCTACATCCAAAGGACAAAGGGAAAAAGTCAACTTCAGTAGCTCTAATTAGCAAAGAAAAAAGAAGTGATAATAATTTGTACTGGTACAATGTCTTCTGTCTCAGAGATCTCAAAGAAAGATCTCAAAGAGAGATCTCAAAGACAATACTCATTAGGTCTGATAGCAGGGTGGTGAAGCTACACAATTGGAATCACTTTTAGAGCTTTCTTGGGGGATAAAAGTCACTGCTAGTCAGAGTACTGGGTTCTGCTTTATTGTTGCTGATAAACTGTAATTCATTCTTCTTAACAAAACCTGAGCTTTCATTTGTATCAGAAATAAAAGTGAATGCTCAAATGTGCAAGTCACTTAAAAAAAAAAAAAACTGGCAATTTCCTAGGCTGCCAGAAAAGAGATTTATCCTCTGCATCTGGCATGGTTTTCATGGTCTTTGGCTTGTCTTGGGAGTTCTAAGATGGGCCATTTTGGCACAAGGATTGACATCTGTACCTTGTATGAGGAATAGGAAAGGGTGTCTAGTACGATGTGCTCTTTTCTTCCTTCAATCTTTGCATACAAGATGATATCATTTTCATGAGAATCTCCAGGATCACATATTCCTCCTGTAGCAAACAAAAATTTGATGTTGTTAATACCAACTTGTGTTAAAAAATAGCAAATATAGTCTTAAAATCAGAATAATAAATTATTATAGTATCCGATGTCCTGTTAGAATAATCCTAAACAAAGATAACTAGGACCAAGGAAGTAATTTATGAAGATAGTTCATGTGGGTCATGCTGAAGGTCAGAAGACTTGACATTTGTGAAGGCCAAAGTATCTGTTTGCTTGGTGGGATCATTCAAATAATAATCTGTGTTGAGTAGTGACTACATGATCATACTTCAACCCACATTAAACAGACGTGCTCTACATTTTTTTTTTTTTGATACTGGGGTTTGAACTCAAGGCCTCATGCTTGCTAGAAAGGTGCCCTTCCACTGGAGCATGCCCCCAGCCCTTTGGACTTTTAGTTATTTTTCAGGTAGGGTCTCACCTTTTTTTGTGCAGGCAGGTGTGGACTGTGATCCTCCTACTTGTGTCTTGTGTGTGCTTGGAATGACAGGTGTATACCACCATCCCTGCCTTTGTTGTTGAGATGGGGCCACCTTAACTTTTTGCCCCAGCTGGCCTCAAATTGAGATCCTACCAATCTCTGTCTCCTCAGTAGCTGGGGATACAGGTGTAAGCCACGGGGCCTGGCTTGATTTGTAATAAACCACTACTTCCTTATATTTGAAGTCTTTAAGGCCAAAGTTCAGAATCTACTTATTATGGTTTTGAAACAAGTTTGGTGACTCACTGCATCAAGGACTTCTGAAGCAGTGCCATCCAAACTGTTGAAAGTAGTATCTACAGTATTTTAGCACATGTATTTGTATTTTAAATGCAGTTCATTTTACATTTTCATTTTTATATTTGGTGCTTCATTTAATTATTGGAAAGCATGCAGTTCACGCCCTATCACATGACTTTGCTGTCATGTGACATGATACACAATTAGAACTGAAAGGTAAGTATAATTATCCTGGTGATGGTATTGAGTAACAGAGCAGGTACCTGGACTTCAAGATCATTTAACTCCTGGTGGAAGAGCCAGGAGTAGATGTTGTATATCTTTTAAGCACTGATCCTCTATTCTTTTCACTACTGTACTTGGTCAGTATTTCTTATTATTTCTGGCTCCTATCAGATGTCTGCATAACCTGAAGTTTAAAGGGTGACATGTCTAACTAGAAGTCTCACCATTATCCTTAAAAACAACCATCAACTATAGCAATAGGAGTGTGGATATATACAGGCATTTCCTAAAAAGTATTCTATTCCTAAGCATATAACATAAATTTTTCACTTATTATCTTTCTATAATTCTTCAGTTCTTAAATCAACCACTATCAATTACTATTGCTAACACTCTATGGTGCCAGTAAGGCAAACCCAAACTCTAGAATAAGGTTACCCTTTGAGAGTTAATTTAGTAAAATGAACAAATAATGGTTCAGATACCATCCAAAATTAATTAAACAAAAAACTGGCAATTGTTTATAAATGTCAGGTTTAAACTCAATCTGGGTAATTGAGTCTGATCTTGAAAAGAAATGACTGACAAAGGATGTTAAGTAAGAAAGCTAGATAGAACTTAATCAGTACAAGAAATGTCATAATAACAGAAGGAATATTAGCCAAAAAAGGAGGCTATCACAAAGAAAGATTTTGATGAATGTCCATACACTAGACAGGAAGAGAGGGAGTTCTTAGTAAGTTAAGTCTTGGGGATTCATTTAGTAAAATGTATACTGCAATGAAAAAGGACATATCAAATTAACATAGTTCTGGAATCCTTGCCATTAAAATGACTGGGCAACAGATATATCTGATCTGATTCTATAAACACTGACTTTTCCTTCATATATAGCAGTTAAAATTTTCACAGCCAATTGGTGAGAACTGAGATTTGTCCATAAGGCTCTTTTGAGGTGAGAGCATGAGCCAGTACCCAAGGACCCACTTCTGCAGTCATTAAAAAATTAGCTGAATATATGAACCTGAGATCTGCATGGTTGACCATAATAACCCCATGAAGTTCACCTGCAAAGCCCATCCAGCTTGGCAAGCTGTCTTATTTATATGCCATCCTTATTTCATCTTCTTAAATGCAACAATTTCCAATAATCTAAATGAATAATATAATAGATGACTTATGTTTGGCTTTGGAAGTAATCTATTAAAATTATATTGTACAAATTCTCTCAATTGAAGTCTCCTTGATTAATTCTAAAATTATTGGGCACATCTAAGCAACACCACTGGAAGCAACTCAAGAAGTTAGCTTGATGTCAGAGAAACCAGTTGTCTGACTTGAACAATGAAGCTCCTTGAAGACAATCTGCAGAGGAATAGAGGATTCTGGGAGTGAGCTTGCTATTAGAGTAAGAGCTGAGCCAGGGAAGGAGAAAGTTCAGAACACATTCTCACTCTACTGCTATGTTCCTTGAGCTGATCAGGCAGTAGTAAGTTACAGGATGGAGCTGTGGGAAATCAGCTTCCACATTTGGTGGGAAAGTGTTTGGGAACAGATTGAATATTCTAGTTCTTGTCACACTGAATTTATATTTAAGTCACTTACAAGAAAATCTGCCTGATACCTTACTCTATTCTCAAGGAAATTTAAACCTTTTCAGTTTCACAAAGAATTGATGTTGCAAGTGGTGGGAGGTATTGTCTGTACCAGGGTTTCTTTGGGGCCAGACTTAGAGTAATAATAATACTAGAGTAATATACCTACTTTTTACTGAGTACTTACTATGTGCCATGCATCAAGTACAATTAAATATAAGTATTATCCTTTTCATTTCATAGCAGTATCTTCACTAATTATTAATATGTATGACTTTGCTGAGTGAAACTGTGGCCAAGAAAGGTTATAAAAAAATAAAGTCTGCATTTAACGTTACCCTGTTTTATTTCAAACTTACGCTATTATTCAGTAGGGAAGTCTTGGATGATGGTATTTGTAAAACCCTGACACTTGGCATGTTACATATGTTGGGCACATGTAAACTGATACATAATTAGTATTTACTGGATTAAATAATCTGAAGAAGCCAGATATCATGATAATATAAATTTTATTCCAATGGATATTTCTTGCTCAAGATCAACAACCTGTGGAGAAAAATCTTACATTTTTGACATTTATACCATGTTTTTCAGCATTTCATCACATATTTTAGTCGAATGATAAACAGTTAGCAAAGTCATTGTAAATGATTGTCTCTGGGGGGGTGAGGGGAAGATCCACATGAAAACAAAATTCCTTTTTTGGAAATAAATTTTTTTGAGTATTGAGCACATATTAAAAAGGTGAAAAGTCGCAGGCAGTGCAGGTTTAGTGCACATACTTAAAGACATAGAACCTGAATATCAATTTGCTATAATTTCATTATCTTGTTCCCTGTACCCTCTCTGCTCTCCTAAGAGCAGTCCATGAACTGCATCTGCTTTTCAGAGAGAACAGAAAAACATGTGGGAGCTTGTCCCAGCCCAGAATGACAGAAGAAGAAAGTCCAAAAGGAGCCAAGATGTTAAAATGATGACAAGACTTTATCTGAACAATCCCTCTGGGGGCAATTTATCAGTTCTGTGAAGTTTCAGTGACAGCAACTCCTACAGGAAGAGATGGATTCTTGCTTAGCTACACAGCCTTTGATGCTCTGTGGAAAGGAGGACTCGGGCATCTTGCACAGCAATTAACGTACAGAGAGATTTCAATCTAGCTAGGTGGATGGCCAGCTTTAAAGTATTTTAAACACTGTTTAAAGTAGTTTTTAAAGAAACTTCCTTATATCAGAAAGGTAATTCTTTTGAACTTTTACTATCTGGGTGCATTGGGCTAGAAGAGGAAATACATTTTGACCTCAAAAAGTTTGTAAATGAATGAGAAAAACAAGACTAATATATAGCAGTCCTCCCGATCTGAAGTTTGGCTTTTCCCAGTTTGTTATCCAGGGCAATCCACAGTCCAAAAATATCAATACGTCTTGACTCTTTTGAGAGAGGGAGAGAGACTGCATTCACATACTTCAGTTGTAGTTTGTATTGTAACCATTCTATTTTATTATTAGTTATTATTGTTAATCTCATAATGTGCCTGACTCATAAACCAAACTTTATCAGTATACATGTACAGGAAGAAAACAGTATATAAAGGGTACAGCACTGTGGTTTCAGGCATGTACTGGAAATCATGAAACATATTTGCCATTGATAATAAGCAGGGCTATTTACATGAAATAATGATAATTACAGAAAACTGTATGTGCTACCATAATTGAGTAAAAATTGAGATGAAAGCAGTATGAGTGAGATAAATGAGCTGGGCACATACCAGATTCAGAGTAAACATTTGTTGGAGGAATAATAGATAAATTATAGAATGAATGATATCTATTAGGCTATTTTTGTCTTGTTCACTGCATTCTGGCTCTTAAAACACTGCTGGATACTGGTCCTCAATGAATTTGTATTGAATTTATGAATAAAGGAAATAGACTTTTAAATAAATTTTGAAAGTTGAATAAGTCTTCCAGAAATTGCAGCACAGAAAACTAATAGGAGCTAAGGTCGGAACATATCATAGACAGGGCTTGAGAGGAAAGGAGTATGATATAGTTTAGATTAATAATTAACCACTGATTTTCCTAAGGTACCATATTTAAAGAGGGTTTACTTGTAAACTATCTTATCTTAAATTCCTTCCCATATTGCTTCCTCCCCCCACCAACCATCAAAGTGTTAAAGGTTTTTCTATAGGTCCAGTCTCATTCTACCCTACCTTACCTTACCCTGCCTTACTGTATCCTAACCTATCTCATCGCATCCTATCCTATAAAACACCTTTCCTACAAGCTGCTATTTCCTCAAGATCCAGCCCCCATCTATTTTCTTTTCTATACTTATAAAATTCTTGAGGGAGCTATCTTGTTTCAGTGATACATCTTCGTTGTTAACTTCATGTACTTTTGCTGCCCGGGCATTACACATGGTGAATGACTTCTCAAAAGTCACTGGTAGCCTCTCAGTCCTTATCCTGATTGGCCTGTCTCTCTGAGACTTCCCTACACTGCAGATCACCTCCCTGTCATTCCTCCTTGTTCACTGTCAAATGACATCTCTCTTCCATCTCCCTTTATATTCTTCCTCAGTTTCCTTTGCCTGCTCTTTCTACTACCTACAGCTGGATGACAGTTCCCCTTGAGAGTTTTGTGTGTCTTAGGTTACCTTCTGCTTGGGAGAACACAGCAACCCCAATGGCTCCACCTATCACCTGTATGTTGATGATTTCCAAGTGATATTCTACCTGAATATGGTGCTCTATAAACCTCAGTTTTAACATTTCTATTATTAAAATATTCTCCTCACTTGACTCATTTTCTGGGACATTCTCCTATTTCAAGAGAAATCTGGGTCCTCCCCAATATTGTTCCCATAGCCTCTTACAGCTAACTGGGTGCCACATTTAGTTAGTTCTGTCTCTTCACTTATCCCATCTTTGTCTCCTCCTTTCCATTACCACAACTGGTATTTTGATCCTTTTGTTGCTTGGACTCATGCAATAGCCTCCCAAATTAGGGTTGCCAGATAAAATGCACTGCATGCAAAAATTTCATACAAAAATTACTGTTTATCAGTAATACAAGTTTAACTGGGCTATTCTCTTCTTTATTTTCATCCTTTTTTTGTAAAATCTTACAACTCTGTCCTAACTAGTCTCTTGTCCTCTAACTTCTGATTGTTTCAGACTTTCGTTCACATTCCTGTATAATTATCTTACTAAAGGTTATAGAACTAACAGAAATCCTCTGGTACTTCATGCTAACTCCTTAGTATGGGATTAAAGAAAATCACTACTCTGATTCACTTTTCTAACTCCATCTTACATGCTTCTATTCATCTATATTGGGAAAATCATCCAGCCCCAAACATGTATTTTTTATTTTTGTGCCCTTTTTTTTCAGAATGGCTTAGCCAGGAATTCTCTCCACCCTTTACATATAAATCATGTCTAGCCTTCAAGGCTGAGTTCAAATGCCATTTGCTTTATGAAGCTTTGGCCTTTTCCTTCCACTGCAATTGCTCACAGTTTTCTCTGAACTTCGATAGCACTGTCATTCCATTACAGCACACTGCTCCTCCTTTACACAGAGTCACATGTTACTTGTGGGTAGGGGCTTTTCTAAGTAATTTTATATCGATAACAACAGAGATGCATGAGCCTAACTATTTATTAGGTGCCGTTGGAGCAATTACATATATTAACTCATTTAACCATAACTCTGAGTTAGGTGGTATTATTCTCCCCAACTGCGTTTTCCATGTATTCTAGCTTAGAGCTCTATATTCAATTGGAATTTCTTACCTTTTTTATTTAATTGATATTTAATTTAATTTAATATTAGGATATTTAATTGATATCCTAATTTTATTTAGGATAGTGTACTTCTTTGGACTCATTCAAAATATTTTTTCTGCATAGTCGATACTGGTTTATTTCATTGAGTAACAAATCTGCTTTGTTACAGCAGAATGAATTAAAGATGACTTAGTATTTCATATATAAATACTTATATATAGGAATTAATACAATGATGACTTACTTAATCTTGTCATCATTTATTATGAATAAAATTAAGAGTTTACTATGAATAAAATCAAGAGTTCAAATATATTATGCCAAAATAGTAAATAAAGGAAAAACAAATTAGACTAACATATTAAATGCTTATTACAACTTTTTTCTTTGCTTCAAGTTTCCAGGAATCACTTGTGATAAAAGAGGGACTGTTTGAATATTGATTATATAAAGGAAATGAGCTTTGAGCTCATTTTTTTTTTCCTTTTCTTCTTTTTTGATCCCCGCTGTACTGGGGGTTGAACTCAGGGCTTCATGCTTGCTATGCAGGTGGTCTACCACTTGAGCCACTCTGCCAGCCTCAGCTTTGGACTCATTTAAAAACCCAAACAATTTTGGAGTCAGGGTAAGGATACTTTCAAATGTGAGACTACATTATTTTATATCTACTCTCTGTTATTATTGTGAGTTAGCATCGCACAGGCAGTTTACCATGCAACCCTGAGCTGTATGATTATCTCAGGAGAACTGTTTGTCCTGATGAACTGACATTTTTGCTGGTAAGTTCAAAGGCAGACAGTGTTTGTTTCCTGCTTCACTTCCAGATGTTGCCTGGGCTTTTCCACTCAACAAAGAAGGCATGTGACACCTACTCACATTTCTGAGATGACATCAGTGAAAGAATATGTCACTGTGGCTCTTGTTGACTAGGAGGACAAATTTGTAAAGTCACAAATTTCAACCTACTAATTCATCTTTGGGTATTTTTCCAACTTCATTTATTCTACAATAAATCTGAAGAAAAATACACTTTATGAATAATTCTTTATGTGTTTGCAAACATAAGAGAAAGTAGAAAGAGCTATAAACTTGTTTCTTTCTCAGCTTCCCAGAGTAAGAGTTAGGCAATGGTGAGATAGCCATGAAAACAAATGACTACTTACCTTGATGACTATTTGGTAGGGTTTTAGGCTTTGGACAAAAAAGTCACTTTGCTCTTAGTTTCTCTCCTTTTGTCTTTTAGTTATAACCATAGAGAGAGGCAGAAGGATGGTGTTACAACTTTTTTCTTCCAGTCTAGCCACGACATGCCAAGACTAGCCCTCTATAAGATGATGCTAACAGGGTTGGCCAGTGGTCATGAGCACCACAGGCATTTGCTCAGTCAGGAGTGCTCAGATTCCATGAATTTTCTTTTTATATGGCAGATAATAAATAATATTACTTTCTCAGGAGTAGGTACTAGCCTAGCATCTGCTTTAGAGTAAACAAAAATTGCTCAAAATATACCTACCCATAATGAAGTAAAACCTCAGGTTCCCATAGCCAGTAGTGTCCATGTATGGAGTGCATAATTTTCTCTCTCCATCTTTGAGGAAGACCATTGATAAACCTGATTCTATCGTTCCACATTCTGTACCAATGACAGCTCCTAAGATGTCCCATCTTTAAAAAAATGAGAATCATTAAGAGTTAGACTATTAAGGCAAAGCTTTATAAGCATAACATTTTGTTTTTAACAAAGAACATTTACTTAGTAATGAATAATTCTGAAATAAAGATATGGTACTGTAGATTTTAAGCAATGAACAAACTTTAAAAATATTCCATTCACAGTTATGGTTCTGTAGTTAGAGAAGTTTAATCAATATTATATCTATTGCATGACCAGAGCCATGTTCTAGACTGAGACAGTCTTTATTTTTAAAGTACTTATAGTTGAATTGGGGAATAAAATTTGAACTAAGGAAACAGTGAACCATAGAAGACAGTATCAAATATAAATACCTGTATGGTGTTTTGCATATTAAAAATAGTTGTATAATAAAAAGCCATAGATCTAGGAGAAGTCTAGCAAGTTTTATAAAAGGAGATGGTATTTAAATTGGGTCTTGTAAGAAAGGTATTTGGATGTGTAGAAGAGAATTAAAACAGTTAATTTCTAGTTAGTGCTAACTTATGTGCTAGATCCTTTTGTAGACAATTTACACATTAAGCTTTCTTCTTGCAGGAATCCTAGAAAACAGTATTCCTATTCTAATTTTAGAGGAAGAGACTGAGCTACACAGAGATTAAGGACAGAGAACAAAGGATGGGGACCATACTCAAATGCATGCAGTCTGACTCCAGAGCCTGTCCTTGACTTCAGTCATATACTGTATTTGCGGTTGAAGTAGTGTCAGAGAACTGACTATAGGCTAAAACTGAGTATGACCTGGACACTATTACCAGTGCATAATATCACTAGACCTTTGTGGGGGTTGTGTGTCAGGGAGTAGTAAAAATTCATCTGAACAATAAAAGAAATTGGGATTAACCCGTAGGGAGCTGGAAAGAGGAGTTTATTCAGTAAACACTCAGGGTGATATATCTAAAATGGAAATATGATTATGTCATTCTTTTGCTTAAGGTCTTTCAGTGGCTCCCATTGCTACCTGGACAAATTCCAAACTTCTTAATGTAGAATTTAAGTTCCTTCTTGTCCTGGCCCAAAAACAGATTTCTGGCCCCAATTCTCTGGCTTCTCCATGTCTCATACTAATCTATGGCTATATAATGTGGATTTAAAGTTAATAAAATATTCTCTGTCAGGCCTCTGTAGCTTTACTCTTTGTCTACTGAACAATCTCAGAGTCATTCTCCAAAATGTTATTTAAGTAAAATACATCCTTCCTTAAAGCCTTTCCCAGACTCCCTCCCTGCTCCTAGACAACCCACCACTCCATCTCAGACTGAGATCCTTCTTTTGTGATGCTGTTTCTCACTGTACATTGCTATTATTTCTTTGTATGTCTTTCTTTATCCCTGACATGACAACTCTTACTTTTGCTGTGATATCTAGCCAGTACCCGATACCCAGTAGAAAATATTTTTGTTGAACAATGGAGGCATTAAAGGAAGTGTATGAAACCTAATTCAGTGCCCTTCCTGGATCCCATCTTCACTTTGCTTGACTTTCTCTAGCCTCATCTTGCCCAATCCTGTGAGACAATTTGTACTCTTGGCACAGCAGGAATGCAGTCCATTCTGCCCTAAGCACACCCCATTCCCACCCCACAAAGTCTCCCTGGATCTAACCTTAATGCCTGGTGTCACTGTGGCTGCCCAGCTTTGTCCTCAGGACTCCTTCCTCCTTAATGTCACAGCTCCAACGATCAGACTTGTCTGCCCCACAGCTCTCACTAAACCATCTAGACACAAGTCCTATATGACTTCCTGGGCTTTCCCTTCTCTATTGGCCCTGGCTCTGGGCACATACTTTAAATGTCTGATATATTCAGAGAGGTCTTCGGTTTCACATCTCTTTTCAAGACTCACAGGCTTAAATGAATGGGTTTATATAGTATCTTCACCTTTCTGCCTCCCCCAACTCATAATCTTTCTTCTCCCCTTACAAATCTGCCTGATTCCTCTATCCCCACCCCAAGTCTGACCCATCTGTTGCTACCCAAGTCCTGGTTTTTGTCAGCAAGAAGGGAAAACAAAGGAGTAAATTGAATCTTGCTGAGAAGTCAGAGCAATAATTTACAGCACTGCACAGTGAAGGGCATTTTGAAATTACTCAAAAAGAAATACTGAAATACATTTTGGCTACAACAGAAGTCAGAGAATTTTTTTTAAGAGAATGACTACTGTAAACTTTTGGATATTTAGGTCATTTCCATTTTTTATTACTAGTTATGGTGCATGAAATGTCCTGTGTTAAGTGTTTACATACACATGAGGGAGTTCCATTAGTTACTTTTTTTCTCATTTGAATTACATTGGTGCTAGCTATGTCCACCTTAGCAGAATTGATAAAATAGTTACTCAGATAATTTTCTATGTTTTTGGGTCCTCAAAGGAATATCAGTTGAGAAAGACTGCTAGGGTATATAACTGGAAGTAGAATTTCTGTGTGATGTTACTTCATCATAATTCTTCAAAATAGGTGGGTAAATTTATGTTTTTATCAGAAGGGAATAGGATTCCTGTTTCCCCACAAGCTTGCCATCGCTGGGTTTTGTGAAGCCATTAAAATTTGGCCTAGTTGGTGGAGTGGTTCAAGTAGTAGAGTACCTGCCTAGCAAGTGTAAGGCCCTGAGTTCAAACTCCAGTATTCCAAAAAAAAGAAAAAAAAAAAAAAAAAAGTAAAATTTGGCCTAACGGCTGGGAATGAAATTTTATCTCTTTTGCATTTCCACAATTGGCCAGTGGGATTACTATTTTCTGGTTTTTTATTTCTGTCCATTGTCCATTTTTCATTGAGATGACACTCTCATTCTCTCACTTCCTTGCTACTTGAATACTTTATTCTAGATATAATACTCTTTTCTTGGCTATATATATATATATATACACACACATACATACATATTAATATACATAATATGTATACATTTATATTTTGTTTATGTGCACTTAGATCCATAACATTTTTAATTTTAATATAGCAGAATTTATCTCTTTTATTTATGGCTTGTGTCTTTTTTTTTGCTTAATAAATTTTATTTTTTGGTAGGACTGGTATTTTAATTCAGGGCTTTGTGATTGGAAAGCAGGTGCTCTTCACCTCAGCCACACCTCCAGTCCATTTTGCTCTGGTTATTTTTGGAGATGGGGGTCTCACAAACTATTTGCCTGGACTGGCCTCAAACTGTGCTCCTTCTGATCTCAACCTTCCAAATAGCTGGCATTATAAGTGTGAGCCAACAGTGCACAGCAATAAATCCTGTTTGCCCTGAGATCATAGATCTTCCCATACATTTTCTTTTAAAAGTTTTGCTTTTCACATTTATGTAATTTTAATTCATTTGGAATCAATTTTGGGCAACAAATGAAGTTGAGATCCAAGTTTATTTTTTCTATATAGGCAACAAGTTGTACCAGTACCATTATTAATTTTCCTCCCAAACGACTATAATGCCACTTAGTTGTGTAACAATCTCCTATAAATGTGGATCTGTTTCTGGGCTCCTTCTCCCCTGCCTTCCATTAGTTTAAATGTCTTTGTGTCAAACTCAATCAATCTTCCTGTCTTTTTCTTTTCTTCCTTCCTTCCCTGACTGGGTCTCACTGTGTAGTCCAGGCTGGCCTGGAACACCACCTCTCTCAATCTCCCAAGTACTGGGATTGCAGGAGTATGCCATGCTCTGCTCTGATCTTGATAAGAATCTACCATCTCTGTTAAGAAGTTATCCACATAATTGTTGCTCCTCATAAATAATCTGCTTTATTTTTTTAAAAATATCTCTGGTTGCTTGCTAATTTTTTTTGTCCTTGGTATTCTGAAGGTTTATTTTGGTGCATGTGGGTATGAGTTTATTTTGTTTATTCTTTGAACATTTGACATGCTTTACCATGTTGAGGGTTCATATACTAATCCAATCTTAAAACCTGTAAATCACTTTTCAAAAAAAAAAACCAAAAAAATCCTCTCTTCCATTCTTCCTACATTTACTCTGGAACTTCTACAGGACCCATTTATTTCATTTTATATCTTTTAGGTCTCTCACACTCATTATATTTATTTCCTTAAATATTCCCTTCTGTGTCATTTCCTCAGATCTCTAGGTCAGTATACTAATTCTCTCTTTAGTTTTCTATTTTTTTAACCACATAGCAAATATTTAATGTCCATGACTGTACTTTCACTTTTAAAAGTTCTTTTGTGCTTTGTACTATCTGCTTGATTTTACTTACCCCCATTTCACATTTGAATACCAATGTCGCACTTTTTTTTTTCTTGTGATGGTTCTGGGTTTGAACTCAGGGCTTTACACTTGCAAAGCAGGCACTCTACTGCTGGAGCCACATTTCCAGCCCTACCCCATTTCAAAATGACTTAGATTCCTTTAAAAAATCTTTTAAATCGTTTAATTACATTTATTTTTATATGTCTCTCAATTTTCTCTTTTAGTTCAATTGCTGGATACACTTAACTCTCCTGTTTTTACATTTCCTGACCATCCTTTGGTGGATCATAAAACTATGTAGATTTTAGCTTCTTATTTAATTTATTTTCAATGTGTTTATTTCCATTGTGAATTCTACATACTTTGTGTAGCAAAAATATTTCTAGAGAGGGGCTTTCCAACTGTGTTTGTGAGTACCTTGGGGCTTCCTTCCCTGGTCCTAAGTTCATGTTTATATTAACTTCTCAGTTTAGGATTTTCTCATCATCCAGATGGAGTTTAATTTTATATTTGCTTAGAGTTCTCATTCTCTCAGGTGGGTTCTCCCCTTGAACCAATGAGAGGAGCTGGTACCATAATTACCTTTTCATGGAGCATCAGTTCTAGTGGCCATCTACCAAGTATCCTGTGTGTGTATTTTAGCCCTAACTTTTAGCCTTAGACTGTATCTGGTATGGTATACCCTGTACTGTCTGAATTTTAGCTAAAAGGCTAATTATTTAGGTTTTTAGTTTCCTTTTGTTTCTAACATCTGCTCATTTTCTTCCCCTATCTCAGGGCTGTGTACTAAAGAAAATTATCACATATTATCCAACATTTCTGAGTGTTTGCAAAAGAAAAGGGACTGCATGAATTCCGGCAGCCTTGTCATCACAGCTTCAAATTTTTTAGCAGGCTGGTACTATTAACAACAACAAGAAATTAGAAGAGACAAACCAACTCATTTTAGACCATCATTGAATCATGTCATCAGGCATGTTAACAAGACAAATTAAAGGACTGTGTCATCCTTTAGATCAGTGAGCTCTTTGGAGCAGTATTTAATTTTCTTAAATGCTAATCAATTTTTAAATGTAGGTTGGTTATTAACTTTTCTATTTGTTTTTAAACACTTGTATTACATACTTTGTATCTTTGGTGACATTATTATAAAGGAAGAAATTATATAAATAAAAAAGCAAGCAATTGTTAATTGCCGAATATTAACAGTCCTCCAAAGAGGGTGATATGTGCCCTTCTAGGAAATATAATGGTTATTAGCCATAATTTCCCCAATACAAAGCTGATGAGATACTGGGAAGTGTCTCTGAGCAATGTATTTTAGCCATAGGCTCATCTTTCAATAGATGGACACTAGTTTCATTAAATTTCATAAGGTAGCCAAACAGGTGCAAATAGAATTATGGCTATTTTAGATAAAATGTCTAATCATTCTACTTTAAAAGAACATATTTATTTTTGAATTATCATACTTTAATAATATGAAGGGATTTCATTTGTGATAATTCTATACATGAGTACAGTGTACCTTGAACAAGTTCATCCCCACCATTATATTTTTATTCCCCCTCTCCCTCCTCACCCCTTTTACAAACAGTGTTTGGTGGTTTTATTATGCTGTCTTCATATGTATACATTTTAATTCCACTTACAAAGTTTATTAACTTTAGTTGGCTGTTCCATTCTATTTTTAAAGCAAAGACTTCAGGATATTAATGTTTAGGAACACCAAAAAACTACAACTAAGTGCCACACCTTTGGCAACAGATTAAAAGTGGTATGTGAATTGTTTAGATAGCTGGGTGTGGTGCTGAATGCCTGTAATCCCAGCACTTGAGAGGTTTAGGTGGGAGGACCATGAGTTCCAGGCAGCCTGGGCTATAGGAAGACCTATAAACAAACAACAACAACAAAATTATTAAATATAATTATATATATGTATAATTTCACTATTTAGAGAGATTAATATTTTGAATTTGTGCATAATAATTTAAAGTAATAAGTATACTTCATACTTAATATTTTACAGCTCTTATTTCTCTTTAATTATTTTTGGTCCTTTGTTTTTCATGCAACTAATTTATCTATAAAACTAGGACACAGAGACATAAGTGGCTTGCCTGAGGCCAACTTCCTGTTTGGCTCTGAAATTGAGCCCTCCTGTTTCTTAGTTTGCTGTTATCATAGTAGTGCAATTGTAAAGATGGTACCGTGCCAGGATAATATGTTGAACCATTCTAGTTTATAACAAATTTGTGACCAAAATCTTAGGATTTTGTGCATATTTGTGCAAGTATATTTTAACAGATTATGTCAATCATTCAAGAATCACAAGCAATAGCTTTTGAAACAGCTGCTCAAGGCAAAGGCTCACTTGTAAATTAACCAGGAGCCTCTCTGCTGCATCCACAAAAACATCACACTGGTTCATTAGTCTTTTACTTGACTCATTTGTTGCAATTAAACCACTTATACTACTAATCGACAAGCAAGTTGAGGTTATAAATGATACAGATGGTGGCTCCTTTTGGACACCTATCTGTCTTAGAGTATTTTTCAGTGAAGATTAAATTGTAAAAGATGGGAATTGTCATAGACTACAATAACTCTATTAAAGTGAGAAATGAGATTGAAAGTCACTTTCTCTTCATTATTTGTTGTGAATGAGTAACTTTTCTAGAATAATCTAAATGAGTTATTTTCACAACCTCTACCACCAGAGAAAAGCTATGTGAGACATGATTCAGACTGTATGTGTGTTTTATATCTTTACTTTAAAGTCCAACATACCCAATTTTACTCTCAATTAGGCTTTATTTCTTTTACTAAATTTTTGGTCAGATAACAAAAGTGAAGTTAATTTCTTTAGAAACCCAAGTATTTATAATGAAGTACAATGAAAAACTTAGTCTACTTTGAACAGAAAGAAGCAGAGAGAAATCTGCATTTAAAAATTTTTATATATTATAACCTTTGTAAAAGGCACATTGCTTTCAATAAATTACCCTGCACTTATTAAAAATTCAGGAGGAGCCTGTTACAGCACAAGCTTTCTTTCATGAATTTGTATAAACACTGGCTCTAGCATGGTTGGAGGTGAAATATCCTTAAGTGGGTCCCAGAGCTCCTCCAGCTACTGAGAGCCTTCAGGGAATGTTTCACCTTGTTGGGCTTCAGAGTCTCCATTTATATGGTCACTAAGCTGAGATCATTTCCAGTTAAAAAATTATATACTTCCAGATCCTCTCCTCATAGGATAATTACATGAAGTGAAATTACAACCAAATCATTGGCACCAGCAGTGGCTATGTGAGGAGTTCTACAGTTTTAGTGATATCTTGAATGGCATGGATTTCCTTCAAAATGAGTGTTGCTTCTCCATGGTTTAAATTATGTTTTCCCCGGGGAAATGCAGTTCTCTGTGAACCGCATTTGAAGGAATGTCTGCCTAAGGGGTGAGCTCTCTACAACACAGCATTTTATATTTTCTCTTTTATGACTAATTATAAAACAAAAAGCTCCTACTTACTCATTATAAATACATTGCCATCTATTATTTATTACAAATAGAGTGAAGTGATGTTGGAGCACAGAAAAAAGTTTCTAATCAATAAAATGCCTTAAGGTAACTTTGTTCTTGAGAGATAACAAGGTCACAATAATATTTAATTTATATCTTTAAAATAAGACTTTCTATTTTTTTTGTGTCATAAGAAGAGCAATACTCTAGTAACCAAAAATAATCTGAAGAAGTCTTATAGCTGGACAGCTGTTGGTCCATTCTGTAAACTGTTTAGGAATGCTTTGTTGATACAATTAATTGTGTTTTAATCAGTTCATACTTCAACATTTTTAAGAATGATACATTCTTTGAAGGGAAATTTGGCAATAACTATCAAAATACAATGTAGCAACAGAGAGTCAGATAAACTGGTGCATCATCTTTCTGAAATAATAAATAATATATTTATTGACTAGAAGAGACATTCATAATATGTTGTAAAGTTTGAAGAATTGAGTTGAGCTAAAACATGTGAAAATGGTTTTAGTGGTGTTTCTTGTATTTTAATAGAAAAATTTCTGATGAATACATGCCAACATTTTAACAGTGAGGAATGGAATTTCCATGAGGGGACTTTGGCTTTTATTTTACACATCTGCCTTACAACAAGCAAATACTTTTCAGAAAAAAATAATAAAAAGACATTCAATTTATGTTATTAGTCAGAATGAACATTTAAGTGATCTTCTTATAGGCTGGTAAAAATATTAAGATATAAACAAGAAAACAGAGGTCTAACATTTTAACCAGATTTCACCCCTACTCATATTGTTATTACAGCCACTATCAGTAATGGAACATTTCATATTATGTGTGAAAATTCATTTTATTATATTTGCCAAAATGTATTAAGCTATATAATGATAACAACTTTAGGTATGAACTAAGCTATAAAATAAAGCCTAGCTATAAGAGCCTATGTTTACCAAATTCATAAGTTTTTAAAATCTCATGAATTTTCTGGGGTTGAAAAAGTTCATTTACATTCCTAGATCTCTATTTGGGATATATTTTCTGATATTTAATAAGGAGTTTTCCATAAGTAAAGAGCCTACCATATTCATTTATATTCATGAGGTTTATCTCCAGTACAAATCCTCGGAAGTCTAAAGGTTTCTCCACTTTCACTGCATTTACAGGTTTTCCCTCTTTCATGACAGCTTAGGGGAAGGTGAAGGATGAGTTCTATTTGAAGACTTCCCTGCACGCAATGCATTTCAAAGATACTCCCCTGTATTTCGCTCTAATTCAATTTTATTTTAGATCTTTTATTACATCTATCATGTTTATTTACACTCTGGTTGGAATAACTAATAAAGAATATTGGCTTCAGAATGGGTAGAGAGCACAGTTTTCTCATTAGTAACACAATAACACAACCTAGAATGGAGACTGTTGAGAGAAAAATAATATATTGGCCTGGGACATTATAGAGTCTCAATAAATGTTAGTTTCTTTTTCTCCTGTAAAATGTAGTGTTATTTCTTGGTTTTAAAATAAGTCAAAGTGGCAATTAAAATAAGTATTTAAATTATGAGTGTTTTTGCACTCTAGCAGAACAGGATTGTTTTGCTGCCAATCCTGGATGATGCTGCGGCACGGTGTCAGCACGCAGACTGCTATTGCTAAACAATTACTAATCAGAGAGACTTACCTGCAAGAAAAGCTGTTGGCCCTCAATTAACCCGTGAGTCTTTTATACTGCTTTTGAGTTTCTATCTTTCTTCACTCTTTTTTGTGAAGGTACTGAGGTTTGAGCTCAGGGACTTGTGCTTGCCAGGTAGGCATTCTACCACTTAAGCCACGGCCCTACCCTTTTTTTTAACTTTAGTTATTTTTGGAATAGGGTCTTGTGTTTTTGTCCAAGATGAGTCTCAGGCCATAATCTCACTGCCTATGCCTCCTACCTAGCTAGTATTACAGGCATGTTCCATCACGTGAGCCCCTGCTTTATAATTTCTGTGAAAAACTTCCAGAACAATTTTAGCAAAAGAGCAATTTTTTAGTTGTTTGAAATATTACTGTTTTTATTTTTAAAATTAAAAACAACTTTCTTAAAAAGAAAACAATGTTAGAACACAGGTCAAAAAAAAACAGAACAAGGAAGTGATGTATGTGTTTTGATAGCATGCAATGAATTTATTCCAATCTATGTGAGCACCTTGCACGATTTTTAAACATATCCAATTATCATCTTTCTAAATTTTTTTCCTCAGTGGCATATTTTATTTGTTTATTTAGAGAGTGACTTAGGTTTCATTGGCCTATTTAGCTCAGGTTCTACGTCTTATCACTACATGTATAATTTCCTTTTGAGCACATACCTCATTACTGATAGTAATTATAGTTGGAATAACAACTAATTTCTCACTTGTTTGACTGCTTACTATGTGTCTTATATTGAGCAAATGACATTATGCATGAAATATCACTTTTAATCCCTTTTAATTTCTTAATCTGAATTATATTTTATCTAATTTTAATTTGCTTGTTCGTTCTTTTTTTACCTTTGCCTGGTATATTAGTTTTTCTTTGATTTTCAATTTCTTGCATTATTTTGATTTGAGTCTTTCAAAAGATGCAAATATATAGCTGATTTTTTAAATGACTGTAAGAATCTCATTTAATAAGTGAATATAACTTGCTCAATTTTTTTCATTACTAATGTTACTGGATTGCCTCTGAACAAATTGATTCCTGCTCTCCATTTACCCTTTCTACTGTTCACTTTTTTTCATTCTCCCAACCTATCTTTGTTCCATGTTAACCTAATGTTTTGAAGTTATACAGCCTGTAAGTGGCTTATTTAATTTTCAAATACATACATTTCTACTTGTATCCATAGCTTTCTAATAACATTAAGAGTTAAGCACAAGCTATATACTCACTCTAAGCAAGTTAAGAACTTTGACAGCAATTTAATTCCTTAATTCTGTTTCTTTCTGGTCAACCTTCTTCTGTACCCTCATGTTGAGGTCTTCTGGGTTTTAATTACAAATTGGCATCAAAATTTTAAATAATGAATACTTACTTAGGCTGAAGCCTAAGTTTTCCTGTTTTTGTTGCTCATTTCTATTCCTCAAATCTCCCACAATTTTTGTTGAATTAATTTCCAGCAACAAATCCTGTAGAAATTCTTTTAGAGAAAGTTTGGGGTACTAAACTTTTAGAACTGTGTATGTCTCAAAAGATTTTTATTTTTCCTAACAACTGATGGTATTTGGCAGGAAAAAGAATTTTAAAATCCAAACAATTTTCTCTCAGAACTTTAAGATAATCACTTTTTAAAAATTTATGTCTAATGCTACCAAGTAAAGCACAACAAATCTCACCTAGAAGCTTTTAGGAAGGATTTCCTCATTTGTCTGTGACCTGAATTTTCTGTCAGATGATTTAAGATTGGGTATTTTTCCATTCACCTTGCTAAATAGTTTCATCCATAGGTCTTTTTCTCCTTTTTCTCAATTTTGGGAATTAGAAATTATTTATTTGAATATTTCATTCCACATATTCCTCTGAAATCCCTGTTATTTCTAATGTTAGAAGTACCACTTTTCTCCCCACACTTAACATCTTTTTCTTATAGCCAATAATACAAGAGATCAAGATACAAATTTCCAGCTCACTGATTTGTCCTTCAGTTATGCCTATGGTACTATTCATGGTGGGGAGTCCAGTACATTTGTTTCAACCATTATATATTTTGTTTCTTGCATCTCTAAATGTTTTTTCCTTGTAAAATTTGTTGAAATTTCACAAATGCATAATGCTATCTTATACCTCTGAAGATATTAATTAGACTTCTGATGCAATCTGCATTTGTTTATTCTGTCACTTCCATTCACTAAACTCTTAGTTCTCTAGTTAAATGCTTTTTCTGAAAATGGAGTTGATTTTCTCATGTTTGGTGATCCTAGGTCACTTGTTTAAATTTTTATCCTCTCCATTTCAATGTGAAAGGTCCCACTGCCTGGGGGCAGATACACCTTGAGTGATGGTGGTGTGATGCTCTGCTTCTGCATGCTGGGTGTAGCATTCATTGCTGGTCCCTGGAAGCAGAAACCTCTGCTTGATAGTGGGTGTAGTGAGGGACTCATCTACCCAGCACTGCCTTCAACAGTAACTCAGAGCCCCATCCTGATCCTGTGTCTAGCATCCCAGACTCAGAGCAATGCTTGATGCCACATCTAATGTCTAATTCAATACGAATTTTGAGTATAGTCCCTCCCTTCCCTTTTCTTTCAGAACCAGATTCAGATTTTTACTCTATCTATCATCTATCCATCCATCCATCATCTTTCATAATTCCTGGCCTATATGGGGGGTACATTCTTATTTTAGAGTATCATAGAGTCAAGATTAAGATTTGCTTATTTTCTGTAATTTCCAAAGATTTGGGGAAGGTGGGAAGACAAGCATACTGCCTTGATTCAATGTTTAATATTCATTACATTTGTGGAGTTTCTCTTTAGCATGAATAGTCTGGTGGAAGCAGAATAGTTTTGTTTTTAAAAAAGGCATTTGAAAGGTAAAAGTGTACAATGTTTGCACTTGGGGTACAAGGCAAGTATACAAATTCTTTATTGTAGTAATGTGTTATTCTACAAAGCTCTCTCCCACCTAAAGATAGCCTCAGCTAGGTGAGATATTGTAGTTGCTAATTAAATGATGTGTTTGTAAGGTTTAGCCAAAGTTCAGAAAGATTCCCATAAATTATCAGTGTATCTATTAAGGCTTCTCCCTTGCTGAAGTAACAGATGTGTCTTCCTCAGGAAAAAGAAAAAAAAAACTTTAAAATTTTACTTAAAAAATAAACCTGTCAGTGTTGGATTTGGGACAGCTTAGTGAAGTGAAAGGCAAATGGCTCTTGCATTCTTGTGATCTGAGATCAGATGATTTGATTCAAATGATAGGAAAATATGGATAATGGGAAATAAACCAGGTGCTTTTGTCACGCACATCATTATGCAGTATTGGAGCAGGACTTGGAACCTGCTGACTATATCATGGCCTGAGAGTTCCAGCTTCTTAACTGTGACCAAAACTCTGGCAAGTCTCAGTTCTGAGAAATATCCAATGAGTGTAACTGAAACCACCTGAGCCACTTGGTGATGGACTTTTCTCTCTGGATTCTGTATGTCTACACTGACTTTAGCTCACTCTTTATTTAGACATATATTTTTTAAGTTGTTTTGGGGGATGATGGATTTGGGTGTTGCCCAAAATTCTCTTGCACCATGAGTGCTCTCTGAAAAGAGTGTCTGATACATACACACACACACACACACACACACACAGTGAGCTTTGTCTTGACTACTACATTAATTTTCCAAAAATATGTTTGGCTTCTAAGCTTAATTCATGAAGAGGTTTCCATGTTCTTGTACTAAGTTTCCATAAATGTTACTAACAAAGAGTTGGATGGGCTTTAGCAATTTCTTTTGTTTTTTTAGTAGACAGGCTTTGGTGATGCAAACTAAAAAGCAGGACAGGGGATATTCAGGGAGAGGGAATAATTGGGTGTGTAGGTCACAGGTAAAGCAAATGCTATGCCTCTCCAAAGGCATAAGAGTAGTGGGCTGAGGGTGTAGTTCAGTGGCAGAGCATGTGCTTAGCATGTGGGAGACCCTGGGTTGAATCCCTAGCACTAAAAAGATAGCTAGATAGATAGATAGATGGATGATAGAGTAGTGACACTTAAGACATCACATTTTATTGGCAACACTGAGGGAGAGGGATAGAGAGAATCAATAGATAGAACAGACAGATAGACTGAGATTTATGTGTGTATCAGAATGGTACTCATGAAAATTAAATTTGTGTTTTTAGCTCTGTTCTCATGAGATGGGAACTGGTAACATCTGAGTTCTCTGGGGATGTGGGACTCACTGCAGTGGATGATTCCTCACTGATACTTGAACTGTATTAGCTTGCAGGGATGAAGGAGTGGAAGCAAATGACATTTGGGCTCCCTGCATAGGCAGTCAACTGCATAACCACGAAAGGGAGTTGAACTGGTCTTTTTTTTTTTTTTTTTTTATCAAGAAGGAAAGAACCAATGTGCTGGTGACAGATCCTCCAGAAGACATAAACATGCTCACACTCATGGTTACAGTTCTGGATTCCATCAAGGTTCTTGCTCTGTGAGAGGACTGGAATGAACACTGCATATTCTATGGGTTCCATAGGAGAACAGTCTGACTCCTGGGGAGATCCTTGAGACTGAGAAGAGGAGCAGTGGTTTCTGGTCCCTTAAAGAGCCATCAGAGCTGCACTTGGCATGGATCTTCACGGGGACAGGAACCTGCCAGGAGAAGGGCCTTGCAGTCTGAAGGGCTGGGAACAGAGAGCTCCCTAATGGGGTGCAGTCTGAAGGGCTGAAGATCTGAAGTTCTGGGATCAGAGAGCACCCATAAGGGGATGGAGTCACTCAGATGTCAGTGTTCTTCAGAGGCTTAGCCTAGCCTGTGCCAAAGGCTGGACCTGAAAGACTTCCCCAAGGCAATAGGAATAGGGCTGGGCAGCCACAGTAGAAACTTAGTGATCAGCAGGGAAAGACCCCAGTGAGGCAGGAATGTCACAGCAGTTGTGGTGGCTCAATCTGATGGTCAGATTTCCCTCTTATTGGGTTTGAATAAAGTTCCTGGTCAATGTACAGGAAGCAGGGAACCCAAGAGAGCAATGGTGGCTTTCTTGCCACTAGACACTTAGAGATTCAAACAGTTTTGATTTAATTTGAGATAAGAATGACATGACTATCCCTCAAATATTATCTTCTGGAAAAGTTCCTTACTGTTAACAGTCAAATTATTCATTTTACTTATTCATTATGAAATTGAATTTTATGTTTATGTTAATTTCATTCAATCTCATCATAGTATTAGAAAATATACACTGGAAAATAAGGACCTGATCAGAACTGATTATATGTGTTTATTTGCAAAAGGAAAAGCCAGGTAAGAATTAGGACATTTCTATAATTTCCTTCCGACTCATATTACCTTAAGGATTTTGAATCTGTTCTTTTTTTCAACTTGAACTTCTGAAAGTGCTGTTCAATTAGTAGAAAATATTTTAGGGACTAGGACCCAAAAGAATGCATATGGCACAAAATGGCAAGAAAACACTAACCATCAAGTCATCATCACTGCCTGAGGTCTCCTCTACTTCAACCTCCATCCCAAATCCCTCCTTTATAAATCTCTCAAAGGTAAATTTTATCCCCTAAAAATATTTGTGGATCAAAAACACATCCTAATGAAAATCAAGTAGCAGCAACTATAGATCTCAGACCCCAGGAACACAACTGAAAATATCAATATAATAGTACTGGATTATGTATTTTATAAACATTGAAAAAGTCTTTTCCTAGTAAAAACTGAATAAACTAAGATGAGATATAAGTGATTCAAATGAAAAGGTATTTGTAATCACAATTTTTTAATATACATGAAAGTAGTTACTTAATAAAGAATTTTTAGGGTAAGTGTCCCCCTTTTGGATTGTCTATGATAAGAATCATTAATGTTGATTTAAGCATGCTTTTGCTCTTTAGGAATATGCATTTAAAATATGTCCAGTGGGATAAATGTAAGTGGTGAGCACAGCATGGGCAATAACAATTACTTACCCTGTAGGCTGGCTCTCAAATTCTTCTGACCATTGCTCTTGAATATCCTCTGTAGAAAGATCTACATCCCGGGTGGTGGCAAAATTGAACTCACTGCCTTCATTTCCATGGAAATAAATGGAGTTTCCATCTGACTGACAGCTATGCTGTAGATAAAAAGAGAGCATGGGGTGGCTGTTGAATTGGTTTTGTAGCTGTATCTGTATAATTAGAGTTTTTAGAAAAGTCATTATATTACTCCCTCTACGATAGACTCTCAAATCAAAGAGCTTGTTACCTCATTTTTTTGTCTTATTTAATTCAATTACAATTTCCTTCTAACTTATTACGTTATCACAAAAAAGGAGTCAAGAGGGCATTTGAGCTTTGGCATCTCAGCCTTCACTCTGAAACAAGAATATTTTAATTGGAATAATTTCCCATCTTTAATACAGCCCTTGTTGTGGGAATTAAGTCTGATAATGATTTGTCATATATTTAAAATTCTGTGGTTATGGGCTAAATCGCAATGACCTTTTCAATATTCCATGTATTTCTGACTTGCCATTCAAGTCTTTCACAATTTGTCTGTAAATGGGATATGAGTAGAATAGCCAGCTAATCAAAACATGGAATACAGAAAAGGTCAAAGTAATCGCAGATATGATCATATATTCTCAGCCAGCTTTTGCAAGGAAGTTTCTAACTGGACCTAAAATGTACATGATGTCCCCAGTGAAGAGCTGGGAAATCACAAACTTTATTATCTTTCAAAAGAACACTTGCGAAAAATAAAAAAATTTTCTCGTGATATTTCTTTTTAAATGTATTTTTTCAGCCAAAGGCATGATCAAACTCTGGGGCTGAACAAACATTTACTTATCAAAGTTATAAGTTTACATTAAATATATTTTTGGTAATAAGTCAAGTAAAGGGAAATGCTAATATATATAAGATCAACCATTCTTTTAAGTTTTATATACTCTTAGAATGAAACAGAAATAAAGAAAAGCAATTGGACAAAAATTACCCATTAGGCTACCCAGAGGGAAGGGACTGTGTCCACTTTGTTCTTTATTGTATCCCAGGTCTTAGCACAATGCTGGGCACAAAGTAGGTGTTCAAAAACATTTGTTGAATAGTTCAATAAATAAATGATTTACTTGCCTTTGCAAGTAATCAATCTTCTTTTATGGAGAACTATATGTAAAAGGCATTAAGGCATTTGGGGAGAATACATTCATATATGTAAATAATAAAGTGATCTTGGCTCTCAAAAATCCCAGCCTAGTTACATATGTCAGATAGGATTCTGGGCTAGGTAGCATATTATCATATGCCAATGCATGAGAGAAGGTAGGAATCACGATGTCTAAGCCTTGTCTAGACAAGCAGGCTTCATTGATGAGCAGGTCTTCAATTGGATTTAAAAGGATGGGTAGGATCCAAGTTGGATGACAAATATAATGAATTACGGTAATGGTAAGTTGGCACAATTTGAGAATTAGATTGAAGCTGACTGCAAAGGAACCATTAAGGAACATAAATGAATCTCTATGTGATTCTTTCGGCAGTGGTGTTCTAGGACAAAGGAGAAGTATGTGCAAGGAGGTTTTGATGACTACTAAATTAGGGATAGCTGGTAAAAACCAACTGGGCTGGAATCAGATTTGCCACTAAATTAGAAGAATAAATACAGTTTCCAAAAGTTTAAGAGAGTAGAAGCATATGTCATTTCACAGCACTAAGACATAAGCATGTCCTCTGGGTCCTGTCATCATTTGAGTTAATATTATAGGATGTGGCATGCACTGACTGCTTAAGAATCTTTGCCACAGCAATGAACACAGGTTATTTGTGGATCTTAAACTAAGCTTATTACATCAATCCTTAGCTCAGATACATTGATGAAAAGATAGAATTTTGTTTATTTAACAGTAAATAGAAACTATTCAAGTGATAACAAATCTAAAGGTTCTCTTTTGCCATGTATACTGTGAAGATAACCAAAACTAACTAGAATAACAAAGATAACCTTCCTAACAACAAGCCCACCAAGCTCTAAATCATGGTCTTCACAACTATCTTCACAGTCTGGAATCCTGATCAACTGTGGCCTATATTTCTCTGGAAGTAATATAAAAACTCAGACATCAATACAAATGGCAATATCCCAGGAAATGGCATACATGAAATGTCTATGTGAAAAGAGAATAACCTGTATTGCATTTTAAATAATGTATTTTATAATAAAAGAATGACTTGCCTAACATGAAACCTTGGTAGTTTCTGGTTAAATAACTATTTAATTATTTCAATTTTGTTTCATTTACCTCAATTCTTTATTAATATTTTGAAACCTTTATACATAATTTTTGCTACCCTTCTAAGATATATTATTAACCTACCTGGTAGGTTAAATTTAAAATTTGTTGAGACAGAAATTTGATATAAAAAACAAAATTATAAAGGTGAGTAGCATGTTGTTAAACTAGTTTCATAAAATGAAGGGGTATAAAACCAGGAGAGGTAGTACACACTTTTAATCTTAGCATTCAAGAGGCTGAGGCAGGAGGATAAAGAGTTTGAGACTAGCTTGGGCTGCATAGTGAGACCCTGTCTCAAAAAAAAAAAAAGAATTGGTATAATAGAAAGTGAATGTATATTTTTAAAGGATTTTTTTAAAAAGTTGTTATGCTGTTCATAGTTGGTAGTTGAACAGATCACTTTCAACTATATAGCTACTATTGAAAATTATGGAATATACATTTTATCGCTATAACCACAACAGTGTCAGCATATGAAACACAAGTAATGATTACCCTAGTAAGTATAAAGAAAACACCTGGAAAAAATTAATTTCACTTTAAATGAATGCTAACCAATTTTCATATTAGTAGGTTCTAAAAACTTGTAGGATTTTTCTTTGACAAATTTATGTGAAAAATAGAATGGTATAGTTTTTGATATAGATAGAGCCAATTGTAGCAAATGAACAATATTCACTATCAAAGCTAAATTCAAACAAATAGAGCAGTGCTTTATAACAGTCAGTTTTAGCTTTTAACTGAAAACATCCAAATCCTATCTGTCAAGTTTAATGTGAGATCATAGCACTGTTCTTCCCTCCCAAATGAGCCCAATATCATTCTGGGTATGGAGAGAGAAGTACTGCTCTTTAAATATTCTCTTCTTCATATTCTTAGTATGGTGACAACTTATCAAAGAAAGCTGTGACCCACTCAAAGCAAGCAGCCACAGCTCAGGAGGAGGGAGCTCCATCTTCCCATCTCTTAGCACTATGGGGCTATTCATTTTCCAGGCAGCAGAGCCTGGAGATGCACAGAATACACACAGTTCTAGGTAGCTTCCTCTGCTCCCTACCATGCAGAAGGGATTAAGATGTGATTTCTGCCTCTCCCTCTGAGGAGAACCCAATGTTTGCAATGAGAGTAAGATGCTCCCTAAAGGTAAATGAGCCAACAGTGCAATATTGGTTCTGTGGGACTAACAAGAAGTCCTATAAAAAGGTTCTGTGTGGAAGGGCTGAATTCCCAAGCTACTTGAGAGCAATGGGCCTACAGTCTCCCTTTCTCTCTAAGAAGTTGGTTATGGATAGGCCTTGTGTTTAAGAGTCCTGGGCAGAGTAGGGGACCAGCATTGAGCTCTCATTGTGAGGATCTCTAAGTCAATTTTACAAGGAGAGGTACAGTTTCATGTTAGTTCTCATTTAGCATGGGTCAATGTCTTAGAATTGGTTTGGTTTCTTATATGCTCTTCAAACTAAGAAGTGATTCCTGTATGCATTCTGATGGACCTAGAGTCCTTGGACTTTGGTTTGTCTCCTCTCTGCATCTCTGACTCTGCATGAGAATCCAAGGCCTGCTTGGTTTAGGGGCTGCTTGAACTTTCCCCTAGAATCTAACACAATTAATTCTGCACTTACATGAATCAAGGAAATTAAGGTTTGAAAAGAACAAACTTCTAGAAACTAAAAACAAGATGATAAAGAATGAAAACTCACCAGGCACTGGTGGTTCACACCTGTAATCCTAAGTACTAAGGAAGCAGAGATCAGGAAGATCAAGGTTTGAGGCCAGCCCAGGTGACACCCTATCTGAAAATATGCAACGCAAAAAAGGACTAGTGGAATGGCTCAAGTGGTAAGCACCTGCCTAGCAACGGTGAGGCCCTGAGTTCAAACTTTCAGTACCGGAAAAAAAAAAAGAAAAGTTAGTTACTTAGAATCAGAAGACATTTTCAAATGCTTTTTTTCAGCTTAAATGCTAAAGTTTTATACAAGTCATCTCAACCCTTTTGCCCTCAGTTTCTGAGGCTAAAGAATGGAATCTAAATTCCTTAGAGATGTTGTTAGAAGCATGTGTGTGTGTGTGTGTGTGTGTGTGTGTGTGTGTGTATGTATGTGGTGTATGATCAAAGTATGTTAGTGGTATGTATTTAAATAACACAACTCACAATAAAACCTCTTTGAACTATTAAATTATGCTAATAAAAACCACAAATATATGAAGAAATATTTTTGAAACTTCCCAATGTTAAAAAATAATTTTTGAATATATACTTTTTAAAATATACATCCTATTATATTCCATGATCTTAGCAGTAGAAGAGTATTTAAATATATTTTTGTTTCTCATGAGATTATTAAAATTCTTCAGTTTCAATGAAAACCTGCAGAAAAATGTAAAAGATATGTTCCACTACACAATATGGTAAAAATGCTGCAAATATGTACACACTATCAGGCCAGATAAAAACATCAATTAAAGCTATAAAATCCCTCCAAATTTGGCAGATTACCAAATATTACCCTAACAGGAAAACTCAGGAATACAAGAATGATGGATACCCTCCTTTATTTTTTTTTTAACAAATGAACTTGAATTGTCTGCGATGTTAAAAAGCCAAGTGTATGCAATGAAAGTATAAAAAAAATTTCAGAAACTTGCTGTCATTTTGATACCCAGCTGTTTTTGTTCAGCATCTATTTAAACTTGTGTCATTTATATGCAGTAACAATTAAAATCTAAACAACTTCAACAATTAAATGTCTAATTTTGTGAGATACATGAGTACTTGGTATGAAAACAACATAGGAATATTTTGGAATTCAGAACTATTTTATTTTGAACATCATGAAAATGTATCAGGTTTTCTTCAGCAAATGACTATATATCACATATTATTTTCTGAGTTATAAGTTTGGATTGACCAGGCTATAGAGCATTTATTTTGGATAAAATAATGGCAGAAAATCTGCAGATAGTTCTAAATTTTCCTTTCTATTTCTAGCCCTCTTACTGTACATGGATCATTTATTAATTATAAATATTTTTACTTGTTTCATTATTTTACCATTGATCAATAACACACATGATACACTTCTAAATGCTAGATTTTATTTTTAATGTCCTTTAAGCACAGTCTTTATGTGTTTCTCTTTGTCCATCAAAAGTATTTTTTTTTTTTTGCTTTGCTGCTAAGTGGATTTCCTTTACTTAACAAGCAGAACACAGTGTAACCTAGTGACAAGACTCTGCCATTCTGAAAAGCATCAACAGGAAACATCAACACAAATTCCTCAATATAACAAGTCCTTGGCCATAATTCAGGTTAGCATTTTTCTAAGGCTGCTCCCCATACTCTGGTGAAAATGTTAATGACTTCAACTCTGTACTTGTAAAATACTTACAATCACCTCCGCCATTGTTTAATTAGGGTTTCGCCAAAGATGAGCACCGAGGCACTTCATAATGCCATCTCCCTGGGGCCTGATAGCACTGATGATTCTTTCTATATTCTTGGCTATATTCTATAGCCTTAAAATTTATTTTTTGACGATACCCTTTTTGTTGGAATAAGTACACTGGGCATTTGGGCAATGCCAGCTTGCAGAGAGATGGTGGCAGATGGAATGAAATCTGCCTGGTATGCCTTTCCCTCCACATGAGCAGAGAGCCATCCATTTCCTCCATTAAGGAGTTGTCACTCAGCCCACCCAGCTGGAAGACCATTTTTGATAGCCAAGCTGGCTGGTGGCAGACAATTCAGATACAAAGTGCACTTTAAAAGGAAGCTAAAACATCATTTGTAGGAAAATTGAAAATGCATGGCTTCCACCACCGCCAATTTTTAAATGACTGTAATATTTTAAGTGATTATTTTTGCCACTTAGAGATTGCTCCTTAGAGAGGAGAGGTTTTTTAATTAAAATCTAGGCAATGCAAACAGATGAGCTATGAGGAGCAGAGGAAAGAGAAATAAGACGAATAAAATTAATTAAAATGGCATTGTTAGCAGAACCATAAATTAGGCACTGTCTGGCTAGAAATAAAATATATTGGTATAGGAACTTTTAGATTACAGTGAGATGTATGTTGGAGTAGTTGGAAGCTGACTGGATAACAAGCCATCATTATGTTTCTTAATCTTTTTCTATGCTATAATTGTTATCCTATAGAAATGCATATTTCTTATATCCTGGTTCAATAGTATTTAAAGGTACAGACTTTCATGCTATAAAAACAAAATGAAAATAGGAAGAGAACATTTCTCTCACAAGGCACATGAATTTTTATCATTTCTCACACAATTTCTAGATAATTTAACGCCAGTTAAAAAACTGAAAATTTGGCTATGAACAAAGTCCAGGTGCAGGAGGGTTGAAGTGCATCTTCTCGAGTCAACACAATAGGTTCAACCATGGTGAGTGAATTTTAGGGAGCTTAAAGAGTGTTTTTTCTCATTATTTTCTGGATTCATTAGGCATTCACATTTGAACCACTTTGTACTAAGCTTTATAAAGATTCAATTTATGGTATATTTTGTGACAACTGTGTAATTACTTGGCAAAAGTTATGACAACTCTAAAATGGCAATAGTGACAGATTTGAATTGCAGTAATGAGAGGCAGAATAACAGTGTAAAATTCCATAGGGCAGTTGTTAACCTTGTCTTTGGGGATCCACCTGACTTTCATAGTGTCTGAGGTTTCCAGACTTGCCTCCTCAAATTATAACCAAAGATGCCAGGCTCAATGTGGGAAGCAGCAAGATAACTTGGTATGGAAGGGGCAGGTTTTCTAGTAAAACATACTTAGGTTCAAAACTCAAGGCCATTTAGCATCTCTGGGGCTCTGTTTTCTCATCTTTGAAATGGGGGTAATTTTAAGGATGAGAGACTGTAGAGAACATGCCTAACTCAAAAATAATATCTATAAATAATATGTATAAATGCTAATTGTCTCATTTTGCCCCATATAGTCATTCACACACCTAAGAAGTCTTACTTTAAAAAATGTTATCATACAAGTTATTGTGCTAGGTGCCGTGTTAGACACAAACATGATGAAAATATTACTATGTTTTAAATGTTCATAAAGAAAAACAAAATTTACTTGTGAATATTACCTAGTGATTAAAAGTGTCAGTTGCAGACCAAAACAAAGCAAAACAAAAACTAAAAGTGCATTAGACAGGGATGGTTTGGGGATCTGTTTGAATGGTCATTTTCTATAGAACTTATCAAAATTAGCTGTTTCTGTGTTATTGCCACTCTTGTCATGGTGATTTGGCTCACTTCCGTGTTTCACTAATGCTATTCCATGTTAATTACTATACAAATAGGCCTCATTGGGGGGAAATTGTGAAAAGCATACTATTACATTTAACCCTTCATCCCCAAAATACTCTTACTAGCTTAACAAATTATATTCTGGCTCATTCTATAATATTATGTACTATCTCTTGGGGGAAACATGACAATAAGAGCAATATAATCCAGAGTGAAGAAGATCCAAAGCAAAGGGAATTTAGGTAGACAGCATGTAATTAGCCAACTTGGAATCAGGCCAAAACCTCATAGTTAACATTCCGATTTTTAATGGGAAAAGACATGGGAACATGGGCTAGCCACAAGTCTTACTGAGTTCAGGTTTATCCTCATTAGAAAGATAGTCCACAGATCCCTCGAGTTACACCTGAGAGTCTCCAGAACACAGATTTGCAAAGCACATTTCTGAAAAGTAAATTTGATTTCCTCTTTTTATCTTTTATCTGCTAAGAAAATTAAATCATGAGATGGATTGTTGAATCCCTTTTCCGGAGTATTCAATGGAATATTAAGACAAACTGGGCATCTTAGCTTATAGGCATTGCTATGCCAAGGCATTCTATTCCCAAAGGCTTAAAAGTGAATTCTACTCAAAGTGTGATCTTCCCTTTGATCATCTGTCTCAGTTATTTTTTCTCCTTAGCCTCGACTTGTGTTAAGACTTTCAATTTCTGATGAGTTAATTTACACTTCCCCCCCTAATTTGGACATAATTGTCTTTTTCTTCTATTGATGTGGAGGAAATTTGTGGCAATAGTATTACACAGGTGACAGCAGAAGCTGAGTGAAAAGCTTTAATTCTTAGTCAGGACTGAAGCCTTGCCTGCTGTCCACTGGGACAACAGATTTGGCAAATGCATAATGTACAAGAGCAATAAGAAAATTAATAGACTCTCTTGTTCTGTTTGATGCTTCTCCTCAAAGGGATGTTGATTTACCTAATGACTTTTGTCTTCATTTGGGCCTTTTGGTGTTTGTTAAACTGGGAAAACTGTCATTATTGGATATTTAGTAATAGTAAATGTAGTAAAGGGGAAGCGATTAAACTCAAAGCCAGGTGAGACAGAGGATGTAGATATGACTCTCCTAAATTCCGTAATTTAGTTACTCCAAATCCTTGGAATAAATCTACAAATTTTAATAAATTACTCAAATTTTTTTATTGTTGTGCTGAGGGTACATTGTGGCATTTACAAAAGTTCTTACAAAATTAGGGGACTTTCTTTTAAATGCACATGGTCAAATCACAGCCTATTCTAAAGGACAAACCTTTCCAACAGAATCTGTGACATTTAGTGCTGATTTACTTCTCAACATGAGTTGACACAAATGTGTAAAAAGAAGTGATCTGGAATTCCATGCTATCAACACAATAAATGAGGGCAATAAATAGAAAAAGATCAGCAGGTACAGACACAGCAATCAGAGTGGGAAAATTTCTTTAAAATAAAAAATATGTGGAAAGCTCTAGTCTCACAGTGATCTGCATTTAATCTGTAGGTCAATTCTAGGTGGACAGAAGCCAGTGATTTATGCCTTTGCAAGCTGAGGATAGCTAGGCTAGCTGAGCAGATAGAAACATTTATTAATAGTGAGCGAACAAAGCTTGCTCTTGCTCTCTCTCTCTCTCTCTCTCTCCCTCACACACACACACACACACACACACACACACACACACACACACACTAGAGAGAGAGAGACAGAGACAGAGACAGAGAACTATCAAGCAGTCATGGATGATTCATGCTTCCAAAATAAAAATTTTGGTTGCCCCCACAGATGGGAGAAAACAAACAAAATGAAGCAGTTGCCTGATCAATATTCACCTCCATGGCATAATGATCTATTTAGAAATTCTGCTTCATGAGGTACTATTAAAGGGTAAGGAAAACAGAAAACAAAAACACCCTGCTCACAGCCCTTTCCAAGTCATTTGTCCTTCCTGTTTTCCTCAGAGTACTTCACTGACCTTAGCAGTGTTTTACTTTGATGATAAGTAATGGAAAACAGGCAGCTGCAGCAGCTCTGGGCTGCTCCAGAAACTTACATTTAATACTTTTCTTTGAACTTGGAATTAAGAACGTTCTCATATTGCAAAATACATGTTTGAGGAGTTGGGAAGAGATGGCTTTAGTGGACTTGTCCAGTGTTTCCAGAGTGACTAACTAAAATTGAACACTGAACCTCCACAGGATCTTTATAGATTCCCAATGTTCATTTACTACAGATGTAAAACTGGTGACAAGGCCTTCCTCACAGTGCTGGCACCTACAAAGCATTCATGATATGCTATCAATACTACTACTGTGACCATTATAATTTATCATAAGTACAGTGAGTACCATGGCGGTTATTATTCTCATCAATTATTGTCCAGTATTCATGTGGTGCTCATACTACTGTAAACATCATCCCTGGATATGAGACTCCTACCTGGAGCAAAATGCTGAACTTTGATACTATCTGTCTTAAATGAAGAGAGCCAAACAATTTTGTTTATATCCTTTAATCCTTGATGGCAAAACCAAAATCATTTTCACAGTTGGTGTACCCTACAAGTTGCCTGGAGATTAATCAGTCTCCCACAACTGGTGGGAAGAATGTGCCACTCACTGTAAAATGTGGTATGAACACACCTAGAAATCATGGGACAGAGGTGCTGCCAGGGGATGGTAGCCATAGCCAGCTACTGTAGCTACTGCCACTGATGAACCGATAACAGTGTAACTAGTTTCTTTTGAATGAGGACAATCAACAATTCTTCATTATTCTAAAAAATATACACAAAAGTTTTTAAAAGGATGTGTTATTCTGTAAAGAGGCAAAATCATCTTAGTCAATAATTAAGACAGGTGATTTAACAGAAGTGGTGTCAGGTTCCTTCCCTTGCTAAGTGCAGGGTCTGCTTGCGCTGGGAGACCGCTAATGAGGGTGGTGCTCTGGGGAGCTTTTGCATTTGCAGCACTGTATTTACTGCGTCTAAAACTCCACACACTTGGTAGTGAACAAAAGGCTGCTTAGGGATTCATGGGAATAAAAATGATGAGGGTAATTCGAAGCACAATAGAATGTGGTGTACCTTTTCTTTCACATGGGAAACTTCTCTGGGAAAACATGAAGATGATTCTGGCAGGGCTGTGGAAGTATAAAGGCGAATGGAGGAGAAACACAGATGGCTATGCTGGAAGAACATATTGATTCTGAAACATCTTACAGTCTTTCTCCGCTTACCAACTCCAAATCAAAGAACACAACAAATATATGACCAGGGTCTTATATTAATCATAAATACAGTTACTACTGTCCAGTATCCATGCAGTGTTTATACTACTGCAGGTATTCATACTACTGCTGTATTCTTGTATATCTACTTCATATTAATTGCTCAAGAATCAGTAAACAGTAATTGCCTTCTACCAACCAGACTTAAACTGATGACCTATAATTGCAATGTTCTACATCATGTAACTGCTTAAGCTAATTACTCTATTTGATCTTATGTCATTTTTCCCTGCTTGAAATAAACAAAGATAAGCTCCGATAAAATGTTTGAAATAGTCCTAAAGAAACTGAAAGTAATATCTAAAGATGTACAGTAGCATTTAAAAACATTTGTTGTTCATAATGAAAACTACTACTAATATCCTTTCATGAATGGCAAACTTAACTCTAATAAAAACCATAAAAACTTTAAATTATGGGAGATAATTGTGTGTAACATAATTAATGGATATTACTTTGATATTATTTTAATGACATATAAAGATGACATAACTTGTGAAGTTCATATTTTTCTATCCTATTATTTCTCTTTCATCATAATTAAAGATGTCAACTCAATCCTTTGCCCTTCTATTCATTTTCCTTCATATTTTCTTCCTTAGGGAGCTTTATTAGTTCTGAAAGTTTTCAATTAAGAGGATACACATTTATTGAGATTTTTCTATGTTGTAGGCACTGTTCTAAGGGTTCTACATGTACTTTCTTAATTAACAACATGAGGTAGGTATTAGAATTATTCTTGTCACAGGTGAGGAATCTGAGAGATAAAATAATTTGCCCAAGACTATATGGCTAATAAATGGTTAAGCTAAGATTTGAAGTTCATATTTTAATAGTTGTGCTGTGTTCAGTCCTGCTCATAATATTTTCAGTGCCTTTAAATCATCATTGAATAGAAAATTCATCTTCTTTCATTACAAGCTAGATCTTCTTAATATTTTTCAGCTTTTCTTTCATTCACAAAACATCTAATGACAACAATCTATCACGTGCCAAACATTCAGAATTCAAAACTGATACAAAAATTCCTTATGCTTAGGAAGTTAACATCTTCACCAGGAAGACAAGACCATAAATAACTATAAATCAACATTATAAATGCTATCATAAATGTTATATCCAGAGTAACACAGTGTTAAAATGGAATTAAGTTAGAAACAGATTTGGTTGAGATCCCAAGAAAATAGGTGGGACTACTCCACATGCCAAACTGTGAGGTGATGGGCCAAATATAAAGACCTGGCAAAAGAAGTGGTAACATGGCTTGCAGTTATGCAAGCTTAAAGCTGAACAGCAGGAAGCCGAACAGCAGAGAAATATTTCTTCAAAGAGATCTTCACCATCAACGTGAGCCCCACTGATGCTCAGGTGGGTAAGGAAAGCACTATGATCACTTGCCTACTGCACAGGACTTGAAAGAAAGCACTCAGAGGGTATGCTGCATTTTCTGAGCTGTGGACCAGTGCCTGCAACTAGTTGGCAGGTGCCTGGGTAACAAGAAGGCTACACTTAGAAGTTAACCACTTTTGGAGTTGGAATGTGGCTCTGTGGTAGAGTGCTTGCTTAGCATTCATGATCATTGAGGTTTAACCTGAGCAGCACAGGAAAAAAAAAAGTAATCAGTCTCCTTCTGTTGATGGATTCAAGATGAGTGTTGAAGCTTGGGCCCATGCACAAGGGGCAGTCTAAGTTGTCTAAGGTCCTGCTCCAAAGGTTCCATGTAGGGACAAAACCCTCAGTACAAAGAGATTGCATTAATTACAATGGCAGGTCCAAGAGCTAAAAAAGAAAGCATCTGACCTGCCTGAGAGATGCTTTGGGAAGTGCAGGTGTGAGATCCCCAGCATTGGTGGCGAGTAGAAGTGTTACATAAAACCTATTGTTAGATTCAGGAGAGTCAACTTTGGTAGCTTGTTAGACCTAGGGATCAATAATGCCAACTCCCAACAGTACTTGCCCTTTCTTCTCCAGAACAAGTCTGGAGGGTCCAGAACCTGAAATCAATCAGATGTGTTGAAGAGGGAGAAGGAGCTACCCATTGTCCCCATTCCTGCAGTGGCAGAAATAAGCTGGAGGAGGGGAGATAATTGTAGGTGAAACTTGGAGTTTGCACTATTATAGTGAATGGGATCATATTTGATATTGAATTGAGAAACCTGTGAAACTAAAGCAAGTGGATGAATGGTCTATCAGTGCTTTTGGGACATGCCCTAGTTTTCGTGCAAAGAGAATAAGGATAAAAGAGCTATCAGAATGAATTCTGATGGCCACTGGAAAAGGATGGTGTCATTTTCTGTATTCAGTCTCTACCCCAGCAAGTCCTGCTTGTTTAACCTAGTGGTGTGCTATATCAGGAAGGGAGACATTCACCACACAAATCTTTACCGAGATAATGACGTTGGAAATGGGCCCCTAAGGATGAAGAATTATGAGGCAAAGAAAAAATAAAGGTAGAACACCAGCTCCAAAAGGCCAGAAGTGTGAAAGTCTGTGTTGTATTTGTGACACTGGAGCACATAGGGGCAGGGAATGAGAATGACAAATGAGACTGTACCAAGATTAGAAAGGGGTTGGGACTGTGTGTGAGAGAGTTTGGTTTGTATCCTTCAGGCCTACATAGGAAGCCATCAAAAGTCTTGAATTTGAGGAAGAATAATTTAATTTGCACTAAAGAATGATGCTGGACTTTTTGTCAGTGGCATCCTTTCAGATGATCCTTGATGGTTGGCATGATTGATTTCTCTTACATTATAGTTCTATAGCCCCTTCACTGTGGCACCTCCTATGTGGGTCACAGCAAATAACTCCTGTCTCCATAAGGGAAATATTTCAATTCTTATACTCCTTCAGGTTCACCTTAGGTCAGCAATCAATACTTGAAATGGGCTAATAACAAGACATTTGAATAAAAAGTCACTATGGAAGAGAGAGAAGTAGCCAGCGCTTGGGATGAACTGCTAAATTCTAATAATAAGAAAACAGTCATCTGGAGGAAGGAACATATAGTACACATGGAACAAAACTGGAGATCAAGAAATATGAGAAACACGAGAATATTTTAACCTATTTACCTTTTAACTACCACCAGAGAGTGGTGGGGAAAAAAATAAGTGGATAATTTAACCAGTGGATATTAGGAAGAAACACAGAACAATCAAGAATCACACCGGTTTACACTTATTACTTATAAGAACAAAGCTATGTGGCAACTGAGAGCAAAAAGCCAGATTCCTGGATTGGAATCCCGGTTCTGTCATGGGTGAGTAGTGTCTTTTTCTCAGTCACTCAACATCTCTGTGCTCCAGTTTCCACACCTGAAAATTGGTACTAAATAGCATCTTCTTCTCAAGTTTATGAGGATCAAGTTACATGAGATTATGTGTGTGTTCTCTCTCTCTCTCTATGTGTGTGTGTGTGTGTGTATATATGTATGCATATCTATCATCTATCTATCTATCTATCTATCATCTATCTATGTCTAGAAAAGGACATGGCAGAAGTATAGGTGCTCAATAAAAAGTAGCTGTAATTACTTAGGTAGGTAGTAATCTTTTTTTTTTTTTAATCTGTGTTTGGAAATTTTTCCCTCAAATGACTTCATTTTGTAATACAACATACTTTTGCAATTACTGGTAGACTTACTCTTTGATTTAGTCAAGATAGAAATATCATGGAAATGCTCAATGAACGTAGAAAAGACAGGTTGAAAAACACAGCCCTCATAATTTAAAGTTCAAAGCAAGACAATATTTTAAAACACACCTTGTAATCCACAGGAATATTGGTAGATGTTCAGTTTTCATCTCAGAGGCCCCCAAGTAAAATCAATATTTGACAAAAATATTGCAGCTTAAATAAACCATTTTTATTTCTAGACCTCTTAATCACTTGGCAAAAGCAATTTTTCATTCTGAGATGTTTGAGCCACAAAAAAAAAAAAAACCAAGTGATTTTTCTTACTCATGCAAATGAGCAAGGAAAAATTCTTAGATTTTATTAATTGCACTTATTTGAAGTTTAAAACAATCAGAGAAAAATTTCTACATGACAGGAAACTCAAAGATAATGAAATAAAATCATTACTTCAGTGATTTTTTTTTCTTGGTAGACTTAGGTCCCTTGCTAATTCTCAGCGGTGTGACTGGTAAGTTTTATGAATAGGATGAAAGACCAGTGCAAAAGCATATTCCACCTAAAGTTTCAATTTAATTAAAATTACCACTGAAGCAAAACCAGACTTCATGCATTTTTATCACGTGTAGTACTAAAGTACATGCATTAAGAAACCAAATAACTAATGAGATTAGTATAATAGCTTGTAAAATGAGGCAGAAAATGTACATTTATGCAGTAAAGGGTACTGAAACCAAATGATAAATAATCATCATGGGAAAAAGGGTTTATGTACCTGCTTGCCGGTGTTGAATAAAGACTGCAGAAATCCCTCTTTTAATCTAATGGTAGTGGGATATCACACAGGATATATATCCTGACAAAAATTCTCTACACCCACATGAAAGGAATATATGGGCTCTCTTTAAAGGATCCAAGACTTTAGCCTCTTGGTCACAGTAAATTCTCCCATAAGATTGATAGGGATGTTTTCCTGAGTTGAGTGAAGAGGGTGCCTATGTTTAAGACCAGACAATTGGTGCCATTTCATCAAGTTCAAGTAAAATGACTATGGTTTGACTGGTTAAGGGAGAAGTTATTTGTGTCAGGAAAGTTTCTTTGTTGAAAGTTCACTAATTTGCACTTCTTTTTCTAGCACTGAAACAAATTATTAAACGGAGGTGAGCATTTTAAATCTTTATTTTCTATTACTACTCTTTCTGTAATCTCACCCCATTCAGCAAAGAAGTCCCAGTCAAAATCTTCCAAGCTGTATTTGCACTTTATTTCCTATATTAGAAACCTGAGGGGATCCAGTTGAGGACCTAATGACATTTTTCATATTGTTTCACTCTTACACACACTCTCTTAGACAGGCAAGCCTATGATTTCAATTCCCATTCATAGGCTGAAAATTGCCAAATTTGGTTCTTCCTTTGAGCTTTTGACCCATGCCTTCAACCTCCTGTCAAATACTTCTTGCTTGTCCCCAAGATTATCAAGATCTTTATGTCCAAAGTGAATTAACCGGTTTCTTTTGAACCTATTCTTCTGTTTCCTGTTTGATACTTCTGTCCAACTAGCTGCCCACATCTTGTCCTTGACATCCATCATTCATTCACCTTCTCACTCAATCCCCAACCTTCTTCATGCCCTTCCTAAAAAAAAAAATCTATGAAATGCATCCACATTTCTCCATTCTCTTTTCTCTAATTCTGGACAACATGACTTCCACTGAACTACTGTTATCAGTCTCCTATTTGGAGACTCTCTGCATACACTCTTTCATTTTTCCATTTGGTCCTCTGTTCTCAAAAGAATATTTAAAAAAAAAATCCGATTGGCTCTTATTTAAAGAACTGAAGTTACTATCACCTTCAGGATTGAGTTTAAACTCAGCAGCTTGCAAGATCTTTAAAGTCTTATCACTAGCTAAACACAGCATACCTGCCATAGTCTCAACTTAAAATATGTGGGACAACTATTGTGACCTTTGTCCAAGACTTTTGCTTTGTGTTTCATCTTCTAGACTGTCTTAGTTTGAGCTGCTATAACAGAATACTATAGCCTGGTTAGCTTAAACAAGAAACATTTGTTTCTCAAAATTCTGGAGACTGAGAAATCCAAGACCAAGGCACTAGAAGATTTGGTGTCCGGTAAGGGCCCACTTTCTGATTCTTGGTGTATCTTTACATGATGAAAGAAGACTAATGTGCTCTCCAGGGTCTCTTTTACAAGGGCTCCACCCTCATGATTTAATGACCTCCCAAAAGTTCAAACTCTTAATACCATGATATTGAAATTAAGAGTTCACCATATAGTTTTTTGGGAGGACACACAATTCAGTTCATAACACAGCCTTTATGCATAAGATTTCCAATCCTAGAAAAACTATTCTTCTGACTTGGCTACCTCCCAATTACCCTTCAATCTCTGCTTGGATTTCCTATTCTCCAAGATAACTTGCCTAATTCCCCAAGTCTGGATTTGGTCCTGTTATACTTTCTAAGCACACTAAACTTTCCCAGAACATCATAACAGTTAGACTATTTTGCATTTGTATAATGATATGTCTAAATGTCTCCACTAAATAGACATCCATATAAAGGGAAGAAGCAGAGCTGCATTTTTGGGACATTCTCTGAGTTTAGCTCTGGGTACATGGCATAGTGGGTCCTCAAAAAGTACCTGATAAATAAATGAATGAATAAATAAAGTTTTTAAATAGTGATGTTCCATCTTTAAAGGGTAAGACGAGAGATATAATATCAATTATTCATCTAAAAGTGGTTTTGGTATAAAAAGTTATCTTTAAACAATTTGTTTTATTGAGCCTTAGGTTTGAGAAGGAAGAAGGAATATAGAGAGCTCAAACCTTGACTGTTGCTCCTGGGAAGAAGAGCCAGTTGCCCGTGTCCACTGGGTCTAGACTGTCTTCTAAAACGACTTGTCTGTGGGCTGAATTGATGATCAGGATGTTATCCAAGGCCCAGCAGGCTTCGTACACTTCACCTACCCGGAGATTTTCCTGCTTCCACTGAAACTGAACATTTTCCCCTTTGGCGTCCTCAGGAAGGTAGAGGATATGGATGATTGTACTGATGTTGGAAGGGGCTCTGAAACACATGGTGAGATGAAGAGTTAAGGCACCTTTTCTTTTCAAAGATGAGTTTTGTCTCAAGACTGTGGTTCTATATTCTCAAAAGTATTATGTTAATTAAAGATTAAATATAATCCCATAGTCCTTGAATCTTTCAGTGTCTGCTGATTACTACCATTTCCATATTGAGTGGTGACAGGTTAAATATTAAAGGTCTTCAAGAAGTTTACACGTGACACAAGGCAGGCACTAAGTATATTCAAGTAATCCAGTAAAGGAATAATTAAAGACAAGTGGCATACACTGCTATGCTTGTGTAAAAAAAAAATCCAAGTATATATGACACAGTTTTTACAAGTGGCAGAAATTCAATCTCAAACAGTTTACTTGATAATGAGAAAAAAAAGGAGAAAATCATTATTTTAATGTTGATTTTTACTTTGAAATTAGGCATCAATTAGAGATCACTGTATGCAATATACTTAATAATCAATCTTTATGTAAAAATTATTTTATTTCTAGTAACCAGGTAGATTTTCATATGTGTAGACTGTATAAAATGTGAGAGTTTCCATAGGATTAGATGTACTACTCATTTATAATTCTTTACAACTTCATGTAGGCCAATCTTTAAAACTATGATAGAATTTAACATGATTTTTATATTACATCTGTTAGAATCTGGGTCTTTCTGCTATATAATAAAATACTTTCATTAAACATTTTATTCTACCAAAGTAGAAATCTCCTGTAGTAAAAATGATCACCCTACCAAGATTAAAAATGGTACTAAAATGCAAACCTGCGGTACCCTGGGCTTGCTATAAATCAATTTTAGAAGTACTCGAGAAAAGCCATAATTTTTTGCTCACCAATGAAGCCGATATATATGTGTAGACTTGTCAGTGTAGATTATAGATGGTGTTCCTTACCTTTGAGGGTAATCAATTCCCTTCTCTTTTAAAAAATATTTCATGATAACTATCTTTTTAGTTTCAAAAAGAATTTGAACAGATGAAGAGAATATAGTTTGGTTTTAGGTAGTGATTGGAAATCTTTCACTGTGATCCCCAAAAGTAAGGGATATTTGCATTAATAAGTATGATGATTTTGGACATGGCCTAAAATTGAAAGTATCATTTAGTGAAAAAAATGGAGCCAGTTGAACATGATCTTCATATGTCGTAATTAAATATATAGTTGCATTATTTATTATTTGAAAGCATAGAGCTGTTTTCCTACAAGACATATGTACTTCAATTTACTTAAGCTATGAAATGTAACATACTAGAATGAACACTGGAGATACAGGTAAATTTTTTTAATATTTATGCTACCTCACTTAAAGCCATTTATATTAAATAAGTATCTAATATGAAGGCATTTTCATAACTTCTATAAATTAGAAAGAATAGCAAAATGCTCTGTTATAAACTGGAATAGCTGTCAGAGCTCAGCTTGCACTGAGTACCTATATATTATATTTTATCCTGCCACAGACAGAGACAGATATTATTAAAATCCATGATTTATAAACACCTTTCTCAGTTTTGTTTAAACTATAGCTTAGACATGGGAAGCTTTTATTTATTTTTATTTTTATAATACTACTAAAAGCTTTGTACAAATTGGTTTAGTACTAAAGACCTATGAACCTAATATTTATTCTTATCTCCTAAATAAATCTGAGTATTTTTAATATGAAAATCGACTACAGAAAACAGCTTAGGAAACTGTTAGAAAACTGATGGGAAGCATTTTACTTAAGTTCTGCTAATTTAAAAACTAACCCAATCATAATACTCACTTTATAAAAGTTTGAGGTATTTTTTTCCTTTAAATATCTTTACCTGAAATTAAGCATTCATTTTGGATTTTATTTTATGATTTAAACTCTAAAGAACTGGTAAGTATAATTTGAGTCTTGCTAATTTAACCAAATCTTTTCAAAATGAATATGTTCCTTCTTCCTCAAGCATCTTACCTCATTTTCTTATTAAGGAATATTTTTAAATAAAGAAAATATAATATGTGATTACAAGTTGCACCACAATTATGATAATGGACTTTAAAAAAACCTTAAGGAAGTTAGAAGGAAAATGACAGAACTAGAGATGAGAGGGGAAAGGCTCAGTAGCTACGAACTCTGTATCATCACAGACTGGAAGGGATTTAAATTGCCACTTCATATACTTCTAGGTCTGGAAGCCAGGCCAGATGTCAGGTCACCTAAGCAAGGGGTGGGGATATTATATGGTGGAGGATGCTATCAGAAAGGTTATGATCCCAAATATACTTTCACCTAAAATAGTTTGGTATAAGGATGGTAGGAAGTTCTGAAAGGAAAATAACACTTCTAACAACATATTCCTCAGGCAGCACAGGTCATAATATGTGTACTCATATATCTCAACACAATGAACAACCGGGGTACTTTTAAACATGAAGTCAGTGGTACAATAAAGGAACACAGAAAAGTTGAAATACATCCACATCAGAATTTATGAGAATGCTTTAAATTACAACAAACCTAATTTTCTCAAGCTGAATCCAGTCAGCAGTATTGTTCTTGGCATATGACACGATGATGCTGGGGTCAGAATAACTAAAGCGACATGAACCTGACCCTGTAAATAGCAATAACAATAAATTTCAAAGTTAAACAATGTAATTACACATTATCCTTCTTGATAAATATTTACAACAGTTTTAAAAAAAATTTAGATATTTATCCCCACTCTTTTATGTTGAAATTTCCTGTGATCTATTCTCATAAATATTATTTGATAAATAATCTTAGGGACCCAGAAAGATTAAAAATAGATATATTGCAGTTTTCTTTACAGATAGATAAGCTATTAATTAGATTTAAAAACAATTAGTGCTAAGTCAAGAAATATCTATATACTATAGAAAATGACTCAACACCAGTATTGCTCTGGAAAGTCAATATATCAATTAACAGCGATTGTATTAAATGGTATATGTCATTAAACTGGAGAACAAAGCCACCATTCTCTTTCTCTGTGTATATTACCTAAATAATAAAATGGTATGTGAGGAACCAAAATACTATAAATAAAATTCAAGGACAAAATGAGAAATATTAGAAATTCCTTTTTTTTTTTTTGTCAGGGCTTTGAGCTTACTAGGCAAGTACTCTATAGCTTGAGCCATGCCTCCAGTCATTTTTTGCTCTGGTTATTTTGGAGATAGGGTCTCACTTTTTGCCCAGGCTGACCTGGCTCACGTTCCTCCTAGCTTAGACTTTCCACCACTGCTGGGACAACACATACCACCATGCTCAGCTTTTCTGCAGTGAGATGGGGGTCATGCAAACATTTTTGCCTGGGCTGGTCTGGAACAGTGATCGTCCCAATCTCAGCCTCCTGGTAGTCTGGGGTCACAGGCACCACTGTGCCCAGCAATTGGTTGAAATGGGGTCTTGCAAACATTATTTTGCCTGGGCTGGCATCCAACTGTGATCCTCCTGATCTCAGCCTCTCAATGAGCTAGGATTACAGACACGAGCCACTGATGCCTAGCTCCAGAGGAAGTTTTAAAACAGATTGTTTCTATATGTTTAATGAATTCATATAATAAAGAAGAGTATGACTGTAAGATCAAAGATCTCTGAAAACCCAAAGCAGTTATGAAACATTTACAAAAAGTTTATTGTAACTAATATAGCAGAATTTTTTCTATATTACAATAAAGACAAATGAACCAAGAGAAAAAGAAATAGTGCAATTTGTGTTTAACTTTCTTCCATCTGCTAGAGGAGCCTCAGTTTCAGCAAATAGCATCTGTTGATGGTTTTACATTTGTAGTGTTCAGGGGTGCCAAGCTTTCATCAGACTAATTTATTTTACTTCAGTGGTGTTTAGTACAAAACCAGTTAGTTTGCAATTGCCAAAGCTGGCAATGTGTTAAAAGGCCAAACAGCAGTTTCCCTAGATTTATTCTCACAGCTGAAATGTAGGTGAAAAAGCAGGAAAGAAAGAGGTATTCAAAGAAAGCCGCAGAGCAACCCGATCTCACATGGAAACCCACCGTGTGTCACTGCAATCACTGCTACATGCTACATTCATAAGCAGCTGCTTAAAATCAGTGTCAGACTGTGTAGCCTGAAATGGAAACTGGCAAGGTTTGTGGGACAAACTTTTAACACAAACAAGAACTAGGTCTGGGTGGAGAAGCTGTTACTTCAAAGGAAGGTTCACATTAGCCTACAGAGCCAGATGCTGTCTATATATTCCACACACTCAAAAGAAAAGATACAAAGTAAATCCTTGAAAAGGACAAAACTAATGATAATCTTACAGAATGAAATTTCTTGTAAATTGTTTGCAAACCAAGTAGTGAGAAGGAAAACTGATAAAAATCAAAAGTATGGGATGACAAATATGACTCCTATCATTGCTATGCTACCATCTCAGTGTTTCAAGGTTACATTTATTATGTCCCTATACAAAAAGACATTTGGTAGGTGACTTACTTTCCTCAGCCACTTGGTCAGTAGTTCTCTCAAATCTAAAACTTTTTTTTTTTATTCATATGTGCATACAACGCTTGGGTCATTTCTCCCCCTTGCCCCCACCCCCTCCCTTACCACCCACTCTGCCCCCTCCCTCTCCCCCCTACCCACTCAATACCCAGCAGAAACTATTTTGCCCTTATTTCTAATTTTGTTGTAGAGAGAGTATAAGTCATAATAGGAAGGAACAAAGGTTTTTGCTGGTTGAGATAAGGATAGCTATACAGGGAGTTGACTCACATTAATTTCCTGTGCGTGTGTGTTACCTTCTAGGTTAATTCTTTTTGATCTCACCTTTTCTCTAGTTCCTGGTCCCCTTTTCCTATTCCTCAGTTGCTTTTAAGGTATCTGCTTTAGTTTCTCTGCGTTAAGGGCAACAAATGCTAGCTAATATTTTAGGTGTCTTACCTATCCTCACCCCTCCCTTGTGTGCTAAAGCTTTTATCATGTGCTCAAAGTTCAGTCCCCTTGTTGTGTTTGCCCTTGATCTAATGTCCACATATGAGGGAGAACATACGATTTTTGGTCTTTTGGGCCAGGCTAACCTCACGCAGAATGATGTTCTCCAATTCCATCCATTTACCAGCGAAACATTTTTTTTTTACAGGCAGGAGTTACCATGCCCAGCTTGTTTTCGAGATGGGGTCTTGGTAACTTTTGCTTAGGCTGCCTTTGAACCTCATTCCTCCTTTCTACCTCCTTAGTGGATGGGATTGCAAGCATATGCCATCACTTCTAAAACATACAATTTAAAAAATTATTACCATAAATTAATTGTACAAAGGGGTTTCATTGTGATATTTACAATTCATATAATATACTTTGATCCAACTCTATCTATGTTACTCTTTCTTAACTCCTTCCCCCTTACCTTCCTTTTAAATAGTTTTTAGTGGGCTCCAATACGTTGTTTTCATAGATCTATATATAACACATTATCTATTCACCCCATGTCATGCTCTCCTTTTACTTTCTCTCCTTCTCCTGTTCTCCCTGACAGCACCTTTTTACAATCATGTCATATCATCATCATTATTATTAGTTAGGTCTAGATTCTGCATATGAGCAAAAACATGCAGTATTTGTCTTTCTGAGATTGCCTTATTGTGATGGATCTCCAGTTCCATCCATTTTCCTGCAAATGACATAATTTCATTCCTCTTTATTGTTAAATAATACTCCTTTGTATAGATGCACCATGTTTTCTTTTTTAAATTTTTATTATCATATTTTATACTGGGGGTATATTGTGACATTTACAAAAGTTCTTATAATATATCATAGTTGAATTCACCCCCTCCATCATTCTTCTTTACCCACCCCCATTCCTAGAACAGTTTCAACATGCCTCATTTTTCCATTTACATACATGAGTACATTATATTTCCACTTCATTCACCCCTCCTATACCCTTTCCTTGTATCATTTTCCCTCCCACTGGTACCAGTACCCAGACAGGACCTGTTTTACCTTCTTGTTCTCCATTTTTTAAAAAAGGCATTTCTTGTTTGTTTAAGATAGCTATAGGGAGCTTCATTGTATACCATATTTTCTTTACTCAGCTTCATTGTATACCATATTTTTCTTTGGTTGTTGGACACCTAGGCTGGATTCCATAGCTTGGCTATTGTAAACAGTGCTTCCATAAACTTAAAACATGAGTATTTTTTTTATCCATCTCCTCCTCACCATTGCCAAGGGACCCTCATCAGCTGTTGTGTGGTCTCTGCAACTGTGATTTAGTTTGCTTCCTTGCCTCCAGGCTCACCTGTCCTCACCCTTTGCAGTGCTCTTTGTATAAGTGAATGACTTATTACATTACATCCTTGTTTATAATCTTTCAATTATTCTTCAATTCCTTCAGGACAAAGCTGCACTTCCACCCCAGTGGGAGCAAGGTATGAAGTTCCTAGAGATCAAATGTGTATTCTGAGGAGCAGAACTGATTCTTTAAGGGTCATCTTAAAGAGTTCCTACATAAAAAGATGGCCACACAGGCAAAGAGACTCTAATAGAAAGATGGACATCTAGAAAACTGTGATTAGGATATGGGGGCACAAGTGCCCAAGCCAAAGAAATTGAGGTGAGAGGCTGCCAGCTTTGCATGTCTGTCTTACTCAGAGGTCACTCTCAAGCAACCCTTCCAAATCATGCCAGTCCAGTGGATAAATGATTCCACATTCCAATTCAGAGAGCAGCTGTATAACTAGGAGATATTTTTCTTCAGTAAGCCCTTCTAGATTGAAATCCCATTATCACACAGATTTTAGTCAGCATAATAAAATTTGTCCTTGCTCCAGACTGAATGTGGTTGCTTGGTTCTGTCTGAGGGAAAGGAGGAGTTAGTCACTGTTCACTCTTTTGTTGTGAACCCAGGTTCCCAATGTGACTCCCAGCTTCCTTTACCCAGACACTGTGTGCACAGGTCGCACATTCACAGGGCACCTCTCATGGAGTGAGAAGACAGTTACAAGCAGGCACCACATCAAACAGGTATCTCTTTATTTCCCCTCTTAAATAAAAGATATTTCATTGCTAAGTGTAAAATGCAAAACCAGAAAGGAAAGACAATCTCAAATGTCAAATACAAAATATCCTTTCATTTGTAGATCCATTCTCCTCCTTCATATCACTTCCAGCGTGGTTGTTCACGCTAAAGTAGCAATCTTGTAAGGATTTAAAGAAGTGTTGATGGAGGGAAGGTAATTGAGAACCATGGCTAACAAAATATAGTCTGAGAGGCACTGATGGAATTAAAACTGATCAAGCATTTTCTTTGGTTCTTACAGGCAAATGAGGAAAGTCCATATACTTCCATTTTTACCTACAACAAAGGTGGAAGGTGATTAAGAGTTCTAAAAGTTTGGTATTCATAAATAAAATTAGTGAACTTCTAGAATTCACTGAGGACCCCACACAGGCTAAGAAACTTGGTTCCCATGCAGTACTGTTTATAGGTTATTACTGTGCCCAACATTTAAGAGGGACCTTATCCGTGTTCTTTCTAGTTGGTCTTGGTTGTCAATTCTTGGTTTTAAATTGATATATAAACTGATAAATGATGCAAAACACATTTACAGCATCTTATTATTTGCACTATTATTGATTGTTTAGTCGACCCTGCAATATGTAATTGTTAATATTGTTATCTACATTTTTGGCTTAACATCTTACAGTTCATCTTCAGGTTTAGGAGATACACAATACCCTGGAACTGTCTTACAGTAAACAAAACTTCATTCTTCATTGATGATGTCCTGAATTTGTGCTATTGCATTTGTGATTATGAATCTGAGCTATTTTTATAACTTGTTTAGTATTACCAAGTGGAGTACAAGAATACTGGGTTTATCTTTACCATCCTTAGTATTTTAATGTAAAATAATATGTCTAAGTTCATTCTTATTAGGTTAACAATGCAGGGTGCACAGTTAAGAAAACTAGAGCACATGAATAATGTTTTCATTTTTTCACCCACACATCTACATGCACCATACTCTCTGTTCATCCATCCCAGTGTTTTCTGCCTTTCTCCTATTACAGTGGGCTTAGTCCTCCTAACTGAAACTTTGTACCCATTGATTACTGTCTCTCTTTACCCCATCTACATTCCTCTACCCTAAGCTTATGGTATCCATCTTTCTTCTCTCTACTAAATGCAAAGTGTTTCAATCCCTTTCCCTTCTTTTCTCTACATTGGCCTCTTTTGGTGATTGTACCCACTTTCCCGACTTTAAATAATATTTTTAATAGATAACTGCCAGGTTAGTGAGTCAAAATTGTATTAGTTTTCATTTTTAGAAATAAGGTTGTAGTCCTTATTTCTTATTTCTTAGAAATAAGGCTATGTAGTCCAGTTGGCCCCCACTTGCTTTTCAGTCAAGGCAGACCCTGAACTCATGAGCCTCCTGCTTCTACCTCCCCAGTGCTAGGAATATAGATGTATGTCACCACATTCAGCCAAGTATTAGTTTCGTACTCCTCCAAATAGTCTGTTGTGTGTTTTTATTTAAAATGAGACCACCTCAGATACAAACAAACTTTAGATACTTTTATGTTTAAGAAGAAATCTAATAAAGCTGCACCTTAGAGATAAATGTTTCTCTAAATTGTAATATGATGGATTAATGAGAAAATCGTTAATGATATGTGAATCTTACATCTCATAGCCTTAAGCATATCTTATTTTTTTTCTGATATGAGGGAATTCTACACAATAATGAATTCAATGCTCATTAGCACTACTGTTCATTCTATATGATTTCTTTTTGGTTCTGGGGATTGAACCAATCTATGATTTTTTACTTCATGTTTCAGAGTTGATTTCCCTCTGACATACCCTCAAAAAAGGCAGCATGTATAGAGGTTAGGAGTCTGGACAGTGGGGATAGCTTGCCAGATTTATAATCTGGGCTTTAACACTTATTAGCTGTGTTACCTTGGGCAAGTCACATGCTCATTCTGTGCTCCAGTTTTCACATTTTACATAAAATGTGAAAAATAATGGCAACCACTTCATAGAACTGTTATGAAGATTAAGGAGTTAACATATGAACAGAGTCAAGAAAAACTGGTTCTTGGCCTATACTACTTAATAAATTTTAGTTATGATTCAATATTTTAAAATTCAATTTAAAAAGTTCAGCTATCCTAGAAGAAGGAGGAAATGCCTAACCATATTTGTTATGGGCTAAATATTAAATTTAACTACTGCTTATCAAAGAATTATAGCACATTTTCCCCTACAGTTTCTTTCTCCCTTTCAGATAATCTTTCTTTGTGATTAAGTGAATTACCTTAGTCATGTGTTTTGATTCCTTGTTTATTATTTTTGTTTATTTATTATAGATTTTTGCTTTGTGGTAATCATGAGGCTTACAAAAACAACTTTTGATTATAGCAAGATATTTTGAAATGATAGCAACTTAACATCACTGAGTCCCGGGTCTCTGCCTGGTGCCAGGACAGGTCTAGTGTACTACCAATGAACATTGGTCTAGTGATGTCTGAAAACTAGGATTCAGCTCTAAGGCCTCAACTTGATTCTTTCTCCCTTCTCCAAGTAGGTGGTATCTCTCATCATACCTGGGCTGCTTGGGGTGATGGGAACTCTTTCCTTCCTGCCTTCGATATTATTTTTCATTTTATTGAAAGCAGGCCCTATGGCTTCTCATCTGATTTTCTTATCTCTTGTGGAGATAGGCTGGTGCATGAATAGTTATTCAACTTGTCTATCTGGTGGGGAAGATAATCACTGGAGAATCTTGCTTAGCTACTGTCTTGCTTGGCTTCCATTTTTACTCAGGGCCATACCTTCCAACAAATGGGATTCAAAATTGGGCAGATCAGAAGCACTGCTTTCGGCCACTTCACTATTTTCTTTTGGGTGCACAAAGCACTGACTCTCCTTTCTTTCATTTGCTTTTCTTTTAGACAGTACTACATTTTCACAGTCAGAACATACTGAGATAGGTTTTTTATGCTTCTGCTTCTACTCAGGCTCATGATTTAAGGCCAACATGACCTTGTTCTTGATAAAGAGAGGAAAATCTACAGTACTGGACCACTTTTGAACACTCAGCTCTTTCTCCTATTTCACTATAGGTGAAAATCACAGTAAGGCTGTATCAAGAGAAATACCATGTTTACTTGGGCATTACTTTATCCACAGATTCACTGATTATTCCTCTCCTTTCCCTGCATCATTGCCAGTCACTACATCCTGTGGGCTCTCCTCCTACACATTCATCATACCATCATCACCTCCTTAGGCTACTTCTAATCCAGGTCAAAGTGGTATCTCCTAACCAAGCTCTCAGAACAAATATACAAAGGTTAACCTTCCAAAATAAAAATAAAAGAAAAATGCTAACTTTCCAAAGATTATTTTATTAATTATTGGGTATAAAAATCTATGAATAGCAATTTTAAAGAGATTTTAAAAATTGTGCATTGTAATAATAAAAAAAGAGCATATCAACATTCCCAGCTCAGAATTTTAATTATGTGAAAAGTGCTAATGTGATAGTATATTAAAATCAGGATTACATTTAAGATACCACATTAATCCATGTTTGTATCCTAATTAACAAATTCTGCTAGTGGCTTGCAAATCTACTTATGAAATAAACATTTTACCATAAACAAACAACATTTACAAGTACAAAACAGTACGAATACTTGCTTCTTTAAAATGAAAGAATAAAAAGATTGGCAAAGATTATTTCAATATGATTATTTCTTTTACTGTTAGAGATTTTCATCACTATAATTTTTCTTTTTTACAGTGCTGGGAATTGAACTCAGGGCCTTGCACAAAGCAAATATTCTACCACTGAGCTACACCCAGACCACATAACTATAATTATAAAAATATTTTATTGTAAACTTGGTCTGATTTGTGAAGTACTTTACTCAGTTTAAAATAACAACTGATCCTCAACATTATAAAAGCTATATATGACAAACCTACAGCCAGCATTATACTTAATGGAGAAAAACTGAAACCATTCCCTCTAAAATCAGGAACCAGACAAGGATGCCCACTATCTCCACTCCTATTCAACATAGTACTGGAATTCCTAGCCAGAGCAATTAGGCAAGAAGAAGGAATAAAAGGAATACAAATAGGTAAAGAAACTGTCAAAATATCCCTATTTGCAGACGACATGATCCTATACCTTAAAGACCCAAAAAACTCTACTCAGAAGCTTCTAGACATCATCAATAGCTATAGCAAGGTAGCAGGATATAAAATCAACATAGAAAAATCATTAGCATTTCTATACACTAACAATGAGCAAACGGAAAAAGAATGTATGAAAACAATTCCATTTACAATAGCCTCAAACAAAATCAAATACCTAGGTGTAAACCTAACAAAAGATGTGAAAGACCTCTACAAGGAAAACTATACACTTCTGAAGAAAGAGATTGAGGAAGACTATAGAAAGTGGAGAGATCTCCCATGCTCATGGATTGGTAGAATCAACATAGTAAAAATGTCTATACTCCCCAAAGTAATCTACATGTTTAATGCAATTCCCATCAAAATTCCAATGACATTCATTAAAGAGATTGAAAAATCTACTGTGAAATTTATATGGAAACACAAGAGGCCACGAATAGCCAAGGCAATACTCAGTCAAAAGAACAATGCAGGAGGTATCACAATACCTGACTTCAAACTATATTACAAAGCAATAACAATAAAAACAGCATGGTACTGGCACAAAAACAGACATGAAGACCAGTGGAACAGAATAGCGGACCCAGATATGAAGCCACACAACTATAACCAACTTGTCTTTGACAAAGGAGCTAAAAATATACGATGGAGAAATAGCAGCCTCTTCAACAAAAACTGCTGGGAAAACTGGTTAGCAGTCTGCAAAAAACTGAAACTAGATCCATGTATACCACCCTATACCAACATTAACTCAAAATGGATCAAGGATCTTAATATCAGACCACAAACTCTAAAGTTGATACAGGAAAGAGTAGGAAATACTCTGGAGTTAGTAGGTATAGGTAAGAACTTTCTCAATGAAACCCCAGCAGCACAGCAACTAAGAGATAGCATAGATAAATGGGACCTCATAAAACTAAAAAGCTTCTGTTTATCAAAAGAAATGGTCTCTAAACTGAAGAGAACACCCACAGAGTGGGAGAAAATATTTGCCAACTATACATCAGACAAAGGACTGATAACCACAATATATAGGGAACTTAAAAAACTAAATTCTCCCAAAACTAGTGAACCAATAAAGAAATGGGCATGTGAACTAAATAGAACTTTCTCAAAAGAAGAAATTCAAATGGCCAGAAAACACATGAAAAAATGCTCACCATCTCTAGCAATAAAGGAAATGCAAATTAAAACCACACTAAGATTCCACCTCACCCCTGTTAGAATAGCCATCATCAGCAACACCACCAACAACAGGTGTTGGCGAGGATGCGGGGAAAAAGGAACCCTCTTACACTGCTGGTGGGAATGTAAACTAGTACAACCACTCTGGAAAAAAATTTGGAGGCTACTTAAAAAGCTAGACATGGATCTACCATTTGATCCAGTAATACCACTCTTGGGGATATACCCAAAAGACTGTTACTCCAGAGGCACCTGCACATCCATGTTTATTGAAGCACTTTTCACAATAGCCAAGTTATGAAAACAGCCAAGATGCCCCAGCACTGACAAATGGATTAAGAAAATGTGGTATCTATACACAATGGAATTCTATGCAGCCATGAAGAAGAACGAAATGTTATCATTTGCTGGTAAATGGATGGAATTGGAGAACATCATTCTGAGTGAGGTTAGCCTTGCCCAAAAGACCAAAAATCGTATGTTCTCCCTCATATGTGGACATTAGATCAAGGGCAAACACAACAAGGGGATTGGACTATGAGCACATGATAAAAGCGAGAGCACACAAGGGAGGTGTGAGGATAGGTAAGACACCTAAAAAATTAGCTAGCATTTGTTGCCCTCAACGCAGAGAAACTAAAGCAGATACCTTAAAAGCAACTGAGGTCAATAGGTAAAGGGGAACAGGTACTAGAGAAAAGGTTAGATCAAAAAGAATTAACCTAGAAGGTAACACCCACGCACAGGAAATCAATGTAAGTCAATGCCCTGTATAGCTATCCTTATCTCAACCAGCAAAACCCCTTGTTCCTTCCTATTATTGCTTATACTCTCTCTACAACAAAATTAGAAATAAAGGCAAAATAGTTTCTGCTGGGTATTGGGGGGGGAGAGGGAGGGAGTGTAGTGGGTGGTAAGGGAGGGGGTGGGGGCAGAGGGGAGAAATGAACCAAGCCTTGTATGCACATATGAATAATAAAAGAAAAAAAAAGAAAAAAAAATAACAACTGAAATTAGTTATCAATTTTTATTTTACCTCTTGTTCAATTTTAATAGTACTGCCCTACTATAATTTAGAAAAAAATAGACAAGTAACTTTCTATTTTGGTTTTAAGAAGCCACGTCAAAATGATCAATCACTTAATCAATGAGTTTACCAACTATGAAAAGTATGTAATGTTAGTTCATTGTGTGAACTTAAAAGACTACTTTCTTGTTCACTCTCACTTCTCTTGACTTCAGCTGTTATTCAGGAAAAAAAACTAGGAAAAACAGACCCCCAGAACAGCCCTTCCCACTTATGAGGTAAAACATCATTTACTGCTGACATTTACACATGGCTCTGTGGCAACCAAAGGTTAGCCTGTACACTATAATGCTAGCTATTTTTCTGCTGGGTTCACTCTCTCACAAAGATCTGTCCCAATATTACACTCAAGAATGTTACACTTTCAGAATCCTACCTACCACCTTTAATAAAGTGCTATCCCCTCCCTCACTGACCCCTAACTTATCTTCTTCATTGCATTATTACTCCCTGAATATTCATATATTGATTGCTGCCTCCTCCCACTAGAATGTCAGTTCCACCAAACTGAAGATTTTGTTTTCCAAAACAAATGTCCCAAAACAATGTCTCCTATGCACCTTGAGAACTGCTCAGACCAAAGAGGAGCTCAGTGAAACTTGTTAAATTAAATAAATCTTTCCTAGACTTAGTCATCTAATTCTACAAAGAGTGTATTTGGAAATACACTAATAGCATGGTGGCATTATTATAATTATTGGCTCTTTTGAGGTCCCTGTTTCCTGCAGGGCAAGGAAATACTGTGTTGTATAGTCTTTGTCCTATAGCATAGAGACTGATGCTCTTTTCTGAAGAACCAGAGGGCAGGCATTCACATCTCTCAAGCTGGCACTGAAGACTGTCTGGGTCACAACATCACAAGGTTCTGCCAATGCTGCATTTCTGTTCTATTTAATATCATTCTCTGGTGATGAAATAAACTACAAGTAAAAATGAATTATAATTGGTTAAGTAACGATGTGGCAACTACTTTCATATTTCTTGTGGGGGCTACATTAAACTAAAAGATAACATAATAACCATGTTTGCTGACAAAGTATGTTTCTGGTTCACTCATGATTTATTCTTTACTTAGTTCTAAGACTTAGGACCCCAGTGGGAAGACATTTAAGAGACTGTGAAGATGAGCACTTACTTTACAAATGAGTTGGCAGTGGTCTAGAGAGGCTTTACCCAAGGTTATATGGAAAGTTCATTTGGCAGAGACTCCCAATCTAGAGCTTCCTCCATCCCCATTTATACCAGCAACAAAAGTTGTTTGTCAATATACATGAGTAATGAAGTCTAATGCTGTAGAATATTCTGATTGTAAAAAAATCAACAGCTTCAAATACCTGCATTGAATAAGAAGTATTATTTTATATTAAGGATTATTAGGGAAGTCAGAACACTAAATGCAATCATATATAGAAACTTCCATGGTCCCTGTATATGACTACTGAGGTAGGCAAAAGCAATAGAATATTAAATAAAGGGGAGGTGTTAGGATATAATAGGAATTTAAAAAGGAAAAATTAAAGCAATTTGCAGGAGGGTGTGAATGAAGCAAGTAAGCAAACGGCAAACCTAAGTTTATTATTAGAATATAAACATACATGTTTCAATGCAACATTTATAAATGCAATGCTCAATTCTAAAGTGTTTGGTGTAGACAGAACAGCTTTACCATGAAGCTAATGAAGCTTCAGCTTCAGGACCCTCATTTGTATGAGTGCCTTCAAACGCTCTGGAAAGAACTTTAGCAAGGTGTTTGCATGACTGTGTTAAGATACTGTCCCCATTGTGACTATGCCCTCATCTTGTTCCCCCTCATGTCAGGTGGTGTTAGAGTAGCCATGGCAGGTTTGGGGATACAGGTAAGGAAAGGCTGAGTTGAAGATATACTTACTTGGGATTGGTGTGATATGGTTCTTCAGTTCATACCTATTTTAGTTATTTTCAGTATTGAAAGAACTACCAGGAACTTCTACCACCCACTGTGCTGATGCACCCAGCACCATGACTCAAAGACAGTGAAGACACATCATTTAATGAGTGACGTCAATTCAAAGACCAGCTGAGATTAGTCACTGCAGAAGAACAGTTAAGGTAACTGAAATCTTAGTAAGATTTTTCAATTTGATAATGGTGCCCCAAATCTAAGTAACATTATCAATAAGGATTTGGGATAGTAAATTATTTATTCCCCAAGCTAGAGGCAGAAGTATTTTTCTATTCTCTCCATAGAAAATATTATGAAATTGTTATCATATGAAAAAATGGCTTAAGAGTATTCACCCAAAAGAAGGTAAGGAGAAAAATATTATAGGGCATTTAGGAAGTTAACAAAGATACTTTGTTTCTTTATTTTGTGATATTTGTGGTATTGATAGCTTTTAAAAATTTGTAATTTGTTATAATTTTTTTTCTCATTCTAAATAAATACCCACATTTGTACCTAATTTTGAGTTTTGGGATTCTGGGGGGGGGGATGGGATTGGGGTTTGAATTCAGGGCTCCATGCTTGCAAAGCAGGTGCTCTACCACTTGAGCCACACCTCCAGTCCATTTTTGCTCTGGATAGTTTGGAGATAGGGTCTTCATGAACTATTTGCCCAGGCTGGCTTTGAATCATGATCCTCCTGATCTCAGCTTCCCAAGTAGCTAGGATTGTACTTGTGAGCCACCACTTCCCAAATGTACCTAATTTTGAATGTATGAGTTTGCAGTTTTTCCTTAGAGAAACCCTAGCACCCACCTAAAAACTTCAAAGACAGAACTGCAAAACCTGAACTCATCCCTATACAGAGCAGGCACTACATGTGCATTCCTGCATTTCATGTATGTCATAGATGACAAGTCCCAGAGCACAGGAATCCACACTAACTTCAGTTTATACATTGCCTAGTATGGCACAATCAAGCATAAATGTATTTTAATGGCAGACCAATAAAGGGAGAATGAGAATGCATCTGTTAAACAGCTAGATTCATTCATCCCACAATGTATATATACATATATATAGATACATGTATGATCATATACATATATATAGTGAGAGAGAGAACAAAATTGTATCAGTGAGTCTGTCTGAGGGGATATGGGAGCCAGGAGAGGGAAAGAAAATGTTAGAGAATGAAAAGTACTGAAATGGCCCATGAACATATGAATACAATATAATATACTGCACAGTAAACTGGTGAATACAAGGGGAGCATGGTGATAATAGAATGAGTAAATAATGGGGGTTTAATTTGATTACAGCACAAGATATATAGGCCTGAAGTGCCAGGAACCCCCTTGCACCATCAATATACACTTAAAAAAAATGAAAGGCAGGAGGGTAAAACAGGTCTTTTCCAGAGGGTGGGTACCAGTGGGAGGGGGGAGGGCATAAGAAAAGGGTGTATGAGGATAAATATGGTGGATATATTTTGTATTCATATATGAAAATAGATTAATGAAACCTGTTGAAATTGTTCTAAGAAGGGGAGGATGAGGGAGAGGGAGAACAACAGAGTGGATAAATCTAAGATATACTGTAACACATATGTAAATATCACAATGTATCTCCTTGTACAACTATTGTATGTTAATATAATTTTTTTTAAAAAACATCAGGATGGACATGGTAATCACAATTTTATATGTTAATTTAAAATAAATAAAGATATAAGTATTTGTTGAAGAATGAAGAGAAAAAGAATTTATAGTTTTTAAAAATTCTTTTCTCTAAAGGTTAGATCAAAAAAGAATTAACCTAGAAGGTAACACACATGCACAGGAAATTAATGTGAGTCAACTCCATGTATAGCTATCCTTATCTCAACCAGCAAAAACCCTTGTTCCTTCTTATTATTGCTTTTACTCTCTCTTCAACAAAATTAGAGATAAGGGCAAAATAGTTTCTGCCGGGTATCGAGGGGGTAGGGGGAGAGGGAGGGGGAGGGCGGGTGGTAAGGGAGGGGGTGGGGGCGGGGGGGGGGAGAAATGAACCAAGCCTTGTATGCACATATGAATAATAAAACAATAAAAAACAATAAAAAATAAAATAAAATTCTTTTCTCTATTCTTAAGTAAATTTGGCTGACTTAAAACATTCTGATAAGGAAATAAATCACATTATTATTGAATTAGGAATGATGAAATTATTTTAAGTAATTGTTTATACAAGAAGCATGCCCTCACTTTTGGACTACTATTGAAAAAATGAACCTGAATAAAACCTAGCTGACCCTCACTAACCCCAAGGGTTCAACAAAAGTTGGAGGGGACATGTAACCCCCAGGACTTGCTCACTAGAGTTCTTCTGTATCGTACTGGCCAGGAGAGTCCTAGGGCTGCTAAAGCTCACAATCTCCAGAAAATACAAGCACATGAACAAGTAGAAATTAAGTGCTAACCAAATGAAGCCCATTCGATGTAGACAATGTAGTAGCCTACTGACTGTAAAATACGAAGGGGAGACTGCAAATATCGCCTTGAATCAGGAAGTTTGCAGAATTCACAAATAAACTTCCTTTCTCCCATTCCTCTTAGGCAATTGACATAAAAATAAACAACTTAAAGAAGGCTTAATTTAGCATAACAAACCAAGGCTGTTTAAAAATAGAAACATTAGTAAATTCTAATAAAGAGTTACTACTTCCTTTAGAATAACAGACATACAGATTCACACATCCTATGAGGTTAGCTGAATTACAGAATTCAAAATTTTACTTAATTGACAGATTTTGGAAGGGTAATATGGTGCATATACCATGCACTATGCAACACCCCTAGTAAAGTCTGGGGCAACACTCTAATGAAACACATAAATTTTCTGCAGTGAAATGCATGAGGATTCACATAAGTAGTAGAAATAAAGATTACAAATAGCCTTAAATCATTTTGAGCCAGGTCTTAGTGCCAAATGAATTCAGGTCATGTCAGTTTTTGCTACCACATACATTAAAAAAAAAAAAAAACTGGCTTGTGAGTTTTCTGAGTTTTTCATAATATGGAACTATAGATTAGGGATCATGAGCTTGTATCTCCAATAGTTCCCTCTATTGCTTTTTACTTTTATAGTAGAAAGATAAATCAATTGTATTTAGTCTCTTGAGGCCTGGGTTTTTTATTTGGTTATGTCCTTTCCCACTAATCCCAGGACTTTCCAAAGTAAATCAGAGCAGAACACAATTGAAGGAGCTATTGTCCTCTTGGGGATTGGTAGTGGTTGCTGCAAGCAGCCTCTTTCCCCAAAGTTCTGACTTAAAAACAATCTGCCTTTTCAAATGCAGCACAGAGACACAGAAGGAGGAAAGAACTGATCTTACAGAAATGATAAATGGGGAAGAGCACTGCCCATAAATACTGCAGGCTCCAGGAGTGTATGGACAGAGCCCTGTGGAGGATTCAAGGCGCACCAGCATTGCTGCTGCCATTACTCAAATCTCAGACCTGGAAGATTGCAGGGCTCTAGCTGCTGCATGTAAACAACAGCATTTCATACAGAAACATCATAAAGTTACGGAGTGGATGCAATCTGCCTGCTTAGAGCTCCTTGTTATGACCGGAACAAATCTTAGCAGAGTCAACACACCCTTTCATCTTTTCAAGATAGATAAATGGAGGATAGGACCATTAACTCAAGGTTACAGTGGGTGGAAAGAAACGAACAGAGAGTTTAAGAGAAGCTTTTAAAAAGCTAGACACTGTCACTCCAAGGAGATTTTAGATATTATTCTAAGCTAGGGAATTCAAGAAAGAGACTTGCCTCATTCCACATTTAAATGATAAAAATGTGATCTCAACATGAAAATACCAGTATAATAAGCAGTTCTGGCAACTGTTTATCCTTTTTTTTTTTTAAGTGATTTTTAAAGCCATACTATTCACAAGGAAGAAAATGTTGTCACTGTACCCCCAAAGCATCCAAGAACACAGGTAAAGCTTATTTGCTACTTTGCAATTCTTCAAAAAAAAATTCTACCCCAATCAAGACTATTATTATCTAGATGATCAATATTTTGATAGTTCTACAAATATCTGTCCAAATATTTCACTGGAGGCAGCCGCACATGTTTATTCTTTTGTAACAACAACAATGTAGAATAATGACTATATTATACTCAGATTTTTATATCCTTCTTTACTGAGTCTGCCAAAAAATTCTAAGAGCATTAGTTCACTTGGCCTATGGCATCAAACTAACCTATTGTATGCACAGCAGTATCTTGCCAATATAGCAAGTCTAGAAGCTTTAACTTATGACCAGTATGCAAAACCTAACTCTCAATTTTAAGCTAAAATGCTGTAATTTCCAGGATAGCCAATTTAATGTTTCTTAGTTTAAATGATTGTTTTGTTCTTACCCTACTCCACAAAACCTATACTATATAAGACTTTATGTATCTATGCATGCTATTGTTTAATGTGAAATGTCTATACAAATTTTCATTAATTTGTAAATTTTATAAAAATTAAATTAGCTTTGTTCTTTAGCAGTGCTCTAGCTTCTTGTTTAATACTGTTCAAAGCAAGTTGTTTTGGAGAAAAATTTATCTGGAAAGATGAGAATTTGGTCCTAATTAAACTATTTTATCAGTTCTCAGATCATGGGTAAAATAGATGCATGAGAAATGGCTACATAAGAAGAGCAGCTTTTCAGGGAATACTCTGGAAGCAATAGGTATAGGCAAGGAGTTCCTCAATAGAACCCCAGCAGCTCAGCAACTAAGAGAAATGGTGGACAAATGGGACTACATAAAATTAAAAAGCTTCTGCACAACAAATGAAATGGTCTCTAAACTGAAGAGACCACCCATAGAGTGGAAGAAAATATTTTCCAGCTATACATCAAAGGACTGATAACCAGAATATACAGGGAACTCAAAAAACTAAACTCTCCCAAAATCAATGAACCAATAATGAAATGGGCAACTGAACTAAACAGAACTTTCTCAAAAGAAGAAATTCAAATAGCCAAAAAGCACATGAAAAAATGCTCACCATCTCTGGCCATAAGGAAATGCCAATCAAAACCCCACTAAGATTCCACCTCACCCCTGTTGGAATAGCTATCATCAAAAAACACCACCAACAACAAATGTTGGTGAGGATGTGGAGAAAAAGGAACCCTCATACACTACTGATGGGAATGCAAGCTAGTACAACCACTCTGGAAAACAATATGGAGGCTTCTTAAAAATCTAAACATAGATCTGCCATATGATCCAGCAATACCACTCCTAGGAATATACTCAAAGGAATGCAACTCAGGTTATTCCAGAGGCACCTGCACAGCCTTGTTTATTGCAGCATTATTCAAAATAGCCAAGTTATGGAAACAACCAAGATGCCCCACTACCAACGAATGGATTAAGAAAATGTGGTATTTATACACAAAGGAGTTTTACTCAGCCATGAAGAAGAATGAAATTTTATCATTCGTAAGTAAATGGATGTAACTGGAGAATGTCATCTTAAGCGAAGTTAACCAGGCTCAGAAGACCAAAAATCGTATATTCTCCCTCGTATGCGGACTTTAGATCTAAAACAAATGCAGTAATATTATTAGACCCGGGTCACATACAGGAGGAATAGGGAAAGGTAGGAAACCCAAAACTTGAAAGTGTTTGACATGGCCACTGCAGAGGCGCTAATATAGTATCCTTAAAACGACAGAGGTCACTATGGGAAGGTGACCAGGAAGTAGTGAAGAGGTCTGGTTAGAGATGAATCAGTTCAGGTTGTAATATACACGTGCATGGAAGCAATGCTAGGAATCTCTCTGTATAGCTAACCTTATCTCAAACTAGCAAAAATGCTTTGTCTTTCTTATTATTGTTTATGTCTTCTTTTCAACAAAATTGGAGAAGAGGGCAGAACAGGTTCTGTCTGGAAGCAAGGGGGTGGGGGGAGAGGGAGGGGACAGAGGGGAGAAGTGGCCCAAACAATGTATGCACATATGAATAAATGAAAAAAAAAAAGAAGAGCAGTTCTTAGCTGAGCTGATGGTCTTCCCAATGCCTGGTAGGCATGCTCTTAGCTGTGGTTCCCCATATCTGAAGGTATATATGTATCCTACCACACAGGGAGGCTTCTGGATTTTATGAAATCTGCCTGTCTTCTTTTTTTGTGTGACTGGAGTTTGAACTCAGGGCTTTGTGCTTGCAAAGCAGGCATTCTACCTCTTGAGTCACACCTCCAGTCCATTTTGTTCTCATGATTTTGGAGATGGGGAATCTCACAAACTGCCTGGGCTGTCCTTGAACCATGATCCTCCCAATCTCAGCCTCCCAAGTAGCTAGGATTATAGGCTTGAGCCACTGGTTTTTTCTTTTTTTGCCAGTAGTGGGTTTGGAACTCAGAGCCTCATGCTGTCTTGGTAGGTGCTGTACTGCTTGAGTCACTCAGTCAGCCCTGATATGCCAGTCTTATTTCTGCACAAAGAACCAGAAACTTATACCTTGTTGAAATTCAGGGGCCTTGGACAAAGGGGCAACAGTTTGATTCGTGGGTATACAACTGGGCAGGAAAATGGTTAGTATATCAAAGTTTTGTCAACCCAGGCAGGAAGTATCCTAGGGCTTTCTTGGTCCCAAATGACATGAATGGGTATTGTGACTGAAAAGTAACCATAAAGTCGATGGCCATACCACTCTGAATATGCCTGATTGTGTCTGAAAGGAGCGACAGTATTACTTTAATTAAGAATTGTTTGTTAGTTTGAATGATCAAATAAGCAATTATTTAAATATGAAAATTCAGTTTATGTCTATATCTTTTTTGGTCACTAAAAATACCTCGGGGGAATTTAGCATATTTGTCACTAAGGAAACATTTTCCAAGGACAGTGTTGTATGAGGTACTGTTATATGGAATAAAAATATCTATTTTAACCATCTACTAAAAACTGATATTAAGGATTAAGAGAGAGAAAATAAATCAGAACAATAAAATCAGTAAAAATTCTCAAAAATATTCTGTACAGGCACTAAGACCATGCTTCCTTTAAACCCAAAAGACCTCTTGTAAAATGTAGAAAGAGCAATGTTTTAACAGCAACTGTTTTCCATCTTCTGTTTTATATATGTTTATCTTTAAAGTGAAGCTACTACAGAGCAATAATTTCTATTCTGATTGACTTTAATAGTGAGTAGGCTATTGGATTTGCAAACTCTTCACAGAAATGTGACAGTATGTGATTTATTGTACTTAATATTTTTGTCCCTGAGTCACTTTCCTGGCTGAAATTCCCAAACCTCATTAGGGGACCTCTTCCAGTCTATGGCAGATGGACGATGACCACAGGACATAAAATGAACAGCTGTCCTCTTCCCCTTTTGTACTTTTCTCCCTTCCAGTCCCATCCCCATTCCCTCACTTCCAAAAATTTGTATTTTTTTAAGTCATCACTGCCACTCCTAAGGAAGAGAGAGATCCATCCTTTCCCAATGTATGGAATGCCATGCCACCTCCCAACCACTGGAATTCTACCTGGAATGTTTCCATGCAGGCATGGTACAATGCCTCTGGACCACCCTCTTTCCTAGACCTTCTGATAAGTCACCTTCACTCTCCTCTGTGCTTTGCATCCCTTAATTATCATTGATATTTACTGCCTTAGTTTCTTCTCACATATAGACTCCCCACTACCCCTACCTATTTGGTAATAAACTTTTTCCTTAAGTTTTTATTTTATTGTACATATTTATGGGGTACACTGGGGTGACATCTTGATACATATAATGAGCCTGGTAATAAATTTCTGAAGGCTCGGACAGTATCTTGCTTAGATTTTGCTTTCCCCATAGTGAGTGCAGGTATATCATGTTAGATCTTGTCTCTGGTGCAGAGTCCTTGATCAAGAATTCTTTATTAGTTAATAAGAAAGTGGATATTGCTGGTCGCATTAAGTTCTAGTTTACCCATGGGTTTCATTCAGCGTACTCTCCTGCCTCAGAATGGGTACAGTACTGAGCACCAGTGCAGAAAGCACTAAGTAGCTTTCCTAAACTATGAATTAAATTCCAATCAGTTCATATTTACTTAGTTCCAGTTGTGAACAAAATTCTGTTCTACAAACAAAGAGATTTATATACATTCTTCAGCTCTTAAGGAATTCCTAAGTTGTAAAAAGTAAAACCAGATGTGCAGAAAAAAGCAGCATATAAATCAAAGCAGAGTGAAGAAAACATTATAAAATAAATTCAGAGGAAGCAAGGGTTCAGAGCCATCAGGCTAGGGCAACAGAATGAACTCTCAAAGAGGAGTGGGTGTTTGAGAGACCATTGGGGCTATATGGATGACGAATTTTTCTCATCCTGTAGCTCACTGCTGTATACCTTCTATAGAACAGTTCTGATAAATAACATAATTATGAATGAATTACTGATATTTATTTTTAAGTTTCATCAAGTAAATGACAAATTGAATATTTCAAGAGAAAGGGCATTACATCTACTTCAAACTGTGTATTTTAATCCATATGAAGTTCATATTTTATTTAATTATTAGTTGTAGTAATTAAAAACCACTCATAATTAACCTCAAAATTTTTGCTAGAACCTTATGTTTAATTTAATTTTACAGAATTTCAGAATGTTCTCTTTTATCAGTTAAAATAGGTCTTTGGGGTAAAGTGGATTTGAAATATATATGTATGTTTCAAAAGAAACTACTGGATATATATATACATATATATATAATCTCTATATAATATGTGTTATTAATGTGTTAATCTATAACACATATATTAATAATGTATTAATATGTTAATATAATATATATTATACATAATATATATGGACACATTTCATTTGAACTCATCTTTTAAAGTATACACTCCCTAAGAAGGAATAAGTCACTCCTAGGATGAAGAAGCAGGACACCTTGGATAATAATCGGCTTCACATATTTATTCATCAAACTTAGGTAACACAGAAGTATTCCACATATTAATACTTCAGTTTTTTTGTATGTTAGTATAGATGTTTGAAAACTTGAAAATCAAGACTCAATCTTATTTTAATATATTTTGTATCCAAGCATCTTATACTTAAATAAAACATGTATTTAACCTGATAAAGCATAGGCATTTAATTAAATTAATTTTGCCATTAAAAATTTCTTAACTTCTGTCTTGATTTATATTTGTTTGAAATCTGGTCATCAGAGAATTTTTTAGTCTGATATAGATTTCTATATTTCAGAAGAGGTTTTACTATTTCATAATAAATTCCCCACAGTCTAAGGAGAGTAACTTAAAAGTTAGAGTTGAATCAACATGGGTCATAACACATGGGTATATGAAAGCAATAGTAGGAATCTTTCTGTATAGCTATCCTTAACTCAACTAGCAAAAATGCTGTCTTTTTTATTATGCATATGTCTTTTCTTCAACAAAATCAGTGATAAAGGCAGAACAGGACCTGCCTGGAACTGAGGGGGGAAGGGGGGCAGCGTGGGGGAGGGGGGCAGGATGGAGAAATGACCCAAACAATGTATGCACATGTGAATAAATGAACAAACAAATGAGACTTTAATTTGAAATATAGTATATAATTTCAGTAAGCTCACAGAGAAGATGCATAATAATTCACACCTAGGTATAGAGGGCTCATTTTTCCCCTCCCCCTAAATTACCTATTCTAAAAGAGTTGAGAGAGTTTCTCTACTGAATTAAGTTCTGAGTAATTAAAATATTCACAAATCAGGCTCCAGGGAACAATGAGCTGTTAAACTGCATGAAATATACTACCTCTGACAAGTGACACTATATTCTTTCATAAGAAAAAATAATGCCATATTTCTTTTTTCTTCACAGTCATCTTCCAATCCAGCTAAGCCTAGCTTTAACTTTGTAAATTTCTACTGTTCAGTTTTCAAAATACATTCACACAAAATAGGCAGCTCTCATTTACCTCAGAAACTCTGTGGTACAGACAGTATAGAAAGGAACAATGCAGGCCTAAGAATACTTTCATATCTTAATATCTAAATACAAAGCATTTATGTTTGAATTACTTACCCCTGCTTTAAAATGACAAAAAGCAAATGAAAAAGCAGTAAAAACAAATACACAGGCACAAAACCTTCTCAACATACAAAAAAAGAAAAACAAACCCATAAATCTTTAGTATGTCTGTAAATAAAGCCATAGAAAAAGATACTGATTCTATAAATTATGAACAAATCATAGATCTTAGTTAGCTCAGTAGTTCCGTACTGATGAATACATGGGTATACATTGCTGTCTATTTGCTTCACTAAAAGTATACTTTAGTTTCCTTCAGGGTCATCTTTTCCATGGGTTGAGGTCCTCAGATCACCTCCCCCAAGCTCACTTTTGTTATGAAATGCCTGCATGACACCAATTTAGCACTTGGTTGCATATGTTATGATGTCACCAGTAATGGTTACTTGTCACTCTGACAAGAAATATTTATGAGCATTTACTGATTGTGAGTCCCTAGGTTAGGGATAGATTTGTCACCCAAGTCACACTATTTGTTCTTCATGGTGTCTGTTTTCAAATGTTTTACCTTTAATCTTCATTTGGCAAATGAACCCTATTAATCTGAAGAAAGAGCTGGGCAGACGTGAACAAGCATATTATTTGGTAAATTCTTGTAGAGTGACTCAATGTGGGTTTATATCAAGGAAGTGATTACTCCACTCAACTCAACTGTGTAAATACTTTTCTTAAGATTTCATTTCATTGTTTTCCTTACTGCCAAGAAAGAAAAAGGCTATTTTGCAGACCTTTATCAAATAAGTTAAATAAATAACAAAATTATGTTATTTTAGATAAATTAAATGAGTTAAACCCTCACTTAGCTCCTTATTAAATAAGTTAAAATCCCTGGCTGATACAGACTAGGTCTTTAGATGGACCCAATTTTATCTGACATTGCTGATATCTGGTCTCTCTGGTTTAGGAGGGCACTCCTGTTCCTTTTCAGTGTCTTGCTTGTTTCACTCCATCTTCTTAGAGAAAGGAAAGCCTTTCCCGGTCCTTTCAAGGGAATTGGGTTGTTAGCTTTCAGGAGTATTCCTCATTAAGAAGCCCTCTCTAAGTTGTACTACCTTGCAGGCCTTAATTGGGTCGTGGCACCCCAAGATCTGTATACATGCCCACCACTGTTTATAACAATCTGGCTTTGTCTAGAGTTTTGTGCTCCGTATGTATCCAGTGCCTTCTACTTACTATACTGTTAAGTGCTATAAGAATATTGTTTTCTTAGTTTTTTATCTTACCATACTTAAAATTACCTCAAGATAATGCTAAGCAAATATTCAGTAAAATTATGTTAAATACATGATAGATACAAAGCAATACCAACATTTCCTATGGATGCAGAACCCTGCCTGGGAGAGCAGAGTTTGGAGGCATCAGTAAGATAATGGTTTGCAAGGGCATCAGCTCAAATTTTTCTTCCTATCCCAAAGGAAATCTAAAGGAAATGGGTAAATGCCCCTAAGGCTACAACCATAAATTCCACAAGTTGAATCTAATGAATCAAGTGAGGATTGTAGCAAATCGATGCCTCAGCATAGAAATGGATATAAAATCTTTCATAGGAATGGAAAAATGAAAAGTTCTTCTAAGAATATTTTAAGACACTTTTCAAGATGATTTAGTTATTGATAACTTGATAAATTTCAACTTTCAAAACTGGGTTTTCAGAATGCTTTAATTTTAAAAATCATTTAGTTAAGAAAGTCTGTATTTATTTATTTATTTATGTGTGTGTACATAAATGTATGTATGTGTTATATGTACACATGTATAGTGTATAAATACATCTGATATACAGACATATGCAATATGTATACATACTACACGTGTATGTGTATGTATATATATATGTATATATATATATACATATGTATGCATGCATATACATATATTTTAAAGAATTAGAAAGGCATTGCTGATAAACAATTCCTCAGTAATTCAAGCACTTTATGCATACTTGGAACTGACTCTTTTGGATATTAAGACTTAAATATCTGTAAGTCTAAAAACACTATAATCCTGATTGGACACTATAATTAAAACAAACACATCCAAGGTAAATTACTATAATTGCTAAAAACACTTACCAATGGAAAACTGGAGGACAGAAGCTGTTGTTGTATTTAGGCCAGTGGTAGTCTAGAAAAAGAAATATACAAAAGTAAAACAAGATAGAAAGCAAAATGGAAGGTATTGGGAGTGAAAGAGAGGAAAGAACAGATTCATCAGCAGAGGTTGTACTTATCTAGTTCATTCATTTTTATCAATATGTCTGAACACAAATATATTTCCTGTTCCCCTGTTGGGGAACAAACTGTGTTGAGATCCTGATTTAGATATGAATAATAATCTCCCAGATTATTCATGAGGGCATTTAACAAAGTCCTTTCCACTTACCTCCCCTTTCCCTCTATCCTACTATAGGAATGGACCCAAATGGAAAGTCATAAAAAGACTACCAAACAAATATTAGGAGGTAAATTAAGAGCAAATGAGTAGACAAAAAGATTATTTTAAAAATAGAACTAAAGCAGCTGAAGTATGCAAGATTTTCTAAGGGGGCAATTAAGATGTTCTAAAGTTGATTATGATAATGGTTGCATAGCTTTGTAAATAAACTAATTTAAATTTTATACTTCAAATTAGTGATTCACAGAACCTGTGGATATTTTTTAACTGGTGGGGGGGACAGAGTGAGACAGAGAAATTGAGAGAATGGATATGGATTATGGACCTAACAATAGGCTTCCAATACATTTCTGCTAAATTTCTTAGTTTTGGGAAGAGGCCTGCTTAACCAATTTCCCCCCCTTTTGGAAGAGGAATAATACATATATAATTAAAATTATTAATTATTTATTCTTTGGAACAGAGATTCACCTCAAATGAGATGAAAATTAAAGTTCTTATTTTGTTGGGTTCCCATACTCTGTATGCAAAAGCATGGGAAAGCTTCAAGAGACTCTCTCTAAAACAGCAAGCACCTGAATGTATCTTCACTGGCAGAAACAGTGGTCTGTCTTAGTTTTGCTTCTTTTATGGCTTAATATCTTTAGACATATGCTTGCACCGGGTTAGCCCCCAAGTGACAGAGGCCACAACTACAAAAGGGCCATGGGAAACCAGCGAGCAAGCCTCTTGCTCTTCCAGAACTCAGGTGAGATATGAGAATCACAAGATCTTCCTGGGTAACTGGGCATGTGCTATAAATATATGGCTTTAAAATTCAACAAAGAAGGAAGAACAGTAATGGAAGGGAGGACAAGAGATACATTTTACAAGTTATATAGCTAAAGATATCAGGACTAGCCCCTAGTTTCTTTTAAACATAGCAAACGTCACTGGTGTCATGGTTACAGAGGAAATTCTCTGCATTTAATTTGAATCAGCCCACCATGTCCATACCTCTGTTTCCTTTCCTCTTTCTCCCACCTGAATTATCAAAGAAAATTGTACAATAAAATTCCTTTAAAATAAATCTATTTTTTTAGAGCTTTTAGAGTAAGTTCATCTACCTGTCCTCATGGGTTTCCACTTGGATAATTTGATCTTAAAATCCAAAGGGGCACAATACCAATAGAGAAGTTTTCTTTTAATTTCACATAAATTGAATGATTTTATATAGCCGAAGAGATTCCCAGATGAACTATGAAAACTTCTGAATATAGGGTCTTTGAAATAATGGTATTACATAAATTTAAAGCACCATGGTTATTGCTACTGCTAGGTGCACTAAATATACTTGACTCTTCAACATTTTATCCTTATGGTGTAATAAATGATGCTGTGTCACTTGTGTGATCAGGTCCTATAGTCATGACCTCTGCTATTGAACGGCAAGTTGCATGAAATACTGCCAAGATTCAAATTACATGGGCTAACTGAGGGTGACCCTAGGCTTTGATTAGTCATTGATTCTACATTTTTTTCCTTCACAAAGGAAGCTGAGGAAATATACAATTGATTGTCATTTTTTACCTTTACTACTCATATTAGTAAGATTGTCAGCTACAGAGAGAATAAAGGAAAGAAAAAGAAAAGCATAACAAGAAGCACTGCCTATAAAATCTACTCATCTATATTTACAAGTGGGTATTATAAAGCATTTATTAATCATGAATTTAAATATGTAATTTTACTCTGAAAAGTTATTAAGCCTTACATTCTAAAAACAAAGGGCTTTTGATAAATAATACAGCAATTAAGGATGTCTTATGGGAAACTTATTTTTCTACCAAATCTCTGTGGTTTTTGTTTGTTTGTTTCTCAGATGAAGATAATTACTTTGAATATTTTCCTTTTTAATTGAAGGCTAATCTCACATTAATTACATAACACAACTCAAAACTAGCCTACTGGGGTATCAACTCCCCTGCTATATAGTAAAACAATCAGGATTAAATACACATGTGATCAAAAAAGGTAGACATTTCAGTTTATGCTATGGAAATATGAATTATTGCATTATATTATTAGATACTTTTATTTCCTGCTAGCCAGTTGAAACAAAAATAATTTGCCAAGATTTCCAGAATGGGAGCATCTTCTAAAATAGGCAATTATTCTAAGCTCAGTTAGCTATGATAAAATTAATTTTATTTTAAGGTGCATAGATAATTAATTCAGTCATGGTACATTACTTAAAATATACTAGCAAATCTATTTTTTTCAGGGAGAATTACACATTTGTCTGCAGGAATATTATAACACCTTGTGAGACTTGAATTATGAGCACCTATTATTTTAATTTGCATCCAATTAATTCTGTTTGTGTTCTAATTTCAACTGAAAACTCTTCAATTCATCACTGTTCTATAGCTCATATCTTTAATAAATTGAATGTATCTATGACCATGAAAGGGGTATTCAAGCAGCATAAAATAAGAACCATGTTACAAAAATTAATTGTTTTTTACATTTTGATAACTAAATCTTCTTTTAATTGCTTATCTAGGGTTTCCCCCCTCTTTATTATGAAAGGCAGTCTTTGGGAAACTTTTAAAGTTAATGATTTAGAAACAGTGTCTAACATAGAGGTAAAAAATACAACCTGTTACTAAAAGCCCCATGAAAAAGATGTGGGAGGGAAAATAAAAAAGAGAGCAACTATTTAAACTCAAATTGAAAAGTGAAAAGCCAAGATGTTACAAAAAGAGAATTAGGGGCAAAGTAATTGAGCCAGTATACAGCATAACAATTGCTTTTCTATCCTTTTAGGAATGTGAAATGAATGTTGTCTTCATGTCAGAAATAAGTATCAAGTAAAAACAAAAAGCTCATTAACCACATGCCCATGGATAGTGGTTTCGTTGCTTTTAATTTACAATGCTCATGTTTCATTTTAAATATGATTCAGAAATTTATCTTTGGCAGGAAATGGCTAATCAGTCAAAAAAAAATAATCTGCTTTTGAGTAACTTGGCATAAACCAAAATTTCTTAAAAGCTGGTTTATTGAGTATATTCTTCACTTTAAAAAAATGCAACAAAGAGCCTCTATGGTTAGGAACCAGTTTAAAAGCAATGTATTGCTTATACTCTCTCTACAACAAAATTAGAGATAAGGGCAAAATAGTTTCTGCTGGGTATTGAGGGGGGGAGCGGGAGGGGGTGGAGTGGGTGGTAAGGGAGGGGGTGGGGGCAGGGGGGAGAAATAAACCAAGCCTTGTATGCACATATGAATAATAAAAGAAAAATGAAAAAAAAAAATAAATAAAAGCAATGTAAGAAAATTGAACATCTAGTAGTTTTACTTAAAAAGAGAAAACATGGACAATTTTAAGACTGAGGTTCTATTAAAATATTAGAAACTCATAAATTGTTTAGACAGGATATACATTATATAAATATATAATATACATCGTATCTATATTTTAAAAAGACATTTAATTTAATGGATGTACTATGCTTAATCAGACTCATTAATACTGCCAATTTTATTACTGAATTCTTTATTTTTACATTTGAAAACAGGCCATAAAATCACCCCACCCAATTTTGAGATAAATGCAATAGAACTCATACTGTAAATAATGGTTCAAATTTCCATCCAAACTATAGGAGCACAAGAGAGCCTTTCGTTGGCAAAATGCTCAGTAAGTATTATAATGGAATAATGTACATAAATAGCATACACTTACCAATTCTCGGGGACCATATGGCTCACAGAAGGTGACAGCATTGCCGTGCATAATTGTACCACACTGTTCTCCAGTCTCACAGTTGTTACATTCAACCCTGCAGGAGCACAGAATGCATTCCCAGTCTGAGAACTAAGTAGCAAAAGGTGGCTTATTGCTCAGGTAAGGAAAGATGAAACAGTTATTGCTATTCAGTTCAATCACTGGTCCACAGATGATAATGGTATTTTGGTATTATGACTAGGTTCAGAAGACCTGAAACCAGAAAAATCTGAATGCAAGTCCCAGTTCTTCCAGTTATCTGAACTACTGGGAAGTTTACTTACATCTCCCCAAAATTTCACATTCCTTATCTGTAAAATGCTGGTAACAATAACAACCTAAGTTATTGTGAGCATTAGAGACAGTATATATAAAACACAGAACCACTCTTATGGTAGGCACTTAATAATGGAAGATAGTATTATCAATAATTACATATAATATATATATTATATATTATAATATAAGAATGCTTGCAAGTATTAAAAATAAGCAACATAATATTCACTATCTAATGAACTAAAAAAATCTGTATCTCTAAATTCAAAAGATGTTTCACAAATTTGAAACATTTTTCTTTTACATTATGGTCAGTGTAAATGTTTAAAATAATTGTCCTCAATAGTTGATTAAAAGGTAATCATTTGGCAATTTTAAAGCAGAAATATTGTGGATGCTTATGAAACAGAGCTCCAAATCAAAAAATAGATAAAATAACTTCCCTTAAATAAATTTGCATGTGTACATTCCATTATGCTAAAAATAACAGATCAGATATTACAATTAATCCACATATTACTGAAAATATATGAATTCTAATTTGAGCAAATTTTGGTATTGAGTTATTATGTTAATCTTGCAAATAATTTAATTAACTGCTTTATTATTATAAAATGATAGAGTTAAGAAAAACTTAGGACAGGATGTCAAAATAAATTTATTCATTTCTATCTAGTAGAAACTGAAACTCTGGAATTGACTTTGTATATTTTTGGTGACATTTAATATGCTTTTCATTGTAACATTTCAATCTGCAATCATTACATACCTAGCATGTAGAAAGATCTGTGTTTCCCCTGTCTGATTCTCAAACCACATGAGCCATATATCATGAAGAAAGATCATTTTCAAAGACCTTCACATTTCAGGTGCCAAACTCTGTGGAAAGGGCACTATGCCCTTTGCTTGGGAGATGTCTGTATTATCCCTTTCTGCTGTTTGCTAATTTCAGAGAGGGAGGGAGGAGGGACTTCCATCCCAGTAGGAGACAAAAGTGTGAGGAGAGATAATGTAGACCATCCAGCCCAGGGACAGAAGCACAGTAAGCACAAACTTGACAAGAAAATATAAGTATTTCCTGTATGCTTAATGGAAGAGAGTAAGTGATGGGTATTATTCTAATTTTTTCAAGATGACCAACACTGTCGTACCTTTAATTTTTTTAGAAGAGGAGGAATTTCTGGTAAGGAATTTAAAATGTAACTCATAGCATCATAAGTCTTATTAGGAGGATTAAAATCTTCTCTTGATTACTGTGAAGCAAAACTCTAGTAAGATGCCTTTGACATTAGAGGAGACAGCAGTGGGTTTGAAGGGCAAACAAACCTGTCCCTCATTCTTCATTTATGGCATGTTCACATATGGTATGCTGTATTCCATAAATACTTGCTGAACAAACAAATGAGTGTCAGACAACCTCATAAACAGAACTACTATTAAGGTTTGAAGTCTAAAGAACTTAGAATGGCACCTGGCCCACAGTGAGCATGATGTAGTAACTATGATGATGATGGTGGCGATGACAATCATGGATTTACCCCATGTTAATCTGCTCCAGAACTGGTATATTTGATTCCTTCCTTCTCCTCCTCTCACAGAAAATGTTATATTAACTTCTTTTTCTGTTTTTCTACTTCTTTAAACTGATTGTGATTGTGATATAAATATAAAGAAGCAGCAGAAGACTTATAATAAGGAGATGGGCTTCTTACTTTAGTGCTAGATGAAGATTATTTGGTCTTCATGTCATTGTGAAATGGCTTGAGAGAAACATCAACTTTGACAGAGAGAAAACTAAAAGAAAGTTCAAACCTTGTACTGATACCTGCCACCAGCCTCCAGGGAAACTTAGCTACAAGCACCATTGTTGATATGAAATCTGAGGCCTGCTGCTTGAACTTCTGTAGCAATCATTCTATCTATTCATATTCATCAGCAGTGCAAAATCAGCCATATATCAGAAAAATAGTTTCTATGTAGGCTTCCTCCTCTCATAGTTTTGAATAACTAGGATTTAGATGGCACCTGGATATATGTATTTTGTTTAAAGTTGTTACTGATGCAGATGGCCTACAGCCTAGAATTAGAAAAACAGTGAATAAACAATAGATGTGTGATGTGTAGTCACTGCTACTTTGTAGAATAGCAGGGGTTAAAAGATAAACTCAAGAGAAAGCAAACAGATACAGCTCTTCTCTCCCCATTTTGGTTCAATATACCTCTAGACTGTTCTCTTTTTTGTGTGCTTTATATCTCCAGAACTTTAAAATAAAATTTTAAATAAATTTTTTAAATAAAATTTTAAAGTACCTTGTTGAAGAAACAAAGACTTATAAGTACCAAATACTACTCACTGGGTAGCATCCTCATTGGAGGAACAATGGCTGTAGTAATGACTGATGGGACAAATCTGTCATCTTTCTACCAAAATCTTTTAAATGTCCTTTGCTTGAGTTTCTCACAGTCTGACTAGGTTTGTCAGCATAATTTATTTTAATTTACCCTGAATGCTCATCCTTCTAGGTGGTCAGCTCTAACCCTTTCTTACCTGCCAGAGTGTTATTTATTCATTCATCATTTATTAATTAATTTTTATATTTTATAGATTTATATTGAAGACTTACAGACACTGTGCTAAGCTTTAGTGGTACCAAGAACAATGTAATACTGTCATTTTCTCCCAGCAATTCACATTCCAAGTAGAAAGGCAAAGAAGTAAACAAGCAGTAACAACAGAGGCTGGTTTATATGCTGGTAGTTATTTATTGCATTCTACTATGTGTCTAATGCCCTAAAGTCTATTTAAACCTTTCAGCCTCACTCTCAAAGGACAGAGATTATTTTTGCCTTTATTTAATAAGAAAAATTAAGCTTCAAAAAGGAGAAGCATTTGCTCAAGGTCACACAGCTGTGAAGTTGAAGTGTTGCCATTTGGATCCAGGGCTTGCCAACCCCAGTGCCTATGACCTTTTCCATTGTTCTCCACTCTTTGTAACAGGAATATATACTGGTTGTGGTGGTACTTCTCTCAGACTGGATAAAGTGAGAGAAAGCATCCAAGGAGGTAGCCCCAGAACTAATACTGCGTGAGAAATATGAGTTATTCAACCAAAGAAGAAAGGTGGGTGTGTGATAGGACGGATATTATGCAGAAATAATGAGACATAAGATGAGCTGTTAGTCCAGTGGCTGGAACTATACTGGCACATGGCCAAGGAAGGTCTAGGAAAGTGGAGGGCTTCATGAACTATTTACCAAGTGATAGGTACCGAACTTGGAGCTCTACAAACAATGTCTCAACTATTTCATAAAAAAACATCTCCCTCTATTTTTAATCCCTATTTAGAAGATGCTAAAACTGAGATTTAGAGCTATTATTGTCCAAGGTTATACAACTAGTAAATTATAGAACTTGGTTCAAACTCCCATTATTCTGCCACAATGCAAATCCAACTTTTAGGAAACTAACTCTAGTTCCTTGAAATATGGTGGGGATAGAAAAAAGTAAACCCACTATAAAGTACCGCTACTGGAAAAAAAAAAGGTAATATGAGACACATATGTAATCTTCAACTTTCTCATGGCTACTGTAAAAATTAAAGAAACAGGGTTGGAGATATAGCTCAGTGGTAGAGTGCATGTCTGCCATATGCAAAGCCCTGGGTTTGATACCCAGCACTGTGTAACAAAAAACAAATAAAAGAAAACCTCTCAAAATTATAGAAACAGATAAATTAATTTTAATGATGTTTCATTTAACCCAATATATTCAAATTATATTTTCATATGTAATTAGCATGAAATTATTAATGTAATTAAAATAAAATATTATGTATTATTTTTACAAATAATGAAAATATTGATGTTCTTTTTTTCATACTATGCCTTCAAATTGGAAGGTTTATTTTATCCTTATAGCACATCTTAATTCAGCTGACCACATTTCAAGTGCTTGGCTAGAGCCTTCCATGTTGGACAGCACAACTCTAATAGAGAATTACAGGATTGGATACTGACTGCTCTCTGGTTATGCTGAGAAGCATATCCAGCCCATGAATTTCTGATATGATAGTTTCGGATTTGCTTGAAATCATGGGAGTGCATGTTTTTAGGAGCTCAGGGAAAAGGGAGGGTAATAAAAAGAAGAGAAGAGGTCCAAGAATGGATACCTGGAGAAGAACCAGATTGGCCCTAGTCTGAATTTGGGGAAGCTCAGACCATTATGACCTTCAGTATGAGTCCATGTATGTCTATCTCCCTTTACTTTTCCATAATTACTGGCAGTGGGGTTCATTTCTATTCTTACTCCTAACCAACTTGTGCTGCCCATCAAAGTGAATTTCTTGAAGTAATCTATAACATGAACTTCATAATATTTTTCTCTATCATTTAAAATTAAGCACTGTTAAACTATACTTCTGAATCTCATTATCATAAAAGCAAAGATAAATCATAATTTTATGATGAACACAATGATCCCAAAGGAAACCAGACAAGCTAGTCCAAAAAGAAAAAAAACCCCAAAATTGGTGGGCAGAGCGTTTCATAAGAGAACAGTGACCCAGGTCAAAAATATACCAGGTGGTCAGGCACAGTGGCTTAACTACTCAGGAGGCACAAATCAGAAGGATCACAGTTTGAGACCAGACCATGTAAAAAGCTAGTAAGATCCCATCTCAACCAATAAAAACTAGGCATATGGTGCATGCTACCATCCCAGCCACAAAGGAAGCATAAATAGGAGGATGCAGTCCAGGAGAGCCAGGCATAAATGTGAGACCTATTTGAAAAATAGCTAAAGCAAAAAGGGTTGGGGGTATGGCTCAAGTGGTAGAGTGCCTACCTCTTTAGTGTGAGGTCCTGAGCTCACATCCCATTATCAAAGCAAAGCAAAAAACAGGATAAAGTTTAAAAATCTGTAAATGTAACTAAACATGCAAATTCCAAAAGAAGTAAGCCCTGGCTCACTAAAGAAGTTTAAAATGTTTAAGTGGCAAGTGCTCTTTCTTATTCTTTATTTTCTCAGAAAATGAGATCCCTAGATGTATGAAATTCTAGTCTTCTTTTATGAAATATTTCTACAAGTTCTCAAGAACTATGGTTAAATTTTCTGGATAATGAGTGGCCTAATTTTCCTTAGGCTCAGAGAGAAAAACAAAAACAAAAACTAGACACTAGTTTTTTTTGGCAATACTGGAGTTTTGAATTCAGGGGCTTATACTTGTTAGGAAGGCACTGTATCACTTGAGCCACATATCCAGTCCCAAAATCTAGCAGTTGTTTGTTTGAAATATGAAATCTATAGCCTTACAACTAGATTCTTCTATTTCACTCATTTTGAGGACAATGATGGGCTTTGCAAAGTTAGGTAACATTTTCTTCAGACGTGTGGGAAGGAAATCCCAGTTAAACTTTTGTTTTTCAATTTAAAAAGAATGTGACCTCTCAGGCTAAGAATTAGAAATGAAGTGCATCTCTAACTAGTAAAGATGCAAAAATACCAGATGTTTCTGTAATCTAAGAAACCTTTTCTTTTTTTTCCTATTTCCCAATAGAAAAAAAAGAGAATGTAAGAATCTAATAAATGCCATGTCATGTCATATGAACTGTCCACATCAAAATATATTCTGCCATAGAATATGATTAAAAGACATTTTCAGTGAAATGCTCACAATTCTCAAAGACCATACAAAGCCTGCAGTGATTAATCCCTCTCTGAACCTGTTTACCATGTGCCTTATCTGTTACAAGACTTCACAGATCCTAGGTTAGAGGGGCCTGCAATGTCATTGCACTCATTACCCCTCATTTGACAAATGACAAATGATAAAACAGGACTAGAATTCAGGTTCCCCAATTCCTGGTACAATATTCTTCCCATTCTAACCTGATGAACCCCATACAAGAAAAGACTTACACTTCTATTAAAAGAATGTGTATTTCAAAGAATGTTTGTCATTTTTACTGTCAATGTTTATTTTGAAAATCTACAATGACTGCTCTTTTTTTTGGCAGCTGGTGCCCTATCACTTGAGCCACACACCAGCCCTTTTTTCCTTCATGATAGGATCTTGTAATTTTTTTTTCCCCTTGAGGCTGGCCTCAGATTGAAATCTTCCTACCAATGCTTCCCATATAGCTGATATTATGGGGGATACGACCACCACCACCACCACCACCACATCTGATTTATTTGTCCAGGTTTGGCCTGTAACTGTGGGCCTTCAGATCTCCATCTCCAGAGTAGCTGGGATTATAGGCATAAGTCGCCTTACCTAGCCCTGACTGTTTTTATTTTTTTTCAGGTTCTAGTCATTGTTTGCTGGGTTTTTTCTTTTTGAAAATAAAAAATAATTCAATAATTTTTATTGCATCAACAACCTTTACAAACTGAATAAAGTCCACTTAACTTACAAATTGATGCAATTCTTCTAATAACAAATGGGCCTATTAACATATGTCAATATTATAAAAATTTTATACCAAAGGAGAATGGAGTAAGCTCTGTACGTGAATAAGCACACTGTAGTGTTCTCTATCGAGTTCTCATCCTAGAATTTGTTTTTTTAAAAGCCAAATGGTTTGAATGCCTTGCTATAGTTGCTATAGACTTTTCTACCTGGGAGATTTTCTATTCCACTGTGCACAATTGTGTATTGCATCCATGCATACTGTACTTTGGGTAAATTTGAAGGATCCTTCAAGGGCATTTTTGATTATATACAATGATGATGGCTTTACCTGCTGAGAGCAAATAACTTACTCAGCACTGATCTTGTACAGGCTGGCCTTCCTGTAAAGCTGTTGCTTTTACTTGAAGTTCCATCAAGCCAGCTTTTGGTCAGTGCTTAAGAGCATCAATCCTAGCCAACTTTGAATTTGGACACCAGCCTTCTATTCCAACACTGTCATGGCAGTGAGGTGCAGAAGTCATCTTCCACAGTGAACACAGGAAAGCAATATAGGATTGGAGTTGAAGTTCTGTCAATTTATACCGCTAGTGTATATTGGTCCCTGATTAACAAGAGAAGGGAATCATGCTTCCTTAATCATTGAGCATATGCGCTTTATAGCCTGATGCTTGGAGTCTCTATCTTAGATTCTGAAACACAGGTCTGCTATATTTCTATGCACAGGGCTAGCAAGTATGATATGCAAATGTAAAGAGCAGTTAGAGTTGAATCAACATGGGTCGTAACACATGGGTACATGAAAGCAATAGTGGGAATCTCTCTGTATAGCTATCCTTAACTCAACTAGCAAAAATGCTTTGTCTTCCTTATTATGCATATGTCTTTTCTTCAACAAATCAGTGATAAGGGCAGAACGGGACTCACCTGGAACTGGGGGGGAGGGGGGGAGGGGGGCAGGGTGGAGAAATGACCCAAACAATGTATGCACATGTGAATAAATGAACAAAAAAATTAATTAAAAAAAGATTTTAGTTTGGATGGGGTGGATGGGCGATGAGAAGTTAATATGGTAGAGTCTTATAAATAATGTAGACTCCTAAGTCCATGAGTATCATGCAAACTAGTGAAAATGGCCAGTTAGCCCATATATCATACTTGCTAGTGCTGTGCATAGAAATATAGCAGACCTGTGTTTGTTTGTTTTATTTTGGAATTCTTAAAATAGCTATTTTAAATTTATTTATTTATTGTTGTGCTGGGGTACATTGTGGCATTTACAAAAGTTCTTATTATTTCCCCATTCCGGGAACAGTTTCAACAGGTCTTACCTTTCCACTTACACACATGTTAGTACAGTATTTGCACCACATTCACCCTCCCATATCCTTCCCCACATCCTCCCCCTTCCTGCTGGTACCAACCCCCAGGCAGGACCTGTTCTGCCCTCCTGTTCTTCAATTTTGCTTAAAAATTTTTTGTTGTTGTTTAAGATAGCTATACAGGGAGTTTCTTCATATTTCCATGTAGATAAGTATTATAACCCAAATTGGTTCATCTCCTCTATTTTTCTTTCTCCTTAGTCCCTTTCTTAAGGTGATTTCAACAGGTTTAAAAATTCTGTGTTCATTCTTGTATAGGAAGTACATCAACCATAGTCATCTTCTTAACTTCCATCATTTACCCTCCCTCTCTTGTATGTGCTCTCCCCTTAGCGTGACCTGTTTTTAATAATATTGCTTGTATTTGTATTAGGTCTATATTCCACATAAATGAGAGAAAACATGTGGCCTTTGGCTTTCTAAACCTGGCTACTTCACTTAAGATTATGTTCTTCAGTTCCATCCACTTACCCGTGAATAACAAAATTTCATTCTTCTTTTTGACTGAATGAAATTTCATTGTATATAAATGTCACATTTTCTTAATCCATTTATCAGTAGTGAGGCATCTTGGCTATTTCTATAGCTTAGCTATTGTGAATAATGCTGCAACAAATATGGGTGTGCAGGTGCCTTTATTGGAACCTGAATTACATTCCCTTGGGTATGTCCCTAGGAGTGGTATTGCTGGATCATACAGCAGATCTATTTTCAGTTTTGTGAGGAGTCTCCATACTGTTTCCCATTGTGGTTGTAGTAATTTACATTCCCATCGCCCTGTCTTTAAAATTTTTTTTTGTTTATAGGGCAAAAGGATTTGGTTTTATTAATGAAAATATGCAAAACATGAAATGGATTTCATAGAAAACACTGAGTGGACTTATAGGACTGATGTAAATAAAAATCAAATTCAATACTGCTTTGCTTATTATACATCCTTAGATAATTGATCAAAATCTATCCATTTTTACTTTTAATATCAATAAAACTAGAATCAAACATAAACAGAAGAGAAAAAGAAATGCTTTGTAACAGGGTTTGGCTTTCACTATAACCTTGACAGTTTCCAAGGTTGTTATCTTTGTGTCATTTCTCTATCTTTGTTTTATTGCTATTATTTAGGAGCTGTTTTTGTCTTGGTATAGAGGATTTTATGTGATGTACATTTGAGCAGTAGAGAGTATACTTCTAAAGGTACAATCATGCCTTTTATTCTGATTTAAAAATTATTAGGCATGGAAATATGTTAACCACACAATTGGTAGGCACAGAGGAGCCTGGAGTGAAACATGACTGGAGTCTGAGGTACCCACACACTGCAGTAACTAGAAGGACTTTCAGGACACAGGAAAGAGGGTGAGGATTACTGAGAAAATCGAGGTGCTTTGCACAACTGGAGATTTATGAATGGTTAGTGGTGACATCATCCTGATAACAATAAATAAATAATTGAAATATTATTTTCTCAAGAGTAGTCTAATGACATGACTCATTCCTCTTTTCAGATCAGAGTGAAATCACTCAGCCTTTAGCCAGCCACTCTGCTGAAACAAGTTAATCACCTGGAAACTCACTGACAATCAGTTTTCATCAAATTCCCATTTCAGATACATGCCATTTGTCCCCAAGACTGAGGACATCATATTAGCTCTCTATAATTTATTGTCTCTGAAGGAGTCGGTGTCTTATACTCAGCCCCATAAATAAGCAGTCTGGGATTCTATGAGCCAGAATTGTCTTCTCACCAGCATTTCTCTGCAGTGATGTTAAAATAATTTTAACATTTGTCTAATCATTAAAAGACCTTTAAAACTGGAAAAAGAAAAAGAAAAAATTCCCTGTAACTCCCTGACCCAAAGATAACAGTGTCTCTGCCCTTACGTATAGACTACACTGTGGGCTCACAAAATCTGACGTGTGAGCTTGCAAAGTGAGGTCAAGGTTGCATCAGGGGCTAAGAATCCACCAGAGTAAGTGAGACCCTCAGGCCATTTGGTAGCTGGGAAGTCAGCTGACTACTTCAGAGACATCAATGTATGTTCCATTCAGGCCCCAACAACCAAAATGCTCAACCTGTCACCATATTTTCTAATAGATAGTGTTTTATAATAAAGAACACATGACCATCTGAAATTGAAAGATCAAGCTTTTAAAACAATAAATTTCAAAAAATCCTATTCTCTTTGTCAACATGAAATACTTTTAGAAAAGCAGCAAGGGAAGTTCACACTATAAGATTGAGAATAATATCACCTTCAACTATGTCATGCCTTCTTTTTCTAAGGAGCTAACACATGCCTTAAACGTGAAAATGACAAACTCCATTTATAGCTCATTCTTTCTCATTACTTCTGACTGCGGAAGGTAAGAGAACTCTTCTGATTTCACTAGGGAGTTTAAAAATTTGATCTCTTTATCGTTAACAGGTACAATGACAAATAGGGTAAAAATAACCCCACTAAAATCCTACTACTGCACACAGTATTCTGGTTTCCTACTATGGTGAAGTCTATGACATGCTGCTTGATGCAGTATTTTCTCACTTGCTTCAGACAGTAGTTGGCATTTAATTCCATTTAGTGAGCTCTTGTTTCTGTCATCTAAAACACAGATTAAAGGAAGAAATAATAACCCCCCAGATTCATACCTTATTAGTGAGATACCTCTTGGTTAACCTTTGTATTATAAAGACTTTCCCTAGAGTAATTACATCATGGTAAAAAAACCCAAAAAGGATGGGAGAAAGAAAGAAAGGAAAGTTAGAGGGGAGTTTTGTAATAAGAGAAAAAAGTTATTAACAACAACATAAAAAAAAAACAAAGTGAGAGAGAACTGAAAGAGAAGAGCAGAGAAAAATGCATGGAAGATCAAAATACTGTACCATCAATCTCCAAAAACATTACAATTTCAAGTCTCCCAGTACAATGATTCATTAGAGGTTCTGACAAGGGTAAATCATCAGAAAAAAATATTTATTTTGTCTTATTTTGCTTATATCTTCACAATCTCTCATAGCCACTTATTCTTTTTTTTCCATTGTTTTATTATTCATATGTGCATACAAGGCTTGGGTCATTTCTCCCCCCTGTCCCCATCCCCTCCCTTACCCACCACTCTCCCCCCTCCCTCTCCCCCCACCCCGTCAATACCCAGCAGAAACTATTTTGCCCTTATTTCTAATTTTGTTGAAGAGAGAGTATAAGCAATAACAGGAAGGAACAAGGGGTTTTGCTGGTTGAGATAAGGATAGCTATACAGGGCATTGACTCACATTGATTTCCTGTGTGTGTGTGTTGCCTTCTAGGTTAATTCTTCTTGATCTAACCTTTTCTCTAGTACCTGGTCCTCTTTTCCTACTGGCCTCAGTTATAGCCACTTATTCTTAAAAAAAAGTAGGACTATTCTTCCTTCCATCAGCATTGTCCTCCTGACTTACTGTGTCCGGGACAGCTGGATATTGAGCATATGCTGTGAAATTAGATAAAATAGTTGTGGAGGAAAGCTCTCCTCTTATGGACACATGGCAGGAACAAAATACCAAGAGCTAGGTACAATGAGGAAGCAAGGGCCAAGCTCAGGAGATGTTCTTGTGTGAGAAATTCAAAGCATGACTCAAGGAAGAGACAACCAGTCAGGTCCACAAAAAGAGAGACAGCCAGTCATAAGTAGCCTACCCTAAAGTATAAAACCTGCTTTCAACCGTGTCTCTGTGCTATGCTCCTTTGGCTAACTTCATGCCATTTTCTTCCCTTTTAATGATGTCCTAGTAAGTCTTTGCTTTCTCCCACTCTTCCTCTTGATAAATTCTTTTACCAACCCATGGCTCCCAAATCCATGACAATAATTTTATCCACTTTCTTTCTCAGTTGTTTGTTTATCAGTCTTATTTCTTCCTGATTACCTTGAAAGTCCACTTATAATTGTGGTTTTCCCATTTGGCTACTGAATGCTGGATTCCCCTTTGTTTCTGTTACTTGCCTGACTTTTTTCTTAGCCAAACAGTCACTGAGTAAAGCTTCAGGTAGAATAACTCACCCCACCCTAAAATACCAGTATTTTTATATTCTTTGTTCAATTATTTTTCTTAAAGGAAAAAACTTTAATAAGACAAGTCACAAATCATCTTGTTCCATTTCATATTAATTTCTTCAACAAATTAGTATTTTCAAGACAATACCAGATGCAGCACAGTCTGTTTTCTTTTAGCTATAAATTGTGGGGCTTTGTGTACCATAACTAATGGATGGAGGTCTTCGTGTTTCATAGAATTTGAGAATACGTCACGTCTTTCTTCTTGATGTCTCCTATTCCTGTTGGCTTCACAACTAACTCACTCAGCTAAGATGCTCCATCTGAGGAGTAGCTCCTGTTCCTCCCTGATCTCTGCTGAATAGAACACATTTGCTATTATTATTGTTCAGAATAGTGCTGGAGGGGAAACATCTGCTGTCATCTAGTTGACATCTATCATTGGGCTTTTTAATAGTGCTGTGCTTTCCACTAGAACATCAGTGATATTATAGCTCTGGATGCCTTCCGTGATCTTCAAAAAACAAGCATAAAAGGGAAAACTTAAGCAAAACAAAGATTCCCCCTTAACTTTGTAAGTGCCTGGAGGTAAAGACACTTCTGAACAAAACTTAATCATTTTTAAGAATTCACTCACTTTTTAGTCTATCTCTTAATCAGAAATATCCTCTATTTATTACTTTTTCTTGTTTTTCTTGTTATTGCTGAAAATGTTCTCTCAAGATGCATAACATAATCATTTCCTCAGAAAGGGAGATGATGCTAAAACAGTTTAATTCACAGACAAGAACTCTGAAAGTGTCGATATAAATAACAAGAAGAAACAATCTGGCATTCTATGAATGATGTAAGAAAGTAGTAGTTGCTTAAATTAATGCTAATAAGATAAAGATATTTGTGGTATCTAACATTCTTCTAAACTAAATATGAGACTTTTCTTCCCAGCTTTAGGAGGAATGGGTGGGAGGGTCGTTGCTATATTGCTAAGACACCACTGGTCCCTCCCTCTATGGCAGCACTGCTATACTGAGCACACTTGCTGATGGGGAACTGTCAGCAGCACTAATGAACTGGTGTAGATCTGTAGGCACTCTTTGTCACCCCCTTGGGTTCAGTGGTACATTGGAATTGGTGAGGATAGTACACCGGCATATGACCCAGCATCAGGGCAAAGTTAAAGTGGTTAAGTCCTTCTCCTTAAGCCTGAGCCAAGACTATATCTATCTGGTCCTCTTCATTTGTGACTATTTCTCACCTTTCATTCGAGCAAAGCAATCAGAAGAGACTGGGTGAGTAAAGAGATAAAGAGCCATTTCCCCTGTAAAGCCACAGAGAGATTTGTGGAGGGGAGTGGAGGGCAAAAAGTGGAAGGAATATATTCTGCCCTGGGAGGCCAAAGGGCCATGGTTGTACATAACACACCAGAATGCATCATCGCAGAGGTGACTATGACCCAAGTCAAGGAGCTTTCTCCTAAAACAGTTCCCATGCCTTCAGAGTGGCTGCCCTGAAGTAGCATTAGGGCAGGGACAAAGGTTATCTGTGTGGACTACTCACTAAGTACCAGAGAAGATAATGAGGACTTGGTGGGTATCTGCAGGAACATGTGAGCACCAGAGGTACATCCTACCTCTCCTAGGTACATCCTAGGAGAAACATGCTTACATAAGTAGCACATCTCTCTTTTGAAACAAATTATTTGGTGATACATGGAATTTGGCCAAAACTATCACACTTAGCACTGTCCTTCTATGTGGTGTGTGTGTCAGAGGCACAGAGACATGGGGTTGGCAGTGAAGATTCTATCTTCCATTGTCAAAAAGCTGCCAGTAGGTTTCTGGTTCTTCTATAGTATATATAGAATCAAATACAATACTATAAGACACAAAATTCATGTGACAAAATGTATACCAAGAAAACAAACTTCAGGAGAGTGAAAACTGCCTAGAAGGTTCCAAATCAAAGTAGGGGTTTGTTACTTTATTGGAAATATTTAACTAGAATATATGATTTTCTCAGCACTGGTTTCTGACGTCAGGGAATTTATGCTTAATTTTAAGGGGGGGGGTCTAAGCATTTAAAACCCTTTTTTCCTTCCCTGTGATTCTGCTACAATGTTATTTTCACTGATATATATCCGACTGATTATGTACTACAGATGTATTTAATTTGATGTTTCTTTTCACAAATGTAATGAAAGAAGGCTCCAGGACTCAGCTAAAAAAATTAGATTAAGAGCTTTAGTAATAATCATCATTTAAAAAAATGTATCTGGGTATCGAAGAGACAAATAGTCCAATGTGCAAATAAGTCACAAAAGGAAAGGAAGGTGTGGGGGAAATTGGGAAGTGGAAAGGAAGGGGGAAAGAAGGATAGGCAGAGAAAGAGAGGAAAGAAAGAGAGTGGGGGGAAGAGAAGTACAAAAAAGAGACAGAAGGAGAGAGCTGGGAAAGAAGGGAAGAGAGAGGAAGTAAAAGAATTAGCTTATATAGAGGACTTATGTTCCCCCAGGCATGGGACCAGACCTTTTCACACTCATCCAACATTAAAACAATCCCACTCAACAGTCATCTCTCAAATGAGAGTGTCATGATTTTAAAAAAAAATCTTAAAGAGGCTAAGTGAAGGAGATTGTGGGCAATAAGGGATAAAGTAAAATCACTCTGAAACATATTTGATAGAAGACAGAAGCACGAAGAAATTGATTTTTTAAGGTTAAAAATATTTTTTAACACAGAAAAAGAAAACATAGCTTAATTAAAAGGGACATAAAATCCATAATTTTGTCCAGGAAAGTACATATTAGATCAGTCATGAAAATGGATGAGGCAAAATCAATCACATTTATTGATCTAAGAAACAACAGAATATGAACTACATAAAAGTCACATTTTGTATTTGTCAAGAAAACTCACTGAAGACTGAGAACTCATAACATGAAAGAAATGATTTTGCTTTAAAAGAAACAAATCAGTTGATAACACCTACATTAATGGAATACAAAGAATCTACATGTGAAGACAAGTAAAGAATTTGTCCTGGGTAAAAGTGGTACTTAGAAAGTTTTAATCTTTTTTGCTTTTTATTAATAAAGATTTCAGTTTATTTCAAGAAATTCACGTTTAGGATATTCATAAAGAAGTAGTGTTCTTGTCAGTCAGATTACTACAAAGGCACACGCACACCCATGTTTACTGCAGCACTATTCACAACAGCCAAGCTATGGAAACAGCCAAGATGCCCCACTACTGATGAATGGATTAAGAAAATATATGTTCTTCCTCATATGTGGACTTTAGATCTAAAACAAATGCAGTAATATTTTTAGACTTGGGTCACATGCTAAGGGGAGGACACATACAGAAGGAATAGGGAAAGGTAGGAAACCCAAAACTTGAAAGTATTTGATGTCCCCACTGCAGAGGAGCTAATACAGTAACCTTAAAATGACAGAAGTCAATATGGGAAGGTGACCGGGAAGTAGAGATAAATCAATTCGGGATGTAATACACTTGTGCATGGAAGCAATGCTAGGAATCTCTCTGTATAGCTATCCTTATCTCAACTAGCAAAAATGCTATGTCTTTCTTATTATTGCTTATGTCTTCTTTTCAACAAAATTGGAGAAGAGGGCAGAACAGGTTCTGTCTGGAAGCAAGGGGGTTTGGGGAGAGGGCGGGGATGAGGGGCAGGGGGGAGAAATGGCCCAAATAATGTATGCACAAATGAATAAATGAATAATTTTAAAAAAAGAAGCATAAGACTCTAGAGCATGGATCAGCCAGGCACCTGTTTCTGTAAATAAAGTTTGATTGGAACATACACACACACACATACAAAAGAAATGTGGTATTTATACACAATGGAATTTTACTCAGCCACAAAGAAGAATGAAATTTTGTCATTCACAGGTAAATGGATGGAACTGAAGAACATCATCTTAAGTGAAGTTAGTCAGGCTCAGAAAGACAAAAATTGCATGTTCTCCCTCATCTGTGGATTATAGACCTGAAACAAATGCAGTAATATTATTGTACATGGGTCATACTAAGGGGAGGCCGTGCATGGGAGGGATAGGACAAGGGAAGGAAACCAAAACCTTGAATGTGGTTGATGTGCTCACTGTGTAGGAGTGAATATAGTATCTTAAACTGGCAGAGGCCACTATGCGAAGGGGACTAGGGATTAGTTAACAGGTCTGGTAGAGATGAACCAACTGGGGTTGTAATATATATATGTATGGAAATAACACAATCTCCCTGTGTAGCTATCTTTATCTCAAACTAGAAAAAATGTCATGTTTTTCTTGTTATCTTTTATGTTTTTTATTCTACAAAATCAGAGAACAGGAGGAAAGAACAAGTTTGGGGGGGGTGGCGGGGAAAGGGGTAGGAGGATGAATATGGTGCAAATAATGGAAACACATGTATGTAAATACAAAAATGATACCTGCTGAAACTGTTCCAGGAGTCAGGGGAGAGGGGGGATGAAAGAGAATAGCAGAGGCAGTGAATTCAAGTATGATATATTTGATAATTATAAGAACCTTTGTAAATACTCCAATGTACCCCCACCCAGCATAATAATAATAATAATAATAATAATAATAGAAGTAGTTCTGTTATATATTGTCTTCTTAGGTGCCATATAAATTATGAGACTTTATTACTATCTAGTCTAATAATATTTCAATCTATATTTACACTATCTAGACCTATATTTTTCTCTAGTGAAGACATAAAAGGTCCTGTGGGGCCAGGCACAGTGGTTTATGCCTATAATCCCAGCTACTCAGAAACAGAGATCATAAAGGACTGCAGTTCAAGGCGAACCTCAGGCAAAAAGTTAGCAAAACCCCCATTTCAGCACAACAAGCCTGGTGTGGCAGTGCTGTGGTCCCAGCTACAAGGGAAGCATGGGTAGAGGGATCACATCCGGAAGCTGGGCCTATGCAAAGACACAAGACCTTACCCAAAAAATAAGTAAAGAAACAAGGGCAGTGGTGCATGGCTCAAGGTAGAGCAAATGACTAGCAAGTGTAAGACCTTGCATTCAACCCCCAGTACAGCTGCTCTCCCTAAAAAAAAAAAAATGTTCCTTGCCTAGTATTGAAGCCCCACCACTCTCTCTATATGTGCCATCTTCAACTCTCAGGAAACTCTCACCCATAGTCATCTTTCCTCACATTCAAAGATTTCAATCCTAGGTTACAATCTCTCTAAAGATGTGTTTCTAAGTTCTTGACTAAATTATTATCTAGTTGAGAGAACTGTATCCCTTTTAAGTTTTCTATTTAAATAATTACTGCTAAATATTTGTTTAAAATAATAAAAATAAAATCAGGAATGATTATCATATGCTAATATTCAGTGAAATGGTTATTTTCTTTCTAGTCTTGAGTATTGCTTGGATTTTCATTGCAATTTGAAAATTTATAAAAAGCTTTTGCACAACAAAAGAAATGGTCTCTAAACTGAAGAGACCACCCACAGAGCAGAAGACAATATTTTCCAGTTATACATCAGAATATACAGGCAACTCAAAAAACTAAACTCTCCCAAAATCAATGAACCAATAATGAAATGGGCAACTGAACTAAACAGAACTTTCTCAAAAGAAAAAATTCAAATGGCCAAAAAACACATGAAAAAATGCTCACCATCTCTTGTCATAAAGGAAATGCAAATCAAAACCACAGTAAGATTCTACCTCACCCCTGTTAGAATAGCCATCATTAAAAACACCACTAACAACAGGTGTTGATAAGGATGTGGGGAGAAAGGAACCCTCGTACACTGCTGATGGGAATGTAAACTAGTGCAATCACTCTGGAAAAAAAATTTGGAGACTTCTTAAAAATCTAAACATAGATCTGTCATATGATCCAGCAATACCACTCCTAGGGATATACCCAAAGGAATGCGACACAGGTTATTCCAGAGGCACCTGCACACCCATGTTTATTGCAGCACTAGTCACAATAGCCAAGTTATGGAAACAGCCAAGATGCCCCACCACTGATGAATGGATTAAGAAAATATGGTATTTATACACAATGGAATTTTACTCAGCCTCAAAGAAGAATGAAATCTTATTCGCAAGTAAATGGATGGAACTGGAGAGCATCATTCTGAGCGAGGTTAACCAGGTTCAGAAGACCAAAAATTGTATGTTCTCCCTCATATGAGGACTTTAGATCTAGGGCAAATACAGTAATGTGGTTGAACTTGGGTCACATGACAAGGGGAGAGCACATATGGGAGGTATGGGGATAGGTAAGGAACCCAAAACATGATAGTATTTGATGTCCCCACTGCAGAGGAACTAATACAGAAACCTTAAAGTGACAGAGGTCAATATGAGAAGGGGATCAGGAACTAGTGAAAAGGTCAGTTAGAGATGAATCAACTTGGGATGTAACACATTTATTCATGGAAGCAATGCTAGGATTCTCTCTGTATAGCTATCCTTATCTCAATAAGCAAAAACGCTTTGTCTTTCTTATTATTGCTTATACTTTCTCTTCAACAAAATTAGAGATAAGGGTAGAACAGATTCTGCCTGAAGCGAGGGGGCATGGGGGGGACAGGGGTGGCGCTGGAGGTAGGGGGGAAAAATGGCCCAAACAATGTATGCACATGTGAATAAATGAATTAAAAAAAGAGAAAGTTTACATGACAATTTCTTGAATTCTTTGCTGTCCATCCAACAGTACATTATATCATAGAAAATCTAAGTTCAGATATCCAAATTAAATGAACTAGTTACAGCTCTAGACTGGCAGATCTATTCTCTCCAGGTCAGCAAAAATACAATGAATTGCCAACAAATTCAGGTATCAATTCACATATACAGTAATTTTTAAAAGAATAAGCTTGAGTTCATCATTTGCTCTCAAAAATTGCATGGAGTTTGTACTTAACCTTCTAAGGAAAGAATAGAGTACAAATAATGAAGTGACCCACTAAATTAGAAATTATTTGGAAGCATGACTCAAATCATTTGTCATATAAGACAAAACATTTTCCTTCTTTCATTTGGCATCAAAGTAATTATTAGACACATTATAGTACGATATTTTCTGTGTAAATACCTAGTAAAACTGAAAGAAATATCTAACCACACCCACAGCTTTGAGGAACATCTAGATTGAGTTCTTAAAGAAGTCTGGAGATTCAGGCATTATGTGCAGTCTACGTGAAGCCCTTTCCACAGTTTAACAATTCTCACTGAAACCTTAGCACAAAGAGCAATGTAATTTTAAGTAACTGTTCCTTAAGGGAGCAGTCAGCATCATTTTTTGCATTAAACAAACCAAAGTGAAGCACATTCCTGTAACTTACCATATATTTGGATTTAATTCTGGTTGGAGGTAGGAGTCAAAGTCATCTCTTAGGATAATACTGTCACTGTGTATTTCAGCTAAAAGAAAAGAGTAGTAAAGAATTTTGTTACAGTAGTAAATTTAGCTAAACAAAAGTGTCGACACGCTGCATTAATGAATAATAATATTTTAAATTAGAACTTAAATTTTAAATAAGCAGTTAATTGTGTTTGTTTTGTCCCTAAATATATGATGGGACAAGGTTAAAGACATTGCAGTTTAGACACTGAAGTCTGAAATTCAGAAACCCTAAAGAGAAATCTACCAAATTATCATAAGGTGGGTGAGGCAGGAGGGCCAAGGTAAACACTGTCCCATAAGAGAGGCCACACAGAACTTGTCTCTCATCATAACATACTCTCCCATGTCTCTCAAGAGACTTACCCCGGCAGATTCAGTCTCTTTCTCACTTCAAAGCATAAAGGGAATGGAATAGTCTGGCTATTTACTGTCAGCCAAAGTTGCTGGCTATTTCTTGATCCATTTTCTCTTCTTTTTCCTGCCATCCCTCTTGGCTAGGATTGCTTTCTTATTCCCTATGTTCACTGATTTTTATCTAGTATGGTTCAAATTGTTAACTTTGTTTCCCCTCAGAACTGCAGGGGAGAAATTATCTATATGAATATGTAAAATTCCAAAGTAGAATCAATTAAAAAATTTGGAAGAATGCCAGAGGAACCATCCATGGTTTTCAACGTATTATTACTACCCTTGAGATTGTGTCAAGTACCTATTTTTAAGTTTTAGAAGAACTGAGCATGCCAAGATGAAAAAAAAATGTATGTTTTCATACACTGTACAGTGCCTATTTCTACTGAAAAGAGGGTGGACAAAGGAGAACAATTCCATGGCCATCTAAAATGTAAGTGTGCTCAAATTGTAAAAAGTTAACTAGTACTTTAAAAACCTTCTTGTTTGATTCCCAGGGTTTCTTTGGAAGTTTGTTTTGGCTAATATAAATTCTCTGGGATTTTTCTTTATAATTTTGTTTGAACTACTTCACAGATACCTGCTGGGAAAATTAAAAGCACATCACTGATGAACAACAATAAAAATAACAATCATTTTTACTTTTTTCAAAGGTGATATTTTATGTTTTTGGAGCGCTCATTTGATTCTATTTCTCTGTACTCACTGGGTAATTAAAATCTCCTCCAAGTATCAAGATGCATACTTTCAAATTCTCTTTGGTGACATCTCCACCTATGGCAGTCCTCACCCTTTTACACCAGGTATGCCAGCAGGCAAACACGTAATGAAGTCATGGAAACCAATGAATCAGCATGTACTCAGAGTCCCGGCTGCTCAGACTCCAAGCCTTCGGCATGAGAACAGGGAGAGCATGGGCGCACACTGGAGAGAATGCTGTCATGTACTCTGTGCATGGGGGTGATTTAATGATTCCTCTGAGCCATCAGATGCAGTGCCTGAAATGCCTACAGGGTACAGCTCTCTCAGTTCCCAACCTGACCGAGCCTTGGCTGAACCACTGAGGGTCACCAGCCTGTCTTGGTTGCCAGAAGGCATGCTTCGTGCTTACGTTCACCTGCCAAGGAAGAGGAGCCCCGAGCTGTAGCATTACATAAAAGTAGAGTTTCTCAAGGCAGATTTTCCAAAGAGAAAAATTAATTGGGTTTGTAGGTTGAAAGGAATAGCCCATGAGACAAGTAACTGACCTAACTGGAAGTCCCACAGTGAGAGACATCTGAAAAGGCTGGAACCAGCTAGGATAATTTCTTTTCATTTTAAAATAAGTCTTCATTGACACAAATAAGAAATTTAACTCTTAATGAGCACTTGCTTTATAGAGACTTTTTTTAAAAATAAAGGCAATGGTTAGCCTCAATATGTATTTGCTCTTGTATTTATTTATTTCTAAATACAACCATATCATTTACTGTATACTTTACAATTTCACTTAACACTCATATTTAACCCTGTAAGGTAGGTGTTATTATCAGTTCCATTTAACATATGGGGAAACAGAGGCACAGTAAGTCAAGCAAGTGGTAAGACAAAGGCAAGATAAACTCAGGCACTTTGGCTCCATAATTCATATTCTTAACCACTGCACAATTTTGCCTGAAAAACTGTGGACCACCAAGTACCTGATGCTGAAAAAAGCCTGGTACATTTCAAAAAGCAGATTGTTACTTAAACAGCCTCCTTTCAGTGTTTGAGGAAATTTCTTTTTCCTTATTTTTTTTCCAGTTTTCCTCATTCAATAAATTTCTCTTTTTAGCCCATCAATTTGAGCAGAATTCTCAAATCTGAAATGCCCTCAGCTCCTCCGCATGCATGGCTCCTTATTGCCACTATGCTCTAGTACTTAATGATGGGTAGAAGCTCTGGGGAAAATTCATCATTCAGACACTCAGCCAGAAGGTGACACTGAATAGTATCCTGAGAGCTAGACAGGTGTGAAAGTCCCTGTCTAGACACCAGCTGGGCAGAAGGATCTCTTCCTCAGGGAAGGTTCTGTGTTCAAGTGCAGTCTGGACCTCAGTCTAATTTCAGTGAGTCTAATCAGCAAATCAAGGAGGGCTGAGCACATAGCCAGAAAAGTGAAGAAAACAGATCAAATACTAAGACTAAAGACATCATGGTCTTAAAATACTTACCTAGATGTGGGCGTGTAGTGGCCTCTGTGGGAGCTGGACCAAGAGAGGAAAAGATAAATGACTGATTAGCAGTAATAAACAATTGCAAATGCTGTTATAAAACTTAGGTCATATTAAACAGATTAAATGGCTAGAGACTTTTAAGGAATTAGGAAAAGAAGCTAATAACCATCCTAAAACAAGAGAGTCAACTGCTTAGTTATTATATTTAAAAGTGATGGATTCCTCCTGAATAAAGAATAGAAACCCTTCCTAAACACCTATTACATGCCAGGCACTGTGCTATGAATTAAGGAAATGGAAACAAAAAGCACCATCATAGCCCTCAAAGAGCTCACTGTCTGATGGGGACAAATGTAGTAGAGTAGAATGAGTGTTATGATAGTGTTTAGAGGGTGCCACAATGAGGAGGAGGGGGTGGGGGGACAAGGGAGGGATGTCAAATCCAGGCTAACTAGGGTCAAAAGAGGTTTCCAGAGAAGACAGTTTCTCTGCTGAGTTTTGAAAGGTAGTAGAAGGAAGATAAGCAGAGACAAGGGACGAGGGAGAATGGCCTTGTTGATAAACCACAAGTTTAGTATAACTGGATGAAAGCTGCAGAGTAAAAAGTACAAAAGGTGACATTATAAATACTGGGAGAATAAGATAATGGAATTGAGTGCTAAGGACTTTGGACTTGACCATGAAATCATGATGATCCCCAAACATCTATGAGTGAAGGGTGACTCAAAGGACACACTGGAAGAGTATGGAGTCAAGAGACACTGCCCAACCAATACTTTGCTTATGTTTTCTTCTCAAAGGATTTCCAAATCGGTGAAGAAATGTCAAGTCACCATCTAAAAATTAGAATTTATGACAAAGATACTTTAAAATATATTTTATATATATCGAATAGTTTTAGATTTCAAAAAATTAGCTTCTTGTCACCTTGACAGTACCTCAGTTATGTTAGATTAAAAATCCAGACTTAACAGTATTTTAAAACAAAAGACTAATGTGTGTCTTCCTACTTCACATTAACATATTACGCATATTGAAAATACTTGTGCTAACTTTTTTGAAGCAGATTCTTTAGAAAGTATCATAGAGATAATTAAATCCTTTTAGCATTTATATGCAAACAGTCTGAATAAATGCACTTATGGAACTCTTGAAAAAAAATGAAGGACAATAAATTTAAAGACCTTATGTTTTCACCAACGCCTTATTGGTTAAGTTGTAGGAGAAATTCACTGATTCACTGAACTGATGACTCTAATTGAAGATTTTCTTGAACTAAAAGAAATACTTGCCAATTATTCAATAATCAAACTAAAACATGGCACAATGATGTATATTCTCTCACCAACAGCACACTGCATATGAACAAGCTAAATTGCAAGCCTCTAGATAAGCAAGGGTTTATTTGCAAACTAGCTGGAAAAGTAAAAGAATCAGTGCTGAAATTGAAACTTCTAAAATACAAGTTTATAAAGTTTTTATGCATTTTCCTAACATGAATCAATGTGTAGAAGATTTCAACTGTAAGTTTTAGTGTTACCTAATTTGCCTGCAAAAAACTACAAGAAAATTTTGTAGAATTTCTCATTGCTATTAATAATTTAGGGAGTTGATTTTCAATTTATGCAACACTCTGGTGAATTACATGTTAACACTATGTTGGTACAAAATTAAATGAACAGATATAGATTTGAAATATATATATACTTTGACATCAAAATTAGATCAGTTCTTCTAAAAATGAATGAATTTTGTCAAAGTGGATGTGATTATTAAAGGAAAATGGCTTTTTGATACTCAAGCTAGCTATTGGAAACCTTTAAGTAGGAATAAACAAGTAGGTATGTGAAGCTAATCTCAACTAGAAAACTTTTTTTCAACTGGAAATTTAATGAAGTCTTAAAACAGACCAAGTATTCCAATGCTTAAGATACACTCTAAGCATAAAATGCACATAAAAGATCAAGAGTCTTAGGATAAAACAGAATGTAAAAGATCTCATTAATAATTTTATATTGACTATATTGTATTGAAATGTTTAATATTTTTTGTATTTTGTGTTAAATAAAATAGAGCCAAATTAATTTCACCTGTTTCAGTTTTTTTTTTATTCTACTATAATATTTAGAATTACACATGGATTCACAGTACACTTCTATTGGATGGTGCTGAACTAGAACTAGGAGAGATCTATATGGGGTATCAATGAGGAAATTACTGTCACACCTTTTAAAATGGGAGAATAATGGAAGAAAACCAAGTCACTCGGGACAATGTAGGATATAAAGAAAAATTAAAATTTTGTATGATCTTTTAAAAGTTGATCCCACCAGAATTTCATGAAATCACAGCAACCTAGAATAGGCACACTGGGAAAAAAACAGGTTGTATTTAAATTCCCCAAAGGTTACTCTTAAGATATATGAGTGTTTCTTTCAATTGACTTATTGTAGAAGCAAACTTTTAAATAATTATGTGGTTCTAAAATACAGTTGGTACTAAAAATTTCAGCCAACTAACTGACTAAATTACTCAATGCAAAGGACAGAGATTTCAATACACTGGATACTGGACAGAAAAAGGAAATGGAAAAATGATTGTGGGAGTAGGTAACGAGCTTCATGTTAATATTACTGATCACTTTTTTAAAAAAAAGTCTTTGGGTCAGGTAAGCACATATGTATACATATATGATGACAGGCAATTCTTCCTATTATGTTACAGGAACTATATCTCCCAAATCATTCTGGAATTCAAAGGCCCTAGGTAGTTTTGCCTCAGGTATCTCTTCACCTAATTTGAAATTCAAATGTATTAAATTTCCAAAGCTAAATATGACAAATTAGACATGGTCTGTGAAGTTAGTATTTAATGAGCTATGAACCTAGACTTTCATCTCCCCAGGAATAATTTCTTTATTACTTTTTGTATTTTATTGCAATAAAGCATTTTTGACCTTCAAGTATGATAATTAAGCTTCCAAAATGTTATAAATTTAGAGTGAAAATAGTTCTCCCTGTGTTCAGGAATATACTTATGATCAGTATAAAACATAACTTAATATTTAAGGGAAGCTAAATTATACACAGAACTAGCAATATTAGCAATTATTTTTCTCTTCCCTCCCTCTCTCATTTCCCACTTTGATTTGATTTGTGTTTTATAACAGCTTATCATCTTTCATATTCTAAAATAAATTGAATAGGAGCAAAACAAAGGTCTACCTTTATAACTTATGACTGGGAGAACTCTTTCAGATAAGATTTATTCTACTATGAGCTGACAATAATAGGACCTCAATGATTAAAACTTGTGACTTGTCTTATCCTGCCTACAAATTTTCTGGGAGGAAAGAGCTATACATTTTTCAAAAATTTGCTTATGATATGAATAAAAATTTTAAGTGAAAAAATACAAAACAAGAAACTTTTTAATATTGGTGAATTTTTATCTTAAAAATATTGCTGCTTTGTACTCCTACACCTTTGAGAACTTGAAGAAATGCAGTTGATAGATGAGAAGAAGAGAAGGACAGGAAGGTCAGCTGTAAGTTGATTTGAAGCCTGAGCACGCATGGACTTTAAATAACATTTGGAGGTAGGCAGGATAGGGAGAAACACAAGGAGGAAGAAGAGAAGGGTGGAGAGATAGGCAGAGACAGTCCAGAGAGCCTTGAAAACCAGACGAAACTAGGGGCACTTAAAAGATGTCAGGTGGAGAGTTAAAAAAAAAAAGTGTGGTTTGTGTCTAGAAGCAGTTTAATGAATGGGTGGAAGGACTGACCAAAAAAGCAGCAATAGGCATGGAAAGAGAGAGGGAGTGGTTTAAGAGATATTAAGATTAAGTAAACTAGTCTAAGACACATAGGATGCATGCATGGAAGACAGAAAAGAAGGAACAAAAAAATGTTACTTAGGTTTCTGTTTAGTGTCTGGATTGATTATGAAGTCACTAAATAGAACTATAGTACAGGGATGCAGATTTGGAGAAAAGTAAAGTCCAGGTTCAAATATATTGAGTTCAGGTATCAAAATGGCATCTAAATGTAAGTTCCCAGTAATAATAATGGCAGCTAGCATTTTCAGAATATGTGCTAGACAACATGCAAGGCACATCACTATGGTGTTCAACCCTACACCTTCACTGTGTTCCTTCTGGGCTAACAATATTGTGTCAGGCTTTTGAGAATGGGAAGGGATGGCCAAAAAGGTCAATACTATCAATCTCTCTATTTTACAGATGAGGGAATTGAGACTCAGAAAAATAATATAGCCAGGAAGTGCCAGAGCAGAAATTTAAACCCAGGGATATCTCCAAACTCCATGCTCTCAAACACTTTACTTTACTGAATTTCTAAAAGATTAAGCACCAAGCACCTGGACAGAGTGTGAGAGGTGAAACCCGTAGGCATTTGAGATCACTGGAGCAACGGAGAAGTGTAAGAAGCTCAAGAACAGAATTACTGCCATCCCCAGAATGGGGAACCCATAAGGAAACAGAAAAAGCAGGGAAGACAGGAAGGTGAAAACCAGAGTCCTTTGGACTGGCTGGCATCCTATTGGTGACCTTACAGATATCAGTTTCCATAGTATGGGTGGCTGTGGAGGCCAGAGAGCAGGGTTAGGAGTGAAGCATGCACTTTCTCTTTCAAGAAGCAGAGTGTGAAAGAAAAACACGATCAGAGCTAAACATACAGTCAAATATGAAACTCTTATCCCAAGTGGTGATGGTGTCAGCATTTTTAAGTACTGAGGAGGAGGGGTTCCCTAAAGAGCAAGACATTGAATAGACAAGAAAGAGAGAACAAAGTTGTTGGAGCAACAGCCTTAGAAGAGTTGGGAGGAATGCCTTTCCACTGAGTTTATGTTTTTTTGTAAATATATTTTGGTTCTTCTCTTCTGGGTTTGGACTACTATATCTAATCATAAACTATTTAAAAAGAAGATATGAAACTGACTTATATGGTCAACTAACTCCCTTGGGTCTAGTATAGTATCTTATGTATGCCTACTAGGGGGCAGAGCATAATACATGATAATTAATATTAATAAATTCCAGTGCTTAAAAACTTGATTATGAAATCTATATTAATTGTTGTACGAAACAACTGAATATTCACCTGCACATTAAAAGTAAGGTTGAATTAATAAGTTGCATGAAATAATCTTTCACAAGTCAAAATAAAATCATGATTTATGTATATTGACAACATCTTTGCTCCCTTCCCCTGAGTAGTTATAATAGATCCAAACTTACTTTCTGCCCTTCAGAATATGAGGGAATCAAGCAGATTATATAACAGCATGAGCGGAAAGCAGACTTCTATAGGCATTCAAAAGAAGTTAATGTCAAATTCTTCTTAGGCATAAATCTTCATGTTTTGACTTTAGACTAGATAAAGCTGTCAAGTGGCAATGTATACAGTCCTCAGAACTGAAAAGAAGGCTGTTTAAATCTATGTTCAATCACCTTGCAATAAACAGCACCAGTCCAAAATATCCTTCTTCAGGAAATTTTTAAAAAGTAGCTAAACCCACCCACAGCCAGGAGCAAGAAATTTTATTATGGCCATGTGAGTCAGCTCTTTGTCATTCCCCTTGCTTAATCTTACCTATCTTTAGGATCACTTGGGGACACTTTTTGTCTGCCACAGCCCAGGAGGGCTTTCTGTTCCTTCCCCTGTTGGGTAGTTAGAGAGACTTTGAAGCAAGGTTGGGGGGTTCCTGGATGATCTTCCCTGAGTCTCTTAACTCACTTCTCTTTGTGTATAAATTACAGGCTTAGGGATGTGATTCATAGGAGTTATAACTGCTAAACTGAAATTCAAGCTACAAAATAGCCATGGGGAACACAGATGTCTCTGACTAGGAAGTGTTTAACACCGGGAAAAGTCAAGTGAATCATATTTTTTTTCCCCTTCAACAATTAAAGTAGATAGAGAAAAACCAAATTCTAACTATTGGAGAAAAACAAAATTGACTGAATGAAGAATCTGCATTTCAAGGTATTGGAAGATATTTAGTAACATAAGCTATTGAGTAACAAAGATATAGCCAAGGAAAGATTTTGATAGATCGTATCTATAATATACACAAAAGTAGAGTATAAAGGGTTCATTTTTTAAAAACAGTTATTATTTATTCATTGGTTTATGGTACTGGGAATTAAACCCAAGGCTTCAAATAAGCTGCCACTTATCAGCTCTATCACTGATACACCCTAGTCCTAAGAGGTACTCTCAAAGTCCTGAAAAACATCTAAATAACCTAAACATCCCATTCATTTGATAGATTTGCTTATTAAACATTTCCCTCCCCTCTATCTCACAATTTTAAAAAACTTCCACCAATCCTTGACACAAATAATTTAAAACTTCCAAAGAGTTTGGAGTCTGAATGAAGTATATAGCATATTAGCATGACCCAATACACATAGAAAACATAGCCACACTTTCTGCCACTCACTGTTTTGGGGATGATGAACAGCAGCAGAACTGCTGAGCCTGGCAGAAAGTAGCCAAGGTTTTCTACACCAGCTGTAAGCCTGACCCTTTCCTTCCTGACATAAAACATTTGCCTTCAGTTATAACCACTTCCACCAAGCCCACAACAGAGAATTCCAGCATGGTTTATAAATGGCATGCACCCTTTGGGGCACTACAGGGCTTGACTGCTGTCAGGACGCTAAGTCTGCCATCTGGCCTTGCTAAATAATCAATGTGTGTGTTTGAAGAGGGTATGCCAAGAAGCTCACAGGCCACACCCTGTACACACTACGGGGGCCGTAGTAGCCATGCTAATATGCTCACATCGGCTCCAAATCGGACACTTTTGCCTTAAGCGTGTGAATTTACAAGGGCTTTAAAGAATACGCTTTTAATTCTCTCTTAGGTTTTCAGAGAATATAGGCAGTAGTGATGATCTTTGTATTGAGGTTGCAATTCCTCAGGATTTTCAATGTTTAAGAATCTACTTAGAAAACAAGAAAAAAAAAAAAAGAATCCATTTAGCAGCCATTGTATGTCTACAATCTCAGGCACTTGGAAGGCAGAGATAGGAGAATCAGGATCCAAAGCTGAGAGCCTATCTGAAAAATAAGCTAAAAGCAAAGAACTGGTGGCATGGCTCAAATGGTAGAGTATGCCCTGGTACTGCCATCTACTTAGTATAATGGGATCGACACTGGGGTGTGAGTCCAAGGTTTGGATTCTAGCCCTACCACTTATGAGTTGTGTACATTCTGTCTACTTTTTTTACTTCATTGGTTAGTCTACAGATAAGGAGCCTAGAGCTCCATGAACTCAAATATTATTATTCACCCTCAATCCATATATACCACACTCATATTACAATGCTTAACAGTAGTCATTTTATGTGACTCAGAGGGATATATTTGAGGTCTGCAGATTGTTCTAGATTGTTCAGTAATAATTCCTGTAAAAGACTAATATCTCCTAATTCCTTTCAAGTTTTTAGTCTGAAATTTCTTCCTCTCTTTGCTTTGATCCTAGCAATACTTTAAAATCACTAACTAACAATCCCCCAGGCAGTAACATGGCTAACTAGTTTTTGCCTGTTTTTTGTCTTTGCTCCAGCATCACCTTCGCAGTGAGACTTTTCTGGCCCTATTTAAAATTGCAATCTACCTCCTCCATTCAATTCTGTGCTCTAACCCTCTTTATTTTCAGTTTTTTCCCCATTCAACACTTTCCACCTTCTAACATGGTACCATATGTATTCACTTATCGTATCTCATATGCATTGTCTACCTTCTCTCCCCTGGGACGTAGGCTCCATGACAGCAGGCATTTACATCCTGAGACCTAGGCTACATCAGATCATGGTTCCTACCATGGTTCCTACGGTAGGCATTCAGTAATCCTTGGTGAGCAGTAAATGTTGAATAATTTCTGTTCTGTATGTTTTTTACTGCTATTGAATGCACCTAATCATCTCTGTCAACACAATTGGGAATATATAACTTAACACATACACACACACTACCACCGCCACCACCACCACCACCACCCAGACCACATATGAGAAAACATTGGTCCTTGTCTATACTGTGCATGTCAGTAAAACTCAGCTGGTGTGTTTGCAACTGCTTAGAACCTCAGAATTCAAGGTAGAGACATAAATATCTCCAAATCTTGTCTAACTTCTGAGAGCATTAAGGGGATTCATTAGAGTTTAAATGAAAATCTGTGAATAATTTTCAGGTTTTTAAATGTGATAACACATACATTTTATAACCTGAGCTCAATGTAAGAAGCACTCTTGGGGACAGCCATGCTGCCTTACAGTGTTCATAGCAAATGTTCAGGGAAAAAGATTTTTCAGGAAGGGGAGTGAGTTTTCAACTGTAAAATGTTTAACTCAATTATTCAGCACTTATTCAGTATATGCTTTGTGCTAAGCATTATAACATGTTAAGGAAAACAACAAATTAGGTCAAGATTCCTGTCTTCAGAAAGCTCCCATGTGGGGGAAATGAGCTTTTAAACAAATAATTATGACACAATGGAGATGAACCATGTTAAGAGTGAGGCAAGCCATGGGTGGGGATGTACCTCAGTGGAAGAGCCCTTGCCTAGCAAGTGCAAGGCTATGAACTCCATCCCCAGCATTGAAAAGAAAGGGAAGGAAGGAAGCAAGCAAGGAAGGAAGGAAGGAAAGAAGGAAGAAAGGAAATGGAATGAAGGAAGGAAATGGAATGAAGGAAGGAAGGACAAGGAAGGAAGGAAAGAAGGAAGGAAAGAGAAGAAAGGAAGGAAAGAAAAGGAAGGAAGGAAAGGGAAGGAAGGAAGGAGAAGGAAAGAGAAGGAAGGAAGGAAGAGAAAGAAAGAAAGAAAGCCCTCAAATGAGGGGAGTCCTACTTTAGAATTTTCCTTTGGCTTCTGAATTTACTCCACCTGCTCAGGAGAATTAACCTTCTCTTCAAAAGTAGAACCCTAAGACCAGATGTGATCACACACACATGCAACTCCAGCTTTGTGGAAGGTAGAAATGGCAAGATCACCATTTAAGGCCAGCCAGGACAAAAAGAAAGAGGATCCTATTCAAAAGCCAGGATTATCCTATTCAAAAACTTGGATACACAGGAGTGTAATCCCAGGTAGGCAAGAGGCAGGTAGGAAGACTGAGGTGTGATGCTGGCCCCAGGCAAGAGCCAGATCTTACCTGAAAAATAAACTAAAGCAAAAGGGACTGGAAGTGTGGGTCAATTGGTGAGTGTTTTCCAGTATGACTGAAAAAAAAAAAGCAGACCCCCACATCTGTAGTTTTTTGGAGGAAAAGTATTATTTCCTTATAACCCAAATAATATAAGTTCACTGTAAAACCTTAGAAAAATGAGACAAGTTTAAGGAAAAACAATGAAGTATTCATATCTTCACCACACCAGTCAGCATTTGCTCTTTCTTTCACACCAGCTGACCTTGCTTAAACCTTCATGACAGCAAGCTCCCTTCCCTCTATGATGTACTGAGCCTATCCTCTGTGCAGTGTCTTTTGAGAGCAAGGTCACACAAGCAGAGCTCAACCCACTTCTCTATGGCTTCAAAGCTCTCATAAAGCCTGAAATTCAGAAGTAAATGACTGCTCACTGGCTTTCTCTCCTCAGCCTCAAGAAAGAGAAATGGCCTGTGACATCCAGGAGCTGGCCTGGCTCCCAGCTGGGCCTTGATATTCTCCTGCCAAACATAAACAATCTCACACAACATCAGCTTCGGACAAGGCCACTCTGCAAGCAGAGTGTTTCTCAATGCAGACAGAAACACATTCACTTCTTAGCCATATCTGAACACAGACACAACTACTTTAAAATCATCAAAGTCACAATGCATCAAGTATCCCCCCTCTCCTGCTAGGAGGACATAGTGACTAACAGTGAGTGTGTGAAAGCCTGACTAGGTCATTACAAAAAGACAAGAGGTTAGTCCAAGCAAAGAAAACAGAGAGTTTAGGGTGCAAATAACACTGTTGTGATTGATAGTGTGAAGTTCATTCAGGGAGTTTTAAGGTAGGAGTCAGAAGATGATAAGAAATGAGGTGGGGGGGTGCAAACCGAAACCTGATTATGAAGAATTTTCCTTATATGTGTGATAAGCAGTAGGGATTCTACTCTGATGATAAACTCTTGCTTTTAATTGAGACATGGAAGGATTTTGAGCAGGGAAATGATAGCATCTATCACAGTTTCACTTTACAAAGCTCATAATTACAGCTTTATATAGGTATCAAGAAAGTAAGGGCTGGACAACAGGGGAGGATGCTAGTAAGCAATTCCCAAAGAAGGTGGTTCTGATCAAAGTTGGGTAAGTGGGACAGGGAAGGAGGTCATAAAAGAATTTCCTCTCCTTTTTCTTTTTTTTTTTTTTGGTGGAACTGGGGATTAAACTCAGAGCCTACACCTTGAGCCACTCCACCAGCCCTTTTCTGTGAAGGGTTTTTTTGAGACAGGGTCTCACAGAACTATTTGCCTGGGCTGGCTTTGAACCATGATCCTCCTGATCTCTGCCTCTGGAGTAGCTAGGATTATAGGCATGAGTCACCAGCACCCAGCTTATTTTCAAAATAGGGTCTCACTAACTTTTATATGGGCTGGCCTCAAACCATGATCCTCCAAGTATGTATGCCTCCCAATCCTTTTTTTGTAAACCGCACAGACGTTTCAGTCTAGCTCCTAGAATATCTTTCCTAAGGCCACCAAGCAAATTCTGCCACCTCTGTGATTCCTGAGACTCCCATTTACATCTAGCCTGTGAGTTCCTCAAGAGCAGAAAACGGATCTTTCATTTCCATGCCCATATTCAGCATTGTAAGCTAAGGCAGAAGTTTTGCAAATGCTGGGCATACATTTGAAGAATAAAGTTTTTCAAGGCTGGTCTTCTAAGGAAAGGAACAGACTAATGCATCAAGAGGAAATAACAATTATTAACATATGTGCCCAATGTTGGTGCACCCAACTTCATTAAACATCCAGTATTGGACGTAATAACACAGACAGACCCCAACATAGTGGTTACGGAAGATTTCAGTACTCCTCTATCACCAATAGATAGGCCACCCAGACAAAAAATCAACAAAGAAACTCTAGAATCGAATGACACAATAGATCAAATAGCCCTGAAAGACAAGTACAAAATATTCTATCCTGCAACAATGCAATATACATTCTTCTTAGCACCCATGTAACTTTCTCCAAAACTGAACATATTTTAAGGCACAAAGAAAATCTTAACAAATATAAGAGAATTGAAATAACCCCCTGCATAATGTTTGACCACAATGCAATAAAACTAGAACTCAACAAGAAACAGCAGAAAATAAACAAACACTTGGAGACTGAACAACACGTTTTCCATGATCAGTGGGTTATCAAAGAAATAAGAGAGGGAATCAAAAAGTTCCTGAAATTTAATGGGAATGAAAGCACAACCTATCAGAACCTATGGGACATAGCAAAGGTAGTCCTAAAGGGAACGTTTATAGTCATGAATGCATATATTAAAGACACAAATAGACCTAAAAATTATGTAATGCTGCATCTCAAACTCCTAGAAAAATAAGAACATGTTAAACCCAAAACTAGCAAGAGGAGAGAAATAATAAAAATAAGGACCTAAGTCAACAAAATACAGACCAAAAAATCATACAAAGGAACAACAAAACAAAAAGGTGGATGTTTGAAAAGATAAATAGGATTGACAGACCCCTAGAAAAATCTGAGTAAGATGAGGAGAGAATTTACTTTACCAAATTAGTAAAATTAGAAATGAAAAAGGGGAGATCACAACAAATACCAATGAAATCCAGGGAATCATTAGGGACTACTTTGAAAACCTATAGTTAAATAAATTAGAATATCTAGAAGAAATGGACAAATTTCTAGGTACATATGACCATCCAAAATTGAACCAAGAAGAAGTTAAGCACCAAAACAGATCTATTACAAGCAATGAAACTGAAGCAGCAATAAAGTCTTCCAAAAAAGAAAAGTCTAGGACCTGATGAATTCATAGCTGAATTCTACCAGATCTTTGAAGAACTAATACCAACACTCCTCAAACTTTCCCATGAAATAGAAAGGTAAGGAACACTGCCAAACTCATTCTATGAAGCCAATGTTACACTCATTCCCAAACCACACAAGGACTCAATAAAAAAAGAAAATTGCAGGTCAATCTCTTTAAAGAATTTAGATACAAAAATCCTCAATAATATATTTAAAAACTGAATTCAACAGCATATCAAAAAGATCATACACCATGATCAAGTTGGTTTTATCCCAGGAATGCAGGGATAGATCAACATATACAAATTGCTAAATGTAACACAGCATATTAACAGAAGCAAAGACAAAAACCACATGATCATCTCAATAGATACAGAAAAAGCTTTCTACAAAATTCAACATCGTTTCATGATAAAAACTCTGATGAAACTAGGAATAGTAGGAATGTACCTCAACATAATAAAGGCTATATATGAGAAGTCTACAGCCAGCATCATACTAAATGAGGAAAAACTGAAAACATCTCCTCTGAAATCAGGAATGAGACAAGGGTATCCACTCTCTCCACTATTATTCAACAGTCTTGAAATTCCTATCCACAGCAATAATACAGGAAGAAGAAATAAAAAGAATACAAATTGGAAAGGAAGAAGTGAAACTATCCCTATTTGCAGATGACATGATCTTATACCTAAAAGAATTGAAAAAGTCCACCAAAAAACTCCTACACACCATAAATACTTTCATCAAAGCAGTAGGATACAAAATAAATTTACAAAAATCAGTAGTCTTTCTATACACCAACAATGAACAGAGTGAGAAAGAATATAGAGAAACAATTCCATTTACAGTAGCCTCAAAAACATACCTAGGAATAAACTTAACAAAGGATGTGAAAGACCTTTACAAGAAAAACTATAAACCATTGAAGAAAAAAATTGAAGAAGACTACAGAAGATGGAAAGATCTCCCATACTCATAGATTGGTAGAATCAATATTGTGAAAATGGCTATATTACCAAAAGCAATCTACATGTTAAATGTAATTCCTATCAAAATTCCAGTGACATTTTTCACAGAGATCGAAAAATCAATCCTAAAATTCATTTGGAAGCACAGAAGACAACAAACAGCCAAGGCAATACTGAGCAAAAAGAACAATGCTGGAGGTATCACAATACACAACTTCAAACTATACTACAGAGCCATAGCAGTTAAAACAGCATGATACTGGCACAAAAACAGATATGAAGACCAGTGGAATGGAATAGAAGACCCAGATATAAATTCACACAGCTATGCCCACCTGATTTTTGACAAAAGCTCCCAAAGCATACGATGGAGAAAAGACAGCCTCATCAACAAATGTTGCTGGGAAAACTGGATATCTGCCTGCAGGAAACTGAAACAAGATTCATGTCTTTTACCCTGTACAAGTATTGAGTCAGAGTGGATTAAGTACTTAATATAAGACCTAAAATTTTGAAGCTAGTGCAGGAAAGAGCAGGGAATACACTGAAATTAATAGGCATTGGCAATGACTTCCTAAACAGAACTCAAATGGCTCAGCAGCTAAGAGAAAGTATTGACAAATGGGCCTACATGAAATTTAAAAAGGTTCTGTACAACAAAAGAAGTGGCTTTTAAATTGAAGAGGCTGCCCACAGAATGGGAGAAAATCTTTGCCAGCTATATACATCTGACAAAGGATTAATAACCAGAATATATGGTCATTAATCAATGACCCAAAGAAATGATCAAATGAACTAAACAAAGCTTTTTCAAAGGAAGAAGTCCAAATGGCCAAAAAATCACATGAAGAAATGTTCAATATCCTTGGTTATAAAGGAAATGCAAATCAAAACCACATTAAGATTCCACTTCACTCCTACTAGAATGGCTACAATGAAGAACACAACAACAAATGTTGGTGAGGATGTGGGGAATAAGAAACCCTCATACACTGTTGATGGGAATGTAAATTAGTACAACCACTATGGAAAACTGTATACAGGCTCCTCAAAAAACTAGAAATAGATCTGTCATATGATCCAGCAATACCATCCCTTGGGATATAACCGAAGGAATGCGACTCAGGTTACAACAAAGGTACCTGCACCCCCATGTTTACTGCAGCACTGTTCACAATAGCCAAGCTGTGAAAACATGCCCTAATATTGATGAATGGATTAAGAAAATATGATATTTACATACAATGGATTTTTATTCAGCCACATAAAATGAAATTTTGTCGTTTGTAGGTAAATGATAGAACTGAAGAATAATATTTAAGTGAATTTAGACAGGTTAGAAGGCCAAAGGCTGCATGTTTTTTCTCATATGTGGAATATAGACCTAATACAAATATAAGCAATATAAAAACAGGTCACACTAAGGGGAGGTCACATATGAGAGAGGGAGGGCAAAAGAAGGAAGTTTAGAAGGTAAATATAGTTGATGTACTTCCTATACAAGAATGAATATAGAATTTTTAAACCTGCTGAAATCATCATAAGCAGGGAACTAAGGTAGAAAGGAGAAATATAGAGAAGATGAACCAAATCAGGTTATAACATATATACACATGGAAATGTCACAAAGAAACTCCTTATATAGCAATCTTAAACAAACAAAAATGTCATTCTTTTTCTTTTACAGAATTGGAGAATAGGAGGGCAGAACAGGTCCTGTCTGGGGAGTTGGTACCAGTGGGGAAGGAGGATGTGGGGAAAGGGTGTAAGAGAGGAATATGGTGCAAATACTGTGTACACATGTATGTAAAAATGTAAAATGTAAAAATGAGACATGTTGAAACTATTTCAGGCACGAGGTAGGGGGAAAAGGAGAATGATGGAGGAGATGAATTCAAGTATAATATATTTGATATAATATAAGATCTTTTGTAAATGCCACAATGTACCCCCAGCACAATAATAAAAAAAGAGTTAGAAAAAAAGATTACAGACTAGTCCTAAGGCATCACCTGTATGATTTCTAATATTTTTTACCTTTTTAGTATGCTTAACCAACAATATGATCTTATAATAGCTGTACCCAAGCTCCACAAAACAAAACTTGCTTTGTTTGACTTGTTCAATTTAATTAGAATCTACAAACCTACTGAATGTGTTATTATTGAAAGGCACTGTGCTGTGGTGTATATTGCGTTAGATGTTTTATCTGCTAATAAATATGTTCCTCATCTAATGCACAGTAAATCATTACATATTAAAACTATGTCATTTTATTTGAGGAGATAATTAATGTTTTAATTCAAAGTAGGTAGGGCCAATATATAGTTTATTGTACCAATTATTTTCCTTATTACTTCCTGACGGCAAGAAGCCATCATTTTTGTTAATATTCTTTTTCACCTTATCTTAGTTAAATTAATGTGATTTCAGTAGATTAGGTGCTGTTGAGGAGCTCAGTGATTTCCTTCTGGTCCTGGGCCACATTATATTTTTTAATAACACTCACGTCTACCATCACGTAGATCATGTTCTCGTGCAACCCTGCTACATATGGCAATATTTCTTCTCGCTCACTGAGACTTATTTCCTACTGATATTTCTTGACTTTTCATTTTAATTGAAGTAATCCAACCTCAATTATTCACATATAATACAAAAGTCTCAAAAATTCAAGGCTTAAAAGAAATTAGTTTTTAGGCAACGACAAACATTAATTAGGCCTATCTTTTTCTGATATTACTCATTTTTTAAGGATATAATTCACTACTATACAGTGTTCTATATTTTCAGAAATGTGAATTTTCCATAGTCTGAAAAAAAGATTTACATTATGATAAAACTGTATATTTTTAATGTTTGCAGCCCCAGAAATCACAGAATAGGGCTGGAGCTCTATAGTAGAGTGCTTGCCTAGCATGTGCAAGGCCCTGGGTTCCATTTCCAGCACCCCCAAAAAAAAAAAGTCACAGAATAAGTCTGTTTAGCCAAAGAATATTGACAATATGTGTGAAACTATAGAGTAGACTTTTCTGATTATAAAATTACATCAGTAAATAATTAGTTCACCAGTAAAAGTCATCAAATACCACATTATTTTGATATAATCACATTGATTATATCTATACATATAAAAAACAACCAATAACAAATGGCTTTTTCTTGGGCTTCTTAAAAGCCAATATAACTTTCCTTATTTTTCCCTAAGTCCATTAGATTTTTTTTAGCAGAAAGGTAATAAAATTTTTCTTTAAATTCAATAATGTAATCTTTTAAAAGTTTTTGAGTTATCATACATTAATAACATGAGGTGATTTTATCATGATAATATCCTCAAAATATTATTCTAAACAAAAATTGATGCTATGTCTATGATAATCAGTGGAACTAACATAAAAAGATTATGAATCAAGAGATGTATATATGGCTGAGTCCAGCTTGTATTCATTCAATCTACCAAGAATTATGGAGTGGCCTATCTATTCCGGGCACTATGTCAGCTTCTGGAGAACCAAAGATCATTGAGGCATAGCTCCTGTACTGGAGAGGCTCAGTCTCAGGTTAGCACCACCACTCAACAGAGGAAAACTGTATGTAGAGTGGAGACTGTTACAATGGAGGCACAAAGTCAGATGGAAGCTCAATGGGTAGGAGGAAAAAGTTTGCATGGAGGCAAGGATCCTGGTTTCCACCTTCCCATTGTGGTGTGTACTTGCATGTACATCTGGGAGAGGTTGGTGTGGATGAGAGTCTGGATGTATATGAGGCAGTTCCAAAGCAGAAGTCACATGTTTTTGAGCCTTTGTAACACAAATCTGATATTACATAATATTTAATCTAAAATGAATATATTTATAAATATTAAATTAATAGCATACAAAGGTGAAGCAAAGTCATAGATACTATGACCTTAAAAGTAATAATCAGAAACACTTTCAACAAAGATGACAAGAAGGCATACTTGTAGAATTTAAAAATTACCACTAAGATTTATATTTCTAGGATAACTAATGACATCATTAGAAAAATATCACAAAAATATAAAATTTCTTTTGCTTTGCTTTTCTCATACTTAATATTTTCAGTAGCCTATAGATCTTTATCAATAATTACTAAATAAATAACTACTGGGGATATGAAGTGATCAATAATTCAATTTTTAAAACATCATGATCAAGTAATAGTAATGAAATGCTTACAGCACATTAAAAAATCACGAATAATTTGGACACAACTAACATTGCCAAGTCAAATATGATTCTTACCTCCTTGTTCACACAATTGCTGGGCTAATGCATCTTTGAAAATAACCTGGCCCCTATGTGTTGCTGTAGCCCTGTAAATGAAAAGAAAAATTTAATTCAAATATTGAAATTGTTTTATGTAAATGCATTTTTAAAAAACATTTAAATTAAAAACTTCATTCTGAAACTTCGCTTTGTAGATAGAATTTTTTAAAGGAGTGTATTTAAACAGTGATATAAGTGAGCAATAGAATGAAGGCATAAATCAAGACTATTATTTCCTAGTCTTATTTTATAAAGATATTGTAACATTTGCTCACATTGTGTAACAGCAGATGTTAGCAAAGCCTGGATGGAAGAAAAAATATGATTATTAAAATTTCTTCTCCAGAAGATGTTGGTATGAAAGAGTTTTGTGGAGTAATAACGATATTAGGCCTGAGAGAGATGTTCTTTCAGTATTTTTTCTGAAATCAAGTCACCATGACACAGGTGAGACAGAGTCATGTTTTTTAAAAAGTATTTGTAAAAACAGGGACTATTCAGAGCTTTCATAAAAAACAAAATCTCTCAGAATAAAACACCCCCCCACACATACACACTGAGTCTAATTCTCCCTTTGAAGGGGATATGCATCTTTTACCTCCTCTAATGAGAGCTGTACACATGGAGGGTTGAAAAAAAATTGTATACTTACCATAGATTTGTTATTCCATGGCTATAACAGGAAATGCCTTATTAAAGGAAGAATTATTTATGCTTTATATATGAAGTGTTTTTCCCTTAAAAAGAATTCTTCTGGTGTAAAATGTATTCTCAAATGAGTTTATAACAGAAAAGCATGTTTCCTTAAGAAACATGATTTTAGATAATGTGCCATACAAAATGTTTTTACTAATTAAAAACATGTTAACATTAAATATTGACTTTACTTGTTGCCAAAAATCACCCTAGGACAAAAATCTTATTCAGCCATCATCTGTTGGAGATAGATTCTGTGCAATACACTGTGCCAGCTCATGAGAGGGCAAAGTTTGGCCTCTGAATTCCTCCTGCTTAGGATGCCATTGATGCTTAGGACACCTTGTCCTTTGGTGGGCTCAAAAGGATCTCCTGGCTCCCCTACATTCCCCACTCTGGCCTGCATACTGATGCATCTTCCCCTTCCTGTTGCAGACCTTTCTGTTTTCTATCCTCCAGGGAATTGTTACAATCTGCTAGTGTCAATATTCAGGTCCAACTCTCTGAAAGTAATCTGAAAACCATGCTGAAGTGTTAAAAGATGATATTGCTAACATATTTCAGCAGTAAAACTGAAAATATTATATTGTAACCACACACATACACACAATGGCACAAGACTGACAGTTTTGAATGGTGGAAGGAGATACAATTAGAAAGAAAAATCTACCAGTAGCCTTTGACTCACAGTATATGTGTAGCCTATAAGGGGACCTAAGCCTTTCTTGTTGCATATTAATCATTATCAAAATTACAGATAAACATATGCTATCATTTTCTCTGTATGTTTATATGTTCATATGTCTTCCTTTGTGTTCAGAAAGGTGAAAACACCAGAAAGGATTAAATATTTGGCAAATCCAAACCATAAATGTATCCTACAGACTCATTAATCAGTGCAGGATTTGTGCCCAAAAGTAACACAGTGACTTTATTTATCCAAATGCATTCTTAAATCAATCAAGCCAAGTGGTTCTGAGATCACATATACTTCTAGTAGCAACACAACAATCCTAAGTGTAGAATTCTCACTTGACATTTGCTTTGGAAGGGAAGATGTATTTTCAGAAATCAATAACCACCAAGAAAACTCCTACAGCATATAGGTTTTAAATAATTATGTTTGAGCTATCTTCTGATTGTAAGCATGTAACACTCATATCATAAGGTTTCTTCTTTTCCACAAAAGTTATTTTTTTTTCATTTTTCTTTTATTATTCATATGTGCATACAAGGATTGGTTCATTTCTCCCCACTGCACCCACCCCCTCCCTTACCACCCACTCCGCCCCCTCCCTCTCCCCCCCCAATACCCAGCAGAAACTATTTTGCCCTTATTTCTAATTTTGTTGTAGAGAGAGTATAAGCAATAATAGGAAGGAACAAGGGGTTTTGCTGGTTGAGATAAGGATAGCTATACAGGGCATTGACTCACATTGATTTCCTGTGCGTGGGTGTTACCTTCTAGGTTAATTCTTTTTTATCTAACCTTTTCTCTAGTACCTGTTCCCCTTTTCCTATTGGCTCAGTTGCTTTAAGGTATCTGCTTTAGTTTCTCTGCGTTAAGGGCAACAAATGCTAGCTAGTTTTTTAGGTGTCTTACCTATCCTCATCCCTCCCTTGTGTGCTCTGGCTTTTATCATGTGCTCATAGTCCAATCCCCTTGTTGTGTTTGCCCTTGATCTAATGTCCACATATGAGGGAGAACATACGATTTTTGGTTTTTTGAGCCAGGCTAACCTCACTCAGAATGATGTTCTCCAATTCCATCCATTTACCAGCGAATGATAACATTTCGTTCTTCTTCATGGCTGCATAGAATTCCATTGTGTATAGATACCACATTTTCTTAATCCATTCGTCAGTGGTGGGACATCTTGGCTGTTTCCATAACTTGGCTATTGTGAATAGTGCCGCAATAAACATGGATGTGCAGGTGCCTCTGGAGTAACAGTCTTTTGGGTATATCCCCAAGAGTGGTATTGCTGGATCAAATGGTAGATCGATGTCCAGCTTTTTAAGTAGCCTCCAGATTTTTTTCCAGAGTGGTTGTACTAGTCTACATTCCCACCAACAGTGTAAGAGGGTTCCTTTTTCCCCGCATCCTCGCCAACACCTGTTGTTGGTGGTGTTGCTAATGATGGCTATTCTAACAGGGGTGAGGTGGAATCTTAGCGTGGTTTTAATTTGCATTTCCTTTATTGCTAGAGATGGTGAGCATTTTTTCATGTGTTTTCTGGCCATTTGAATTTCTTCTTTTGAGAAAGTTCTATTTAGTTCACATGCCCATTTCTTTATTGGTTCATTAGTTTTGGGAGAATTTAGTTTTTTAAGTTCCCTGTATATTCTGGTTATCAGTCCTTTATCTGATGTATAGTTGGCAAATATTTTCTCCCACTCTGTGGGTGTTCTCTTCAGTTTAGAGACCATTTCTTTTGATGAACAGAAGCTTTTTAGTTTTATGAGGTCCCATTTATCTATGCTATCTCTTAGTTGCTGTGCTGCTGGGGTTTCATTGAGAAAGTTCTTACCTATACCTACTAACTCCAGAGTATTTCCTATTCTTTCTTGTATCAACTTAAGAGTTTGTGGTCTGATATTAAGATCCTTGATCCATTTTGAGTTAATCTTGGTATAGGGTGATATACATGGATCTAGTTTCAGTTTTTTGCAGACTGCTAACCAGTTTTCCCAGCAGTTTTTGTTGAAGAGGCTGCTATTTCTCCATCGTATATTTTTAGATCCTTTGTCAAAGATAAGTTGCTTATAGTTGTGTGGCTTCATATCTGGATCTTCTATTCTGTTCCACTGGTCTTCATGTCTGTTTTTGTGCCAGTACCATGCTGTTTTTATTGTTATTGCTTTGTAATATAGTTTGAAGTCAGGTATTGTGATACCTCCTGCATTGTTCTTTTGACTGAGTATTGCCTTGGCTATTTGTGGCCTCTTGGGTTTCCATATAAATTTAACATTAGATTTTTCAATCTCTTTAATGAATGTCATTGGAATTTTGATGGGAATTGCATTAAACATGTACATTACTTTTGGGAGTATTGACATTTTTACTATGTTGATTCTACCAATCCATGAGCATGGGAGATCTCTCCACTTTCTATAGTCTTCCTCAATCTCTTTCTTCAGAAGTGTATAGTTTTCCTTGTAGAGGTCTTTCACATCTTTTGTTAGGTTTACACCTAGGTATTTGATTTTTTTTGAGGCTATTGTAAATGGAATTGTTTTCATATATTCTTTTTCAATTTGTTCATTATTAGTGTATAGAAATGCTAATGATTTTTCTATGTTGATTTTATATCCTGCTACCTTGCTACAGCTATTGATGATGTCTAGAAGCTTCTGAGTAGAGTTTTTTGGGTCTTTAAGGTATATGATCATGTCATCTGCAAATAGGGATATTTTGACAGTTTCTTTACCTATTTGTATTCCTTTTATTCCTTCTTCTTGCCTAATTGCTCTGGCTAGGAATTCCAGTACTATGTTGAATAGGAGTGGAGATAGTGGGCATCCTTGTCTGGTTCCTGATTTTAGAGGGAATGGTTTTAATTTTTCTCCATTAAGTATAATGCTGGCTGTAGGTTTGTCATATATAGCTTTTATAATGTTGAGGAACTTTCCTTCTATTCCTAGTTTTCTTAGAGCTTTTATCATGAAATGATGTTGGATCTTATCAAAGGCTTTTTCTGCATCTATTGAGATGATCAAGTGGTTTTTGTCTTTGCTTCTGTTAATGTGGTTTATTACGTTTATTGATTTTCGTATATTGAACCACCCCTGCATCCCTGGGATGAAGCCTACTTGGTCGTGGTGAATAATCTTTTTGATGTGTTGCTGAATTCGGTTTGCCATTATTTTATTGAGGATTTTTGCATCAATGTTCATTAAGGAGATTGGCCTATAGTTCTCCTTTTTGGAGGTGTCTTTGCCTGGTTTTGGGATAAGTGTAATACTGGCTTCATAAAATGTGTTTGGCAGTTTTCCTTCCCTTTCTATTTTGTGGAACAGTTTAAGGAGGGTTGGTATCAGTTCTTCTTTAAAGGTCTGATAGAATTCAGCAGAGAATCCATCAGGTGCTGGACTTTTCTTTTTGGGGAGACTCTTGATTGCTGCTTCAATTTCATTTTGTGTTATAGGTCTATTCAGGTGATTAATTTCCTCTTGGTTCAGTTTTGGATGATCATATGTATCTAGAAATCTGTCCATTTCTTTTAGATTTTCAAATTTATTTGAATATAGGTTCTCAAAGTAGTCTCTGATGATTTCCTGGACTTCCATGGTGTTTGTTGTTATCTCCCCTTTTGCATTCCTAATTCTACTAATTTGGGTTTTTTCTCTCCTCATTTTAGTCAGGTTTGCCAGGGGTCTATCGATCTTGTTTATTTTTTCAAAGAACCAACTTTTTGTTTCATTAATTCTTTGTATGGTTTTTTTGGTTTCTATTTTGTTGATTTCAGCTCTTATTTTTATTATTTCTCTCCTTCTATTTGTTTTGGGATTTGCTTGTTCTTGTTTTTCTAGGAGTTTGAGATGTATCATTAGGTCATTGATTTGGGATCTTTCAGCTTTTTTAATATATGCACTCATGGCTATAAACTGTCCTCTCAAGACTGCCTTAGCTGTGTCCCATAGGTTCTGGTAGGTTGTGTTTTCATTTTCATTGACTTCCAGGAACTTTTTAATTTCCTCTTTTATTGCATCGATGATCCACTCTTCATTAAGTAATGAGTTATTTAGTTTCCAGCTGTTTGCATGTTTTTTGTCTTTACTTTTGTTGTTGAGTTCTACTTTTACTGCATTGTGGTCAGATAGCATGCACGGCTTGCTTTGTGCCCTAGGATATGATCTATTTTGGAGAAGGTTCCATGGGCTGCTGAGAAGAATGTATATTGTGTAGAGGTTGGATGAAATGTTCTGTAGACATCTACTAGGTCCACTTGATCTATTGCATATTTTAGATCTTGGATTTCTTTATTGAGTTTTTGTTTGGATGACCTATCTATTGATGATAATGGAGTGTTAAAGTCTCCCACAACCACTGTGTTGGCGTTTATATATGCTTTTAGGTCTTTCAGGGTATGTTTGATGAAATTGGGTGCGTTGACATTGGGTGCGTACAGATTGATGATTATTATTTCCTTTTGGTCTATTTCCCCTTTTATTAGTATGGAATGTCCTTCTTTATCTTGTTTGATCAATGTAGGTTTGAAGTCTACTTTGTCAGAGATAAGTATTGCTACTCCTGCTTGTTTTTGGGGGCGATTGGCTTGGTAAATCTTCTTCCAGCCTTTCATCCTAAGCATATGCTTATTTCTGTCAGTGAGATGAGTCTCCTGTAAGCAACAAATTGTTGGATCTTCTTTTTTAATCCATTTTGTCAGACGGTGTCTTTTGATGGGTGAATTAAGTCCATTAACATTAAGCGTTAGTACTGATAGGTATGTGGTGATTCCTGCCATTTAGTTGTCTTAGTTATTTGAAGGTTTGATTGTGTGTACCTAACTTGATGTTACTCTCTACTGTCTTGCTTTTTCTTATCCTGTGGTTTGGTGCTGCCTGCCTTTTCATGGTTAAGTTGGGTGTCACTTTCTGTGTGCAGGATCCCTTGCAGAATCTTTTGTAATGGTGGCTTTGTGGTCACATATTGTTTCAGTTTCTGCTTATCATGGAAGACTTTTATTGCTCCATCTATTTTGAATGATAGCTTTGCTGGGTAGAGTATCCTGGGGTTGAAGTTATTTTCATTCAGTGCCTGGAAGATCTCACCCCACGCTCTTCTTGCTTTTAATGTTTCTGTTGAGAAGTCTGCTGTGATTTTGATGGGTTTACCTTTGTATGTTACTTGTTTTTTCTCTCTTACAGCCTTCAATATTCTTTCCTTAGTTTCTGAACTTGTTGTTTTAATGATGATATGTCGTGGAGTAGTTCTATTTTGATCTGGTCTGTTTGGTGTCCTGGAGGCCTCTTGCATTTGTATGGGAATATCTTTCTCTAGATTTGGGAAATTTTCCATTATTATTTTGTTGAATATATTACGCATTCCTTTCGCTTGCACCTCTTCTCCTTCTTCAGTGCCCATGATTCTCAAGTTTGGTCTTTTGATGGAGTCAGTGAGTTCTTGCATTTTCTTTTCACAGGTCTTGAGTTGTTTAATTAATAGTTCTTCGGTTTTTCCTTTAATTACCATTTCATCTTCAAGTTCTGAGATTCTGTTTTCTGTTTGTTCTATTCTGCTGGATTGGCCTTCCATTTTGTTTTGCAGTTCTGTTTCGTTCTTTTTTCTGAGGTTTTCCATATCCTGGCAGTTTTCTTCTTTATTGTTGTCTATTTTTGTCTTGAGTTCATTTATCCATTTATTCATTGTGTTCTCTCTTTCACTTTGGTGTTTCTACAGTGCTTCTATGGTTTCCTTTATTTCTTCTTTTGCTTTTTCAAATTCTCTATTTTTGTTGTCTTGGAATTTCTTGAGTGTCTCCTGTACATTTTGGTTGACCCTATCCAGTATCATCTCTATAAAATTCTCATTGAGTACTTGTAGTATGTCTTCTTTTAAATTATTCTTGTGGGCTTCATTGGGTCCTTTGGCATAGTTTATCTTCATTTTGTTGGAGTCTGGATCTGAGTTTCTGTTCTCTTCATTCCCCTCTGGTTCCTGTACTAATTTTTTGCTTTGGGGAAACTGGTTTCCCTGTTTTTTCTGTCTTCCCGTCATTGTCCTTGGTGTTGTTACTGTCCCTGTACTGTGTGTAATTAAGTATTTTATAGCTTGTAATAATAACAATGGTAATATTTAGAATGGAAGAGTGAGCTGAGATGGAGAGCAAGAAGTTAAAGAAAAGGGGAAAACAAATATACAGACAAGAGGGAGAAAGCAGAACAAGGTATCAGACAAGAGAGTTTCAAAGGTATAAACAGGGAGTGTTAGTGTACTAATCGACAGTAAGCTGAACAGACATTAGAGAGACAGAGAGAGGATTGAAAATCAAAGATAAAAAAATAAAAAATAAGTAAATGAAAGTAATATCTATATATAAAAATGAATTAAAATAAAATGGAAAATAGAAAATTAAAAAACAAAAAACAAAAAACAAAAAACTTCCAAGTTTATATGCAATGCAGTTTCAGTCTTAATAATTTGGGTGTCCGTCTCAATCTCCAGTCCTGGAGTTGGTGCCTCAGATGTTGTTCTGTAGTTGTCTCATCAAAGGGTATGCATAAAGTAGAACAAAACTACACACACACACACACACACACACACACACACACACACACAAAAGAAAGCCCCTCCAAGTGTCCCCAGTTCAAATGCAATACAGTTTCAGTAAGTTTTTCAGCTTGCAGGTGTAATTCGGTTGTTCTCTCATCAAAGGTAGGGAGAAAAAGAAAAAAAAGCGTCTGGAGACAGTTCTGAGAATGGTATCTGCAACTGTGGCTTGCCTGCCTGCTGCTCTCAGCCTGTAGCTGGCGGTGTTATTTATGCAGATCTCTGGGGTGAGCTTAGCACTCACCTGGTCCCACAGGATGTGTTTGCTCAGAGTTCTCCTGTGCGGGAGCCTCTGCTACAGGCTTCCCCCTTTCCAAGCACTGGGAAAGGTGACACTGCCCCCGCATTGTCAGGCCTGCATGTTTATTTACAGTTCATGTGGGAGGTGGGTCTTCCCCCCTCTCCTCTGAAGTCTTCCTCCCACTGCCACTTTCAGCAGCTTTCCTGCTCCTGCTTACTGGGCGGTGCTGCTGCTCCTGCCGGCCGCCATGTTTGTTTACAGTTCATGTGGGAAGTGGGTCTTCCCTCCTCTCACAAGCTTCCCCGCTCCTGGTTGCTGGGCGCACGCCCCGCTCCCGCCAGAGGCTCTCCGGCCCGCCCGGCTTGTTTATTTACAGTCCTGGGAAGGCTTCCCTTCCCCCAGTCTTCAGCGCTCAGGGCGCCCCACCCTCTTTCCAGCGTGTCTTTAACTGTTCTTATTGCTTATTACTCAGTTTCTCTTTTTTTCCTGGGTGGAGGTCAGTCTGTCCAGGGGGCTATGCTGCTCTGGCCCAGGCTTGTCTGTGGGGCTACCGCGGTACCGTGAAGCTCACCTGGTCCGCATCTTCCCAAGCCGTATGGGCGCAGGCCACTGGCGGCCCCGGGGGCCCTCTTCGTTTCTCCATTTAACGTGAAGTGGAGATTCTCTGTGCCGGCTGGAGATGTGGAGGGGTCAAAGTTATGCCTTTTCTCAGTGATTATGCCTGCAAAGTGTGTCTCCAGCATCTCTCCAAGATTTCACTATAGGAGGGTCGCTTTCTGCTTCCTACCTCTAGCCGCCATCTTGGAATCTTCGGCCACAAACTTCTTCACTGATTTTTTTTCTTTGTCGATGTTCTAAGAGAGTTGTGATTTTTCCAAAAGTTGTTATTATTGTGCCAATCAGTGTTCCCCGTGAACAGGATGAGCCAAAGTGTTAAGATAAGATACTCTCAACAGAGATTTCATTTTATCTCAGTTTCAGAGATAGTAAAAATTCTTAGCTACCACACAGGGCATTACAAATAGCTCATACTGTTTCTTCATTACTCAGTTCTCTCAGATCTAGGATTTGTTGCTTTTACTCATATACTTACTTTTGCTACTTTGGTTTAATGAACAAATTTCATAAATTTCTGCAGAAGTATAGAATAATCAAAACTAAAGGACCCCCTGAATTCATCTAGTCAAAATTTCATTAGCATGCTACTCATTCTTCAAACAGATAAGGAATTCCAAGAGAGAAAACAGGAGCCCTGACCTTTGAAGTTGTGGAGCTCCCTCTCCTCACTCAATGCTCACCACCGATTCCTCACATCTTCTTGGTGAATTTCTCTAGAATTCTTAGGGCTTCCAGGAGCAGATTTCAAAAGCCACTGAACTAGTCTAACTCCCAACAGGATATGGGTCAGGAACTTGCTGCAGGTCACACAGCCTGTTAAAGGTGGAGGGGTGACTTCAGGTCTGTTGTTCTCAGCTTTGGCTTCTTTGCATTGCATCAGTAGTTTTCTATACATGCTCTACTGGGCTACTCTTGGGGTCTCCGGGGAGTCACACAAGAGAGAAGGGGAGTCAGGAAGGGATTTAGGCACCAGTCCACTCAATCAGAGCATCTAAGCTTTATATGTTCTTATTTAATTTTGTTTGAAGAAAGGGCTCAGCAATTAAAAACTGGCTTGAGAAGCACTGCACACCATGTTTTTGATGCAATTGTCTGAAGACTTTTGCTTGGGAAAAAGCACAGGTAGTAGTAAAAATGATGTGGTTGATCGTTATTATTATATCTCTTCTTACAGAACTGAAATTTACCCCCTGCTGGGCAACTGTTGTTGGGCTCTATATAAATCAACTCAATCCTAACAACAGCCGTTTGAAAAAAGAGCTTGTCCCATTTTCCTGGAACACAGAGCAATTGCACAGGTTACAAATGTCATACAAATGGAGGCAAAGCCAGAGTTCCAGCCTAGGCAGTCTCAGTATAGGATCCTTATTTTAAGCATTACATCAAATTTTTTCTAACCTGGTTCAAAGATATGATGGGGGCCTTCAATCTCTCTTAGAAGGAGAGCCTACTTTCAGGACTTGATGTTTAAATTTGTATCTTCTTTGGTTTGTGCTGTCTGCTCCAGTACTTCAGGCTATAGCTAAGCCCTTTCATTTAACTTCCCTTTAGATAAGCCAATTTCATTTCTGTTTCTGGTTGGAACCTTGGCCACATGACCAGCCACCCCATGGGGTTGTCTTTTAAAATACTGACTCTTGACGCCTTTTCCCACAGTGCTCTATGAGTCCCTCAATTTCTAATCAGCTCACTGAAGCCCTCTTTAAACTCTGCCTATTTCCTCCAACAGCCCCCATTATCCCTCTCTTCTCTCTTGCTTTCTACCAGACACAAGAACACTGAATGCCATTCTCAGCCACACCACTGTAGGGATATCTAGTACCCATATGCATGTTAAAAGATAACCACATTGGTACCACTTTCTTTACAAACCTTTAAATCCCTCAGATGAAATTTTACTATAAAAATACCCCATCTGATAATAAATACATGGTTAGTAATTTTAAAGGTTTGCATATTAGCATATTAACTTGAGGAGATGAAAGAGCAGAAGCCTAGGTGAAGAACATAGGTTTCTTTACTTTATCCTACAAGATATTTATTCTGCATTCCTCTGGGCATGACTGATGTCAACGCTTTCAGGTCTACTTTGAATTCATTTTGAGCTGTGAAATAATTCATGGGGAGTACCTGCAGAATCGTAGCATTGACTTAAATCTTCTATGAAATACATGTGTTATATATATGCATAAATATACATATATACTCAAATACTGTTAAAAGCACAGCAACTAAAAATTAAGATACTAGAGGTCAGGTCCTTCAATTATTAACCCACAATATATTTTTCATTTAAGAATATACAGCTATGTGTCAGGGTGCAGTGGTTCAAGCCTATTAACCTAGCTACGCAGGAGGTGGAGTTCTGGAGGATCATGGCTCAAGGCCAGCAAGGGCATCTCAACCAATGGCTGGGTGTGAACCTGTCATCCCAGCTGCACAAGAAAGCAAAACAGGAGGACTGCAGTCCAGGCTGCTCAGACATAAAGGGCGACCCAATCTCAAAGATAACCAGTGCAATGGTTCAAGTGGTGGAGTGCTTGCATACCAAGCACAAGGCCCTGAGCTCAACCCCTAGAACCCCAGTATTCTCTCTCTCCATGTATATATATACAGCTATGGTATGTGGGCACAAGCCCTATTCATTTTCATAATTATTATCTTATGTAATTTATAGCTGTCATTTTCAGGAAGGTTCATCAAGCATTATGGTGCTAATAGCTATGTTGGTACTACTTGCCCTTAATTTTCCATAATTACTAATAATTTTTCAGAAAATATCCTTATTGTTCACTCTTCTGGGGGTAAACAAAATTTCTCAAACAAGGTTTTAATAAGTACTTATATTCTTGGAAGACATACAGATCTCCAAAGCAAGGCTGCTAACAAAAGTCCCTATTAAATAAGTAATTTAAAAATCATTTTGTTTTATTCTAGTTGACCATTTGAAAAGCTGTATAAGTCACCCATATGAAAAAAGTTCATTATGATCACCATATTCAGTGTTTAAAATAGCCTTTGTTGTTATGACTTAAAAAGAGCATGTGATATTCTCATCTTAGTCAAACTCCAAAAGCAATGATCTGACCGAGACATTTAAAAGAATTAAGTATTCACTGTGCTGTGGCACAGGACTCAAATTCAGTCTCTGAAATGACAAAAACCAAAGTCCTTATCTGAGGATAGGATAACTTGAAATAGAAACTATGATTTAAAGGTATTAATATTCACTCATTGACTACTTACTCTCTCAACCAAACAGAACTCAAATTTCTGGAATAGTAGGAAACATTAATTAAAAAATTATCCCCCATAAGACACCAGTCATAATGACTTGAACACAGAAGGAAATCCAAACCATTTACATTTTTCAGTTCACAATTTGCTTCCAACATGAAATATTGGCATCGAATTTCCAAAGAAGGAATACAGAAGGGTTTTAATAGAATTGTTACTTGCCTAAATTCCCAAGTATATTGTTTATTTAATGAGTCAATTTGCTCACAGAACAACATGAAAAATATCAACGGCTTCATTTTTAAAAACTAGGACAATGTGTTTTACCTCCAGTGGTGGGTTACTTTTCCCACCTTTTTCTACTTCATGAGCTCCGGTATGCTAGAAGGGCATTCATTAATCAGCAATGAATTAACCTAGCAGTGAAGTTAACCTAGTGTGATACCAGTATGCCAAGCCACCCTCCAGAAAATATGTGGGATGTGCATAAAGAAAGAGGTGGTCTGAGTTTGGTAAATTTAGTCTTCAAAGGAATCAATTTGCTTACAAAAATCCTTGTGCACTTGTCTTCAGGAAATCACCTTACTTTCTAACTTGGAGATGCTGCTTTATGCCTATTAAAATAAGAAAAAATGCTTTACAACATATAAAAACAGTAATGAAAACTTCCAGGGAAAAATTATTATATTCAGTTTTCTTTTTTGTGGTTTTTCAGGCACAGTCTTGGCCAGGATGGCCTTGAACTTGTGATCCACATCCTCAGTTTCCCAAGTGCTGGGATTTACAGCACGGCCTGGCTTGAATTCTAACTTTAACTATGTGAAGGCCATTAACAAAATGAGGAAAAAAGTGTGTATATGTTTTCACAGTGTTTTGCTTTTCAAAACTTTGCTGCTCCCTCTCTTTTTTTAAATTATGTCCTTTATTTCTAAACCGTAGCATTTTAGCCCTGTGAAATGTATAAAGAATTTCTGTTCCTGAAAACAACAAATTTTAGCACTAATGGTGGTTATCCAGTAGCCACCTTAAAGATCACCAAATACAGGGCTTAACTCTTTTCTGATTAAGGTATAATTTTGTTAACAAGAGAACAAACATATAGACCAAATAACTTAAGTAGGGAAAATAAATTAATGGTTAATAGAAACTTAATTTCCAAGTGACTCAATGAAGTTTACCACTGAAATTAAGAGTAAGGTCTATGTCCATCTGACAGTACAAATTTATAATCTAACTTGAATAAAATTTAACTGTTCAAATTTTTATAAAAAGCTAGAGACAGCATGGTACCTGGTTTCAAACTACATTAGAAAGTTATATAATAATTAAAGCAGTATGGTAACAGACAAAAATTTAAAAAATCAGTTTAAATGCATTAAAGACTTAAATGTGAGACTAGAAACTATAAAACTACTACTTAAAAGTGGGAAAACTATACAACATTGGTCTAGTCAATGATTTTAAAAATTTAACCCCAAAATAACAGGCAGCCAAACAAAAAATATACAAATGGGACTACATAAAAACAGAAAGCTTCTATACAGCAAAGGAAATGATAAGTAGTGTACAGAGACAAGCTACAGACTGGAAGAAAATACTTGGAAGGCATTCATCTGGTAAGAGGGTCATATGAAAGATATGTAAGAGCTCAAACAACTCAACAGCAAAACAATAACAAAAGCATTTTTGAAACGAGAAAGAGATCTGAAAGAAGGCATCCAAAAAGCCAACAGGTATATGAGACAATGTTCAACCATCCCTAATCAGCAGGAATTAACCTAGCAGTGAAGTTAACCTAGTGTGATACCAGTATGCCAAGCAAATTAAAACTATGATGAGGGACCACCTTATACCTATTAGAACGACTATTACCCAAACACAATAGCTAACAAGAGTGCTGGGCATGGTGGCTCACAACTGTATTCCTAGACACTCAGGAGGCAGAGATCAGAGGATCATGGTTTGAGATCAGCCTGGGCAAAAAGTTTGTGAAACCCCCATCTCAACTAATAAAACTTGGGAGCAATGGTGTGTGTCTGTCATCCCAGGTAGGAAGGAATCATAAATAGGAAGATCATGGTCCAGGTTCACCCAAGTAAAAAAGTGAGGCCCTATTTGAAAAATAACTAAAGCAAAAAGGGCTGAGGATGGCTCAAGTGGTAAAGCACCTACCTAGCAAACCCAAGGTCCTGAGTTCAAACCCTAGTACTGTCAGAAGAAGAAAGAAGAAAGAAGGAAGAAGAAGAAGAAGAAGAAGAAGAAGAAGAAGAAGAAGAAGAAGAGAGAAAAGGAAACCCTTGTACACTGTTGGTAGGAAGGTAAATTATATAGCAATTATGGAAAGCAGTATGGAGGTTGCTCAAAAAATTAGACATAGAACTTCTATATAATTGAGCAATTCCACTTCTGATATTTATCCAAAAGATCTGAATCCAACTTTGCCAAAAAAAATCTGCACTCCCACTTTCATGACAGCACTACTCATAATATCCAGAAACAAATACCTAAGTGTCCTTCAACTGATGGTTGACTAAAGAAAATATGGCACATATACACAATGGAATGGGATGGAACTGGGGACCTAGACACTAAGTGAAATAAACCAGGCACAGAAAGAAATATACCATGTTATCACTTCTATTTGAAAACTAAAACAATCTAACTCATAAAAACAGAGAGTAAAATGGTGGTTATGGAGGCTGGAACTGGAGGGAATGGGGACATAATGGTAAAAGGGTACAAAAAAATAAGTTAGGAAAGAGGAATAACATTTTTTGTTTTTTTCTAAAATCTATTGTATAGCATGGTGAGTATAGTTAATAACTGAATATTAAAATTTCAAAATTGCTAAGAGCAAATATATATGTGTTCATCATAAAAAAGTATTTAAGGTGATGGGATATTGTAACTAGCTTTAATTAATTATTCCACATTGTATTCCTAAGTTATAACATAACTTTATATCCTATAAATAAATACAATTATAAAATGTCAATACATGGTAACAAAATAAAAACTTTTTTTAAAAAAGAAGAGGAAGAGACACTAGAACTCTCTTTCTGTGTTGCACAAAGAAGACGTCATAGAAGCATCTATCCACGAGTCAGGATGAAATCTTTCACTACAAATGGAATCTGCTGGCAACTTGATTTTGGGCTCCCTAGTCCCAGAACTGTAGGGAATTAATGTCTGTTGTTTAACTCACTCAACCTACAGATTATGCCATAGCATCCCAAGCAGACTAAGAAAGCTGTGATCTAAAACATCAAATAGCATTTTAGGGAAGGTGTACCAATTTCTCTCTCTCTGCCAGCTCTGGACATTCCATCATTTTTCTTTCCATGGGTGTAATGTTACTTTTAATTTCTCTCCCACTGATTATTGAGAATATTTTGCAAGTTTGTTGGCTATATTTTTCAGCTTTAGGAATTATCTATTCCTGTCCTTGCTAATTTTTCTGTGGATTTTAATGCTTTTCTAATTGATTTATAAGAATTCTTCAAATGTTAAGGCTATTAACCAGTTGCTATATTTTTGTCAATATTTTAACACGGTTTATAATTGGTCATTTATGCTTTTTGGATCAGAAGACTTAATGTCGTGAAGATGTAACTACTACCCAAATGAACCTACAGATTTAGCATAATACTTCTTAAAATGACAAGTTGATCTTAAACTTCAAGTAGGAATGTAAGGAACTTAGAATAGTCAGAAAAATCTTGACAAAGAATAAAGTTGAAGAACTTGCATTTCCTGATTTCAAAAACTTACTGTAAGTTACAGTAAACAAAACTGCAATATTGCTATAAAGAAAGATGTATGTCAATAGAACAGAACTGAGAGTCCATAAATAAACTCTTACACTGATGGTCAATTGATTTTTTAAAAGGGAGCCAGAATTCCATGATGAAAGGGGGCATTTCAGCAGGTAGGGCAAAAAAATAAAGTTAGACTCTTACCTCACATCATATACAAATATTAAGTCTAAACTGATCATAGATTTGAATGCAATAACTAAAACTACAAAACTCTTAAAAGAAAATGGTAGTATGTCTTTGTGACCTGGAATTTAGCAATGCTTTATTAATTACAACATGAAAAACATACCCCCCAGCATACACACACACACACACACACACACACACACACACACAAGCTAGGCACAGTGGCTCATGCCTATAATCCTAGCTACTCAAAGAGGCAGAGATTGGGAAGATTGCAATTCAAGGCCAGCCCAAGTAAACAGGGAGACTCCATCTCAACCAATAAAAAGCTGAGCATGGAGGCATGTGCCTGCCACCTGAGCTATGTGAGAAGTGTGACTGGAAGGATCTTGATCCAGGCCACTCTGGGCATAAAAGAGAGGCTTTATTTGAAAAATAACTAAAGCAAACACACTGGAGGCATGGCTCAAACAGTAGGGTATCTGCTTAGCAAGTTACAAGGGCCTGAGCTCAAACCCCAGAACCACCAAAAGGAGAGAAAAAAAAGAGATGAAAAAAAAAAACCCCACATGAAAGTACTTTATAAAAATTAAAAACTATCATACAATGAAGGATATGTTCAAGATAGTTAAAAGATGATCCACAGAATGGTGATATGTCTGACTAAAAACTTGTATGCAAAAATATATGAAGAATTCTTACAACCCAATTTTAAAATGGACAAAGGCATATAAAAGGTCAATAAGCACAGGAAAGATGCTCGACATCATTAGTCATTAGGGAAATGCAAATTTAGAGCAAAATGAGATTCTCCTCTACCCCCATTAGGTAGAAATAAAGTCAGACAACAGTGGAGTTGGTGAGGATGTGGAGAAATTAGAACCCTCACATATTGCTGGTAGGGATGTTAAATGTATAGCCATTTGGAAAACAGTTTTTCTCACTGAGTTATTGTATGACCTAGCAATTCCACATGTAGGTCTATACTAAGAAAACTGAAAACACATGTTCAAACAAAAACTGTGTATACAAATGTTCTTAGGCACTTTCTTTATAATTGGCAAAAGTGGAAATAACTTAGATGTCTATCTATAGATAAATGGCTAAATGGTATACAATCGTAAGATGTAATATTAGTCAACCATAAATATAAAGTACCCAATGCCTATGCTATAGCATGAATGAACCTCAAACACATGCTAAGTAAAAAAGTCAGTCATAAAAGGCTACATATTATACAATTCCATTTATATGAAATGTCCAGAATAGCCACATGCAAAGAGATAAAAAGTAGATTAATGGCTTCCAGGGGGTGGAGGGAGGGGATATGGAGACTGACTGCTAATGGGTGCAGGATGTCCTTTTGGCATGATGAGAATGTTCTGAAATTACTGATAATGGCTGTACAACCTTGTGGTTATACCAAAAAACACTTAATTATATACTTTACAGAGGTGAATTTTATGGCTGTGAATTATATCTAAATAAAGCTGTTTTATAAATAAGTGTGAAAATATTCTGGAATGCTATAGATGAGCTAATTGTATACAAGGGCATAATCATTACTCAGGATAATCAGGTGTGTTTTGGGGCTATCTCAAATTTCTTAGGTAGTGTTATATTGGACAAAAACAAGAGTTATGTTGCTTGTTGCTCAAAACATCCAGAGAACAGAGCTAAATTGGTATTTTTTAATGCTGCAATCCTTCAATGTTTTATTAAAAAGAATGCAGCAGGTGGCCCAAGGAAACTATAAAACCTCAAGTTACAATCAAGTTTCAATTAAACCAAAGTTTAATTTTCACATATCATATGCAACTTTGAGCTCAGGGAAAGAATATTTGCTCTTTTGCAATGTATAAGTAGGGTTTCTCTTATCTGCCTCAGGATACATTTAGATGAAAGAAAACACATTAAATTATTGATATAATGATTAATTGAAAGTCCCCATAAAAGAAGGGCTGGGGGTATGGCTCAGTAGTAGAGTGCTTACATAGCATGTACAAGGCCCTGGGTTTGATCCCCAAGCACTGCAAAAAAAAAAAAAAAAAGACCTCAAGTTATTCAACATATATCCAAATGGCTATAACAAAACCATAGTTCTGAACTATTTAAACTAGTGCATATTTCATTCTAGGAATGGAATATTTAAAAAATACAGAAACTGCCAGGCCATCCTCAATCAATTAATTTAGAATCTCTGAGCACAGCACTCAGGCATACCTGATTCTCACTGCAAGCCAGGCTTGAAAACTACTGGTATGAAATAGTAAACTGTACGTATTTTCCCTGTGACTCAGAAAAATACCACCCTCTCCCTCTTAGTTACGTGTTCTTTTCTTATAACAATCATCACTATCAGCAAGTTGTTGTATTCCTTTCCCCAATCCAAGACTAGATTAAAATTTATCTTGTTGGTCCCATTCCCTTAAACATTTTTCACTTTCTTTGGTAGAGGCAAATCATGTGTATATCTAACTCACAACAGTAGCCAGAAAGAGTAACTTTGCAATGAAAAGTGATTCTCCTAGGAACCTAAAAGGATACCATGAAAGGATACATTTTCAAACCTGGTGTGACAAAAAAAATGTATTTAGACATTATCAATTGTCCACTGAGAACAAAGGCAAAATCACCCCTGGTTATGAACTGCTGATGAATAGGTTTGTAAGAACTCAGCCCATATCAAAATTATACTGAATTTATAATTCATTTATACTGAATTTATAATTGGTTATCACATTGAATAGTATGCATTTTGGCATTTATATTAGGGAGAAATATTTCAAATTTGGCTCATGTCTAAAGACTTAATTATAAATAATACCCCCTAATGCCAACTAGCATTTTCTACTGAAGTCAATTTCTAAGGAGCAGTCATAACCAGCTTCCTGCATTGCTCTGGGCAAAAAAGAAAAGTAAGATGTGACGCCCTCCACAGTGGATACCTATATAAGTGGTCCTCACAGACTCAAACCTCAGCTTTAGGAAAGTTGCCTTGTCTGATTCACATTTCCTGTGAGATTTTCTCATACTTGATTAGCACAGCCCCTGGGGTTGTAAAGTTGAAGTCTGTAGTGTTTTTGTTTAAAAGGTTTTTCCTAGAATCAAGCATAATATTGTTAGAGAAAACTGTGTGTGGATAAATGTGAGGTGATGGAAATACAAGTTATAAACATCAAAGTTCAAAATCAAACTCATAACCCAAAGGCCAGGGATTCCCTGACAGAGCAAAGCAGATTTAATCAGTTAATCAAAAATTAGGTATTACATGCTGCATGAGGTTTTTTTCTTTCCTTTCTTGGGAAGGCATGCACAAATCATGGGAATTTACTTAGCCAAAACAAAGATTTTCTTGCAAACAAGGGCAGTTAATGGTATGCTTAAATGTCAAAAGTCATGAAAAATGAGTATTTTGAAGCCCATCCCCCTTATGAATAGCAAGAAAATGGAGGCCCATCACCACTGTTTTGCCCCAGTAAACAGATCCTATTTGAATTACGTTCGCCTAGGAAGACCATTTTGACCCAACTTGGGCTCTTGTAATGTTATTCTCTGCTTTCCTACAAATATTCCACTTCTGTATAATGGTGAAGAAATCACATTTCCATTTTCTGTAGTTCATTATGGCTCACTGCTGTAGCACCTGCCAAACCAGTCAATTTGTATAAATAATAGAACAAGATTCTATTGTCTCTTATCCAACACAATGCCAACTAGTCAGCCTACCTATTACAAGAGGGAAATCATGATTTTTCAACTCTTATCTAATTTTAATATCTCTGGGGTTATATATAGTAAATTCTTTTGAAATACTGAACAGTGTATATACTCAAGCACTTATCCTTTAAATTAGGTCATATAAAGGAAACCAATTTCCATGTCACCATTAGATTAAACAACAAAACCTATGTAAAAATCTGAAATGCAAATGAGTTCATAAGTCTTCTGATATTTCAAAATAGTGGTAAATTAGTGATCTTAGTTCTTTGAAATCACTCATCTCTCAGCACAACAATTAATGTTTCCCTAATTCAGAATTCTAGAATCAATTTCCATTTCCCAAGAGGGAAAAATGGCTGTACTTCTTGTTTTGCAACTTTAATTCAGATTTGGTTTCTGTCTTTCAGTATCATTTACTACAGAAAGAATAGATACAATCTTCTTAGCCTGAATATAATTTAGAACATCCCAAATTTACAGAACTGAAGCCAGGCTTGGGGGCACATGCCTGAAATCCCATCTATGCAGGTGGTAGAGGTAGGAGGATTAAAGTCCAAGGCTGGCCTGGGAAAAAACAAACTAAAATCAAATCAAAATGTCTGGGGTATGGTTCAAGTAGTAGAGTGCTTGCTTGGCAAATGCAAGACCTTGAGTTCAAAGCCCAGTACCTCCAAATAAAAAAAAAACAACAAAAAAATCCCCCACAAACCAAACAAGAAACAAACTGAGTTAATCAATGATAAGCTAAATTAATAGCCTACAGAAAGTAAATGAGTACCGAGTTCTAGGACTATCCTTAAGTACTTATGTGGTAATGATTTGCAGGGCTGAAATTTCTTAATCAAATTATTCTTGTGAATATTAATTGACCTCTTTATAAGAGCTAGTCTCCACTTTAAATGTCTATTTTGGAATGATTTTAAATTTATGGAAAAGTTGCCAAGACAGTTCAAGAGAGTCCCATATACCCTTCACCCCAATTCTCCTGAAGTTAACACAAACTTAACCACGCTCACTTAATACTAAGGAACTTAACACTCAGATTTTGCCAGTTTTTCCAATAATCTTCCCCCTCCCCATTTCCAATCCGGGAATGCACATCACTTTTAGTGAGATCCCTTTTGTAAATATAAAAATTTCCAGGGCATGTAATTTATTAAATTACCAACCAACCTATTATGAATTCATTTTATTACATTAATTTTCTTCTGGAAGGAAAAGATAAGGGCAGGGGTTGGCTTGTGGGGGTATATAGAGGAATTGTGAAGGGAAGGAGATGCTGCCAAGGCAGGAGGTAACAAATCAAAGCCAAAAGACATTCAACTTTGCCTGGGGCAGACCCTGTGCAGCTATGTGTAATTAGCTTTCTCAATTACTACATCTGACAAACTAATTTTCATTTGAGGGAAAACAACAAATCATTAATTATGCTAATAAGTCACAGATGAAAATCTTTGTATGTGGGCTCTACATGCACTGTGGTTTGTATCCTTGGTCAGCCAACATTTTCTTCTTCAGCCTTTCCCACTCCCTCACTGGTAGGAGTTAGCTCTGTATAAAAACACCTCTGATTGCCAGTCCTGGCAGACTACTCATTGCCTTTGCAGAGCAAATTCAGAGCCAGTTCTGCCACTGGATATACTGCCTTATTAGCTATTCTTCTTCTGATAGCAATGAAGTGTTTTAAGAGGTTTCAAAGTATGGTAAATAACTTGAACTCTGCAGTCAAATCTTAGTTACACACTACTGAGGTCTTGGGGAAATTTTAGTAGTCTTTAAGCCTCAATTTATTCATCTGTAAGATGAGGGCAATTGTGGGACTTAACCATTATTTCTGGGGGGGACTAACTAAACTAGGTTTAGAATTTACCCACCTCCTACTTCCCCTACACCATGGGTTGCCATGACCATCACGTTTGGTAACAGAGATTCATTTTACATCAGCAATAAAAAAATTCATGGAATCACAACCTGACTAGTAATAATAAGATGAAAATGTTCCAGAACTATCTATGTCAAACCACTGACTTATAGCTTCATATGCTTTACACCTCCATGTCTTTTCAATCTTGAGTAGGAAATCACTTAGAACTGATATGGCTACTTTTAAATCATCCATCCTGAATGGTAATCTACAATTTTATAGGCATATATCTAGTTACACAGGATGCTACTATAATTAAAACCATGCAAAGGAATGTTGTTCAATAATTGAACAAACATGTAGGGAGAGATAGTCCATATTCCTCTTGTTATCAGGAGGCCTTCATTACCTGCCACATTCATAGCTCAGTGCATGCTTTCAGTTTCTGTTAACCTCCTAACCATTTCCTACCACAGGACATTGGCATGTGCTATGCAACTATCTTTGGGGGACTCTCCTTCCCTTCATCAACTCCTAGTCATCCCTGAAGTCTCATCTTAAATGCCTTCCTCAGAGAGGGCTTTACTGCCCTCACACTATGTCAAACTCCTTATTATCATCATTCACTTTTCCTTTATGACATTTGTCACTGTTACAATAAAGTATTCTATTTTTATAAAGTATAGTACAGTGTTTAAGACACTGGCTCTGGGATCTGAGTGCCTGAGATTGAATCTGATTTCAATACTTACTTGGGTAAATTATATGAATAAATGACTTAACTCTTCTGTGCTGCCCTAATAATAGAATCCACTTTATAGGGCTATGGTAAAGGTTTAAAGAAAATTTCCACCTAAAACATTTAGCCTGGGATATAGTGAGCTCTCAGGAACTGTTAGTCACAATAATAATTATAATTTCATATAATAATAAAATTCTGCAAGGGCAGAGAACACTTCTACTGTATAGTAATGCAGATTCCCAGTGCTTGGTATCATTTGTGGCACATAGCAAATGATCAGTAAGTATTTCCCGAATTACTGAATGAATGAGAAACAAAGTAAGTACAAATCAGGTTTACCCTTGATCAGAGTTCACTGTTTAGATGGAGGAGATTATTTTTCACTCATGCAACTAAGTAAAAAAAAATAAAGACAAGAGCAACTTGAAAGATCAGTCACTTTCACAAGTTCAGGAGGAAAAAAAATAAAAGAAGCAGCAGAACATTCAAAATTTAGATACAGGTTCTTGAACACCTCTTTAGAGGAAAAAAGAAACAAAAAATGACTGCATGTTAAAAATGATCATTTTCAGTTACAAAACAATTAAGATATGACCAAATAAACAGAAGTAAAATAACGATTTGATTCATACAGTCCAATGCATATGTTCGTGAAATGATATATTAGTAAATTCAGATAAAAAGTGAACAAAATGAGAAACCTAGTTAAAAGAACTACTCTTTTAAAATAAATCACAACACTCTAATTCGTCTTTTTCTATAAACTTGGATTTTCATATATTGGATTTGCTCTAAGACCAAGGCTCCCAAGGATTTAAATTAATCTAAATATAACAGTGCTATAGAAGTCACATAAATTCAAGACCCCCAAGTGGGAAAATTTCAGAAGCATTTTGTTTAGTAGTGAAGGATAATATTAGCACTGTGCATTAAATCCCTGAGAAAATAAACTAGACGTCTAAGTACCGATATAATTGCAAGTCTCCTTATGAAATAAGAGTACCAGTTCCATTTAAAGGCTTGGGTTGGCTTCAGGGATAGGTTTATAACTACATCTGAAACATTCAGGCTGGGATTTAAAAAGTGTGCCTTTCATATAAAATGAACATACAAGAATGTCTGCAATGCTTATTTTACCAATGAAAACAAAAACAGAGCTCCTTAAGTAATTGTGGCCACAAAATATAAATGCTCCAAGAATGCTGGCACTTTTTAACAAACATGAAGTAAACCAACAGCATATGTTTCACAAATTAATGTATCCTATAATGCGATACTTTCACATTTCAAATCAAAATGTAGGCTGAACATTCCTAGGCCCTGTTTCCAACTTAATTTATTTGGGTCAAGTGGAATCATCCACACAGATACATGAAAGCCAGTGTGGAGTCTCTCTTGTGGCCAAGAATAAGTTCCAAAAGGGGTTCTAAAACCCTTTCCAGTTTTGTGGTTGCATTGCAATAAAATGTCATTTTGCTTCCCACTCAAACTTACATTTATAAACATATTTTCAGCTGCTGCTTTTCACCTGCCAGCTCATTACAGGCACTCATTTTTTGTTCATACTAATGTAATCACAATGCTGCTGATTAAAACATCTTAATATATCTACTGCTTTTAAATGCACTTTAATTATTTAATTCATTGTCTTCATTCAGTGCTTCTTCATATGTCATATGTCTTTAATAAACAATGTTCTTCCCATATATAATAAACTAATCTTAGAGGTCAGGAACTGAGTAATTAACACAGTATTGGTTAAAAGACACCTGACTAGAAGTAACGATAATTGAAAATTATGACACTAACTCCAAGACTTTGCCCAGTGCTCTAATGATTGATTCAATACAAGTTCTATGGCACCTTCTCGGTATATGGCTTTATGCTATGCTCTGTAGGAGATAGGTACCTAACCCTTGTTATCAAATTGCTTTGAGATTACAGTTAGATGTCCAGCTCCCAAGGCTAGAAGAAAGTTCAAGGCTTATAGAATTTTCCAGGCACCCCTGCAAATTATAACAGGTGAAGATCATTATGAGACTTGATGACAACCTTGACGACTACATTTCCAGAACAACAGGAACTGGCAGGGTTATAGATCTTAGGATGCTGTCATTTTCCTTCTGCTTCTCTCCTAGCAACAGATACAATTACAGGGAATACTTTAGAAAGTGGGGTTCACTAGCTATTTTAAAAGGTGGAAAATTTTATAAAGGGTGAAAATTGCACCCAAAAATATCTTAAGGCAATGAAAACCACAGAGAATCTTTGAGTTCTGTGTAAGATCTTCAAATGATGTATAATCAGAAAGGAGATCTCCAGCATATAATTAGCTTCACTTTCACTGTCGCTCAGAGATGGAGTCTTTATCATATCCTTTTATTTCCCTAGCTTATGGGGGAAAGTTCTTACCAATGAGTTTTTTTAAAGTGTCCGTAATCTTTGTCTTTGGAGCTCATATTTGTTGATTGAAGATTGTTACAAAAGTTGCCTCACTTTGAGGCTAAGAGAAAGGTTATTTCAAGTACATATAAGCATTTTTCTAAATTATGTCAAACTTGCCTGCGTGATTGATAACAAAGTCAAAATGTTAATGAGGAATTATCTCAAATTTTGTCTGAAGTTGCTGGAAATCTTTTCTATTTCAAATAGAATGACACTAAATAGTGGTCTGAAAAGATACCTATTACTTATGCTCAGAATGTCTGACAAATCAAGAATAATGCTTGTTATACCATGCAGGTCACAGCCTGTCAGATAAGCATTTCTTACCATGTGGCAGCAACAATGCATATTATTAGCTATGCAAATGTGAAAACTACACACAGTTTCCAGGTTACAATATGTTTAAAGAAATATGGGCATAAATAATGTGTAGTAACACCAAACCTGATTCTGCAGTGTCTGGGCATCCACAAATTATTCATAAGGAATAGGAAAAAAGATTCTTTAGACAGATCTAATGAACTGATATATGTTGTCACTAAGAAATACTGTAGAAAACAGTAATAGATTATTTCTTGGTAAAAAATTAAACTCCTAAATCTTAAATAAGAGAAAACAGCTCGTCTACATTACTAAGTGTGGGCTGGCTTTTCATGATGAATTTTCTCTCCATTCTTTTGCTACATGTCACATCACACAAGGTATTTTTAATGTGGACAAGTGAACAAATTATCATGGATGAATGATGTGCAAATGGTGTTAATCAGGAGGTCTAGTAGGACTTAACTCTCATGATCCTTTTTAATATCTAACCAGGTATTTCATATTTATATATAAAAATATATAGTATATATTCCTTCAGGTTGTGTTAAAAATCAGTATTAAGGAGTAGTTCACAGGAAAGCCAGATTCTACTGCTGGTTTTGCACTAACAAAGAGTGAGTGAACATGGGCAAGGAGTATGTTCCCTGTCTAAGCACCAGGCTCTTCTGTACCGTGGGAACAAATGCAGACTTGCCTATTTCATAGGTTTCCATGAGAAGTACTAAACAAGACAATGGATATGAAAGTGTCTTGTAAACAGAAAAAGAGTCAATGCATGTAATAAAAATCTAATTTCTTCAGAGCCTTTTAATCATCTCTAGACATGATTGTGCATGACATGAGTACACATGCACAAAAGTATCAAAAAGACAACTACCTATGTTTCCCACTTCCAGATTTATAAAACTCACCAACATTGAATATTTGAACTCTGCTCCTATTTTCAGTGTTCTAGTCCTCTGGTCTGTCGAACAAAGGAAGGAGTTGTTTCACTCCAAAAATCCTCCAGGACACTCCTGCCTACTATTTCCAGTCATTTGGATTTTAATTGAAGCATTCTTCTATTAGCCATCAGTCTAGTGATCACTTAAGCTCTTTTAACTTAGCAAAATGTGCCTGTAATCCCAGCATTTGGGAGGCAGTTTTAATTGGTCACTTACTCAGTCAGTTTAAAAGTGAATTATAAGCCAAACTGTTTGGCTTTTACTTAAGAATCATTCCTGAAATGGTTATAGTGGTGTCTAGACAAAAATGATAGATAAGCAAGGGTAGACTAGGAAAGCAAATTGGATGCCTTCCTGAGGGCCTTTCTTACCAGATAGTCCATGGGAATAAACACTAACTAGCTGTGGAAGAAATCTGTGAATACTGAGTTGCTAAGGAGGAATCAAGGTTTTACAAATGCAAGTTTTCACTCATGTTGGAAAAAAATGTTTCTATATGTTGGTGAGGAAAATATAGTATGCATTTTTAGCAAAATCTAAGTAAAGTCATGCTCTATTGTCCAGGTGAGAAGGACATTAATACTCTATATGTATTCAAGAGAAAAGAAAGAAACAAACATTTCACTGATGAGATAACTGTACTATCTGTTTTCAATTATTGAACAAAAGGCAGATGGAACTTTGGTGTAGTCCAAAGTCCTCTGATTAAAGTAATTATCCTTGTATTAAGGGGGAATTAATGGGTCTTCCCTTATTACCAGCACTAAGAAAATACAATTTATGTCTCTCACATTCTGTAAGAGAAGAAAAACAAACAGTGAATTGAGGAGCCACGAACAGAATCTGAAAAATGAACTCCCTTAAAAATCAATTTATCTTCTTCTTGGCACTAAAACCCAAGTAATATTACAACTAAATCCAAAAGAATCAGTATAATCCCTTCAAGATAGATTAAGCCAGGAACATTTGCTCTTCCTTGTGTGAACATCCATACTTTTTCAGTCAACAAGGACTCTAGCACTGTGTTGCAGGTGCTGCATAAGCACTGCAAATGGCAAGACGTTAATCCCTATCTTTCAAGGCAATGACCTTAGAGACTGATGCAGAGACACACGAAACAGCAATTACAGTGGAATGTGCTAAGTGCTGTGGCAGCACCAGAAAAGATGCCTGCTCTGAATGGGAAGACTGAGCACCTGTTTTTAGATAGTACCTGAGAATTTGCTAGGTGTTAGAGATGGTAGATTGAATACAAACATTAATGCCTTCCTGAAACCTTGCTAAAATAAAATGAAGGTTTTTTTGCTTAAAAAGCAGCAAATCCAAAGAGGCAAAAAGACAGGAGAGATAACAATGACATCAAAAATTGGGAAACTGGAAAGCTGGTAGATGAGTTGCAACTATCCCAGCATACACCAAAGCACTGAGTCCTAAGCCATTAGTAGAGGAAACTGAAAGAGACTTAGAAATTAATGGCACTAGATGCCCTCTAAATTTAGGATAAAGATGGGACTGAAAACAGAGACTATTTGTTGAAAGTCTGTTTAACAAACTTTTTTGTTTTTTAAGAACTGGGGATTGAACTCAGGGCCTCACTCTTGTGCTCTACCACTTGAGCGACACTCCCAATCCTTTTGCTTTTCAGATACATTCTCTGGTTTTCCCCCCAGTCTGGTCTCAGACTGTGATTCCCCTTACCTCCACCTCCCAAGTAGCTTGGATTACAGATGTACAACACCATACCCAGCTAACAAACTTTTAAAAGAGCTCTTCTCTGCAATTCTATACTGCCCATTAACTGGTTCTCACCACAACAGCAGAAGTCTGTCACAATGACTGTCACAATACAGGGATAGGTGAAAGTTTACATCTAGAATGAGACTACCCCACAGCTTTCTTCCTCCTGTTGGCTCTCATAAAGCTGGGAATTAGGTGTACACCCTCCTTCAAGCGACTGGAAAATCTGTTTTGGTAAAGATACCAAAACATGAGACTCTCCAGGGAATCAGCCAAACCAGATCAACCTACATGAAGACAACCATTAACAACCTCTCACATCTACCACTGCACCCTCTGCCACAGAACTTCCAGGTTGGTTTTGTCTTATAGCCAAAGATAATTAGACTTTTGAGGAAATTCTCTATTATGAAAGACAGACCAATGCAGATAGAAAGGGGGTTAACAACATAAGGAAAATAGAGCTTACACACAGACACAAAAAGAAAAAATGTTTTATAAAAACTAAATATTAGAATAGCTATAAAGTATAGAAATATTCAAGAGGAAAAAAATCTGTCAGAAACTTGGAACCCTGCTTAGCCAAAAAAAGAATAGAGGATTTGAAAAATATAGCTGAGGAAATTACTCAGAAAGTATAGTAAATCCAAGATGGAAATAGGAGCAAAAAGAAAAGAAAACTACAGGATCTATCCAGAATGTCTAAAATCATGATAGAGACATTTCAAAAAAGAGGAAATATGGACAGAAATGAGGTAAATTCTCAATGACAAAAAAAAAATTTCCTAGTCACAAAGAGCACATGAAGGGCAGATGGAAGGGCCCACTGAGTTTCCAGTGCAATGGGTAAAACAGAAGAATACAATATACATCATTTGGGAATTCCAGGTTTAGGAGAGCCTACATATTTATAAGAGAAAAAACGTTTTTCTTAGAAAGGGTTAAAAATCAAAATGGCCCTGGTCTTCTTCAGCCACACTGGGAACTAGAAGGCAGTACAACTTTGTCTTCCAATTTTGAGGGACACATTTCCAATTTAGAATTCTATACACAGTCTACTTGTCATTCAAGAGGGTAGAACTGTGACATTTTAGACCAATGAAGTCCCAAAACATTTCTGTCTACTTAGGAAGCTCCTAAAAATGTTCTCTTCTAAAAAACAACAATGATGACAAGAAGAGCCATGCAGGGAGTACATCAAGAAAGAGTGAGAGATAAAACTAAGGATGCTGAAGAGCCAAAGCAGAGGACTAGGAGAGGGATCCTACCCCAAGCTGTGCCTCAGGCTTGGAGAACAGTTGACCAGAATAGGCCAAAGCCTCCAGGAAGGGCTTTCTTCCAGAGGTACAAACTGATGAGAACCTAATGGGTTTCAATGTGTCAAAAGAAGGTTTATACAATTAGAGAAGAACAAATCCTTGGCAAACAAAGCAAATGAAAAGCAAGGCAATTATTAATTCCAGGGAAAACAAAAAACCTAGGCTGGAAAGACAAAGAAATTACATTGCAGTTTGTGCTTTGAATGGTATAGAGGTGATCAACACTGTAGAGTCCAGTCAAAATTATGGAAGGGCTATCTAACTGTCCATTGTGGAAAGTCGATAAATAATGCCTACATTAGAAAAATAAAGAACTGGGAAAATAAGCGTGTTATTTAGAATAAGGAAGAAAATTTTGAAACAATCAGCTGAAAGAGGAAAACAGTATAACTCTGGGTATCAGAAAAACACATAATGGGGACAAGGGACGTTAATGACTTCTTGGGTGAACAAAGACAAAGTTGAATTTTTCTGAGCTAATAAATGTCAGGTTTTCTGTTTAGTGTTGTGGAACCTACTCTGAAATGATACAAATTCCAGTAAGCAGACATTCTGGTTGATAACTACTTATAGAATCTCTCTATTTTTAACAAATTTTCACATCAAAAGGAACTACTTCAATTTTCCTGGTGTTAGTACCAACCTTCTATAGTAATTTCTTCCTACAAGGTACCCTATTCTCTAACACTGTGCTCTTACTTTCTCTCCCTTCTGCTGTCATGCCAGGAGCATCTTTTGCACTCATGCGTGCATTCACTGTGTCCCTTGCTCCAAGCGTTATGAAATCAATTACTTATTACACCACTAAGTAATGTCATTTCCTCTCATCCCTTTGTCACTTGGGCCTTGAAAGAAATAGCTCATCCATCTTCTTTTCAGTGCAAGGCCTAAATAACTAGGTCTTAAAATCATCACGACCTAAAGCTAGGTCTAATCAACTGGAACCAGAGAAAGGAGGAGAAGATATTTGTGTCAGTTTCTTGCATATGTTGGAATTATTTTCTTTGGCAGAAACATGTCACATTTCTTTTTGTGACAGTCAGCATAGCCGATCACAGGACTACACAGCAGGCCAGTGACGAGGCACGACAACCTGGCAATCTCACTATTATCCTGACACCCTTAGTTTCAGCACTGCTGGGGGAAGATTATCCCCTTTCCAGGAAAACACCTCACCTCTTCTGCGTGGATTATAGTGCATTCACACAGTGTTTGCTTCAAAGCATAAATATCAGGCACTGATGACAATGCCAGAAAAATTCTTTTGATATAGAAGAGTTAATTTTTCTTGCCTCTTTTGTTTTAGGAAACAGATATATAAATATACACCAGTTTGAATTCTTTTTCTATATAGTTGTTCGCTTTCAAACAAAGAAGAAACTGACTTTTCTTGTTGTATAGTAAGTGGCAATATTTTTTTCTTTTCTTGGACTGGACTAACAAGAAGCGATAACCAGGCCTATTCTCCCATAATTAAGTATTGAAAAAATATTATTGAAAATAAAATTTAAGGCTCAGATAAAAACTATTTTGACTCATCATACTATTCAATTGTTCTATTTTTAAATCTAATGCAAATAAGATCTTCAAAATACATTGTTATTATCAATATAAGTTACTTACAAAACATAGAAGAATTTCAAACTTGAGGTAACTGCTTTTTGTTCTGCCTCCTGCATTGTTGCTTTCTAATATATATCCTGCTTGTGGGACAACAATAGTAACCAATCATACCTAAATAAAAATAAATTGCATTTATCTGAGAAATGGCAAAGTGTAGAGCAACCTATTATTTTTACCTGGTGCATAAAGTCATACAGAAGGGCTTGGGTTTAATCACAAGAGGTACTGTAAAACACGTTTGTGACATCTCTAACCTAACTCACGCCTACATGAGAGATTGGTACATCTTATGAATTAAACATAAGTCCTGATTTATGTTCAGTTATCCCTCATATCAAAAACTACAGTAGCAGAGCTGTGTCACTGTGAATTCATTTAGTGATATTGATGAGACAGCCTGCACGGAGACTGCAAAGTAACCGCCAGTGCATAGCACGGCCCTATAAATCACTTCTGCAGAGTGGTTAAGCAATAAATAACAAGTCATTAATTCACCCTAAGTTATGCTAAGAAGCTCAAACTACATGTGTACCAGATTGTAAATAAATGCCTCTGGTACAATATTTGAAACTGGCAATGTTTGGCATTAAAACAATTTTATAAGGACAAAAATTCATTGAGCAGAATTAATTCATTGTGGATTTCCCTTGGCAGACATAAACTAACAGTTTTTTTTTTAATCAACCCTCCAAAACTTTTTTTCATCCAGAGAAAAACATATGTCAGATGTTAAATCCAATGGAACATTTTTTTTAAGTGTCAAATTATGAATCTACCCAGTAAGTGATATAATGGCCCTGCCATAAAGCCCTCGAAGAGGGTAATAACAGTTTTGTAAAAAGTAAACTGGTGAGAATGAGGCTAGTTGTTCACAAGGTTTTGCTATGTTGCATCCACAGTATGTAGAAAATAGGTAACAGAGACCACATTTTTCTTATTCACTAAGAAAACATTTGCCTTCAAGTGGCTTTCATTAACTTCCCTTCCTCAGAGAGCTATCTTCTAGTCAGCACTCCAGATATCCTTTTTCCACAGGCCCTGAGAAGCTGTCCAGGACTTGGTCATCTGGTCCTTCTGACCTCATGCAGATCTCAAGCCACACATTCCTGTCCTGCCCCTGAGAGTCCTGCTTTCTTCTTCCTGAGGCCAGTGGGCCCTAACTGACCATGGTGACTGTGAGGTGAGCACTCCATGTTCTGCTTCAGATAGGTAAGAGAGATATTTGAGGGAAAAGAGGACTTTTATAGCAGCTTAGAGCTGGCTAGCACTGAATTTCCCTGGAATGTAGGATATTTGCATCCAAAGACTAATCTTTCCTTTTTCTTTCTACTTTGTTTTATTTGGATTTAAGTCTTCAGTCTTGTCTAAATTAATCTGTAATCAAGGAACTCCAAATGAGCTCTCATCAGCAGAGTGTTTATCTGATTCTGCCTGCCGAATCTGAATACAAAGGTGCTAAATACAGTAACATTTTAACTATATTATATTGCAAGCCTCTATCTAATTTCCTGCTTACTATCTTCTTAGGCCCCTTTTATCATTATTGCTCTCCAGTTCTAGTGCATCTAATAATTAGCATTTAAAATTATTTCCTCTCTAGCTACATTTGGTTGAATTTTTAAATTTTTAAAAAAATTCCTATCATCTTTAACAATCTCTAGGGACTTTTTGAATTTTGTCCTATTCCTCATTGGTACTTTGTAACAAATAGCTCTTCTTTTAACATCATCCGAGAATGTAATTAACTTGTTCTATTTCAGGTCAATGGTGAAAATGTGAATGTGAATGTGGCACTGGTTTTTCTGAAAGGTCACTAGAAACCCCTTCCCCTTCTACATATGTGGCCAATTTTTCTTGAGATCCTCGGGCCAGTTTCTCTCTGATATTATATAGTGATACCATATCCTTGTTAATTTGAAATCCCTCAATAACACACTGCTTAGGAATTGAGAAAAGATGCAGCCAAGTGACGATGCTTTGTGTCTTTACTGTTCCTAACAAACAGGAGTCTCAAGGTGGCATACACTTAAGCAAGCCTTTATGATGGTCTCTGAAGTAAATTAGAAAAATGCTAAATAAAAGTAGCTTTATCTTCAGATGGAAAACAGAGGCGGAGAAGCTAGCCACATTAGAACTTCAGCAAATCAAGTGACTAATTGTGCCCTATACTAGTTTTAAGGGGAGGATACTTACTATTTTTTAGTCAGCATAGATATGTACAACAATACTTCAATAACTGGATTTTCTACATGAACAGATTTTCCAGATGAGTTCAGAAAACTGATATATTAGAAGTATGTTATTTTGAAAGTCTCCATGAGAAAGCAGCATTTCTTATAGAAACTAATTGTTCAAGACCACATCCATCCTCAACACTGTTGTATTGAAAAGCTGAGTGGACTCAAAACAGCAAAAAATTTCAAGGGGAGTTGATATTTAAATCCCTTGATTAAATCTTTCATAAAAACACTTTTTTTTTTGGCAGTACTAGGGTTTGAACCCAGGGCCCTGCATTTGCTAGGCAGGTGTTGTACCACTTGAGTCACATCCCCAGCCCCTTTTTGCTTTAGTTACTTTCTAGGCTGGGGCTCACGTTATTGCCCAAGGCTGGGCTCAGACCATGATCCTACTGTCTAGGCCTCCTGCATAGCTGGGATGACAGATATGTACCACCATACCCAGCTTATTGGTTGAGATAGGGTCTTGCAAACTTTTTGCATGGGATGGCCTCAAAATGCAATCCTCCTAATCTCCACCTCCTGAGTAGCTGGGATTACAGGTAAGATTTATAGAAGTTACTCTCAGCTGCCCTTCTCTGGAATCACACCCACACCTAGTCTCCAAGGCTTTCCTTCAGCACTGATAGAGATGGGCCTTGCAGGGAACTCATTGCATCTAACAGTGCAGCCACAAGGACAGTTGGCTGTGAAGCCAACTCTCTTTCTTGCAGTTTCTAGCTGCCCTCGAGGGGCTTCCCAGAACTGGGGGTTGGGTAAATCGCAACCTAATGGCTCTTAGTCTTCCTCTTGGAACAGAACTGGTAACTCTTGGACCAACATTTTGTGATATAGCTCAGATTGCTTTTCCTTGCTTACATTTCTTTACTTTTGTCTTCATTTTGAAACTGATTTTGTCACTTTTCTACTCACTAATGTTTACAATGTTATCCTACAATTTATTCACATCAAGTTAACATTACTCTTGCGAAAGTCAAGACTCACCCATAAACCTAAATATTTCACTGTGAATTCTCATTTCTAGGAGATTTATATATCAATGAATTGAGAACTAGGACAGGCAGATACCCAAGGATTCAAATATGTAGACATCTCTCCCTGTCTGAGCAACCTTGATTTGAATTTAGCAAAAACAAAAATAAAGCCTGTTACTCACATGAAAAAGAGTTTCAAGATTTTTCTAAGTGGTAAAAATAGTTAATATTAATTACGTTCATAGTTGTGATTGTTTAATAATTATAACATCAAAGAATAAGTCTGTAGGATTTCCTTTTGGAAAAGTTTACAGATATTTATATTTATTTTATTTATGTCTAGTTTCCCAGTGAATATTAAATGTAATATGGAAGAAAAGACATGTAAAAACAATGCCATAACAAAGCAATATTAATAAATTAGGAAATGTATGTCATCACATGATAATTTAAAGGTTTTACTAGGGGCCTACAATCATTAAATAATTAGAAATTTAGAAAGTGAATATTTATAATAAAGACAACTCTTAGTTACTAATGAGAGTTACATTCTCTTATGTTTTTCTTACAAAAGAAAATTCAGAATATGATATTCAAACTATATAATTAAAAATATCAGAGATTTTAAAAAATGAGACTAAGGGATCACTCACTGCCAACTTGTTAGTGGCAATGCTATGCGTTCCAGTGAGCTTTGGAAAGGGAACAGAATGTGTTGCCTCCAATTGAATTCATTTGCCTCATAGAAGTAAACATTTTAAAGGCATTTGTTGAAATTCAACAATGGAACAGAAAATATTTTGAGATGACAATGTTTTGTTAATTAAATATTAATAATTAAAGTGATGACTAGATAATTAGAACAATGATTAGGAAACTGACATTTATCTTAATCTATAATTGATTATTTAGCAATAGTATGTAAGACTATCACCGTCAAAGTTGAAAAGCAAACTACCCTTAGTTTTTGTGAGGCTTGCCTCAGTAAAACAACCGTAATATGGTTTTATGCATATGTCTTAGCTCTTCATTTTATGACGATGACTTCATAGTTAACTTTAATATGAAAATAACATATTTTCATAATTACAAGCGTGCAAAGAACACTCATCATAAAGCTATGCATAATAAAGCTATACAATAGTGAGCAATGGAAACAACAAAATGTCCACAAATAAGAGATGACTAAATACAATGTAGCTATGTGACACAATACTAGACAGACGATATTATTGATGGATACTACTGGGAAAACATTCACAATATAATGGTAAGTTTTTCTTTCTTCTTTACAAAAAAAGCTAGATTAGAAAATACAATGTATAGTAGAACCACAGTTTTGTAAAGTCTACAACTGAACACACATGTACAGAGAAATGTATCTTCAAGACACTGTTCTGGTTTCTGGGATAGAAGAAATATAGGTATGCATCAGTGTGAATGTGTGTGTCTGCACACTCATAGATACTTTCTCAGTAATACTTTTAAATATGTAAGCATTGCTTTCATAATCCTAACAAGTGATTTTAAAATGCATTTTAAAAGAAGTACTTACTGGCAAGTCTAAGATGTGAAAAATAAGTGCTTTGGTATATATATGTTTACTCTATTATTTTAAATCATAAGTCTAAATTAAGGCATTTTGCATTCAGATTGAAATGGCAAAGACAGAAAGTAAAAAAAAAAAAAAAAAAAGAACAAAACATTAGCTTCACACATTTTCCAGAGAAACCATCTCAGAAAAACACAATGTCTGAAATAAAAAGTTGATAAGGAAAGTAAGTATATATTCCAGACACAATTCTTAGATTTAAAAACTTAATTAAAAAACTGTATTGGGAGTTACCAAGTACCATAGGGAATTAAGTTTCAGAATACTCTTTGAGAGAAAATTATGATTCACTTTGATCCTTGAAGAGGTCATCTCAACATGCTCCAAATGAGCCATGCAGAAATGTTCCCTTGTTATCGATTTGTATGGACTATATGTCTGCACAACAAATCTGAGATTCACTGCATAAAATAAAGAAACCCGTATTTTAAAAGCAAAATATAAATTAAAAATTGTGAATTATTTTCCTTTGATGACTTAGTATAGTTATTTTTATACTCAGTTTCTCCTAATATCTTTGCTGTTTAAGTCCATAAGTACAATCCAAGATCTTTAAACAAAAATGAACACTAACTCCCTTTTCTTCTATTTATAAGCTCTGTTGCTATATGAACAGAGATTCAATATGAACAGAGATTCAATTGTTTCATCTATAAGATACATGCAATATAAAAATCTCTGTAAAACTATCCATTTCAGCACATACTTTTTCTATAAGAAATACATTTTTAAATTTTATAATTAATAGTACAAAATGAAGTTGCATTGTGAAAACTTCATAGATGAATACAATGTACTTTGAACAAATTCACCTACTCCATTTCAATATATATTTTATTTTTTTCCTCTAGTGTGGCATTTATTATAAATGAGAAATACCAAATATTCCAGCTAAATGCTTTAAATTTAAACACTACCATTTAAAATTCTCTAAAGATATACTAATTTAGATTTCTTTACCAAAGTATAAAATACTTATAGCATTTCATCTTAACACCAGAAAATGATGAATTTCACAGTTAGTCTAATACTTAAAAGATTTGATGTTTGCACCTGATGTGATTGCAGGTACAGTTTTCTGTTCCATCTTTCCCTCCCACACACAAAATCATTCCATGCCAAATCCTTTAAATGCCTCTTTTGAAGATTAAAATTAATTCCCATGGTTACTCTTCTATAATCCTCCATCTTTTAAAAATGCAAGATATGCTTTTTTTTGCTTATGCTTTTTGAGAAATCAGGTGAAATCCCAAATATACTATGTGAGTATGTGCTATGCTTTTAAAAAGAAAAAACTACACTCAATAAAGCTATTCACCAAGGATCTGATTCTCTTGTTATTAATAAAAAGTAATAATTTACTTGAAACGTCCACTTACAATGTTAAATAGACATTATAAAGAATTTTCAGAGAAATAATATAAAATATCCACATTGATTCTAAATGAAATTCATTATGAGCCAGTCTATTATACTGGATGGCAAATGAATTCTTAATAATAAGGCACTTGATGTGTTATACAGAACTAAGGTTGACAAGAAAACCACTTAGCTTCACTTTCTAATAATATAGCACATATATTTTTCAATTTGGAAGGAAAAACTTTAAAGAAAAGCAAGTTTTACCAATCCCTTTGGTTAAAAAAAAACTGGAAACTGAAGTGTCTTGTTTCTTTGTAAAAAAAAATCATACAAAAGAGTACTTTGAACAATGGTGACCTCCATTTTAATACAGTCTGTTTCCTGTACAGATTTGTCTGAGGTTTTGCTCTTTCATAAACTCATCTTGCCTTTACCATCAGAAGTCATAGTAGCAGATGCTAGAATAATTAAAAACCTATCACTATAGACTCTTCCATCACATCACAGGCTAGGAAAATGAAGGCAGTTTATGGGTGTCCTTGTCTCACTTTATCCACCTCTTCGTGGTTGACGTTAGGCTTTAATGTGCATCCTTGCACCTCTCCTTCGGCAGGAAGCCTGTCTCTGGGGATCACTTGCAGAAAATAGGACATTGAGTCCATAATTAAAGTAATCTCTTTCCAGGCAGATGCTGCAGTTGGCTCTGTTATCACATATTACAAAAGGCATCTTGAGGGTTATAAAATGTGCAGCAAATAGCTTTGGAGATGAGAAACAGCAATTTTTCATCTAATTTTGATCCATAGACATGTAAGTACTGTATTGCTACTTTTTGGTTTTGAGCCAAATAACTATTATGGTGCTGAGATGAGCCCGGCAGTAACCAAAATTAAAGAATACTTTAGCTTTTATCCTCAAAGTGAGAAAAGCTCTTTTGTAACCATCTTTGCACTTAGCAAATAAGGATGCCATCTCAAATCTGAGCGTTAATGCCTGCAGGCGGATTTATAAGAAAGGCTTACGTGGCTTAGCTTTATAGCCATACTTTCAATATATTTGCGCAAGTTAAACCACGGTTTGATTAAGGAACCTACCATCTTAGCTCCTTTGCAACTACAGTGTACATTTTTAATTAGATGTCTTTTCGCTGTTTTATCTTTCCTACAAAACTTAGAACATTGCTCTTGGAAATATATGTCAGCCCAAATAACTAATATGCTCATGCTATTCATAATCCCTTCTATAAATACTAATAGAGGAAATAAGTGGACATGATTTAACTAACACCGTTTTTGTTTCTAGCTTAGGACTTGTCAATGTCAGTATCCAAAAACTGGTTACAATACTGTGAGATTACTTTTGTGTAATGTTTATTTCTCAGTGCTAAATAAGACAACTTATCAATATACATTGATCTAATTTTAAAGTGGCTATCTTAAAATTCCATAAAATATGTGATTTGAATTTTTTACTTTCTCAAAAGTCTAAAAGATTTTTTCTAATAATGAAGTTTTACATGGACTTGGATCACTCAATCAAAAAATATGGTTAATAATATCAACCTTTAAATTTTGCGTTAGTCCAAATAGCAGTCAAAACAGGAGTTAAATTAACTTAAAAAAATAGAAACATTTGTACTCCAGAATGTTTAACCACGCAGAATTAACAATTAGAAGAATTTGTGTAATGTTCCTTGAATTGTCAGAGAAAAAGTAACTCAGAATTTTGTTATTGATAGAAATTTTTTGTGTGTGGAGTTGGGGTTTGAATTCAGTGCTTTGCACTTGCCAAGCTGGTACTGTACTAGTTGAGCCATGCCTCCAGCCTTGATAGAGTTTTTTTAATGACCAAATTGGTATTTCCAGAGCACCTAAAGTATTATAATATAGTGCATGCCTAGAGATGAAAAATAGCACAGTCTAAGCTCTAGTTCTCTGATATATTCAATATATTCATGCATTTATGCACTGTCATTCATGTACGTATGTACTCATGCATCCATCTTATTTATTTAAAATTAACACTACCTTTGATTGACAAATCGTAATTGTATTCATTTATAGGGTATAATGGGATGTCTTGATATATGTATACAAAGTGGCATGATTCCATAAAGCTAATCAGCATTATCTACCACTTTGTTTACTTACTACTTTTATTGTATGACATTTGAAACTTACTCGTAGTTATTTTGAAATGTATAGTACATTATTGACTATATTCACCAACTATGCTGTGCAATAGATCTCAAAACTTATTCCCTCTATCTGAAACTTCATACCCTTTGGTAAGCAACTTCCACCTCCTTCCATTCCCATGCCCACCCCAGCCTCTGAGAACCATCCTTACATATTCTGTACTTCAGTTCAACTTTTTAGAGTCCATATGTAAGTGAGATCATTTGGTTTTTTTCTTTCAGGTTCTAGCTTATTTCCTTTGGCATAAAATCCTCCAGATTAACTTAGGTCACAAATAACAGTATCCTCCTTTTAAGGATTTATAGTATTCCATTGTTTATATAGACCACATTGTCTTTATCCATTCATCCTCTGATGGCTACTTAAGCTTCTTCCACATCTTGGCTATTGTGAATAATTCTACGATGTGCACAGACATGCAGAAACTCCAACATACTGATTTCAGTTCCTTTGAATGCCTACCCAGAAGTGGGACTTGCTGGTTGATGTCGTAGTGCTACTTTTAATTTTTTGAGAAATCTGCCATAGTGTTTTCCACAATGGCTGCACTAAATTAGATTCCATTCAGCAATGTATGAGCTCCATTTCTTTCTTCCCTTCTTTTTGGCAGCACTGGGAATTGAACTCAGAGCCTTGCCCATGCTAAGCACTGAGCTATACCCCCAACCCTAAGAGTTCCCTTTACTCTTCATCCTCTCTAGTGCTTTTTATTTTATCTTTTTCAACAAATAATTTTAAAGAATTTTAATCCAAATAATTTAATAATATTATTTGCAATTTAAATATTAGAAATATGCACTTAGTATTCTGCCACCTGAAAGTCAGTTTTCAATTTTGTGTGTTTCTTTCAACTTTTTCTATATGTAAATTATTTTGTTCTTAGGTAATTATCTTTTAATGCTAATGTTATTAATTTCTAGTTATTTTTCTGGTATTAATATAACAATGCCAACATTATTTATTATTTATTGTTGTTCTGGGAGTACATTGTGGCATTTACAAAAGTTCTTGCAATATATCAAATACATCATACTTGAATTCACCCCCTCCACCATTCTCCTTTATCTCTCCCCTCCTCCTATTGCTGGAACAGTTACAACAGATGTCATTTTTCCATTTACATTCATGTGCACATAGTATTTGCACTATGTTCACCTTCCTACACTCTTTCCCTACCTCCTCCCTGCTCCCACTGGTACAAGTCCCCCCCAGACAGGAACTGTTCTGCCCTCCTGTTCTCTGATTTTGTAAAAGAAAAAAAATCACATTTTGCTTGTTTAAGATAGCTACACAGGGAGTTTCCTTGTGACAGGTCCATGTATATATGTATTATAATCTGAATTGGTTCATCTCCTCTATTTTTCTTCTTTCTACCTTACTTTTGGTTAGGACTTGCGTGATATATCTGTTTGCATATCTCTACTTTCATTGTTTTGTACCATTATGTTTAGGTTTGTCTTTCGGAAGCAATATAATACTTGATTTTTGAAACTCTATTCTGCAAGTCACAGTATTTCAACTGGCAATTTAACCTGTTTATAGTTATTATAATTGTTGATGCATTCAGACTTATATTGTCTATTACTACATTTTATACTTTTAAGATTTTTAAATTTGCTTTTTTCATTTATTCTGATAGATCAGTTAAGTGTTAATTTTTCCCTATCCCCTTCCTATTTTGGAACTTCTAGTTAAATTTCTGTTCCTTACATTTATTTCTTTAATAATTCATTAACTAAGGATACAATCTTTCAAAATAATTTGAGGACATTAAACACTGATTTCTTTCCTCTCCTTAATGTACATACTAAGGATGTTTAGTATTTCAGTTATTTGTTGCCTTAAAAATGCTGCCCTAAAATAGTTATCAGTCAGTGTATTTTACAAATTTGTTTGCATATTCGGTTCTTAGAGTTCTAAGATGCTTACTAAACTTCTTTGCTCACCACCAATTATTGCATCATGCCATAAAATCTCCTGCATCCTATGATTTTCTTCTAACTTTTAAAACTGAAGCATATCCTTTAAAACCCTGTTTCAAAATGGTCTCTGTGTGGTAAAAATCTCAAACAATACATGTTTTAAAAATACTTTTATTTGTTTTCACACTTGACATACTTTATCTAAGCACATTATTCTTGGATGACAATTATTTTCTTTCACCACTTTGAAGACACTGTTCCTCTGTCTTCTGACGTCTTTGAAGACACTGTTCCTTTGTCTTCTGACGTCTCTTCTTACTGATAAGATGACCAATGACAAAGTACATAGATGGGTAATCTTTATTCTCTATGCTAACTTTTGATACTTTCTCTGTCATGATACTCTGAAGTTGCATCATAATCTAGATCACTGCTAACTCATTTTATTTTTCTTGCTTAGATCAAAAAGACCCACATCTTCCTTAGTTCTAGAAAATATCTCTTTAAATTGGTCTCAATTCATTCTTTCTATTATCTCCTAAAATTTTTATTAGGTATTAATATCTTAATGTTGTGTGTTGGACCATGTTAATAACATAAAGCTAGACTCTGCTTCTTATCAATGACTTATCTTTACCAAAGGCTCTGGGCAGATGACAAACTGTTTTGGTTTTTTTCCAGGTGGAGTTGAATGCTTCATGAAGTGGGCCTGGTTCCAGCTCCCTTTCCTTTCTTATCTCCTGCTGTCTTTGACTGGGTCATGACTACAGCTCCAACCCCACTCCCACCCCAGGTTAAAACTAGGACTTGAACACATGTAGGTCATACAATAACAGCCCCCGCTTCTTGAACTAACTTGGTTATTTCTCCTTTCTTCTGAAACCTAGTGGTTTCACTTATTTCAAATGAATTTTATTTGTTTATATTTAAAATTTGCCCAATTTTATCTAGAGTTTCTATGTGATTTTAGTGAAAAAATTTCTGCTATGCCAGTCTTCCACGATGGCAGAAGTCCTCTTCAGACATAATTTTAATGTGTTCAAAATTGTATCAGAGAAATAATTTTTTCCATGCTTTTGTCACTTCATATTCCAGGCATCTTCCAAGTTACTATACTATCTTCATCAATCCTATTTTAAAAATAATCTCTTCAGTGACTAGTGGTATGGAAAGAATATGGGAGCTTATGCTGCCTGGTATACCGGTGTTCAGTAAATGCAAGTTGCTATTTTCATCATCATAATAAAATTCTATTATTCTTCTTGTATTAACAATAGTTAGCTTTCCAGGAAAGCTTATTTAAATATTAGACATGTGACAGTAAGTTTTCACTGGTAAGTGCACATTTGAAAAGGTGAAGAACCAAAAACATTGTGGCAGAGGGTAGGAGGGGATTGACTGGTAGAGCAGGAACAAGAACTAATACCTACAAGTGGGACAGGGAGAGGAAAAGAGCCTTAGCCCAGGCTACCAAAGTGCAACCCTCAGTCTCAAGCTTTGTAAGACACGCTAACCAGAGGCAATTCTTATCAGTCAACTTGGACTATCACTACCCACAACTATGGTTGAAGACCATAGAAACTACTGCACTGACAAACAAAACTAAAACAATTAGCCAACCAGCTTTTTACACAAAACTGCCCTTCTTGATGAGCTTAGAACTTATGACAGTTCAAGTTCACAGGATAATTGTAAAATCTAGCTTTGCTTTACTTTTTTCTGTATGTCCTTTGAAGCACATGGCTACCGTCTATTAATGCCAAGGTAATACTACCTGAAAGGAGAAGTCAACGTATTCTCTAAGCCTGTCATGTTCAATAGAACTTTCTGTAATGCTGTAATGGTGAAAGTGTTCTCTATCTGTGATGTCCAATATAAAAGTAACTAGCTATATGTTGCTATTGAGAACTTGAAATGTGACATTGGTACAACTGAGGAAATAAATTTTGTACTTTAATTCTTACTAATTTAACTGAAATAGCTACTGCATTAGAAAGTACAATTCCAAAAATTTTTAGAACATATATGTTTGTGCATGTATATGTGTGTGTACATATATATCCATATATACTATACTCACACATATCCAAATAAGTCACAGAACAAAATCAATTTCTTAAAAAATTTTATCTGTAAGAAGCCATCAAAATTTTCTTTCATATTTGTAATAATGCCTTAATATTCAAATATTTGACTAAAGGTAGAGTTTACAATATGTTGCTGGTGTATATGACCTCAGTGTATATTGGCCAACCATGAAAAAATTTGTTACCATGGGAAAAATTTGCCTATTTCTCAGACATCATCTTCATCACTAGTTTTGACTATGTAAGGAATTCAGGAAAAAATTCACACTTAGTGCTTCTAAGTTCATTAAATGTATTATAATAATAGAGAAATAGCCCAAATTTCTGCCCATATCTCATTTAGGTGTTTCTATTAGATTTAGAGAACTTCTAAGAAATGTAACACATAAAGCTTTTAGATTTACAGACTTTGGTCTTTGGTTTTACAAATGTTCCACATGGTTTCAAATAAGAAGTGCCAAGTGCAACAAAAATATCACCTAAACCACAAGGCCTTGTAAAAAGGAGCATCCAGTGCATGCCAAAACCCATGTACTTTAGAGTCCTCTAAAGTTCTCACACCATCACACGAAAGGAAAAGAACAGGGAAGAAGTGGGTTTATATAGGCCTTTTTTTTCTTTTAGACTTAACATAGGATAAATGAATATTTAAATCTAAAAAATAAAAATACAGATTTTTAAAGAGGAACAAATTGACAAATATAACTTTTGTATGGGATAGATTCCCTAGAAATATCCCCATCTTTGGACCTTGGTTTAAAAAGCTTCATTAAAGAATAGAAAAATTTCCCACTGTAAACCAGTGCTTTTTCAACGGCAACTTCTTGGAGGAAGGAGGAAAAGACACAGGAAAGCAGAAAGGAGAGGGAAAAATGATGGGAATGGTCTCATATTTTGAGTATCTGCTCAATTTTTAAAGTATATCGTTAATATAACAAAAACAATTTCTTTGAGCCTTCTTGGAGATTGAAGGACATATTTTATCTCAACCACACTCCCCAAAATTAACAACTAGGTTCTCAGGAAGCATTCTGACCTCATTTATCAAACTGATGCTAAATAAGAACACACAGTTCAGTCCCTGAACTTAGACTGTCTCCTTGTCCAAGCCTAATTGGCTATGTAACTTTGATGAAAAGCAGAGGCCTGTGAGGAAGTGAGAACTTTTGGTTAGGCTCCTAGTCATTTACCTTTAAGGATAGAGGATATATTTTTTTACCTTGTCACTCAGAGATACATTTTTGAACAGCACTAAAATAATTGTCTCAAGTTGGAAAATGTCTGTTTAAAAAAAGAGAACTAGACCATCAGAAAAATAATAGAGTTGGGATTTAAGAGATAGATGAAATTCCTCCTTCAGAAAATAGCATATCTGATTTTTATCTCACAGTGTGAGATAAAATACAATCATTTCAGACTTATATGAGAAGTAATTTATTTTTTGCAGCAATCTATGTATAATCTTGGAAGTAAAATATAGTTTGTATGTATCAACTGCTGGCATCCTTATCTATAGGTATGAATGTATTCCCAATAGACACACCCATGTGGAGTCCCCAGTCTTATTCCAAATGTTTAAGTAACAAGGCAAATATGTTTGTGTTCTTCTGATGGATGAAAATAAATGGGCAACCATGCAATCGCAACTAAAGAATTCTCCAGACAGGCTGGAATGGCTCTCATCAAAAATTAAAGGCATGTGAGACACACTCAAGGCAGCACTTCAAACCCCTGCATCCATACTATTTCAAGCCTGGCAGGTGTTCAGAAACTGCTAGTATCTTCAATTTTTCCAATTATTTTTGTTTAGAGTACTTTAAGAAAACAATCCCTCTAGGGTTACGTTCTTTAACGTATCAAATGTTCAAATATGGTCCTTCTGTGTTCCTCTTTGCTGACCTGAATTCATTCTTTTTGATGCCCAGGATCTTAAATGGAATATTGCTTGGTTCATTTTGTTTCAGTTTTGGTTTCTCTTGATATTTGAATCAATTAGATAGTATTGCTATGTCTCATATTGACATAGATTTCAAAATAAAGACAGAAAATACATGTTGGCCACTTTAAAAAGTCAGAGGGCTGGGAGTGTGGCTCAAGTAGTAGAGTGCCTGCCTAGCAAATGAGAAACCCTGAGTTCAAACCCCAGTACCACAGGGAGAGAAAAAGGATTGATTCTGAGTGAGATTCTGATCCTACACTGCAAACTTTTTGTTTCAATACCACACTTCACCACAGTAAAAATGGAGAAGAGATCATTTTAAAGGCAAGTTTAGCAAAGTGCCAAAACCCACCTGCTGTGAAACCAGACTGCCTTCTTCTGAATCCAGTCTGTGGCACTCACTAGGTGAGTTACCTAAGGCAAGTTATTTAACATCTCTGTACTTCAATATCCTCATCTGTAAATTGAGATAATAATAACACTTATTCTAGAGAATTACTATAAGAATTAGTGGATTGAGAAGATGAAAATTTACTTAGAACAATGGCAGGGGCATGGTATCTTTTCACAACTATTATTAGATCCCTGATAGTTTCTCATTGACTTTTAGGGTTAAATGGCTTAAAGACCTTCCTTCTCCTACCCTTCTTCTTTCTTTCCTTCCTTCCTTCTTTTCTTTCTTCCTTTCATTTTTCTTCCTCCCTCCGTTCTTTCTTTCCCCCCTTCCTTGTCTCCTTTCTCCCTGTCCCTACCTTTGCCCCTTTCTCCTTCTTCCTTCTTCCCACTCTCCTCCTTTAAACTTGAAGCTTATTAGTGAAGACTGTGAGTAAAAAAAAGGTAGAGACTAATTATATTGCCTTAAGATCTGGATACTAAGCAAATCTCTGAGTGAAATTATCATTTCAAGTATAAATGTTATCAACAGGTATCATGTAGCTATATAGTTTGCCAAGAAAACATGGTCTATTCAGACAGTATACCACTTATTCTTCATTGGGTAAAGCACATTGAATAATTGTCTTGACTTTTAGTTTAAATGTACTGTAATTCTTAGTATGTCTTTTTTAAAATGAGGAATGGAGTCATGGCTCAAGTGATAGAGTGCCTAACAAGTGCAAGGCCCTGAGCTCAAATCCCAGCACCACCACCAAAAAAAAGGAAAAAAAGAAAAAATAAATAAAACATGCAAGTAGCCAAAAAAGAAAAAAAGTCACCACGGATTTTTATGCTGGAGGCATAGTTCCAGTGATACAGCCCTGTCTAGCAAGTGCAAGGCCCAGAGTTCAAATCTCAGTTTTGCCAAAAAGAGAGTTACAGGATAGAAAGGAAAAAAAGGGTTGGAATAGAAAAACACTGAAGATACCTTATAGCTCTATTTTGCTTAATTGCCCATAGACCTGTTTCTGAGCTGCCTGTGATTTTATACGGTTGATATACTCATCCACTCAACAAATAGTGAATGCTTACTGTGTGCCAGAGACTGTCCAAGACAGCTAGAGCAAAATTAGTGACCGAAAAAAGAAAGGATTCTTGCCTTAAAGGAACTTGCATTTTAGTGGGATGAGAAAGATGATAAAGAATGTGCACAATTAAATAAATGAAGGATGGCATGTGTTAAAAGTTTTAAAATGCTATGGGAGGAAGAAAAAAACAAGAACCGACCAAGAAGGATGAGGAGTGGTGCTCTGGGGGTATGGAAAGGGTGAAACCCATACTGAGAGATGTCACTGTCCCAGGCTTTGAACACAGTGCAGTGCTCACCCAAGGATGCTGCTGACAACATCGTGCACTTTATCCCCAGTTTCCTCTCAATGAAAGCTCATAGGAAAATCCTATTTGTCGATAGGGTGCCTGATATAGGGCCACCATACATCATCTACAGGTCACATTTCCTTCTTGGCACTGATGACCAGAAAGCTCCACACTAATATTGTGGTCATTTTCCAAACAGTGAATGGAGCCTTCTAGTATTGTTTCTTCATTTTATTTTCTGAACACTGATTTTCCTATTGCTCTTACTTCTTCAATTACTTTTTTTTCCATCTAAAATATTTTTTCCTGGTAGTACTAGGGTTTGAATTCAGGACTTTGCTCTGTCTAGGCAGGTGCACTAACAACTGAATGCTACCCCATTCCCTTTTTGTTTCAGTTATTTTTTAGATAGGGTCTCACACTTTTTTCCCTGGCTGGTCTCAGACTGCAGTCCTCCTACCTATGCCTCCCCTATACCTGAGATTACAAACATGACCACCACACTCAACTTTTTTGTTGAGATGGGAGTCTTGTTAACTTTTCACTCAGGATGGCCTCAAACTTTGATCCTTCTGGCCTCCATTTCCCAAGTAGCTAGAATAATAGGTGTGTACCACCACTCTCAACCTTCAATTACTTTTATCTTTTTTTAAAATTGGCCAAGAAACTGTGTATATTTATAGAATACAATGTGAAATCTTTTTTTTTAACATTGATAGTTTTCTTACAGGAGATACAGTGCTTATTCTATTGACTTGAATGGAGCAATTGGCACAAAGGTGTTGTTACTCACTTTTGAGAACATTCAGACACAGGTATTCTTCCTTTCAAAAACTAACAGTTCTCTCAGAGAAACACTGTACTAGAACATCCTTCTTCTAACACTGATACTCTTCATATATGGGATAGAGTGCTTCTTCCATTCACTTGAAAAGGGCTCTTTTGCACAAAGTTAATGTTCTTCACACTTTAAAACCCTGAGAGCTAGGCAGTATTCCTGTTACATGCTGACTCAACTCTCAGTGCTAAACAACTTGCTAGACCCTCTTGCTTCTAACATTGATAGTTTTCTTACAGGAGATACAGTGCTTCTTCCATTCACAATGTGATATCTTGATATGTATTTACATTGTCACTGTGGAATGATTAAATCATACTAATTAACATATATATAATTTCCTATGCTTTCCATTGTTGTGATAGAAACACTTGAAATTCTACTGTCTGAGCATTTTGAGATACACGTTATTATTGACTATAGTCTTCATGCTATACAATAGATCTCTAAAATAGTCCTCTTCAATAAAACTTTGTGCTCTTTAAAAAACTTCCAACTCCTCTTGCCCATTCACTTACTTTTATTGTGCTGTGCATTTTTTTTAGCTAAGATACAATTCAGAAATCTGGAGGTTATAAGTAAATATGTAAAAATAAGCTGAAGTTACTTAATTAAACAGTTTTGACCTCTTTTAATACTAAAAGTAAAGGTTTCAAGTAAGGTCAACCCTATCAAAATAATACATTTAAGTAGTGACCCTAAACACAGCATGAACAGTGGTAAATATTTGCCTTCTGTACCTGTCACAGACACTTCGGGAACTTACATGAAATTCACACATCCTGTACCAGCGGGTGGAGCAATCCAGACGAAGCTCAGGTTGGTTGTGGGCAGATGACTCACGTGAGAAGCCACCACGCTGCACATAAACTGGTTACCAAACTGGTGGTCAGACATGATCCCTGAGAGACAGAAAGAAAGTGACATTGTTATAAAGAAAACAAAGCAAAGTCCTTCCTGTCATGGCATAACAATCTTTTTCTGGACATTTTTATTTTATATTAAGGTTTATTATGCTGTTTGGCTTCCACATATGTCACATAGTTTTTCTCTGTTTATTGCTGGAGGAAAATTAATCATTTAAAACATATTGTTAAGGAATGACTTACTACACATTGCTATAGTATTTGCTTGCTTTGATTTGTTGACTGATCTTTGCCCATTACCAAAAACAACCAGGACCAACCTGCAGTTGAACAACTTTGGGTTTCTTGGAGCTGTCTGCAACCAGGGAGACCAAACACCACCGGGAGCTGAGAGGCATCTTAGTTGAAGGATGTCAGGGAGGCTCATTAAAATCTGTGGACTTGAGCAGTCACTGTGGCTCAGGCCTGTCATCCTAGCTACTGCAGAGGTGGAGATGTCTTAGAGGCCAGCCTAGACAAAAAAGTTCCCAAGACCCTACCTCAAGAAATAAAAGCTGGGCATGGTAGCACGGGCTTGTCACCCCAGCTATGTGGGAAGCATAAATAGGAGGATCGAAGTCCAGGCCCTGGACTTTGATACACTTTATTCTTTATTTTTGAGACACTATCTTAAAAATAAAGAAGAAAAAGGACTGGGGGAGTGACTCAGTGGCAGAACACCTACCTAGCAAGCGCAAGACCCCGAGTTCAACCCAAGTACACAAATATATATATTTTTACAATTTTAGCACAAAAAGTACTGTATTCTGGAAAACCCACCCCCTCCAGTCCTGTTGAGGTTTCAGAAAAAGACAGTTTTGCTTCTGGATTTGGGGCTATCATAACTTGGAGGCTACTTTTTCCACTGAGTATCTTAAAATTTTTTTCTTCAGGAGGCATGAGGAATGGAGTGGGGCTAAATCTATGATTGGTTAAAAAAAACCAACAGCAGTCATGTCAGCAGGAGAAGAGATTCCTGGTAATTTTTGTGGTATATCATGTTCTACTATTGTCTGTGCTTGGGAGTTATTACAACCTGACCATCATAGTCTTAGAGTGGCCTGTCTTATGCTGATTATTTGATTATGTTTGCCATGAGAACAGCATGGCAAAGCTGTGATCAGGTCAGCACCCAGATGAACTATCAGGTGATGCATTTTTATCTTTTTAAATAAGGTGAATCTTCAACAATAAGAAAACAAACAGCCTAATTAGAAAATGGGCAGAAGAACTGAACAAATACCTCTCCAAAGAAGACATACAGATGGCAAATAAACATATGAAAAGATGTTCAATGCCTTATGTCATTAGCAAATTGAATATTAAAACAATTTTACTACATACCTATTAGAATGGCCAAAATCCCAAATGTCAACAAGATCAAATGCTCATAGAGATGTGCACCAACATGTACTTTCACTCACTGCTGATAGAGATGCAAAATTGTGCAGCCAATTTGGAAGACAGTTGGCAGGTTTTTTACAGAACTAAAACCACTCTTACTATACAACCCAGAAATGCTATCCTTGGTATTTGCCCAAGTGAAATGAAAACTTATATCCACATAAAAATCTCCATGTGAATGTTCAAGGCAATTTCGTTCATAATGCCTAAAACTTAGAAACAGCTAAGATGTCTTTCAGCAAATGAATGAATAAATTAACCGTGGGAAATCCAGACAATAGACTCTCCTTCAGCTAACATTAACAGAAATGAGTTATCAAAGCATGAAAAACTATGAAGGAAATTTAAATATGCATAGTAGCAAGTGAAAGAAGTCAATCTGAATAGGCTCTGTACTGTTTGATTCCAGCTACAAGCATGACACTCTAGGAAAGGCAAATGTATGGAGTCAGTAAAAAGAGTGCCTAGCCAGGCCCTGGTGGCTCATGCCTGTAATCCTAGCTACTTGGCAGGCTGAGATTGGGAGGATCATGGTAGAAGCCATTGCAGCCAACAAGTTTGTGAGACTCCATCTCTACCAATGGCGAACCAGAGCTGCAAAGGCAACTGTCATCCCAAACTATGTGGAAGGCTGCAATCAGGAGAAAATCATGGTTTTAGGCCATCCCAGGCAAAAAAATTTGTCAAGCCCCATCTCAAGGGGGCATGGTGCCATGCACCAGTCATCTCAGCAATGGTTGGAAAGCATAAAATAGGAGGATCCTGGTCCAGGTCAGCTTAGGCAAAAAGTAAGTTCCTATGTTCAAAATAACCTGAGCAAAAAAGGGATGCAGGCATGGCTCAAATGGTAGAGTGCCTGCCTAGCAAGTCTGAAGCCCTTGTACCACACCCCCCCCAACTCCCCCAAAAAAGATGTCAGGGCCTGAGAGGAGGGGAAAAGGAACAGGAAGAATACAGGATTTTTAGGGTAGTGAGACTATTCTGTATAATACTACAATGCTGGATATAGGTCATCACACAAATTTTCAAAACCCACAGAATGTAGAAAACTAAGAGAGAACTATGGACTCTGGGTGATAATGATGTGTAAATGTAGGTTCGTGTACTGTAACAAAAGTACCACTGTGGGGCAGTACACCAATAGTAGAGGGGATTTTTCACATGTGGGGACAAGGGATATATGGGAGTTCTCTGTACTTTTCAATCACTTTTGCTGTGAACCTGAACTTCTCTAAGTTTATCAATTAAGTAATAAAAACATTGCTAAAGTGGGAAGTTAAGTCAAAAAATTATCTCACTTATTGGCTTTGTGACATTGGAAGAATGATTCATTCTCTCTGATATCCAGTTTTCTTGTCTATAAAATAGAAATATCATGCCTTCTACATATAAAAAGTTTTGTGAGAATTAAATGACTTAAAACATATGAGAGCACCCAGTGCAGTATCAAGGGGCAGTGGACTCTCAAAATATATTGATTTTCTTCCTGCCTACCAGAGATATTTTTATATAAAATGATTCTATTCACATATTCCCCTACAAAATATTCTCAATGACCCCACATTGTCTATAGATGGGCTATCCAAAATGGTAGCCACCAGACACAGTGGCTATCTAAATATTATTAAATTAATTAAAATTGGATAAAATTAAATTTTTAGTTCATCAGTTGGGCTAGCCACATTTCAGGTGCTCAACAGTCAGTCATATATAGCCAGCAGCTGCCATATTGGTCAGAAAAACATTTTCGTCATCACAAGATAAAATTAAGACCTCATGGATCTGCCTCTCCTTTTAAACCTCAGTTTCAGCTTTACCTGACCCTACATCTTTTCCCTCCCCTTGCACTTTACACACCCAAAATATCAAATGAAGCTTCCTCTACTTTGGCACAAGCTGTACTCGATAACTAAAATGCTCTCTATCCCCAACTGCTCTCAATCACCCACATCCAGATTTCATTTTCTGCTTTGTCAAGCCTCTCCTGGGCACCTCTAAACAAGCCCAGGGTGTTCCTCCACTCAGTTCCTGCCAAACCTTTTACTTAACTCCAACATAGCTCTGACCCCAAGATATCTTATATTTTGCTACATTTTAAATTCCTTAAAAGCTCAAATCAGGTCTCCTAATCTGTATTCCTCTAGCACCAAGCACAGCCTACACAGTCGATATATTATATATCATATAATGTACTTATAACCCTGGCCGTTGGGCTTATGCTTTAAAAAGCTGTCTCAATTCCCAAGATTTTAAAAAATTCTTCTATATATTCTTTATATTAATTTATTTTCTCATTTACATCTTTTATTCTTCCAAGTTTTATTTTGCTGCGTGGTGTAAGAATTCCACTCTTTATTTTCTAAATGACTCTAGGTCTCATCACTTTGCTCCTGGGATTTCAAGCTGGCTCCTTACAAGTTTCTCTGTCCACAGTTTCACTCCCCTATTCTCCCAAAATGATTCCCTTGAAAGGCATATAGCAAATCAATTTCCTGCTAAATTTTCTTACATGGCTTCCCTTCAGACTCCAGAGAAATAGAAATTCTTCAGCGCCATCTGACCCTCGGTGCTCCCCCTTCCTATCTTTTTTGTTCCAGCTTTGCAGCCCTTTTCAAAGGTGGTTGATTGAAGCCCTTCACCCATACCTCTAAGCATATGCCCCAGAATTTGGCTCTCTTCCCACTCATCTCTGTTAGACTAATTCCTATGTGCTCCTCAAGGAAAAGATCAATATAGCTTCTGTTTAAAATGAAACACCAAGTGAAGTAATTTACTGTGCTAACCTCATAATATGAAGATATATTACGCATCACCCCACTCTCAAAGACTTCCCTCTAGACTCATAGCCCTGCCTCATATATGAATGGGTATCCTTTCTACATGTTATAGCAGTTCATCTATGCCTCCATCATAGAAATTGCCCCTCACCCAAGTAGTCTAGGAGGGACTCTATCTTTATTCTTTATATCCAAGAATATCTGACATAACACAGATACTCAAGAAATGTTTTCTGATTGAATAGATGAATAACTTCAAAAGTAAAGACTTTAGAAATTATAACATATATTACATTCACTAGTAAAATACAATCTTCTATAAGAGAAAGTTGTTCAGAATAGGTCATAACTGATCCAAGACATTGAAAAACAACTCTATATTTGACATGTACAAATGATGCTCTTTTTCTCATTCAAGGTTTTACTTTTTATAAGCTGCATCTGAGACAATATTCATCAAGCCAGAGAAACCACAAAGTTAGGGAAGGATGTGCGACTCCCAGGGAAATCACAGTGTCTCAGAGCAGACTCAGAAGCCATGACTCAGGAACTGTCACAGCCCTCTGGTCAGGCATAAAGCAGGGATCCAATGTATGGAAAATGACACATCTGCAGGAGTCAGCCTGTCCACAAGAAAAACAAAAATTTTAGCCACACTCTTGTGGGAAGGGAAATGAATCAAACAAACTAAGCTTTTAGAGGCTTAGTGACAGGACTCATGGTCAAATATCTCTCCATTCCTCAAAATCCCTGTTAGAAAGTGAGTCAATGTCTAGACTACATATTTCTTAACAGAATTGTACCTGATGCTCCACCCTAGATAAATAGGCCATAGAACAACATTCTTGTAGTCCAGCAATCCAGCACAGTAGTTCCCCATCTTGACTGTACAATGGCACCACTCAAAAATATTTAATAAATACTAGTACCCAGGGATTCTGAGTTAATTGCTTTGGGGTAGAGCCTGGGTACTGAGATTTTTAAAAGTTCATCCAGTAGTTCTAATGTGGAGCCAATAACATGCCTTAAAAGTGTGTGTTAGTGATATGTTGTTCAGAGTTCTGGGCTTAAAGCTATACTACTCATATCATATATGATTCAGGTCATGTAATACTCATAGTACTAATATATAATTTGAAAGCACGCAACAGTGTCTTTCCTATTAACCCTGGTAGTAATGCAAAATATCCACTATTCCTAAACCCATCCCAAGCATGTATTCTCTGAGCCTTTTTATGTACCTTCAAATAATAAGAGTGTGAGTCACTTTTCACTCCTGTTTTGTATTTTTCATCCACACTGCCCAGTTACCAATACTTATTTTCTATCTCATACTAAGTGATCAATAAATATTAGTTGACCATTACAATAACAACAACTAATGTTTATTGACCAGTTAGTATGACCTGGTACTATTCTAAGTGTTGATGAATATTAGCTTAGTTATGAGGTAGGAGCTGCTGTATTCTCTATTTTACTGGTCAGTGTGCTGGGTAAGTGGAGATTAAAAGAAAAACTTGCTCATGCTCATACAGCAAGTGGGCAGAGTAGCCTGGATTCCAACCAGTGCCCTTGCTACCCTATCAGAAATGGCCCTGCTGAAGTGTGAGACTGGACTGAGTCTTGAAGGAAAAATTACAATTCCTATATATGCCTTCATATTTTCATAAGTAGCAGAGCAGATATAATTGAAAGACTGTCCCCTCAGGTCTCCACACACAGATGTGTGACCTTTGTCACACTGCCCCCCTCCAAGCTTCATCCTGGCATCTGTGAAATGTTGTCCATGACCACTAAGGCCCCTCTCAGCTCTATAGCTTTCTGAGCACAGTTTGAATAAACAGAAGAAGGACAGAAGGACATTTTATAAAGGCAGACATAGTGAGCAGGGGTGTGCACAGAAAATGAGGAGGGAAAAAAGAGCAATCAGATGGCTTCTATTGTTCTACAAAACTCAGTTTACTGCATTTATCATGACAATAATCTTAATGCCTTTTGTGTCATAAAATAAACATACTAACTAATATGTAAGCTGGAATCCTATTCTTGAGATAATTGAAATTTGAATATGATAATGAATTTAAATTTACACTGATTCTTTCCCTGCTACATGCTGGGTAATAAGATATAGGACCTATAATAAAAGGATTTAATAACACTGTGTTTCTTTCTTTATTATTATTCATATGTGCATACAAGGCTTGGGTCATTTCTCCCCCCTGCCCCCACCCCCTCCCTTACCACCCACTCCGCCCCCTCCCTCTCCCCACTACCCCCTCAATACCCAGCAGAAACTATTTTGCCCTTATTTCTAATTTTGTTGTAGAGAGAGTATAAGTCATAGTAGGAAGGAACAAGGGTTTTTGCTGGTTGAGATAAGGATAGCTATATAGGGCATTGACTCACATTGATTTCCTGTGCGTGTGTGTTACCTTCTAGGTTAATTCTTTTTGATCTAACCTTTTCTCTAGTTCCTGGTCCCCTTTTCCTATTGGCTCAGTTGCTTTTAAGGTATCTGCTTTAGTTTCTCTGCGTTAAGGGCAACAAATGCTAACTAATTTTTTAGGTGTCTTACTTATCCTCACCCCTCCCTTGTGTGCTCTCACTTTTATCATGTGCTCAAAGTCCAATCCCATTGTTGTGATTGCCCTTGATCTAATGTCCACATATGAGGGAGAACATACGATTTTTGGTCTTTGGGGCCAGGCTAACCTCACTCAGAATGATGTTCTCCAATTCCATCCATTTACCAGTGAATGATAACATTTCGTTCTTCTTCATGGCTGCATAAAATTCCATTGTGTATAGATACCACATTTTCTTAATCCATTCGTCATAACACTGTTTCTTAAGGAGATTTGTACAAATAAAATAAACATGTATGGAGTATAGTTATAATTTTAAAAATTATGTTCATTGTTGTTATTACGTGTAAACTACAATACAAAAATTTTTCACATGGAGTTTCTGCCCAGAAAATGATGCTATAGTTTTCCAAAAGCACTGGGCTCTGAGTGAAAGTAAACACTGTACCTTTCCTCATCTAACTTTGGGCAAAGAAAGTATATTCTTTTACAAAATTGATAATTGTCTTGATTCTATCAAGATTTTTTTTTCTTTTTTGGTGGTACTGGGGTTTGAACTCAGGGCCTCATATTTGCTAGACAGGCACTCTACCACTGGAGCCACTCTGGCAGCCTCTACCAAGATTTTAAAATCCATGTTATAAAAAACATTTCACTTTTGAGTAGTGTGTGTGTACACATCTGAAAAATAGAATATTAACAAACTTGCTATGATCTCTATAGCAATAATATAACCCTTTAAGACAACTATTTCTTTGACAAAGTATGTGTGCTTCAAATTCATTGTCATATAAATGATTATGTTATTGTTTATAATTATCCAATATTTGTCTTAATGAAAGTTGTGGTAGAAGGATAGGAATCTACAGCAGAGTTTCCTTTCTCCACAATACACTTCTGCAAGATTAGTCTCACAATGTCTTTAATTATTCTGAAGTTGCCTCCATGATCCCTTTTAAGAAAGTGACACATTTCTGTGCCTTCCGGGATGTCATTTTCCTTGACAAGTCTTCAGTTATTTTAAGTTTGTGACTAAACCTTGTATGAACCCATTTTCCCTCAGGAATACTTCTTTATACTTTTAATGTGCATACCTTGGGTCTTCAGAAATGTAACTAGAAGTTCTATGATTTCCCCATCTCTAAAATAAAATGTACATGTTCTCATAAAAATGTAGCTTATTCACTTCCAAGAACACACTAAAGATTTTATTACCAAAAATAACAATCTAGTGAGAAAATTGCATATTCATGATGGGCTTATTCTATATTTTGTAGATTAAAGACATGGAATACTCAAATCTGTTTAGTTTGTAATTTACTGTGGTTAGTGTTAAAGTGGGTGGAAATATGTCCTGGTTTATTTTTCTCTGAATTTTAAAAACTAAGACATATGTAGATGAGATATCACTAAACAAAGAACAAGTACATTAAAGCTACAGATTTTTTATATGAAAAAAATCTGTCATATATAAAAATGATGAAATCTTAAAAGAAGTACTATTTCAGACACTTTCAAAAAACATGGAAGAATGTTTTATCATGAAGTTTAGTAAAGTTATTGACCTGCATCCACCTAAGAAGTATAAGGTGAGAATGGCAAATATTTAAGGTGATTTCTATTTCCTTTTATTTTCATCATTTGCTCTTTTTAAACTGATATCTAAAGTTTTGCATCTGTTCATGAGAAACATTATTCTGAAATTTGACTTTGAAAAGTTAGTGTTATATTGTATATGAAAAAGAGAAAATGAATTATGGAGTTGCATTTGTCATTCTTTAATGTCATGCTGTCATTCTTTAATCAGTTAATTCAAATACAAATAACTGTTTACTTACAGATTTGGCTTGCTTATTATTTGCCTTCTTTGCTATATAATGTACTCAAACATTTCAACAAAACCAAATATAATTTTATGTACTGAAAAGCAATAGAGAACTTCCTTATTACAGTTTAACTGTGAAGGAGCATCCTGATGAAAAGAGGTATGAAAACAAGAACTCTCATGTAGTGCTACAAGATAGTGAATAGTAGGCACACATATCCATATGCATACACTGTGTATATTTGTTTTCTAAAGTATTGGATTGAAGGCATTTGATTTCAGATTCGAGTCTAAGAAGCAAAAAAGTTTTAAAAACTTTTAAAAAATCATTCTGTAATTTATGACTCTGGACATGCATGAGGATCCATACTATTTCAACACACTTTGTCAGTTATATAACTAAAGTCTATTATAAATCAACCCTATTCTTTCCTCACTCATCACAGTTATCTTCCCCAATCCTGCTCCAACACTTCCACTTACTGAATGCCTTTTCTGTAGCCACTATTTGAAACATATTATTACCTTACTTCTATTGGAGAGGCAGTGAAGAGGAAAGGTTTGGGCCTAAGCCCTTGGGCCAGTCTGCCTGAATAGACCCCTGCTCTACTCCCAAGGAGGCATGGAATCATGGGCAGGTCACAAAACCCCTCTGTTCCTCATCAAGGAAGTAGAGGTAACACTAATCGGGTGGCTGTGAAGATTAAAAGCTCTGGTGGCTCATACCTATAATCCTACCTACTCAGGAGACAGAGGTCAGCAAGATCGAGGTTCAAAGCCAGCCTAGGCAAATAGTTCATGAGACCCTAACTTGAAATACCCAACACAAAAAAAGGGCTGGTGGAGTGGCTCAAGCAGTAGAGCATCTGCCTAGCAAGCATGAGGCTCTGAGTTGAAACCTCAGTGCTGCAACAAAATAAAATAAAATCTATATTAGTGCATGGCCCATAATGTTATATATGTCAGCTGTTAATATTATTCTTATTTTAGAGATTAAGGAGCCAAGACACAGTGAATTTGACTTGCCAAAGGTAACAGAGCTAGTGAATGGTATCTGAATACAGGTTCATCTTCTATCTTTCACGATCTATCACCCACCCCCACCCCCAGTGTTCTTACATGGTAATACCTCAGTTCTTGGACAAACTTCAGTTCTGATCCAATAAAATTCTATCCAAATCCAGTGCTGGAATGAAAACAGAGTGACCAGGAAGAGAACCCTTCCTGTAGGCACAAGATTAGGCTCTGCCAAATGTCTCACTTTCCCATCAGTTATTGGATACCCTTTGTCCCCTTGACAGACACATCTCTAGGTTACATCCAGATGTGAGTGAGACATCATTAAGTCAAAAGTTATTCTCCTATAGAACAAATCCACCCAGTTACACTTGGGTCTCTATGGCCACTGAGTTTCAGAGTAACAATTCTGCCAAAGAGCTATGTGAAGTCTATACCGTCTTTAACTGAAATTCTCTGATCTACTGGTCCAAAGCTTATCTCTGCTGCCTCATCTCCTAATACTGCATACTCTCCCTCCATCCTTAACAGATTCTTGCTGGTACATAATCACTACCCACTGCCTGCCCCCAGCCTCTCCTCAAACGAACTGCACCATGCTGGCTACTTGTTCAGAACTATATTCTGCTTTACCACCTGGTACCTGTTCCTGTGACCTGCTCTGGTCTGTGTTAGATTTACAACCCACTTCCCATTTAGAGGTTGTATTTTACATATATGCAGGCCAAAGAAAGTAAAGAGGAAAAAGCTTTATAAATATAAATCCAAGCCATGTAGGAGGCTGAAAAGAGCCTCTCCAAGGCAAAAATAAGATAGGTAATATTTTCTGAATATTTAATTTCCTGGACAGGCAAAAAAAATTTAGTGTTTTATAAAGATTAATTAATGTGCTTATTAAAAGCCCTTAGAAATATCATTATTATTATTCCCATTTTATAGAAGTTTAAAGAGGTTAAATTTTCCAAGTCACTAAACACTAATCATTGAGCACTTGGGATCCAGCCCTGTCACTTTTTGTTGATAGGATCTTGAGCAAGTTACCTAAACTCCCTAAGTCTTAGGAGAAATTTTAATTTAGCATGTGGATAATAAGGTTTAGCTAGTGTAAGTGTGGAAGTGATTAAGTAAAATCTTTGTGAAGATTGAAAGCTAATTGCATTTAAAGTGATTAGGATAGTGTTTATTAAGAGTTGAAACATTATTTACAAGATTGAAAGAATGTACCTTGTTCCTTTTTTATTTCTCTTACACTCACTTAAAACTTCTCTTTAAGTAAATAAGTTGAGATCACCCAGGGTAAGCATGAAGCCAGGCCAAAATGACAAACAAGAGGCCCCCTCACCCTTGTCTAACACCAGAAAGTCTCTGCATGTGAAAACAGGATCCAATTATCTTAACCATACTTTTGGATTGGCCATCTTAAAAGAATTGTCCCACAAATTCTGTGAAAAACCTGTGACTGCTGCCATATAGGCAGCTCAAGATCAAACTGTTTTTATTAAATATATCTTTGTTAGAATTGATAGCTTCATGCTCTTCAATCTTCAAATGCCCAACATCTTAAAAGCACAGTGACTCTCCCTTCTCCTCTGTAGTGACCATTATATTACCAATACAATATCTGTGAAATGCCCTGTAATCTGTGAAAGTGTTTCTCCCACCTTTTTAAAATTGTAATTCCTATAAGAGACTCTTTATGTATCTTTCCTAAAGATACATATAAAAAAATTTCTGGAGAAATTTTATATGAAATATAATATTATATAACTGAAGTCCTGGGTATACTACTGAGATTTTCAGTTGTGACACACAGAATATAATTTTGAAGGAATCTTTGAAGGTACATGGCTACTCTAGAAGAGCTAGAGTAGCCATGGAGCAAGAAGTGAAGTCCATCACATCGTGGAACCAGTCCAACAGAAAGCCAGCATCTGCTACTGCCTACTCCTTGACATCAATGACATTTGGACTGAAATAACAAGCTTGTCCCTCCCTGGCCCAAAATGTCCTTTTTCACTTGGACTTGGTCAAACCCCTACTTGTCACTTGACACACTAGAGGTCATAAACCCTACCCTCTGAGAAATTTTCCTATACAACTCCTTTTTGAATTTACTCATTGCATGACAGGAAATGCTTGTCTCCGCAATTAGACTGTTAACCATGTGTTGCAAATTGGCCTGTCCACAAAATCTATTATAGGCACACAACAATTATTCATGGAATGGGTTGGTTGAGCGCCTAGCAAGCATGATGCCCTGAGTTCAAATGCCAGTATCGACAAAAAAATTTATGGAATGAATTATTGCTGAAAAGGTATTAGAATTTACATGATAAAATGCCACAGCAATTTAAATGACAGGAGCTCTCCGTGGTACTGAAATCTCCATGGTAGCTCACTATGACTCCCTCCCACAGAATGCCCCAGAACCTTATCTTTTATATTCCTCATTTACCTTCACCAGCCTCTATTAAGGCTTCTGTCTCTCCAGTCAACTTCCTGAAAGATTCTAATTAATGCTTTTCTAACTTCCATTCTGCTGTAATTGACTATGCATACCTTTGGTCAAGACATTTCTTGCTCACCAAAAATAGTCCCCACATTTTCTAGCCCCTTTGCAGTTTAAAGGGGGATATTAATCAATAGGATACAAACACAACTGAGGTATAGTTTTCCTATCTGAAGCACAGAATACAGGACATGAGTTTTATCTTCCTTTATTCCTTTGCCTTGATGAGAATGGAAGCTGCATATGGAGATGCCACAGTCACAATAAGGAAACAGCCTCAGCTGCAGAGGCCCTGCATGGAAGCCAGCAATTCTGAGGATTCATCTAGCTTGTGTGACAGTAGAGTTAACCTGAAACTGGAGCGAGTTTGTTACCAGAGCAAAACTCAATTTATCTGATAAAAAGATCTTTTTAATGTAACTTTTATAGCTCACATACTTCTCTTTCCCTTAACTAGCTTATAAGATTCTTACAAGAAGTGATTTGGTCTAATTGATTTTGAACAGCAACTCTCAGGAATTGTTTGCTAAGTGAATAAACAAACTTCTACATTTTTTCTTTTCTTCCACTATACAAAAACAACAATCTATTTTTCCGGGAGTCAAAGGAAAACTGTAATGAAGATAAGCTATGTAGTAAGTAGTCAGTAACAAGATTCTAGAACCAAACAGCCTGGCTTCACATCCCAGTTTTGCCATAAACTATCTATATCAATGGCAAACTATATCTCAACACGCTGTGCCTCAGTTTCCTCACAGGTTAATTTGTAAAGCAAATGTACATAAAGTGTTTAGAACAATGCCTAGTGTAAAGTACATGCTAAATAATGTTGGCTAATAACATTTAAATTTAAAACTTTGAGAAGTTTTAAATTTCTATCTTTGTCCTTAATGGCTTTAAAAAAATCAATGATATTAGTCAGATGTGGTGGTTCACATCTGTAATCCCAGCTACTTTGGAGGCAGAAATTAGATAGATCTCATTTTTAGACCAGCCTGGACAGAAAGATAGTAAAACCTCATCTCAACAAATAATGCTGAGTGTGGTGGTACCCACCACCTATAAAGGAGGCCGTAGGTAAGGGGATTGTGGTCCAGGCAAAAACACAAGACCCTGTCTAAAAAATAACCTTAAAATAAAAACGGACTTGAGGTATGGCTCAAGTGTCAGAGCTCAAGCACAAGGCCATGAGTTCAAACCCCAGTACTGCCAGAAAAGAAAATGATGATTTTTCTCATAAAGGAATTTCATTCAGTAACCCATCTTTGTTTTCACATTGGATTTATTAATAGACCAAAGAATATTAAATGAAATATAACAAAATTATAGTTTAAAAGTTGTATCTTACTATAATCTATTGTAAACATCTTATCTGTCTGTATCTATCCATCTATCTGTCATGGATAAAAAGCATTAACAATGAAATGAATTCTGATGGTGAGATACATTTGCTTCATGTTTCCAGTTCTGATATTTTCCAGCTGTACATTAACAAATACTGCCTGGATAAGATAAACAGCATACTATTTTAAAAGATAAATCACAGAAAAAGTTATTTTTCACATAATGTATACTATTTCCAGTTAAGTTTTATTAAAATTCACACTCCACTGAAGCAATAATTAGAATATTGAATCACAAACATGAGTGTTTCACACCCCTTCAGTCTAAATGATTACAAATGTAGTCTTAGAAATCCTGAAGTTGCCTTCATATTTAAAATAGATTTGGAAAATAAAAATAAAGTATAGCCCTTTTAAGAACTGCAATAACCCATGAATTTGAAGTTAGGCAGAGGATAATGATTTGACTAAAAAATGATCCTGCCATTATTGAATGTGCATCCCCTTGAAACATTGCAAAGCAGTCTTTAAGGAAGGCAAGTTATTTGTTAAAGATAAATTTAATTTTTTCCCCTGTAGTTTTAATCTATTTTTAATAAATAATGACTGGTTATGTGAACCTTTTTAAGTTTCTTTCTCATTCAAATTCTACCATTCTATACATTAATCCAAAAGATTATATTTATATCATAGAGTTCCTTTTAGGCTCTCTGTATATTATGTTTAATGTACATTTATATTTATATTTAGTTCTTATATTATTGGTGAAGTTAGTATCATGTCTAGTGCATATTCGTTGAGATAATTAAATTTAATTTTAGATTTGGAATTACTTTACAGTGTCTAATTTAAAAGGCAATTAATCACCTAAACATTTTCTAAAGGCAGTCATATATATTTCTTTATAGTTAGGAAGAAAATATTAGAACTTTCATATTTTGTTATCAAATATATGTAGTATACATCAGTATATTAATACAGAAACATATAATTTGAAAATTAAGAGTAAATAGAAAAGTATAACAATGTACATGTTCATTCAAAAATTTTACTAATGCATATAATTTTACTTACCAGTTTAGAAAAATAAAATTAAAAATAAATTCTGGTATGCCTTTGGAAAGAAATGTAGCTAATAGAGAAACACAGTTAAAAAAAAAAAGTTTGGCTACAACTGGTTTGGAGACTTCACCAGGTCAGGGAGGAATTAAGGGATTAAGAGATTTAGTGTGAAAAATCATCTCCCTTGTGACTTTCTGAACTGTCAGGTTCTTCATTTATCCTCCTGTGGTCAATAAGAACATGCCCAGTATAATAGTGATGGGAATAAGAACACAAAAGGCTTTGATCTGAGCCCATTGCTACATCTTTCAAGGGAATGAAGGGGAACATGCCAGGAGAAGCACAGCAGAAGCCTGAAATTGGAAGAGTGAGTTTCATGTTGGTCTGCTGTAGGATTTTGATCTAGCCTGAAGATGCTGGGTTCCTGCCAACAGAGGCTAAAGATGCCTTGAGGACTTAAGACAATGGAAGACTCATGCACAAATATTGATAAGGCATATATAAAGGCATATATGTAAGCATAATAAAAGAATAAATTATTTCATAAGTCCAACAAACTATTAGAGCAGCATTTGAGACAGGTTTTGAAAGAATAAAATTATCTCAGGGTTGGGAGGCTTACAGTGGAAAAGAAACAGCATGCTTGCAGTGGAAAAAAAGCTGGCCACATCAAAAGAACTAAAAAGATGTGCAATGTGGCTAGAACACAATGGTATTCAAAGGAGGAACGGTCAAGGTAAGTGAGGCCACAATGGGACACCTTCGAATGCATCATGAAACAATTTCGTTGCAATTGGAAACTGTATACAGGAGTCAACATGACCCTTTGAAATTAATAAAGAGAGGTGACTCATTGTCACCATCCTCTTCATATTGAAAATTGTTGGCTAATGCAAACCCTGAAGGAACATACAAATATTTGCAGTATAATGGTTATTAAATTGGTCATTTAAAGACTTCCATATAGGCGGAATTCATTGTACCTAGCAAAAATTACTACTAAAAACTAACCTAGTTGGTTATTTGCCAACTCAGTTAACTATACTATCCCTTCTCCTCCAACATGTATTGACAAGCCAAACAAAGTTTAGGATAACATTATAATAATATGGTGCCTTATAAAGATGTGGCAATAGGTGACTTTCTAAAAACTAACTGCATAGCTAGAAAAGACCACTTGGCTAAATGTACATTTTACTATTTTTTTAAGAAATAAGGAGCACATCATTGGAAAACTGTGGTTGCAGAAAGCCCACCCATAGTGTCCAGTGTTTGCAGGAAGTTAAATGTGCCTCTTTTAAGCATCTTATCTTTCCTTCTCCATCCAACATAAAGGGAAGTAACACAGCCTTCACCTGAGTGTGTAGGGATTTACACACACAATTCCAATTAGAAGGAACAGAATTTACACATGTGAGGGCCTGCTCAGAGAGCTGCAAGTTCACCTTCTAATTTGCAGTGTTGTCCCCAGAGGCAGAGCGTGATTCTGCCCGCATATGGCAAAGGTAGGGATGCCTGTGCCCAGGTGGGAGGTACAGAGCCCACAGTCAGGAAGGCTGAGCAGATGATTTACAGCTGATGTCTAAGAGCTCCTTAGAGAACCACCAAGCACTGCACTAAACGCCACCAATCAGCAAATCCAGTCATGGTAAACAGGCTTGGCATTAACAAGAGGAATAAAATATGCTAATCACTTGTTCTACTCCAGGAAAAAAGTCACCAGGGAAGGAGGAGGAAAAAGCCACACCTTTAAGGCTTTGACTTTTGTTAATTTTTTACATTTACCTCTAGCTGTGACTTCAATTATATTTCTAACACACTTACAAAGTGGGATATTTGATGCAACGATCCTCTTCAGTAGTCTTTTTAGAAAGCTTCAAATATCCATCTATGCCACCTTGAAGTTAACTATAATATGCATGTATCATTTTTCAAGATTCTCTATAGGGTACAGTATAGTGTAATATTTAAGAACAACAGGACTGGGATTAGACAATATGGGTGCAAATCCTACCTATGCTGTGTGACCTTGGCTAAGTTATTTAAACTATCTAGGCCTCGATTTCTTAGATAAATTTCATGGAGGTACTGAAAGATTTGCTTTTTTGGCAGGATATAGTTACAAATCCTAAACATTAGTACAGAAATATAGTTTATTATTATACTTGGGTTATCATGAGAGCCTTTTCTTTCTGACATGCATCAGAGCTATTCCCTGACTCTATACCTTTATGTCAGTACTTTGGTTACTCATCGCTGTAATACACAAAACACTAAGATACTCCCACAATGCAGCACCAGTACTCTGAGAACATATCTTCTTTATTATAGCAAATGTTGGCAAGGGGATGCAATTTTTATTTGCTAATTAATTGACCTTATTTACATCTAACTAGCCTTAGGAATGAAGCTAGTTCTATATGGGGAGAAAAAACTCTGCCTATTTTATTACATATAATGAAGATTGGAGTACAGGCTAGAATAGAGGATAGAGAAAAGAGAAGAGTGGAGTAATTTTCAAGTCTTCATGATTAAGAACAAACATTGGAAAATGTAGCAAATCCTTGTTCCAAAACTGGAGGAATTAAGAAAAATGGGTGAAATGGAGATAATAATAGAAATTATGATTAGCTTTAATGAGTAAAAATATGAATATTTTGTGCATTTTTTGAGTGTGTGCAAAACTGGTATTAATAGAATCCAAAGAATGGCCATCTCAGTTTCACCATGACAATAATTTGTCCATTTGGTATCTTTAAAGGTTTCATATTTAATCTTATGAATATTGAATTCAATATAATTTAAGTACAGTATCAATTAGATTTTTAACAATATGGCACACAGTGTATCCAATTTCATTTCATTCCCTATAGTAAAACAACTTGAGATTTCTTCACAAAAGCTACAGTTTTATTCTTAACTTTCTTTGGTATCAAATCCTTAGCAAATTTCCCAAAAGTTGGATAAATGGAGCACAGAACATAGTGACAGGGGGTTGGGGATTTGTCAGTTTGCCATCAATGAGAACAGATTACAGAGAGAAGCCAAAACATCCAATGTAAAAGACCAAGACCACTTCAATTTAAAAACAATTAACATTCCTTAACTCCTCATGAACAAAATATCAAATCTATATAAGAAAACTATTAAACCCCATCCTCTAAAGTCATTAGTACAATTACTTGTTTTATTGGCTTTAAATATGTAAGCCTAGCCACAATAAACAGAAGTGGGCATATGTTGTTCATTATATCAAATCTATACATGGAAAATTTTAATATTCCCCACTGTTTCTATCAGTAGCAGTAGGTAATTAATGATGACAAGACTAAATATATATACAAACCTCCAAAACGACTTTATACTCAACTCTCAAAACACTTAATATTCATGATATCAAGAATTCTGTGAAGCAAATACATTAATACTTCTTTACTATGTTCCCTACAGGATTAAGGTATTTAAGTTTTTACTTTAATTGTAATGTGCAGTAAGCCAATTAAGATAAGGAGTAAGGCAGTGAATAGAAGCACACTGTTTTATGGGTCCTTTGATAGTACTAAAAACTGAATGTTTAGATGCAGGAAAATGTATAATGAGGAAGAATTCATTGAAGAACTCTTAAATGAGAGGGAGTTTCATTGGGCTAGAAATAATATTAAAAGCAGTACGAACTACCACTTTTTGAGGCTTACTATGTGACCTGCACTTATTCCCCAATAAATCTTCACAACAACCCTGTGAAATAGCAGCACTGGTACAGTGGAGCTGCCTTATACCTGTAACTGATGGCTGAGTGTACATATTTCTTCACAACTCTCAATTCAGTGGTTTCACATTGGTAACTAGACATGGGCCATCAAGGAGTATTTACTCCACAGAAATAGTCGGAAACTATAAATCAGGGCTGGTTTTCTCCTGGGAAGATGGTTCTTCAAAATTTGTCTGCATACTACTAGAAACAGGTATGATTACTGTCACATACACATACATTAGAAGGCAACTGATATCTAACAAGATTAAGTGATCTGACCAATCCACAAAATTCAAGGCTGAGATCTGCTTCAAAATAGCGCAGTGGAAATGGGCAGGAGGATGGGTAGAGAGATGGTAATATCTTCCATTATTTTTTCCTATCCAACTGTTCTTTCACTCATTCTCAGTATGGCTTGCAGTTCTCCTATCTATTGCTCTACCATCTATCTTAGTACTTTCATGTCCTGCATTTGCTATTTCTCTCTGCCTACATGCCCTTTCTCTTCTCCTCTCCCATAATTCCTCCAGAGGTCGGCTCCTATTCATCCTTCAAAATTCAGTCAAATGTCACCTTTGTTTACAAAACCTTCCCTGCTTTACTCTAAATGAACAACTTTTTCATGCTACCATATGTTTTAGCACCCCATCTTAACCACTGCGTTAGAAATAATCATTTACATGTCTGCTTTTCTCACTAGATTGTGAGTCCCTCAAGGGCAGGGATGTTTTAGTCATCCTTTATCCTTACTAGCTGGCAAAATATTTAGCTTGTAGAAAGGTGGTATATTTTGACTGATAAAAAAAATCTACTAGAGAAAGAGAAAATGAGTGCAGATACAGAAAAAACAAAGCTAGCTGAATTGATCATTATTGAAACTAGATGGGAGATGCATGCTTACTGCTATTATGTTTAGTTTCATATATGTGATTAAAATTTTTACAATAAATTTGAACACATGCACACACAATATTGACACTTGGATAAACAAATTCAACATAATAAAAACTCACTAGATCAGAAGTTGAGAAGGTAGAGTTCAGCAACCTGCTTTGATGTTACAAGTAATAATTTCAGAGTTGTATAATCATCATCACAAAATAATTTTGGATAGCCATCACTACAGAAAGTTCCCTCATGCCCATCTTTCCTCCAACTTCTAGACAAGTTACTTTAAAAAGCAAAAATGTAGGTAGCACCAACATTGGGTGTTGACTCTTACATTGGCATCTATATTTTTCTAGTCAATGTAGTCACTGGGCACATTTCCAGAATGGAAATTTAACTTCCATTTTAGATAATACTGGTATGTAACATGCAACATTTAAATTCCCAGTGGAATTCATAACAGTAATTAAAATCTCCAGTAGAACATTATTTCTTGGAAAATGCACCAATTACAATTCTAAACCAGGCAAAAAATATCATATAAAGCACTATTATAAAAAAACTAAACTGTAGTCTTCTATTATTACTATTGTTATTGAGGACATAAATTATTTGCAACTTCTTGCCAATTTCCTCAAAGTAATCAACAGTATGGTTTTGATACAAAAATTTTATAGTCGTTTCAGGATAACTCTCTAGTACATTTAGCATTGGAAAGAGTAATATCAAAAATGCAGATGCAACATGCAAAGCTCCTGATATCAACAACCTGATATCCTAATTGAGGAAACTAACAAGTATTAAAGCACAACACAGATTAGCACTAATTTATAAATGCTGTGACATTTATAGGACAAGTGATTGGTTAAACAATAGCATGTTTTTTCAGATGCACAGTTATGATCAAAGATGTTGTAAGGTTCCTAGAAGTTGGGTTAGAACATGCTTTCATTTCTCTAGGAACTTTTTATTCATTGACTGATTGATATTTTTGGCAGTGCTGGAGCTTGACCTCAGGGTTTCACGCTTGCTAGGCAGATGTTCCACCACTTGAGCTACTCTGCCAGCATATTTATTTATTTATTTGCTTGTTTGTTTATTTGAGATAGGATCCCATGAAGTACTTACCTGGGCTGGCTTCAAACCAGGACCCTCCTGATCTCTGCCTCCTGAGTAGCTAAGATTTCAGGCATGAGCCACCAGTGCCCAGCTTCTCTAGGAACTCTTTTATCTCAAGCAACTACAAACATTATCCAAGTTAAAAAAAAAACTTTCAAATTTGTTTTAAGATACACAACCTTGGGGTTCATGTTTAGGAAGGAATCCAGCACATCATTGATCACTACATGGTCATCGGCCCAGAGATGGAGAGGAAAGAGTAAGACTTCAACAAGACTGGAAGCTGGCAGAGCCTATGACTTCAATCACAGTATTTGGTATATGTTTTAGGTATCTTTACAATGGATATTACGGTCACTATATTTGGTGCAATATATAGTTGCAGTAGTAACACCACCACATAAAATCACAGAAACTATGGCTCGCTAATAAAAACAAACAAAAAAACCTGTTTAGTTCCAAAATAACACTAGAAATTATGGATATAGGAAGTGGACCAACAGTGTCAAATACTGCCAAGAGACCAGGAAGGATCAGAAGTTCAAAACAGGCCATTGGATTTGGCTAACAGAGTATCATTGTTGAATTTTATGAAAGTAAAATCAGTAGTATGAAGGCAAGAGAAAAGTTTTACTATAGTGTATTAAGTGGCGAGTAGGCACAGAGGAAGTGAAATTAGTAGGCATAGTATTTTTATATGAAGTTTGGTAATGACAGAAAGGTGGGAGGGATGATAATAGTTTGGGAGAGTTAAAGTCAAGTATAGGGCTTATTTTTTTATTTATTTCTGTGACCATGTATATAAGCTGAAAGGAATCAGAAAAGAGGGAGAGATTGGTAATGAAAAATACAGAAGCATGTAAAAATAAATACAGTGAAAGACTCATGAATTAATTCAGAGGCTACCAATCAACTATAACTCACTCTGGCCATAACTTTAGTCTCTTTCCAATAAGATCAAGATGTAAGAAATTCAAGAAACAGAGTGGAATAAAACATGTATAAATTTTCTATAGAAGGAAAAAGCTAACACTATTTGGGTACCACAAAATGGTTTTTCAGAGTATGGATCTGGAAGTGGTTGGACATCAGTGAATTTGAAATATTTCAGCATTATCTGAGTATGATACATAATTACACTTGATAGATATTCATAGTCTTTGGGTGAATAAAAGACAGTGATAGCTGGACATTAACTTGTAATTTTGCTATTGACTGTCCTATTGTGTCACTGGTCTTCTCCCTTTATCTCTCTTCTCTTTGCTCTCTCTTTCCTGCCCCCCTTACCCAGTGTCTGCACCTTGTCTCTCTGTCCCTTTCATTCTTTTGCTTCTCTCTCATGCTTTTTCCATTCCCCTTTTAGTGTTTCTACCTTCCAGGTTTTATAGTTTATGGCTTCCGTTTTTATTGCCAGTGCATAGTACTCCATTTCTACTGAAATAAATAAGTTAAATTTCACTGTACAAATTCTTCATCTAAAGCCAAGTATATGTGGTAAGTCCAAGGGTGAAGAGGCCTGAAAAGAAGGCAGAAGGTTCACAGTGTTGATACAGAAAGCTATGGAGGAACAGAAAGCCTGGGGCTTCCAAAGACAGTCAGCTCACTCTCTTCCAGCAGATGGAAGACAAAAAGTAGATGGTCTAAAGGATGGTAAACACTTAATTTGTCCCAAATGGGCAAGAAATCAGAGAATGGGTATGGCCTTTCTCCCAAGAGAGGAATGTAAGGATTTCTTAGAACAAGCTATGTATTCAACAGTGAACATCTAGTTGAGTTTATATCAACTATTTATAGAGGTCAGAATGTCCAACAGACTGGGAAACTGGAAAGCTGAACTAGGCCAAACACCAAGAGAGTAAATGGAAGAGAAGCTTTAAGGACATATTCATCCACTATTCAAATAATGAAGCCCAACAAGAGATTATAGAATAAGCAGCTCCAGGCATGGTGGCACTTGCCTGTAATCCCAGCTACTGAGGAAAGGGAGATTGGAAGATCGTGGTTCAAGGCCAGTCAGGGCAAAAATGTAAGACCCTACCTGAAAAACAAAAGTAAAAGGACTGAGGTATGACTTAAGTGGTAGAGCACTTACCTAGCAAGTGAGAAGCCTAATTCAAACCCTAGTAATACACACGTGTGTATATTACACACATATGGCACAAAGTGGGCAACCATTAATGAGCAGCTTGGCAACTATGAAAAAGGAGGTGGGTCGTTTTGAGTGAAGGTGTAAGATGATTATGAATCGAAGAGGGAAAGACACAAGCATAAATGCAAAAGGAAAAAATATAATCACTATAATCTGTACCCAAAAATATGTACCATATAAAAGAACCATAGAATGTTAGAAGAAGAAGGGGCCCTAAAAGCATCTGACTTAATTTCCTTTCACAGGTGAGAAGGCTAGGCCTAGGAAAGTGGAATGATTTGTTAAGGACATAGAGGTCATTAGTGAGATAGCAGGGACTGGAACCCAGGTCTCTAAGAACAAGGCTGAAGTTGCAAAAACCTGGTACCCCTGCAATGGGAGCAATTCTTTCGATAGCCTCCCATTGGTGTTCACAACCACATCTTCACGGGACACTACTAACCTGTGGTGTTTTGAGCAAGTGTTTTATGAAAAAGCTCGGGCATATAGCTTAAAGTGGAGTTTTGCAGAGGATGCCTGCTGCATTGTGGAATACAGATGGTACCAATAACTTGTCCTAGTAGGATCAGATTAAGCAGACCATTCAATATTTCTATCCTGTATCTGTGTAGTGCTTTTTAAAAGGTACTTTTCTGTACATTTCCCTACCTGAATCTGCTCTGAGATTGAAAAAAATGACATTAGCCCTAATCTACAGTAAGGAAATTTTACTCAGTGACATAGGGATTACATCTTAAATTTCATGTAAGTCAAAATCACTTGTAATTAGTATTTTTCCTTTTAAAAATTCTCATTTCTCAGCACTGGAAGAGAACACTATGTTGGCTGAGCACCAAATGAGGTATGGCTCTGTAAGCATAAAGTTACACTCAGCTCCACAGAGTAGTCACACTTCTGGAGCATGCATGAACTCAGACAAACTGAAGGGACAGCAGACTCACATCTTGCTTTCCACCTCCACACAGAGATATGTGCTCTTTGGATGGGAAGGTGAGAAGAAGACACACACCATTTAATTGTCACTCTAATCTGTCTCTCTCAAACACAGCTGATTTCTCATAACTTAAATGTATATGTGATGCAGCCCAAGGCAACAAGCTTCTGGTCTTGAGGCTTGTGTCATCTCAGGCCCACGTGTATGTGGCAGCATGAAAACCTTAATGACAGCGTTTACTGCATAATGCAGTAAGAACACTGAACATGAGAGCTGCCCTTTTAAGAACATGTAAAATGCACAATGTGTTAACTACAGCCTGCATAATGCTGTACAGCAGATCTTGAGAACTTACTTATCTTGAATTACTGGAACTTTATACCCACTGAACAGAAACTCCTCATTTTACCCTTCTCCTGGTCCCTAAAAGTCACCACTCCAGTCTCTGCTTCTTTGAATTTGACTTTTCTAGACACCTCATATAAGTAGAGTCATGCAGGCTTGGGCCTGCTGTGACTAACTCATTCATTTTATCATAATGCCCTCAGGTTTGTCTATATCATCACATAACAGGATTACCTAAAATAAAATACCTAACTTTACACCTTAAGGAACTAGGAAGAGGACTAATTAGATCTAACATTAGTAAAAGGAATTAAATAACAAAGATTAGAGCAGAAGTAGAAAATAGAAAAACAATCAACAAAAAACCTGAGTTCAGTTTTTAAAGTAAAATTGACAAAACTTGACTAAGAAGACAAAAAATGAAAATAGAAACATTAGAATTGATTCTCACATAAATAAAAAGGACAACACTATTATAAGCAATTACACACTAACAAACTGGGTAACTCAGAAGAAACAAATTAGTAGAATCATACAAACTATCTTAGTTTGTATTTCATGAAGAAATAGAAAACTTGAAAAGACCAATAATGAATATGGAAATTGAACCAATAATCAAAAATCTTACAACAAATAAAAGCACAAAATCAGATGCTTTGCAGGTGAATTTTATTACATATTTAAAGAAGAACTACTTCTAATCCTTCTTAAACTCTTCCAAATAACTGAAGGAGAGGGAGCACTTCTAAACTCATTTTATGAGGCCAGCATCACCTAGATACCTAAGTCAGGCAAATGTACTAAATGAAAGCTGCAGGCAAATATCCATGGTGAACTTTGATACAGAAATCCTCAAACTGAATGTAAGCAAACAGAATTAAACAGCACAATGATGCCACAATGTACCCCACCTAGCAAAACAATAAAAAAAAAGAAAAGATCATACACCTTGACCAGGTAGGATTTATTTCCGGAACGAAATGATGGCTCAACATACACAAATCCATTAATGCGATATAGCATACTAACAGAACAGAATGACAGACAAAATTCATACATCCTTTGCAACAGATATATAAAAAGCATATGACAAATCCAACACCATTTTATGATAAAAACTCAACAAACTAGGATAGAGGAATTTACCCCAACACAATAAACCCATACAGAAAAGTCCACAGCTAACATTACATTCAACTCCAAAACCAGAAAGTTCTTCTAAGGTTATACTCAACAGTGAAAAAATAGAAATTCTTCTAAGATGAGGAATAAGGCAGTATGCCCACTCTCACCACTTTTCTTTCACAGTACTGAAAAAGTGCTTATTTTGAAAGGCAGAGTGTCTGAAATCCCCTGAACCCTTAGTGAAGACAGTGTTAAAGAGCCATGGAACCTTTGTCAATCTACCCAACCACTTAATGTATTTCTTTCCCTGAAAAATGAGATTAATATTACAAACCTTTTATTGAAAACATGTTCTATGGATCAAATGGAATACCATTTAAAATATTTTATAAACTGAAAAACCATAATAAATGCAAAAACTAAATAAACTGTCATTTAAAAATAATAGTTTCTGTCTTGAAATGAGTCCTGGGAATATGATAAACATCTCAGTGTATACCAAAAGCAAGCAACGAGCTCTATTTCACCATAAACAGAAAAGCAGTACAACTTTAAAACAACAATTCCTGGCTTAAGTTTAGAAAAATGTAACAGAACAGATTTGCCTTGCCTTTGTGGTCTCCTAAATCAAGTTAAGATACAGTTTTAGGATTTGCTTTAGGGCATGTTTAATAGCAAAGTGTATGCTTGCTTCCCTTTAGGGATGGATATAGCCTTGGTAACTTGATTCATTAATTGTTCACTATAGGTAGGTAGGTAGATAGATGATAGATAGATAGATAGATAGATAGATAGATAGATAGATAGATAGATATAGATAGAGAGACAGATAGATAGATTGATAGATATCAGGTATTTGCAAATTTACTCCTAAAATCATTTAGATAAATTAGATAATTTACTATGTAATTTACTAAGTACTTGTTTTTCTATTCTATATTATTTTATGTTTTAAGTCAAAAGGAAATTAGGATCAGCAACCAGGCATTCTTATTAGCAAACTATTTTTGATAACATATGTCTTTATTTCATATTGGACTATTATATAATGTACTACTACATAATTTTGGGTATAAAATATATTCCAAATTAGAAATCATAAAAGGACAAGATAACTATAAAACAAACTATGTAAGTAGGAATTCTAATATTTTCTTCATGTCATCCAGTGGATCATTTGTCTGCCCTTTCTGATGTCTGCACAGCCTCCCCCTGTCTTGACACACAACTTTTAGACACACAGAATGAGATGGTGATTTGTTCATTAACTAATTAGGGAAGGAATCATGAGATTTCCCTTAATTATTGCCCTAGTAGATAAATACATTTTGTGTATTAAACAAATCCAGAAGATATGCAAGATAGAACTGAATAGTTTAAAATTAAGTAACTATAACCAAAAATTGGGAAGTGGTAAGAATAAATTGCTTCAGCCTCAAAACCATAACTGAATAGATGCTATATGACTCTTGCAATAGCTGAATAAGTGACAGTTAATATTCACCTGAAGCAATTTAAGTAAACATTTCTGGGTGGATCTCATTACAAAATAAGTATTATTTATGTACCCTTATTGCTGTACACAGTGCATTTAAACCATGAAGCAGTACCTTCATTTAAAAAGAGAAACTCAATAAACCATATCATTTACATTTCCCAGTTTGATAATAGTCCACCAAAATGTCAATCCTTAAAAGAAAGATTAGTTCATTATATTGCCTCAGTGCAAAAGAAAATACTCACATACAGACTTGTTATGTGTCCTTTGAGCATAAAAATATGAAGTCATAGAAGATTCTGAGCTCCTCTTTGTTTGGGAATATAAATTATAAACCATTTAAAATATGCTTGGTCAAAGCTGCTTAGCTTTCATGCAACTAGTATACTTAAGTAAGAAAAGAATAAAACTTTAACCAGGAATATCCAAAAATACTTCCTAGAAGAAACATCAGTATTTCTTCAACTGAAATAACTAAGTTAGTTGTAGACTCAGAATTCTTACCTTTGATATTATTTTTTTAAATATCTTTGGTGCTGCTCCTGATTTGGTATGTTTTTCTCTGTGCCATCCTCAAATTTAATCTCTCCTTGACTCCAGGAGGCTATCATGTTTATTTAGTAACTATATAAGAAGATGTACTCTTGATTTCATTTTACAAATTAGCAAGAGGAGGAAAATTCCATCAATTTTCTTTTTGTGATAAAACTGTATACCAATCAAAAACTATCTAATTCATATTCTAAACCAGAATGAACCCCAGGCAACACTGTGAAGTCAGCCAAATTCATCCAGTGTCCTCCCACCTCCCTTTTCAAAGCCTTTTTTTCCTCATGGCGCCAAGTGCCTTCCTGTTTTGGCCAAATGCTTGACAAAATTCAAAGCTCTATTTTGAGAAAAAAATTGGCCCTACCCAAAGGCACCCCTAAGGCCACCTTCATGCATAAGGGGGATGGTGCTCCATATGGACACAAATATAGACAGAGGGCCTGAATTTCCCTAATTAAATGCTACCTGCATCTCTGCAACCCAAAACACGTGGCTGTCTTTTTAATCAGAAAAATAGGAAATCAGGAACCAGTCTGAAAATTTGGCCTCAAGCTGATGAATCTAAATGTTTACATGGATTATCATATATCCAAAGAAAGCTTCTAAGATCCATGTTAGTATTGTTAAGTATCCCTAATTCTATTGCTGTATTAGGATAAATAGATTTAAAACACAAAATAATGTTTCCTAAACCTACTTCTACATAGAAATAAATTAAGTACATTTCATTTAAATTTTTTATTGAAAATAAAAAATATAAATAAATAAAAGAAAATGTAAAATAAGAAACTCAATTTGAAGGCAGTTTTTTGTTTTTTTTTTTTTTTACTTTTTTTTGTGATAGTGGGGTTTGAACACAGGACTTTGTGCTTACATGGCAGGTGCTCTAGTACTTGAGCCATTTCTCCACCCCTGAAGGCTGTGTCTTGGTCACTGCCCTAGGATTCCCAGGATTTTATGCTAGAGAAAGTTTGTTTACCCTCTCCACAAATCAGACCAAACTAACAACAACAATTACTTTTCCCCTTTTGCTTGGTATGCTTTTGAATTCAGTTAAATTTAAAATCTCTAAGTATGATTTTGGTTTTGTCTATTTGGCCCTTAGTTTTCTGAGGTTTTGCTTCATGAACTTTGAGAATCTGTTAAGTGGTACATATATATTTTTTAAGATCATTACAACTTCTCATTGAACTGCATCTTTTATGTTTATTTAAATGTTTTTGCTTTATCTTTTTGTCATAATCTTTGCCTTGACACTGTCACGTATTAATATAGACACACTAACTTTTCATACATATTATATCTGTAGTATATCTTTTCCTACCCTTTTACTTTCAATCTGTTTGTATTTTTCTTTGGAGATATATATATATATATATTGATTTTTATGTCCAGCCTGATAATCCCTACCTTTTAATAGAGTGATTATTCATGTTTAATATAATTTTGATACAGGTGAATTTAAGTTTATCACTTTTTATCTGTCCTTCTATGCATAATTTCATGATATGTAGGATGTGAAGTTCAAAGTTTGGAAGTATGAAGAAGGGCATGTGAGGGTCAGATGGAAAGTGGTACATTTTCAACTCCATATTTTAATGCTATTGTTTTTCTTCTTTCTTTCCTTTTATGAAATTATAAAGAGAAAAATACTACCATATTTTATATTCACAAGCTTTTAGACAATTTTCAGTGTTTTTTTTTAAATTTATTTGTTCATTTGTTTTACAATGTGGCGATTGAACCAGGGCCTTTTTCATGCTAGGCAACTGCTCTACCACCAACCTGCATCCCCAGCCATCAGTGCTCTTTTTATACCTTCTTTACTTCATCTGTATACAGTTCCCACCACCTATTTCCCTTAAGCTAGAAAGGTACCTTTTAGAACCTCCTGGAGTATAGATTTGATGACAATTGTTTCAGCTTTCATTTATCTTAAAATATATTTTTACATTTTTTGAGACTATTTATGCTGGATATTGAATTCTGGGCTTACAGGGGTATTTTTCCTTCAACAATTAAGTGATATCAGACTAGTATTCTGGTTCCTATTGCTTCTGATAAGAAGTAACCAGCTATACTTGCATACGAGGTCTTTTATCTTTGGCTGCTTTCAGGGTTCTCTTTCTATCTTTGGTTTCTAGTTGACTACAGCATGCCTACTTATGAATTTCCTTGTATTTACTTTGTTTGGTATTTTCTGAGTTTCTTGAGTTTGTAAATCAATGATTTTTATAAAGTTGGGGGAATTTAGGGCCATTATTTCTTCAAATATTTTATGCCCAACTGTCTCTTCCTCCTTCTTAATATGCTATTATTCATATTTTAGACAACTTCATATTCCTGCAGATCCCTGAAGTAATTCTTCAAACTTCTCCCTATTTGGTCTGCATATTGGATAATTCCTATGCTTTGTCTTCAGGTTTACTGACTGTTCTGCCATCTCTGACATGCTGCTAAATTCATCCAAACAACTTATCGCTGTAGTTATTATACTTTTCAGTTTTAGAATTTCCACTTGGTTCCTTTATTATAGTTTCTATTTCTCTCTTAAAAATTTTTATGTGTTAAACTGACAGTGTTTCTATTTAATGCTTTGAAAAAACATTTTTAGTTCTTCGTACATAGTTATAATAGCTGCTTTAATATCTTTATTAAATCCAATAACTGGATCTCAAACTGGTATGTACCAATTGCTTATTTTTATTGACCCTGTCTGTTTCCATCATTGTTTATGATACAATACAGAGAATCTGGTTTCTCTTGTTTTCCTCTGAGGAGTTTTGATTATTTTCTGCCAGGTAATTCAATTACAGACTGACCATCTTAAACTTCTGTAAGTTTTGTTTTATAAACACTTTTCTAGAACAGCTTTGTAGAATGCCAGTGAATTTCCTATGACTGTGCAACTTGCTAACATTCAGCATCCAAATTCAGTCATCCTAGAGGATAGCTATCAAAGACAGGTGGCTCTATAGTATGTCTTACCCTAGTTCACACCTTTATTCCTAAGGCATATGTGACTGTATCTCAGCTGGATGCCCAAGTGTCTTCAAGGGAGTAACATGATCTATGATGTCAAGTAAGAGTCCTAACTGAGAGTTAAACAACATTTTAGCAACCACTATTTCAATTAACACAGTATCATTTCATCTTTGAAAGGGAGGTCAATTTCTGTTTTACAGTTCAGTTTATTCATTGGCATATTTCAATGTTTCTATATTTCTGGAGAGCTATTGGGGCTTTAAATACTAGCGTCTGTATTAGAAAAATTGTAAACACCTTACTACTATTAGAAATTAAACCAAAGAGATATAATGCCAGTTATTTGCATAATCACTTATTATTTACAGTCTGACCATGGTATATGAACATATTTTTAACATAAAATTCTGTTTCAGCAGACTATGTTTTGAAACACATTTAAGCATTAAGTGTAGGTTAGTGCTATACTTAAGAATTTTAATGTATTACCACTCCAAAAGATGCTAGATATTAATCACAACCTAAGCAAACTTAAAGTCCCTTGTGAAAACTACAAAAATCAATATAAACTCATTACTTACTTATTAAATTACCATGGCAAAAGAAAATATAAACAAGACTTAAGAATTTTTTTCCAGACATAGTCTGGAAATGTCAAAGGTTTTGCAACCAGTTAAAACTTAAAACCCAGAATCTCTCTTTCATAATTGATGAATGAAAATCATCTCAGGACCCACTGAATGAAATGTCCTTGGAGTAAGAAGATTCTGAAGAGATTCAAGAGACTTGGGGCATAATTCATATTTTAAGTACATTTGAGAGACAAGCCCCAAGAGTTGATGGAATATCACATAAAAGCCACTTTCCAGCAAGCAATCTTGAGAGGGCATTCTAAAGAAAACATAGCAACATGAATTCCCACAGTAAACATGATGTTCTTATTGCAAGACAGCTATTCTGTTCTTTGTGCGCTCCTAAGGGACTATTGATTCTAGTTTTTGCCTTTCACTTTGTCTAGCAATTGGCCCTATTGATAATCTTTCCAGAATCAATTTATACAGAATGATGGAAAGAAAGGCATTTCATTAAGGGATTCAATTAAGGTGAATTGTTACATCTTCTTTAAACCCCTAAATATCCTTTGGCTTCATCCTCTAAAAAATACACACACACACACACACATATACATGAACACACACACCCTGTGAAAAGCTGTATACAAGGGCAAGTTCATAGAGGATAAAGGTACAGAATATTAATTTGGGGATTTACTGTATTTTTGAAGCCTGAATACAAAGAATGTAAAGTGTTATTTTCCTTAACCACAGGTACCTCTTCTGTCTCTGAAACAATTTATCAGATATGTTTCTGTTCATGCTTAAATGTATACAGAAGTACAAAATGCTACCAAGTATAAACTATTACTATCATTAAGATTTTCTTACTCTTGTATCTTCTTATTGGCACTAGTAATCCTTCATATTATAATTATACTGAGCATTAATAGGCTAAAGCTTGATACATGATTAATTTTGTTTTCACTGTGTGACTATGTTACTTACTAATCTCTAAACAGTTTAACAATAAGTACTCTTTTCAGAAATACAACATGTGATGCTTAATTCTACCTGAAAAAAACTGATGCAAAATATGTAGAAATTATCAAATCACATGCTAGAATTCTTGTTATTTAAAAAAATCCCCTTGGTTAAACACCATCATTTTAGGCTTTAAATTTTTTTTCTTTTATTATTCATATGTGCATACAAGGCTTGGGTCATTTCTCCCCCCTGCTCCCACCCCCTCCCTTACCACCTACTCTGCCCCCTCTCTCTCCCCCTCACCCCCTCAATACCAAGCAGAAACTATGTTGCCCTTATTTCTAATTTTGTTGTAGAGAGAGTATAAGCAATAATAGGAAGGAACAAGGGTTTTTGCTGGTTGAGATAAGGATAGCTATATAGGGCATTGACTCACATTGATTTCCTATGCGTGTGTGTTACCTTCTAGGTTAATTCTTTTTGATCTAACCTTTTCTCTAGCTCCTGGTCCTCTTTTCCTATTGGCCTCAGTTGCTTTTAAGGTATCTGCTTTAGTTTCTCTGCGTTAAGGGCAACAAATGCTAGCTAGTTTTTTAGGTGTCTTACCTATCCTCACCCCTCCCTTGTGTGCTCTCGCTTTTATCATGTGCTCAAAGTTCAATCCCATTGTTGTGATTGCCCTTGAACTAATGTCCACATATGAGGGAGAACATACGATTTTTGGTCTTTTGGGCCAGGCTAACCTCACTCAGAATGATATTCTCCAATTCCATCCATTTACCAGTGAATGATAACATTTCGTTCTTCTTCATGGCTGCATAAAATCCATTGTGTATAGATTTTTCTTAACCCATTCGTCAGTGCTGGGGCATCTTGGCTGTTTCCATAACTTGGCTATTGTGAATAGTGCTGCAATAAACATGGGTGTGCAGGTGCCTCTGGAATAACCTGGTCACAGTCTTTTGGGTATATCCCCAAGAGTAGTATTTCTGGATCAAATGGTAGATCAATGTCTAGTTTTTTAAGTAGCCTCCAAATTTTTTTCCAGAATGGTTGTACTAGTTTACATTCCCACCAGCAGTGTATGAGTGTTCCTTTTTCCCCGCATCCTCGCCAACACCTGTTGTTCGTGGTGTTGCTAATGATGGCTATTCTAACAGGGGTGAGGTGGAATCTTAGTGTGGTTTTAATTTGCATTTCCTTTATTGCTAGAGATGGTGAGCATTTTTTCATGTGCTTTTTGGCCATTTGAATTTCTTCTTTTGAGAAAGTTCTGTTTAGTTCACTTGCCCATTTCTTTATTGGTTCATTAGTTTTGGGAGAATTTAGTTTTTTAAGTTCCCTATATATTCTGGTTATCAGTCCTTTGTCTGATGTATAGCTGGCAAATATTTTCTCCCACTCTGTGGGTGTTCTCTTCAGTTTAGAGACCATTTCTTTTGATGAGCAGAAGCTTTTTAGCTTTATGAGGTCCCATTTATCTATGCTATATCTTAGTTGCTGTGCTGCTGGGGTTTCGTTGAGAAAGTTCTTACCTATACCTACTAATTCCAGAGTATTTCCTAGTCTTTCTTGTATCAACTTAAGAGTTTGTGGTCTGATATTAAGATCCTTGATCCATTTTGAGTTAATCTTGGTATAGGGTGATATACATGGATCTAGTTTCAGTTTTTTGCAGACTGCTAACCAGTTTTCCCAGCAGTTTTTGTTGAAGAGGCTGCTATTTCTCCATCGTATATTTTTAGCTCCTTTGTCAAAAACAAGTTTGCTATAGTTTTGTGGCTTCATATCTGGATCCTCTATTCTGTTCCACTGGTCTTCATGTCTGTTTTTGTTCCAGTACCATGCTGTTCTTGTTGCAACTGCTTTGTAATATAGTGTGAAGTCAGGTATTGTGATAACTCCTGCATTGTTCTTTTGACTAAGTATTACCTTGGCTATTCGTGGCTTCCTGTGTTTCCATATAAATTTCACGGCAGATTTTTCGATCTCTTTAATGAATGTCATTGGAATTTTGATGGGAATTGCATTAAACATGTAGATTACTTTTGGGAGTATAGACATTTTTACTATGTTGATTCTACCAATCCATGAGCATGGGAGATCTCTCCACTTTCTATAGTCTTCCTCAATCTCTTTCTTCAGAAGTGTATAGTTTTCCTTGTAGAGGTCTTTGACATCTTTTGTTAGGTTTACACCTAGGTATTTGATTTTTTTTTGAGGCTATCGTAAATGGAATTATTTTCATGTATTCTTTTTCAGTTTGCTCATTATTAGTGTATAGAAATGCTAATGATTTTTCTATGTTGATTTTATATCCTGCTACCTTGCTATAGCTATTGATGGTGTCTAGAAGCTTCTGAGTAGAGTTTTTTGGGTCTTTAAGGTATAGAATCATGTAGTCTGCAAATAGGGATATTTTGACAGTTTCTTTTCCTATTTGTATTCCTTTTATTCCTTCTTCTTGCCTAATTGCTCTGGCTAGGAATTCGAGTACTATGTTGAATAAGAGTGGAGATAGTGGGCATCCTTGTCTGGTTCCTGATTTTAGAGGGAATGGTTTCAGTTTTTCTCTGTTAAGTAGAATGCTGGCTGTAGGTTTGTCATACATAGCTTTTATAATGTTGAGGTACTTTCCTTCTATTCCTAGTTTTCTTAGAGCTTTTATCATGAAATGGTGTTGGATCTTATCAAAGGCTTTTTCCGCATCTATTGAGATGATCAAGTGGTTTTTGTCTTTGCTTCTGTTAATGTGGTTTATTACGTTTATTGATTTTAGTATGTTGAACCACCCCTGCATCCCTAGGATGAAGCCTACTTGGTTATGGTGAATAATCTTTTTGATGTTTTGTTGAATTCGGTTTGCCATTATTTTGTTGAGGATTTTTGCATCAATGTTCATTAAGGAGATTGGCCTATAGTTCTCCTTTTTGGAGGTGTCTTTGCCTGGTTTTGGGATAAGTGTAATACTGGCTTCATAAAATGTGTTAGGCAGTTTTCCTTCCCTTTCTATTTTGTGGAACAGTTTAAGGAGGGTTGGTATCAGCTCTTCTTTAAAGGTCTGATAGAATTCAGCAGAGAATCCATCAGGTGCTGGACTTTTCTTTTTGGGGAGACTCTTGATTGCTGCTTCAATTTCATTTTGTGTTATAGATCTATTCAGGTGATTAATTTCCTCTTGGTTCAGTTTTGGATGGTCATATGTATCCAAAAATCTGTCCATTTCTTTAAGATTTTCAAATTTATTTGAATATAGGTTCTCAAATTGGTCTCTGATGATTTCCTGGACTTCCATGGTGTTTGTTGTTATCTCCCCTTTTGCATTCCTGATTCTACTAATTTGGGTTTTTTCCCTCCTCATTTTAGTCAGGTTTGCCAGGGGTCTATCGATCTTGTTTATTTTTTCAAACAACCAACTTTTTGTTTCATTAATTCTTTGTATGGATTTTTTGGTTTCTATTTTGTAGATTTCAGCTCTTATTTTTATTATTTCTCTCCTTCTATTTGTTTTGGGATTTGCTTGTTCTTGTTTTTCTAGGAGTTTGAGATGTATCATTAGGTCATTGATTTGGGATCTTTCAGTCTTTTTAATATATGCACTCATGGCTATAAACTTTCCTCTCAGGACTGCCTTAGCTGTGTCCCATAGTTTCCAGTAGGTTGTGTTTTCATTTTCATTGACTTCCAGGAACTTTTTAATTTCTTCTTTTATTTCTTCGATGAACCATTCTTCATTAAGTAATGAGTTATTTAGTTTCCAGCTGTTTGCATATTTTTTGTCTTTACTTTTGTTATTTAGTTCTACTTTTACTGCATTGTGATCAGATAGTATGCACGGTATAATTTCTATTTTCTTGTATTTGCTGAGACTTGCTTTGTGCACTAGGATATGATCTATTTTGGAGAAGGTTCCATGGGCTGCTGAGAAGAATGTATATTGTGTAGAAGTTGGATGAAATGTTCTGTAGACATCAACTAGGTCCATTTGATCTATTGCATATTTTAGATCTTGGATTTCTTTATTGATTTTTTTGTTTGGATGACCTATCTATTGATGATAATGGGGTATTAAAATCTCCCACAACCACTGTGTTGGTGTTTATATATGCTTTTAGGTCTTTCAGGGTATGTTTGATGAAATTAGGTGCATTGACATTGGGTGCATACAGGTTGATAATTATTATTTCCTTTTGGTCTATTTCCCCTTTTATTAGTATGGAATGTCCTTCTTTATCTCATTTGATCAATGTAGGTTTGAAGTCTACTTTGTCAGAGCTAAGTATTGCTACTCCTGCCTGTTTTCGGGGGCCATTGGCTTGGTAAATCTTCTTCCAGCCTTTCATCCTTAGCCTATGCTTATTTCTGTTGGTGAGATGGGTCTCCTGTAAGCAACAAATTGTTGGATCTTCCTTTTTAATCCATTTCATCAAGCGGTGCCTTTTGATGGGTGAATTAAGTCTATTAACATTAAGCATTAGTACTGATAGGTATGTGGTGATTCCTGTCATTTAGTTGTCTTAGTTGTTTGAAGTTTTGATTGTGTGTACCTAAGTTGAGGTTACTCTCTACTGTCTTGCTTTTTCTTTTCCTGTGGTTTGGTGCTGCCTGTCTTTTCATGGTTAAGTTGGGTTTCACTTTCTGTGTGCAGAATCTCTTGAAGAATCCTTTGTAGTGGTGGCTTTGTGGTCACGTATTGTTTTAGTTTCTGCTTATCATGGAAGACTTTTATTGCTCCATCTATTTTGAATGATAGTTTTGCTGGGTAGAGTATCCTGGGGTTGAAGTTATTTTCATTCAGTGCCCGGAAGATCTCACCCCACGCTCTTCTTGCTTTTAATGTTTCCGTTGAGAAGTCTGCTGTGAGTTTGATGGGTTTACCTTTGTATGTTATTTGTTTTTTCTCTCTTACAGCCTTCAATATTCTTTCCTTAGTTTCTGAACTTCTTGTTTTAATGATGATATGTCATGGGGTAGTTCTACTTTGATCTGGTCTGTTTGGTGTCCTTGAGGCCTCTTGCATCTGTATGGGAATATCTTTCTCTAGATTTGGGATATTTTCCGTTATTATTTTGTTAAATATATTACGCATTCCCTTCGCTTGCACCTCTTCTCCTTCTTTGTTGCCCATGATTCTCAAGTTTGGTCTTTTGATGGAGTCAGTGAGTTTTTGCATTTTCTTTTCACAGGTCTTGAGTTGTTTAATTAATAGTTCTTCGGTTTTTCCTTTAATTACCATTTCATCTTCAAGTTCTGAGATTCTGTCTTCTGTTTGTTCTATTCTGCTGGATTGGCCTTCTGTTTTGTTTTGCTGTTCTGTTTCGTTCTTTTTTCTGAGGTTTTCCATATCCTGGCTGTTTTCCTCTTTAATGTTGTCTATTTTTGTCCTGAGTTCATTTATCTGTTTATTCATCATGTTCTCTCTTTCACTTTGGTGTTTATACAGTGCTTCTATGGTTTCCTTTATTTCTTCTTTTGTTTTTTCAAATTCTCTATTTTTGTCATCTTGGAATTTCTTGAGTGTCTCCTGTACATTTTGGTTGACCCTATCCAGTATCATCTCTATAAAATTCTCATTGAGTACCTGTAGTATGTCTTCTTTTAAGTTATTCTTGTGGGCTTCATTGGGTCCTTTGGCATAGTTTATCTTCATTTTGTTGCAGTCTGGATCTGAGTACCTGTTTTCTTCATTCCCCTCTGGTTCCTGTACTAATTTTTTGCTGTGGGGAAACTGGTTTCCCTGTTTTTTCTGTCTTCCCATCATTGTCTTTGGTGTTGTTACTGTCCCTGTACTGTGTGCAATTAAGTATTTTTTAGCTTGTAATAATAACAATGGTAATATTTAGAATGGCAGGGTGAGCTGAGATGGAAAGCAAGAAGTTAAGGAAATGGGAAAAACAAATACACAGACTGGAAGCAGAAAACAGAACAAGGTGTCAGACAAGAAGATTTCAAAGGTATAAACAGGGAGCTTTAGTGTACTAATCGACAGTAAGCTGAACAGACATTAGAGAGACAGAGAGAGGATTGAAAATCAAAAATAAAAAAATAAAGATAAGAATAAAAATAAAAAATAAGTAAATGAAAGAAAAATCTATTTATAAAAATGTATTAAAATAAAATGAAAAAATAGAAAATTTAAAAAAACTAAAAAACCTTCAAATGCAGTGAAGTCTAAATCTCCAGTCCTGGAGATGGTGCCTCAGATGTTGTTCTGTAGTTGTCGCATCAAAGGGGACGCATAAAGAAGAACAAAACTACACACACATGCACAAAAAAAACCCACCAAGTGTCCCAAGTTCAAATGCAATACAGTTTCAGTAAGTTTTTCAGCTTGCAGGTGTAATTCGGTTGTTCTCTCATCAAAGGTAGGGAGACAAAGGAAAAAAAAAAAGAGTGGAGACAGTTCTGAGAATGGGATCTGCAGCTGTGGCTTGCCTGCCTGCTGCTGTCAGCCTGCTGTTGCTGGAGGCATTATTTATGGAGATCTCTGGGGTGAGCTTAGCACTCACCTGGTCCTGCAGGCGTTGTTTACTCAGATTTCTCCTGTGCGTGAGCCTCTGCTACAAGCTTTCCCCTTTTCAAGCACTGGGAAAGGTGACACTGCACCTGCATTCTCAGGCCTGGTCCATGTCTTCCCAAGCCGTCTGGGCGCCGGCGACTGGCGGCCCGGGAGCCCTCCTTGTTTCTCTGTTTAACGTGAAGTGGAGATGCTCTGCGCAGGCTGGAGGTGTGGAGGGGTCAAAGTTATGCCTTTTCTCAGTGATTTTGCCTGCAAAGTGTGTCTCCAGTATCTCTCCAAGATTTCACTATAGGAGGCTCGCTTTCTGCTTCCTCCCTCTAGCCGCCATCCTTATGGTCATGCTGGTATGTTCAAGAAATCCCTCTCTGAGTCTTCCTCAAAACAGGAATAACACTGGGCGCAAGGAAGAGGTGATCCTTGAAATGTCTGTGGAAGGCAGCCTGTGCAGGTGCTCAATGATCCCATTGAACCTGCTTCAGAAGTGGTGATCAAACATCCATATCAGCTTTAAATTTTTTTTAAAAATAGTTAACTTTCACTTATTATTTTATAGATACAAAAAAAAAATCTAACAAGATCACCAGTGACCTCTAGGCTGCTAAATCCTATGGACATTTTTCAGGCTTTATTTCTCCACTGCTTCAACCTGTTACTAACTTCCGTTCCCTTTCTGGAAATACTCTCTTCCCTTGCTCTGGGACACACACACACCTTCAGTGACTCCTGTCTTTCACCTATTTCTTGTCAGGGTCATGTGCAACTCCCTCTTCTGCCAGTCCCATAAATATTGCTACACCTCAGAGATGAATGCATACTTCTCTTCTCTCTTTCCTCTGCAGGTTCGTCTCACTGCTGTGACTTTGTCATCTAGGGAAAACAGCTCATCCCCAAATGTGTATCTCTGGCCATGAACCTTCCCAGGGCTCCTTATAATGGCACATTGGACACTTCCACTTGAATATCTCAACTTGTCTGACTCCATTTATCTCTGATGTCTTCCCTGTCAGAATGAGGATCTTATACCCAAGTCAAAAACCTGAGCATTATGTTTAATCCATCACTTTCCCTCAACTCCACCTCCAAACTTCTTGTAAATTTATTTCTTTAATATTTCTGAAATATGTACACTTCTCTCCATTTCCTCCATCATTCTCTTGGCTTGGTCCTTAGCATTTCTGCCAATGGCCTCCACCTTCCATTCCCAACACTTTCTAATCAAATCCCCATACCCTGAGCCCACCACTTTCTAAAGTAAAAACTGGTCATATGACTTTCCAGCTGAAATCCCTAATACGGCCTGTCAGACACCTCAGGATCCAACCCCAGCCATTTTCTCAGAATCTCTCTCCATGTTCTCTCCTGTTTCCAGGCCTACCCACATGTTGGTTCCTATTTCTGAAATACCTATCTTTTTTGGCCCCTTCATTTCAACCACAGATATGCATCATTCTGCCTTAGCTAAAAAAGAATATTTGCATTTCTTATATGCTTCCTTGGCATTTGTACTTACCATGATCTTTGCAACTTTGATTTATTCAACATTGTATCTTTAGTGTCTACTGTGGTAAATACTTATAGAATTGTCAGATACATAACAATTGTGGGTGTTGACCCCCTTCTTCTCTCAATTTCCATTTATACATCTCAGACCAGTTCCTGAGAAATGACTCATCCAGTAATATGAGAGAGTCACTGCCTACTCAAAAAAAAAAAAATCACATATATCAAAGTTACAAAATCAGTTGTGCCAAGGATTAGGTGGATTATTTAAAAGCTAGAGTTCAGTAAGGAAATGATATCAAATTTGTTTTCCTATCTTCCGGTAAGGTAGATTCCAAATTCCTTTAAAAAAATACTTGTCAGTAGTTTTTCTCCAACAAAATCTATGCTTCTAACTGAACATCACACCCAGATTGATTTTCTATTAGTTCTCTCTTTCCCTACAAGCTGGCAAATGATCAGGGTTTGCCACTTTCTTGGTCAATTTTCAAACACTAGACTTGAAATCAAGTAAAAACTCAGGCTTTTACTAACAAAATGAACCTCAGCTGAGATTTTGCTCATTAAGGCAAAGGATATAGATATATGTAAGCTATGTTGAGTTTCAAGGCATCTACAAAATATCATCATCAGTTATTTGCTTATACTCTCTCTTCAACAAAATTAGAGATAAGGGAAAAATAGTTTCTGCCTGGTAGTGAGGGGGTAAGGGGGGAGTGTGTGGGGGGGTGTTAAAGGAGGGAGAAATGACCCAAACATTGTATGCACATAAGAATAAAAGAAAAAAATCATCAGTTATATCCTCTTCAGATGAGGAGAGCATGATTCTTATAGTTAAGAGGCTGAGCACTGTTAGAAAGATCCAAGTCTCTAACATCAGCCTCTTACCTGTAGGATTATGGGTAAGTCACTAAAGACTCCTAGCTTTAATTTCCATACGAGATTATATCACTTTGGAAACATTTTTAATAACATAAAAGAGGTAATACTCCCCAAGAGCTTACAAATAGGTAATTATACAAATAAGTATTAGCTACCTCTAATAATATTGTTACCATTCTTTCCTCTTATATTCTACATGTCAGGCAGAGTCCAGTGGAGTCAGCAAGGGTGGAGAGAACAACTCTTGGTTCTTTATGCTCTGATGTTCTTAGTAAGCACTGTAAGACTACCCACCACAGTGAGATAACCCAACCATACTTCCACACTTCCCTGGGAGGATGGCGCACCATATGCAGCCTCAATGCCAAAACATTTGATTCAAAGAGAAGAGGATGACCTGCCAAAACACCAACAACTACGCTTCCTACAACACGTGCATTTATCTGACAGGTGTCTCTCTTAGCAACACTGACCAGGCCAGCAGTAACTTGAACAGAGGTCCAGCTGGCAACATATGCATTTTCATCATTTTACAGTTTCTCACAGGTGCTGGAGTGGGTAGGATAACTCAGTGTTTTCTAATGTTTTGATAATTTTAACTGCTGTCTTTCCCATGGGCCAATTTTATTTTGGACATATTTCTAATGTTTAATATTTGACAACTTGAAAACATGGGTAGGAAAAATAAAAATGTCATCCTAAAAACTGATCTTCCACACATGTAATTATACAGCTGGCTTCATCCCAATTATCATTAATTTCTTTTCCCTTGAGCCATTTTTCTCACCTACATTATCACTGCAATGTTTAGCAAAATATCACAAAAACTGCTGCTAAGCATTTTCAACAATCTGGGTTTAATACTACAGTGTGTTTAAATAAGACAAACATTTTTTTTCACTTTTTGCCAAAGTGAAAAACTACAAAAATATAATAATTATTTGTTCTCATCAGTAGCTACGGCTGGCCCACTTGTTCTTCATCTGTGTTACTTCTAGACTACAAACAGATGGCTGACTTAAGAATCAGGTGATTTTAACATCTACCCTCACAAGCAGAAAGGTGGCATAGCACATCTAAGTAGAAAACTTACACATTCTAGGTGTAATTTATAAGTAACTTTTATTTGGGAATTGAAAAAAGTTTAAAACAAAATAGAATTTGAATCACTGCCATTATAAAGCTGCTATTTCAAATGTAAGAAAATTAAGGAACCAATAATTATAAGATATACATATACATACACACACTCACTGTCCATTTCATTAGTCAAAACTCAGCGGAAAAGTCCCCTCGTATAATCATCATCACCACCACCATCATTGTCGTAAATAGTGGTTATAACCACAAGGGTTAAGAGCATGAGTTCTAAGTTAGTATGGACCTAGGTTCAAATCCCTGCTTCTTCCCTTCATAGCTGTATGACCTGGGACAAGTTGCTTAACTTTTCTGAGCTTCCATTTTTTTTTCATCTAGGGGTATGATACACACTTAACAAATGTACCCTGTTTGTTACTTACTAGTCATTCATAAAATAAATTTTTATTTTCAATGACACACAATAGTTATACATATTTATGGGGTATGGTGTGACATTCCAATACAGATAAACAATATGTAATGATCATATGAGAGTAGGTGGCATAGCTAAATCTCAGACATTGATTATTGCTTTGTGTTAGGAACATCTAAAATCCTCTCTACTAGCTATTTTGAAAAAGTCAATTTTCAAACATAAAAGTATGCCAAAGTCTGTCCCATCTTAAACCAACCAACCAGCTCTGTCCATCCATCTTTCTCTAGCTACTATTCCCTTTTTCTTCTCTTCCAAATCTTACCTCCTGTTAAGTGTTCACTCCATTGTAATCTTGCTTCTGCTTCTTCTAAAACTGCTCTCTCTAGCCACTTGTCATTGCTAAGCCTAAACACTTCTCATTCCTCATCCATCCTCTTTCACCTCCTTAGACTGTTTGACCCTGTAGGTCATGTTGTCCTCAAGACTCTTTACTCCTTTGATTTCCGAGATAACCCCCTCTCCCAATTTTCATTCCTACTTTATTATGCTTGCTCCTTCTGATTTCCTATAAACTCTCTTCCTCAACATGCTTAGCTGTCAGCATGATAACAGAAAGAACTTCAAGCTCTTTCAAGTTCAAGACACATGACCCTTTGTGATCTGGTCCTTGCTTGTTTCTGCAGACTCAGTTCCTACAATTAATCACATATAATTCTGTCCCTCTCCTCCCTGCCCCATCATGCCACTGACCTACTTCAGGTTCCTGGAATGCATCATGCTGCATCCTGTTTCTTCAGCTGTCCATGTGATACCACTTTTTGCTATGTTTTTCTCCTCCCTCCACTTCTTGTGTATTTGTCCTTCAGAACCCAGCTCAAGCATCACTTTATGCTCCAGCCATTTCAGCAAGTCTCCTCATGAACCTGCCCAAGTCACAGAATCATGAGCAAATACATAATAGTTATTTGGTTTTTTGTTGTTTTGATGTTGCTGTTGTGTTGTTTTGTTATGTTTTTTGCTGTATTGGGGATTCAACTGGGGGCCTCCAGCGCTTGCCTAGCAAGCACTCTACCACTTGAGCTATGCCTTGGCAGCCCTTTTTGTTTGTTTATTTTTGTTCTGAGATATGCCCTCACTAACTTCATCTGGGCTGGACTCAAACTTTTGATCATCCTGCCTCCACATCCTGAGTAGATGGAATTACAGGTATGTGCCACCATGTACATGCTCCTTAAGTTTTCAGTGGTTTGTTAGGCAGCAGTAGACACACAAAATATGATCCAAATCACTAGATTTTAAACTCCTCAAAGGCAGAATCATGTTTCCCTGAACGCTGTGTTCAAATCCATACATTCCCTGGCTCATGAAGCTCCCATGAATGAACTAATCAACCAACAAATCAATCATGGCTCTCTAAACTTAGTCTTTTCCCCTTATTTTAACTTTTTTTTTCTGAACCAAACATAAGGAAGCCAACAAAATGGGATAAAGGGACAGATATTGAAAAGAACTAATGCTGTATAAATTCATGTCCACAGAGGGGCCTTCTAATCTAAAATTCCAATTCTGATCTGCTTCTATACCTACAATCTTATTTTTATTCCCACTACATATATCTTTTAAAGTATGTCCCCCTCTACTTTGTCATATTGAACTTCTACAAACCTGCAAGACTAATTTTATTGTTCTGGCTATATTAGTGCAATTGTTCTTTCTCTATTTTTAGTTATCTTTGATTCCTCCCTCCATCTTCCCATCTCCTCATCAACATATCCATTCTCTAGTTCTCACTAATTTGTTTTGGCAGGGTTTTTTTACAACATTTATCTCTTGCTTTAAAACTGTCCTGTCCCCATCTTAATTCAGACTCTTATTACCCCATTTCTGTATTACCATAATAGCTTTCTAAGTGTCTTAAAATGTTTAAATACCTTACAATTAAAATGCTGCACTGAAAGCAGTATAGCTACATTTCTAAGTGAGTCCAACCAAAAGCCCTTTTGTAAATTAAACATTTAATGTCATGCTAATTAGGTGTTTAAAAGTGAAAAAAAATGGTATGATTATTCCAATAGATATTATTCACTTCCAAAAAGAAATTATATTAATTATAAGGAAAGTAAACATATCTTAAAAAATGAATTTTGTGAAGTGACTAAATAGTAGAGCCTGTTGTTTTATGAGTTTTATTCATGAGCAATGCTAAAAGAATAGGTGGTAGATGACAACTGCAATAAGGAAGCAATTTAAACTTGTTTTCTTATTCTTAAAACCAAAATGAAATAAGTAGGCAAAAGGAAAAGGAGCAAAAAGCAAGTTGGAACTCCATCTCTTTGGTATACATGTGTTCAATCTTAGTTAATAGGATAGGGAATTCATTATCCATATCAAGAGGAAATGGACAAACATTTTAGGCCTGATAAGATTTTTTTCTTTATGCATCAAATTCTTTAAAGAATACCCAACTGCAAGGCATTCTTCATCATGGAAGTTTGGAGAAAGGATTTACCCATATGCTAAAATCTATCAAAGCTATTCATGATTATGTACTAACAGAAGCTAACCCCAATTAGCCTTTTTCAATCAAGGGATTATCTTTCATGTACAAATTAATGCACATCTTGATTTTAAGCTATGGTGAATTATTTGTTTTGTGGGAACATGAAAGTCATTTTGATGTCCAGAACAGGAAAAAAAAGTAATTCTAATTAAGCAAATCCCATAATGTTACAATCTTATCTATGAAACAGCTATGAGATAACAGTAGCTGTTTGTGAACCAAGGATTGTAATAACAATAAAGGTCACCTAAACTTATCAATCCCTAATGAAATGTCATATTTTTCAGTCACTGTAAGGATGTATACGAATGATAATTCTATACCCATGAAGTATCTGCCTTTATTCTAGGTGCTATGGGGCTTATACTTTTCAGGCAGCTGCCACCCCTTTGAACTAACTTGCTAGAAATATAGTGGAAATATAAAGTGAACAAGGAGGAATTAAGAGCAGGAACCAATAAATTCATCAGGACGACACCACACAAATACAGACAAAACAATAAAAAGGAGTTTGAGGACCAGTACAAGGTGATTTTCTGCTTCATTCAAGTGTTGTTTATATCTAGATTACCACTGAGGTATTTATTAATTTATAAAATAGATACTCCAAAACCTCTGCTTATTCCCATCCCTGGGTCAATCTTGACAACTAAATTGCCAAACAGAAAGCATGTCCACCTTGACCCAAGATAGCTGCTGAAGAGCTGAGATGGAGGTTGGAGAAATTCCGAATCAATTTCCTCTTCCAACTTCAATATTTAGCACTCCACCCATCTTCACAATTCACTACAGCCCTGTGGTTGGCTGATTAATAATTACAGAGGAGTGAGGATTTGTTGAATACCCTATAACGAGTTGTAGGAAGATCCCCTGTCCCTCTCTGCTCTTCTTTATTGCACCTGCCCACTAGCTCTTCCACTTTCCACTATGAGTTAAAACAGCATGAGGTCCTCAGCAGAAGCCAAGCAGATACCAGTTCTTGGACCTCCAGAACTGTGACCTAAATAAACTTCTTTCATCAATTACTCAATCTCTGGTATTCTGTTATAGCAATGAAAAAAAGACTTACACAACCTGAAAGGTAGAGAATGCAGAAGTCTACCTCTGGTACAATGCACAAGACCAAACTGGAAGTAAAGTTGCAGGAAAGAAGGAAGCATTCATGGATAGAATAACAGGACGCTAACTCAAATATCAGCAACCAAAAGGGAAATTATTTAAAGGACATCATTGCACTAAAAGAGAACTGGGTCTTCTTTTCCTTTTCACAACAGTGAAAAGGAGAATGAATGGAGGGTGTAGCATGCTCATGCTTTGTGGTCTACCCTGGCTGTGGCAGATGGGATGGGCAGCATAGATGGAAAACTAAGAACTGGATGTTGGATGAGTTAAGAGGTTCCTGTGGTCAGACAGAAGATCAACATAGTCTAGACAAGGACATTCAAGTAATGTCACATGGGAGGGAGGTGTTCTATGCTTGCTCTAATTAAAGTGTTTTTGTTGTATATATGGATGTCATTTGTGGGAAAGAAGATGGGTTGATGGATGTATTGAAGAAGCACCAGAACTGTGAAAGTTCTTCTAGTTTCTTACCTTTGACATTTTCAGAAGAGTTCTAGGAAAAACATGTTCATCTCTCATTACATGTAGACATAAAATGGCAAAATAACTAAACTGCACTAGACCAGAGAGTTCTAGGGAAACCTCTCTAAGACATGGATCAACAGTGCTCTTTTTGCACCAGAAATTGTTGAAAAGACAGTAAGTAGGCCCAGACTGCCAGGGTTTTCAAAGCTTTGTCCTATCTCACAGGAGTTTCCTATTGCTTCCAGACATCCCAGGACATCAAGAGAGTTCTACGCTCTCTTCTGGTTTGCTTCCCAATCACATAAACCTTTTTTCCCTTAAGTAAAATTCACTGATCTCCCAAACTGACATATGGATCTGAGCTCTCCTCCACCGGCTCATTTAAGAAAATGCACACACACACACACATAAGCTAAGAACCTAGAATCAAGTTTCAGAGCAATGGTAGACAGATGTAGAGGGAAATCACAGGAAGGGATGTAGCCTTTTCCCACAGATGGGGTTTAGGTCAAGAACCTGAGATTGGCCACTGAAAATCATAGAAAATCCCCAAAGTTGAAACAGAGACTTCTTTAGTATTTATATTTCCTTGATGTTAGTATACTTATAACAACATTTACCATTGCCCAATCCCTTGTAACCATTTAACATGTTTTCAAATAACCATTTATTTAGCATCTCCCTAAGGACATGGCCTCAAAGTGTAGTAAAAAAGATGCCCTTGCAGAGCCACTCCCAGCCAATCCATGGCCTCTGGAGGACCATATCCCTCTGGGTAGGTGAAGTCCCATGACCCCACAGCTTGGTAACCCACAGCCTTTCCTCCTGGCAGACATAGTCTTGCATCAAGAGCACAAGGCTTGGCAAGTGCTCTGGCCAGATTTCAGATCCTTCACATCCTCTGCATACAACACGGAATAGAAGCAGCTCAGCAACCCAGGTTCTGCCATCTGTCTTGCATCTATCTATACATGACTCCTACTGACCACCCTTATCATCCGAGCTCTGGTTCCTCAGGTCCTGGGAGTGTCTTGACATTTGCCCTTGGCCTGCTGGCCGTGAACTCCCAAGCCATGCCCTTAGCATGCAAGGACTCATGAGTTACAGCCTCTTGGTTCTGACTCCTGGTCATTCAGCTCTGTTTCTGACAAGAGAGAAAACGCACAGGCCAAAAAAGCTAATTATAACTTCTACTTATCAAGGGTGATAGTGTCCAGACAGAGGGATAGCTTGTACCATCTTTAACTGTTCTGAGCATGAAGATCCCAAACTGCTTGAAATGGTGAAAACAATCTGTTCTTCACATCATCTAAATGAAACACTTGCTGTTCTGATCTCACACCTTTAGGAGGTGACCAGCTTTTGAGATATATGGGAATGTTGGTAGCAAGAACGCAGACAATTCCATACACCAAAAGCACTTACAACTAAAAACAGAAGATCCACATCACCCTATTTCTCTTTTGAGGTTGTTACCATGAACTGAATGTGTAACTTGCAGGCTGAAGTGCACAACACACAGAAAGGGTAAAAAAGCCATATAAAATTCTATACTTCTGAGAGTCAAGAGGGTTTTGTGAAGAAAGGCTAGGGTGGGGCTAGAGAAGGAGACTCTTCTTCTTTTCTACCACTGTTGATAGGGCCAGGCTTGAATGGAGCCAGAAGCCGCCACAGAAGATGTTACATCCTTTCAGGGGCATGTACTCTTTCCACGAGGCAGGGGGACAGGGGAGGGTGGGCACCACAGAGACACTAAAACTACAAATAGGATGACATTATAAAGATAAAGAAAAATTCTGTCAAAGAGGTAGGTTTTCTATAGTTATCTACAAAGACCCAAATACTTCCTCTTTAAAGAGAATAAAGCACTATTGGAAGCACCAACCAAAAATTTCTTGTCTGAAAACTCAGCACTAGAAATATTTTCCCAGCCTCCTTCAAGTAGGTAGCACAACAAAGTTTGTTCCCACTAAAAACCAATATTCCAATATTAGTTTAGCTAGCTCCTACAGTGTGAATTCTGAATTCTGGCCAAAGAGTTACCACCAATTCAATTCTTTTCAGTTCAGTGACATTTTTGTAAAAGCATTTTTCTCTTGTGTATCCTTCACTTCACTCCAATCCTTCCCTTTGGCACCTCTAGGGATGGTTTTAGCAATCTGCTGGTTATGTGGATCTGTTTTCCCTCTCTCACATCTTCTGTGTCTTTACCATGGGCACCACAGCACAAAATCTGTAACCCTAGCACTTGGGAGGCTGATGTAGGAAGATAGAGATAACCATGCCTGGGTTATGTAGTAAGTTCTAGGCCATGCTGGACTCTCAAAAAAAGTTTCTTTGTAGTTAAGCAAGGCTGTCATTTCCTCTCACAGCACCTATAGAACAATTTGTCTATCAAATAGTAAAAGACTGTCCTTGGGATTCACATTCTTATCTTAAGAACAACACTGTTTTCAGTTCAGGTACTTCAAGGCTTACATTAAGTGGGATTTTATGCATGGTGTTGGTTTATAAATTACAACGTTATCACACAATTGTGCTGAGATGGAACAGTGATTCTCATTCTTAGTGTATTGTTTTAATGAATATTGCTGGTGAGGCAGGAGACCCCTCTCCAATGGGTGCACAAGGACTTTGCATATGGCTCAGCATTTCTCTATCTCGTATGATCCTTCTACTGGCTGTGTAACACTCCTTCTCTCCCTCCATGTGACCAGAGTGCCTCTCAAATTTATCTATCCTTACTGACCTGCCTCCCTAGAGAGCTCATCTCATGCTCAACCTTTTTGCCAGGAATGGGTCTCATGCTCGAAGTCTGTGGAGGAATATCAACATATCCATCTCAGGGATAATTCTTTTCCTACATAAAAACTGCATTTGTATATATATCTTAATTATTCATCAGGTAATTTAAGATTTGAATTTTTAAAATTTCTGGGACCAAACCGTTTTTTAAAAATTTAGGTTAGATTACAGTCAGTTATCTTAAAAAGCAATTTCTGCTCAACAAATCTCAAACTGTAGCCTTTCAAGATTGTGATTCATTTTTCTTATTTTATTTTATGCCCTGGCATATAAACTGGGTTGTGTCTAGTTTAAAACTAGTATTAGTGGACCGTCCCTGTCATTTCTAGTATGGAGGCATTCCATCCTAAAACTAGATCACTGTGGGAAATTCCTGTATGCCAGTAGGAAATAATGGATTTCAGAATATTCCTGTGGTCAATCATTAATCTATATTTAGATATATAACAGGAAGTCTGATGCATTAGCCAAAGCCATATTTAGTTATGAGGCCAACATAGGAATTCTGAAAGAGATGAGACAGAATTAAGGACAGGTTACTATAACTGACCATGGAGAAAAGGTCTTGAAAGGAGCAGAGGAGGAAAATATGTTTCATAGAGAGAAGAGAAAGAAGCTAAGATTTCCCGTTTTGCTCCCCAAAGCTGACTCCACGTGAGGATGGGATACAGGAATGCCCACACTTCCTGCAGAGAGCCTGGCCCAGGATTCCTAAAGAGTGCAGAGCTCTCCAGTGGAGCCCACAAGGTTAGAATCCCCAAAATGTGAGTACCCATAAAAGGTTCTACTCTTCCACTTCATGTCCATCTACAGCTCTAACAGTTACCTTCCTTTGTAAGCCAATTTTCACAAAGAAATAAAGTTCTTGTTACTTTCTTACTGTATGAAAGTAATTAGAAAAACACAAAACTGCATTGAAATATTAATATTGAGAGGCCACTCACTAAGTTTTGAAATGTGCACCATTCCAATTTGTGCCTTAGACAAACAACAAATTAATACATGTTCTTGTTCTCTGAGCAGGGTTATTAGTCACTATAACTACAAATGTGAAATTTTACATGACCAACATCTAATGTACATAGATATCCAAACACAAATGTACACATGTAATTAACAAAACAGTGAGGAAGAGAATTCTTGATGCAATGAGGGCTTTTAATACCATGGTGCAGAGCATAAACTTGTTGCTTTGCAACCAACAGCACTAAATACACTCTCACATAAGTGAAAAAGTTCATGAAAAAATTTTTATCTTTGTCATGACACATTTAAACATTAATGACAGAATAGTGCACAGTACACAAAAGCCAAGAATTATTTAGAGGAAAGTATAATGAATCAGTAAACTGGTTAAATAACTCCCCATCATCAGAAAAGCAAAATAATAACATAAAGTAAAACAATCACACAGCATGATTCTCCTTCCTTCGTCCTTTGAAGAAACTACACATAGGTATAGCTGAGAAGTAAATGTAAGGAAATAAATTAAATCTTAATTAAAATTCCTACTTTGATAACTCTTCCAGAACTCCCAGTGTTAAATGTGTGTATACAGTGATTAAAATGTTCTTATTACACAGTTTTCCTTACGTATTCGATTTCCAACGTTACAAAACCATAGTTTTACCTAGTGTTCTACCACTTTCCTATCTTTTGAACAATTCAGCATTTTATAATATACAAAGCTTCTAAATTCTGTCAGCTTGTCTATTGTATATTCTTCATTGTAATAGATTTTGCACAAAAAGTTTTATGAAAAGTATGCATGCATAAAAAATTGAAGTTTATGTTCAGCGACTAAGAGACTCTAAACAATTGCAATTTTAAAACACTTAAATCTTCAAACAATGCTTGATAGCACCATTAGTCTAAATGGAAAAATATTAAAAATAGATTTCATTAAGAGCATGCTATTCTTTATTTAAAATGTTAACTTTTTTTTTTACTGATGTGCTGGGTAGGGGTGTATTATGGAATTTACAGAAGTCCTTACAATATTCAAATATATCATACTTGAATTCACCCCCTCTACCACTCTCCTTCATTCTCCTTCCCCCCATTCCTGGAATAGTTTCAAGAGATGTCGTTTTTCCATTTATATACATGTGTACATAGTAATTGCACCATACTCACCCTCCACCATTTCCCCACCTCTTCCCCTCTCCCACAATTACCAACTTGCCCAAGCAGGACCTGTTCTGCTCTCCTGTTCTCTGATTTTGTACAAGAAAAAAAGAATTGAAAAATGACATTTTTGCTTGTTTAAGATAGCTATACAACAGAGATTTCCTTGTGGCACCTCCATGTATGTTATAGCCTGATTTGGTTAATCTCTTAAATTTTATATTTTTCTTCTTTTTACCATAGTCCCTTTCTTGTGGTGGTTTCAGCCAGTTTAAAAATCCTATATTCAGCTGGACACTGCAATCCTAGCTACACAGGAGGCAGAGCTCAGGAGGATTGTGGTTTGAAGCCAGACCAGGCAAATAGTTCATGAGACCCTATCTAAAAAACTCCTTCACAAAAACAGGGCTGGTGGAGTGGCTCAAGGTGAAGGCGCTGAGTTCAAGCCCCAGTACTACAAAAAAAGAAAAAAAAATCCTATATTCATTCTTGTAGAGAGAGTACATCAACCATATTCCCCTTCTTAACATCCTTCTTTTACCCTCCCTCTCTCATATGTGAGCTTGACCTGTTTTTCATAGTATTGCTGTATTTGTCTTAGATCTATATTCTACATATGAAAAAACCATGTGGCTTTTGGCTTTCTGAGCCTGGCTAACTTCACTGAAGATGATGTTCTCCAGTTCCATCCATTTACCTGCAAACAAAATTGCATTCTTTTTTTGTGGCTGAGTAAAATTCCTTTGTCTATAAGTACCACATAAAATGTTAACTTTTTAAAATTGTTTAAACATGTATGTTTTTAAATACTTTCGAGGAACAACATAATAGTAACTCCAACACTAACAGAAACAAAGAAAACTGCTACTGGAGTTTATATTTTCCTCTTTGTGAATCTCCAGCTACCCATTTCATGCACTCGAGCCCTAATTCTCTAATAAACAGAGAAACACAGAGGAGGTTGCAGCCCAATTTCACAAGAAAAGTTTAAGACTGAGAAAGCCCATGCAATTACAGGATCAAGAGAAAAGCAAATTAACAAAGCCTCAGCTCTTATGTGTAAACACTAGAGTAGCAACCAGCAGTTGGTATTTGTAATACATAGAGCCAAGAGACCCTCTTTCTTTAATGTAATGACTGTGGACCTTAAGGACTGGAATGCTAAGTCAAAATCATGCAGGCTTACCCCACTAATCCTCTGTTCTGGTTCAATAGTGTAATCTTTACCTTGTGTCTATATTTATGTATTTATCTGACAGAAGAACTTAATCTATAAACCTTCTTGACCAACATCAACTTGGCACCAGCTCATCCTGTTAATTAACTGTTAACAGATTCTTCTAGATATGACTGCTACATGGATATTTTATTTCCTGTTAATTAGTAATTATGCACTGGCAAGAAAAACAGTGTTTCTTTCCAATTATCCCAGAATTCAGTGATTATTTAAACTTAGCTAATTAGCATTAGAGGTCTGTACATCTTCTGGGCAAATTATGTTTGATAATCCCTATTAAAATATACATGGTGGTTGTTGACTTGTAGCAAAAAAAAAAAAAGTGACAGTTCAAAGGGTATTAGATACAGCACAAGGCAAATGGGGGCCCATTAAAATTTCCCCAACTGCTCTAATGAGAATGCTGAGGGTCATTTCTGCCTAGTTTACCATCTGTTTGGTTTCTGGCATGTGGCTCTGGTGTGAAGAAAGTATCCTGAAGCCCTTTTGGCTCACCACAGAGTAATCCAGGGGTCTGAAGCAATTTCAGTAGTTTATAAGGTGCCACAGTAAAGTCAGAAGCTTTTACACATGTAGAATGAAACACTTTTAAGTGTAAAAATGATGCCATATAACGAAAAGGGTCCTGGTTTGTTTGTTTGCTGTCTGGGTCTTAACTAGGAAGTCACTGCCTGTCTCAGTGCAAATTATATTTATTTTTAATGTACACCTAACTATTGAAAGGCAGTTAATTTTCAGTCATTGTAACCTTTGGGTTATTGTATAAAAGATACTAGAATTCATATACATGTTTCTGCAAGTTTCTCTTTAAGCATTCTGGCCTATGCAAACAAAAAAACCAGGACCCTTTTCTAGTGTATTGAGTATTGGTTGTCTCTTTGGCTGTGCAAAGGCAAAAGCCCCTTTACACATGAAACAAAGTGTTTTTTCACCTTTTTAATTTTAAGAAATTATTATTTTAAAGTTATATAAGTAATTCTTTACTATCAAAAACTTAGAAAATATGAACAGTATTAAATGTTTTAAGATTAAACCAACCTTACAATCCAGGAACTAAAACAATTAATCTAGTTGTGATGTATTATTATTCTTTAAAACAATACTTGAAAAACCAGCTCTGCAAGATGTAAACAGATGTTCATTTTTGGGGGGAAGAACTTCATGCTAACATAAATCTTTGCAAAAATGCTCACTATAAACTATTCTTAAAAATTCACAATACGCAAAAATATATTAAACTTATGACTCAACAATAAAAAGCAGATAACCCAATTAAAATGGTTTATTGACTTGAACAGATATTTCTCCAAAGAAGATATGTAACTGAGCAATGAGCACATGGAAAGCTGTTCAGTCATCAGTCACTAGCAAAATGAAACCCAACCATAACAAGATGTCATTTCACACCTACTAGGAAAGCTATATTTAGAAAACAAACCAACAACAGAGACTTACAAGTGTTGACAAGGATGTGAAAAACTGGAACTTGCATACACTATTGGTAGGAATGGAAAGCAGTACAGATGCTATGGAAAATAGCTTGGCAGTTCATCAAAAAGTTAAGCAGGATTACCATAAAACCTCACAATTCACTCCTAGGCATTTACCCAAGAGAATGTAAAACATATGGTCACACATTGAACTCGTACATGAGAGTTCCTAAAAACATTCCAGAGTGGAAACAACCTCAATGTCCATTAACAGACTGAGTAGATAATGTGAACTATGCATAAAATGGAATATTATGCAGCCATAAGTAAGAATGAAATGCTAATACATGCTTCAATGTGGATAAACCTTGAAAATATATAATAAAAGAAGTCAAAAGGCCACATATTGTATGATGGCCTGGAACTGTCCAATTAAGCAAATTCAGAAACACAAAATACATAAGTGGTTTGCCAAAAGATGAGATGAGGGGGATTTGGGCCTGTTAATGAATACAAGATTTTTTCCTAGGGTGATGCTGAAGTGCTTTCAAACTAGTGGTGATGGTTGCATAACTCAATGAATCACATTAAGAGTCATGAATTATACAAAATGGTGAATGTTATATTGTGAATTGTGTTTCAAGACAAAAACATATTACAGACTATAAGGCACTGCTTTTATTTATACTGCAATACTCTTTTTCCACATAGGACCTATTAATGCATTATAAGACACTGATGTTTACAAGGAGTAAAGTGTGGGAAAAACTGTAATTAACACAATATTTTAAAATTTGTTCTAAGATGTAGCTGATCTCAGCTCCTTGTTGAAAAGAAGACAAGAAGAAAGGGAATTGTGGGAAAGGCTAGGGATAAACTTCATCAGTCTTACAATTATTCTAGAGTTGGTTATTCGTCCATTGTGTAGAAACAGAAAGCCAAACCCCAACAGAATTTTTCTTTTATCATTAACAGATTTTTCTCTATTTTTGTTATTACTGTTGGAAATGCTATCAGATCATATAGGTTTAAAAATATTCTTTTTAAAGTCAGGTTTAAGAAGATTCTTCTTTCAATGTGAACAACGTTTAACAAAGAAAAGAAAGGATAAACAAACATTTCCCCAGAATATGATCTCTAATAACTGCATTTATTTTACTTTTAATTCACTATTTAGTGGAGTTCATATGGAGGGGAACTTTTCTGAAACAGAACCAGAAATAACAAAATTAACTAGATAATAGCAACAATATGGTTCTGATGTAGGAAGAAGAGCAGAAGGGAAGCTTCAATCTGAACTTTTACCAAAATATTAGCAATTTCTGCTATTTTGTTTTCCAAAATGGCAACTCCCACGCTAACAAGTATCTTTCCATTCAGACATCCAGAGTCCTGAAAACAGTAATTTAGCTGTGTGCTTGCCTCAGAGAACAGCCTACACGTCTAGTAGGCTAAATGCAAAACTGAGCATCAGAGGGTTTACAACAGCAGAGAAGAACAAAAACAGCCCCGCATTTGGTGAAGTGCCTTTATTGTACTCTTGTGTCTATTTTCAAATTCTATGCCACATCCAGAACTATTTCCTAGGAGACGCCAAGAATTTACTTTCACTGTTTTTTCTGATATTTCAAAGATAACCATCAAAATAGTTTCTAGAAATTAATAACATTATCCTAAAATTATTTTAAGTTTTCATTAGATTTAATGGCCAGGAAAGAAGCAGCTAAATCTAACCCAGTATTTATAAATCAGTTACAGTGAACATGGAACATAAACTTGTTTATTGTTATCTGGAAACCAAGAAAGAACTAGGAAATCTCAAGAGTAAACTGCATTACAAGTAAAATGACTGTGATGCCACAGTTAACCTTTGAAGTTTATCCCCTGAAGCATATATTTGGATTCTGTCTCCTGTTAAAATGGACAGTCTGGTACACTCTGAGAAGTGTTACTACTAAGAAATTGGCCTCTCTTATCAGCAAAAACCCATGATTCCTCAGTATTTTTTAATTATTATTTGAAAAAGAAAGAGAGAAGTATTCCCAATTCTCTTAAAAACTCTGGCATGTGAGAAAGTGCCCACGTAATGACCTACTGCTCTGTCCTCCTTTGTTCTCTGCTCAGTCAAAAGGGCTAATGGCTTCTTAACAACAGAAACCAGGTTACAAGACAGAAGACGCTTTCCACAAATAAACTTTAACACTAACAGGCAAAATTAAAACATTCTCAAAAATCATAACTTAATGTATAGTGGTAATTTCTACCAGAACCTGCTATAAAAATGTACATTTCTGATGCTCCTATTTATGAATAGTCAGCCCATTTGCTAAGATTCTGATCACATTCATTTGTGCAGGAGCAAGGAAGAGAAAAGATCTAGAATTATTCTTTCTTAAGATGTATTCTTAAAGTGCCTACTGTACTTTCCAAGTATATATCTTACCAGAGATAAACTAAATTCCTTTTTCTACACTGTGGAGTGTCCAAAGAAAACTGACCAGTGATTATTAAAGAACCAGGAAATGGATGAATCCTATGCAGAATATAACTTTCTATTTAAAAGAAGAAACTAAGTGACTTAGTTAATTTTTAACAAACATTTACCATTTTCAACTACTTGGAGTTAAAATAAGGAATGCACCTTTATACAAGGCAATGCTCCTGAATCACCTCATTTGACATCATTTTAGAATATGTCCTCAAGGAATTAGTTGTAGGGTTCTCATTTCTGGAAAGATAGAAGAGATAAAACAAGAATGTAACTATGACATATCATTAAGACAGTCACCTGCCCTAAGTTAAAAGTCTGGACAGAACAACCTCTTGGAGTTCTTTCTATCTTCTTGATTCTACAGAAGACAATCAACACTGTTCTGAAAGCATCAGTGTCTGCCACCAATAGAGAAAGAGGGGAGTCAAGTGGATAAATTTCCCCAGAACTTTTAATGAGATTTACATGTTTGCATAGTTTTAAATTTATGTATAGATGTGTACACATGTATATCCATAGATAGATTTAAAAATATCCTCAAACTTAAAGACAGCAATATGCTCTCTCCCTTCCGCTCATTCTCATCCATACCCATTACACTTGTGCATATACATACACTAATAACAGCTCTAGTAGTAAAATATCCTACAAATCCTCAAAGATTTTTCTATTCATTCAGTAAACATACATCGAGCAACTGTATGAGCAACTGTATTCCATGGGATTGAAAATGACAAGATTATCTCCTTTGTACTCAAAAAAAGTTGTTTAAACAAGTAAGTTCATATCCTTGGCAAAGGCGCTAAAAATATACAATGGAGAAAAGACAGCCTCTTCATCAAAAACTGCTGGAAAAACTGGTTAGCAGTGTGCAAAAAACTGAAGCTAGATTCATGTTTATCAGCTTATACCAATATTAACTCAAAATGGATCAAGGATCTTAATATCAGACCACAAACTCTAAAGTTGGTACAGGAAAGAATAGGAAATACTCTGGAACTAATAGGTATAGGCAAGGACTTTCTCAATGGAACCCCAGCAGCAGAGCAACTAAGAGATAGCATAGATAAATGGGACCTAATAAAGCTAAAAAGCTTCTATTCATCAAAAGAAATGGTCTCTAAACTGAAGAGAACACCCACAGAGTGGGAGAAAATATTTGCCAGCTATACTTCAGAATATATAGGGAACTCAAAAAACTAAACTCTCCCAAAATTAATGAACCAATAAAGAAATGGGCAAGTGAACTAAACAGAACTTTCTCAAAAGAAGAAATTCAAATGGCCAAAAGACACATGAAAAAATGCTCACCATCTCTAGCCATAAAGGAAATGCAAATTAAAACTACACCAAAATTCCACCTCACCCCTGTTAGAATAGCCATCATTAGCAACACAACTAACAGTAGGTGTTGGTGAGGATGCAGGGGAGGGGGGTAAGGAACCCTTTTACACTGCTGGTGGGAATGTAAACTAGTACAACCACAAGTTGTTCCACTAGGAAAAAAATTTGGAGGCTTCTTAAAAATCTAAACATAGATCTACCATTTGATCCAGCAATACCACTCTTGGAGATATACCCAAAAGAATGTGACACAGGTTACTCCAGAGGCACTTGCACACCCATGTTTATTGCAGCACTATTCACAATAGCCAAGATATGGAAGCAGCCAGGATGCCCCACCACTGACAAATGGATTAAGAAAATGTGTTATTTATACACAATGGATTTTATGCAGCCATGAAGAAGAATGAAATCTTATCATTTGAAGTAAATGGATGGAAATGTAGAACATCATTCTGAGTGAGGTTAGCTTGGCCCAAAAGACCAAAAATCATATGTCCTCCCTCATATGCGGACATTAGATCAAGGGTAAACAGAACGAGGGGATTGGACTTTGATCACTTGATAAAGTGAGATCACATAAGGGAGGGATGAGGATAGGTAAGACATCCAAAAAACTAGATAGCATTTGTTGCCCTCAATGCAGAGAAACTAATGCAGATACTGTAAAGAGACAGAGGACAATAGGAGAAGGGGACCAGGAACTAGACAAAAGGTTAGTTTCAGAAGAATTAATTTAGAAGGTAACACACATGTACAGGAAAGCAATGCGAGTCAACTCCCTGTATAGCTATCCTTATCTCAACTAGCAAAAACCCTTGGTTCTTCCTATTATTGCTTATACTCTTCAATAAAATTAGAGATATGGGCAATAAAGTTTCTGCCTGGTAGCCAGGGGGTGGGGGGAAGAGGGAGGGGGTGGGAATTGAAGGAGGGGGTGGGAGGAAGGGGGGAGAAATGATCCAAACATTGTATGCACATAAGAATAAAAGAAAAAAATTATTATTGTTTTATTATTCATATGTGCATACAAGGCTTGGGTCATTTCTCCCCCCTGCCCCCACCCCCTCCCTTACTACCCACTCCGCCCCCTCTCTCTCCCCCCACCCCCTCGATACCCGGCAGAAACTATTTTGCCCTTTTCTCTAATTTTGTTGAAGAGAGAGTATAAGCAATAATAGGAAGGAACAAGGGTTTTTACTAGTTGAGATAAGGATAGCTATACAGGGAGTTGACTCACATTAATTTCCTGTGCATGTGTGTTACCTTCTAGGTTAATTCTTTTTGATCTCACCTTTTCTCTAGTTCCTGGTCCCCTTTTCCTATTGGCCTCAGTTGCTTTTAAGGTATCTGCTTTAGTTTTTCTGTGTTAAGGGCAACAAATGCTAGCTAATTTTTTAGGTGTCTTACCTATCCTCACACCTCCCTTGTGTGCTCTCGCTTTTATCTTGTGATCAAAGTCCAATCCCCTTGTTGTGTTTGCCCTTGATCTAATGTCCACATATGAGGGAGAACATACAATTTTTGGTCTTTTGGGCCAGGCTAACCTCACTCAGATGATGTTCTCCAATTCTGTCCATTTACCAGCAAATGATAACATTTCGTTCTTCTTCATGGCTGCATAAAATTCCATTGTGTATAGATACCACATTTTCTTAACCCATTCGTCAGTAGTAGGGCATCTTGGCTGTTTCCATAACTTGGCTATTGTGAATAGTGCTGCAATAAACATGGGTGTGCAGGTGCCTCTGGAATAACCTGTGTCACAGTCTTTTGGGTATATCCCCAAGAGTGGTATTGCTGGATCAAATGGTAGATCAATGTTTAGCTTTTTAAGTAGCCTCCAAATTTTTTTCCAGAGTGGTTGTACTAGTTTACATTCCCACCAACAGTGTAAGAGGGTTCCTTTTTCCCCCGCATCCTCACCAACACCTGTTGTTCGTGGTGTTGCTAATGATGGCTATTCTAACAGGGGTGAGGTGGAATCTTAGTGTGGTTTTAATTTGCTTTTCCTTTATTGCTAGAGATGGTGAGCATTTTTTCATGTGTTTTTTGGCCATTTGAATTTCTTCTTTTGAGAAAGTTCTGTGTAGTTCACTTGCCCATTTCTTTATTGGTTCACTAGTTTTAGGAGAATTTAATTTTTTAAGTTCCCTATATATTCTGGTTATCAGACCTTTGTCTGATGTGTAGCTGGCAAATATTTTCTCCCACTCTGTGGGTGTTCTCTTCAGTTTAGAGACCATTTCTTTTGATGAACAGAAGCTTTATAGCTTTATGAGGTCCCATTTATCTATGCTATCTCTTAGTTGCTGTGCTGCTGGGGTGTCATTGAGAAAGTTCTTACCTATACCTACTAACTCCAGAGTATTTCCTACTCTTTCCTGTATCAACTTTAGAGTTTGTGGTCTGATATTAAGATCCTTGATCCATTTTGAGTTAATCTTGGTATAGGGTGATATATATGGATCTAGTTTCAGTTTTTTGCAGACTGCTAACCAGTTTTCCCAGCAGTTTTTGTTGAAGAGGATGCTTTTTCTCCATTGTATATTTTTAGCGCCTTTGTCAAAGACAAAGAAAAAATTTAAAAAAAACAAGTAAGTTCCAGAAATTGTTGGAACTGGCTAATAGAAGTCAGAGGAGAGAGTGAAGGGCAGAAGAGAGAGCCAAGGGGTTCACGGAGGTAGAGGGGCATGAGAGGTAGAGAGGAGGAGTTAGGATGGCTCAGTGGAAGAGATGATCAGAACAGAGCCTCTAAAGATGACACATTATTTACCAGAGACAGAGCCAGAGGAATTCCAAGGGCAGCAGAGGTTGAAAGCAGTTGGGGCTTGGAAACCCTGTGTGGGTTATTCAGACAGGTGAATGGATGTCTATATGCATAGATGATGAGTAGACATCTGGGAAAGAGTGTCAGAAGGCTGGGAAGAGGTGGGGCTTAGGCACAGGCAGGGCAAGAGCAGAGAGGACTTTTTCTCAGTCTAGGTTCTTTCTGTGACTATAAACCACAAAAAGCTGATTTGATCCGTAAGGGGAGCTTAACAAGGGGCATAGGACTGAGTTTGAATTATGTTTTTGTGACTCTAAGCAACTGTGACCTTGGGCAAGTTGCATATCCTCTCTGTGTCCATGGTTTCTTTATCTATAAAATAAGGAGAATTATTGTAGGATATTTTAGAATTAAGAGTTAATACTGCAATATGCCTGGTATACAGAAAGTTCTTGATAATGTTAGCTCTTTTTATTACTGTTTCTCAGGACCCAAGGATATCTGATCTTGGGGGAAAGAAAGCATAAAATAAGAGCATAGACAGCTCTGATACCTCAGGCAGCAATCTATTTCTCTCCTCCTCTTCCTGTGCAAGCCACAGTTGAAGAAGGCTGCCCAAACATTCACATATTCCTTGGATCAAGCTCATGAAGATCTGGACTGGGATTGATGAGTCTCCATTCCAAATTCCTGTGCTAGCAAGTGTGACTGACTCAGGTTAGTCTGTGTATCTCATAGTTTAAACTGAGGCCAAAGGGTTAGGGCAAAAAGTCTTACAGTTACACATCTTCAATATCAGGAAAGAAGGACAGAGAAGAAATTCATCTTGATTTTTTTAAGTTGAACCATTTGCAGGTCACAGTCATCAAACAGGATAATTAATTTTAATCTTCACAAGTTTTACAACCACTGATGAGTATATAAGGAACTTGATGATTCTATTGCTTTGCATCCTCTTTAAATATTTTTGCTCCTTTTCCCCCATCTCTCTTTTTAATTTGTACCACCCTAACTTTTGAAGAATCTGGAAACTACCCACTCACTAAATAAAATGAAGTATATCCACTCAATGGAATATTATTTATCTACAAGAAGGAATGCAGTACGATTCATAGTAAAACGATGAACTCTGAAAACATTATGCTAATGTAAAAAGAGGCCAGGCTCAAAAGGCCTCACACTGTATTAACTCCATTACATGAACTGACCAGAACAGGGCAATCCATAACACAGAAATGGAGTAGTTGCCAAGAAATGGAGAAAATGGAGAGTGACTGCTAACAGATACGTGCTTCTTTTGGAGGTTATGAAAACATTTTAGAATCAGATAGTGATACTAGTTGTACAATCTTGTGAATGTATTAATGAAATGTGTACTTAAAAATGGTAAAATTTACAGCATGTGAATTACATTTTTTTAAAGTATTTGAGAACTGGATATGATGCCAGAACACCTGGCTTTGATTCTCACACAATGTCTCATGTCATAGCCACCATTTGAATTTCCTGAGCCTTGCTTCCTTACCTATACATGAGTAGCAGAGCCTAAGCCAGGCTCTACCCAAGGTCCAGTCCTGCTTGAAACTCTGTGGATTAAAACATTGGGTGCACTCCCCAAAATAAATAAATAAATAAATAAATAAAGTCAACCTCTACTCCCTTTCTGAACAAATTAATTCTCACTTCTTCCAGAATCTTTAAATAATACCTATTTTGAGCATATAATATGTACTAGGCACATGATCAAATCTCATTAAATGCATCCAATAACTTTGTGAACTGGGCCCATTGTTATCCTAATTTCTCAAGTGCTGAAATGTAAATATGTTGCCTAAGTTAGCAAGAAACAGCGCTATGTATGGAACCTGAATTGCCAAACTCCAGCAGTCAAATAAGCCATTGCTCTAAACTGCCTTTCTCTACTAACTCATCCACCTCAGCCCAAATCTCATGCCCTGAACATCTGCATTAGCAATTTGCTGATTAATTACTGTAATCACTTTATATTTATCATGTCCACTATTCTAGTAAGTGATTCTTTTCAAGTTAATTATTTAGGAGCTAAGAAATATCTCTGAATTCTTTGTCATATGCCAAATACAAACTAGATAAAATTATTTCTTAATAATGGTAATGTTAGCATACCCAAATGGAATGAGTAAAGACCAAACTTAATACCAGAAAGATGGAAAAAATTAATGCTGACATCATCTTTTGTCAGCTCAACTCCTTGTACCATTGACTAGAGCAATTTGTTTAATTAACCTAGAGTCTTCTTGTTAATTATAGGTAATTTACCATACTCAATAAAAGGTCATGCTTTTTGAATTGCATGGTATGTTTAAAGTTTATTTATTTTTACATTTCTTTGTAAAGTCACAGACAAAACAAATTTAACCAAATTATTTTGAGTAAAGTATTAGCTTAATTTAGGCTAGCAAATAAATCCACTAACATACAGGACCCTGTTTAACGAAGTTGGTAGTGAATGCTCCATTTTTACAGATAATAATCCCTGAATTCATACCATGTGTGTCTCATAGTCACAGAAAGAACCCTCATCTAAGACTGAACTGCAGCTACTACTACTCAGAGAAGCTGGGAGTCCTGTTGATAATTAGCAAAGTTGTAACAGGCTCTACTTAGTCTTAATACAAAAGATAACCAAATGTCAGCTTACATACACCCTGTGTTTTTATGTTCAGTGCCAACAAAACAAAATAGTAATAAAAACTTGCATTCTGGCAATGAAGCATTAACATGCAATCTAAAACTATTGGTAAAGTACATATTTTTATTAACTAGTGGCCAATGTAAGACTTACTAAAATTCAAAGTCTGTCTGAACACATTTAAATAATTTGTTTTGTAAATAAACCCCCACTCACTTAAATTAGTATCAAACAATATTGAAAAAATTAAATCACTAAGTTAAAATTTTTAATATTAGTGTTTTAAAGGTAGTGTTAGGGCCAGGAAGGATGGCATGTTCCTGTAATCCTAGCACTCAGTTCGCTGAGGCAGGAGGATCACTAGTTCCCGGCCAGACTGGGTTACATAATGAAACACTGTCTCAAAAAATAAAGATAAAATAGTGTTGGAAATACAAATTTTGTTACTTACTTAATATTTATTAAATATTATTCATGGTTTAAGAGAAAAAACTAAAAAGAAAAAAATTCTGGATATCTGTTCACTAGATTTCCCCCTCCTAAACTTGCATTTCATCAAATCTTACCATTTTTTAAGAGTTTTGTAAATGGTGTCAGCCATGGTGGTCAGGCCTATAATCCCAGCTGGGAAGATCAAATTTGGAGGCCAGCCAGAGCAAAAAGTCAGTGAGACCCCATCTCAAATTAACAAGCTGGGAGTGTTGGTGCACTCCAGTGGTCCTAACTGTGGGAGACATAGGTAGGAGGATTGTGGTCTGAGGCCTTGGCCCGCACAAAAACATGAGACTCCATCAGAACAACAGCTAAAGGAAAAAGGACTGGAGGTGTGGCTCAAGTGGTAGAGCGCCTGCCTAGTAAGCATAAGCCCTGAGTTCAAACCCCCAGGACTACAGAGAAAGGGATAGGAGGGAGAGAGACAGGGAGGGAGGGAGAGAGAACTGCTAACATGGCTGGAGTACTGGGCAAGGTTAGGAACTGCAATGCATAGATTTAGTTTATATAGGCTTTAACAATTTGAAGAGTTACAGCTATCCATCAGATCTGCAAACCTGATTCTCAGGTTTTAGAATATCAAAGATTGACCAAACTCTCTAGTTTTTAGAGCCAGAATGTTAAATATTGAGTAAAATGCCTTTCGGTCTGGAAAAGGAACAATTTTGTATGAAAGGATATTCAAATAGCTCTTCATTGAGCCACCACAATAAGCCTGGAAGATTTACATGATTGAGCTGGAATTCAAAGCCAAGGACAAGAGAAAAGCATTTTTTTTTCTGGTATGCACAAAGAGATATCCATAATTAAACATCACACTTCCCCAGGGCAGCACGTCTTCTTACACTGACAAGCAAAATGAGGTATCTCAAATCAGGCATTGCTGGGCACTGCCATCTTTTCATAGCTATTGTTTTAATGTATTTCTGGCTATGAGGCATTTGTCTATTTTTGGTCAGTGAGGCATGCATTTTATTTAAATAATTCTGGTTTTGCATAAAGACTAAAGTTACATTAGTGAAATTACATTTCTACAACAGTATCTTAAGAGTACTTATGGCCTTATTTTGGCTGGTCATACACACACTGATATTCCAAGGAAAGTAACTACAACTTTAGTGTAATTAATACAATTAAAATTAACTCAGTAGAAAAAAACTTTCAGAATTACCTACTAAAACTCAACTATATGCTTTCCCTTGTCTTATTTGACACAGTTAGTTAAACATAACACACACGATCCTATGATATGTTGGAAGAATGCCAAGAAAGCCATGCTTAACATTCCATCAAAACAGTCGGGGACTAATGATAGACTATATATCAAGAACTCTTTTGTTCTACATCAAAGAATACTGTATCATTTCAGTCTCATTCTACCAGAAGCACTAAACTACTCAAAAGCAGCAATTCTCTTAACTTTTATCATCTGTAAGTTTCCTCTCCTTTCCTACCTGCACCCTAACCAACAAAAATCATTTACATTTGTCCTTAAATTGTAAAAATATGTTCAAACTGAATCAAATACCAAAAAATGTGATTTTTCTAAAAGTGACCGTTTTATCTTTAAAAATTTCCTCTTTCCATTCAAGAAAATTATTTATGAAGTTTAGTACTGCTAATATTTATACATACTATTAAATTTCATTTATGAAAGTTACTTACCACATCACATAACAATACATTAAATTATTTGGATATTACTTGAGCTTAAAAAGAATTCACCTATCTATCCATCTCTATAAAAATCAGACCTAGAAAAACAGAAGTATCTGATGGGAGACCTGAGTATCTGATTATGGTGTCAGTGGGCTGTACCCATGTTTAGACGCCTCTTCAGATTTCTAAACCAGTGATAATCAGATTCATAATGATAGGAAGACTAAATGCAATATAAACTAATCAAAATACTTTCTAATTAAAATACCAACTACTTTTTCATAACTTTCAAAATCACCACTGAAAACATCTGGAAGCCTCAATTTCTTAAATAATTTCTAACGATTTCATTCTTAGTTTATTTGTCCACTAGCTAAAATATGGGGCAACCTGATACATGAATTTTGTTCTTTCAAAATGTGTTTACAGCACTGACAATTAATATTCACTTAGAAAAAATGTGGGAGAAATGTGTTTACAAGACACAGTCTATCTTTTTTCTTTATTTAAAGCCTTCAAATTCACCAGTAATAGTTACTTAATTCTGCCAAATCCTCTCAAATCATCTTTAACCTACATACCTCCAGATTAATTACACTTCAGAATGGTCTTTTGTACCCCAGGAAATACAGTATATACAAGTCCTACACTAAAGAAACTGACTGCTTCAGTCAGAAAGATTTATAATTTTGGAAAAGCTAAATTAATTGAGTGTCTTCCATGTGCTAAATTCACCTCTTTGACCCTCAGGGCTGCATCTTACAAAGCAGGTTCCATTGTCATCACCATCTCATAGGTAATAAAACTAAGTTTATACAACTTGGCTGAGGCAGACATCAAACAAGGGGGCAAGGGGATTGGATCTGTAAGCAGGGCTACTTGACTCCACTGCCTGAACTCTTGCCTTTCTTCAGACAGCTCCTTATTGTTGTCAGTGTCTGCCTGTACCTGACTTCTTACATGGCCTGTCCATACCAGAATCTTCAACTACAGAAATGTCTTCCTGCACCCACTCCTGGACTCTACAGTTGGTTCTCCATACTGACCCTTCTTTAAAATATTCCTTAGCCTAAAACCCTCAATAGTTTTCCCTACTCTTAGGATAAAGACCCAGAACTTACAATATCCTGAATGATCTGGCTCTGGTCTCCTATCCAGTCTTAACACTTTCCCTCTTGTTCCAGGTTCAGTCACTTCAAGGCTGACCATGCCCAGCCTTTTCCCACTCCGAGGATATTCCTCCCTTTGGCTATGTTATGCCCCACCTCTCATAGACCTGTAGCTAAACTACACTTCTTAAGATGCCAACTCAAAATCTACTTTCTCTGCCATGCCTTTTCCAAGCACTCAATAAGTTTCTTTGCTAGTACCTAGCAAGGATTATTACTATGTACTTATATGGTCACTTAATCACTATCTGTCTTTCCACTAGATCGGTGGCTCTCCCATGTCAGCATACATCAAAATCACCTGGAGTGTTCATTTTTAAAATGACCACTAGGTCCCACCCCTGGACTCTCTGATTCACTCTGTCTGGTCCTAGAGCTGCACAGTTGCAACGGTCCAGGTGATCAGATGCTGCTAGAATGAGTGCTGATCGAGTCTTCAACCCCGGATAAACTTCAGAATCACCTGAGGAGCTTTAAAAATGACCAATGCCCAAGCCCCAAACCCAGAGCTTTTGATATGGTTAGGCTTGGGTGGAGCCCAAGAGTATAAATATTACATACTTATACTAAAAATTATTTATCTAAAATTCACATTTAACTGGGTATTTTATATTTTTATTAGCAAAATCTCCAACTTTAATTATGAGTCCTACTGTAACAAAACAGGTAGATGCAACATATTTATGCAGGTATATCATAGATAAGGTTAAGATTATAACCTGACTCTTCACCTTTGCAGAGAACAAAAAAGATAGGACTAAATAAGGGGACTGTTTAGCCTTTGGAGTAGATACCAATAGATTATAAGATCTTACCTGGCATATTTTTCAATGTCAAATAATTTAACATGATGACTAAATGGCTTCCAGGTTCCTCTGAGGACCTCATCTTGGGCAAGCAAAGTGATAATGCAGCATTAACCCTGTTGTTCCCACATCAGTCAGTGAGTCACCTGAGCAGTGATTGTTGGGGCTCAACACAGAACAGTGCCCTTTCATGTACCAAAAGTAGGTTAAATATTTAGTTAATAAATATTACAGAAAAACTAAAATGTAAAATCCATGGCTGTTTTTGATAATGCAATTCTATCTTTCTCACATTAGTGGAGGAAGTACTACATAGTTTTCCAATTTTAGAGTAAGATCAATCCTTTCAGTTTTACATAAGCTGATGTATTAAATTTGCATTTGTGATGCTGTGAAGGGTCTACTTAATCCCAACTTTGCACGTTTACAGCATTATGGGTAAACTAGAGATTTCCAAATTGAGAACCCTCAGGATTAGTGACCATCATGTAGCCTTCTGCCTCTCCACATAAGTAATCTCAGGTTTCTGATTTAAGGAGAAAGACTCCATATAAATATTGTAAATATTAAGTGGCATTCTTTTATAAATATTCATAAAATTATTTTAACAAATGTTACCAGCTCTGCTTTATCCAATGCTTACCTGCAAACCTATCATGACACTTTCTACTTACAATCAGATTTCAATAACTATTTATAAGAACAAATTGCTGAATGATTGCATGGATGTCAAAGTGAATTCCATTAAACAGAGCTCAAAAATTTACATGAACTCCACAGGACCAAGTGTAAAAGTGGCTGTAGACAGAGAAAGGAATAGAAATATCCTCACACCAAGGTCATGGTTGGTCCCCATTTAGAAGGCTTCTTCAATTCACCCAATTTCAAGCAAACACACACAAAAAAAATCCAGATTATTTTTGCTTAAATAATAAATCCTAAATATTGTTAAGACAGATATCTCTCCCAAACAAAAAAGTATAAGACTTATAATTCCATAAAATGTTCACAATTATGTAATGGTTTCTTTTGTCCAGATAGCTTACCAAATCCAAAAGCACTTGAACCTCCAATGCTCTGTGAAGACTGAACACTTGTCGAGGTATATAGTCCCGTCACCAGCAAGCCATCAAAGAAGGTGCTTGTTGAAATTGTCACTGAAATACGGTAGGAGGGAAAAGAAACATCAATTAATGCAGTCAGAATGATGAGATACATACCTGTGTTAGACATTATCAAAATAATCTTTACTCATTATCAACAAACTATTTTTATACTATCTCAAATTAGTGTGTGTGTGCATATATATACATATATATATATATACATGAATATATTCATATATTTGTGCATGTATGTGTATGTATATTAGAAATTACAGAGGAACAAAAAAAATCTCAGAACTTCAATGCCTATAATTACTGGTCCTAAATTTAGGACATCAGTCCTACCTTTTTGCATTCATTTACACATTCCCTTGTTATATAAAAAATTTGAATATAATGTAGTATTGAATAGATGGTTTCCCCACCTCCACTACCACCCCTGACAGCAGTCAAAGGCATCACTGGAGTTTTGGCATTACAAACAATGAGACACTTTTTTTTTAAAGTATTCCATGCTGTGAGAAACAATCTTACATTGATTGAAAGAACAGTAAGATGCACTGCATTTCTTGTTATGAGTCCACATTTCATAGATGAGTTCCCTGAAGTTTTTCAACAAAAGCAGACTAATTTGCATGAAGACAGTCAGCCCTTTCCTCATGTGAACAAAGAAGACCACTACATGTTTTATGTTTCACAAGAAAGTCTACAACAGGGGTCAAAATGGTTTCATAACCAAAAATCAGGATGTTCCTCGGAAGAAAGGTGATAGATCAATTTATATACTACTCAGGTTGGACTTGTTAACATTTTGCCTTGCTCACCACTTTAAAAACTGATCAGAATTTCTTACTTGATGTGATGTCATTTTCTCTTGCATGTCTTTTATAAGATGAAGATGATGCCATTTATAGGAAGCAGTGAGAGATAGTAATGGCATTATTTGGATAGTATACAGATCAAGGCTGTCATCAAGCCTGGTGGCAATAAGGAGAATAGCTAGAGTTGCATTTCCTCTGATGAGACCCTTTAAATTAAACTCTAGGGCATCCACTGAGTAGAGCCAAATGGTCTTAAATGCCCTTATCATAAAGCATGAAATCAGACACATCTATCAATAGAATAACCTGGCATCATGCTACACCACAAATGACACTGGGTATTGGAATACATCGCTTTTCCATCTTCCAATAAGAAATAATAGGTAAGATTTTTTAGTGCTGGCATGTCAATCACTGAATTGGGCTCTGAGGTAAGTAGTTTATATGTATTATTATCTCACTTAACTGTCAAAGCATATCTTTTAAGGGAGCAATATTATTGTTCCCAGAATAAAAATGAGGAATTAGTAGCACAGAACAATTAAGAACCTTGCCTAGAACTATATGCTACTATCTAAACATTTTTGCTGCTTACTTGAGTTCTCTCCTGACTTTTCTCTGCTCTCCCCAGATCTCAAAGTGGCAAGGTGGCCATAACAAACCTTGCTTCAAAGCTCTTTTCCCAGATCACTCTATGTGCATGAAGGATATTTAAGGAAAAAGAAAGTGAACACCTCAGCAGTTACAGTCACTGTTATTAGAGAGAGTCAAAGGCTGCTGGGAGATGACTCCTAGGACAAAATCCAAGCGTAGGTATGGAATGAGGCCTGGGCACTAGGCCCTCTTCTGATACCCATTGCCTGGGGGTTCTTGAGCAACCCACTTCATCTCTCTGCTTCTAAATTTCCTCAGCTGAGGAATAACATCCTAATCATACATCCCCACTCCCATTCTACTTACTATGAATTCCCACAGTTGGTTCTTTTGGAGCCTCCTTCCTTTGAGTCACTGAGTTCATCTTGACTAAGATTTTTAATTTTTTATTGCTGTGCTGGGAGTACACTGTGGCATTTACAAAAATTCTTACAATATATCAAATATATCATACTTGAATTCACCCCCTCCACTATTCTCCGTTATCCCACTTCCCACATTCCTGGGATAGTTTCAGCAAGTCTCATTTTTCCATTCACATACATATGTACATAGTATTTGCACTATATTCATCTTCTACACCCTTCACCACATCAACCCCCTCCCACTGGTACTAATCCCCTCAGACAGGACCTGTTCTACCCTCCTGTTCTCTGATTTTGTAAAAGAAAAAAAAATGACATTTTTGTTTGTTTAAGACAGCTATGCAAGGAGTTTTCTTGTGACATTTCTATGTTTGACTAAGATTTTTAAAGTTCTGTAATTGCTTCTGTGCCACACCCCAGTGGGGTTTAGAATTAAGTTATTTCCTGTCAAGATGACTTACTGACCATCAGATTTTAATGTGCCTCAACACAGCAAATCATACCCAACCTGAGGTGTCTCACTCTCACTGTGGACCCATGGGACTCTGATCTCACTGGCTTCACTCTAATCCCGCAAAGGGACAGCAGTACAGTAGTAATGCATAAGGACAGGTCTCTGTAGTTCCTCTCTACCTCCTTATGCTTTTACTCTGGTCCTTATATCCAAGATTCTGAAAAATGGAACGGACGTATGGGTTTGAGAGTGAGGAAAAGCTGAATTTGAGTTTCACATATATCCTGATCTGTATATGATTGGGTAGAATGTTTTAGATCTCTCATTTACAAAGGGGAATGGTAATACTATTAGGTTTACTGTGAGAATAAAAGCAAATATACCTATGATTATATCTATCAACATGTCTGTCTCTTGAATACCCTATCATGCACATAGTAAATAATAATAAAAGTTAGTTCCCTTTCTTTCTTTGCCCTTTCTCAGACCCTGAAGCCAGGTCTTGCTCTTCCCTCCCTGAGAACAGTAGTCCTCTACAATCTTCCAATGATCTACCTAACCAGAAGCCCAGGAACATCCAGTCACTAGACTGTCCACGTCTGAGTCTTGCTGCCACTATGATTCTCCATTTACCTCCCTACCCACTACTTCATCTCTGACCATGTTCCCCACAAGTATAAGTTATGATCTCAGACATCCCCAGCTTGTTATTAATTTGTCCTCCTCTCAAAAAGACAGTCTTTAAGCATTTGCTCCATGTTTATTTAAAACAGAGACAAAATACTCTTGAAGAAAGATGGAGAGAAAAGAACCATGGGTGGCAGCTCTTTCCCCTGTTGCCCTAAGAAATTCAGCTCTGGTCCCAAATGGGAATGCCCATCCAGCAAAACAAAATCCCTGCTGTGTCTACCTTGACAACTGAAATAAATTCAATTCACTGACAGCTTGTACATATCTAGAGATGTTTTACTCTCTGAGAGATGTGCTGTCTGGATAGCCCATGACTCATTTGGACACTCAGGTGCCAAAGGCTGTAAGACCCCTTAGGTATCCATCTAGCTGTGAACCCCATGGCCACCTCTACCCAGTGCTTTTCCTGTCCCAAAGGATGAGTGTATTCTGATTTTAACTCATCCACAGATTAAATGGCCTGTTTCAGATCAGTTCTTTTCTTTACATAGATTCTTGGGTGCCTGAAGAAAACTGTCCAGAAATAAAAGGACTGGATTTTATTCCCAATATGAACATTAATTTGTCATGTCAGATTAGGCAAGTTTTGATTCTATTCCTGGTATAGAAGTGGACATCTGTTGTTCAGTACCACTAGGTGTGTTTAAATATATACAAATCATTTCTAAACAATGAGTAGTTTAGAGTAAAATGGAATTACTAAGAACAACATAAATGACTCTTAGAGTCTCTTTGTTTTAAATATGATCCATAAGCTAACTATTTCCAAATTTCTATTTCCAGTTCAGGCCTCATTTCCAACTCCAGATATAAAACAAGCTGTTATTCAATATCCCCACCTGGGTGTTCAAGAGACATTTCAACTTCACTATGACCAACACTCAACACCCATCCCCACAACCCAAACTTGCTTCCCCTGTGATCTCCCCAACAATAGCTGATAGCAACACCATACTTCCTGCTATTCAGACCAAAAACTTCTCTGTCGACCCTGGAATTGTCTTTCTTCCATAACCTGCATCCAGTCAATCCTTCTGGCTCTGCCTTCAGATATTATCCAGAATCTGGACACTTGTTACACTGCTCTGAGTACCATAATCTCTTCCATGGATTATGTCATTAGACATCAATCTGGTCCTCCTGGTTCTATCTCACCTCTCTACAATCCATTTCAGTAGGAGTCAGTGCTATTCTTTTAAAACATGCACCTGACTTTTTAAAGATATTTTTATTTGTTTATGTTATACAGGAGTTTTGTTGTAACATTTATATATACATTATATATATATATATATATATAATGTATATATATATATATATATATATACATATCCTGGCTTGATTCATTCCCTGCATATTCTCCCTCCTACCCCATTCCTCTTATTAAGGTGATTTCAACAGGTTTCAATGTCCTATATTCACACTTGTATAGAAAGTACATGAACCATATTCACCCTCCTTTACCCTCTTTATTTACCCTCCCTCTCCCACCACCTATTTTACATTCCTGTCCTTCATTTTTTAAGTGTCTGTTCATTATTCAGTAGGGATTTTGCTTTGGTACTTTACCTATCATATATTTTGCTTAAATCAATCTAACCACCTCTACTACTCTTTCTGACCCTTTTCCCCCTACCCTGTGTTGTCCATCAGTTTTCAGTGTGTTTTGTTGTGTCTTGCTCCTATACACATGTGATGCATTTCATTATTATTCATTGACTATCACTCTGTTCTCTTCTTTTCCTCCTCCCTTATTCTCCTCTAGCAGTCCCACTTTTGGAAATAAAAACATGCATCTGATTGATCATGTTAATCCTCTCCTTACAAGTTTTCCAATGGCTTCTCATTTTGCTCAATGTCAAAGTCTTTGCAGTGGCCTACAAAGCAGTACACCATCTGCCTATGTATCCTCTCTATTCTCATCTTCTTTGTTCTCCTGCCTTGCTTCACTCTGGGAACATTAGCCTCTGGCTCAGGCTTTGGCACTACCCATTTCCATTGCCTTGTATTCTTCTTCCACTACTGAAAGTCTAATTCCCTCATATCCTTCAAGCCTCAGCTCAAATTCCACCCTGCTCATCTACTCCCATACTCCCTCCACTTACTCCACTTTGTCACCTCCTAACATATTATACTGATAAATCCACTTTTAATATTTTCTCTCTGCCATATTTATTATTAGTCTCATTCTGTAGAATGTAATCTCCATCATGCAGGTGTCTCAAGTGTTTTGTTTAGTGATATAGCGCAACTGTCTAGAACAATATGATACTTTTAAGTGCTTGATAAATATTTAGTGAATTATGAATAACTCATTCACATAAAAGTAATGTGAGGTTGTCCTGTCTTCAACTTGTTTCCAAAGAAGTATGTTGTAAATCCTAGATATTATAGGTCAGATGAATTCTACTTACAAAAGCCATATGGGAAAAGGGAGATAAAGAAATGTTAACTACTTGAATATATAAAATGTTTTACAGAATTCAAGACAGCTCAATGCAGAGAGAGGCTAACCAAAAGACAAGCCAGAGACTTTCTTTAAAAAAAAATTAAAAAGCAGGCTGACTTTAAGTACACATAAGTTCCCACTGAATGTTTACATAAGTCATCTACAGAAAAAATTTTCTTATTTGAAACAAATTGATTATAATATATTTCTGTTCACTGGAATAGAGAATTTTAAACATTTCTTAGAGGAAAAACTGCCTTTAAAAAAATGCTATTCTGTTGACAGCGTGAAACAAGCATTCCTTTCCTACTTTAAACAGATGTAATGCATAATCCTATGTGACTTGGTCTCCTTTATTTTAAGAAAGAGGAAATGCTGCCCCAACTCTTATGGGATTTAAGATGTATCTTTCTGATCACTGTGTCACTCCTCTCCAGACACAATGTCCTGCTTTACTCAAGAAGATAATGGGTCCATTTCTGTATTTAGAAAACATCAGACTCAGTTTAGATTCCCTGTTAGCATGTAGGAAATTTCATTAGCATGTAGGAAATTTCAGGATGTCTGCAGCCTGCATTTTCTCATTGATTGGAGCAATGTTAGTGAACACACGAGCAAACACATGAACAGTGTGAGTGAGCATACTAGGGAATCTACACCAGGGCACCTTCCTCTAAAACTGTGTCTGGAGCATACTTCACCCTGCCCCCTCTTTTTCTTTCACTGATTCCACTCATCTCTTCTTGCTCCTGATTAATCTGTCAGGATTTCCTAAAAAGAAAAAGTAAAAGCATAGAGAGATAACTGTCTCAGGCATGGAGGTCCTATTCTTGCCATCAGTCCATGACTGAAATGTCCTGTTTCCAAGCACCTGTACCAGAACACAAGACCCAGTTCTTTGACACCTGTAGCAATGGGCAATGGATAAGCCACAATGGAAAAATTCCCCCACCCCTTACCAGGTCCTTTTTTCCTATAAAACTCTCAGTCTGTAAGTGGCAATGGGCTCTAGCTCTCTTGCTGGAGAACCCCACAGGTGAAGAAACCTGTGCCCATCACCTAGATTCAATAATTATTCATATATAATAATAATTGTTAGACTGAAAAACACAGAGAGTTAGACAAAGTCTTCACTGCAGTTTTAAAGTGAAACTATAGTATCTTCAGGGAAATTTCCCCATCTTAATGGAAAATACTGTTTGATTCAGTTACAAACAAATGTTCTGTACTTCCCTTTTTGCCTTTTTTTTTTTTTTTAAGAAAATGCTCTTATACAGAACAACTTCTAAGTAACCTTTCTGAAAAACCCCACCCATTCCTCAGTGTGGGCTCAGATGCAATCTCTGACCTTCTGGAGGAAACTTTCTCCTCCCTCCCCACTACAGGAACCTTAGAGATCTCAGAAATGAGGAGTATTTGATCATACTCCATGTTCCCCAGAGCTTAACTCAAAGGAGGAGCTGTCTCCTTGTGCTGAATTTAACCACAAAGAAACATTTGTTACAACATAAACTACCATGTAAGAGTAAAACAATGTAGTCAAAGTAACTAAAATTGTGAAATCTAACTTCTCTTCTACAGAAAAAAGAGCCAGTGTTATTCATAAAGATATTTGAAAAATGAAGGTTTCCCTTAGAAAGAAAAAAGAATGCAGTAATTTATAATAGCACTCAAAGACCAAAAATGTTTAAGAAAACTTCAGATAAATTTTACATTTAAACCATAGCAGTGTTTCTTTTACACACATGTACTTTATGTGTAAATATATACACATATTTTGTGTCATGCCAAATTAATCTTCTAATAATTTTGTCAGTAAGATACTGTAATCCTGACCCTAAAGTCTCTATGCTATCTCCTCAAATAAGAAATAAGAAGGGATCAAAAGGCTGAGGAGGTTATACATATCACTTCCACATCTGTGTTAAATTGGCAGTAAGCTTGGCACTGGGAGACGGTGAATATGGACGGCTGGGCTGTGACAGCAGAATAGAAACATGATGTAGTGACACAATTCAATTCTTATCAGTGGCTCAAAGAGTACCTCTGTCTCAAAATGACTAATTGCACAGTCAGTTATTATCTATTATAGCTTCTATTAAATGTTCCCAATAAAACCCTAATACCATTCTTGCAGAAAATCACTGTAAGATGAAAGTCTGGAAAAAATAAATTTAGACATTTAATGCTGTTTGCATTTCATCCTAAAGATGCTGGCCTACAAATGTTCTACGGTTCATTAAATTTTGATTACTTCAAGCATATTCCATCACTACTTCATACAAAAGACCTTTAATGTATGCTGAAAAAAGAAACAATATTTGAAGTGATGGTTCCATCTTTTTTCAAGATGACAAACATCAGAGGACAGCAAATTTCAAAAATGTTGAAATTAGTATTTGAGTATTAGTAGTGATTGCAGAGTTCTCATCTCTAAATTATATATAGTTTGAAGGTGAAAAACACTAACAGAATCTAGTATGTCAATATTAAGAAATCATAGCCACATTTTGCCTTATGAACTCATTTGCCTTTTGAATATAGAACAGATTAAATAGCCTGAGGAACAAACATAATTTTGCTGAAAATGAAATAAACTAAGTTTATTTGCTGCAAACTTTCATCAACACTGTGTGATCAACTACTGATTGTTCTTTAAAGTGCCACGGGCTCTGGATACTAACAGAGATCATTAAAAAATACATTATAACTTCCATTCAAAACCTCTTTAAGACTATGACCCCTCAACTACTTCTCATTACATATATTAACTTATTTTTACACAGTTTTATGTGGTTTTCAAAGTTAAGTCAGGCATTTCAATAACATTGCTAAGCCAACAACAGCAAAGAAAAAGTAATTCCAGTAAACAAGTCAAAGAAATGACAGGAAGTCAAGTTCACTGAGAAAGGACAAGAATCCATAATAATGAGCTGAACACAAGGATCTTAAATAATCTGACCAGGAACAAAGAGGTTATGGTCACCCTTTTGTGAAGAATGGATAGATCACCCCTATCTTAACCCATTTACTTCAACAAATGGTAAGGGGTATGATTAGGAAGGATCTGGCTGCCCAGCTAGAGCAGCCTCCTGTCCATCCATCTTTGGAGAAGCACTTCGAAGTGTCCACACACACCATTTCCTCCGTCATAGTCTTTAACAGATGGCTGATCTAGACTGTCTCTAAGCTTTCTATGACCTCAAAATTTAATAGACACCTCCTTAGTAACAGTAACAGTTAATAATATTTGGTACTATACACTTAGATACTCTTCTAAGCCTTTTATAGGTATTATTTAATCTTTTCAATATCCGTTCTAAAGATAACTACTATTAGTATACCCTTTACCCATGAGAAAGCTCATGGAAACAAAGGGAGTGGGTGGGTGAGTGAAGTAACATGTCTTAGCTAGCATGTAAAGGATGGCTCTAAGAAATGGAAGTGGCGCTTCCCATCCTGAATGGAATACAGCAGCCTCAGTTTCACATATGACCAAGAGAGAGGCAAGGGCTTGATTTTCCTTGGAAGAGCCTGGTGGAGCTCCCAAGCTCCAGACCCAGTGGGGGTGAGGGGGTGTTGAGTGTCCTGGGAGCATGCCCAGCAGGCTCCTCTTCAGAAAGCACCAACCTAATGCCTGCTATACCAACTATTATTACAGCCATTTATTACCATTATTACTACAACTCTTTTTCATTTCATACAGATCTGTACTGTTCACTGGAAGACAAAGAAAGAAGGAACGTCCTCCAGGGAGGACTAAATGTGGTGTGATAGAGGATGTGCTGAAGCCCAAAATAATAAAGTCACAGAGCCCTGGGCAGCCTACCTCTGAAAGCAGAGGCAGAATGCCTGGCAAATGTACTTCACCTTTGTCTCCACTTGAAAGGAAGGGAAAAACTGGAGGGTGATCCAGGAATTGTGGCAGGTACATCAGACCCATTATCTGAAAAATGTAATGCTATATTAGCAGGCTTTCTAGGGCCTGGGAAATGCTCTTTTGTGACTGGAAGAGGGATCCAGCATCTCTGTGGAACCTTATTATATTTATGGCAGATTCAGATGAACCACACCTAGGCTCTGCCTCTTATCTTCTAGCACCACTAGTAATAAAAGGAGATCTATTGGGATTTTTCCCTCCTCTAAGTTCTTAGGAGATAAACTGAGTAAAGTCAAAAGTGTTTGTGAATTTATTATTTTTCAATTATGCCCTTTAGAAGTAAACTTAAATGATAGCTTTTGGTGAATATAAATTTTCCTGCCACATTCCTCTCTCTCTCATGAACACACACACACACACACACACACACACACACAGTATTTCTGAAAACAACCTTGGGTAAGATTTCACATCTTATTCATGTGAGATCCCATTCCTACACATGAAGAGCTATGTCAGAACTAAGTACTTGGAATGAGGTCCCAAGCAAGGCCTCTGAATTCTCCTGAACACTGTCCAATCTAACCCAGCCACAAATTCCTTTAATAGTGATCTTAAATATAAAGAAGAAAAATATAATTTTATTATGCTCTACCCTATTTCTAGTCTGTCTAAATTGAACTTAAAGAAATGATTTTATTTTTATCACCCACATTGGGCTTTTATAATTTTATTCTATTTTTTTCATTTAAAAACAATGATAAAATTGCTTAGTTCTTAGAACCAAAAATATTTTTCTTTTTAAGTGATATTTAAAAATTATAATTTAGAGAACTGTAGCCAAGCATCAGTTGTATTTCTGATTTCTCTCTGACCTTATTTTTCATGTTACTTTTATATGAGGCTTGATGATACTTATACATGAAAATTTCATATTGTTGGCCCTGCTCTCAATAAATTATTAAAGTCATGTGAATAGGAATGTGGTGTTCAGGTTTTCAGCAATTTTCATCCTTTTGTTCTTTCTTTTTAGAAGGAAAGACTTTCTTATCTATAACATCACAACTTTGCAAAATTTAAGCAAAGATTTTCTTAAAAGAAATCATCTTGAGGGATTTATTACCCCCATCTTCTGTAAGAAGTTCTCAAAAATGAATGTTTTTTGGTTGATTCTGTTAATTAGGTTCTTCTAGGCTGAGAAAAATAAGCCTGGTAATTTTTCTTAGCACATACACAGGTAAATGTGTTATAATAAACAGCACAGATGCCTGGAGAATAATACATGTGTGATTTTTTTTCCTAAGATAATCAGATGTTTAAAGCTTTTACACAGTCAAAAAAAACCAATAATTGTTGTTTCTGTTACACATTCTTGGATTTTTTTTTCTTTTTTAACATGAAGTGTCTCTCATAACCCTCCAAAATGTGGTTTTGACTAAAGATAATTAAAGAAAATCTGGACTCATACTACAAATTACAGTAACTCCTAATAATGCCAAGTTATTAAAAACAAAAATATTTGGTTTTGATTTTGGCTTAATATGTGAATTTATGCCATTATTACTATTTAAAGTATTTTCATACTTGTAATTCCCCTGTGCTTATTCAAGAATATGCCAAGGGTAACATTGCTGGTACTCATGTGTATCTCATATACCTCTGTATGTTTGTATAATGACCAATCATTATTAAGAAGTAATAACTGATATAATTCCTGGAAGACACAGTTAAACTTAAGGTAGCTATAAAAGCATTACAAAGCATTATAAAAGCATTACAATGTGATGGTTTAAGCCTGATATCTTAGCTATTTGGGAGGTGCAGAGATCAGGAAGATCATGGTTGGATGCCAGCCCCAGGCGTGTGGTGGGGGTTTGTGAGACCCCATCCCCATCTCAACCAAAGGAAGGATGGGGCTGTTGTCCCAGCTACAAGGGAAAAGTGACACCCTCGCTCAAAAACAACCAACACAAAAAGGGACTGGTGGGGTGGCTCAAATGGTAGAGCACCTGCCTAGCATAAGACCTTGAGTTCGACTCCAGTACTACCAAAAAAATTTACAATTTTTTAAATAAGAATTTTTCTATAGTACTCTCTTTTGGTACTTCCATATGTTCATTTCAATGTACTTAAACTAATTATAAGCAACTGTCCTAAAATCAAACAATGCATTTAAATACTTAGTGAGTAGATCATACATATGGTGTACATAAGATTTAGCTAACTATAGAACTCTAAATAGTAACTGACTTATATAAGACAAATAAAACTTCCCGTTTACTCTATGATCAGGCTCTGTGTGTGTGTATTGCTCAACTCAATCATTTATTAAGTAAATATTTATAACATGCCACTGGGGATTTAGTGGCAAACCATCTGTATGATTACAAAATAACATTTGAATAATTGTACGTGTCCTTTTTTAGTAGAATCCATTTTCCATGTCTCAAAATTCAATCCATAAAATCCTAAGTTGGTATTTGCTAGCATTAAAATCTGCAGTGTTAACTAAATGATATAACAAAGAAATTTTCAGATGTTAGCATATAGTTAGTTGCTCTTTTAATATGCTACAACTGCTTTTCTAAAATTTTTATATTAAATGTCAGTAAATAAGAATATAATTTAAATAACATATTGATAGATAGAATCTGATAGTTATTTGGTAAATTACAAAAAAGAAGGACTATAACTGCACAGCTAATTTCAGTAGCATTAAATTGTAATTATATATAATATGGGTAAAATGGAAAATGCTGCATTTTATATTTTACAACATGGCACTTAGTACAATGAATCTTAAAATCCTCTTGCAGTTAAGTATACATTCACATTTTCAATACATCCATGAGACCATTTTTCTGAGGATAAGGATAAAGAAATACTCCAGGTGTGAATAATCATCAGAAAATGTCTCGAAGCCTAGGAATATAGAAAAAAGTTAAGTGATTGGTTACCTAAACATTGCTTAAGTGAAAGGATTTTGCAATGGATTAACAAGGATGCTTTGCAGCTGTGGTAGTCCTCATATTCTGAAGTAGAATTTCTAAGCAAATCCTAATCTACCCTTAACATGTATTTGTTTTGGATTTATTGACTTTCTTTTAGAAATTGACCTAAATTTTTAAGCTGAAGACTTGGCATACAAAACTAGGGTTGGATGAAAGGTAAACTAACATATACATACATTTTATAGTATAAATTTTATACCATCTTATATAGAAAGGTATATTTAAGATGTGGTTCTAAATAGTTAAAATATCTAGTCAACACAGATGTACTCATTCTAAAGTGCCAATGTGATAAATAAAGTTACTACTTTTTAGCCAAATAATGAGTATTTAATAGAAACATTAACTAAAATCTCCCAAAGATAATTTTTACCTTAAACATCCCATCACTTTGAGAAGCCTGTTAGTATTCAGATCCAAGTGACCCCAGAGATTCTGATTCTGTATAACTGGAATAAAACCCAGGAACTGGCAGGTTTAACAAGGTGTATCTCAGGCAAATTTCGGGTAAGGGGCTTTGGAGTATACCAGTTACAGTGATATGAAAAGTCTCAGGATGACAGCTCCTGAGAAACAGAGTTTCCAGTGAAGGCTATCCATGGGACTAAAAATCCTAATTGAATTGAACCAAGACTGCATTAAAAATTTCACTGCAGTAAAAAGCCACTTTGCTTTTTATTACACTGCAGTTTCCTCCTACTGCAAACAGATGAGGAAGTAATAGGACACCTGTTCTTAGGAGCCCTCACATGTGCCAGAGAATTTTTTCAGACTGATAAGAATTGAAACAAATCCAGAATAAGGAGGAGCAGCCAAGGTTGCAGTGGATTTGGGTTGAGCACTAAAGGGCAATGTCAGAGCCCTATGGTGGCTTCCTTGGCAAACAGGACCACTGCCTGTCCTGACTGTGAATTAATAACAGGCAAAAGAAGCTAAATAGTTTCTGAATTTGAAGTTTGCCTTTAAAAAACATTTAGTCAATGTTACATATGTTTTACATATATACATAATGGTTTCAATAACACTATAATGTTGGAGGTAAGGAGATGAGACTAAAGTAACAGATCTTGCCATGGAGAATTCTTGCTGGGTTCTAGGTATGCCCATCTCTTTTCTGATAGCTCTTATATCACTAGAATGTCTAGAACTTACTAATGAAACAGGTTAAATAGCCCATGGTTTCTGGAATCATCTGTTCCATGAAACAGAAATAGCAGTCAGTGACTGCATGTCAATTTTTCAGTATCATGGCTACAGAACAGAGCTCACTTCCAGTGTTTACATAATCTTACTACACACCTTGAGCTTCAGACCTTCTTCAAAGGTACTAGTATTCTGCATTTCTTGTTTGGAATAACCTTTTCAATGTAGAAGATAAAGACAGAACTTGAATGGCTGGACTTCCCCATAAAACAGAATCCTATATGATGTGTGGCAGTTGTTCTATGAAGTCATCATGAACACCAAATTAGCAAAGGTTGCTAATTGCTCCTATGTACAATCAGGGTTAGGTTCCAGTGAGCCTCTGGTGACATTTTTATCAGTTGATCAATATGTAACCTTGTTTTATGTGGGTTTCAGCATAATGACATCTCATTTAACATATACTATTGATTCATTAGCATTGAACTCATGGCCAGCAGTACTATAACTCATGTTTGAACAAAGCTTATCGACTGGTGGAGTGGCTCAAGGGGTAAATGCGCCTGCCTAACAAGCATGAAGCCCTGAGTTCTAAACCCCAGTACGGCTGGAAAAAAAAATGAACAAAGCTTATCTAACAACCATGTTTTCTCCATAAGGCACATTGCAGCTTTTGGCACTTCATCACTATACATGGGGCCATTTTTAACAGTGAAATCACCAACAGAAAGTACAAAAATGCAAAAACTTGGCACTATAAACTCTTCACAGTAGGAGAACTGAACAAGAAGACAAGCATTCAAACTCAGTTAGGCAAATGCACACCTAGCAACCAAAATATTTCAGTGCTCTGTACACTCCTGCAAATGATCATGAAACTGCTTCAAATATTGATTCAGAAAGCTACAGATAAATTTTATCTAGTAGGTGAACTGATAAATACAGAACTTGAGAATGAGCTGTATCATCTACCACAAGCCAAAGGCCTCGTTCATTGCTCACCTCATGCCAAGTGTGTTAGTCTGCTGGGTCTGACATGAAAAAATGCCACAGACTGGGTGGCTTACCCAACAGAAATTTATTTTCTCATGGTTCTGGAGGCTGAAATCTGAGACCAAGATGGCTATAGATTTGGTTTCTTCCAAAGCCTTTCTCTTTGGCTTGCAGACAGCCAGGTTTTCCCTGTATCCTTACATGTCTTTCCTCCCCGTGCACACATCTGAGTCCAAATTTCATGTGCTTATGATGAAAACCACTCATATTGGATTAGCGCTACCCTAAAGACCTCAACTTAATTGCCTCTTTAAAGACCTTATCTCCAAATAGTCACATTCCGAGGTACTCAGCATTAGGGGTTCAACATACAAACTTAGGGAGGGACACAAAGCAGCCCATACTCCAAGCAACGCCTCCCTATCACTCATTACTTTTCTCTATGCTTCAGTTCACTGGAGGCTTAGACTTCCTAAAAGCATTCTTCACGTTTTGCTTTATCACCTCACCAACTTACCAATTTTTTTTTTTTGCAATGAAAATGTCAAAAAGGAGGGGGGTGGGGTGTTCTGGGCTTTTGAAATTCAAACTTCTCAAGGTTCTCTTCCCTTTAATCTTCAGTATTAAAAGTTATAGTATGGAATTAGGGTTGACTTTTCTGACACTCCTTTCCCTCAAGTCATAAAATTTATTTTAAGAGCCTCTATCCAGACACCTTACATAACTTCTCTTCATCCTAACGACTTATCACATTAAGCATAGTACCAAAACTTCCTCAAGGTCTCATCTCATCTAAATGTCCACTCTTCCATGATGCTCCTTCTCTATTCAAACCTTCCTTCCTCTTCCCAAGAGCTACAACCACTCTCAGCTCTGTAAAGCTTACCTTTGGCCTTGAAAGGTTTGTTGTATGCATACTATCTCTTGAAAGGTTATAAGTGTCTTGGAACCAGTGGCAATGTCATATTCATCATTGCATCCTCACATCACTAAGCATAGTCCCTAATATATTATTAGCAAAAGTTTTTAAAGTGAATATTTTCTCTTATTAGTAGAATTTGAATTAGGTAAATACAACTGAAGTCCCTCACAATTTCTCTATCTTGTTTTCTTGCCAAGTTTGTGGTAGCTATTAGGACATCATCACTCATGTCTTCCATTTGACTGGATGGCTTATTGTTGATTTTTGAAGGATATCATAAATACCTAAAAGTTCTCCAATATGCTTCTACCTCCCATTCAGCACTACTAACCACCCTTTTACACAACTCTCTCAGAAGTAGACCTTGAAGCCAGATGGAGGCAACACTTCCACAAAAATGAAAGAAGTGATGTGGCAATGGAGGACACTGAAAAAAGAGTACACATAAAATACTTTAGTGAGCAACTAAAATTTCATCTTGTGGATAAACTTTGGTCTCAAAATTATCCCACTTGAGGATCAAGTGAGCTGGGGCATCCTTCCTTGTTGAGGGCTGCTCCTAGGGGAGGAGTTAGTTCTTGCCTATAGCATGCATAGGCAGGGGCAGAGTGACCTGTCCCAGAAAAAGTCTTCTGGCACAGAGATGTGGACACTGACAGTGAGAAGTGCTGGAGCACAGTGAAATGGCAAGGTTGAAGAGACATGGCAAACCACTGTTTGCCAGCTGCCTCTCTAGGTAAAAGGCTCCAGTTTGTAGCATTTTATAAATACTACCTGCTCCTACTGTGGCTTATTTCAAGCTTTCAGCTGCTATCTCACTGAATTCCCCAGAAGGGAAAGCCCAGCAGCACACCATCATTTCACCATAGAGTATTTTCCCCTTAGGAAAAAAATTCCCCTACAGGAAGCATAAGCAATAGATACTACAGTGAAACCACTGGAAAGCGAGGAGTTTTGAGTATGCATTGCCTTTGTTTTTAATATAACTCATTTAATATTAATTTTGCATAATTCCAAGTGTTAATAATCCTCATTTGATTGGCTTGCAAAATTCCTGAAAATTTAACAAATGGTCTTCATGAGAGAATGAAACATGAGAGGCAATAAAATATCTCTAACAGTATCTTCCCTTTTTGAACAAAACATATCCTTTCTATGCCATATTTCAGCCATATTCTGGAGCTAGCAGATGAGGGTAAACCAATTCTGACTGAGGGATTTCTCCCAATGGAGGCTGACACAGTCCATGGATCCCAAGGTTCCCACAGGCTAGGCTATCTATCCCCAAACAGACTCATTATTCCCCCACTGACTAGACTGCTTTGCTATGTTTTTTCCACTTGCTCTGTAATAAGGGAAAACATGGGGGGCATGGGATAGGTCTCTTCATGTTTCCATGGAGAGAAACCTTTAGACCCATACTAAAGGTTCTACAGCTCCTGGTCCCTGCACACCTCCATGGAATGATGACTGACAGAGAATACTTCTATTTACTTTGCTTTTAGTTCTTTATGTGTTCCCAATTAATGCCTGTTTGTTAATCAGTACCATGTCACCGTGGAGATTGTCTCAACTTAGGACAGTAGACAACCACAAAGGTGCCCACCTTGTATAAAACTTCCAAATCTCCAATAATAGCTAGGAGAAAAATTATTCTTTTATTAAAAATTCATATTCACCCTGTGTACCCTTTCCTCTGTGACTCTACTTCATACCTGGTGTTCTCCATAAGTCGTTTCCCCCCAAATTATCTGGCATTTGTCCCCCACTTCCTCAGATTTAATGAGAACTGCAGGCCTGCCAGACACATTATTTCTTCATGAGATATACTTTATCCTTTGCCAGGAGCACATTATTCTTGAAGCTTAGATCATAACCAAAAACCTAAATCCTGTTTTTCAATATTTATCTATGTAGCCAGATGATTATATCCTATATACACCCACACACATTTTTCCAAATTCGGCTGCTAAAGAGTCCAACTCCCCAGCCTCGGATTCACAGCTTCCAAAGGTAACGCAGAGTGTCTGTGTAATCATTGTGTTTACCAAGTACCCTGGGTTAGACTATATTGTGCCCACACCTTGACAGATATCAGCATCCCCTTCTGTTGCTAGGCAACCATGCTGATGGGCAGCACATGTTTCTCTAATTCCACTTGGTGGTGAAGACAGCACCCTATTCTCTGGCTCTGGAGACAGAATCACCAACAGAAGCAGAAAAGGACACTTCACTGACTTGGAACTCCCATTAATCCTGAGGCATAAAGGGATTTCAGGATGGCAGTGAGAAGAATGTTCACATTACATGCTTCTGGACAGAATAATAATCTTTGAAGAAGCAACTGTACTGGGAGGGATTCTACACAAAATAGCATTTTAGTTTATATACTTACCTAACCTTTTAACATATAAAAACTTGTAGGTGAAATGCAGAGCTATAGATATCCCCATCGCAGTAGCTACAGACACACACACACACACACACACACACACAGAGAGAGAGAGAGAGAGAGAGAGAGAGAGAGAGAGGAGAGCCACCATCCATGTGACATGTTTATTTCTCTGGCATGGGACCTGGCACCGAGGAAGTGTTCAGTTCTCTGCATCCCAACTATTTATGCTAAAGTATATCCCAGTTTCCTGAATTTCCTGAGTTTTCAGTTGGTCAAAATCAAATCAAATCAGTAATCAAATAAGCAAATTTTCACATCTTTTCCCCCAAGCTACTGCATCTCTTCCCTCATCTTCCATTCACCTTCAAATTAATTTTAATCTAGCTTCCACCTCAAACACTCCACAAACACGAAAGTTATGAGTGACCCATGTGTTTTCAAGTCCGATGGCATGTCCTCATCTTACCTGACTTCTCAGCACAATTCTACTCTCTCTCCCTTTAGCCTCGCTAAGCCTCATTCTTGCTTTTCTCCTACGAAATGGGAAACATCTTCTCATCCTTTTTGGCCGCCCCTCCCTAGCCTCTAAAGGCTATTATTCTTTAAGGCTCGGTTCTAGGCCTTGTGCACTTCTTTTTCTATTCCTGTGCCTAGGCAATCTCAGCATCTTATGTCATCAATATGTTGATGGATCCCAAGTCTCTCTCTTCTAAAGCTCAATCTTAGTTTCCCTGAAGAATGCATTATTCCTTTATGTGACAAATATTTTTTTGAGTATCTACTATGTGCCAGGCACTGCTCTTGAGCTAGGAGACATCAGTGAGTGAGATTGTGCTCCTGACCATATGGAGCATAAAAACTCTATTCCTCTATCCCCAATTTGATCCTTTCTCAGTGTTCCTTGCCTCCCTAAATGGCAGTCATCCAATACGTACAAAATCTAAGGGCTGGAATCATCGTTAACATCTCTCTCTTTCTCTCACTTTCTCCCCTCCCAATCCATTGTTCCTCCCCCATCCCAATCCATTTCCAATACTGCCAGCTTTATCTTATGATTTCTGTCTATACTTAAAATCTGTTCATCTCTCCTACTGTTTCTCCAAGTTTCTGTGATTTTGCCTAAAAACTGCTTCACTGGCTTCATCTCTAGTCTTTTAGCATTCACTCTAGTCTGCTTTGCCACATAGCCACCACAGTGGTCTTTCAATGGGACCTTCCTTCCCAACTCATACTCCCAGGTTAAAACCTCTCATTAGCTTCTCTTTACTCTCTGGGTATAGGAGCAATGGCTTACAAATGCTAACTTACTGTTCATACGCTTCTTGAAAAATATATCCTCTCACTGTCTGATCTAACCACATTTACCTTCCCTTCCTCCCATAATAGAACCTAGGTATTTGCTGTTTCCTTTACTGAGAGCATTTTTATATATACACATACAGACCACTACTACCACCATCTCTACCTGGTAAAATCCTATTTCTTTTTTCAATTTTAGTAGGTAAGTTTTCTCTAACTTTCTCTATGTTCCTTCAGTTTACAACTATATTCTTGCATCTATTGGGGGGGGGAGAAGGAGGGGGAGGAGTGGGTGGTAAGGGAGGGGGTGGGGGCAGGGGGGAGAAATGAATCAAGCCTTGTATGCACATATGAATAATAAAAGAAAAATGAAAAAAAAAACAACTATATTCTTGCATCGAATTCCAAAGATATCTATTAACCAATTAATGTCTTCAAAATAAGCACAGGGTACTTCTAGGTAATGTTAGAATTAGAATCTTAATCTTTATTTTCCTACATTTTTAAAATTTGATTTCCATGTTATATCTCCTTCCCCCACCCCCCATTTCAAACGCCTTTTTCTTTTTTTCTTTTTTGCAGTGCTAAGGTTTGAACTCAAGACCTATTCCTCGAGGCACTCCATCAGTCCTTTTGTGTGAAGGGCTTTTATCGAGATAGGGTCTCTCGAACTCTTTACCTGGGCTGGCTTCAAATTGCAACCCTCTTGATTAGCTAGGATTACAGGTGTGAGCTACCAGCACCCAGCTTCATCTTTTTAATTTTTATTTTATCCTCCTTATGAATGTGTTAATGTGTGTATTTATTGTCATTAGTCTTAAATCTGCCATTGTAAAGAGATGACATGTACCTAATAAATACACATATGAAAATGTCAAAGATATTTAATTAAGTCAATAGTTGGCACTTCAATGGATGTGTAATTAACTAGTTGGAAATCAGAATTTGGTATCTAATCCTTGTTCACACTAACTTTACTAGAAATATCAATTTATTTTTTTTTATCAATTTATTTTTAAAATAAGATTAGAGACGTTGCAAATTGGAGACCTGCTGGTCAAGTGTGGCCCATAGATATGTTTAATTAGTATAGAACAGTGTTTGAGTAAACTCTTGAACTTGTGCCTCTAGGTGGGGTTTACACCCGCTAGTCTTTATAGCCTTCACCACTTCCTACTGTCTTTCCTTAGCAACTTCTCATTGGTGCTGCTGGCCCTAGAAGTCATTTTGTTTTGAGGATCTGAAGAATTACATGATCTCTAAGGTCCCTTTCAACTGTAAATATCATTTATAGCCTTATTTATGGGAAACAGATATTTGTGAAAATAACAGGGAAAACTGGATTTAGTGGACTTCAAAATGTAGAGCAAAAAATAACAGGTAAAGCTCAAGGTTAGCATCCAATTACTCTGAAGTATAAAAAATATTCTCATAAATTTATTTTCCAAAGAGGAAAGACTGGCTTAATGCTTATGACATCTGGAGATAAGAATTCTAACATAGGGATTAAAACAAACATGTTAAAATGGGCTCATCCTGATAGGCTCAGCTGTAGGCTATTTGTCCATATTACATAAAACAAGCACAATCTGCCAGTCCTGCAGCCTCTGCTCAGTAACCAGGCTCAGGTTGGAACTAGAGGAAATAAAGGAGATACACTTGGCAAAAAGGTCCAGACCCCCCACTCTATCCTCACTGACCCTCACTTTTGTAGACAAGTTCTCTTATCTTATTAAAATTAAACAACCTTCAAGGAAAGCTACTTTAGAAAAAAAACCCAGTTTCTGTAGCTACTAAAACTTCCTATATTCTATGTGTCCTTCAGATATATTTTCTAAAATTGAATATACCTTTAAATCTTAAAAAATCAACCTTTTCCATGAACTGAATAGCGAACCAAAAAAGTTTTTGATGTGTGCTATTTTACTTATAATCTTCCTTACATTTTAAATTCATCTAAAATCTAGTTCAATCTTATTCTTTTTGGTAGAGGGAGTTTAATAGGGTTTGAACTAAGGGCCTTGCTCTCCTTTCTTTTTTCTTTCTTTTTTTTTGAAGGCAGAGAAAGATTTACTACACAGCCAGGACATGCCACTGGAAGAGGCAAAGTAAGCACTGACCCCATCTTTAGCCATCTTTGGAGTACAGACATGAGTTACAGGTTTAAGTATACAAATAACTGAGGGAAGGGGACAAAAAAGTACAGACCTCCCACTCCATCCTCACTGACCCCACTTGGAGTGCGAGATCTAAAAATAATTAGACAGTTCAGTCTCAGGTGTGCAGGGCCTTGCTCTTGACAGGCAGTACTCTGCCACTTAAGCCATGCCTCCAGCCTTTTATTCTACAAAAAGAAAATGTAAATAGAATTCTGCACGTCTCAATTCATAGTTGAATTATCTGAATATGTTGCGTTTCACCGATTCAAATGTCTTCTAACATAATTTTTTTACATATAAGAAAAATAACTTGAGACTCTAAGAAGTAAATCACCATATAAAATTATAGCAATTTGAGAGACAACCATATATAAACTGGTTTATAAGGAACTAGGTCAATTGAAACTCAAATGGGACTCTCTTTCCAGAGCAAGTTTTGGGAACCAGACACATTTTTGTCAAAAAATGTACACTTTGAAAAGGTGATTATGAAGAAAAAATTTAATCCATCATTTATCCAAATCTTTATGAGTTAAAAAAGATGTTTTCCTGAGGTCTTGTCTCCCAAAGAAACTTAAAAAAGAATACTTTTGTAGTTCCGTGTTAATTTCTGTAAAAAAGAAATAGAATAATACATTAACATACCCAAGAAACATGAAAACATACTAACATCACTAATAATGAAAGAAAACTCAACAAGTAGTCAGATATCAATCTTCATCTATCAGAAAGACTTAATCATACATACACAACATACACCCATGAAGACCTAGCATTGACTCCAGTGAGCACTCATGAACACTTGTGGATTAGTATAACCAAAGTAATTTATCAATATGCATCAAAAGCTTTAAAATATTCATGCCCTTTGATCTAGTAATTATTCTTCTAGAAATGTATCCTAAGGAAATAAACAAAGGCACAGCTAGAGACTTATGTCCAATTCTATAAGCAACAATGCTATTTATAAAAATGAAAAACGGGAACAGTCTAATATCCAATATTCAAAGAATGGTTATGTAAATTATTCTACACTCATTTGAAGATCTATCATTCAGTCATCAAAAGACTTTTTTTGGCAGGGGCAGGAGGAATGTAAAAAAATGGGAAAAGTCTGTAACAGTAGGATTCAGTTCAGTTTAATAATGTGTTTATAAGTGTTCTGCTTGTTGAGCAAAGTGAAAATTACACAGGTGTATTCAATTTGTGAAAACTCGGCAAGCTGCACATTTATGTTATTTGCTATTTTTGTGCATTCGATTTACAACATTTGTTGAAGGTTCATTTATACTGTTTTATACATATATTCACTCCCACAAAAAGGAAAGAAATGTGGAAAAAGAAAACTCTCAATCTCTCCAGTGTTTGCCTTGTTCATTTATTGGAGTTGAAGGAAGGCATGTCTAGAAATCAAAAAGGCTTCAAGACCCAGCTTCTCTATTTATTGGCTGGGATTCCTGGGCTACATGATCGCTCTCATTTTTACTTTCCTTGTATGTAAAGTGGAGCTACCATGATTTACAAATTAAGTGAAATAATTTATATGAATTTTTTGGGACATAATCTGGTACATTCTATATGTTCAAACTATTAGTAAGCTTTAACACTACCAATGAACAAGACTCAAATTCTTACTGAAAAGAAGGCTATTGAAAGCAATCACTAAAAACATAAATTTGGGGAGGATATTATGCTACTGTGTTAATTCCTTGACCCACAACTGTCACTGTCTACCAGCTATCATTCCCACACTGCTCTTATACCTTAAAGCACTCTACAGAGTTCTAGGGCTAGCCTGGGAAAGTCCTGAGGCATAAACTTCTCATTTGAACCCAGATAAGATAACCAAATCTTAAGCCTTTTAACAATCAAATTGGTAATTAAAGCAATTGCCTCCAGAGTCAATAAAATCCTAAATCTGTTGGTAGATACATAGGTCACTGATTTATGAAAGAAAGATATCTGAAATTCCAAATTTCCAGTTGACGGGGCTAATAAAGTAATTGTATAGATGTCAGCTGTGGGTACTATTTCCTTCCTTTGTTAAGCTTTGCCTATTTTCTAACATGCCGAAGGACCCTTTGGATTCAATCCAAGCAAGGAAACTTCACTGCTAAATTAATAGTAACCTCTTTTCAAAGGTCAAGGATGAACTAACTTAGCTTCTACTCAGTAAACATTCAAGACCCAAATCTTCCTGTATAGATGACATTGTCCTCTTGGTCTTCTTCCCTGGTTCCCCATGCCATCAGCCCCAAACTAGAGTGACAGGATTTCTTTAAGAATTACTCTCCCCTCAGAAGAGATAACTGTCACCTTGGAAAAGTTTTCATGCAGCTGAAAAGAGGAAAATGTGCTGAAACTTCTACTATATTTACTCTGACCTTAAACCCAGTCCCCTTGCGTTTCCTCTAAATAATAACTGAAACATTTTTAGACAAGCTGCAACTCATTAAGACAAAGACAGGTTGTGAAGTTTGTCCAACGGGCATGGAAGAATTCAAGCTTTCTTTCCTTTAAAAGGAAATGGGCTTTTCCCCCTTCAGTCAAACTCACAAGTCAAATCTCTTTCTAGAGCACCTTCTCTCATTTAGTACATCTTTCTAATTTATTTTAATTTTATGTTATTGGTTATTTTTAGTCTCTAACCATACTTAGCCAGATGAAAATTATTTTTTGCTTATCAAAACTACATTACCTTTTTTTCTAATTATAAACGTAATGCTTACTCATTCTAAAATCTGGGGAAAACATAATTAAAAAACAACAAAATCAACTGAAATACCATTATCCAGAAATCACTATTGACAATATTTTTCTCAAATATTTGGTAGTACTGGGGCTTGAACTAAGGGCCTTGGACTTGCTAGCCAGGTGCTTTACCACTTGAGCACCCAACACTTAAGAGACATTTTTTATCACCATACCCATCATCTTACTTTTTTGTGTGGTGAAAACATTTAAGCTTTAATCTCAGCAATTTTCAAGTATACAACATACTATAGAGTCACCACGCTCTACAATAGAGTTGCAGAACTTAGTCCTCCTGACAGAACCAACAACTCCCTATTGCCCATCCTTCCAGCCCCTGGCACCCACCATTCTACTTTGCTTCTATGAGTCTGACCTTTTCAGCTTTCATGTATAAGTGAGATCATGAAGTGTATGTCTTCCTGTTGCTAGAGTGTTCCCTTAGGATAATGAGGGACAGATTTCTCAACCCTATGATCCTCACAGTGTGGTCCAGATTATCTGTATAGGAATCATAGGGGATTTGGCACTACTACTACTACAGTTGCAGATTTTCAACACTTACCAAAGATATAAGAAAACAGAACTTCTATGCAAGGAGTGGGAGTGGAAGGAAGACCCAAGGCAACTGTATGTTTAATAGGTATGCCACACAATTCTTAAATATTAAAATTGGAAAACCACTGCTTTGTCTTTTACTTAACAGAAACATCAACTGGGATTGTTTCAAGAATCAAAACTCAAAGTATATTTATATTTTTGGTGTCACTGTGCAGACTGGGGCTAGTAATAACTGTATCCTTAACATGATTCACCAATGACAATGACTTTCTCCTGAATTGGAATATAGTACATAATATATGACAGGAGAAGAAAAATCAAATCATTGCAACCCTGATTTTCTTCTTTTGAAAGAGAAAGTTGTCTCTCTTGCAAGAAAAAGATAAGTTTAACCTTATCATATGAATGTGAGAGAGGTGAGTACCAAGCTGGAGAGACTATGGAGCACTGAGTTACACTTGGATTAAAATTGGGACAGCAGCCCTGAGCTAGAAACACATCTCCATTCTGGCACATGAGATTTAATGAAGGGGAAGCCCCATGTTTAGCAGCATAACAATGGGAAATTAATGAGACCTTCTTGAGGCTACATTAAAATTAAGAAAATGTGGCACTTCTGAGAAGTTCCACCAGATAATTAAGTACAGTGTAAGTTCACAAAATGGAGGATGTCTAAAAAGGTCCTTTCAGAAGTAAATTGGAAATTATGAGTTCCCCCTTAACCTTCATATGTAACAGTTCCCCCAAAATGTAGTCTTCTTAGTTGACAAGGCAATGTTGGATCTGCTTAGACTGGTTCAAGTGTTCAGCAAGATCAAACCTCTGCAGATGTGATGGCTGCAGTGGGAGTTGTGGCAAAGCAAACACTGGTGCTCCCAGTTTGGACCAACTGCCTTCTGAAACTTACTGGAGGAGACTGGAAATAAAACTGTGGTAAAGTAGACTGATATCCCAGTAGTAGTAGTAGTTGTTGTTGTAGTCATTGTAGTAGTAATTTTTATTAATAATTAACTAATAATCCATAGTAATAATTTTGATTTTGCTGCAGAGTTCTGGAGTATGGTAGACAGCGGGTGGACAGTGACTGGGATTCACAGGCAAGATGTGTGACTTCCTTAAAACACAGGAGAGGAAGAATGCTCTAACACTAAGTTCTTCCAGTAGAAATACTGCAGTTGGTCATCTGCCACAGGATGGAAGAACAAGACTTGGGGCCCCAGAAACAGACAGTTTCTGTTCAAGTTAAGGTAACTTAAGTTTGTATATAATACACTACGCTAAATTACATTATGACCATCAGAGAACTCCCTGACTTCTCACTTCTGGTGACACTAATCATAAGTGAGAAGGAAAGGGAGGGTTCATTACTGCCGATCTTGCATGTAAGTACTTTGGAAGTCAGATGTGCTACAGCTATGCCTTGTCTCCTGAATGCAAATCCTTGATTGACAAAACCCCAGCAGGTAAGTACAGATTAGCAGGTTTTCCACCATCGGCTGTGTTGGCAAGGTAAGCTGTAAGGGGTGAACGTCAGCAGCTTGATCCTAGTGGTTTGCAGACTCTGATGAGAACAAATAAATCACCTAAGTCTCCAATACCAGCTAAGTTCTAGGTGTTAGAAATGGCCCAATATTGTTTTGGTTTGAGATAACTTGCTGCTACCTCTAGTTCACCCCAAAAATAAAATTACAAGAAGAATTATGGCAAGGGTTATACTCACAGAAAAAGAAGACAAAGAACAAATAACAAGAATCCTGGAATTAGACTGTCAAATATTAGGAGTTCCTAGGATGATGGAGGAGCTCTCAAAAGACTAACCAAAGGAAAGTACTACAGGACAAGAATTGATTGATGTGAGAAAGCCTTTCTCCCACCCCTACATCTGACGAAGAAATCCTATAATTTTATTCTTTCACCTAGGATAAGTCTAGATCATGACTGCTCACTATCCATTATTACAAACTGATCCATTATTACTACTGATTCTCTAGAGCCCTCAGACACTTTCTAATAACTAATCCTAATGTAGATAAAACACCAGTTCTCATCTGTATTATTATTTTGGACTTCAAAATTGATTGAGTTTACCCCCCTCCCAAAGACTGATGTACCTCAAGTCTTTTGTGCGTGGTTCTCTCTATTCAGAACTCACTGCCTTCTGACCAATGGTTACTCTACCTGCAAGCCATACCGTAATTGCTTTTACTCATGGAGGCTTTCCCTACCCACCCTACAACTATGTTACAAACACCATCAGATATTCCTACGGAATCTCACACTCTTGCTTAGTACTTACCATAAGTAAATAATTATTTGAGTATTTTTTCAACCTTTAAATCCTTCAATAGACCTTCAAAATCCTTCATGAAATAGGAGCTATATCTTTCTTATTCACTGTTACTATTTCCCCAGGGCCAAGGTACATAACAGATGCTGAATAACATCTACCTAATGAATAGGCTACCTAAAATCAAGGTAAAGTTATTACTAAGGTACTTTTACTTATCTAAGTCTGTACAAGCTTTCCCTCAACTATTATTTTAAAGATAATTATGGTTCAAAATATTTACTAGATATTAACAATTAATTTTTCACTTTGCTCTAGCATATGAAGCAACAAACCAAAATAGTGAGAAGTTCAAAATAATATTTACCTAAAGAAAAATGCATCATTTTGTAAAATGAACCTGCAATTAAAAATGGTAACTTGGTAGTTCTACAGTGACCATGGCTTCAATTAAATAATATCCAATCAAGGCAAGATATGGGTATTAAACATTTATAAGCTACTCAGAATACTGTGAATTAATCAGGATTTCCTCATTTAAATGTTTAATATTTAATGCTAGTGCTTCTCTGGTCTCTTGAAAATATTATACTTTATGTGTCTTATGACTGAATGAAAATAGAATTAATATTCAACACCTTAGAATTCCTGGTTATGGAACCCACAGCGATCTGTACATTAGAGGAAAACACTATTATAATGCATTGAGCTATTGATGAAATTCTCAACACACTTATATCAGATGCAAAGACATAACAACAAAACCACTCATGATAAGCAAAAGTAAGTGCCTGTGCAATGTGATGAATTATTTATAGAAGCTTACTAAAATCTGGATTTCATGAACTACCCTAGACAAATGTAAATTGCATGCTGTAGGCATTTAGGCAATCCAAAATGTTAGTCTTTGCATGTTAGTCTAGTAAATCTTCTAAACACTAACTATGGGAATAGAATAATATCTCTCCAATGGGTTCATCCATCCACGTCCTCTCAAGCACCTTAACTGCAACTCATTATATCTTTTTTTTTTTTCATTTTTCTTTTATTATTCATATGTGCATACAAGGCTTGGTTCATTTCTCCCCCCTGCCCCCACCCCCTCCCTTACCACCCACTCCACTCCCTCCCTCTCCCCCCCCAATACCCAGCAGAAACTATTTTGCCTTTATTTCTAATTTTGTTGTAGAGAGAGTATAAGCAATAATAGGAAGGAACAAGGGTTTTTGCTGGTTGAGATAAGGATAGCTATACAGGGCATTGACTCACATTGATTTCCTGTGTGTGGGTGTTACCTTCTAGGTTAATTCTTTTTGATCTAACCTTTTCTCTAGTTCCTGGTCCCCTTTTCCTATTGGCCTCAGTTGCTTTAAGGTATCTGCTTTAGTTTCTCTGCATTAAGGGCAACTCATTATATCTTACAACATACTCTGCTTCTTTCACCTTAACAGGGAAGCACCTCTGTACATCATAAACCAAACAGTGGTAACTGTGACTGATGGAGTTGTGCCTTACCCAAAAATTCATTTGTCAAAGTCCTAAATCCTCAATGCCTAGAATATGACCTTATTTGGAAATAGGGTCTTGACAAAGATAATCAAGTTAAGGGGAGAGCATTTGGATGGATTCTATTCCAAGAAGACTAATGTCCTTATAAGAAGGAGAAATTTTAGTTGAAGAAACAGACACAAATAAGAGGAAAACAATATGAAGAAAAATATGGAAAAGATAGCCACCTACAAGCCAAAAAGAAAAGACTGAAAAAAATCACACCTTCAAAGCCCCCAGAAGGAAATCCACCCTGACCTGGAGATTTTGGAGTTCTTAGCTTTCAGAATCCCCATGAAACAAGAAATTCTGTTATTTAAGCTTACCCAATTTGCGATATTTTGATATAGCAATCCTGGCAAATGAGTATAGTGACGGAATAAAATACTGTGCATTACAACACAAATATTCCATATAAACATTGTACTTCCCAGCATAGCTGCAATTTGATTCCACTACATATTAACATGAAAAATAGTATCTATATTACTAAATATTACTACTTACAAAGTGAATAATACTTATAGGAATTAAAGTTGTTATGGCTTTTGTTCTTCTGAAAGTTCTTTTTCACATTGATATAGATTTTTAGTGTAATATGTCCCTTTTTCTTTCTCAAAATAAACTAATTTCTGGCTCCATATACAGCAAAATTAACCACAGCAAGGATAAAGTACAAAAATGTAGCTGTGTTTCATCAGATGAATTAACACAGCTTTCCTTCAGCAAGGCAAATTTGGAATATAAACAGATATAAACAAGTATATCTATAAATATATTCATGTCTAGCACTACTGGTTCCCACAATCATTATAATCACTAGAATATCAACAAAACATGTGAAACATTTTTAAACACTTAATACTTGCACATATTTTGTTTAGATATCATGTATTAAAACTACATTTCCATGAGTAGAATCACACTCTTAAGTACTCTAAGGAATCTTCTACGTAAAGAAACATTTGGTGAATATACACTAACGTATATATTTTTTTCTTTACATAAATAGGTATGTGTGTGTTTGTATTGTTTTTAAACTTCCTTCATCCTATCTCAATTGACTGTTGTCTAATTTGGGATTTCATATGAGAGTTCAATAAATTGAAATCTTTTTCTAATCTTTTTTTTTTGTAAGTACTGTTTTAAATATTTTTTTGTTGGTTCTAAGGCTTAAACTCAGGGCTTCGTGCTTGCTAGGTAGGCACACTACTGCTTGAGCCTCACCTCCAGCCCTTGTCTCACTGGTTATTTTGGAAATAAGGTTTTGCTTTTTGCCCAAGCCATCCTGAACCATCCATGATCCTTCTATAAGATTCCTGATCACTGGGATGATAGGTACGCACCACCACACCCAGTTTTTTTCCATTGAGACAGACTCTCCAGTAAGCTTTCTTGCTTGGGCTGGTCCAAAAAGAACAATGATTTTTCTAATCACAGCCTCCCATGTAATTAGGATTACAGGCATGAGTCACCAGAGCCCAGCTTGGTTTTAATACTTATTAAGTGAATATATGAGTTAAACATCTCCTGTTTAACTACTACACTGTTTCTAATAGCTAGTATATAATTTTCCTTAGTTACTTTAATAAGTTTTAATTCTCAACATACCTGGATATGAAAAATCCAGAATGGGGAGTATTATTTATAGTAAGTAATCTCCACTGAGAGAAAATTTTCCCCAAATTGTATCAAGTTCAAAGGTCAAATGTGGATAGCCTGTTGCTATGGCCTAAATAACTGTGCCTCTCCCCAATTTGTTTGTTAAAAACCATAATCCCAAATGTGATGGTATCTGGAGTGGGGCTTCTGAGAGATGACTAGGTCATGAGAGTGGAGTCCTTATAAATGATATCAGTGCCCTTGTAAGAAGAAACACAAAGACTTCCTTTCTCTCCTCCTCCTTCCTTCACCAGATACCAGATCTGCCAACACCTTCATCTTTGACTTCTCAGACTCAGAACTGTAAGAAATAAATTGGTTAAGCAACCCAGTCTATGGTAATTTGTGATAGCAATCTGAACTAACTAGAAATTGTTCTCATATGACTGTTTCTTTCATTATTAGTAGACAAACTGACTAATTTGGTATTTTACAATTATAAATTCCAAAAGACATTTCCTTTTCTCTCCTTTCTTCTCTTCTACTCTTCTTTTCTTTCCTTTTTGAAACAGGGTCTCACTATGCAGCCCAAACCAGCCTGGAACTCCTAATCCTCTTGCATTGGCTCCCTGAGAACTGGGATTACAGGTGTGTGCCAACACACCTGGCACCAAAAAGACATTTTCTTTCCTACTCTGCACTGTTCACATACTCTACACTCAGTTTAGCTACAAGACACATGGCTAATGCCCAGAAGTTAAGTGAATTACACTTATACTTATGTGCCAAAATATCAAACAAAGCAATTTATATAAAGTTTTTAGCTGATAAGCTTTAGAGAAAGCCAAGGTCTTAGTCCGTGCAAGAAGCTATTTTAAAAATACCACAAACGGGGCACCTAATAAGCAATTTCTCACAATTCTGAAGGCTGACAAGTGTAAGATGAAGGTGCCGGGAGATCTGGTCTCTGGTGAGGACTTGCTTCCCTAGTCACTGTGTCCTTGTGTAGTGGGAACTGGCTCCCCAGAGATTTTTCAAAAAGCACTAATCTCATTTGTAACAGTTGTCAAGACAAAAGTCATTTGAAACAATATATCTGTATTTGATTTTCTAGAGTGGCTCCTGCAAATTTGTTCATTTTAATGCACACGTGAGATTGTAAAATAAATACTAAATATTTTAGGTATCAAATATTACTAAGTGATTTTAGCATCTGTTTTATCTAGTTACCTAAAGGTATTTCCTAATGCTTTCTACTACCAGAAGAAAATTTCTTTGTCATTTTTTTCACTTAAAGCCTTTTTATAAACAACTTCAGCTCTTAAAAGACAGTTGTCATGAAAATATTTCCTCTCTGATGTTGCACGATGCCAACAGGATCTATTTCCTTTTCTGAATCAAAGAGACTACTGAAATTATGTTGAAAATAAACAACAAAACAGCTGCAGTTAATAGTGTCAGCATAAAAGAAGCTCCAATGCTCTCACACTATTAACTGCAGCTGTTTTGTTGTTGTTGCTATTTTGTAAGACATAGTCTCACTATGTAGCCCAATTCTCAATGCTCCTGCCTTAGATTTCTAAGTGAGATTACAGGCATGCACCACCACACCCAGCTATTGTTATTTTTAATCAATGGGTTCCCCAGTTCTCTCACAAGTCTACCAGCAATCAAATCTACTTATATCAACTGGTTGATGGGCCTACCAACTGTTAAGAGGCAACTAACTACCTTTAACTATAAGCAAATACCAATATGATTGCTTTGAATTACACCTAAGCAAAATCAGAAATGAAGAATATTCTAGAGAGTAATCATTGCATGTACAAGGGAAATAGTGTGTTCAATTTAAATCTTGTAATTTCCATATCATTATGAAATGACTATTTTGGATATCCCCAGGACCACCAAAGCACAGCCCTAATAGACACGTGTGGCTGAGCGAGAGTTAGGCTCACCCCAACTCTCCTATGAATGCCTGCTTTATGGAAACCTCCCTTCCACTCTGGTTTTCTACTACTTGGTGCTGTTAAATTTCCTCAACATTTTTTGTCAAATCTTCCAATGCCCCTTAAACATGTTCGTTATGTCTTTTGTGTTTATGTGATTTGGCTCTCACAAGCCTCTATTTCTAGGCCTTCTTTGGCTTTTTTGAGCCAGTAATTGTAAGTCTAATGGACTTAAATTCACATATTTGATAGCAGTTCTTATTTGGGTAGCCAAACATGTTTTTATTATGCCATCTGTCAACTTAATCCTCAAGACAATAATTCACATTGAGGACTATTGATATTTATTGACATTTAGGGCTTGTAAAAAAGCAGTGGTTTTATTGTTGTCCCATTTTTTTTTGATTTCCTCTAATATTTGATGGAATTTAAGAAAGGAAAGGCTGAGCACAAGAATCAGAAAGAACTTTAAGTCTGATCTTTCCTATCACCTTTCAGTCTACCAAAATCAGGAAATTGGTAGAACACTAGCTGCCCACAACTCTCTTTGATTCTTTTTTCTTTTCTTTTTTTACTTTTTTTTTTTTGAGAGGCTTACTATATACAAACTACATAAGCCAGGTTGGCCTTGAACTGGAGGAGATCCTCCTACTTCATCCTCCTGAGTCCTGGGAGGACTGACCCTCCTTTTTGATTATTGATTTTGCAGACACACTGTATAATAATAATGTTTAATAAATTTATTTTTAAATGTTATATCTTTGGTACTTAATTGTGGCTAACAACTTTCACTTTCAGCTCCCAAATAAGATGCACATTTCTCCTGATGCATTTCTATAAACATTGCTTTAAACTACTCCTCTCTCTGTGTTTCTCTCAAGAGCTTTTCTGTCTACTCCGAGAGAAAGAGAGCTACTAAGAGATTTTCTCTCTATTGAGAGAGAGAGATAGAAAAAGAAAAAGATGAATATAAACATCACACTAGAGGAAAATCTCTGGAGTCACTGGAAAGGGGACAGCATCTGTTTATATTCATCAGTATATTGTTTCAGCATAAGGATGCTGAACAGTAATGCGTCTCTGCTGCACACAGAAGGATGAAAGAAATATTCTGATAAAATGCTTTTTGTCTTTAATTCCATCTTTGTTAACTGGAAAAAATAGTATTTTAGCCTGGAAAAGAACTCCGACCTTATTACAAGGTGCTTCTCCCTGCTGACTCTTCATTAGGGAGAAATCTTAGTCCTCTATGATGTCACAGCCACCACATCATCTCCCAACGTGCCTTCTGGTGGGGAATAACTACAATGCCAGGTTCTTCCCTTTCTTTCTCATACTGTGGGTTGATCCAAGTTCCAGGACTCCTGCTGACCTCAAAGGGAGGAATGCTCCAAGATCAACACCACAGGGGAGAACACCAGGGCAGGAAAAACTTCAAAAGGGAAAGAAATTTTTGAGTATTTCCTAAACTCACATTTATTACTGTTTATTAAAAGGCTAACATGTTGCCCTGTCTAAAACTCCCTGTAATAGGTGGAAGGGTTGTTTGTCATTTGGTTTGGATCCACATGCATAACTTCATTGCACTCTTTGCCCCAGTGCATCAGGAAGACTCAGCGCAACTTTAGATAATGTAATCCAATCACTAGCAAAGTTGTTTTCTCCATGGCTTCACTAAAACCAGTATGAATGTGCTCATGCAAATAACATTTTGGCAACAATGATATTTTTGAGGCACTGGTAGGGGAAATTCTCTCCCTCTCCTCTCTCTCTCTCTGAGTTTTGTACAAAGAATGTTAAATATGCCAATCTAAATGCCAAGTAGGAATGTAATCTCAACTAGCTGTTGTAGTGAATGTTTTGCTAAAAATAAATTATTAAAACTCACCAACTTTATTTCATATCCTGCTTCTGTCTCTTCTATTTGTTAAGTACAGCCTCCAGGTATGCTATGGGGATAGCTAGGCACCTACCCAAATACTTCCGAAGAGAAAGGTGTGAGAGAGTATGTGTGTATGAGCTATTTGCACCCATTTTCCTTTATCAGGAAAAGACTTCAATAGCTTTTCTTAATACATCCTTTCTAGCCACTTCCCAATTGCCTTCCTCTGAATGAAGGTCTTAGCAACACTGGTACAGAAAAAAAATAAGTATGAAATACAAGAAATTCCAAATACTCATGAGACCAAGTTCTGTCATGTATTTCTGTAAGATGAATATTTAGATAGAAAATTAATACAGCACAGGCAGATTTTATAATTAGATTTTCAAAGTGCTTAAATCTGCATAGTCAAGAAGTGATTTTTGTGTTCTGATAGACTAAAACAAATGATGAGGAGTTGTTAATCTAAGTGGTTTATATCAATATATCTCAAAGTAAATAGACAAAAGTAAATATTTTCATGTATCTTTATAGCTTCATTTTTAGCATATAATAGCTGTACAGTAGAATACACTGTGATATTTATACAAGTGCTTTCAATATATCTTAGTTAGATTTACCTCCCTCATCATTCTCCTTCATTTCCCCTCCCCCCTTCTTAGAACAATATCAACAGGTTTCATTGTTCTATTTTCAAACATGAATATAAAATACTTTCACCACATTCACCCTCATTAACCTTTCCTTATACCCTCATCCCTCCTGGTGGTACCCACCTCCAAAAAAGGACCTGTTTTACCTTCCTGTCCTTCATTATTTTAAAGTATGTACTGATAGCCCAAGGGGGTTTCACCTTGGCATTTCAGACATGTATATATCCTGCTTTAATCAAATTAACTCCCCTTATTACTTACTCTTTCTCTATCACACTTCTCTCCTATTATTCAACAGCTTATAGTGCATTATGTTACATTATCTTCATACATGGATGGAATGTGTCAAACAATCTCTTTCCCCCTCCTGCCTCCTGTAGTCCCTTAGACAGACCCACCAATACCATCTTACATATACATATATATACATACATATATATATGTGCATGTATATGTTTATAAGATCATGTATCTATTTCTGTGTATATCTATCTTATAGGTCTAACCTCCACATATGAGGGGAAACGTGACTTTTGATCAACTTGACTTTACCTAACATGATGTACTCCAGTTCCATCCATTCATTCATTTACCTGTAGACAACATAATTTCATTCTTCTTTATGGATAAGTAATACTCTACTGTGTATATGTACCACATTTTTAAAATTTATTCTTCAGTTGTGGGGCATGGGGGCTGTTTCCCAAGCTCGGTTATATTGAATAGTATTACAATAAACATGGGTGTGCAGATGGCTCTATTGTATCCTGGAGCACATTCCTGCAGGTAAATACATGCCCAGGAGTGGTATGGTTGGATTGTATGGCAGTTCTATTAGCTTTTTGAGGCACCTCCATACTGCTTTCCATGGTGGTTGTACTAATTTACACTCCCACCAACAGAGTTATGAGGGTTCCTTAATCCCCATATCCTTGCCAGTATTTGTTGTTGTTTGTGTTATTGATAGTGGTCATTCTGACTAAGTTTCCGTGTATCTTTCATGCCGATTTTTTAAGAAGAGTAATTTAAAGAACGCTGGCAAACACAATTGACAAGATTAATTTCTTTTAAAAAGCTTTTTCAGCTGATGACAAAGTCATAAGCCATCCTTTGTAAGTTTTATTTAATGCCAGATCATTTGCTCACTGAAAATAGAAAAGGATACCAACCAGAAGCTCAGTCTGGTATATATCTTAAAGGCAGATTCAACTACTTGTATTTTAATAGCATATTATTTAATTCCATCTTAAATAACCATCTGGCATATGGCAGGAAGCCTGAATTCCAGCCTTATCTATACCTAGCTGCGATCCTGAGTAATAACAGCCAATTTTTCTAGGCCTCAATTTAATAAACCATAACACAGAAATAGACCCAATGACACACAAAATGTTTCCAACCTCAGAATCTTTATGACCCCTGGCATTACAATGAGATGTTTTAATACATTACAATGAATGGTTATTGATTTTCTTTCTCTGGAAATTAAAAATGAGTAAAATAATCAAATCTCTTCCTAACTTAAGGTTATTTTCTCTAGCAGCAGAGGAGTGGATGTGACTTGGAAATAAAATGTGATTCCATACTACCCAAATTAATCTTACTCAGTGAAACTCAGTGAGGACTCAAAACTTTTCTCCAGGTCTAGAAAATTCTCTGCTATTATCCCTCTGACTATCATGTCTGTTTTCTTTGCTGTGCCCTCTCCTTCTAGGACTCCAGTTAGATGTAGAATAGTGTTGCTGTTGTTATTGCCCTCTTAGCTCAGATCTCTGGCAATGAACACTGCACATTTCCACCCCTACTTGCATGTAAAGCACTTCAGCTTCTGTTTCTTTCAGGTGAACTTTTATTTTTTTTCCTGCCCAAGAATCAGGACAAGAAGCTTACCTCCATGTCACAGGGCAAATTAGAGGGCAGAGATTTTCTGGTTTTCATGCAGGGACAAGAAAGCCCTACTCCAGCTTCAAATCTTGTGCTGAGCACTCAGATCCAACTTTCTTTTGAGCATAATAGGCCTAAAGCTTTGGTTCAGATATTCTTTGCTCCCAAGGCCTACATTAGGTCCAGATGCCCCCATGGGCCTCTCTGGCTTCCATTTGTTCTACCTGCCATGTCTGTGGGTTCTTCCTCTTCTCTGGCACCTAAAGATTTCCCCTAATTTGTTTTGAACTCAACTATGCACTTTTTGGAATATTTCTGTCATATTTTACCCTGTAATGTGTTTGGAATTGTAAGAGGATTTTCTCAAGATATTTACCATCTACCTGCTGCTATATCTACATTCCCCAAAGACCATAAAGTACAACATCCCATGTGATCACAAAGGCCACTCATGGATTCATCTGCAGTGCTATCTCAAGTCCATCTCCCAATTACCTAATTCTATAATGACTCAGTCTTAATAGCAGTTTTTTCCAAGGGTTACACTTTATAAAATACTGCTACATGTCTAATTTAAGCTGCGTAGCAATCTTATATAGAAAGCAGAGATGACTTCTCTCTCTCTCTCTCTCTCTCTCTCTCTCTCTCTCTCTGTGCTGGTGTTAGTCATGAAAGTTCCACTTATTTCTAGAAATGCCAGTTCCTGAAATGAACAGCTTCCTAGAAGATATACAACCACAGTAAAATTGATTTTAATGTTAAAATGTGCAATAAGAAACATAAAGTAACAACTTCCTATAAAGCAAGAAAAAGGCCAAGATAAAGCCAAATAATTTAAGGAATGTGACCCAAAAAAATGTGTTCTAACAGTATGACACAAACTTTTTCCTTAAAGCATGATTTCTAGATATAATAAAAAATAATCTTATGAGAAAATCTCTCCTGTGAAGTGTTTTCAAAACTTTTAAATTAGGAATCTTACCAATACATTACAATCTTTGGATAGAAGCACAGTTAACAAGAAGATATGAAAGTGTGTTACACTTAAAAAACCATGTTTATATATTCTCCCCAAAGAGGTTATTAGCAAGGATTTAAGAAGACTTAGAAATGCTAAATTTCAATATAGACTTGAAAAGGAGGTGAACAGGGTAAGGATGAAACTATAGGTGGAAAGTGCTGTTGTCCTGGACAAAAAATAAAGAATGGAATCACTGGAGCATTAAAAGAAAACCATCCTGGCAACATTACAAGTTGCTAAGTGCAAAATGACAAAGAAGAACATGAGAAATGAAACAGCAAGGTGGGGGTAGGGGGGTGGGGTGAATGGATGTTTTGGTATCTTGGGATTCTCTAAGCCAAAAAGACAATTAACATTTGATTTTTGAAACTGGAAGCATAAACACAGGTAACAGGAGACTAAGAAAGTTCCCATAAAGCAGAAAAGAAAACAGGCAGTATACAGGGAAGAATAAATGACTCATATTGCAGAAATATAATTACAGGGGCACTGGTTTTACCCTGGTTTCATCACATCATTCTCACTGGAAATAGCTCTAGAACTAGTTACCTTGAGTTGAGAGAGAGAGAGAGAGAGAGAGAGACTGACTATACTGAAATCTGTCTGAAGTGAAAATGAAAACAACTTTTTGCCTCAGCGCTCTAGAAGAGAATTAATATATGAAGAAAACCAAGTTTTTTTATATGCAGTTTGAACAAAAATGAATGGTATCACAAATGTTATTTTAGAGATTAAAACTAGAAAAGCAAGTCCCCCTGGTTTTTAACCACAATACCAGGATAGTATGGAGCAAGCTTCTATTACATCTCCCAGTTATCTAGTTCTGCTATGACTCAATCATAATAACAGTTTTTTTGAAGTGTGTAACACTTTATAAAACACTGCTATATGTCTAATTCAGCAGCATACCAATCTTATAGAGAAAGCAGAGAGATTCTCTTCTCTTCCCCTCTCCCTCTCCCTCTTTCCTGTCTCACAGAACCTTGCTGTGATGCCTGTTTATTCCACTTTGGGTTCCAGCCCTCACCTACAGGGGCCATCCTCACCCTGAATTCATCAGTATTAGGTTTATATACATATGCATTTGAATATTTTCAGATGGAGTGTTTAGATTTCAGTCATTCCTGGCTTGTGGTTAAGTGGTGCTCACATGCCTATGTGACTGAGAGAAAAATACACTAAATCTGTAGAAAATCCTCATGGAGGCAAAATGTGTACCCTAATAGAGGATTTGAAGCATTAGGGATAGTCTGAAGGATAACAGCAGATTGCTCAGTTGTCCCTGAGTATTGGAGATGATAGAACAACACACACCAGAAGTACCATGCCAACTACAGACTCAGACTCCTGGAGCCAAGCCCACCTCTCCCAAATCTGGCTCTTCACCCCTGTGCACGAAGAATACAACATGTGTCTTGAGACACATGAGCTCTGAGGGACTGGAGAGCTGTTTGTTGTCTAACTCCTAACTCTACCAAACTTGCTGATGCAACCCAAGGCAAAGAAGCTAGAATATTAGAATTCTGCACCTCAGTCCTCTACTATACATTGGATAGGATAGTATGCACTTTACTATGTTCACATGAGCATTAGCTTTAGCAGGGTAATGTACATGAAGCATCCAGCAGTACCCACATGCTCAACCACAACTCCCCCACCTTAAGGATCAATCACCTTACACTGGTAATTCAGAGCATGCATTTGTCTTTCTATCACAAACAGGACCCAGTGAAAGTCACTGTTCTGAAACTTTAAAAATCATGTGTAGGTTTGATATATGGATTCAACTATGTCAAGGAAAGACAGTAAGACCTATAGGCTTAGATTTAAAGGCCTCATTTGTGACTGATTTTCCACAAGCTTGAAGACAATGCATGTGTAAGGCAGGATGTTTCCTGGTCCAACATGAGTGAAGAAGCCTCATAGATGGCTTTCTACCATGCACTGCTCTCTTAGCTACCCAACCATCTCTGCCACATGGTGAAAAAAATCTCCACTGCTCCAAGTCTTAGTGTGCTTCCATGTCACTGACTATTGTGTGTGTGTGTGTGTGTGTGTGTGTGTGTGTATGTTTGTACACTTTGGGTTAGAGCTTGTGTATGAACAAAGGAAAGATCAGAGTCAAGAAAAGCATTTGTCATTAACTATGCACAGATAACTTACTTTTATAATGGCTCTCAGAAATAATCTTAAAGTAAACTGAGATATAAGTATCTGAGTTTTTCCACTGCTGTTTGAAAACTAAAAAATGTCAGAAATGTTAGATTTCATATTTTAGAAATAACCAGAGTCTCAAAGAGTACAAGAAAGGGATGTCTGACACCTCTAAGACCATTCACTTCCTTATTGTGTAGATAAGAAAATTAAGACTGAAAAATGGAAATTTATTCAAATTCACATAATCATCTAAATACCAAGTCCAATAATTTTTTTCAATTTTATATACTGTTCCTTTCCCTCTTGCATTAATTAATTAATGATGAGACCTCGTCCTTATTATGCCGTACTTTCCCCTTTGGGTCCTTTTATATGCAGATGCACCCATATTTATATCCCTAGTCAGACCCAGAATTCCAAACTTTCACATCCAGCTACATGCTAGAAATCCTCATGTGTCCAATAGTTTCCTCAAACTTAGCTCCTGATACCCCATTCAAACCTCCTCTCCCCCTGCAGTTGTTCGCATTGAAATAAATGATAATTATGTTCTGCTAGTTGCTCAAGTTAGAACTCTTGAAGCCAATCTAATCCCCCCTGAATGTGAGCATAGCTGCACACACACACACACACACACACACACACACACACACACGTACACTTTTACTCATAGGTCATCTTCTACAAACTGTTACCACTCTAGTCCATCTCATCATTTGCCAACCATATTGCTTCAATAGCCTCCTAACTGGACTCTGTTTTCATTCTTGCTCCTCCCCTCAGAGGTTCATTCTCAATTCAGCAGCCAGAATGATTTTTTTTTTCCATATTGGGGTTTGAACTTAGGGCGTATTATCTTGAGCCACTCCATCAGCCGTTGCCTGTGACGAGTTTTTTCAAGATAGGGTCTTGTGAACTATTGGCCAAGGCTGGCTTCAAACCTCAATCCTCCTGATCTCTGCCTCCTAAGTAGCTGGTATTATAGGCATGAGCCACCAGGGCCCAGCAAAATGTTCTTTTTGAAAGGAAGAAATTAGATGATTTCTCTCCTTGGCTCAAAACCCTTCTAAAGGTTCTCATCACTCAAGTCCTTCACAATTGGCTCAGTCTTTCCCCCATTTTCTTCACTTTCCTCAAGACACACTGTCTGTCCTTGCTGTGACTCAGGTACAGAGGCAGGTCCCCATGTGCTATCTGCTGCTTCTGCCTGGAAAGCTCTGCCTTCAAAGAGCTGTAGAACTCAGGCCCTCATCTTACCTCTTCATTAAAAAGTCACTTTTGGGGGTTGTTCTTCCTACCTCCCCACTCCCTGACACTTTCTTATCCCCCTTTCATGCTTTTTTTCTCTCCTTAACTTTATTTTTCTCATTTAACACCCTATACATTTTATTTTCTTATTATTTTCTGACTTCCTCCATCTGATTATAATGTAAGGACAAATTAAAGGCATGAATGAGTAAATCAACAAATCAATAGTAGAGTTTCTTGAAATAAGAGGATTACAGGGACTGCTATGAAAAAGGTAAAGTTTATGTTAAATATCTTTATTTTCTTGTATATGTACATGAATGTGTACATATATGGGCATATCTGATGCAAAGGTATCAGTGAATAAACAGTCAGTACTCTGATCAGGCCCCCAAATCCTTCTTTAGATATAAAAGAAGAGTTGAACAAAGATTTGGAAAACCTCAGAAGAAAGAATCAGATAGAAATCCAGGAAATAAAACACATATATACACTATAGTCAAACAAAAAGCACAGTGGAAGGCCACTACAGCAGACTAGAATAAGTGAAAAACAGAATCTCAGAGCTCAAAGATAAAATAGAAACTAAAGAAAAAAACAGAAGAAATCTCAGTCAAACAACTCAAGAGCTATGAAAGGAATACTCAAGAACTCAGCGACTCCATCAAAAGACCAAACCTAAGAATCGTGGGCATTGAAGAAGGAGAAGAGATGCAAGCCAAAGGGATACATAATATATATTCAATAAAATAATAACATAAAATTTCCCAAATGTCGAGAAAATTTTGCCCATTGAGGTACAGGAAGCCTCCAGGACATCAAACAGACTTGACCAAAACAGAACCTCCCCACAGCATATTATCATTAAAACAAAAAGCTAGAGGACAGAGAAAGAATATTGAAGGCTGTAAGAGAGAAAAACCAAATAACATATAAAGGTCAACCCATCAAAATAACAGCAGCTTTCTCAATGGAAACCTTAAAAGCAAGAAGGACATGGAGTGAGGTATTTCAGGCACTGAATGAAAGTAACTTCAACCCTAGTATACTCTACTCAGCAAAACTATCATTCAAAATTGGCAGAGCAATAAAAATCTTTCACAATAAACAGAAACTAAAACAGTATATGACTAGCAAGCCACAACTACAGAAGATTCCACAAGGAATTCTGCGCACAGAAGATGAAAGCAAACAAAACCACATGAAGACAGGAAGCATCAAAGCACAGGAGAAGAAAAGACAAGCAATCAGAGAGTAGCACTGATTTGACTGCACACAAGCAAACCCTTAAACAAGAAAAACAACTAAATTACAGAAATCACCACATACTTATCAATATTAACACTGAATGATAACAGACTCAACTCCTCCATCATAAGACACCATTTGGCAAACTGGATTAAAAAGGAAGATCCTACATCTGTTGTTTACCAGATACCCATCTTATTGACAGAAATAAACACTGGCTTATGGTGAAAGGCTAGAAGAAGATTTACCAAGCCAATGGCCCCCAAACCAAGCAATACTTACATCAGACAAAGTATACTTCAAATTTGTATTGGTCAAACAAGATAAAGGAGGACACTTCATACTAATAGAAGGTATAATACATCAAAAGGAAATAACAACTATCAACCTATATGCACCCAATGTCAGTGCACCCAATTTCATCAAACATACCCTAAAGGACTTAAAAGCATATATAGACTCCAACACAGTGGTAGTGGGAGACATTAATACCCCTCTGTCACCAACAGATAGGTCATCCAAACAAAAAATTAACAAAAGAAATCCTAGAACTAAATGACACCATAAATCAAATGGACCTAACTGATGTCTACAGAATATTTCATACAACAACACAATATACATTCTTCTCAGCAGCCCCTAGAACTTTCTCCAAATAGATCATATCTTAGGACACAAAGCAAGCCTCAGAAAACATAAGAAAATAGAAATAACTCCCTGCATTCTATCTGATCACAATGCATTAAAACTAGATTTCAACAACAAAACAACAGCAGACAACATGCAAATAATTGGAGGCTAAATAATACATTGCTCAACAATCAGTGGGTCATAGCAGAAATAAGAGAGGAAATAAAAAGTCTCCTGGAAGCTAATAAAAATCAAAACATAACCTACAGGAACCTATGGGACACAGCAAAGGCAGTGTGAAGAGGAAAGTTTATAACCATGAGTGCATATATTAACAGAAAGAGCTCAAATAAACAACCTAATGCTACATCTCAAACTCCAGATAAGCAACAGCAAGCAAGACCCAAAGGAAGCAGAAGGAGAGAAATAACAAAAATAAGGGTCGAAATTAATGAAATAAAGACCAAAAAAACCATACAATCAATGAAACAAAAAGATGATCCTTTGAAAAAATAAACAAGATTGACAAGCTCCTGACAAATCTGACTAAAATGAGGAGGGGAAAAACCCAAATTAGCAAAATCAGAACCGAAAAAGCAGAGATAACAACAAACACCACAGAAATCCAGGGAATCATCAGAGACTATTTTGAGAACCTATATTCCAATAACTTGGAAAATCTTGAAGAAATGGACAAATTTCTAGATATTTATGACCATTCAAAACTGAACCAAGAAGATATTCACCACCTAAACAGATCTATAACATGTAATGAAATTGAAGCAGCAATAAAGAGTCTCCCAAAAAAGAAAAGTCCAGGACCTGACAGTTTCTCAGTTGAATTCTACCACACTTTCAAAGAAGAACTAATACCAACACTCCTTAAACTCTTCCACAAAAGAGAAAGAGAAGGAACACTGCCCAACTCACTCTATGAAGCCAGTACTACACTTGTCCCAAAACCAGACAAGGACACATCCAAAAAGAACTACAGGCCAATCTCCTTAATGATCATATATGCAAAAATCTTCAATAAGATAATGGCAAACTGAATCCAACAACATATCAGAAAGATCATTCACCACGACCAAGTTGGCTTCATCCCAGGGATGCAGGGGTGGTTTAACATATGCAAATCTATAAACGTAATACAGCACATCAATAGAAGCAAAGACAAAAACCGCATGCTCATCTCAATAGATGGAGAAAAAGCCTTTGATAAGATTCAACACCACTTCATGATAAAAACCCTAAGAAAACTAGGAATAAAAGGAATGTGGCTCAACATTACTAAGGCTATATATGACAAACCTATAGCCAACATCATACTTAATGGAAAAAAACTGAAACCATTTCCCCTAAAATCAGGAACAAGACAAGGGTGCCCACTCTCCCCATTCCTATTCAACATAGTCCTAAAATTCCTAGCCAGAGCAATAAGTCAAGAAGATGAAATAAAAGAAATACTAACAGGTAAAGAAAAAGTCAAAATATCCCTATTTGCAGATGACAGAACCTATGCCTCAAAAACCCCAAAACTTCTAGACACCATAAACAGCTTCAGCAATGTAACAGAATACAAAATCAACTTACAAAAATCAGTTACCTCTCACTACACCAACAATGAATAAATTGAGAAAGAATCCAGGAAAACAATTCCATTTACAATAGCCTCAAAACAAAAATTAAATACCTAGGAGTAAACTTAACAAAGGATATAAATGACCTCTTCAAGGAGAACTACAAATCACTGTAAGAAAGAGGTCGAGGAAGACTACAGAAGATGGAAAGATCTCCCATGCTCATGGATTGGTAGAATCAAAAAGTAAAAATGGCTATACTACCAAAAGCAATCTACATGTTTAATGCATTTCCCATCAAAATTCCAATGAGATTCATCACAGAGTTCTAAAGTTCATTCAGAAACACAAAAGACCATGAATAGCCAAGGCAATACTAAGCAAAAAGAGCAATGCTGGAGGTATCAGCCCTAAAGTTCATCCGGAAACACAAAAGACCAGGAATAGCCAAGGCAATACTAAGCAAAAAGAGCAATGCTGGAGGTATCACAATACCCGACTTCAAATTATACTACAGAGCCATAGCAATAAAAACAGCATGGTACTGACACAAAAACAGATATGAAGACCAGTGGAACAGAATAGAGGACCCGGATATGAATCCATACAGATATGCCCACCTTATTTTTGACAAAGGTGCCAAAAACATATGGAGAAAATACAGCCTCTTCAACAAATGGTGATGGGAAAAGTGGCTATCTGCCTGCAGAAAACTGAAACTAGACCCATGCTTGTCACCTTGGACCAGTATCAACTCAAAGTGGATTAAGGACCTTAATATCAGACCCGAAACCTTGCAGTTAATACACGAAAGAGCACGGAATACCCTGGAAACAATAGGAATAGGCAAGGACTTCCTCAGTAAAACTCCATCAGCCCAGCAACTAAGAGAAAGGATGGACAAATGGGACTACATGAAATTAAAAAGCTTCTGCACAACAAAAGAAATGGTCTCTAAATCGAAAAGACCACCCAGAGTGGGAGAAAATATTTGCTAGCTATACATCAAAGAACTGATAACCAGAATATATAGACAGCTCAAAAAACTAAACCCCCCAAAATCAATGAACCAATAAAGAAGTGGACAACTGAACTAAACAGAACTTTTTCTGAGGAAGAAATCCAAATGGCAAAAAAACACATGGAAAAAAATGCTCACCATCCCTGGCCATAAAGGAAATGCAAATCAAAATCACAGTAAGATTCCACCTGACTCCCGTTAGAATAGCTATCAACAAAAACACCATCAACAACAAATGTTGGTGAAGATGTGGGGGAAAAGGAACCCTCATACACTGCTGGTGGGAGTATAAGCTAGTACAACCACTTTGGAAAACATTATGGAGGTTTTTTAAAAAACTAAACATAGATCTGCCATACGATCCAGCAATACCACTCCCAGGGACATACCCAGAGGAATGAGATTCAAGCTATTACATAAGAACCTGCACACCCATGTTTATTGCCATGCTATTCACAATAGCCAAACTATGGAAACAGTCAAGATGCCCACTACTGATGAATGGATTAAGAAAATGTGGTATTTACACACAATGGAATTTTACTCAGCCACAAAGAAGAATGAAATTTTGTCATTTGCAAGTAAATGGATGGAACTAGATAACATCATCTTAAGTGCTCAGAAGGTCAAAAATCACGTTCTCCCTCATGTGGATTATAGACCCAAAACAAATGCAGTAATGTTATTGTACGTGGGTCACACACTAAGGGAAGAATGTGCACAGGAGAAATAGGGAAAGGAAGGAAAACCTAAAACTTGAATGTGGTTGATGTGCTCACTATAGAGGAGTGAATAAAATAATCTTAAATTGGCAGAGGCCACTATGGGAAGGGGACAAGGAAGTAGCGAAGAGGTCAGGCAGAGATGAACCAATGTGGGTTGCAATATACAAGTGTACTGAAGTGATGCTAGGAATCTCTCTGTATAGTTATCTTACCTCAAACCAGCAAAAACGATATGTCTTTCTTATTATCTCTTATGTTTTCTCTACAACAAAATCGGAGACAAGGGTGCAACAGGTTCTTCTTAGAAGCAGGGGGTGGAGGGATGGGAGGGGTGGAACGAGAGGTGGCACAATCAATGTATACACATGAAAGTAAATGTAAAAACGATAAAATAAAAGGAGGAAAAAAAAAAGAGGGCAAAATTGGTGACAGGGAAAAATGTAAAGGGTCATAATGTTCTTGACTCACTGCTGATTTCACAATAAAATGTTTCAACACATAAAAACAATAGATATAGAAAAATGTACTCCAAAACTGTTTTCAAAAGAGTACAAGTCGTGACGTCTACGTCACTAATAAAGAACACTGCTTTGAGGTGCTTTCATCACATATAAGCTGATTTTACTGTTCAGAATCACTAACAACCTTGGGCATGCTTTTATGGACGGCTGGTGAGTTCTGAAGTTATGCGCACAAGAGCATAAATTAAGGTTCTCCCCATTTTTCAATCATTTATATGTTTGGCAGCTAATAAACAATAAAATCAGTAAGACAATAGTACCAGAAAAGAAATGAAATGAGTAAATCACTCACAAGGTAACTCACTCATGCATAGAAGAAATGGCACAGTCTTTTAAGTTAAAAAGAAGAGCAAACACAAACATAATGAGCGGCTGCAGACCTAGCTTGTTTGCTTTGCTTTATTTTTATTGAGGCAAATACATCAAAGATAACTCAGGATTTCAAACCCAGGCTCTAGAACTCATTCTCCTCAGTTCAAGTTCTGCTAGCTCTGTGACTTTGGGAAAGTCATTTCTTCATGCCTCATTCTCTCCACATGTAATACCTGTGTTAAAGTATCATTTTCAAAAAGCTGTTGTGAGAACTCAATAATATGACATATACATAAAAATAGCAGAATGTCTACAAAGAGGAAACATTAATAGTAGCATTTGAATTTTGAGTCCCCCAAACACTGAAGGAAAGAGGGCTTTCTGCCTTTCATCATCACCACAAAATAAAAGTAAGTTCTTGTTTTGAAACTTCTAGAGGTGGAGGTGGGGAAGTCTTTTCAAGATTCTTTTTCTTCTTTCTATAAGACTGTATTTCTTTCTTTCCATTTGTTATGTTATCATACTTTTTTCGTTTCTGGATTCTTTTCGTTTACTTTTAAGACTGTTACTATACAACCTGGCTATAGAAAGCAATACTCAACAACTGTATCAAGATGTACTTCCCTGTCTCCGCTCTTTCTCTTCCCTTCTCACTACTATATCCACAACCTAAACCACAAAGATGCATTTCTACTCCCTCCACTCCTTATAAGTGGCCTTATGCCCTGAACTCCCTCCCTCAACTCATTCCTTTCAACACCTTACTAATGTGCCCACACACAATGTAGGATTTATGGGACCCTTCCTTTCTTTGTTATGGTAGCATTTCCATCTTTCCCTGCTGCCTTACCTCTCTTTGTCCTTTGTGCTCTTTGCTTTTCCAACCACTACCAAGATAGGTGAGACCCCTCTGCTCATAGCTCTGTGCCACAAATAGGGTGGTCACTGCCCTGAGGCACCACATCAGGTGGAGATTTTTAGCTCACAGAAACACAAGGGAGAAAAGAGGAGATCCCCCCAAAGAAGCAGCCCATGAGGCATTTCAGAGCAGACATCTTTGAAATTTCCATTCAAAGTTACTCTGTGTGTATAAGTGTGGTGTATTTGCACGTGAACATGCACATCTGCAAGTGTAAGTAACCTGTATAACAGACTAATGAATTCATGAATCCGCTATTAGCAAACACAGTGTGACAACAATTTGCCTGAAATTCCCAGAATACATTTTTAAACTGTTAATCTAATCAGAAAGATTTTTTAAAGCAAATTAAGAATTTATGACTTCATTTTATAATAAAGATTATTGTGATTAACTTTAGCTGGTAAAAAATACTTGGAATGTGCCTATGAAAATAGGGTAAAACTAACAATAACATACAATTTCATTTACACTGCCTACAAACATAGTACCCTAAGTTACAGGGTTGAGAAAGAGTTCAGCAAAAAGCCAGGGTTGTCTTTACAGACATCCTAAGAGACCAGGCTGCCTCAGACAAGACTGACCCTCTTGCCTCTTTCTCCCACTCCCAGGTCCTCTTCCCATCTCCTCCTCCCCACCTCCCCAGCCTTTTCTAAACAACCTGTTGCAATCACCAGACAGACTTAAAATCTAGATAATAACAACACTACCCTGTATTTCTGTATTGCTTTACAGATTACAAAGCATTTTCACATATGTAATCTTATGTAGCCCTCTAAGGTAAGAGAAAGATTTAATCCCCCCATATTTAAAATTTTTAATTCCCAATCTCTTTCATCATCAAAATATCCTTGTGGATATAAACACACTTCAGGATGCTGACTTTCTCTACACAGACTTGTAGGTAGGCTGTGGGTGGGAGAAGCACTGTGTTGGGGAACAAAGGAACTTTTGCATATATCTCTTTAATTTCTTTTAAAAATCTGAAAAAGTATAGCAAATAATGGTATTTGTTAATCTGAGTGGCATATGCATGGGTGTTAAAGCATTCTTTTCGTTTTCTTTATGTTTGAAATATTTTATAACATTTCAAAGAAAAGGAAAGGAAAAAATAACCTTGCCAAGTCAGTATTAATATATCCCTTTTCAGATGAGGAAAACTAGAGTTTGGACAAGTTAAATCATCTGCCATGCAAGACTACACTAACATTGTAAGTTGTAGATACAGGACTCAAAGTTTAACTATTAGTAACCAAGAAGCATCGAGGTATTCCTTAGTTCTAGAGCTGATTTTTTTATGCTACTCAAAAAGAGATGCAGAAGAGACTGGAGTACAACTTTCAAGATTTCAAATATCAATCAAAATACATAAACCATTAATTAACTTCCTAAATAATTGTCCAAAAATGACAAGATGAATTACAACCAACTTGAGGGACAAGCCATTTCATTCTTCTAGACCATGGTTTGCAGGAAGAGGATCTTAATAGGATTTCCCAGGTGAACCACCAGCACTTGATGTCTCAAATGCTGAACAGGTGGCTCAGTTAGGGCAAAATCTAGAATTTCCAGTTGTCACTTCTAAGAATCTGCTAAATAAATTACTTAAATAATTGTGAAATTTGGCCTGTGCAAAGGCATTAGAAAATTTGAATTTGCTTTTCCCTTTTTATGATTCCAAAATAAAAATAAAAATCTCTGACATATGGCACTTAACTTTTGCTATTTCATTCATCTTTTTTTTTAATTCATATGTACATACAATGTTTGGGTCATTTCTGCCCCCTCCCCCCACCCCCTCCCTTACTCACCCCCTTGTCCCCTTCCTCTCCCCCTCACCCCCTCAAAACCTGGCAGAAACCATTTTGCCCTTATCTCTAATTTTGTTGAAGAGAAAGTATAAGCAATAATAGGAAGGACCAAGGGTTTTTGCTAGTTGAGATAAGGATAGCTATTCAGGGAGTTGACTCACATTGATTTCCTGGGCATGTGTGTTACCTTCTAGGTTAATTTTTCTTGATCTAACCTTTTCTCTAGTTCCTGGTCCGCTTCTCCTATTGGCCTCAGTTGCATTTAAGGTATCTGCTTTAGTTTCTCTGTGTTGAGGGCAACAAATGCTATCTGGTTTTTTAGGTGTCTTACCTATCCTCACCCCTCCCTTGTGTGCTCTCACTTTTATCATGTGCTCAAAGTCCAATCCCCTTGTTGTGTTTGCCCTTGATCTAATGTCCGCATATGAGGGAGAACATACGACTTTTGGTCTTTTGGGCCAGGCTAAACTCACCAGAATAATGTTTATATGATATCTTTATGCATAGGTACCACTTTACATTTCCCAAGGGATTCTCAAATACTTTAATTCACTTAATCCTCTGTAAAATGGGATTACTGGAAGAGTAATACTGAAATGAGGCCACTTGGAAATGTCTGTGGCCATGAAGATACAATCAGAGACTTGAAGCCAGAGACCAGGGCATACATGCCAGCCCTAGCAGTTACAGGCAGATGAACTTTAGACAAGTTACACCCTCTTTGTGAATTTGTTTTGTGATCTCAAAAATAGAGCTAATAATGCTACCTTGCAGATTTATTGTGACAAACAAATAAAATAATTTAAATGAAGCAATCCAGAAACTGCAAAGCACTGTAAAAAAGCAAACTATTACTATAAATAGAAATGTTATTAAAAACACATTTTCATGTGAATTTGCTGTGATTTTTAAATTCATGACCAGAGAACCTTTATTTCTCTCATAGACCTTGGGGCCGAGATTTTTCAAACTTGCAGCTTTATGACATCTATTTTTGAATCAAAATGATAGGTATTTTTAAACTGGTATTTATAAGTATATTCCTAGGCTACAGAGCACAAAGTACATTAAATAAATAGAATAAATTAGTACATCAGAATAAATGCTGGAAAGAACTCAGAACTCTAACTCAATGAAGTGCCTTTGTCTACAAGAAGGAAATGATTGCCTTGAGCAATTTCATCAACATACTTGGTAGAAAATACATTATAGTGTGGCCTTTTAAAATGATAATTTAAATAAATAAAATTGAATATAGCATTATAGTCATAAAATTGTGTATTTGAATGGAAGCAATATAATGACACCACTGTGTTTATATTTTTGTAAAGACTGTCACATATTTTCATTCTCGGTCCCTTCATATCTTAGAAGCTAGGAGTCTAAACAATTCATTTGGGCATAAAAATTAGTGTTGTCTTAGTGGCAATGATAACAAATTTATTTGCATATTTCCCTGATTACCTGCTTGGATCAATTCAACTCCCAAATCGTTTCTCTCTCTGCCAGCACAGCAAAGTCCTTTATTTCATATAAATCTAGAAATCTAGATCACTTATGTCAACAGTATTCAATATTTGGGAAAGATTTTACTTTATACCCCCAAAATTAAAATTTCAAACTACTTAAATAATGATTTTTTAAGAACTTTCCTAATCTATGCCAATATTCTTGGTTCTTTTCCTATTCCTAACACTTCAGTTATACCTACCACATCAAAATCTTACACTTAGGACTTATTGCACAAAGGACTTTTTTTTTGCACAAAGAATGTGACAGACAATAAGGATATATGACATGAAAAAATGCATGTGATTCTGTTGCGTAATACCTAGCTGAATGGCTCAGATTAGAGATAAGAGTACCAGAAACTAGTCCTGGAAGCTGTAAATGTACCAGTAGCCAGGCAACCAAATTTCCTCTATTTTTCCAAATACAGGCATTAAATGAACAAACCAACACATTGCCCATTTTTAACACTGGTTTTCCCAGAGTAACCTACACATCTTTCCCCTGAAGGAAAATAATAAACCAAATCAGTCCGCAGTTTTACACAGGAATTTGCACTCCTGCAAACTGCCACTGTTTCTACCATTGCTTCATTAATTCCGTGCTGGGTTCATTGATAATTCTACCTTCTTCTGTTTTGTCCCTATATCCAATTAGCCAAGCCCTGCCCAACCTCCCTGTGAGGACCAAAGCCATCCTCATTACCAATGCTCTAGTAAGTAGCTAATATTTATTGAACATTTCCTACGTGTCAGATAACAGGTTAGGCCCTTCACACGCGCTGACTAAGAGATGGGAGCTGTTATTACAGATAGGGAAGCAGGTTTGTGGTGGCAGAGGCAGCATTCTATCAAACCTGAACCAAATGCAAAGCCCACATGCAACCAGACTGCCTCCCCTTACCAGTGACCCTAATTTTCCTTCCTTAGGTCTGTACATGCCAGTCCATGCCACACAGCCTCACAAGAAAATAAAACACTTCCCATGGACATGGGGAGGGAAGGAGTTGGCAACTTCTAATTTACTGATTACCAGCTGACTTAGGCCACTGTCCACACTTTCCCAAGCGACTGCAAAGCTGGGTACCTACCAGCCTCCCTCAGATGAAAGGGCTTCTTCTTCAGTTAGGATTGAAGAGACTGCCCAGCTAGAAATTAAAAACAGGCTTCAAAGATACAACTTCTCAGCTGATAAAACTCTCAGTGGCTTCTGCTGCCCACAGACGAAAGGAGAAATTCTTAAGCTATGCTTAAAGCTGTATTATCAGACCCAACCTGCTTGAGTCAGCCATATCCTTTGTATTCCTCCTAAACTGTCTTCAACTCACTGGAGGCTCTTCTGCTCACTTGTCATTAAACCTTCCCCACTTGTCTGTACAGACACCCTTTGCTTTTGACATGCCTCAGGTCTAAAGTACCATTTCCTCTCCTTTCTTCTATTAGAATTCTAAGCTTTGAGGACTTTTTCCAAACCATCTTTGATTACTCTATGTTGGAAGAGCCTCCCTTATGTTTAGACTTGATATTTTAAGTGGCCTATGCCTATTTTCATAGGATGGTCTGGACAAAGTTTCTGAAGCATGTGTTTTCACTCCTAATGTGGTCACTTCAACATTGCATGTTTTATCAAGATGGAAAAAAAGGAAAAGCTGGAGAATTATTTAAAATTAAATATATAGTGAAGAGAGGACCGATAAAAGCTTAAAGGAAAGTAAACACAAAGGAGAAGAAATGAAATCTCAGAGAAATATTCAATAAGGCAAAAGATAACACTGCTTCCTCTTTCAAATACAATCTATCTAGTAATTCTTTTCACTAAGCTACTTTTGAAATTCATTTGCAAATAGAAATAAGAGATACTAGATTATTACGATTCAGTTTGAAAAGACAGAAACAGAATCCATCAGAAGACATCTTTAAATCATCCCAAAATGCTAAATGATGTCAAATTTGTACTTTCTGCCTAACAGCATCAAAAAATTATGGGTAAACTTTGTAACATTTAAGAGAATTTGATATTAGTTGTCATGGTTTTGTTGATATATTAAAAAAATCAATAAGAACCAAATTCAATTAAAATTTCAGGCTGAAGAGAAAGAAAAACCTATTTAACTTGATAAATTATCACAATATCTCTGTGCCTCCATTATCTAGTTGTAAAATGGGATTAATACTAACATCTACCTCAAAAGGTTCTCCTTAGAATAAATAATAAGTTAATTCCACAAAGGGTTTAGAGAAAAGCTCAGCACACAGCAAATGCTCAATTAATGCTGCTGTTTTATCAGACCTGATGTTTCTATTCCTTTCTTATTTTTCCATTCATAAAATGGAGGGATTTGCAATCATAAGATGCTTTTTAAGATTATTTTTGAAAATTTCTCCAATAAAGGTATTCTAAAATTTCATGTCCAAATGACCTATTTAGAAACAAATTTTATTCAGCAAGATGCAAAATTAAGTTGTTGTGGCCTTTTTCCTCTATTTGCCCTTTTCCTCTATCCTGCCCTATTTGTTTCAAATGTCATAAAAATGCTACCTGCAGATGGAAGAGAACCAACCCCAAAATTTATCTGTAAAAACATTCAGAGAGTTCAATAAGACATCAAAATACAAATGTAAAAATAACATTTCTATACATTGGAAATGGTTGATGGTACTACAGAATAGTTAGAAATAGAGGAAGGGATGAGGGTGTGGCTCAGTGGTAGAGTGCTTGCTTAACATCTGTGAGGCCTTGGTTTGATCTCCCAGCACCACAAAAAAAAAAAAAAAGAAAAAAGAAAGATTAGAGGGAGAAAAAATATTCTATTCAAAAATGCCACTGGGAAACCCACAGAACATACTGGCGGGGGGGCGATTGAATCAGTATCACTTTTCTTAGACATAATGTTTTAAATGAATTTGAGTTATAAAAATAAAAGTATTAGGGAAAAGGATATGTTTTTGTAATCTGAAGTCTCAGGAAACTTTTTCGTGTACAACACAGAAACCACACAATACCAAAGCTACCTTCCTACATTCCAAGTACACATGATCTCATTTATTATCATGTCACTGTGAAGGAAGTCTTCATTTTACAGGTAAACAAAGGAGAATTAAAGAGAGGGTAAGTCATTCTAAAGAAATGAGGTTTGGACTAAACAACTTTCACACCAGGATGTACAGTCCATCTTCATTAATCATTTTCTTGTTTGTGGTTTATTTATAACTTAAAACTCTAAGACCAACAATCAGGAGCTTTTGCAGTCACTTGTGAACTTGTGCAGAAAGAGCTGCAAAAAAAAAAAAAAAAATTGAGTGTCCTAGCACATCCATTCTCAGCTGAGGTCAAACAAGGCTATTTACAATATTTTTTTCTTTCGCATTTTGTGCACTTTTGATGATTTCACTGTGTAATGGCTTCCAAGGAAGTGCTGAACTTCTGTCTAGTTCCTAAGTACAAGAAGGCTGTCGTATACCTTACAGAGACAAAACATTCAGGTGCGAGTTATCTGCTGGCAGCCATGAGTTCAATGTTAGTAAGTCAACAATGTACTTATAAGGTATCTTTTTTTAAAAAAAAGTACACAAAAACAAAGTTATGTATTGATCAGCTAATGAAACTGTAACCGGAGGCTCTCAGAACCTAATGCCACATTTCCTCTAGGAGTAGTTCAGTATTTACTAATTCAGTGTTCATGGAGATTTTATAGCATATAACTACCAGGAAGCTGGGTGCTGGTGGTTCGTGCCTGTAATCCTACCTACTTGGGTGGCTGAGACTGGGAAGATCACAGTTTGAGGCCAGTCTGGGCAAATAGTTCACGAGACCCCATCTCTAAAATAACCAAAGCAAAATGGACTAGAAATGTGGCTCAACTGGTAGAGTGCCTGTTTTTGAGTGCCTGTTTTGCAAGGGCAAAGCCCTGAGTTTAAACTCTAGTCCCACCAAAAAAAATAAAGAATATAACTACCATGAAGAATGTGAATGGACTATCAAAGAGAGAAAAAAAAAGCAGCAGGCCCAATACTAGAATCCAGGCATGTCTGATTCCAAAGATCATACTACTAAACCCTGTGTCATACTGCTTCTATGTTAAAGAATAGATGAATATTGCATAAAAATAAAGGGAAAATACATATAAAATATATCACAAAGGATTACTAACATTATTAAAGAGTTTTCAAATCAATACTGAAAAGAGTAACCTTAAAACTGAACAACAAAAGAATTTAACAAGCCAGGTGCCAGTGGCTCATGCTTATAATCCTATCAACCCAGGAGGCAGAGATGAGGAGGATTGCAGTTCAAAGCCAGCCCAGGCAAATAGTTCACAAGATCCTATTTTGAAAAAAATCCATCATAAAAAAGGGCTGGTGGAGTGACTCAAGATCAAGGTGGAGGCCCTGAGTTCAAGCCCAGTATTGCCAAAAAAGAATTTAACAGGTAAGGCAAAGGTTACTGGTCCAAGACCACATAGCTTGAGACACAGAGAGGAGAAGTCAGTGGCCCTAGCCCGCACAGCTTAAAAGTGCAAGGCCTGGAAATGAACTCTCCACCAGTTCATTTTCTGAGCTCATGTGCCATCAACTAACACAAATCCCTAAGAGTTACATCTCCTCTGATTTCAAAGGCTCATAAATTTAAAGTATCTAAATATGTTATAAGTAAGAGTTGGAGTTTTTTTTTCTTTCTTATCCACAAAATTTGAGTGATTCTCACTAACAACTCCTGGAAATATTCATGGTGATATCCACAATTTGGGAACCTCTGATTCTCTCAATTTAACAGTAAAGAAAATTTAATGAAGATCCAAAATTCTTAGCTTCTGTTCCCTCCAGACACTCATCACTGCTCAAGTAGATTTCTTTTAGAAGATGAATTCTTTGGAGAATTTTTTTAGTTTCCATTTTTATGTATTTTCTATAAGGTTATTACATATCTATTGAGTCTGGAGCCAAGCTATTTTAGTCTGTCCTTCTCATTATTTATTCCCATTCAGATGAAAATTTAAATATAACCTAGCTACCCATTCATTAAGATTGCTTCAAATGTATTTATGGTACAGCACAGAGAAGCTTCTGGGAATAAGAACTTAAAACCTATTATAGTTTCTATTAATAATTGCAGTCACTAATTGCTATGAGAACTTTTTTTGGATAGCTAACATATAGTTAAAGTAAAGCCAATCCGACACACCACTATAAATAGCTTCACACTGTCTCACAGAAGTCATGAGAATTTTGTAAGTTTGGAGGATGAGAAAATAGAAATATGGTTTTCAGATTTTCTAAAAAAAACAAAAATTGTTATCAGCTTAACACTGGTAGGCCAGCCTGAACAAAAAGTTCTAAAGACCCCATCTCAATGAACAGCTGGGTGTGATAGTGCCCACCTGTCATTCCATCTATGCAGGAGGCTAAGATCAGGAGGATCATAGTTCTAGGCCAGCCCAGGTTAAAAAGTTCACAAAACCCTACCTCAACAGAAAAAGCTAGGTATGGTGACATGTACCTGTTATCCCAGGGACAGCAGGAAATGTAGGTTCACACTCCAGGTCAACCTGGGCAAAAAAAATCAAGATGCTATTTCCAAAAAAAAAAAAAAAAAAAAAACCAGAGCAAAAAGGCTAGAACATAGCTCAAGTGGCAGTTTAATAAGCAAGTGTGAAGCCCTGAGTTCAAACCCAAGTACTACCAAAAAGCCCACTGTTATCACACATTCAAAAAGCCAAAACTTAGAAGCTGAGCTCACAAATTCTTTATAAATGATCCTCTTAGGTAAGACACCCAAAAAACTAGATAGCATTTGTTCCCTTCAATGCAGAGAAACTAATGCAGATACTTTAAAGCAACAGAGGCCAATAGGAGAAGGGAACCAGGAACTAGAGAAAAGGTTAGCTCGAGAAAATTAATTTAGAAGGTAACACACATGCACAGGAAAGCAATGTAAGTCAGCTCCCTGTATAGCTATCTTTATCTCAACTAGCAAAAACCCTTGGTCCTTCCTATTATTGCTTATACTCTCTCTTCAACAAAATTAGAGATAAAGGCAAATTAGTTTCTGCCTGGTAGCGAGGGGGTGGGGAGTAAGGGAGGGGGCGGGGGGAAGGAGGAAGAAATGACCCAAACATTGTATGCACATATAAATAAAAGAAAAAAAATAGTTTGCAAAAAATATAAAATAAATGATCCTCTTGATTACTTTACTTTTCAATTAATCACTTTCAGATAATCATAACTATAGCAGGGAATCTGAGTGCTATTTTTGTTCACTGATTCACTAAATAAAAATGCTTAAGTAAGTGCCAGGCACTTTATGAAGAACAATGAAGCAATCAACTAAAATTCGGGCACTGGGGAGATAGAAGACCATAGCATTACAGAGTGGTCAGAGAAGGCCTCCTTAGGATAACATTTGAGTATGACCTGAATCAGGATGAGAACAAACATGAGGTTATGTAAGGAAGAGGATGCTAACATGGGAATTGAAAGTGCAAAGACCCTGAGATGGGACTGAGCCCCTACTGTATTTGAAGAACATGGGAGTAAGAGGAAAGTAGTAAGTTGTAAGGTCAGAAAAGGAACAGAGGAGCCAAGCACTATAGAGCTTGTAATGCCAAGGACATTATATTTTTCTCAAAAAGAAATAGGAAGAAACAAAAGATATAGATAAAATTACTATGTGACTTGTTATTCAAATTCTCTCCGCTTTGTTGGTAAAAATGGGAAAGCATAGGAGGATCAGGTCTGTTTCAGAGAAATTGGTAGAATGGTTACCTTGAGTATATAGAAGAGAAGTGACACAATCCTGGCTCTAACCAGATCACCCGACTTACTGTTTCAAGACTAAAATGAAAGAGCCACAGTACTGAAGGAAATTGATGAGGAGCCTGCTGTAGTATCCAGATGAGAAGTGACTGTGGCAAGGGCAAACTCTAGGTGTTTTAACACAGAGCCGACAAGACTTAGTGACAGATTAGATGTAAGGCATTACAGAAAAATGATTTGGACACGGGACAGTTACAGAGACTGAGCTGGCATTAACAGAGTTGGGGAGACTCTAGTATAGGGATGTCATGGTAAAGGGAGACTAGAAGTTCCCATAGATGGACAAGTGGAAATAACAAGCAGGCAGTAAGACATGGTAGGCATAAGACAGAGTTGTTTGAAAGTCACCAGCACATGCTTAAAGCATTGGAATGGATAACCTCTCTAGGGAGAAAAGGTAGATGAAAAGGAGAAAAGAGAGTCCTGGATACCCAGGTACAGAATCAGGGAGAAGAGACAGAAACAGCAAAAGAGGCTGAGAAGCAACAGTCAGGGAAGCAGGAAGAAAGACAGAGAGCATGAAATCTCAGAAGCCAACTGATGAAAGTGTGTCATGGAAGAGGGACTGATCCACTGTGACAAGTTCTGCTTAGGCCCTGGTAAGCTGACTAACAGAAGCATTTTGACATTTTTCTAGTGACTGTAGGGATGGTTTTTCTATAGTGACATTGAAGGCAGAGGAAGTACTCTCTCATTTATCTTTGATTTTCCCAGGTAGGATGTTAAATCCAAGATCCCTGGTTGTCTGAAGTGAAGAGAAACGGGCAGAATCATGGAGAATCTGGACTCCTTGTACAAAAACAGACAATCCATACATATTACACTGGCAACTTTCAGAGGAGAATGAGACACTTTCACAAACCACAAGAGCAGAGATGTCACTTTTAGGCTAGATCCACATGTATGACAAGAGGACATTTCTGCCATACCCCAAGCAGTTCACTAAGATTTGTGGTCCTAGGAATTTGAGCATAGAATTCAATGACACAAGAAAGGAAAGGAGTTGGAGAGGATTTATCTCAATCATGTGACCAGAAAAGGCTGTCCAATGGTTCCTACCACTGAGATGCCTCCAGCAGTTGACCATTCTTGTTCCTTGAGACCCTAGCATCATTCTAAGTGGAATGTATGAATTTTCCTTTCAAACTTATTATCACCATCTATTAATTAATTCCTTTTGCTCAAGTTAGCCAGAATTGACTTCTGTTGCTGGTAAGTAAGTACCCTGCCCCTCTTCAAACTATGCAGCCTTAGGGTAGTTAATAAAACTCACAAATTTTCACTTTTCACAAATTGAAAGCTTCAAATTTTCCAAGGGAAGTTAAAAAAGTTTAGAGGCCAAACTTACATTCTGATTGCAAATGTTTCTTTCATAATATTCTTTTTATTTACTGAAAACATTTATTCATTTTAATTAATCAAAGTAATGAATTTTTTTTTCAGAGCTGAGGATTAAATTTACGAGTCTTGCACATGATATACAAATACCCTGCCATTGAGCTCCACATCATCGGGTCTTGAGATTTTTAAGTCTTTTTTTTTTTTTCAGTGCTGGAACTTGAACTCAAGACCTACACCTTGAGTCACTCCACCAGTCCTTTTTTGTGATGGGTTTTTTTGAGATAGGGTCTCTTAGACTATTTGCCCAAGCTGGCTTCAAACCACGATCCTCCTGATCTCTGCCTCCTGAGTAGCTAGGATTACAGGCATGAGCCACTGGCACCTAGGTGATTTTTAAGTCTTATAGGAAGTATGCAATACATTGTTATTAATTATAGTAACCATGCTATACAATAGATCTCTTGAACTTATACCTCCTTTGACTAACATATTCCCACCATACCTCAGCCCCACTCCCAGCCCCTGGTAACCATCATTCTACTCTACTTCTATGAGTTCAACATTTTTAGATTCCACATTTAAATGAGATCATGTAATATTTGTTTTTGCCTTACTTCTTTCACTTGGCATAACTTCCTCCAGGTTAATCCATTTTGTCACAAATGACAAGATATTCTTTTTTTAAAAGGGCTGACTAGTATTCCATCAATGTCTGTCTGTACAGGATACCAACCAAGCATGAAACCCATTCAAGATTTCATATTCTTACATGTTTGTTACATGTCGTTCATTGCTATAGAAATGCCTGGGAATGACTGGCATAGGTTGGCTGGAACAAACTTATACAAGCAATGCAGATTACATCAATGAGTGCTATTTTATCAATTGTGAAGAGTTTGATCTCTAGAGTGTTTACATTTTGTTTCAATGAATACTGATAGCTACCTGTTAGGTACTCATTAGTGATACCAATTTTGAATCTTTATTACAGCTTCCTATATTTAAAATATTTCAAAACTTATTTGGAAGCATCTGCCTCAGTTTCTGTTAACAGTCTAGCATAAGCCATTTGTATCTGAAAGAAATATTCTAAAAATGTTAATACCTGCATCAGGTCAGATCACCAGGTAAGCAGTACTATTGCTTCCGACGCCACCTACTTTGAGGCTCACAGATTTACCCACTAGAGCTACAATGTAGCACAATTCATCAAAGAATGCTAGAAAGAGAAATGATCTGGTTTGTCAGGCCTGAGAAAAGAAAACACCTAATGTGGAACTTTCATACATCTTTTGTAATATTTGCATGAGTTGTTAAAGTCCAATGAGGCAAATATTTCTCCTAGGGAAAACATGAGCCCACCTTCAGGCCCTCTAAGAACCAACCTGGGTTCCAAATGGGAAGCTCTCAGCCAGAATCTGCCCTCTTTCCTCTGATTTAGCTTCCACCAGGGGTGATTGGATCTTGGCCCAGATGTGATGACAAACTTTGGAATAAACTATAACAGTGACCAATCGAGAAACACATATGTACTAACGGCACTAGGAGACAAGAGCTACCCTGCTTCTTGTCACTAGACACTTTCGAGCTCCAGTGTTTCACTCCTCACCTGGTTGCCACGAAGTCTAGAGCTGAGCTCTGTCCTCCATGGCAGATGGTGAATTATTTGGAGATGAGGACCAGAGAGGATGCTTACCAGTTGCTCTGTTTCTTTCTCATTCAAATGAGCTCAACAGAAAGTGATTTTTAAAGATCTGACCCACGTATGAAAAAATAACTCTACAAAGTCAAGTATAAAGTGAATGCTACTCCATTGGTTTTGATATCACTATATGAGCAGGATTTTGAGTAGTGGGCAGGTAAGAGATTGCAGAAAGCTCTGGGTTATTACCAAAGACTTTGATAATTGTGTGTCACATCACTCAATTCCACAGGCTGATAACCCTCAAAGTGATTTTCCTAAAGAAAGGAATATATTACAAATAGATGAATTTCAATGGAAATATTTTAAATGTCCTTCTCCACCTAAATATTTAATTCTCCCCTTGTATTCAGATTCTATTTAAGTGAGGCTAAGAACAAACTTCCTATTGACTTTAAAATCTTGGGCTGCTGGAGTGGCTCACATGATAGAGTACATGCCTAGCAAATACAAGACCCTGAGTTCAACCCCTAGTACCATCAAAAAATATATATTACTGACTATAAAATCTCAATAAAAATTAAATTCTCAAAATGTTAAAAAATAAAGTTAAACAAACTTTTTAAATCAGTGCTTCATAAATTTTTTTGTCAGCATATTTGGAAGGCATGTTAAGTCTGTAAGCCAATATATTCTTCATGGTATCTTCCTGTGTGCTTTATCTGGAAGGTAATGTCTAGTCAAAGAAATACAGACTTAGGCAATTCCAGCTTTGTGTGAATGGATATCAGCTTTCTGGTTTGATTTTGCAATTTTTATTTTAAACAAAAAATTAGCTTTTACTTTCTTTCAGTATGTATTATTTTCTCTTTCCTGAAATAAACACTACTTCTAAAATTAAGTGAATTAAACTGTGGACTCTGGAACAAAATGGACTGAGAACTCCTGCATAATAGCTTCACAATCTTAGGCAAAACTCTTACCATTCTGTGACTCAGTTTCTGCATTCATAAAAGGGATATAAAAGTACCTACTTCAAGAGGTTTTTGTGAGAATTAAATGAATTAATATATGTAAGGCATTTAGACCAGTGCCTCCAACACACTGAGTGCTACTTTAGGTTCTGCTATTGTTACTGTTGTTGTAATTAATTAATCAGAAGTCCTTGAGCAGCCTTTTTTTCAGACAGAATCAGTGCTAGGAATTGGAATGCAAACTCAATTTTTCTAAGAGCTGAGAACCAGCTGATTTCCTTATATTCCTCCATCACAACCACTGGACATAGAACATTTTTTATTACAGGATAAAAATTCAGGAAGTGTTTATGCAATAAAAGGAAGTGTGAAAAGAACCAAAGCTATGATCATAGGAATCTCAACGTTCACAGCAAAGGTGGCCTAAACTAAATAAAAGATTGCATGTTATTGAAGGTAAGATTGGGACGTCTGTTTCCTCTGTCAATATGGCACAAACAAGACAAATGACAAGCTTGGATTTGGTCCCAGAGGCTGAGCCAGCCATAACAAACAAGGTTAAGGTTGGGGCAGAGCTCACATTTGCAACCCTGTCAACCATCTACTTGTTTTAAATGTCAACAGGATTTACATATGGTGATACTGCATTTTAGAGAGGAGTGTCAGGAAATAGTTCACTGAAGGAAACTAGCAAGCATAAATTGTCAATATATAAGAAACTAGAAATGGAGATCAGGCATAGGTTACCTTCTCAAAGCACAAGTTAAAAAGTTAGCATAAAATGCACTACCTTTGCAACCTGCAGAGTAGCTGTATCTTAAATATTTTGAAACATATTTTTTAAAGTATCTTAGGAAACATCTTAGTTCCATCAAATTTATCAAAAGTAATTTTATGAGGGGGCCAGAGCAATTCAGAGCTTGAAACAAGAAGTGTAACTGATCTAAAAGATGTTAACGTCTTACAATACAAAAAAAATACAAATTTTATTTTATGGTGGGTATAGCTGCCTAAGGATATAAATAAGGACACAGGCTCCCTCTAAATTTCTGATCCACAGTCCTTCATATGTGGCCATTATCCTCAAGGTTACAAGATAGCTGTATCAGCTCCTAGCTGGAAGAAATTGATATGGATAGTGGGTAAAGTGAGCACCTGTTGAGTGTTTTTTAAATTCTTCGACAGTTTTATCAAGAACTTCCCAAAGACCACAACCAGTAGTCTGGTACTTCGTATTACTGAATTACAAAGAACAACAGAGATCCTGGCATATGAGTATTTTTAGCTGAACACAAGTTGATCTGAACAAATTCAGGAAGGAAGGGAAGTGTATGGTACCTGACTGTAATCCCAGCAACTCAGGAGGCTGTGGAAGGAAGACTGCAAGTTCAAGACCAGCCTGGGTACATATCAAGTTCCAGGCCAATTTGGACTGCTTAATGAGACCCTGTCTCAAAAAAACAAAAAGGGTAGATGGTTATAGTGATATTTGGGTAGATAATAATTGATGTATGACACAAAATGAGGCATTATAGAGTCTACAAACAGAACAATCTTCTTCCAATACTGTCTAGGAACAAAGATGCCAGCCAGACCAGCTGACATGAATTGGGCAAACAAACATAAATTTTGGGATCTGCTGTTGAGATCATATAACCTTATACTTCTATATAACCTACTAATACTCACTTCATGCCTCTCAGTCTTGCTACGGTAGACAGATGGAATGCACTAGCCAACAAATCCCTTTATCTTGATCAGTATAATTTTTATTGTAAATGAAGCAGCCTTCTAGTTCACCACCTGACCATTTGTGAATTTGTTAGTCTTTGCTCTGGCAAATTCTATGTCTAACAAAATCAATCTCTCGCAATTTGAATTCAGCTGAAATAGGTCTGTATTTTAAAGTTATTTTACATAGGGTTGTAGAAACATATTATACCATTTGATAAAATATATTAATATGATGTCAATATACTGGTATCTTTCCTAGATTGCCATCTAAACACATACATTTTTAGTTATTATTGTAACTGTCAACCTATGAAAAATACTCAATTTAGTAACAGGAAAGTTTGAGTTATGAACTGGCTAAATTAACAAAAGTTTGGTTGTACAAAAAACTACTAATTAATTCCATTATATTTGTAAGGAAGTCATATATTAATTTTGGATGAGAAGTACTTTTTTATAATACATATCTGAAATACACTATCTCTGTGCTTTTAAACAGCCATAAAGGATCTTTATATTTGATAATTCAATCCCAACTTCCGAAAATGTGTTTAAAAAAATTTTTATTTAAAGTTGACGAGAGTGAAATTACATAGTTTAAGATTGAAATTACATAGTTTAAAATTGGTGAGATCAAAATTACATCATGTGGTTAAAATCAAGTAAAGGGAATGGATTAATGCTTCTTGAAACTAAAATAAATAAATGTATTTCCCTTTTCATGTGTGTTATGTCAGTACTCAGATATACATTAACTCGTTTCTCTCTGTTCACAGTGAACCTGCCCATTCCAACCTCTGCACTGTCTTCTTTTTTTACTGAGTATGGTGTGATTCACCTTTTCTACTTCTATAGCACATAAAGAACTTTATATTTTTGTGAGTACATGTATAAATCTTTTAAAACACAAATGCTCAGAAAGTACTAGTCACTCAAATTATGCTTTAGTTTTTCAAATATAAAAGGTATTTAAAACAAAAGGGTTATCATATCATCAACTATGTGAGAAGATTAAAGTCATAATTAACATAATTAATTATAAGTATTCAAAGTAGCACTTAAAATTATCAGAAAAAACAACTGTGGATTAATAGGCAACCACTCCTAAGTAATTGATGATATAAGGCTCCCAGATCAATTTATAAAGTTGATCAATTCACAAGAGGGTAAAAAGAAATCAAAGACTTAGATATTTTCTTTTGAATAAAATTAATTGATGGAAAATGTGGAAGTCAATAATATTGACTTTAAAATCTTGTTAACACATCCATCAAAAAATAAAAAAAATTGGAACAAGATAGTGCTATAAAAATACTCATGATTATTATAATAGTACAACGATCCAACTTTAACATTTTTAAATGAAAATTAAAACAATAATTTAAAATAAAGAGTCACAAAAATTGGAAGGAGCTACTCTAATTAAATATCTAATAATGTAGTATTTTGAATAAAGGAAAAATTTCTGCCTACATGTGTTGTTTTCAATTATGAATGTAAAGACCTGATATTTTTAGTTCAAGATTAGAACTGAAATACATACAGAGAATATAAGCTATTTGAGGTACGATTTATATTATTTGAGAAGCAGTTTCAATCACATCAGTAAAATATGTTTGGAATAAATTGTAGAAAGTAGATGAAATATAAGACAAGTACAGCAAAATGTCTTAAAATGCCTAATTTTCATAGTCATATGTAAGCAGAACACAGCTGCATTTCACTTATAAATTACATATGACAAATGGTTCTAAACAGTTTAAATATGCTGATTCTGGAATCTAAGACATCTACAGGATAAATAACTACACACCTGGTCGACAACAGTTACTTCAGCAATAGCAAATGACTGTAATTCAGGTAAGAAAATCATTCCTTTGAAAGGAAATAAATTTGAAGTATTTTTAAAAATTAAGTCTGACATATATGTTACTCCTGTATGTGAAAAGTTACTATGTTGCTCTTCCTTTTAGCAGTGATTTTTAAATAGCAACCAGCTGATTTCGGAAACACATGTATCCAAGTGTGACTGTTGCAATAAATGCCCTACATACTTTATCTTTTTTTTTGAAGGGAAATGTTCAGTTTTAGCAATATGATGTTGATTTTCCTGTCTTCTCCAAAACATCACTCAAAAAATGATAGAAGTGTAGAATGAAAGAACTACTGACAGTGATGGATTTACAAAATACAATTAAATCCCCTTTTTAATCCCATGCTACCATATCACCAATTCAGTTCTGCTTAAGCAGAGAATTGTTGTTTTTTGTTTTTCCTTCAGTCAGTATTTCAGGGCTACTTCTCACTGTTAATGAAGTACTTCTCCCACTTCAAGCTGCTATAGTAATGGGATTCTAATCCATTTAGATATTCTCACCAATGTTTAAACTGGGTAGAGTCATTTACCTCTATGCTTGGCTTTCCTATAGGATGTTTTGATTGTGAATGGGCAGGTCCTGACTGATAGGAATTCAAGGGAATCTAAAAGGCTCTCTATTCCCAAATATATTATCTGTCTTCACAGCGACACTAAAGTTATTTTAAGCAAAAAGGGAAAAAACAATTTTTTTAGAGTACTAAGTAAAACAGTGGGAGAATTTTACACTGAAGTCACATTCACTGCAGATTGGTTGGAGGACAGGGAGAGAAACTGCAAACAGAAATGGTAGATATATACCAGAGGGTATGGGTGGGGAAGAGGATGTGGGAGAAGGGTGCAGACTTCAACTCAACTTTCACATTTCTCAGGTGTCTAGAAGAAGCAGTGAATTACTGGGTGTGGCTAGGAAAGAGAATGGCTACCTAACTGGACCACCTAGTTTCCCATTTCCTATTTCCCATCATTTGCAAATTTCTACCAAAAAAAAAAATTCTAAGGTTGGAGCCTAGAAACTACATTGGGGAAACTGACCATATCTTAGGACTTGTGTTGCCCCAAAAGGAAATTCTAGAAAAAAATGTTCTAACCCAGAGGCCTTTCTAATTCAACACTGATACAGTCAATGCCTCTTTTACTGAGCTACTATGTTGTGGTATATTCATGGAGTGCTAGCAAAAGCATCACATACAACAGAGTTTAAAAGATACAGGAAGATGAAAATGGAAATACCAAATGAAACAATGTCATTACAAGATGACAGCTTATTAGATATAACCATGCACTATTTATAGAGCTGCCAAAACTGCAAATAGGTGAATATACTCTGTAATGTTGGAAATTCGTGACAATTCTGTATTGCTTTACTGTATCTGTTTTTGCCAAAGATTTTAATAGAAATCTGTAAATAAATATTATCTATAAGGACCTATAATTTTGAAACACTTTTATTCTAGACTGTTACAAGTCTCATTGTAGATCTACAATGATCTAGATTAGGTGCTGCTGTACATACCACCTCTATCTCAATGCATTTGTGTGGGTTAAAAAAACACACAACCACCAGCTCTTCACCCAAATGCTGAGCTCAATGGAAATCAGAGATAAGACTCACTTTTCTCCTAACATAACTGCTACATCTGAAAAGATTTAGAAGGCTCAGAATGAATTCTCAAGCTAACATTTCACAATCTCTTAGTTTAGTTTTTTTCGGCCAAATGACCTTCTATCTTTGTCACATATCAAAATTGTCTATCAGGTTAAGTTTTCCTGTTTGTGAGTCAATTCTTACAGTTGCTATCTAATTAATTTTTTAAATTATTTTCTAAAAGAAAAAAATGACATTATGTAAGTATCATTTCATTTCAAACACTTATTCTACCTGTAGAACATTTTGCAGGAAAAACTATTACTGAAGGCGTGTAGCTACAGCTAGTTCCAAAATCTAATTTGACAAAACATATAACAGAAGTTTAAAAATCTGACATTCTTCTCAGAGCTTATAGTAATTTGACCTTTCAATTTACATAATAAATGTCTCCACCTTTTCTGGTGACAGAGAAGAGGTGGAAATTGGGACTCCCCTCCCCACAGTCATGTCCAATGTGCAGTTTACACCTTATTCTTACTCTGTATCACACTTTCCTTTTCATATTTAAGGTATGATTACAGTTAGCCTTGGGTTTATTTGCAAACTTTTTAGCAAAAACAACTGCAGCATATTTTGGTGTTTTTATTACTGGTAACTTAACAAAGAATATGGAATAAAATAAGGGTTTGTGTCATTGCATGATTTTTTTCATCACATATTGACAATCATACCTTTTAGACCAGCCTTTACTCACTGACTGACCTACCACTCTTACAGCTAATAACAGGCAGACATTTTTACTAGGGGTCATGCCAAGTGAGGACAGGTTCAATCAATCAGTCTTTGGGTTAGGTCTGAGTTCCATTATTCTGGCTCATGGCCTTAGAAAAATCACCAGTTGGTTCTTGGGAAAAGAGTGCAGTAAGCACTTTTATTAAACAAGGCGTTAGTTACAGAAAATTAATTTTCTAAAATTAATTCTAAAATTCCATAGACGAGGCTGCCACCAGGCCACAAGAAAGTTGTAGAAGCACTGTTTTTTAAACCTCTAAGACGGAGTTATTCAGGCTAAGTATTTTAGAGCAGAGATGAAAGGCTTTTTAAAATAGAAAACTCTTACGGATTCGTGTAATTTTTATATGCACGTGTATCTGAAATGCCAGCTCCCCGCGGATTACCTTCTGCCAAGTCCACACCTGTCAGTCTATTAGAGACAGAAACTACGACATGAGCTTAGTTTCTATTTCTTTGGGTAGAAATATTTTTGTAGTGAAATTCTAATTAAATAATGGTTGTCGCTACTTACAAAGCCCCTAAGACGTGAAATGTTCAGGTTTCCCAGGAATACAGAAAATACAGACAATATTTTATTTTTTTTTCACATACCCAATTTACAGCTTAAATATTTTTTAAAAATACATGAACTAAATAAAATTCTATTTCTGGGAGCTAAATTTTCCTTCTTCAAAAATGTTTAACCTTGATGAAGGACTGCACAATGATTCCTTTAAAAAAAAAAAAAGATGGAGGGGGGGAAATCCTTTATGAAAAGTGGCTTGCAGTCCCTACCTGGAAATTAAAGCTGTACAGATAAAAGACAGTCATTAATAAACATCACAAAGACAATGCTAACAAGAAGCACAGTGTTAAAAGTAAAAGAGGAATCAGAAAAATCATCAATTACTGACATTTTAAACGACACTTCAAAAGCATAAAGAGCTGGAAGCGGCGCTCCGTTTCAGGAGGGCTGTGTGACACTGGGTGGAACGCGAGGGACTCCCGGCTGGCGAGCAGCGGGAACTTTGTGGAGGGCAGGCGGGCGGCGCGGGTCAGCCGCGGACCGGAGCGCTTCAATCTGCCACCGGTCCTTCTGCACAGCCCAGTGACAGCCTCACCGCACCCCGGGGACCCACCAGGGGGGCCTAGGGCAGGACAAAGGTCTGATATTCAAGGACTGGGTTAAGAAAACAGGATGCGCAGGTTCGCTCAACGTGGCAGCTGCGAGGACGGGGATGAAGGGAAAGACACCAGCCCCTGAATTCTCTGGCGCTTAGCACAAGCACCAGCTCATTATGAGGTGTGTTCGGGGAGTGTGCAAGAGGTGGAGAATAAATGCCAACTCGCGACTCCATTCTCCACTAACTTTGTTCTCTCTGCCCCGACGGAGCGCAGCGTTAGGGTAGGGGCCGTCATGGTTCCTGCTGAAATGGCCCCTTGGAAGAAAGAAGAAGGGGATAAAAAGCTGTGCTCGCGGGCGCACCGGAGCGCGCGGAGATGCTGAGGTACCTACCATGGTATTCCTGTCCCGGTACGTAGTAGGTGGGGTTGCCCGCAATGTGCAGGGAAATGAGCACCTCGCCCTGCTCCCCATCCCCGTCCAGCTCCCCGTGGTGGGTGCACAGGAAAAAGAAGGGCGAGAAGCGGGGGTAAAAGCCCACCGCGGCGCGCGCCCTCAGCATGGCCCCCAGCCACACTGCCAGGAGGAAAGTCCGCGGCGCCCAGCAACTGCGCTCCATGCCGCCGCCGCGCGCCCCGCGCGCCGCTCTCTCATTCAGTTTTGGAGACGCCGAGACGGAGCAGCCAAGGCGGACGGAGGGCGAGAAGAAGGCGGGCGGGAGCAGAGCTGCTTCGAGAGCCGAGCCCCGCCGGCAAGTTCGCGGGAGACGGTGGCTCCCAAAGTTACTTTGGGCCGCGGGAACGCGGGACCTGGACTGCGGACGCCGGGAGCGCGTTGTCCGCCGCCTCTATGCGCCGCTGCCGCCTCTGCGCGACGCCCCTCGGCCAGGCCTGGGAAAGCGCCCGCCTCGCTCCACACCTTCTTAAAGCCCCGGGCGCCGAATCCCTCCCCCCCACACCCCGCCGCCTTCGCCGCCGCCGCCGCCGCCGCCACACGTGTCCCGGCCGCTCCCCCGCCCCCACGCGCCTCCCCGCGCGCGCCCGCCCGGCCCCCGCCCTCCCGGCCTCCCTCGGCAGCACCTCGCGCGGCGCGGGGCGCACGCCTCCCGGGAGCCCTGGGCCCACGCCCAGGCTAGCGGCCAGCTGCGCGGGGAGGGGCGCTGTCGGTGCGGCTAAACCCGCGAAGGCACAAGGAAAGGAAACCTACAGCCCTGCGGTCCAAAAAAAGGGCAGGCCAGTCCCTTAGGGCCTCGGACTCCCCTCTTTCTGGAAGCCGCGCGAGGCAAGGAGAGGGGCGGTAGGGACGGCGGTGGCGCGGTTCTTTGTCTGAGCCGGCGGCGCCCCGCGCCCCTCGGGGCCCTCCGCCTCGCATTCTGGGCTTTCCGCACTTGCTCTGGGGACTCGCCCGCCGCCCTGAGCCTCGAGGTCCTCCGCGCTCCCTTCCGAGCCACGGCCTTCGCATCCCTCCCGCTGTCCCCGCCCGGCTCATCGCCGCGGCGACAGAGCCTCATCTGTACCCGGATTTAAAAACGAGATTAAGCGACAGTGGACTTGGCAGCCTCGAGTGGTGCCTGGAAATGGTGATTCGTGTTGCTCTGCTCGGGTGTGGGAAACTGGGAGGCAGGCATTGCTGGCGGAGCTGAGACCCGACAGGCGCTCTCCGCAGGACTGTTGTGTTAGGCGTCGCTACTAGGTTCCTGGGGCCGAGATGGCTGTAGTAATCTTTTAAGCCCGTGTTTATTTCTTTTAAATGTCATTTGTGACCAATGTCTCTGAAATGGGGGGAGAGAACGGCGTTCGGGGAAGCTGCTGGCAGTGGTGATGAAGCGGGTGGTAATGAGCTGCCGCACTGGAGACTGCGGGAAGTGAAATCATCCATAAGCACGTTTTTAACCGAGGAAAGCTGGCAGGAGCTCTGCAGCATCCAGAGATGGGGAGCGGGATTGCCAGGTTTTAATGCCTCTCCCCTCCCATCCCGGGCTTGCCACCAAGTCCAGATAAACCCGCACGTATAAAGATGAGGAGATTAAAACTGGAAGGGATGGTCTTTGCCTGCATGGTTGTGGAGGTGTTGTGAAAAGCAGGGTCCAAGGGGAGATCTCTGTAATCCATTGCAAAAGGAAGAGATTGTGTTTTCTTCCTCTTACCCAGACCGAGTTTAGACAGGTAGAAAGGGCCAATTCTGGCTGCCTACTGGTCTCTCTCACCTCAAAATCCCGGAAAGTTCAACTGCCACACGTGTAAAATACGTACATGTAGATGATGTAATAACAATAATATTTTACACTGTAGCGCTGTGCTGAGGTCCTTAGCCTCATTTAATCCTAACACCACCTGGAAAGGCAAAAATTATCCCAGTTTCACAAGGGAGGAAACAAATGTTAATAACTTGCCCCAAACCAGTAACAAAGCCTGCATTCAATGGAGCCTCTCTGGCTCCAGAGACTCTTAGCTGCAACTGTCTGTACTACTAGCTAGAGGGAAAGCTGCCACCAAACCTGTTCCAGGCTGGCCTCTGAGAGACCTTTCCTGATTCCCCATTCGAAATTAGCTTCTCTAGCGCTGCGCCATCCAATGTGGTAAACCCTAGCCACAGGTGGACATTTAAATTAAGTTAATACTTCCTCAGTCATATTGGCCACATTTCAAGTATCCAACAGCTGCAGGTGGCTAGTAGGTACTGTACTAGCGAGTGCAGACATACAGTTGCCATCACTGCAGAAACTTGTATTAGACAGCATTGTTCTATAGTGAAAAGAATGAAAGCTCAGTCACTGCTAACACTTCATCCAATTATTTGATCAATATTGGTCAAACACCTCCCATGAGACAAAGTGCTAGATGCTGTAGAAAGAGCACTGAAGAAAGCTAATACAGTGCCTGCCCTGTGGAGCTTACAATCTACTTTTGGGGAAAGATAGTAGACTCAAACAATAGACAAGATAATTTCTAACACTGGTAATTGCTATGAAAAAATAATACTGGGCTGGCAGAGTGGCTTAAGTAAAGAGCACCTGCCTAGCAAGTGTGAGGCCCCGAGTTCAAACTCCAGGAGAGAGAGGGAGGAGGAAGGGAGGGTAAGTAGAAGAGAAGGGAGGGAGGGAGAAGAAAGAAAGAAAAGGAGGAGAAAGAAAGAAGACAAAGAAAGAAAGAAAAAGTGAGAAAAAGAAAACAGGATGATGTAGTAGAATGTCCAGGGCAGAGAAGGAAGGAAGGAAAGAAGGAGAAAACAGAATGACGTAATACAGTGTCCAGGGCAGGGACAGGGGAGTCAAGAAAAGCTCTGGAAGAGTGAAACAGGAGCTGAAACACCTTCTTTCCCCTGCGAGCACTTGTGGAGAGCTGTCCAGTCAGGGCGAACAGACTACAAAGGCCCTGAAACATCACCATGCTCAGATGTTCAAAGCTTAGGAAAGGCAGCAGCAACAGAAGAATGGTGTGGGATGAGGCCAGAGAAGCAGCAGAGACTGCAGCACTTAAGGTAATAGGGAGATTTGGGGAGGGGAGTGACATGGCAAGAATGAATTAAGGATAGAATTTCAAAATGCCAAAAATTTTGAAAAAAAAATTTTAATACATTTTCTCCAGAGTTTAAGTAAATGATTTAATGTGATTGCCTACAATTTCTAGTATAGTATCAAAATACATTTACTCAACATATATTAATAGCTATGCCATCCAAAGCACGGTGTTAGGCTCTGGGGAAATAAAGTTCCTGCTCCATGGAGTTTACCTTTCAGTGAGAGAGACAGACATCCATTACTGTGATCAATTATGGAGTTATAAAAGTCATATGTGCTCTAGGGGGAAATAAAAAGTGACAGGGAAAAAGGACAGTAAAGGCTCAGCTGAGGAAGAGGCTGACGCTAAGATCTACTATGATTTGGTTTGGTAAAAGTGGTGGGAAAGGTGGGGGGAGTATTTCGGGCTAAAGCACCTTTGTTATAAAAAGAATTCTCGAGGGAAAGGAAAGTGATAGATCCGGGGTCAGCACTGGTAGAGTTACAAGTACAGACAGTGGCCAGACTGGGAAGGGCCTGTCTGCACAGCGAAGATTGTGGTCTCTTTCCTAAAAACAATGATGAGGCAAGGAAGAGGTTTTTAAGCAGGTACCTAACATGAACATATTTATTTACTTGAAAGATCATCTTGGCTGTAGAGAGCAGGACATGCAAAAATATGCAGGGAAAGGATTAGGATGTAGTTTGAGTAGCTCTGGTGAGAAATGATGATCTGAAAAGTGGATGAAGAGAATGGAACTGAGCAGTATCAGGAGCCAGAACTGCGGGACTGGATAACAGACTGGGTGATTGATTGATCATAGAAATAAATGAGTAAGATGGGTTGAAGAAAATGCACAACTTTCAGGCTTTTGAAGCTTGGTAAATTGTTGCTGCTGGATAAGCTGTTTTTAAACAAAACTTCGTAATGTAGTACACATTTGGTAAATATGCACCCAAAGGTGAACAATTCCCAAGTGTAGAGCACAGTGCAGTGGCACTCCCTATGTAAGCAGCATCCAGAGAATGTTAAGTCCATGGGGCATCATTGAGCACCTGCTCTTCCCCAACGCATGGAGGGGATTTTAAGCAAGAATATAACATGTCTTCAGGATGGTGACTTTCACCCATTTTCAAACATTATATAAATGAAATCCTAGAATATATTTGATTTTATACCTGGCTGTTTTGACTCAAAGTGGTTGTGAGAATCATCTATGTTGTTGAATGTAGCAAGAGTTTATTCGTTTTTATTACTTTATATTATGTGAGAAAAATCAGTATTCATTGCTAGTGGATTGTTTTAGCTATTTTCATTTTGGAAATTTTTTCAACTTTTGGTTATTGTTCAGCTACAAACAGTGTGGTTAAACTACTCTTGCACATGCCTTTTGGTAAACATATGAGTATATTTCACTCAGGAGAGGGGGTGGTAGATCATGGTAGGGACCTCTTTTTACAAAGGAGTTCAGCAGAACTGCTGAAAAATAAACAGAAGTCCATAGATGTCAAAAGTGAAGTGAAAGCAGGAATTCAGAGATAAACAGTGAATATCCAACCCACCCAACCAGCACTCTGAGACATCTGCCCAATTCACTAGTCCTTGAATTTCCGCTTTGATGGCCATATGGGGTGTGGGAACAGGAGATAAAACTTAGGGCTTGCCCCAGGTGGGAAGATTGATAGGACTGTGCTACTCCAAGTGTGGTTTGCAGATCACTCTACAAACTATCTGGTGCCAGTCTATATTGGGACATATATAGTAATCGAAAGTGTTTCAAAACTTTCATAGTAATTTTAGAGCATACCAACATCCGAGTGACATTCTATTTTTCTAGTAATTCATTTACAAAAGTATCTGTCTGTGCAAACAGTGTGCAAAGCACCATGATAGAAGATGTATATTTAAACTATAACTCACCCCCAAATAGCTAGATCCTCAATGGAAAGGTGAACTAGAAAAAAAATGTATATATAATCTCCCTTATTGGTTTGAATCTTGACAAAAGGTGTGATGACAGAAGAATCTGAAATTATGATCTGGCTCTCAAGAGTTTGTGACCCAAATTCACACATTTGTTTGATTTGAAAAATCTCAAGTCAAGAATTAGTTTCAGAATGATCCTTGGTTGAAAGTGCCAGTACACACATGGCAGAACCAAACCCAACAACAACAACAAAACAAAACAAATAAATAGCAACAAATTCCTTTAAGTCTGGCTTCAAAAAATTCCAACAGATGAAGACTCATGAAACACATGTTCACAATAAAAAAAATGACCAAGACCTTGGGAAAGCAGAACCCAGTGCATGGTCATAAATAACAGATAACCAGAATCAGAACCACATAGACTTCAGATTTTGGAATCTAATAAATTTAGAAAAACTGAATATTATTTCAAAAATGTGCATAAGAATAAGGGACCATCAAAAGTGACCAAGCATTTTCAAAGAGGTAAAATTTAAAACTCGTAAGGATATACATATATATATATATATATATATATATATATATATATATATGGACAGATATAGTGTGTATATATATACACACTAGATATTCTGGGAGGTGTTCTTCCCATAAAAACAACTAGATCCAACACAAAACTTAATGCTCTAGGATTATTGAGTTTACAGAAAGTAAATGAAATCACTAAGAGACCAGGATACTTCACAAAGGAACCAAGTAGCAGCTACATAATTTTCAGGACCTCATGCAAAATGTACACATGCAGACCCATGTTCAAAGAGTAAAAAACCAGTGCTTTTAATAAGGCACCAAAATATATATTACAACCAACTATGAGAGAAAGTCAGAAAAGTACATGCAGTAGGTTCCCAACTATATAGAAACATTGTAGATCAAAAGAGAAGCAATGGATTTTTTGATATATGTGGTGAGACAACTGGTTATCCATATAAAACATAATAAACTTGGGGCTTCAGTATAGGGCCTTTCATTTACACACACCTCTTCCAAGGCCATGAAAAAGGCATAGAAACCGGTTCACATGGTCATAGGTCAAATTTGTGTCAAATTGAAGAGATAATTTGACTACACTGCCCCTTTCTATCCTAATACTCCTATCACATTATCACATTTCTCTCTGTGTAGACTGTCATTAGAGTGACTGTGAGCTGTTTCTTGTTGTTTTGAGAGGGGGTTTATGGATACAGCTAAAGAGAAATCAATTTGAAGAATCAGTGCATTTGAGTTTAGTTGGGTAATCTTTTTAATGTGGTTTGCAGTCATTTTGTGTTTACTCAAGTTATCAAAATGTTAAGAAATACTTTTACTGTCCAGTACATTGACCTCATCAGAGTCATGATATACAGATGCAGATTAAGTTATATCTTTGAATATATCCTATGATCCCTTGCCCAGAAATATGTGGATAGTGAAGGGGTAAGGTAACAAGGTACAAAACATATAGAGCCAAAAGCTAGTCTGGAAATTCTTCCACTCTTGGGCTGGAGTAATGGCTTAAGCAAATGGCACTCCTGCCTTGCAAGTGTGAAACCCTGAGTTCAAACCTCAGTAGCACCCTCGCCAAAAGAAACAAAACAAAAACAAATGTAAGTCATCTTCTGTCATGAATATACAAAATAAAGTAGTGCTCACACTTATAACTATTTTGTATTTTATAGTATCACTTAAAATGTGATTCAGTTTAACCAGAATTTCTGAATTCAAAGGGCACAAATCTGTAGTATGAGTACAAACATCAATACATCTGTAAGTGAAGTCTCATGTTTTATGATTCCCAACCTACTCCATCATATTTTTAGTGTGTCTGATATACCATGCTCTGATAGACTGATGGTCCCAGACAAAAAGGTACACAAAATTGCCAAAAATGAAGTAACAAAGAAGAAACAAACATTCCAGTGACAAATCTGGAATCTATGTACTAGTACTGCGTACGTAGTGTTAGTGTGAGTAATTTGATGATATTGTTCTTGATTGGGGGGTGCCTTTTCTGGACCTTTCTTATAAATGGAGTCATACAATTTGTGGTCTTTTGTATTTCTTTTACTTAACATAATTGGGGGGATGTGGTACTGGGGTTTGAACACAGAGCTTCACACATATAAGGCAAGTACTCTCCCACCTAGCTGTGCCTCTGATCCTTTTTGTACTGTTATTTGAAGACAGTTTCTCATTTTTTTGTCCAGGCTGGCCTGGACCACTATCCACCTATTTTAAACTTTCCACCCTCACTAGGATGGCAGGCACACACCACCATGCTCAGCTTTTTTCCACCAAGATGGGGTCTTGCAAACTTTTTTGCCCCAGCTTCCCCCATCCTCCTGATCTTAGCCTCCCATGTAGCTAGTATTACAGGCTTGAGCTACTTACTTGTACCCAGTGGCATATTTTTGAAGTTTATCCATGTTGTAGTATGTATCAGTAATTACTCTTTGTTTTGTAGTGCTTGGGATAAAATCTAGGGCCACACGCATACTAAGCAAGCACTTTACCATTACATCTCTAGCCCAATACTTAATATTCTCTCTCTCTCTCTCTCTCTCTCTCTCTCTGTCTCTCTCTCTGTCTGACTGTCTGTCTCTCTCTCTCTCTTTCTCTCTTGGGGCCTCACACTTGCTAGGCAAGTTCTCTACCACTTCAGCCACACCCCAGCATGTTTTGTTTTAGTTATTTTTCAGATACAGTTTTGTGCTTTCTGCCCAAGCCAGCATTGGACTGTGATTCTTCTACCTATGCCTCCCACTTAACTGGGATTACAGGCACATACCACCATGCCTGGTCCCAATTAGCTTTCTTTCATTTCTAAAATAGTATTCTAATGTATAAATAGCCGTTCGGTTTCTGTGATTATGAATAATAGCACATGAGCATTTGCACAGAAGTCTTTTTTTTATTTCCTTTATTCATATGTGCATACAATGATTGGGTCATTACTCCCCCCTTCCCCCTGCCCCCTCCCTTTCCTCCCACCCTCCCTGCCCCCACCCCTTGCTTCCAAGCAGATACTGTTTTGCCCTTATCTCTAATTTTGTTGAAGAGAGAGTATAAGCATTAATAAGGAGGACCAGGGCTTTTTGCTAGTTGAGGTAAGGATAGCTATATAGGGAGATTCCTAGTTTTGCTTACATGTACATGTTCATTTCTCTAGGGTGGATACTCAAGGTTCTTAACTCGTTCATGTGAAAAGTCTCTCTGTCAGTCTGATGAGGCCTAAAGAGCTCTACTCAGGTTAATTTCAAACATTTTTGATGCCTTTGTATAAAATAAATGGGATTACAAGGAAATATTATATTGAAATATGGTTATTATCAGCATACTTAAAACATTACAATATAGTAACATATAGTTTTGTTAGTCCTCTAAATAAAATAATAACAAAATTAGAAATTAATAATGTCAAAGAGTAGTAAGTTTAATCTTACTTTGAGTTCTCTGTATCAATTATAATATAATATGGAAAAATTTGTGACTTCTACTGGTGACAAAGCCACATAGTACTGTGGTTGGTGGCTTTCTTTATAATTGGAGGTCATGCTATATTTCAGTGAAAGATTAATGAAACTCCCATTCCAAAGATTTCCCTCAATCCCTACCGCATTCTCAACCTGCTAAGAACTTGAAATAGAATATTATACTTGCAAGGGTGGTGAGCACCAGTGGGACTAAGGAGGGGAAAAGGAGATGGTGATGGGAGTGAATTGATAGGAATACATTATATAAATGTATGAAACTGAAGCCCACTAAAAACTGTTTAAAAGGAAAGTAGAGGGAGATTAAGAAAAAAATATGAACAGGTGAATTTGATCAGAGTACATTATATGCATGTATGTATATATCACAATGAAGCATTTGCACAATTAATTTATGGTAATAAACTTTTTAAAAAAGAGTACTATAGTAAAATGAATGAAGAAGAGCTACTCGACACCAACGAATCTCACAAACATAATGTTTAGCTTAAAAAGCAAGTTGGATAAGAAAATATGTATCATTACATCACTTATATACAGCTTAGATGCGTGCTAACTAATACTATTTGTTGTTTAGTGATTCATAAGTGGACAATGAATATAAAGATGTATGGGAGTGACAGGTTCAGAATGGCCCTTACCTCTAGAAGGGATTTGGCGGGGGCATTCAACTTACTTGTAACAGTGTATTTCTTAAATAGTAGGTCTGTAGATGTTTGTCATGTCATTTTATATATTATTTTACAGATTTATAGTGTTTCTAGTATATTTCCAAACATATGAAATACTTCATAAAAATATGTGAAAGGAAGAGTTAACCCTTTAAAAAAACATGCAATTAGTCTGTCATGGTGCTACATGCCTGTAATCCCAGCACTGAGGAGGCAGAGGCAGCAGGATCACAACTTTAAGGCCAATCTCAACTACATAGTGAGTTCAAGGCCAGCCTGGGCTTCATAGGGAGACCCTATCTCAAAAAACCAAGAGAAAAACACAAAACAAAAAAAGTCCCATGTAATTAAAGAAAAATTATACCACTACTTGAATATCAGTTATAATATTAATGCCCAAAGTATGACTGAAATACTATACTAAAGTCAAAAATTATGGAATTAAAAAGTGGAAAGTAAAAATATAATAACATCTTTTCTCACATATTATTCCCAATTGAGTTGAATTTTTCCCAATGCAATCTGGGTAATATTTTGAAGCTACCTTCAGAATCTTTTTGGAGATAGCAAATATTAATCCTCTTTATGTTTATTTGTGTTTTTCTATTATTTGAACCCCTTGGAATTTTTCCAGACATATTTTTCAGGTAACTTTAATTTCATTATAGTATTATTTAAAGATTAGAGTCAGCAGAACTTTTTGATTATAAGCAATGAAGACCTTAATTCAATTTAGTTTAATCAAAAAGGCTATTTATTGATTAGGATAACTGAAAAGTCTAAAGGCAGTTCTAGCTTTCGGAACAGCTGGAATATGCTCTCAGACTTACTTCTTCTCTCTACTGAAACAGCACAACTCTCAGGCAAGCCCTGCCAACATGGCAGCCCTTGGCAAGTCCAGGCATATCTTATCATTAAAGAATTGAGTCTAATTGGACTGACTGAGAGTCTTATGCCAATCTGTGAACCAGACACTGTTTTGAAAGTGCTGATTGCTCTAATCTGATGTCTACTGAAGCCTAAGGTGAATAAATATCAAAACCAGCTGCACTGAGGAAGGAGGGGGTTGGGTCTCCAAAAGAAAATACGCCAAAAAGAGGGAAAGTGAGTGCTGAGCAGAACGATGAATAAATGTCCACTGTGTCAACTGAGGATGCAACTGTCTTTTCTTTGACTAGCAGTACAAGTTCATCCTGTGTCCTTCTAGTAATTGCAGGATATCTGACTATATCTAAATGCACTCTTCTGTGTAAGGATGAATTCTGACTGGGGTTCATTTTGTGAAGTGGTATTCAAGGTAAAGTGAATTTTAATTTGTTTTATTGTTGGTGCTAGGGATCAAACCCAGGGCCTTGAGCAGGCTAAGAATGCACTCTACCACTGAGCCACAGTCCCACCCTACTGAATTTCAACTTCATCAAGAAAAACCTGGACTAAGCCCAGCATGGTGGCTCAAGCCTGTAATCCTAGCTACCCAGGAAGTAGAGTTTGAGAGGATTAAGTTTCGAGGCCAGCCAGGGCAAAAAAGTTTGAGAGACTACAACTCAACGAATAAAAATTAGACCCCATGACTCACACCTGTTATCCTAGCTACATGAGAGGTATAAATAAGAGGATGGAGGTTCTAGACCAGTCCTGGGCATAAAGCCAGATCCTATATGAAAAATACCTGAGCCCAAAATAAAAGCTGGAGGTATGGCTAAAGTGGTAGAATGCCTGCCTTGCTCAACCTCCACTTCTGCCAAGGGAAGAGAAGGAGGGAGGGAGGGAGGAAGAAAGAAAAGTCTGAGCCATTATAAAATAGAAGAGCCAGAATTTCCACATTCTAAAACTTAATAGCATTGATAGTGTTTCCTATTTGAGTCCTCAGCTTGTGACTTCCATGACAAAGTCCTTTGTGAATAATACATAATCCTGCAAAGCTTTCCAGTGTAGTTAAATAAAAAAGAAGGATTTGTTTAATATTATTGGATTCAATGCCGTGTATACTGACAGAATGGAAAAATTGTTCAAAAAATTTCATTCTTGAGAAAATACTGCCCACCTTTTCAATGCTTTGGCACACTTGAGCTTGTAAAAACTATAATGCATAGTTTCTGAGCTCATGACCTTGTTGGTGTCTTTTCACCACACCTCCAAGAAAAAAATTTATCTTGAACTTCAATAGCTATTAGCAGTGCTCAGAAAGTAAATTTTCTGTACCAAACAATGATAACATTGTAGATATCCATCCACTTTCCTTTCACAGCATTCAAAGTAAATTTCAGAGAAGATTCTCTATTTATATACACATTCCTCCCATTGAACTAGATAGCCAGAATTTTCCTTATGAGAGGTTACACTGAGATTATTTACTACTGTATGCCAAGCACCATGCTAAGCCCTTTTGATATGAGTGATGAATGAAAGATTAAGAAAAACAATGGGATGAGATGGCAGGGATGCTGGAAAGTTCTTCAGTGGGGAATAAATGCCTTAGGGGAGGTTTGGGCTAAGTTTTAAGGACAAATTGGCACGGGTACAAGGGGATGGGGTAGGGAAGGAAATAGTAACCAAAGACAGTAAACAGAGAAATAAGCCAGCATAGTGTGTTCATGTAAAAAAAAGGCTTAAATGAAGTCTGGAGATAGACACTTCCTGATAGGCTTGGAGAAAGTATGTACTAAAAAATACCTGCCACATATCCATTGAGATTTTATTTATGTAGTTGTAATTAATTTTGTCTTGAAAATATTTTCATAGGTTAATATACTTGGGATGCTATGGGAAAGAGATCAATCATCCATATCTTAGTGTCAAGTGGTTTAATCAATCTGCTGCCCTAACATGTAGTCTAGATTAGGGGTCAGCAAACTTTCCCGATAAAAGGCCAGAAGATAAATATTTTTGGTTTTGCAAACTATCTTAGTGTATCTTGTATAATTGTAACAGAAAACCTGACTCAGTCATTTATAAGGAACAGGAATCTGTCACAGTTCTGAAGATTGAGAAGTCCAAGACCAAGACCCTGGCACCTGGTGTTTGGAGAGAGCATGGTCTCCATCCTGAAGATGGTGTCTTGAATGCTGCATCCTTAGAGGAGAGGAAAGCTGTTCCTCACACCACAGGGCCCTTTCATAAGGGCACTAACCTATTAACATCCTAAAACTCCCCGCTAGGCCCCACCTACCAACACTGTTGCATTAGGGATTAAACTTCTGATACATGAATTTGTAACTAATACATTAAAATCATAGCACAAGAGCCAGTTTTTGTCACAAGTCCTCAACTTTACAGTTGTGTCATCATGAAAGCAGCCATAGGTACATGGGTATGGCTCTATTCCATTATAATTTGAGTCACAAAAACAGGAGACTTTTTCTAAAGTCCTTACTAAGTTAGAGCTGTGAATTAAACCAAAACATGGCACCCCTTGCTGGCCATGCTCAACAACACCTTAGCTGTGAATATCTTCCTGGGAAACCCTTTCCTCTTCTTTTAGAGGCCATATAAGAAGCTTTTCCTTCTTCTGGAATGTGGTGCTATGGAAAGAAGAGAAACCCTGCCTGTCTCCACATGATTTATCTCCTGCCTTGAGAGGTAAGAGTAAAGGAAACCATACAGCTAAGTGTTTTTTCTTGTTCTAGGGTAAGCTTCGCCAGCCTGGCCTATGCATGGCACACAGGTGTGTGTAAAAGTAATTTTGGCTATGTACAGGTTACAGGGAACATTGCTTTCCAATTCTGAATTATTTCCCTCCCCTCACACTTTCCTCCACATGTGGTAAATCATAGTTTAGGCTTAAACCTGGACATAAATGACTACTTAACACATTGCATAGCTGAAATATAGCACAATTTCACTACTAAAAGCTCTGTCATGTTTAGTGAATTATGGGTCCTGGACCATGAAACTCACTCTGAAAGGCATAAAAAATATTCAAAAACTGGAAATCCGAGCCTCTTGAGGGGCAGCGGAAGAATAAAACTGGCTACCTTTAATAATTTATTTCTCCCATTCTTTATTCTCATTTGAATTTGAGAAAGTCTGTAAGGCTTAAAAGAGACTTGCTCATTCTAAACAAGTTATCTCTATGAATTCCTTTTTTGTGTACTTCACATGTCAGAGACACACAATAATGCAATCATTACTTGCCAGTTGCATGAACTTTGATCTCAATAGGGTCATGGGTTACTTTCAAACAAATCACTAAATGTGAAATGATAAGCAACTTCCATGCCTATGATGTTACGAGATTTTATATTTCACATAGTACAATGGCATATTTTTTCTTTATTTTTCAGTTAATGACTATAATGTGCACATTGCTCAAACTTGTGAACAGGTCTTAACAATTCTGTTAAATATATAAACTTCTCAGCATTACACGGTCTAGTGTTATATATCTTCCAACTATATTAATGAACCCTTCCTTCATTCAATATTAAAGGACTTAATAAGAGAAAAACCATTGACAAAATTTTGCCTTATAATTTAAAAACCTAACACTTAAAAAGTTATAAAACTTGTCAGTTTTAAGTCATAGTTGCATATATTTCTGCCAATGCATGGGTACTATTGGAAAAAAATAAATTTTGAAGCCTAAACTGAGACAAATTCTCTATCATTTATGAAACTCATACAGGATATGCTGTAGCATTGACATTAAAATGCTACAGAAGATATTTATAATAAGACCGCTATGGCTTGAGTATTAAGATATATAAATGAATTTGGACTCATGACCAGATGTGCTCAAGTCCAGGTGGTTTTGTAAATAATTGAGTGGTATAAAAGATATGAGTACAGCATTCAGTTTTTGGATTGTATTCAACTCTCTCTAACAACTCACAAACCCAAGAATCAAATAATATAATCTAATCAAATTTATAAATAAGATAGTCCTAATCAGATTTATAAATCTACTAACTATAATTTCTATGCTCAGTTATTAGAAATGGTACTTATAATTTATTCTAAAACATAATGAATTAGTACTTTATGAATTACTTAAACAATAGTTGGCTAAACTGAGGCCTTTATTATTTTGCACTAGTGGTTTTTACATAATCAGCAAATGCATGCAGCTGTGTCCTTACAGTGACTAGTTTTATAACTTCTAAAGTATCAGATTATCAAGCATAGGCAGACTTTGTTAAGAAATTATTTTAAAATTCTTTTTAATAAGATTAACAAGATTATTTATGGCATTGTTTCTCCTTTCTGGGAAAACTCTTAGTTTACTTCACAAAATTATTACCTGAAGGTGAGTTCTCAACTTTTCAATTTAACCTGTAAATGTTTATTCTAGATAACCTGTATCTGAAATCTTTTGTAACATCAGTAATCACAAAAAAATCGCCTTCCATTTTAGAACAACTTATAGTTTACTTTAAGTCACAATAATGTAAGCTGCTTGCCTATTCAGCAGAGGTAGAACTCAAGTCAAATGTACTTATAATTGCTTCCTCTGTTCAGGATGAGTAATATTACACCTCTGGGGTGTCATAAGCTGAGAAAACTCACAAAAGAAATACACTTCATGCTCGTGTAATGTATGGCTCTCAAATATTGCACTGAAATGCTCCCAGAGTTAAATATCCACATATTTGACATTGACCATCATATATGATGCATATAATAAAAGGAGTGATTTCCTAACCTCTTTTCACAAAAACAGATTCTATCCAACCTGCATTATTTCGCAGAAGTCCCTCCATGATGATTCCAACGTGCCATTGAGAGGGTTTTCTCCAAGAATAGGACTGTTTGGAGGCTCCTCGTAAGGTCAGTTAAAAAGTGCTTCCCAGTTAGAAAGCCCAGGGGCAGGATGTCCCAGTGAAGGTGACCCATTCTAAGGGATCCATGCCCTTTAACTTGTGTCGACAAGCTGATTGTACCTAGGGGCAATGTCTGGTGATTTATGTGTGGTCAAGAGCGTTGCTTGCTGAGATTAAAACCCTAAACTTCATAAGCAGCGCTTGCTGAGAATTCAGATATGGGCTTCTACCATAACCCTTCTCCTGATTCTGTTAATCATTCAGCTCTCTTTTTCTCAATTTGAGAATGAGTCCTGGCTATAAAGCTAGGGCAGCCTGATAAAGGTTAGGCATCAAGAGCCTGCCCTGTGATTTCAAGGTCAAAGGAAAAGAATAAAGGGGGAAAATGACAACTGCCAATTTAAGAGAGGCCTGTGAAGTGTTACTGTTGAAAAATAATGTCTACCTCAAAATGACCTTCAGTACAAAAGGGCTTCTGCTCAAGGATACATGGGGCCTAGGCTAAGGTCTATCATCTTAAAACCATAATGGAGCTTCTTGTGAAAGTACATTTTATTGTTATCGGTAAAATAGATTTTATTGTTATTAAAATATACAATATGATGTATGAGATGCATATAGATAGTAAAAAACTTAATATAGTAAAATATATATATATAATTCTCACATAGTTACCCAATCTTATTTTTGTGGCAAGAGCAGCCAACATCTACTAATTCTATGCAATGTATAGTATATTTTTATTATCTACAGTCTTCCTATTGTATATTAGAACACTGCTTATTCATCCCACATGATGCTACCTTTTTTCCACCACATTTTGAGCTTTGCTAATTCTTGATTGGAACAACTATTATTCATATATACATATAATGTGTGTGTGTGTATATATATATATATATATATATATACCAACTGGTTTATTGAGGTTTAAAGTTAACATGCATTAATGATTCTCTAAAAGAGAAAATCAAATGTAAACTCTCCCAAATTTTGAAGACCCTGGTTAGTGATTACACCACCCAATATTTACTATTGATGATAACAACCATGATTTGTTGACTTGGAGATATTTACTTTGTTATAGTTATTTTAGGCATCCAAATGCTGGTAGTCTTTGGAGAGCTTGAAGTCAAAACATGAGAGCTTTTTTTTCTTTGACTAAATTAGATACAAACAAGGAAATCTGAATTTAGGGAAGAAGAAAATCACATTTCAAAGATTCAATAACCAGAATGATCTTCCTTGTTGTCCTAGCAGATGAGATTTTAAGAGCTCAAATAAATAGAATATGTTAAATTAGGTCAGCATGTGGTTCCATGGTCAGTTGTGTTGTTTGACCTCATTACTAAATTAGGAAACAATATCCAAAGATGAAATTCAGGCATGGAGGAAGCCTCCATGTCACCTTCTACCATGCGTCAGGCAAACTCTACATGCACTCACATCCCAGTGAGCAGTCCACTGGTGTTGAAGTGTATTTTCTAACCCACTTATTATTGATAATAAATTATTAAATGAGGGCCAGGGAAACAAACAAACAAAAGACAGGAAGTGTTCAGTAGGTGACTTAGCAATGCAGTAGTCTAAGTTTTTTATTTCAGACTATAAGTTTTACATTTCAGTAGCATTCTGTAACTGAGAAAGCATTTGCATGTGAAGACAATCGTTTTCTTTAAACTTCACAATGCACTCATGGAGTTGTGCCATTTCATTCTATAGATGCAGATGGTGGGGCTCAGTGAGTTTAAGAGCACTCAGAAGACATTCATTCAAATAATATTGGTTGAGTGCCTGGAATGTGTCAGAGACAGCTAGTAAATAACAGCCAAAACTTGAACTCAAATTTAATAATTAAATCTACTGTCAAAAACATGATTTTCAGTGTCTTTCTCAACAAAGGGAAGCAAGCAACAGCTTCCAATCTATTATAGTTGCCATATTAGTTGAAATCTCTTTGCCATTCCAGCCCTGTGCCAAGCTGCCCTCAACAATCTGTTAGCTAGAAATGAAAGACTGTCTAAACCCAGTATTACTAATTAGGGGCAAAACAGTGAGACAGAGCTAAGGGGCAGTATCCCCTCCCCACCAGGGGGCCTTTCTCTGAACTGGCTCTCCTCTCTGCTTGTGTCCTACCTTTTCACTTCTCTTAGCTCCTATTTGAAAAACAACCTGAAACAAAAGCAGGTTTTTAAAAAGAAAAAAAACAAAAAACAAATCTGATTAAGAAAAAAGAAGGCAAAATATGCATGTTCTTAAAAAGAAATATTTAGCCATATGTATGAAAGAGAATATAGAAATTTGTTGAGAAAATGTGTACAATTCTGTACAAATCAAACTGAAAAGCCAGAAGAAAGTGGTAATATTCTGGCAAAATATGTTAACAAGATTAGCCTAAGAATGATCAATAAGATCAATAAGCATAGAAAATAACAAAAGGTATAGCTTTCAGAAACGCCATAGGCCCAAGTGGTTTTTACAGATATACTTAGTTTTAAAAAATGAATAATCCATGCTACTTAATGTATTATAGCTCACAGAAAATATATTAATCACTATTTTATGCAGCTAGAGAGGACCTTATTCACAAAACCCAAATAGTTCAACCCAAACCTAATAGTACAAACAAGAAACTTACAAGTGAGTTTTGCTTATCAACATGAATGAAAACTTCAAAATAAGATATTACCACTCTAATATAAACGAAAAGAGCAGTAATTTGAGTTTATCCTAGATATGCAAGGGTAGTTCAATGTAAATCTCCCATTATGCCAAAAAATTAAGATGAAGTTGAAGATTGCTATGACTGTAACAACAGTATACAAACTGTGATTTATCAAAACTCACCATCTATTCCTAACTTTAACATCTTCACATAAAATAGAAATAGAAGGAAAATGTAAGACCATTTAGCACAATCCAAAAACCAATGTCAAACTAAACAACTACATGCTCAAGCTATTTCTATTAAAATCAGGAATAATGCAGAATGCCCGCCTCATCATTTTAAAGCTAATGCATTAGACAACAAAATGAAATAATTCACACCAGTACAGGAAAATGTTTTATAAAACAAAAATAAAATTGTTCTCTTACTTGCAGTTTGTGATTACAGATATAAAAACCCAATAGTTTAGTTTAATAAATTAATAGTATAATAATGGGTTTGAGGTAATAAAAAAATTTATTTCCCATTATACTAGCAACAACCAATAGAATGGAATATTGATAACCGATAGAAATATCATTCACAATAGCAATAATTATGACAAAATGTACATGAAAAAATATATAATTGCATTAAAGACATAAAAATTGAACAAATTTAATTATATACACTGACCCTGTTACCCTTCTAAAATTAAGATGTTCATATATATATGTGTATATGTACACAAATATATAACATTTTATATTTATAACGTTTTAAATATATGAATATAACATATATATAACATTGAAAGCTTATGAAGATAGCCAAAAAGACTCTATGCTTTTAAGCTGCCATCATAAAAATAATAGGAACAGACAACAAAATTAGTGAAATAAAGTAGAGAATGAAAGAAAAACCAGTAAGTAAACCCTGAGTCTGATAAATGATAAGGGATAATAGGGCTTATTTAATATATACATCATGTAGGAAAAAAGTCTGAAATTCATTCCTACCTCACTACATATACGGAAATAAATCATATGAGGACTTAGTTTTAAATTTAGAAAGCCATTAGTTTTCATAATTGCTGGACACAGGCAATCTTCATACGCAAGAGAGGAAACTCAGGAACCTTTAAGTAAAGCTTTTGATGTAACAATTTAAAAGGCTTTGGAACCAAATGTGTTATAGAAATAATAATAGTAAACAAAATATTGGTTTATTCTGTACTAAATGCTATTCTACATGTTTTAGATTTATAAATTCATTTAATCCTTACTTTATGAACTAGGTAGGATTTTTATTCTCTTATTTCAGATGATGAGTCTATATCCCCAGGTTACACACTAATAAATAATAAATCTGCAATTTAAACCTAGACATTCTGACTCTAGAAACAGAATATTATACCAAGTTGCTTCTCATGTCATTCATTGACTAGGAAAATATATCTGCATCATATCTATCCACCAATATACTGTGATTTCTACAAATTAATGATGATAATGATAAAGACAAGCTACCAATAAACTATTGACAAAGGATATGAATAGTTAATTTCCAAAAGACAATATTCAACTGTGATAATTATGGCCTATAATCATTTAAAAATTCACCATACTGGGAAAAATACAAATAAAAGCAACAGGCAAATTACAAAGAATAATAAAATTTAGTGTTGTCAAAGACACAGGAAGACAGTCAGTCACCCTCAAAAGCTGTTGGTAGAAATTTGAGGATGAATTGACACACATTGAAGTCTGTCCATATTGCTACAGATGTAATCTATACCTATTCTTTCACCCAAAAAACTCACTTTGGGGAATCTAATATTTTCTCTGGCAAGGTATTAAAATGAAAACATGAGAATATAGACTACAATATAAGGATATTTATTACAATATTGTAAGAAGCATTGCATTATTTTAGTGACAATTAGTACTGGTATAATTCATTCTAAAGAGTATTAGCTATTAAGAAGAAAAAAAGAAAGACCTGTATTTATTAAGTTTTTTGGGAGTCCACATATTCTTTAGTAAGACGACCACTGTCAAAGTAAGTGTAGAGTATCCTTCCATTTTAAGAAATCAGCCAGAGATAGATTTTTCTTTTATCAGAGTATTGGGAAAGGCTACTAATATCATTAAAATTAGTTTCCTCTGGAAGAGAAATAAAGAAGGAGGGTGAAGAGGAAAAAAAGACTATTATCCTGTTCTCATAGATAGATAGATAGATACATAGATACATAGATAGATAGGTAGACATAGATTGTCCTATTTGAAAATAAATAAGCTGAAAATAAGTGCTTGCATATACAAAGAAGTTTTCTGGAGATACACAAGAATGGGACAGAATTTGAGTATGAATAAGGGAAAGAAGCCTTTTCTCTTTATGTCCCTTTGTTTTGTCCTGCTTTAATTTGGTTTTTGAACAAAGAACATGAATTTATTTTATAAAATCTGGCAAATCTCAGTCACTTTTCTAGGAATATTTAAATTCTAACAAATGGTTCTGATCTTTTTATTTGGAAAGAGTCAATTTATTTCAAATAGAACATCAGGGCAAGTAAGAGAAGTTCTCCCCTAAACACACCACAGAGGCACATTGACTTGGTCAGCCTGTTTTCAAGAATTTCCTATCTCACTTGTAGAACTTCAGATCCATGGGAGCTGTGAGGATCATGTTTATTATTAGGAAAATAACCCATCAAATGTGGACAGAGGAAGTCAGAACTCTATTAAAACTATTTTTACCAACTTGTTACAAGACTCTATGGTCAAAATGATTTGTTCTTCAGGAAACTTCAAGTTGGTGATTGCCTTATGCAAGGATAGTATGACAAGCCATCTAACTTTATATTGCTAGCAAAAGGTAGAATTTGATCACATAAAGTAACAGATGGCAATGTGGCAAGAATGCATGTTATGCTATTAAGCTATAGGTAAGTCCAGCAGGCAGAAATCATAATTAACAAAAGAAGAAATCTTTTACTTTTATAAGTCAATGCTATGATGACCTGGTTGGATGTGGAGGTAACACAAGGAAGCACTTCAAAGTTAAAATTCAGAGGTCCTTTAGGTTCATTTTTCTCTTTCCATTGCCTTAGTAAATGACACATCAAATAAATATAGTTGGAAGGGAAAAAATAGATGAAATTTGAATATCAGATCAAGTGGGAAACTTTAATTGGAGAATAATCATCCTTAAGGATGTGGATGACGCTTGTAAGTGAAATTATCACTTCCCTTCTCTCTTCCATCTCAACTCCTAACATAAAGTGATAATTGCTTTAAAAGTAAAATAGTTCTGAATACCCTGATAGGTCTTTTTTTCCTGAGGACTATAAGTAGCAGATTTCAACACCTGATGAATCATGTTAGTTCTCATCTCACTTAACAAATTCTAATAGGCAGCAAAAAATCTCCTGCAGGCTATTCATTTATCTCAGTACAAAATGTTTGAGGTGGAAATCTGGCCCAGAAAATGGAACAGAAAGATCAGGAAATGGAAATTATATAACTGTCATCACGAATAATACTCTGTTCTTCTGGACCTGAATAATAGCATTTTTACCATAAATGCCTATATTTCATTTTCCAGAAAAGTAAATTATTAAAAATTTTGAAATCTAAATAAAAAATAGACAAATGTTAAGTCTCTAAATGCACTCATTGTGAGAGAACTTTTAAAAAACTATGAAAAAAAAAACTACATCAGGTTTTTTCTTTTTTCTTTTTTTTTACAGAACTGGAATAAACACTTGCAACATTCATAGAATGGACAGAAGATGATTGTGGTCAATTATATTATACTCCTACTCCTGAAAAAATATCACACAGTTCAGGAAATGAGTTCTGAGATCCTTCCTGTGTGTGGTAATATGTCCCAGAGAGCCTTTTTGTCTATTAAATTCCCAACTTTCACATAGTCTAAGAGTGAATATGTAGTTTTATTGATTTTTATCTACTATACCTTCTGTTCCAAAATGGACTTAGGATAGCTTAAAAAGACACTAAAGTGCAACTTGACCTCATAAATTAAAAGTGTGAGAAAAGTAGAAAGGAAAATGTGGATAGGAATGTAAACAGATCCAAAAACAATGCCAAAAAAGGTGCATTATAATACCCTGACTCTTGCTATTGGTAGGCCACATATTTGTTGCTAAATTTTCTAATAGTAGCTGAGAAAGGAAGACATCAAACTCTAGTATATCCCTATAAATGGAAAAAGTTTAGTGAACCTTGAATGTCGACTGAAATTATTTTGTTTGTAATAGTAGTAAAAGTAATACAGTAGACCTAACTCAAAGTGTTTACTATAATTCTGGTGATTTTTCTGAGTGTATCACATACATTAAATCATTTAATCCTCCAAAATATAATTAAGTAGATAATATGATTACCTCTCTTTATAGCTTAGGAAGCTAGGAACAAGGAGGCGTGTAAATTACTCCTGCTAAGGAATAAAGCTGAGATGTTATCAAGTGTGCACTTAGATAAATAAGGTGTAAACACTACATGCTTATAGCTTTTATCTATTCATCTATTTCAAAAATTTTTTATTAAATATAAACAAAGCTACAAAACAAGCTAAGCTAACTTTATTTTTATATGGTATACCGTGTATTTTAAAACTGAGATTTGCTTGTAGCCTTAACAGAAAATTGAGTGTTAAGATGAAAGTTCATTTAGGTTTGGCATGATATAATTTGATGACTCAATTCTCCTTCCATTTTTCTCCTAATTGGACTGTTGGGACCCCTCGTTCACATAGCCTGGTGAGAGACCGTTTGGCCCTCCTTTGGTGCGAAGACATCCTGTATCAAGCCCACCAGTGTTCCTTTCTCATTGCCTGGCAGCAAGTCAGGAGTATTATTTGGCATCAGCTCTCTTGGAAGCACAAACATGAACTCAGGCAGTGAAACTGTGGATCACTTTTAATTATACAATGAAAATGATCCAAAATATGCTATATCAATTTGTTTTCTAGAGTGTTATTTAAAAATAAAAAAACAACACAAAGCTTATTCTGTGACTAACTCTCAGGTTTCCTCTTTTTTTTTTGAAACACACTTTTTTGGGGAGAACTTTTTAGTGTTCATTTTAAAAATAAATGAATTGCTGAAGTATTCCTAATCTTATATTATGAAACAGTTGTTTCTCATGGGAGAAGGTAACACACAAATGGCAGTATAGAGTTAAAATAAGAATGGATTTGGCAACTCCTCTATAAAAAAGACAAGGGTACTGAGAATAAAATGATGATGCCATACCAACAGGCAATTCTATAAAAATAATCCTGATGATCTTTTTGATTGAGGTTTTTGTTATTTTTATTGCTGTTTATTTGCTTTTTACAATGCTGGGATCAAACCCAGAGCCTTGTTTGTGTATGCTAGGCAGACACTTTGCCACTGAGCTACTCTTTTATCTATTTGTGAATATATATTTAAGTAAGGGGAAGTCAAGCTTTGGGGAAAGGAGTTTGTGGCAATGAACTTAGAGATATCAAGTACCCAAATTCAGAATTTTTTTGTGGTGCTGAGGATTAAGCCCAGTGTCTTGAGCATGCTAGGAAAGTGCTATACCTCTTGAGCTGTGCACCAGCCTCTGAATTCAGAAATTGTATGTTGGCTTCAAGGCTTAAACATGGCCCATGAGCTTCAATATTAAGAAGCTCTTGTAAAGAAAGTTAAAAAGCCAGTAAGAACTTGAACCTGAATAGGTACATTGCACTTCCACTCAGAGATGGGCTGAGAGAATATTCTTAGGTGTGCCATCCAATAATGTATATTTATATACTACCTTTAAGTTTGGAAGGATCTTACCAGTTCATTATTATTTCCATTTGTTTTCATTGGTGATGTTGCCAGCTTTCAAACTGATTTAAGTAATAACATGAATTCCAGTGTAGATATGACTTCAGGGTTGGCTGATTTAGCAGCTCAATGAATTATAGGCCCCATATCTTTTTATCTTACTACCTTGCCTTTCACTGAGTGTATTTCTTCCTACAATAGAGCGTGGCTGTCATTACTAATAAGGTACATGATTCTTTGTTTACATCCAGCAGAGAGCAAAAGATTTCTCCCTATCATGAAAATTTCTTTCTTTTAATCTCATTGGCTAAACAGAGGTCACATTGCCAAGGGAATATCATGAGCTGATTGCTGAAGCCATATTACAAAACCATCCAGGCAAGAGATAACCGTGTGATTGCCTAGACTAGTTAGAACCCAGGCTAGGACTGGGGTTACCACCTTCAGTAACATGGGCTACATTTGGTGGATGTCTGACTTTCACTGTGAAGGGAGAAATGGGATAGGCAATCAGCAATTTCCTAACAACCACAGATTTGGGGCTGAGGATATAGCTCAGTGATAGTGTGTGCTCAGCGTGCACAAGGTCCTGGGTTCAATTTCCAACACCACAAAACAAACAAAAAACCACCTACTTTTCCTGAGCAGTAGTGACTCAGTACTCAGTGAAATGCTGCTGTGTTTCAGTGAGGGACACTTCTCTTAGATGGGATTTATTTCAAGGTCAAGCATCATTTGCTGTAGATAAATCACATAAACCATAACAGGTGTTTGCATCAGTAAAACCATACATAGTTGCTTAGAATCAAGTGCACAGAAAAATAATGACTTGTTCCTTTTCTCAATAGTTCACAGTAGGGCCTTTTTATAACTTTGGCTTCACAGAATGGTTTGAATTAGTAAGAACAATTTATGTATTTGATTATCATATTTCCCTTACCAACCCTCTGCCTGCTACATGCTATAGAACGGAGACAAAAGATACTTGTATGTATTTATTCCACATTCTATGAGTTCATTTCCCACAAAACATCAAAGGTAATATTACACTCAGCAGAAAAATAAGCTAATATGCAGGTCAACTACTGATTGAATCAGGGGACTTCTTGAATGATTTAGACTCTGAACTGGAGACCAATAAGAGGGCAAGATAAAGAGGGATGGTATTCCAGATAAGTAGGCTCCTGTGAACAGAGAGGAGGCTAAGCAGGGCTGTGACTCTCTGGGAAGCTGGTGGGACTGGGGGAGGGTAGGAGGACTAACGTAAGACTAGTGCGCTGATAACTGAACTGGAATCTGAATTGGTGGGTAATGAGAAACCTGATGAAGGAGATAGGAGTAAAACTAATATTTGTCTGTTGTCTAAAATGTACCAGACTCTGTGTGGGTACTTTCTATATTTACCTTATTTAATCCTCTAAAAATCCAGCAAAGTAATTATAACCATTATCGCCCTCTTTCTATGGGTGAGGAAACTGAAGATCAAAGATGTTAACTAAACTGTCCAAGATCACACAACTAGTAGTTGGCAGAAGAATTTTAATCTAAGTCTGTTTACTACAAATCCTGAGCTTTTCCCACTGACTCACACTGTCTCCTTTTGGAGGAGGGAATGATAAAACCAGAAATCTCAGCATTCAGGATTGACAAAGTCTGTGAAAGGAAAACAGAGAGAGCATTGCAGTAATCTCAAGGGGTGGGGGCCGACTCAGCATTTGAAATTCTTGGTTATGGAAACATAGAGGAAATAATGCACAGCTACTCACAGCCAATTAAAGATGAGAAGCAAGGGATTCTAAAGTAACTCCAGGGTCTCTGCTAGGTCTATTGGGAAAATGACTCTGCTTCCAAACAAAATATAGAAGACAAAACTTCAGGAGTCGATGGTCCTTGCTATCAAGCGTAGTGATTAGGCCAACAGCATTTCAGAGATTTCTTTATGTAGCTCTTTGTGTAATTCTATAGGCCTCTCATTTAAGAACAATTAAATTGCAAATTTTCTTAAAATGTTCTTAGAATCCAACTAACTTGAAATTTGTTCTACTTTGGAAAAGGATTGCTAGACTTTCCTTTTTCTTTTATGCATTAATGATACAAGAAACATATTTTAAAATATAAATGATCTTAAGGGTTACAGTCTAAATAAATCCAGTATTGTTCACGGTCAATTGACAATGAAAAACTGGAGAGTGGCAATGTGTGTGAAAATGCAATTCTCAATAGCACTCCGTGAAATAGCAAGCTCCCCCTGGGCAACTTGAAACACTCAGTCAGCACCTATTTTTTTAAAATCTTATCTTACTTTTTAGTTAGCATACATTAAGAGTATGCTAGGCAGGCACTCTACCACTTGAGCTTCAACCTCAGCCATTTTTGCTCCAGTTATTTTTCGGGTACAGTCTTGCATTTTTGCCCTGGGCCAGCCTCAGACCACAATCCTTTCACCTATGCCTTCTGTGTAAGTGGAATTACAGATGCACACACACTGCCATGCCCAGCTTATTAGATGAAATAGGGTCTCAGTAACTTTTATGCTTGGTCTGGCCTCAAATCTTGATATTCCCAATAACATTTTATGTTAGTACCACTACACAGGAAACAGCTTTTGGCTCCTCTGCTTTTTGTTTTTTGATTTTTTGGGGCAAGGATTGGATCCAGTGTCTTGTCACATACATACTAAACATGTGCTTTTCCACTGAACTACCCAGTCCTCCTGTAGTGTTTTGCTACATGACTTCAAGCAAGTTCTTTAACATCACGAGTGCTATCTGTGATGCCTACTGAACAGCCTATTTATGAAGAGCAAAGGTAGTAATGAATAGCAACATTATTTACTTTGTAAAGTAAATTAAGTTACAACTGTGCAAATATTTCAGCTAGAATTCTGTTAAGCACCTTAGCCATGTCAATAAGGCAGACATTGATCACTTACTCTGAATATTTGATATTATCCTGAAGACTTTCTCTCCTCATATATTCTATAATCCAACTGTCTTGCAAATTAACACTGGCAACCCTCATAGGATTCCTTCTTTTCCCCCAAATGGAGTTTAATAAGAATGAAAAAATGCCCACCAAAAGGAGCTAAGAAATTAATACATGCTTTCTGAAATATCAGGTTTTCACCTCCTTTCCTGTAGTTGCTGCTATTCCCTTGAGCAAAAGAGCTGACTGTTTTGTAAGTTTTTTGCAGCACACCCACTCTCTACAACTCAAGGCCACAATCATATAACTCCCAAATGACTTAAGTAAGTTTTAGACTGAAAGCTAATGTCAATGTTAAGAGTATAAGATACTAGAAAAGACTCTACTGGGGAATAGCTGGAGGACACACACAAAAAGAATGATGAGAGTAGCTAACAACTACTATTTCAGTCTCGGCTTCGAAATTTAAGGGTAGGCAGGAATAGACAAAACAAGAGAGGCCATAATTTTAGAGCATTCAGTAACTGTCTCTACAGTGAATCCTAAAAACATGATCCTTTCAGACACAGATACATCTCAAACCTCCATTCCTCTCCGGTGCAGTGTTGTTTTCATACATCTCTAGACCATACTACAAAATCCTGGCCCCGAAACCTTGATCTAAAGTCTGACCAAAGGTCACAGCAAAAGAGAGAAATGAGGGGAGGGGGAATCAGAAACCTTTGATGACCATAGTCCTAAAATCGTCAGTGTTTCTACCATTCACAAATGAAATGGGCTATCAATTAACCTAGACATTAAATCAATCAAGTGTAAAGGGTGAGCTAGTTTCTAATAAAAGCTAGAGATTTTTATCAAATATTAAAACAATTATCTAGACTATCTTTGGCCTTTAAAAGTTTTACTGACGGGCTCCCTCTCTTCTCTTCCCCCACCTTCAGAGTGGTTGTGCTACATCTCAGTTCTTTGGGTGAGGAATAGGGTAGCTGTTAAGAACTATAGTCCTGGAATGCACAGTCATGAGATGAATCCAAGAGCAAATGCTTCCTACCTGGGTACTGTTCAGAAAGTTATTCAGCCTCTCAGTGGAAATGGGTATGGTCAGACCTGCCTCATAGAACTGTAGGACTGAATGCTGAGCTAAGTGCTTCACATGTACAGATTCAATGAATGTGATCCTGCTCCCTGTTAACAGGGCAATCTGCCTTGCTTTAAATGGTAAACCAGCTTTCGGGGCACAAAGGAGAAATGTCCAGTGGGCTCTGATCAGGAACTTCTGGGTGGCTTAAATCTGATGCTGGAGTAAATGCAGGAAATGGCAGCTCTACCACATCCCAAGAAGGGCAGAGAAACACAGCTGTGCTACTTGAATGGGTATTTGTGTGCACAACAGATTAAGTTCAAGGTTTCTGCTTTTAACTTTTAAATCTCTTGAAGGATTGCTTCCAAGTGAGCTTTAGGAACTTGGGCCAGCCCTTGCCTTCAGGGAGTTTGAGGGAATACAGCTTTGGACTTTGGGGCTTAGCAGAACATTAAAGGGATTGCACATCGTTTTTTCCTTACACAGCTCCCAGGCAGAAGGATCATCTCTCATTTTAAAAAGCTTTCATTTTTCAGGAGCTCTGAGCCCCTCAGTTTCATTTTATGTCTGACTTTCTTACTGTTATTCATTTATTTTTTTGGTGGGGGGAAAGCCTACATTTATCTTTTTAAAGTTTTCTTTTTGGTCTCTTTTTTCAGGTTTTGTTGGAAATGTACTTTGGGTTTAGAACTCAGTTAATATGCATTAAGGGCAAGAATGTCCCCTGTGAGCTTCTGAAATTGATGGATCAACAGACTACTTCACAAAGGCTTTTAAAAAACCACTTTAAAAACAATTTTTAAATGTTAAGGCTACTACTTGGCAACATGTGCTTTAGTCATTTATTTTAAACACATGCAATTTAAGAAATGGCAACATGTGGGATGATTAAAAACATCCCACTTTTATCTTAGGTTTTCTGAATAAATTTAATTGTGGAAAGCTCATGGGTCACTGACCCATGGTATAGGAAACTGAGATTCCAAGATGCTAACAGAATCACCCAGGATCTTTAATAAATTGAGGCCAAGTAGACATGGAGTCTAGTACTCTTGACCAGAGCAGGATCCTGCCTATCACTTCTCACAATGATGGAGAAGCTTTCCAGTTTTTTTCCTTTTGTTTTCAAACATGGAAGTTTCCCTACCTCCATGATGCTAGAGTCCATTTCAGAAATATGGGAAAGGACTCAGGAATATTCAGTTTTATGCATTGTTATAGGATAGTCCCGCTTATCTAAGGTAATATTCCAAGACTCCCACTTGATGCCTGAAACCACAAACAGTACTGGACCCAGTATGCAAGCACCATGATACCACAGAAGTCAGTCTAATAGTCAGGATGACTCCTAAGTGACTGATGGGTGGGTAGCATGCACAGTATAGGAACACTGAACAAAGGAATGATTCATATGTCAGGTGGGATGGAGTGGGTCAGCATGAGATTTCATCAAGCTACACAGAATGGCATTCAATTTAAAATTTACAAATTTTTTCTGGAATCTTCCACTTAATATTTTTAGTCTCTGTCATGTTTGACCTCAGAGAACTGAAACCACAGAAAAAGCAATAAGTGGTGATTACCATAAATAACATTTTTTTGCAGTACTGGTACTAGGACTTGAACTCAGGGCCTATACCTTGAGGCACTCCACCAGCCCTTTTTTGCATGATGGTTTTTTTCAAGATAGGAAAATTGCATCTTAAAATCCAGTTTAGGGCTCTAAGGGAGTCTCAAATATTTTAGTTTTAGGAATCACTGACACTTTTTAAAAAACATTTTTATTAGTGTATGATATTACATGGGGGTATCATTGTGACATTTTCATGTATACATGTATTATACCCCAATTTGATTCATCTCCATTATTCTCCCTCTTACCCCATTCCCTTCTTGAAGTGACTTCGACAGGTTTCAGTGTTCCATATTTATATTTGTATAGAAATTATATCAACCATATTCACCCTCCTTTACATTTTCATTTACCCTCACCTGCCCACTAGTACCCTCTTAACACGACCTGTTTTACATTCCTGTCCTTCATTGTTTAAGTGTTCATTGTGCAGTGGGGGGTTTGGCCTTGGTGTTTCAACTGGGAATATATTGTGCTTTAATCAGTCTAACCCCCTCCTCTACTCCTCTTCACCCTTTTCCCCTACCCTGTATTGTTCAGCAGTTTTCAGTGTTTCAGTTCTTGTTCCTACACAGAAGTGATGTATTTCATTATTCTTCTTTCTATCATTCTTTTCTTCTTTTCCTCCTCCCTTAGACTCTTCTAAGAGTCCTGCCTTTAGAAACATGTTCTGTATAAATTTCTGTGCATATATGATAATGCATGTATTTGTATTGGATATGTCTTCCATATATGACAAAAACATGCAACCTTTGACTTTCTGAACCTGGCTAACTTCACTTAAGATGATATCCTCTTGAGTTGTATCCATTCTATCTACGAATGCAAAATTTCGTTCTTCCTTATGGCTGAAAAATTCCGTTATACACACACATTTTATTTATATATATATGTATTTTTTATATATATATTATATATATATATATATATATATATATGTAATATACATTTTCTTATTCTATTCATCAGTGGTAGGGCATCTGGGCTGTTTCCATAGTTTGGCTATTGGAAATAGTGTTGGAATAAACATAAGTGTGCAAGTGTCTATTGTATCCTGACATCCTGACTTACATTTCTTCGTATGTATGCCTCTGGAGGAATGATATTGCTGGATCATATGGTAGTTCTGGTTTTTAGCTTTTTGAGGTGCCTCCACAGTAGTTGCAGTAATTTACATTCCTACTAAAAGTGTATGAGGGCTCCTCCCCCACATACTCATAAGCATTTGATGTTTGTGTTCTTGCTAATAGCCATTCTAACAGGAGTGAGGTGGAATCTTAATGTGGTTTTGATTTGCATTTTCTTTATGGCCTGGGATGTTTAGCATTTCTTCATTTGAACTTCTTTCTTTGAAAAATCTCTATTCTTTTGCCCATTTCTTCATTAGGTCATTAATTCTTGGGAGTTTAGTTTTTTGGGCTCCCTGTCTATTTTGGTTATTAACCCTCATCAGAGGTACAGCTGGCACAGATTTTCTCCCACTCTGTGGCTGCCTCTTCAGTCTGCTGACTGTTTTCTTTGCTGTGCAGAAGCTTTTCAGTTTCATGCAGTCCCATTTGTCCATCCTTTCTCTTAGTTGCTGAGCCACTGGAGTTCTATTTAGTTGTTGCCTATGCCTATGTGTTCTAGTGTATTCCCTGCTCTCTCCTGCACTAGTTTCAAAGTTTCAGGCCTTATATTAAGGTCTTTGATCCACTCTGAATTGATATTGGTACAGGGTGAAAGGCATGGATCTAGTTTCAGTCTTCTACATGCAGATATTCAGTTTTCCCAGCAACATTTGTTGAAGAAGCCATCTTTTCTCCACTATATGTTTTGGGTGCTTTTGTCAAACATCAGGTGGTTCCACTGGTCTTGTGTCAGTACCATACTGTTTTTATTGCTATGGCTCTGTAGTATAGTTTGAAGTCAGGTATTGTGATATCTCCAGTGTTGCTCTTGCTCAGTATTGCCTTGGCTATTTGCAGTCTTTTGTGCTCCCATATGAATTTTAGGGTTGAATTTTCAATCTCTGTGAGGAATATCATTGGAATTTTGATAGGCATTGCATTGAACCCATACATTACTTTTGGTAATATAGCCATTTTCATGATATTAATCCTGCCAATCTATGACCATAGGTGATCTTTCCATCTTCTGATGTCTTCAGTTTCTTTCTTCAGTAGTTCATAGTTTTCACTGTGTTGGAATTGATAACCCTCTGGCACCAAAAACAGACACACAAGAGACAGAAAATCTTGACACAGCAATTTTCTCTTGGTCAAGAGGGTGCAAGCATGTGCTCATTCCCACTAAGCAACATGCAAGCACAAAATGGCTGACAGTGGCTCCTCCTTATATCCCTGATGCAGTCGTACCTGCCCCTCACCTGGGATTTGTCCAGGTCAAAGGTTCACGATCTTTCCTGATTGGCTAAAAGGCTTGGGGGGGTTAGGGCATGCAGTTTGTCAGGCAATGGAGTTGTACAGGAATCCGGAAGAAGAAGCAAGGAACCTTTAAACATGTAAGTCACTTAAGATGGCAACCTGAGGAATTTTTAGGTAATCTAAGAGGGTAACAAATACTTTGATAGAAAAGATCATTTTTCTTATACTGTAGAGGTCTTTCACTTCCTTTGTTAAGTTTATTCCTAGTTATTTTGGGTTTTTTGGAAGCTATTGTAAATATAATTGTTTTCCTAAATTCTTTCTCAATCTGTTCATTGTTGGTGTATAGAAAAACTACTGATTTTCATAAATTGATTTTGTATCCTGCTACTTTACTGAAGGCATTTATGATATCTACAAGTTTTTTGGCAGAGTTTTTTTTTTGTCTTTTAGATATAAGATCATGTCATCTACAAATATGGATAATTTGACTTCTTCGTTTCCTACATGAATTCCTTTTAGGTCTTCTTCCTGTCTTATTGCTTTGTCTAAGAATTTCAAAGCTACATGAATAAAAGTGGAGAGAGTGAACACCCTTGTCTGGTTCCTGACTTTAGAGGAAACATTTTCAGTTTTTCCTCATTCTGTATGATGTTGGCAATAGGCTTGTCATATATAGCCTTTATTATGTTGAGGCACATTCCTTCTAATCCTAGTTTCTGCCACTTGAGCCACTCCACCAGCCAAGTGGGAGTTTTTTTAAAGGATCATTACAATGTAGAATCTGAAACCTTTATCAATGAGCTTTTCATACTTTGCCACATTAAAATTCACTGGTCTTGCTTCTGTTTTAAGTGATCTTCTATGCATTCCTGATTTTGTAACATAAGACATTAGTCATTTGGAAAGTAATGTTTCTCTAAGTTATGCAGATATTCAACTCTTGGCATATTTCAATCTACAATGTCATACACATTAATATCACCAGAAAAGGCTTTAAGTATTGAGAATATGTCAAGTTTACGGTGTCAAATATGAACTTTCTGAAATTCTAATTTTCATTTGAAAGTTTGAATTTTATCATTGGCAGTAAGTATTTTCCTTGTAATAAGCTTACTTGGTTCATTTTTGAGAGATCTAAAAGACATAAGTGGTAGAGCAGCTGCCTGGCAAGCAAGTATAAGGACTGGAGTTCAAACCCCAATACTGCCAAAATAAATAAATACATAAATAATTTAAAAGGCCTATATGTCAGTTGTTCTTTCAAATTACAATAGTGTTCCATAAAAACATAGACTAGCTTACAACTCAAACAATTGTACTATTGCTTTAGCTGGACAGAACCATTTGATTCTGGTACTTCATGAGCACTTCCTATTTCTCACATAGATTAAACAACATATTCTCAAAGATTGAGATTCCATAGAGTTAATGGGAACATTCTGAATTGAAACTAGTCTTTATTTAACTACAAATGCATGATGGTGAAAAAATGAATATTTGTCCAATTTGGTGCCATTGCCTTGATTTGTGTTAAAGTACCAGCATTTTGCTTTTGTAAGGAAAATATCCATACTGGAAAAAAGGCAAATAACTTCTTGGTATTTTTGTGAAACTAGTTTTGATCTTGCAGACTTTCTGAAAAGGGTTTGTAGACTACACTTTGAAAACCATTCCTTTCAAAATCCAGTTTGCTATTTAATATAATCCATCCTGGAAAAGAAAAAAAATGTGGTAGATTGGCTGTACTTTTATCTTTTCCAAAGATAAATTTCCAAAGATAAAATAATCAATAAAATTAATTAACCCATCACTTTTAAAGTCATCTTTTAAAAAATCATTTATTTGTGTATAGCTTATAAACGAGGAATAGGTATCAAGAGATTAAAACCTTACTACCATTTATAGAATGGATGAAACTCCATGTGTCAAATGATGACTACACTATTTGAAGGATTTGTATCTTATTATTTTATTCTTAGTCCAATAAAAAAATCATGGATTTGAAGAGAGTTGAGGGGGTTAGGGTGTAGCCCAGTAATAGAGTGCTTATCTAGCATGTACAAGGCCTTAGATATTCTGAGACAGAGAGAGAGAGAGTGAGAGAGAGAGAGAGAGAGAGAGAGAGAGAGAGAGAGAGAATATCTGAGGCTAGTTTAGGTAACAGTGGTTCTTAAGTCTCCTTCACCACAAAGGAAACCATATTCCTCAGCTAGGCATACACTGTATAGCCTAAACAAGTGGGCACAAATGTTTTTGAATGTTGGCGCCTGAGGGAATTACTACTGCAAAAAAAAAAAAAAATAGTGTGACGAGACAGACAGAAATGAATCTCTCTTTGCCCCTTCAGCATTCATCCATTCAAGTGATTGGATGTATCTTTATGTGCCTCTCTCCCATTAGGCACACAGTTTAATGGTGCTTGTAACACAGAGTGAGATTTGAATAGCAGCCAAAACAGCTAAGACCTTGGAGTCCCTTTTACCTGATATAATTTACCATAACCAAGAAACTTTCATTGTAATTTAGAAATTAATAAATATTTAAAGACTTTGTAATTATCTTTCATTTATTGCCTTTGGCTTGTTGGTCACTGGTTTAGAGAGATGGTAGGGGCCCTGGGTACCAGTGCTTTCTCATTTCCTCATTACCTGGTTATATAACCTTGAGCAAACCTATAGCCTCCCAATTCAAGAGTGCAATGAGGGAGCCTAAACTCTGTAATGCACTAAGTCCTGGAGTTGGATGGGCTTTGAAGAATAGTAACACTTCCTTCTTCATGAGATAAAAATGGTCATCACCAGTTTATCTCTCAATACAATCTCTACTTAAGTATTGTGTGCATATGAACATAATCATTAGCTTTCAGAAAGAGACAGTTATTGGTGTTACAGTAAATTCTGCTATAATGTAATGAATTTATTCCTAAAAATCACCCACTATGCAAAACCATAGAATTAAAACACAAGTCTTATGGGGAAATGAGATTGAGGTATAATCCTAAAAAAGTTTTCAGGGGTATATTTTCCTCAGGTAGGCATACATTGTATAGAAATAGAAATCTAACAAAAATGGTAGCCCAGTTTTATACATGTGAAATAAGAAATACATCATCATTACAGTTAGTAAGCACAGAATTGGAAGATGATGCTAACTCTAAGTCAGACACTGTAAAGCGACATGTATAAATGATACAGGGGTTAGGCAGGGAGTTAGGAAACCTGATGGCTAAGAACGATGACATGGATGTTGATAAGAAGTGATATCTTAGACTGCTGACATTAGCAGAATGACTTGTGACATATCACAGGGTCTTCCTCTGACCCACAGCACTGGGAGCCCACAGAAAATTACAGCCTTACTCTGACCTTCCGAGGCCAAAATCTGCCCTCTTGTGATATGTGGGAGGAGATGATGACACAATCAGTCTTCAAAAGATAATGACATATAATCCAGTTTTCTGGGACTGATAACATGCCTACAGAGCTCAATAAAAAAGCTTGACGTCTTGGGACATCCAGGTAAACACTCCCCCGTAAGCCTGCCCACCTCCTGACTGAGAGTACACTTTTCATTTGCTTTCTCTTTGCTTTGCATTAATAAACCTGCTCCTTTTAAGTCTCTGTGTCTGTCCTTGAATTCTTTCTCTAATGAGACCAGGATCATTCTGCCCCCAGACCCAATGACCTGAATCCAGTGACATATTTTGGTGAGCCAAGCCACAAGACTTGAGGAGACCCCTACTCAGGAGCAAGTGATTTTATTTTTCCCAGATTGTGGTAAATTTTTCTGGCTCCTTATTGATATGAGGGGTACCTTTTCAGTTTTACTCTCTCATTCTTGAAAAACTTGCACTACAGTAGACATTTACTCCTCTCTCCTGTGTCTAGAAAGACCAAATAATTACTCATCAATTTGCCTTTTGCATCCTAAATTGTAACTACAGGGTTAACATGCAAAGATCTTGGGTTCTTTGTGTGTTTTTCTCCCTTCTGCTTTTTTTAACTTGTACTAAGATAGTTTTACTTTTTAAAGTGGCTTGGAAGTTTTGTTATCTTAGCCACTCTTAGCTGTAATGCAATATTCTGTAACTCTTAGACTCATGAAAGACCAAAGGGGTGGGGGAGAAATATGTAAAGCCACCTTTTAAAAAAACCCAAGAGGCAACAAAGTTTGCTGTGATATCTGTAGCTATGTGTAGACAGTTGATCTTTATTTATTTCATTTTGTCATAAATAGAGTTTGGGTCAAAAAAATAAGGCAAAAAGAGGAACTAGTACATAGAAGATGAGGAGATACATCTATAAAGGAGACTATTGTTGTATAAGAAAGTATTTTATATATAAATAAGGTTTTGTCCTAAATGCAAAGGGTTTTTCCAAAATGGAAATAGGCAGATAAGGGCAAACCAGAAGGCTAAAAGCATTTTTCAGAAGGAATGTGTTATGATTTACTCTGAGAAACAACTGGTAGAATATGGTAAGGCATAAGAAAGTTATAAGTGGACTTTCTGAATGAAAAGATTTTTACATAGTAAAATAAAGTTTTGTGTTAAAGCAAAAGGTTGTCCCAAAATGGAAACAGGCAGATCTCGAAAAAACCCAGAAGGGTAAATGCACGTTACAGAAGGATTGTAGAAGGGTTTTTGATTCAATAAAATTGTTAGGAAACCCAATACTGTCTTGATAAATGTATTAAAGACTCAAAAGCCAAAACAACAGTTCACCAAGACAAAGAAAGATTGAGAGGCACATGTGGCACATTTGATACCTCCTTCCCCACCATACCAATACTAAATTGCATCCTGGGTCTCCTCTCTGAGATAGCCCACTCTTCTTTATGGGAAGGCATTTTTCCTTCACTTAATAAACTTTGCTGGTCTTAGTAAACTTTGATATTACTTTCACTACATTTCATGTCTTGCTTAAAATCTTCTCTTGTGGAAATGCAAGAACTGAGAACCCCAACCAAAACTCCTGGTCATATAACCTGACTATCTCAGATTAATCCTAGGGGATGGAGTAGATGTTGGAAAGTCAACCACTGTTCTTACTAAAAGTAACAACCTCCCCTAACATGTGCTATGCATACTTTCTATTGTGCAAGGGATTGGGCTAACACTTTTTTTTTTTTCATTTTTCTTTTATTATTCATATGTGCATACAAGGCTTGGTTTATTTCTCCCCCCTGCCCCCACCCCCTCCCTTACCACCCACTCCAACCCCTCCCGCTCCCCCCCTCAATACCCAGCAGAAACTATTTTGCCCTTATCTCTAATTTTGTTGTAGAGAGAGTATAAGCAATAATAGGAAGGAACAAGGGGTTTTGCTGGTTGAGATAAGGATAGCTATACAGGGCATTGACTCACATTGATTTCCTGTGCGTGGGTGTTACCTTCTAGGTTAATTCTTTTTAATCTAACCTTTTCTCTAGTTCCTGGTCCCCTTTTCCTATTGGCCTCAGTTGCTTTAAGGTATCTACTTTAGTTTCTCTGCATTAAGGGCAACAAATGCTAGCTAGTTTTTTAGGTGTCTTACCTATCCTCACCCCTCCCTTGTGTGCTCTCGCTTTTATCATGTGCTCATAGTCCAATCCCCTTGTTGTGTTTGCCCTTGATCTAATGTCCACATATGAGGGAGAACATACGATTTTTGGTCTTTTGAGCCAGGCTAACCTCACTCAGAATGATGTTCTCCAATTCCATCCATTTACCAGCGAATGATAACATTTCGTTCTTCTTCATGGCTGCATAAAATTCCATTGTGTATAGATACCACATTTTCTTAATCGATTCGTCAGTGCTGGGGCATCTTGGCTGTTTCCATAACTTGGCTATTGTGAATAGTGCCGCAATAAACATGGATGTGCAGGTGCCTCTGGAGTAACAGTCTTTTGGGTATATCCCCAAGAGTGGTATTGCTGGATCAAATGGTAGATCGATGTCCAGCTTTTTAAGTAGCCTCCAAATTTTTTTCCAGAGTGGTTGTACTAGTCTACATTCCCACCAAGAGTGTAAGAGGGTTCCTTTTTCCCCGCATCCTCGCCACCACCTGTTGTTGGTGGTGTTGCTGATGATGGCTATTCTAACAGGGGTGAGGTGGAATCTTGGTGTGGTTTTAATTTGCATTTCCTTTATTGCTAGAGATGGTGAGCATTTTTTCATGTGTTTTCTGGCCATTTGAATTTCTTCTTTTGAGAAAGTTCTGTTTAGTTCACCTGCCCATTTCTTTATTGGTTCATTAGTTTTGGGAGAATTTAGTTTTTTAAGTTCCCTGTATATTCTGGTTATCAGTCCTTTGTCTGATGTATAGTTGGCAAATATTTTCTCCCACTCTGTGGGTGTTCTCTTCAGTTTAGAGACCATTTCTTTTGATGAACAGAAGCTTTTTAGTTTTATGAGGTCCCATTTATCTATTCTATCTCTTAGTTGCTGTGCTGCTGGGGTTTCATTGAGAAAGTTCTTACCTATACCTACTAACTCCAGAGTATTTCCTACTCTTTCTTGTATCAACTTAAGAGTTTGGGGTCTGATATTAAGATCCTTGATCCATTTTGAGTTAATCTTGGTATAGGGTGATATACATGGATCTAGTTTCAGTTTTTTGCAGACTGCTAACCAGTTTTCCCAGCAGTTTTTGTTGAAGAGGCTGCTATTTCTCCATCGTATATTTTTAGCTCCTTTGTCAAAGATAAGTTGCTTATAGTTGTGTGGCTTCATATCTGGATCCTCTATTCTGTTCCACTGGTCTTCATGTCTGTTTTTGTGCCAGTACCATGCTGTTTTTATTATTATTGCTTTGTAATATAGTTTGAAGTCAGGTATTGTGATACCTCCTGCATTGTTCTTTTGACTGAGTATTGCCTTGGCTATTCGTGGCCTCTTGTGTTTCCATATAAATTTAACAGTAGATTTTTCAATCTCTTTGATGAATGTCATTGGAATTTTGATGGGAATTGCATTAAACATGTAGATTACTTTTGGGAGTATAGACATTTTTACTATGTTGATTCTACCAATCCATGAGCATGGGAGATCTCTCCACTTTCTATAGTCTTCCTCAATCTCTTTCTTCAGAAGTGTATAGTTTTCCTTGTAGAGGTCTTTCACATCTTTTGTTAGGTTTACACCTAGGTATTTGATTTTTTTTGAGGCTATTGTAAATGGAATTGTTTTCATACATTCTTTTTCCGTTTGCTCATTGTTAGTGTATAGAAATGCTAATGATTTTTCTATGTTGATTTTATATCCTGCTACCTTGCTATAGCTATTGATGATGTCTAGAAGCTTCTGAGTAGAGTTTTTTGGGTCTTTAAGGTATAGGATCATGTCGTCTGCAAATAGGGATATTTTGACAGTTTCTTTACCTATTTGTATTCCTTTTATTCCTTCTTCTTGCCTAATTGCTCTGGCTAGGAATTCCAGTACTATGTTGAATAGGAGTGGAGATAGTGGGCATCCTTGTCTGATTCCTGATTTTAGAGGGAATGGTTTTAATTTTTCTCCGTTAAGTATAATGCTGGCTGTAGGTTTGTCATATATAGCTTTTATAATGTTGAGGAACTTTCCTTCTATTCCTAGTTTTCTTAGAGCTTTTATCATGAAATGATGTTGGATCTTATCAAAGGCTTTTTTTGCATCTATTGAGGTGATCACGTGGTTTTTGTCTTTGCTTCTGTTAATGTGGTTTATTACGTATTGATTTTCGTATGTTGAACCACCCCTGCATCCCTGGGATGAAGCCTACCTGGTCGTGGTGAATAATCTTTTTGATGTGTTGCTGAATTCGATTTGCCATTATTTTGTTGAGGATTTTTGCATCAGTGTTCATTAAGGAGATTGGCCTATAGTTCTCCTTTTTGGAGGTGTCTTTGCCTGGTTTTGGGATAAGTGTAATAGTGGCTTCATAAAATGTGTTTGGCAGTTTTCCTTCCCTTTCTATTTCATGGAACAGTTTAAGGAGGGTTGGTATCAGTTCTTCTTTAAAGGTCTGATAGAATTCAGCAGAGAATCCATCAGGTCCTGGACTTTTCTTTTTGGGGAGACTCTTGATTGCTGCTTCAATTTCATTTTGTGTTATAGGTCTATTCAGGTGATTAATTTCCTCTTGGTTCAGTTTTGGATGATCATATGTATCTAGAAATCTGTCCATTTCTTTTAGATTTTCAAATTTATTTGAATATATGTTCTCAAAGTAGTCTCTGATGATTTCCTGGACTTCCATGGTGTTTGTTGTTATCTCCCCTTTTGCATTCCTGATTCTACTAATTTGGGTTTTTTCTCTCCTCATTTTAGTCAGGTTTGCCAGGGGTCTATCGATCTTGTTTATTTTTTCAAAGAACCAACTTTTTGTTTCATTAATTCTTTGTATGGTTTTCTTGGTTTCTATTTCGTTGATTTCAGCTCTTATTTTTATTATTTCTCTCCTTCTATTTGTTTTGGGATTTGCTTGTTCTTGTTTTTCTAGGAGTTTGAGATGTATCATTAGGTCATTGATTTGGGATCTTTCAATCTTTTTAATATATGCACTCATGGCTATAAACTTTCCTCTCAAGACTGCCTTAGCTGTGTCCCATAGGTTCTGGTAGGTTGTGTTTTCATTTTCATTGACTTCTAGGAACTTTTTAATTTCCTCTTTTATTGCATCGATGATCCATTCTTCATTAAGTAATGAGTTATTTAGTTTCCAGCTGTTTGCATGATTTTTGTCTTTACTTTTGTTGTTGAGTTCTACTTTTACTGCATTGTGGTCAGATAGTATGCATGGTATTATTTCTATTTTCTTATATTTGCTGAGGCTTGCTTTGTGCCCTAGGATATGATCTATTTTGGAGAAGGTTCCATGGGCTGCTGAGAAGAATGTATATTGTGTAGAGGTTGGATGAAATGTTCTGTAGACATCTACTAGGTCCACTTGATCTATTGCATATTTTAGATCTTGGATTTCTTTATTGAGTTTTTGTTTGGATGACCTATCTATTGATGATAATGGAGTGTTAAAGTCTCCCACAACCACTGTGTTGGCGTTTATATATGCTTTTAGGTCTTTCAGGGTATGTTTGATGAAATTGGGTGCGTTGACATTGGGTGCGTACAGATTGATGATTATTATTTCCTTTTGGTCTATTTCCCCTTTTATTAGTATGGAATGTCTTTCTTTATCTCGTTTGATCAATGTAGGTTTGAAGTCTACTTTGTCAGAGATAAGTATTGCTACTCCTGCTTGTTTTCGGGGGCCATTGGCTTGGTAAATCTTCTTCCAGCCTTTCATCCTAAGCATATGCTTATTTCTGTCGGTGAGATGAGTCTCCTGTAAGCAACAAATTGTTGGATCTTCTTTTTTAATCCATTTTGTCAAACGGTGTCTTTTGATGGGTGAATTAAGTCCATTAACATTAAGTGTTAGTACTGATAGGTATGTGGTGATTCCTGCCATTTAGTTATCTTAGTTGTTTGAAGGTTTGATTGTGTGTACCTAACTTGATGTTACTCTCTACTGTCTTGCTTTTTCTTATCCTGTGGTTTGGTGCTGCCTGCCTTTTCATGGTTAAGTTGGGTGTCACTTTCTGTGTGCAGGATCCCTTGCAGAATCTTTTGTAATGGTGGCTTTGTGGTCACATATTGTTTTAGTTTCTGCTTATCATGGAAGACTTTTATTGCTCCATCTATTTTGAATGATAGCTTTGCTGGGTAGAGTATCCTGGGGTTGAAGTTATTTTCATTCAGTGCCCGGAAGATCTCACCCCACGCTCTTCTTGCTTTTAATGTTTCTGTTGAGAAGTCTGCTGTGATTTTGATGGGTTTACCTTTGTATGTTACTTGTTTTTTCTCTCTTGCAGCCTTCAATATTCTTTCCTTAGTTTCTGAACTTGTTGTTTTAATGATGATATGTCGTGGGGTAGTTCTATTTTGATCTGGTCTGTTTGGTGTCCTGGAGGCCTCTTGCATTTGTATGGGAATATCTTTCTCTAGATTTGGGAAATTTTCCGTTATTATTTTGTTGAATATATTACGCATTCCCTTCGCTTGCACCTCTTCTCCTTCTTCGATGCCCATGATTCTCAAGTTTGGTCTTTTGATGGAGTCAGTGAGTTCTTGCATTTTCTTTTCACAGGTCTTGAGTTGTTTAATTAGTAGTTCTTCAGTTTTTCCTTTAATTACCATTTCATCTTCAAGTTCTGAGATTCTGTCTTCTGTTTGTTCTATTCTGCTGGATTGGCCTTCCGTTTTGTTTTGCAGTTCTGTTTCGTTCTTTTTTCTGAGGTTTTCCATATCCTGGCTGTTTTCTTCTTTATTGTTGTCTATTTTTGTCCTGAGTTCATTTATCCATTTATTCATTGTGTTCTCTCTTTCACTTTGGTGTTTATACAGTGCTTCTATGGGTTCCTTTATTTCTTCTTTTGCTTTTTCAAATTCTCTATTTTTTATTGTCTTGGAATTTCTTGAGTGTCTCCTGTACATTTTGGTTGACCCTATCCAGTATCATCTCTATAAAATTCTCATTGAGTACTTGTAGTATGTCTTCTTTTAAATTATTCTTGTAGGCTTCATTGGGTCCTTTGGCTTAGTTTATCTTCATTTTGTTGGAGTCTGGCTCTGAGTTTCTGTTCTCTTCATTCCCCTCTGGTTCCTGTACTAATTTTTTGCTGTGGGGAAACTGGTTTCCTTGTTTTTTCTGTCTTCCTGTCATTGTCCTTGGTGTTGTTACTGTCCCTGTACTGTGTGTAATTAAGTATTTTCTAGCTTGTAATAATAACAATGGTAATATTGAGAATGGAAGAGTGAGCTGAGATGGAAAGCAAGAAGTTAAAGAAAAGGGGAAAACAAATATACAGACAAGAGGGAGAAAGCAGAACAAGGTATCAGACAAGAGAGTTTCAAAGGTATAAACAGGGAGTGTTAGTGTACTAATCGACAGTAAGCTGAACAGACAATAGAGTGACAGAGAGAGGATTGAAAATCAAAGATAAAAAAATAAAAAATAAGTATATGAAAGTAATATCTATTTATAAAAATGAATTAAAATAAAATGGAAAATAGAAAATTAAAAAAAACAAAAAAACCCAAAAAACCAAAAAACTTCCAAGTTTATATGCAATGCAATTTCAGTCTTAATAATTTGGATGTCCGTCTCAATCTCCAGTCCTGGAGTTGGTGCCTCAGATGTTGTTCTGTAGTTGTCTCATCAAAGGGGATGCATAAAGTAGAACAAAACTACACTCACACACACACAGAAGAAAAAAAAAAAAGCCCCACCAAGTGTCCCCAGTTCAAATGCAATACAGTTTCAGTAAGTTTTTCGGCTTGCAGGTGTAATTCGGTTGTTCTCTCATCAAAGGTAGGGAGAAAAAGAAAAAAAAGCGTCTGGAGGCAGTTCTGAGAGTGGTATCTGCAACTGTGGCCTGCCTGCCTGCTGCTCTCAGCCTGTAGCTGGCGGCGTTATTTATGCAGATCTCTGGGGTGAGCTTAGCACTCACCTGGTCCCACAGGCTTTGTTTGCTCAGAGTTCTCCTGTGCGGGGGAGGGGGGCCTCTGCTACAGGCTTTTCCCTTTCCAAGCACTGGGAAAGGCGACACTGCCCTGCGTTGTCAGGCCTGCGTGTTTATTTACAGTTCACGTGGGAAGTGGGTCTTCCCTCCTCTCACAAGCGTCCCCGCTCCTGGTTGCTGGCGCGCCCCGCTCCCGCCAGAGCCTCTCCGGCCCGCCCGGCTCGTTTATTTACAGTCCCGGGAAGGAGTCCCTTCCCCCAATCTTCAGCGCTCAGGGCGCCCCACCCTCTTTCCAGCGTGTCTTAACTGTTCTTATTGCTTAGTACTCAGTTTCTCTTTTTTTCCGGGTGGAGGTCAGTCTGTCCAGGGGGCTATGCTGCTCTGGCCCAGGCTTGTCTGTGGGGGAACCGCGGTACCGCGAAGCTCACCTGGTCCGCCTCTTCCCAAGCCGTATGGGCGCCGGCCACTGGCGGCCCGGGGGCCTCCTCGGTTCTCCGTTTAACGTGAAGTGGAGATTCTCTGCGCCGGCTGGAGATGTGGAGGAGTCAAAGTTATGCCTTTTCTCGGTGATTATGCCTGCAAAGTGTGTCTCCAGCGTCTCTCCAAGATTTCACTATAGGAGGGTTGCTTTCTGCTTCCTACCTCTAGCCGCCATCTTGGAATCAGTGGGCTAACACTTTGTTTAAAAATAAATCCAGAAGGTATATACTTTTATTGGTTTCATGTCACACATGAAGAAATTGAGGCCATGGCTGGTGAATTACTTCAAATTGCACCATCAGTAAATGCTAAGCTAGGACGCAAGCCTAAAAACTACTCCAAAGCCCAAGTCACTCTTAAGATCAACTCTAAAGACCACTCTGCTACCTAGAGACAGCACATGTAAAATACTTTGCACATTTCAATGTATGATTCAAGTAACAGACATATTATTCAGACAAGCACAGCATAAAGTCAGCAAAAAGGGAATGGAAATATACAGTGGAGAAACACCAAGTAAGGATGTGCATTGTAGTTTTAAATGCATCCAAACTTTCAAGTTCTAAAACTGTATTCTTAAGCACTGAAAGAATCTATATATGTGACTATGTGACCATCTATGACCTGTCTGATGTCATGGAAAACTTTCCTGCGTTTTTAAGTTGTGAAAAAGAAAAATAAAGCTGACATTTATTGAGTGCTTCCCCTATGCCTGGGGTTGTTCCGACAACTCTATGGTATAAAATAGTTATTCCCATCATTTTATAGATGTAATATGGAACTCCTGGGGTTTCTAAAAGGATTAATTAAGTGGTTAAGTAAGTAAAGACTTTAAAACAATTCCTTGCATATAGTAAAACCCTCCATAAGTGAAGGCTTACCTCTCTCACTGCTGTATGCCATCATTATTACAGACGAAGTTATAATTTATGGCTCTCATTTGCTTTTCTAATTATTTTTCATTAGCAATATTGTATATAAAAACAGAACACAACATTGGCAGAACCACTAACAGCAGGACATGAGGGAGTTTATAACTTGTACTTCTCATTCACCAGCTTCAGTGAGACCTGAATCCAGCCTCTTCAGCAATCTGAGGTCTGAAGGTTGGATTCCTCAGCTGAGTTTAAATTGCTGATCTGTTATTTGCCAAACTATTCTCTTTTTTTCTGTTCTTTGTGTTTCTGACCTTTTTGTCTGCAAGTAGTCATAAAAGTTTCATGTAATGACAGGTAAGGGACTGGGAAAAAAATGCAGACATATGAAATCTGACACTCAGAAGATGTATTTGTCCTGCAGTATGCTACCAACAAAGCATTTTTCTAGGCATAAAAATAAAAACAATGAAAGAATCCTAGTCCCTTCCAATACTAAATTTTGGCACAAGAGTCATTTTGTTCCATAAATTATTCTCTTTCTTTTACATAAAACTAGATATGAGTTTGGCTTTAGATACACTTGAATCTTTGGAATGTCTGAATAGATTGAGAATGAAATTGTACAAATTCTAAAATATAAGGGCAGGGTATTCTCTTCTTCCTCAGGCTTTCCCTTCCTTCCTCCCTTTTTTCTTTCCATCATTTGGAGAAGATTTAAGACCTTTGTACTGTGAATCATATTATTGCACAATTTCTACCAAATGGATATAGAAAATCTCTGGAAATGTATCCTGTTAGAGGGAGTAGACATGCCAGATTCATGAATCCTTGGCTTTCTACACTTCATTGGGAAATGTAGAAATTAAGTGTAGTATTAAATAGAGATAAAATTCAGGCATTTCAATAAAATTATTACATAGTTTTCCTTTTCCTACTAGTAAAGATATTGATTCTGAATTAAATTTCTTCCTCTTCTAATTTGACACCACGCTCATCTTTACCCCAAAGGTATTTGTTTTCTGATGTAAGTAAGGATCACCTCATAAAACAATACAAAAAACTAATCCCCTCATCATGTAGAAATTAAGTGTTTATCATGGAGATGTTTTGGAATTTATCAAATGCTTTTCCTGCAGTTTGCTAGGATGATTTATAGTTTTCATCTCTTAGTCTATAATTTGCTATATTATATTAACTGATTTGCTATATGATATTAACTTGCTTTGCTAAGACAAATCCCACTTTGTCTATTTATATGGATTTGACTTGCTATTGTCTTGTTGAGGATTTTTAGATCTACATTCCTAAGAGATATTGTCTATAGTTTTCTTGTAGTTGTCTGATTTTTGCTACAGATTAATCCTGGCCTAATAAGCTAGGAGTTGTGCCCTTTCTTATTTTTTTTGTAAGAGTCTGTAAGTGGTATGAAGAATTCTTTAAAGAAAAGGCTAGGAAAGGCTGGAAGAACTTACCAAGCCAATGGCCCCCAAAAACAAGCAGGAGTAGCAATACTTATCTCTGAGAAAGTAGACTTCAAACCTACATTGATCAAATGAAATAAAGAAGGACATTCCATACTAATAAAAGGGAAAATAGACCAAAAGGTAATAATCATCAACCTGTATGCACCCAATGTTAAAGCAACCAATTTCATCAAACATACCCTGAAAGACCTAAAAGCATATATTAATGCCAACACAGTGGATGTGGGAGACTTTAACACCCCATTATCATCAATAGATAGGTCATCCAAACAAAAAATAAATAAAGAAATCCAAGATCTAAAATATACAATAGATCAAATGGACCTAGTTGATGTCTACAGAACATTTCATCCAACTTCTACACAATATACATTCTTCTCAGCAGCCCATGAAACCTTCTCCAAAATAGATCATATCCTAGGGCACAAAGCAAGCCTTAGCAAATATAAGAAAATAGAAATGATACCATGCATACTATCTGACCACAATGCAGTAAAAGTAGAACTCAACAACTAAAGTAAAGACAAAAATCATGCAAACAGCTGGAAACTAAATAACTCATTACTTAATGAAGAATGGATCATTGATGAAATAAAAGAGGAAATTAAAAAGTTCCTGGAAGTCAATAAAAATGAAAACACAACCTTCCGGAACCTATGGGACACAGCAAAGGCAGTCCTGAGAGGAAAGTTTATAGCCATGAGTGCATATATTAAAAAGACTGAAAGATCCCAAATCAATGACCTAATGATACATCTCAAACTCCTAGAAAAACAAGAACAAGCAAATCCCAAAACAAATAGAAGGAGACAAATAACAAAAATAAGAGCTGAAATCAATGAAATAGAAACCAAAAAAACCATACAAAGAATTAATGAAACAAAAAGTTGGTTCTTTGAAAAAATAAGCAAGATTGATAGACCCCTGGCAAACCTGACTAAAATGAGGAGGAAAAAAAACCCAAATTAGTAGAATCAGGAATGCAAAAGAGGAGATAACAACAAACATCATGGAGGTCCAGGAAATCACCAGAGACTACTTCAAGAACATATATTCAAATAAATTTGAAAATCTTAAAGAAATGGACTATATATGACAAACCTACAGCCAGCATTATACTTAACAGAGAAAAACTGAAACCATTCCCTCTAAAATCAGGAACCAGACAAGGATGCCCACTATCTCCACTCCTATTCAACATAGTACTGGAATTCCTAGCCAGAGCAATTAGGCAAGAAAAGGAATGAAAGGAATACAAATAGGTAAAGAAACTGTCAAAATATCCCTATTTGCAGACGACATGATCCTATACCTTAAAGACCCAAAAAACTCTACTCAGAAGCTTCTAGACATCATCAATAGCTATAGCAAAGTAGCAGGATATAAAATCAACATGGAAAAATCATTAGCATTTCTATACACTAACAATGAGCAAACTGAAAAAGAATGTATGAAAACAATTCCATTTACAATAGCCTCAAAAAAAATCAAATACCTAGGTGCAAACCTAAAAATGGTGTGAAAGACCTCTACAAGGAAAACTATACACTTCTGAAGAAAGAGAAAGTGGAGAGATCTGCCATGCTCATGGATTGCTAGAATCAACATAGTAAAAATATCTATACTCCCCAAAGTAATCTACATGTTTAATGCAATTCCCATCAAAATTCCAATGACATTCATTAAAGAGATTGAAAAATCTACCGTGAAATTTATATGGAAACACAAGAGGCCACGAATAGCCAGGGCAATACTCAGTCAAAAGAACAATGCAGGAGGTATCACAATACCTGACTTCAAACTATATTACAAAGCAATAACAATAAAAACCGCATGGTACTGGCACAAAAACAGACATGAAGACCAGTGGAACAGAATAGAGGACCCAGATATGAAGCCACACAACTATAACCAACTTGTCTTTGACAAAGGTGCTAAAAATATATGATGGAGAAATAGCAGCCTCTTCAACAAAAACTGCTGGGAAAACTGGTTAGCAGTCTGCAAAAAACTGAAACTAGATCCATGTATATCACCCCATACCAAGATTAACTCAAAATGGATCAAGGATCTTAATATCAGACCACAAACTCTAAAGTTGATACAGGAAAGAGTAGGAAATACTCTGGAGTTAGTAGGTATAGGTAAGAACTTTCTCAACGAAACCCCAGCAGCACAGCAACTAAGAGATAGCATAGATAAATGGGACCTCATAAAACTAAAAAGCTTTTGTTCATCAAAAGAAATTGTCTCTAAACTGAAGAGAATACCCACAGAGTGGGAGAAAATATTTGCCAGCTACACATCAGACAAAGGACTGATAACCAGAATATATAGGGAACTTAAAAAACTAAATTCTCCCAAAACTAATGAACCAATAAAGAAATGGGCAAGTGAACTAAACAGAACTTTCTCAAAAGAAGAAATTCAAATGGCCAAAAAACACATGAAAAAATGCTCACCATCTCTAGCAATAAAGGAAATGCAAATTAAAACCACACTAAGATTCCACCTCACCCCTGTTAGAATAGCCATCATCAGCAACACCACTAACAACAGGTGTTGGCGAGGATGCGGGGAAAAAGGAACCCTCTTACACTGTTGGTGGGAATGTAAACTAGTACAACCACTCTGGAAAAAAATTTGGAGGCTACTTAAAAAGCTAGACATTGATCTACCATTTGATCCAGCAACACCACTCTTGGGGATCTACCCAAAAGACTGTGACACAGTTTACTCCAGAGGCACCTGCACACCCATGTTTATTGCAGCACTTTTCACAATAGCCAAGTTATGGAAACAGCCAAGATGCCCCACCCTAACAAATGGATTAAGAAAATGTGGTATCTATACACAATGGAATTTTATGCAGCCATGAAGAAGAACGAAATGTTATCATTCGCTGGTAAATGGATGGAATTGGAGAACATCATTCTGAGTGAGGTTAGCCTGGTCCAAAAGACCAAAAATCATATGTTCTCCCTCATATGTGGACATTAGTATCAAGGGCAAACACAACAATGGGATTGGACTTTGAGCACATGATAAAAACAAGAGCACACAAGGGAGGGGTGAGGATAGGTAAGACACCTAAAAAATTAGCTAGCATTTGTTGCCCTTAACGCAGAGAAACTAAAGCAGATACCTTAAAAGCAACTGAGGCCAATAGGAAAAGGGGACCAGGAACTAGAGAAAAGGGTAGATCAAAAAGAATTAACCTAGAAGGTAACACACAGGCACAGGAAGTTAATGTGAATCAACTCCCTGTATAGCTATCCTTATCTCAACCAGCAAAAACCCTTGTTCCTGCCTATTATTGCTTATACTCTCTCTTCAACAAAATTAGAAATAAGGGCAAAATAGTTTCTGCTTGGTATTGATTGGGTGGGGGGGGCTGGAGGGGCAGAGTGGGTGGTAATGGAGGGGGTTGAGGCAGAGGGAGAAATGACTCAAACATTGTATGCACATATGAATAATAAAATAAAATAAAAAAAAAAGAAAGGCTAGGGATGTAGCTGTGTGGTAGAGCACTTGCTAGCATGGCCTAGGCCCTGTTTCAATCCCCAGCACCATAAAAAAATCTTAAAGATTTGGTAGGACTGACTAGTAAAACCATCTGGGCCTTGAATTTTTCTGTGAGAAGTTTTATACTTACTAATTCAATGTCTTGCTATATGTGTCTTCTGATTTTCTTTTTCTTTTTGAGTCAGTTTTGAGAATTCATATCTTTCTAGAAATTTGTCTGTTCCATTTAGATTTCTTGATATAATCATTACCTTCACTCATATTTGACTTCATGCAGGTACTGAACTATTGGGGTGACATTATATTAGGCAAAGACTGCATGTAAGAGTACAATATGAAAGTAATCATATTCTTGGTTTTAAAATAGTACATTTATTTATTCATTCAACAAATATTTACTGAATTTCTTCTATGTGCCATGTACAGTTCCAGGCTCTAGGAATTTTGGGGGGGCGAGCAAAACAGATAATATCTTGGTCTATGGAGCTTACATTCTGATACCATAGGTGCACAAGAAGCATAAAATATATTTACATAATATCCAGAAAAGTCTTAGTTACTGAGTACAGGTTAGTAGAGGGCAGTTTATCAATATATTGGATACTATATTCTTATCACAGTAAGTTAATAAGTGAACATAACAGATAGAATGTCTATGAGGTTAAATAGATTCTAATAATAAGTTTCTCTTCATACATGTTCCAATGTTTGTGTTTGAGGATATGAAAAGGGAGAGAAGGCGATAGGTACTGGTCTCATTTAGTTCTTCATTTTACTGTTGACTGCACATGAGGAATGTCATGGAGGTGTTACAATATCCAGTGGCTGACTTCCCCTAGAACTTTTGATTTAATTGGGTCTAGAGTAAAGCCCAGGCCAGAGTCTTTTTTAAGGGTTTGCATTTGTGATTAAAATGTTAAACCAGTGTTGAACATTAAGTACCAACTATGTCCCAAATAATGCAAGGTTCTTCATATGCTTTCTCATTTTATTTTCCTAATATAAGCATGAGTTGTAGTTTGCTATCCTCATAGACATGTGCAAAAAACTTAGGTTCAGAGAGATTAAGTGATTGACAGGCGGTTACAGTGAGCATTTCATCAAAAGGATCTTAAGAAAACCATGACTAAACCTGCTTAGCTTGCGTTTTCCAATTGCTATTCTTTTGCTCATTCACTGGCTTTCTTTTTTCCCACTATCACTTTTCTCCCTGTGTCTTTATAATTTTTTTTATGGTGCTGAGGATCAAATCCAGGGACTTGTGCATACTGCATCACTGAGCTACTACTCAAGTCCTATCTTGATTTTTTTTGTTTGTGCTACTTGGGCTTGAACTCAGGACCTACACCTTGAGCTACTCCATCAGCCCTTTATTGTGATGGATTTTTTCAAGATAGGGTCTCACGAACTATTTGCCTGGGCTGGCTTTGAACAGCGATCCTCCTGACCGAGTAAGCTAGGGTTATAGGTGTGAGTCACAAGTGCCTGGAACCTATCTTGATTCTTAAACTCAATATTTTGGCTTCATATTATTTAGGCTTTACCTCTTGAGGACTTATTTAGATACCTGTTTCTGGCTTACTGACCTCAGCACAGCCTGCTCAACTCTTGACTTCGCTTTTAATACAGAAAATAAAATCCTGAGTGTGAAATACTGGTGTAAATAGTTTTACATATTGTAGTTAATTTTTCTATCATTGCCATGATTCCTATACCACTCAAAGAGACATACAGCTGCTTCATGTTGTAATTCAGAAATGCTACAAATAAAAAACAATGACTGTGTCTTTTATATATATTATAATAAGAAAAGTTCTGCATGCATATCTTTTATATCTTATTAAAACCTAAACTAGTAGTCTATATTGATGAAAAATAGGAATAAAGGTAATGCATCAGTTGACCATTTGTTCCGTTGATAAAATTATATCATCAGAAGACAACATTGATAATGAGGAAATTTTCATATGTGCTTTATTTTTAAAATTAAGGTGTGTCCATAAAGATATCAGTTGATCAAGTAATTCATTGGGGGGACACAAATCCAGTCAGAGCCACCAGTCTATTTAAGTGTCTACTTAAGAGGCTGGTTGTGCTACAATCCCATCATGAAACTTACATGAAGAAGTTTGTCAGTTTCCCATTTTCAGTTCAATCAAAATGATGGCCCACTTGTTTATAGCTGGACAAAGTTGAAGGTCATCTTCTTGATAGACCCTGGGCAAGCTATTTGTATTTTTTGGATGGGGTCGTGATAGAGCCTATCATTCAGAGTTCATCTCAGAACCATGGACAGCACCTGATTAATGTCTTATTTTAGTGCACGTATAGTGAATATTAACTATAATTACAAAATTATGCTAAATTCTTTTTTTTAATTTTTATTTCATTCATATGTACATACAATGTTTGGGTCATTTCTCCACCCTTCCCCCCTCCCCCTCCCTTACACTCCCCCCACCTCCCCTTACCCCTTGCTACACGGCAGAAACTATTTTGCCCTTATCTCTAATTTTGTTGAAGAGAGAGTATAAGCAATAATAGGAAGGACCAAGAGTTTTTGCTAGTTGAGATAAGGATACAGGGAGTTGACTCACACTGATTTCCTGTGCATGTGCGTTACTATCTAAGTTAATTCTTCTCGAATTAACTTTTTCTCTAGTTCCTTGTTCCCTTCTCCTATTGGCCTCAGGTGCTTTAAAGTACCTGCTTTAGTTTCTCTGCATTGAGGGCAACAAATGCTATCTAGTTTTTTAGTTGTCTTACCTATCCTCATACCTCTCTTGTGTGCTCTCGCTTTTATCATGTGCTCAAAGTCCAGTCCCCTTGTTGTGTTTGACCTTGATACTAATGTCCGCATATGAGGGAGAACATACTATTGTTGGTCTTTTGGGCCAGGCTAACCTCACTCAGAATGATGTTCTCCAATTCCATCCATTTACCAGCAAATGATAACATTTTGTTCTTCTTCATGGCTGCATAAAATTCCATTGTGTATAAATACCACATTTGCTTAATCCATTTGTCAGTAGTGGGGCATCTTTGCTATTTCCATAACTTGGCTATTGTGAATAGTGCTGCAATAAACATGGGTGTGCAGGTGCCTCTGGAGTAACCTGTGTCACAGTCTTTTGGATATATCCCCAAGAGTAGTATTGCTGATCATATGGTAGATCAGCTTTTTAAGTAGCTTCCAAATTTTTTTCCAGAGTGGTTGTACTAGTTTACATTCCCACCAACAGTGTAAGAGAGTTCCTTTTTCCCTGGATCCTCACCAACACCTGTTGTTGGTGGTGTTGCTGATGATGGCTATTCTAACAGGGGTGAGGTGGAATCTTAGTGTGGTTTTAATTTGCATTTCCTTTATTGCTAGAGATGGTGAGCATTTTTTCATGTGTTTTTTGGCCATTTGAATTTCTTCTTTTGAGAAAGTTCTGTTTAGTTCACTTGCCCATTCTTTATTGGTCCATTAATTTTGGGAGAATTTAGTTTTTTGAGTTCCCTATATACTGTGGTTATCAGTCCTTTGTCAGATGTGTAGATGGCAAATATTTTCTCCTACTCTGTGGGTATTCTCTTCAATTTAGAGACAATTTCTTTTGTTGAGCAGAAGCTTTTTAGTTTTATGAAGTTCCATTTATCTATGTTCTCTCTTAGCTGCTGTGCTGTTGGTGTTCCATTGAGAAAGTTCTTGCCTATGCCTATTAATTCCAGAGTATTTCCTACACTTTCCTTACCAACTTCAGTTTGTGGTCTGATATTAAGATCCTTGATCCATTTTGAGTTAATATTGGTATAGGGTGATACACATGGATCTAGTTTCAGTTTTTTGCAGACTGCTAACCAGTTTTCCCAGCAGTTTTTGTTGAAGAGGCTGTCTTTTCTCCATTGTATATTTTTAGCTCCTTTGTCAAAGATAAGTTAGTTATAGTTGTGTGACTTCATATCTGGGTCTTCTCTTCTGTTCTGTTCCACTGGTTTTCATGTCTGGTTTTGTGCCATTGCCATGCTGTTTTTATTGTTATTGCTTTGTAATATACTTTGAAGTCGGGTATTGTGATACCTCCAGTGTTGTTCTTTTGAGTGAGTATTGCCTTGGCTATTCGTGGCCTCTTGTGTTTCCATATAAATTTAGTGGTAGATTTTTCAATCTCTTTAATAAATATCATTGGAATTTTGATGGGAATTGCATTAAACATGTAGATTACTTTTGGGAGTATAGACATTTTTACTATGTTGAGTCTACCAATCCATGAGCATGGGAGATCTCAACACTTTCTAGTCTTCCTCAATCTCTTTCTTCAGAAGTTTATAGTTTTGCTTGTGGAGGTCATTCACATCCTTTGTTAAGTTTATACCTAGATATTTGATTTTTTTTGAAGCTATGTAAGTGGAATTGTTTTCATATATTCTTTCTCAGTTTGTTCATTGTTAGTGTATAGAAATACTAGTGATTTTTCAATGGTGATTTTATATCCTGCTACCTTGCTATAGCTATTGACAGTATCTAGGGAATTTTAAGTACAGTTTTTTGGGTCTTTAAGGTATAGAATCATATCATCTGCAAATAGGGATATTTTGACAGTTTCTTTACCTATTTGTATTCCTTTTATTCCTCCTTCTTGCCTAATTGCTCTGACTAGGAATTCCAGTACTAGGTTGAATAGAAGTGGAGATAGTGGGCATCCTTGTCTAGTTCCTGATTTTAGAGGGAATGGTTTCAGTTTTTCTCCATTAAGTGTAATGCTGGTTGTAGGTTTTTCATATGTAGGTATTATAATGTTGAGGTACTTTCCTTCTATTCCTATTTTTCTTAGAGCTTTTATCATGAAATGGTGTTGGATCTTATCAAAGGCTTTTTCTGCATCTATTGAGATGATCAAGTGGTGTTTGTCTTTGCTTCTGTTAATGTGGTTTATTACATTTATTGATTTTCGTATGTTGAACCACCCCTGCATTCCTGGGATGAAGACTTCTTGTTCATGGTGAATGATCTTTTTGATGTGTTGTTGAATTTGGTTTGCCATTATTTTATTGAGGATTTTTGCATCAATGTTCATGAAGGAGATTGGCCTCTAGTTCTCCTTTTTGGAGGTGTCTTTGTCTGGTTTTGGGATAAGTATAATACTGGCTTCATAAAAGGTGTTAGGCAGTTTTCCTTCCCTTTCTATTTTGTGGAACAGTTTAAGGAGAGTTGGTGTCAGTTCTTCTTTAAAAGTCTGACAGAATTCAACAAAAAAATCCTGGACTTTTCTTTTTGGGGAGACTCTTAATTGCAGCTTCAATTTCATTTTGTGTTATAGATCTATTCAGGTGATTAATATCCTCTTGGTTCAGTTTTGGATGATCATATTTATCTAGAAATCTGTCCATTTCTGTAAGATTTTTGAATTTACTTGAATATAAGTTCTCAAAGTAGTCTCTGATGATTTCCTGGACTTCCAGGTATTTGTTGTTATCTGCCATTTTGCATTCCTGATTCTACTAATTTGGGTTTTTTCTCTCCTCATTTTAGTCAGGTTTGCCAGGGGTCTATCGATCTTGTTTGTTTTTTCAAAGAGCCAATTTTTTGTTTCACTAATTCTTTGTATGGTGTTTTTGGTTTCTATTTCATTGATTTCAGCTCTTATTTTTATTATTTCTCTCCTATTTGTTTTGGTATTTTCTTATTCTTATTTTTCTAGGATTTTGAGATGTATCATTAAGTCATTGGTTTGGGATCTTTCAGTCTTTTAGTATATGCATTCATGGCAATAAACTTTCCTCTCAGGACTGCCTTTGCTGTGTCCCATAGGTTCCAGAAGGTTGTGTTTTCATTTTTATTGATTTCCAGGAACTGTTTAATTTCATCTTTTATTTCTTCAATGACCCATTGTTCATTAAGCAATGAGGTATTCAGTTTCCTGCTGTTTACATGTTTTTTGTTTTTACTTTTGTTGTTGAGTTCTAGTTTTATTGCATTGTGATCAGATAGAATGCATGGTGTGATTTCTATTTTCTTATATTTGCTGAGGCTTGCTTTGCACCCTACGATATAATCTATTTTGGAGAAGGTTCCTTGGGCTGTTGAGAAGAATGTATATTGTGTAGAAGTTGGGTGAAATGTTCTGTAAACATCAGCTAGGTCCATTTGATCTATAGTATATTTTTGATCTAGGATTTCTTTATTGAGTTTTTGTTTGGATGACCTATCTATTGATGATAATGGGTGTTGAATTCTCCCATGACCACTGTGTTGGAGTTAATATATGCTTTTAGGTCCTTTAGGGTATGTTTGATGAAATTGGGGGCATTGACATTGGGTGCATATAGGTTGGTGATTGTTATTTCCTTTTGGGCTATTTCCCCTTTTATTAATATGGAATGTCCTTCTTTGTCTTGTTTGGTCAATGTAGGTTTGAAGTCTACTTTGTCAGAGATAAGTATTGCTACTCCTGCCTGGTTTTGGGTCCATTGACTTGGTAAATCTTCTTCCAGCCTTTCATCCTAAGCCTATGCTTATTTCTGTCGGTGAGATGGGTCTCCTGTAAGCAACAAATTGTTGGATCTTCCTTTTTAATCCATTTTGTCAAATGGTGCCTTTTGATGGGTGAATTAAGTCCATTAACATTAAGTGTTAGTACTGATAGGTATGTGGTGATTCCTGTCATTTAGTTGTCTTAGTTGTTTGAAGTTTTGATTGTGTGTACCTAAGTTGAGGTTACTCTTTACTTTCTTGCTTTTTCTTTTCCTGTAGTTTGGTGCTGCCTGTCCTTTCATGGTTATGTTGAGTTTCACTTTCTGTGTGCAGAATCCCTTGAAGAATCTTTTGTAGTGGTGGCTTTGTGGTCACATATTTTTTTTATTTTCTGCTTATCATGGAAGACTTTTATTGCTCCATCTATTTTGAATGATAGTTTTGCTGGATAGAGTATCCTGGGGTTGAAGTTATATTCATTCAGTGTCCAGAAGATCTCACCCCAAGCTCTTCTTTTTTTTAATGTTTCTGTTGAGAAGTCTGCTGTGATTTTGATGGGTTTACCTTTGTATGTTATTTGTTTTTTCTCTCTTACAGCCTTCAGTATTCTTTCTTGGGTCTCTGTATTTGTTATTTTAATGATAATATGCCGTGGGGTAGATCTATTTTGGTCTGGTCTGTTTGGTGTTCTGGAGGCCTCTTGCATCTGTATGGGAATAGATTTCTTTAGATTTGGGAAATTTTCTGTTATTATTTTGTTGAATATATTATGCATTCCCTTTGCTTGCACCTCTTCTCCTTCTTCTATGCCCATGATTCTCAGGTTTGGTCTTTTAATGGAGTCAGTGAGTTCTTGCATTTTCTTTTCACAGGTCATGAGTTGTTTAACTAATATTTCTTTGGTTTTTCCTTTACCATTTCATCTTCAAGTTCTGAGATTCTGTCTTCTGTTTGTTCTGTTCTGCTGGATTTGCCTTCCATTTTGCTTGCAGTTATGTTTTGTTTTTTTCTTTTCTGAGGTTTTCCATATCCTGGGTGGTTTCCTCTTTAATGTTGTCTATTTTTGTCCTGAGTTCATTTATCTCTTTTTTAACCATGTTCTTTGTTTCACTTTGGTGTTTCTGCAGTGCTTCTATGGTTTCTTTTATTTCTTCTTGTGCTCTCTCAAATTCTCTATTTTTGTTGTCTTGGAATTTCTTGAGTGTCTCCTGTACATTTTGGTTGACCCTATCCAGTATCATCTCTATAAAATTCTCATTGATTACCTACAGTATTTCTTCTTTTAGATTATCTTGTGGGCTTCATTGGGTTCTTTGGCATAGTTTATCTTCATTTTGTTGGAGTCTGGATCTGAATATCTGTTTTCTTCATTTCCCTCTGGTTCCTGTACTAATTTTTTACTGTGGGGAAAGTGGTTTCCCTGTTGTTTCTGTCTTCCTATCATTGCCCTTGGTATTGTTACTGTCCCTGTACTATGTGCAATTAAGTATTTTCTAACTTGTAATAATAACAATAGTGATATTTAAAATGGAAGAGTGAGAGGAGAGAGAAAGCAAAGAAGGTAAAGAAAAAGGGAAAAACAAATAAACAAGTAAAACAAACAAACAAAAAAGTTTCAAAGATATAAACAGGGAGAGATAGTGTACTAATCAACAGTAAGCTAAACAGGCATTAGAGAGAAAGAGAGAGGACTGAAAAATAAAATAAAATAAATCTCCAAGTTCAAATGCAATGAAGTTTCAGTCTTAATAATTTTGGTGTTAGTCCCTCAGCCTCTAATCCTGGAGATGGTGTCTCAGAAGTAGTTCTGTCGTTGTCTCATCAAAGTGGAAAAAAAACAAAAAAAAACACAAAAAAACAAAAAAACAAAACCAGAAGAACCCCCAAAACACCACAAAGTGTCCCAAGTTCAAATGCAATACAGTTTCAGTACGTTTTTCAGCATGCAGGTGTAGTTTGGTTGTTGTCTCATCAAAGGAAGAGAGAAAAAAAAAAAAGAGTCTGGAGACAGGTCTGTGAATGGCTATCTGAGGCTGTGGCTCACCTGCCCGCTGCTGTCAGCCTGCTGTTGCTGGAGGCTTTATTTATGAGATCTCAGGAGTGAGCTTAACACTCACCTAGTCCCCTTTGTTTACTTAGAATTCTCCTGGGCACAACCTCCACTGCTACAAGCTTTCCCCTTTCCAAGGACACTGAGGGAAGTGACATTGCACCAGCTTTCTCCAGCCGGTGTGTTTATTTACAGTTCACATGGGAAGTCAGCCTTCCCCCTTCTCCTGTGGAGTTTTCCTCTTACTGCCACTTTTACAAGCTTTCCTTTTCCTGGTTGCTGGGCGGGTGCTGCCTCTCCTGCCTTCTCCAGCTGGCTTGTTTATTTACAGTTCCGTGGGAGATTGTCCCTCCTCCCCCTTTGGTGCTCAGGGCTCCCCGCCCTCTTTGCTATGTGTCTTTTTTGTTGTTGTTTATTATTCAGTTTCTCGTTTTTCCCTAGATGGTGGTCGGTCTCTCCAGGGGGCTATGCTGATCTGGCCCAGGGTTGTCTGTGGGAGTAACACATGCTGCTTAGCTCACCTGGTGGTCCGCGTCTTCCCAAGTGGTCTGGGTGCTGGCATCTGGCGGCATGAGAGCCTTCCTGGTTTCTCTGTTCAACATGGAGTGGGAATGCTACACACGGGCTGGGAGTGTGGAGGAGTCAAAGTTTTGTCTCTTCGCGGTGGTTTTTCCTATAAGGTGTGTCTCCAGCGTCTCTCCAAGATTTTTAGGAAGCACGCTTTCTGCTTCCTCCCTCTAGTCACCATCTTGGAATACTCTTCTGTGCTAAATTCTCTATTAAGATGATCTCATTATTCATTGAAATGACACTATGAAGCACATAATATTATTTCCCTCCCTTTATAGATCAAGAACTGAAGTTCAGAGATAAGGAGTCACATAGAGAGTAAGTGGCTGAAGTAGAATTTGGACCCAGGAAATACAATTACAAATCAAAACGTTTAGCCACTATAATCTCCTACTTCCCTAAGAAACAGATTACATTTGTAAAACAGAACCTTACTCTGTCAGTTACATGTGCCTCACCTCCCTCAATAGATGCTCATCAGTGGAAAAATCTGCACATGTAATTAACAAAAACATAAGTTTTTGAACATACATTTATTAATTACTCAATTTGAGACTACTAATTGGGAAGAAAATCAAGTAGAAAACAGCTGTTTTCTACCTAAGCCCCTTATTCCTAAACACTCACAAAGTCCTGTGCCTGTCCACAGAGGCAGCCATGTTTTGATTGACTTCCTGAAAAGACACAGATTAAGTTACAACTTGTGATGAACTATGGCAGCCTTAAAAGCACTTGGCAAAGCCCAGGCACATCAGCAATTTCTTAACCTGTGTGTAATCTACATGAATTGCATGGTACCCTAACCTGCTTCAACTGCTAAGGTATCAAAGCATGAGCTTTTCTCTATTAAAAATAATAAAAACTTAAAATATTGTATTTAATTATCTACAACATGTGTAAAATGAAGTAAAAGCTGTTTAAGTTCTGTGTATCTGAATTCATATATATATTTATAATTATATAGCTAGATAGATAGGTAGATAACTTACCATTATTGGTTTTGGTCCCTTTGATTTTCTTGAGAAGAAACATGGGAGTAACTAGAGTATTTATAAAACAGGAATTAAGAATAATCCCGTTGAAGGCCCTGCATATTTATAGCTGCTCTTTTCTTTTAAAAAACTCAGTCTTTTATAAAAACCTACAGATAATGCTTTTCTAAAATAGTGGAAAATAATAGTACAAATTAGTTTTCAGGTGTAACTGGTAAAAAAAATGAATACAACCTCAAGCAGAAAACCTTAGTACTAAAACAAATTGAACAATCTGATAACAGCCCACTTTTTGGCATTCCTGTGCTGAGTTTACTTCTATCTTAAAGCAAATTATACCATGTGTATTGTGCTTTGATTGCCTGTGTAATACACAATTACCATAATAGGGTCACTCGGTTCTCTGGCTCACAATGATGAATACCTCTGATGAGCTGGTGGGAAAATGTTCACAGCACCATCACTCATTGTCTGGAGATTTATGATTCGCATGTAAGAGCAACAGTCTGGTGCACACTGATTATTTTACTGCTGAGCTGTACCATCTGTCTCAGCCCACAAATCTTAAAGGATTTCTTAAGTAATGTTGTAGAATATTCTTTTAAGAGGCATTATCAATGGCCTTTCAATGTCTTTTGACTAAAGTAAATCAATATGAGAGCACTAGTCAGCAAGTCTCAGAAACTAAAGAACTCATTGTAAATAAATATCCTATGCACAAAAAATAAGCTTTCTTACAGATATAGTAAATGGAAAAAAATGTAAGCTTCATAATATCTGAATATTAATTTAGTCATACCAGTATCAACCATGTTAGAAATTTTAAGGATTTAGGGGTTTTTTTTGGTGGTACCAAGTGCTGAACTCAGGGCCTTGTGCTAGGCAGGTTCTCTACCACTTGAACCATGCTCCCAAAAGAATTTAGAATGTAGAATATGAATTTTTCCTTGTCAAAATAAAGTATGCCTTGAGAGCCATGCTTAGACAGTAACAGAGACTGTTCAGAAAAATCCCAATGTGTTCTCTATGGTAACACCTTGAACAATTGTGCTCGATGCAGTGCTATTGAGGTATTTTCCCCCTAAAGAACAGCTTATCCATTTATTATCCATTTTCCATCACCCCCTCTCAGTTAGGTAAGGCCATCTGATTAGATTTATCAGTGGTCTCTGAATGTCTCCCTTTAAGGTTGAGGCAAGTAGGAGCTAGTACACCTTCTCTGTCACTCTGTTCCCTGATGGAGGCAGTCTTGGAAAGCATGTCTTCCAGATGTCAAAGAAGATGGAGGTCTGCCTGACCAATATTGGGCTGTGATAAAAGTGAGAAACAAACTTTATTGTGTTAAACTCCAGAGATTTCAGGGTTGTCTGTCACAATTAATTACTCTGAATAATGCAGCCACAATTATCAGATAACATTGAGATTTCTCACCACTAAGAACAAATCTCATTTTCACTATCAAATTGGACATGTCAGGAAGTTTTTTTTCTTATCAGAGGAAGAAAAACTCTGTACTCACTCTATGGGATTACTCTTAAAAATTATGTAGGTCACAAGATTCCTAGGTACTTTACACCTTAATTGTGTTGATGAATATGCAAAATAAAGAATTCTGTACAGCAATAGTTATTTCCATCTTATTAGTAGGCTAGAAGAATAATATCTAATTCTAGCATGCTGGGATACCTGTCCCAATAATCCCCAGGCTGTGGCAAGACACCTCTCCTGCAAGAGCTTCAGTGTCAAAAACAGTCATGTGTTGATTAAGAACATGATACTTTCTAAAAAAGGCATTGCTAGGTGGTTTCATCTTTGTGGGAGCATTACAGAGTATACTTGCACGAACTAAGATGCTTATGATGTCGCTAGGCAATATACTTTCACGGCACCACCATCATATATTCAGCCCATTGTCAGCCAAAACATTATGTGGTCAATGACTGAGCTTCTTTGATCAGTTCATCAGGTGGGGGTACCCTATTAATTGCCTGAACTCAAATGCAGTGTGGAGTGGTTGTCCAGGAGAGAAAAGCAGAGGAACTCAAGCTCTTAACAAACTTCTACCATGAACTATCTGCCAAGAAGACTGACTTCCATGAGAAAACTCATTGTTATTCCAGAAGGCATCTGTCACATTATCTTAGCCACAATAGGTGAAATACATGAAGCAATAGTTGCAAGAACTCCTTGGCCATAAACTGCATTTGGTGACCCAGAATTGATTACAGTATTGTAAGGGCTGTAAAAGACTGTGGTGCATATGAGATTACTGCCTGTAACTCATGAAAGAGACATAGAAAAGAAGTTTTGGTCAGAAATATGTCAACTTCCTATACCTACTGTTGAGAGAGAAATCTGTATTTTAAAAGATATTTCAAAATGTTTTCCCATGATTAGCTGAATTTTTGTGTGTCTTCTTTTCTCCAGAATGGCACACTTAGTGCTACTTTAGGGAAGACAAAAGATTTCTTCCTTCATGTGCATGGAGAACAACATGAATAGGGGATCAGCAGTTTTACCCAGTTCTAGTTGGACTATATAATAGTATATTTCCATTTACAAGTTTCTGTCTTTGTAGAGGGATGTCCAATAGCCTAACGCTCCTGCACTCTCTTAATTCTTCAGCTCCAGGAAAGAAGGACAGCTTACTTGATGAGAGATTGACTTTAGGAGCTAGGACTGTAACTATGTACTTTAGTCCCTCTTCCTCTTTTCCCTCGAAGATTTGTCTGGTTGCAGAGGGCATGGGCTGTGGTCCTTTTTCACTCACAAGGTAAGCTTTACTGCAAAGGCTCTGCCTCTTTCAGGTGGAAGCCACAACTTTCCTGTGTTGCCTCTGCAATAGAAGGATAAGTTAGCCAAATTCTAGAACTTGAGATTAGAGAATTCTCTCTCATCACACATCTATGTCACATTCTTCAATTTAGTATTAATCACCACTAAAAATTTGATACTTCTATCTTCATTTGCCCAGCTCCCTTTTCTCTTGGCTCAGAAGTTGGTATGGGGAGAAAGGTGAGCCAACTTAGCTCAGAATCTACCATCACAACTCTGGGAATTTATCTAGCAGACAGTTCAGGCCATGAAGTATTCAGTCTCTGTTAGTTTATTGCAACCAAAAAGAGAGGGGAAAAGAGAAGAGAAGAGAGAGAGGCAGAGAGACAGAGAGAGAGAGAGAGAATTTTCACAAGATCATGCAATGATGCTTCGTTGAACTCAAGGTTTAAAAAATATATATATAAATATACATGAGGCCACTGGACTCTTCTTTTCACTTTGGGCACTGTCTTCATTATTCTTTTTTTCTACAGACAAGTTTCTTGTGCTTCTCCAGACCACATGGAGCTTTTAGAATTCTAGCTTAAATTATTTTCCTTAGAATTTTGAAGGCATTACTTCATGCTAATCTGATTTATAAGATGAAGTCTTTTTCTTCCATGTAAGTATTTAGGATATGTTTCCCGTCCTTGAAGTTCTGAAATTTCATGATTTCATGAAATTTTAGGTCTGTTTGTGGGTCTTTTTCATTCACCCTACTCTAAATTTGGTGAGTAGATGCAATCTTAATTCACAACAATCTAGTTAATTATGGTTAATTCTTCCTCTCTTACATATCCTTTTCTCCCTTACACTAATATTGTCATAAAATTTACATCTTTACATATTATCATACTATCCACATAGTTTTATAATTATAGTCTTAAGCAGTCATCTTAAACAGAAGAAAAAATTATGAAAAATGAATTTCAATCTTCAAATTCATGTCCCTCTTTAGCTCTGGGAAATTTTCTCTATCATTTCTTTAGAATGTCCCTTGCTTTTTCTGTTTTCTTCTTTTTAATTTATATGGGACATAATGTTTAAATTAGGTCAGATATTTGTCTTCTCAAACATTTATCATTAACATCTCTCACCTCCTTGTGGTTCATTTTCCTTAGAAAAAGTTCTGGACATTGGTAACTGGGCACAGTGGCTTACTTCTCTAATCCTAGCAACTCAGGAGGCTGAGATCAGGATGACAGTGGTTCAAGGCCAGCCTGGGTAAAAAGCTCACAAGACTCCATCTCAACCAATAGCTGGACATAATAGTGTCATCCCAGGTATGTGAGAGACTGAGATTGGGAGGATTGCAGTTCCAGTCCAGCCCAGGTAGAAAATTTACAAAACCCCATCTTAAAAGAAAAAACTGCACATGGTGGTGTGGGCCTGTCGTCTCGCCTACAGCAGGAAAGGTAAATAGAAGGATTATGGTCCAGGTTGACTCAAGCAAAAAGCAAGACTCTATCTCAAAAATAACCAGAACAGCCAACTGCCAATGGCTCACGCCTATAATCCAAGCTAATTGGGAAGCTGAGATCAGCACAGAGCACTGAGTTCAAACCCCAATCCCACCAAAACAAATAAATAAATAAATAAATAAAAATAACCAGAGCAAAAAGGGCTGGAGACATGGCTCAAGTGATAGAGTGACTGCCTAGAAAGCATGAAGCCCTAAGTTCAAACCCCAATATGGCCAAAAAAGAAAAAGTTCTGGACATAGGTTAATAATTCAATTCAAATACTCAGGTCTATTGTGTTATGGCACTTATTTAGTAATTAATGTAAAAAGATATTCCATAGTGGGGTGAGTACTTCTCTACAGACACTTTTTAATGGAAGACGATTGTCATTCTCTCCTGGTAGCTTTGGAGGTGTGTTTTGGGGGCCCTGCAACACAGGAGAGAGAAGAAATGCTATTTTTATTAATTTGTTCCCATATATCTTCCCACCCCCATTGTCATGAGAGACATCTGGCAGCCCTGTCTGTTCCAGGGTTTCTCACTAATAGAAACAAGGAAATGAGCAGCAGTTATTATTTCGCCTCTCATATACAGCATCTTTCAATGGTTGCAGCACTTTGGAATTAGCATAGCTTTATCTCCCTGAGACAATTTCTCATTTTCTATTTTGAGGTACATTGTTCTGTTCTCTTCTTCTGATACAAGGAACTTCAGTCATCTAGCTTCTAGAAACACTATAAAATTAGAAGTACAAAACTTCAGAAGTTGCAAAACAGATGATTACAGTAATGCTATAGCCTTATTAAGCTAAGGGAGATCACACTGTTTGCCCATCCACACATGCTTATTGATTTAATGTTTTACAAATTTAGCTCTCTTCAGTCTCAGCTGATGTGTGGGTGCATATACCAACCAGACTGATAGTTATGCCATAAGTGAGAAATAACTTGATAATTTATGAGTGGTGAAACCTGAGTTGAACAGGTTTTCCCTCAGGAAAGGAAAAAAACATATGTGGTACATTTTAGATAACTCTCTCTGTGACTCTTTCGTTTTAAGAAAGTATGCACTCTCTAGTGGAGTGGTGGAAGATTTATACAGTTTGGTCAGCCTGCATTTTCCTCTATGAATCACCTCTGAGAGAAATGTACCTAAGTCATTTTTTTTTTCATTTTCTTTCTTTTTCTCTGCATCTGCACAGAGGTCAAGCCTATGCTCTGAGGACATCTGGGAGACTAGTGTCTACATGTGGGATGTCTGGGGGTCATTCCTATGTCACTGAGCCTTAGACATGCCATGTAGAGTACTGGTTGACAGTCTTCTGTGATATACAGGGTGAGCACCTCCCTTGGTTCTGTGCTCTCTGCTTTTTATTTTAAAGAAGGGAAGTGGATTTGTTTACAAAGGGGCAATGTTCTTCTAGTGGAGAGAAAGGTATATAAGTTTGGGGAAGAATATTAGGGAAGAGTTTCTTGAATATCCTCTTGTAAAGGTATCCAATCAAACACACATCCAAGCAGGTGTCTACTTAAGTGGTTAGTTATTTGGACACCATTTAATCCCATTAAAATATGTGTGAAGCAGTTGTCAGTGGTTTCACTTCAAATTAATTAAAATGATGGCCTTTCTTACATACACACACATAGGCACACATGCTCACCAATTCTCATTCTCACACACACATGCTCAAAGATGATGGGGAATACAAGAGCCCTTTGACCTTTCCCTCCCCACTCTCCTCACATTTAGAGAAGTCTACAGAGGCAGGAGCAGTTGAGCAGAAAACTGATGTGAAGTGCAAAGGTTTGTATCAAAAATATCTTGCCCCCACAGTAGCATGAATCCCTCAGAGACCATGGGCTTTGATGCAAAACATGAGCTGGGCTTAGGTTTATTTTTGCTACCATATCATAGAGGAGAAAGATTTAGAAGTAAGGAAGTTGACTCAAAGACCAAAGTTGGAAAAGTGGGAAAATGCATGGGTTGCCGCACAGCATTAATTCCCATAGCAGTCCTGGGAAACACCCAGGCACATGTTGTTAAGGTCTTGGTGAAAGCCCAATATTGCTCCTTGGGAATGATGCTCTATTGTTGTTGGTTATTAGTTTAAGTTGCCAGCGCTTTCACCTAAGCAATTCTCTTAAATTTTCTGGGTATTTTCAATGAATGTTTAATCCTTTTACAAAGGATTTTTAAGAAAGCCACAACCTTTTAAGATAAGCTCCTTCTCACCTTGGAGTCCTTTTGAACTACTGTGTGACAATCCCTTAAAATTCTAAGAAGCCCCATTGCTTAACAGAGAGTCTGTAAGTCATTATGACTTTGGTCTGTTTGAAAGTGTGAGTCTCCATCCATTCTTAGGTCTTAACAAAGGGTTTTACAAGCCCATCCTGGATTTAGTCTTTGCCTGAAACCGGTTTTTTAATTGGAGAATATTTTACCAGTTTTAAGAGATTGAGAAAAGACATACTTTTATTTTCAAATGTACAAAGTCCTGACTTCTTTGTATTTTCTCTAAATTGAACATTGAAATTTGAAAATTGAACTGTGCTATTTTTATATTTGGGTGTACTCGCATGCACTGCATAACAACATTTCGTTCAACCATGCTCTGTTATATAAAACAGTGGTTCCCTAAGATTATATTGCCTAGTGAAATGTTCCATTTTAGTTTGTGCAAGTGCACTCTATGATGTTTTCACAATGATGAAATCACCTAACAATGCAGTTCTTGGAATGTATACCTGCTGTTAAGCAACAAATGACTGTAAGAAATTATCACAAATTTAGCATCTTAAAGCAACAGAAATTTATTTTCTCACAATTACTGTGGATTTTTTTTGTCCAGTGGGTTTTTTCAGTCTCACAAGGTTGAAAGCAGTCTGGTAGCTGACTATAGCCTCATCTGGAGGCTGTAGACTGGGGAAAGAACTCCTTTCAAGTTTCCTCAGGTTGATGGAAGAAACCATTTGCTTGATCTGCATAACTGAGACCCCTTTTTCTTGTTGCTTCCAGTCTTTGAGAAAACTTTCCATTCCTTGCCATGTGGCCTCTTCACAGCCCTTGTGGCCCCTTCACAGCCCCTGTGGCCCCTTCACAGCCCCTGTGCTCTCCACTTCACTTCATAAAGTGGGACCAGTCCCTTTTAAGAGCTCACCTGACTGGGTCAAGCCCACTTAGCCTAATCTCCTTTTCATTAAATTAAGTGAACTGATTCGAGACTTTGGTATCATCTGTAAAATTCCTTCTGCCATGTAACAAAACTGAAGGATGAATGTCATGCCAGGGAGTTGAGATCATGGTGGCCATCTTAGGATTCTGCCCACCACAGTTTTCTTCCAGTTCATCTCTCTTTTCCCATTTTACTCAAGGCTGCTAAAAACTCCTCGACAGCACCATCAACATTCTGCATGGAAATTTCCTTAGTGAGATCATTCTTTTATTGTATTTTCTATTCTGCTACCATATAACAAAGGGCTGACTTTTCTCCAGTTTCTAACAATCCCTTCCTTTAGGCCTTTCCTGGCAGCATCTTTGGGACTTTTAAGGCTTTTGCTAACACCATTCCCAAGACCTTTAGAGTTTTCACTAGTATTTTCTGTGTCTATTCTAGCTTTCACCAACTATGAGTCTCAAAGCCAGTGGTACATTTTAGAGGTTTCTTATGGCTGCAATACCAAAAACAGGCATAAGTACCAAAGCCCATATCAGTTATGCACAGCAGTAGAGCAAGCTGCTTGCCAGTGATTTAAAACAACTTCAGTCATTAGTTCACAAATCTATCAGAATTTCAGGAATAATTTTTTACTGTGTTTACTGAGCCAATTACTCTGTTAAGAAGATGAAATTGTCCTGTTGGCTTAAAATTCTCTGGGCTAGGAGTTCACTTTTTAATCATGGATCATTAGTTGTTTCGACCAAACTCACCACTGAGAACAAGAAAACCTTGAACACACACACGTTCATATGCAATAGGGAAATTATAATGTGTAGGTAAAATATCTTAGGGAGAAGAAAGCCCTGGAAGTGAGTCAGACATTTGGCATCACCATCTTTTGAAGAAAGATTTTAAAATATTTTTGGTAGCATTGGGGTTTGAACTCACTTGAACCATGCTTCCATTTCTTTTCACTTTTAGTTATTTTTCAGAGAGTTTTGATTTTTGCCCTGGCTGGCCTAGGACCACAATCCTCCTGCCTATGCCTCCTACATAGCTGGGATTACAATTATGAACCACCATGACTAGCTTTTTTGTTGAGATGGGGTCTTGATAACTTTTTCCCTGGGCTGATCCTGAACCTCAATCATCACGATCTCTGCCTCCTGAGTAGCTGGAGTTACAGGCACGATCTTTAAAGCCTGGCCTGAGAGATACCATTCAAAAGCAGTAGGTGAGAAGCTGAGCAGAATTTTTCAGTCGACATGAGTCTAGAGAGCAAAAACTGAGGTTTGAGGGTTACCAAAGAGGAGGAATCTAGGTCTGGGAGTGAGTTGAGACCCCAAACAGATGTTCACTAGGAGTAAAGGTGACCTGAAAATAAACCAGACTCCCACATACTGAAATCCATCCTTGAGTCATTTTAATTCTTGTTTGTAAGGTAATCTAGAGGTCCTAGCTAAGAAAATTGTCTCTGAAGGAAAATAACCTTCTCCAGAGCTTCAATTTGGTCTCCCTTTTTCAATGTCTGTTATCCAATAAAAAACATTTGGGCCTTTAAGAAGTTAGGACTTCACTGAAAACCAAGATGATAAAACATATGGTAGATGTTTATATTGTGACTGATAGTTATCAGATACAGACTTTAAATAAGTATAAAGAACTAAAAGAACAAACTAGAGAATTTGATCAAAGAAATGGAAATTTACAAAGAAGAATAGAACAGATACTGTAGCTGGTAAATCCTAACATTAATAATAACTGATATTAAGTACTTGGTGATGAGCACACTTGACCTTATTGTCATCTGTAGAATACCTCATCCAACCACTGAACCACCATTTATCAAAAGTGAGCATGTGCTAGTCCATCTGCTGCTGCAACACGCTTCCTAAGATTAAAATTAGAAGACATATTCTCTGATCACAGTGGAATTAAACTAGACATCAATAACAACAGCCCACTCCAAAACTAGAAAGTTCCCATCTGTTTGCACACTTCTAAATAACCCTTGTGACCCAAATGAAAATTAGAACATACTTGAACTGAAGAATAATGAAAATAGCACACAACAATTTTTGTATGATGAAACTAAAGCAGTGCTTACAGGGAAAGACAGACACTTTAACATGTATATGTTTTAAAAAGTAAGCTTAAATTTGGTTGCTCTAAGTATACATCTCAAGAAGGTGCAAAATCAAGTCAAATGATAGAAACAGAAATAATGACAGTAAGAGAAAGAACTATTTACAAAGAAAGCAACACAAAAGAGGGAGGACAACAATATGAAAAGTTGATTCTTTGCAAAGACTCCTAAAATTGATAAAGCTCTGGTATGATCCATGGAAAAAAAGAGATAGCACAAGTAACCAATAATAGAAGATACAGTAGTGTAGAGGCACATGCTTGCCATACCAGCATTCACAAGGCTGAGGCAGGAGGAGCTTAATTTTGAGGTCAGCCTGGGTTACATAGCACAACCCTGTCCAAAAGAAGAAAAAAAAATTACCACTGGTAGTAGAAAAAGACAAGATGAGGATAGTAGAGTTATGATGAGAGTTGAAAATTTAGATAAAAATGGAAATTTTTTTCTAGAGCAGTTATTACATTTGATACCAAAAGATAGATAAGACCAAAAGAGTCTAAGATTTACATGGCAATAGGAGGGCTAATGAGAGCTGAGACAATCTTGAGAAAGGGGTAGAGTTGGAGGGGTCACACTACTGAATGTCAAGGCTTATTACAGAGCTATTACATCCTATTGACCCAAGGGAAACAGGAAATCAAATACCTCGCAGTCATTGATTCAGGTGAAAGGTGGTGCAGCCGAGAAGGAAGGAGAGGGGATATTGCAGCAAATGATGCTGAGCCAATCAGATATTCATATGAGAACTAGAACTGAAAATAAAATTTGGCTAATATTTAGCTGCTTCTAGGGTCATAGTAGGAAAGAATTCTAGAAAAAAGCAATAGGAGAATATTCTTATAAAGTGAAGTATGCAAAAACCATTAAAATGGGACACAAAAAAGTACATATCACAAAAGGAAAATGAATAAGTTAGAGTAAATTAATTTTAGGTGCTACTGTTTCAAAATCAAAAGCCACCATAAGAGAGTGAAAGGAAAAGATGTTTGAAATACATGAAACAAAGGGCTTTTTATCAAGAATAAATAAAAACAATTTCTATTAATCTGTAAGAAAAATGTAGACAACTTTATGACAATCTTATGTTTGTGGTTAATCAACATATGAAAAGATGCTCAATATTTTTACTAATTAGGAATACATGCAAACTTAAATCATAGAGACCACTGCACACCCACCAGAATGGCTAAAAACATAAAGCCTGGTAATATCATGTGCTGGTAAGAAAATGGAACACATAGAACTCAACCTGGCAAGGTGGCTCACATTTTGTAAGCCCAGTTACTCAGGAGGCAGAGATCAGGAGGATTGTGGTAGGAGTCCTGCAGGGCAAAAAATTAGTGAAACCCCCATCTCAACAAATAAGCTGGGCATGGAGACTCGTACCTGTCATCCCAGCTAAGGCAAGAGTTGTGGGTAGGAGGATTGAAGTCTAAGGACACCCCTGGACACAAACACAAGACCCTATACAAAAAGTAACTAAAGCAAAAAGGGGCTGGGATCATGGTTCAAGTGGTAGAGCACCTGTTTAGCAAATGCACGGTTCTGAGTTCAAATCCCAGTACCACAAAAAAAATTCTCATGCACTGCTGGTGAGAATGAAATTGGTGCAACTATTCTAGAAAAATGTTTGGCAGAATTGATGAATGTTACATATATATTTCATATACATATATCTTATAATCCAGCTAGTTATTTCTTCACATTTATAGTGAAGAATAATATGAGACACATACAAAAATACTTATGGCACTATTTTTAATAGATAATGATAAAAAATTATAAAAGCCAAGTTCAGTTAACCCCCAAATGATAAATTCTGTGTGGTATAATTATATAATAGAAGGACATATTAGCAAAAATGATGCATGTGCTGTGCTACACATAATGGATGAACCTCAGGAACAGCAGAAACTCCATGATTCTATCATGGAAAGCACAGAAAAGGTAAAAACTCACCATGAGTTGTTATCCTTGGGGAGGATGGATGAGGTAGAGATTGAAAGGAAGTCTTTCCCCAGATTCTTAGAATTTCAAACTGTACATACATACATCAGGACTCAGCCAAGGACTTGGGGAATTCCCTGTTAATCTCAGCACATTCCTGGTGTAATTTCCTCTTCTCTGATATTCTACACACAAATTCTAACCATTTTCACCTCCAGCAAGTCCGTGGTGAGACTGCTAAAGTCTGAATGTTTGCCTCTCTCTCCACAGTCAGTCATATGTGGATGCCTGGACCCCAATGTGATGGCAGTAAGAGGTGAAGCCTTTGGGAGATGAGTAGGTAATCTCTAATTAGACAATTCCATCATGAACGGGATGAGTGCCCATAGGGAAGAGGTTGGAAAGAGTCCTTAGCCCCTTCTGCTATGTGAGCAAGAAGTTGTTGTCTCTAAGCTATACCCTCACCAGATACCAATTCTCTTTGGTGCCTTGATCTTGGACTTCCCAGCCTTCAGAATGGTGATAAAGAATGGATGGATCATGTGGAGGAGCAATAGTAAAACCAGATGACAAAAGGAAGGCTTGGAGTAAGCAGTGAAGGTAGGAAAGACAGGAATGACTAAAGATCCCAATGATATGTGTAATGGTGATTGGGGTGAATTCCTGTAGTAGCCATCTCAATGATCCATGCATCCTCCACACATGCCCTGTGGCGTTCGCTCTGAACTTCTCTATTAGCTCATGGACATGCAGAAGCTTGAGATGCACTTAGGCTTCAGCGGGTCCCTTCTCTTGCTGAAGCTGGAAACGTTGGACCATCACCATATGGCTTAGACCAGGCTATCTAATTAGAGACATGTCAAACCATTATTACAGCTGATAACTACCAGATACATGAGCCAGACGTGATAGCCAGAACCAACTACCAGACATATGAGTGATGCTGAACAAAGCCATTCTGAAATCACCAGCCTTCAAATGACCTGCCAGTAACCTCAGCCTCCTGAGTGAGCCTCTGGAAAGGGTATCAAAGCTGAATCCAGTCAAAATAGCTGACACAAAACTGTGCACCAATAAATAATTGTTTTAAGTTAAAAAAAAGAGATTTCTACTGTTTATAAATTACCTAGTCTAAGGTATTTTGTTTCAGCAGAAAGAGTGGACAAAAACAGAGACTGGCGGGCTCTGTTTGCATTCCCCCTTCTTGAGGTGAGGCCTGACACCATCCTTGGGTAGTCAGCTGAAGATGTTGAAGTGCTCACCTCAATCATTTGCCTTCTTTTATGGATCTCAGTCTTGCACAGCGTGTTAGCCAATGTTGGAAAACCATAGTTTGATGTTGTGTCCTATTTTTATAATAATATTATATTTATTATAAATTATAATATTATTGTTTTTATAATAATATTAAAAGTACATGATCCTATACCTTAAAGACCCAAAAAACTCCACTCTAAAGCTCCTAGACACCATCAATAACTATAGCAAGGTAGCAGGATATAAAATCAATATAGAAAAATCATTAGCATTTCTATACATTAATAATGAACAAACTGAGAAAGAATATATGAAAACAATTCCATTTACAATAGCCTCAAAAAAAATCAAGTACCTAGGTGTAAACCTAACAAAGGATGTGAAAGACCTCTACAAGGAAAACTATAAACTTCTGAAGAAAGAGATTGAGGAAGACTATAGAAAGTGGAGAGATCTCCCATGCTCATGGATTGCTAGAATCCACATAGTAAAATGTCTATACTCCCAAAAGTAATCTACATGTTTAATGCAATTCCCATCAAAATTCCAATGACATTCATTAAAGAGATTGAAAAATCTACCATTAAATTTATATGGAAACACAAGGGGCCACAAATAGCCAAGGCAATACTCAGTCAAAAGAACAATGCAGGAGGTATCACAATACCTGACTTCAAACTATATTACAAAGCAACAATAAAAACAGCATGGTACTGGCACAAAAACAGATATGAAGACCAGTGGAACAGAATAGAGGACCCAGATATGAAGCCACACAACTATAACCAACTTATCTTTGACAAAGGTGCTAAAAAATACGATGGAGAAAAGACAGCCTGTTCAACAAAAACTTCTGGGAAAACTGGTTAGCAGTCTGCAAAAAACTGAAACTAGATCCATGTATATCACCCTTTACCAATATTAACTCAAAATGGATCAAAGATCTTAATATCAGACCCCAAACTCTAATGTTGACACAGGAAAGAGTAGGAAATACTCTAGAGTTAGTAGGTATAGGTAAGAACTTTCTCAATGGAACCTCAGCAGCACAGCAACTAAGAGATAGAATAGATAAATGGGACTTCATTCTGCTCAACAAAAGAAGTGGTTTCTAAATTGAAGAGAACACCCACAGAGTGGGAGAAAATATTTGCCAGCAACACATCAGACAAAGGACTGATAACCAGAATATATAGGGAACTTAAAAAAGTAAATTCTCCCAAAATTAATGAACTAATAAAGAAATGGGCAAGTGAACTAAACAGAACTTTCTCAAAAGAAGAAATTCAAATGGCCAAAAAACACATGAAAAAATGCTCACCATCTCTAGTAATAAAAGAAATGCAAATTAAAACCACACTAAGATTCCACCTCACCCCTGTTAGAATAGCCATCATTAGCAACATCACTAACAACAGGTGTTGGCAAGGATGCAGGGAAAAAGGAACCCTCTTACACTGTTGGTGGGAATGTAGACTAGTACAACCACTCTGGAAAAAAATTTGGAGGTTACTTAAAAAGCTAAACATTGACCTACCATATGATCCAGCAATACCACTCTTGGGGATATACCCAAAAGACTGTGACACAGGTTACTCCAGAGACACCTGCACACCCATGTTTATTGCGGCACTATTCACAATAGCCAAGTTATGGAAACAGCCAAGATGCCCCACCACTGATGAATGGATTAAGCAAATGTGGTATTTATACACAATGGATTTTTATGCAGCCATGAAGAAGAACGAAATATTATCATTCTCTGGTATTGGATGGAATTGGAGAACATCATTCTGAGTGAGGTTAGCCTGACCCAAAAGACCAAAAATCGTATGTTCTCCCTCATATGTGGACATTAGATCAAGGGCAAACACAACAATGGGATTGGACTTTGAGCACATGATAAAAGCGAGAGCACACAAGGGAGGGGTGAGGATAGGTAAGACACCTAAAACATTAGCTAGCATTTGTTGCCCTCAATGCAGAGAAACTAAAGCAGATACTTTAAAGCAACTGAGACCAATAGGAGAAGGGGACCAGGAACTAGAGAAAAGGTTAGATCAAAAAGAATTAACCTAGAAGGTAACACCCACGCACAGGAAATCAATGTGAGTCAATGCCCTGTATAGCTATCCTTATCTCAACCAGCAAAAACTCTTGTTCCTTCCTATTATTGCTTATACTCTCTCTACAACAAAATTAGAAATAAGGGCAAAATAGTTTCTGCCGGGTAGCGAGGGGGTGGGGGGAGAGAGCGGGGGCGGGTGGGGGGTATGGGAGGGGGTGGGGGAAGGGGAGAAAAGTTACCCAAACATTGTATGCACATATGAATTTTAAAAAAGTACAAATATTTGAGTTTCCATTCCTGGATTCCGACTCATGAACTCCTAGGTAAGGCTGTATATCCCTAGTTACTTGTAACTAAAATGAGGTCATCACTGCCAGTTGACAGCCTATGGTTCCCTATATGCAGTATTGGTAGTCACATTTACACACACACGCACACAGATTATAACTGAAATTGTTACACATTCGTATGCACGTTATTTTAACTATACTAGGCATTGAGAGCCTACGAACTTCAATTCTAAAGTAAGTAAACAGTTATCATTTTAAGATACAAAGTCAAGCTGACTTGGTATGCATGCCTAATTTTTTAAAAATAATGCTAGATGTCCTATAGAAATGACATTTCTGTTCAAGGATATTAAAGATTTATTGATCTTTTAAGAAAATTGCTTAGCCCATTTAAGTCTGGATTCTGTATTCTATAGCAAAATTTTTAGATCTTGCAAACACACACACCACAATTTGCATATATGTATGTGTGTGTTTAAATATTGTTATAGCATTGGAAATATTTATTGAGCATTTTTGTGCCAGGCACTGACTTAAATTCTTTATGTTGATTATATATTTTAAAACTCAAAAGACACCATAAAATATAGGTCTTGTCATTATCTCCTTTTACGGGGGTTGGTATCTTGGCCAATATTAGACAAAAAAAAAAAAAAGGTGCTGGAGCCACTAATCCATCCAGATTTTTGTGATTCCAAACTCTGATAACAATAGCTGCACTTAGAATCAAGAAAAACTTGTTTAAAATAAGAAAATGAAATAGTAAAAAAATGTTGACTAGACTTTCTCTTTTCAAGTTAATAAGATTTAAAAATAAATCTCTTTTTTGGAAAGATGTAGGGTAAAAATTTTGCAAATGGGAATTTTTCTCATGATAACCCTTTCCCTAAGATGAGCAAAGACCTTTCAAGTCAATATTTACTATGATTGATTGAAATCAAAAACATACAGTAAGTCCAACTGAGAAAGGAAGTTTTCTATATCCAAAGAACTTTGATGCAGATAAAGAAGAAAATGATTAATCTGGGGGGAATCAGAACTTTGATCCTGTGTTTACCTTCAGGTAAATGGTAGCATACACAAAACCAAGGCAGAGTCTTTAAAAACAAAATCAGTGATTTGGATCAGTACATAGCTCTCCCAGTATATGGGAACGCTCATCTGTCTCTGTGCAGAGTGGATTGGTTCTATTCAGACATCTCACAATACCTTCCCTTCTCTGCTCATTAAAGTCAGCAAAGTAGAACTCCAGAGAGTGCGGCCATCAGGTATTGTGCCATTTCCAAAATAAATGTATTTTTATTCACTTTTCCTAAAACAGCTAAGGCAGTTTATGCACAAGTACATTTGGAGACTACCAGAAAAGACTGAGATTTTCTATTACTTTTATTGTTGCTCTCTTTAAAAAGATACTACATTTCTCTTTACCCTTCCATACTCAGAAGCATTTGCCTGTTTCATAAAAACACAAAGAAAAGTGGGCTAATGAAATCTTCATGAATATAAATGATGTCCAGGTTTCCATAGTGAACATTTAGTGTTGTTTATCTTCTCCAGCCTTCCAGCATTTGCCAAGCGAGAGTTATAGCTACCTGGAGGTCTAATGAGCACCTGTTTCAGTTACTTATGATATAACTTGAGCTGGTGCAAGAATTGCTTTTGTAGAAAATATGAGAAATGATAAACTCCTCTTCTCAGAAGCATAGCAGCTTATCCATATCTATTACCCCATAAACAGATTCAATCCTCACAAACAGAGTCTTATTTTTTGGTGTCTGGTAGGAGAGCAGTTACTGTCTTGGAAACAGGAAGGCATATGCTTGGTCCCAACTTCATGACTTTGGGTCCCCACACAGCTACCTACTAGCTGTGTAATCTTGAGCAAGTCATTTAACCATCCTGTTCCTCACTTTCTTATCCACAATGTGGGAATAATAATAGCTATCTTGAAGGGTTGCTGTGAGGATAGGTAGACATTTTTTCAAAATAAAATTCAGTTACTATTTGACTGCTCCTATGGTTTGATGGATGAATTCCCCCAAAATATATATCAATCTTATTTGAAACAGGATAGACATATAGTAGAGTTAAGAAATCGCTAGATTAACAACATTTGCAACATATTCCAGGTGATTATTCCATCCAGCCTCAAATATCTCCTTCATATGGAATCTGCCATGATTAGCCTTGACCAAAAGGACACCAAGAATATTTCTCCAAATTCCCCAAAATGCCATTATCTGCTGCCTGGTTCATCCTTGTGGTTCATCAATAGGAAAAGTGCAACAGTATTTGTATTTCTATTTGTCATTTATATTCCTAACAAGACTGTGAATTATTAAAAGGTAGAAATTTTGTAGAACAGTTGGTTCTTTCTTTATACCAATAATATTTCCTTTTCTCTCTGAGGCAATTCCTCAAAAAGTCTGGCAGTTGAAGGCTATCTATTAGTAGCACTCTCAGTAAATACATCCTTCACTCATGAAGGGGATCTGGTTGCTGCTTCAGAAAGTCCACTTTGATATTCCATTTAGTAGTGGGTATAAGAAGCATAGTAGCTTATCCACACCTATCATCTCAAAATGGACCTTCTTGCACTTGGGCAGAGATTTCCTATGTTCCTTTGTGATGATGTTGACTGCACACTTTCATAGAGGGATAGATTGGATGACCTCTGAAAGTTGACCTTGTCCTTTATCGGCTCACAAATCAATGGCTGTTAGGAGGTTTCCTTGGGCAAACAATTATTGTCCAAGGAGATCAGAATGTCAATGCTAACTAAAGATAAGTCTCTGTTTGAGCAACCATCCTTGATTACAGATTCAAGGAATCCTACTCATGGTTCCCTTTACCCAATCAAACCCAAGAAAAGCTGAAGAAGAGCTCAAACATAGCTTTGCAATGTTAAAAATTGACACCTGGAAGACTTTGAGAAGAGTTTTTGAGAAGTAGAAAGTGGTTGAGTCTAAGGTGGAGTAGATGGTGAGGTATGTGCTAAGGCTCTAAATGCAGACAGGCTGCCAGATTTCTAGTGCTGTTCTATATTGCCAGTAGCAAATCATCACCTTTTCTGCTGTAACCAAAGGACAGGTGGGATAATGTCCTAGAGGTCTTGGAAGTGGCAGAGGTAAAGAGCAGGTAGGAAAAATGCAATCAATGGGCTGGCAGGCACCCACATCCTAAAGGTGGTAGGCACATCCTACACCTCCCCAAATCACTCCACAGCTGAGTAATGACAGTGTCTTTAGAAATCCCTCATCCCAGCTGTTCCTGGGAAGAAGGACTCAACTCACTTAGACCCAGAGCCTCCCAGAACTGAAGAAACATCCAAGACTCCAGAGTGATAAGATTTTAGTACTAAATATGACATAGGTTAAAAAAAATCACCCTAAACACAATCTACTGAAATTTTATGGTGCTGGGGAATGAACTCAGTTCCTTGCACTTGCTAGGCAAGTGTTCTACCACTTCAGCCATGCTTTGCTTATTGTGAAATTTTAAAACACCAAAGAAAAAGTAAATTCAATTTCTTAATGGCAAAACTGTACAAAAGACGACATGTTTAATCTCTTTAAAGAACAAAAGGAAAACATCTGACACCTTGAATTTTATGATCAACTAATCTATCCATTTAATATAATAATGGAACAGAAATATTCTCAGATATACATACCTATCTCAGAAAGTTTGCTACACCAATGTACCCTCTTGAAAGAATACTGGAGTGTGTACTCCAGTAAGAAAAGAAATTAACATAGGAGGATGCAACAAAGTATGAGAAGGAAGGATAATTAAAGAACATGGTAAAGTTTGCTTTTGTTTAGTTAAGACTTAGCCAAGACAAACATGGAAAATTCTATACATACAAATCCAGAATTAAAACTTTAGCTAACACCCGTATGGTGGGGAAAGGAGCTGTATAAAGAGGAATCTAGGAAAAGGAAATGATAACATGCTAAAGTTCCTGCCTTCTGATTATTTTAAATGTTGATGGAGAAAAATAAGCTTAAGTGAGGATTTGACAGGTTAGCTTCAATCATCTTAAGACTAGAAATAGATTCTTAATGTTCAAATGAAAGAGGACAGGCTTGGGGTAGGGGGGTATCTCAAGTGGTAGAGAACCTGCTTAACAAGTGAGAGGTCCTGAGTTCAAACCCCAGTACTGCAAAAAAAAAAGTTTAATTTATCCTATGCAAGATAAGAAACTAATAACAGGATAAGACACATTTTTAAGAATCAAAAATCAATGTAAATGAAAGAAACTCTCTCCAGACTTCTAGATTAAATTTTATAGTAAAATATAGTAATAGTAAAAGATTAATGCAACTGACATATTTAAAGTAACCTCACAGATAAAATTGAGAAAGAATCAAATGATTATTTTAATAAATACAGAAAAAGTATTTAATAAGGTTTATATCTAGATGCGGGAGCAATGAATAAAACAGACTAATGTGGTAATTCTAGCAATATATCCATACATATGTAATAATTTGATACATAAGGGAATCATCACAACTAACAGGAAAAGGATGAATCATTTAGTAGATGTGGCTGGGCTAGATACAGAAAAATAAGGGTGGCCCAAGAACCATTTGGTAGATTGCCTTTCACCATAAAGAGAAAAGTAAGGGTGGCTCTGTATGTTGAGCTATATTAATTAGCATTTGGTTATGGTACAGAGGGACAGAGAGAGAGAGAGAGGGAGAGAGGAAAAGGGTGAGAGAGAGAGAGAGAGATCCACACTGATAACAAAAAAGGCAATGGCTTAAACAAGGTAGAAACATTTCTCTCTCCTGTAAGAGAAGTCTAGAGGTAGAATGCAGGGCTGGAACTGCAACTCCATAGCATCATCAAAATGTTCCTGTCTTTCTGCTCTGCCATCCTCAGAGTGAACCAAGATGAATACTGATGCTCCAGACATTCTTTTCGCAGTCCACACTGGGAGACTAAAAAAAAAAAAAAAAAAAGAAAAGAAAAGAAAGTGTAACTCACACAGGATGGGAGAAAATATTTGCAGTAATATCTAAAAAGAGTTTGATATCTAAAATATATGAAGATATGTAAATGGCTGAGAAACACATGAAAAGATGCTCAGCTTCATCAACCATTAAGAAAATACATGTCAAGTGTCAAATTCATAAAGAGACACCACTTTACACATATGGTTACCATATGCCCCAGCAATCCTACCCTAGGTATATGTTCAAAAGAGTTGAAAACATGTCTGCACAAAAATTTACATGTGAACATTCATAGTAGCTTTATTAATAAAAGCCAAAAGTGAAATCAACCCAAATATCCTGCAACTGATCAATGAATAAACAAAACATAATATATCCAGTCAATGAAATATTATTCAGCTGTAAAATAAAAAAAGTAAAAACAAGTCTTGATCCATATTCAAAATAACCACAGCAAAATGTAGGTGTGGCTCAAGTCGTAGAGTGTCTGCTTTGCAAGTGCAAAGCCCTCAGTTCAAACCCCACTCTCACCACACACACACACACACAAAGTAAACTTTTTTTCTAGTGTAGTGCATACCAACTTCCTACACCAACCAACCTTAGTATTCCTGAAGTTCACTCATTCTTCTTCTCCCATCCTACACCACCATCATCATGGGGTACCTAACAGAACAATAATGTTAAAAAACAAATCTATTTCCTTGCCTCCAAAGGCTGATTTCATAAAAGGGCAAGATCTGAGTCCTAATACCAGAGGTTAGGGATACCAGATACATCTGGGTCTTTCACACAGTTTTGGTTGCCCAACCTTTCTGAGGGTTCCCTGAGTCAGTAAGTTGCCTGTCTTTCTGTCACTGGCAACCACACTAAAATATTTGAACAGTGCAACGTTTATCATCAGTAACAAATGAAAAAGAAACAAGAAACAAGAGCTAACATTGGTAAATACTTTTAAGTGCTTTATGTGACTTAATTCACTTAGTCCTCACAGGAGGTAGGTGCCGTTTTTATTCCCAACTTAGAGATGATGAAACAGAGGCATAGAAAGCCTTAGAAATTTCTCCAAGGTTGTAGAGCTAGTAGGTAACCTTGAATAAGTTCCCAGTGTCAGTATTAGCAGTGTTTCTATTCCTAATCATTGCATTATGCTGCCTTTGCATATATATGTAAAACAGAAATCTGAAATCAATTGACTTAAGATGTTTCTGTTATTATGATTAAGTGACGATTCTGAGGTGTGAATTTCCTTCAAAAAGCAGTATCTCAAATAGAAACTTCTAAGAACTATCCATTGCATTTGGTACATCTTACCTATGATTTCAGTCTTATGCCTTTTAAATACTTACATTTATTACTTGAGTCCAAATTTAACTTGCATAGTGGCCCCAGTTATTCTGGATGATTGGCAACAGTATTTTGGCTTATACAGGCACAGAACCACATATCTCTCTGCTATGTTCCCAAAGAAATGCTCATATCCTGATATTTTTATTATCAGTAGAGTCAGAAAATGATCTCTGGAGTTCGCACTAGAGCTGTTGAGTTTGACAGAATACGATCACATCATCTGAAATGCATGTAGGGTCTGCAATTGCAGCTATAAATCAGAAAGACATTGTGCTGCCTGGTTCTCCTTACAAGAGTGTCTCTAAATTCATGTTGAACTCATAACTGCTTTCTCAAGATGATTAGAAAATCAGATTTTGGTGAATCTCAATGCTTTCCCAATTTATCCCCAGCAGAGGTTGCAAAATTATACATTAAGCTTTTCTCGTCCTTCCTTGCAATCTTCCCTGTGGAAGGGTGTGTCAACTTTTTGTTAAAAAAAACATACAGGGGTTGAGGGTATAGCTCAGTGATAGAGTGCTTACTTTCCCTAGCATGCACAAGGTCCTGGGTTTGTTTCCTAGCTCTGTGGAAAAACAAACAAGCAAGCAAGCAAACACTCAGAGGGAGGTTTTGTTTTTTTGTTTTTTTCCTTCTGGGATCTTCAGTCCCCTGTGTTTATTTCCTACAGAGTGCTAATTATTGGTGGAAATCTGTTAGATGGTTTGTGCATTGGGAATCTTTGTATAAGAAACAGGAAATGAAATTACCACTTCATTTCACATAAATATCAATTAGTAACCAAGTAGGTAAGAAATATTGCCAACCCCAGATGTGAACTGCTGACTCCCTTGGAGCATGCTGGCTTTACATGTAAGCTAAGCAGGATGCTGAGATAGCTGAGGAAAACAAGCTGGCCAGACAATACCTTTCTTCATTCGGGATAATGTCTGAAATTCCATGATTTAAGTTTCCCTCCTTAGTTTAAGACTTGCCTACATTATTTATTTATTCATTTATTCATAAGTGCATACATTGTTTGGGCCATTTCTTCCCCCTGCCCTCTGCCCCCTTCCTCTCCCCACCACTCCCCTCGCTTCCAGGCAGAACAGGTTTTGATGAAGAGTAGACATAAGCAATAATAAGAAAGACACAGCGTTTTTGCTAGTTGAGATAAGGGTAGCTATACAGAGATTCCTAGCATTGCTTCCATGCACATGTGTATTACATCCCGAATTGATTCATCTCTAACCAGACCTCTTCACTACTTCCTGGTCACCTTCCCATAGTGACCTCTGCGTTTTAAGGTTACTATATTAGCTTCTCTGCTTCTCTACAGTGGGGACATCAAACACTTTCAAGTTTTGGGTTTCCCTATTCCTCCTGTATGTGTCCCCCCCTTAGCATGTGACCCAAGTCTAATAATATCACTGCATTTGTTTTAGATCTAAAGTCCACATATGAGGGAGAACATACGATTTTTGGCTTTCTGAGCCTGGCTAACTTCGCTTAAGATGATGATTTCCAGTTCCATCCATTTACCTGCAAATGGTAAAATTTCATTCTTCTTCATGGCTGAGTAAAATTCCATTGAGTATAAAAACCACATTTTCTTAATCCATTCAGTAGTGGGGCATCTTGGCTGTTTCCATAACTTGGCTATTGTGAATAGTGCCACAATAAACATGGGTGTGCAGGTGCCTCTGGAGTAACCTGAGTCGCATTCCTTTGGGTATATCCCTAGGAGTGGGATTGCTGGATCATATGGCAGATCTATGTTTAGTTTTTAAAGAATCCTCCATATTTTTTTCCAGAGTGGTTGTACTAGTTTGGATTACCACCAGAAGTGTAGGAGGGTTCCTTTTTCCTCACATCCTCACCACATGGTGTTTTTGATGATGGCTATTCTAACAGGGGTGAGGTGGAATCTTAGCGTGGTTTTGATTTGCATTTCTTTATTGCTAGAGATGGTGAGCATTTTTTCATGTGTTTTTTGGCCATTTGAATTTCTTCTTTTGAGAAAGTTCTGTTTAGTTCATTTGCCCATTTCTTTATTGGTTCATTGATTTGTGGGGAGTTTAGTTTTTTGAGCTCCCTGTATATTCTGGTTATCAGTCCTTTGTCTGATGTATAGCCGGAAAATATTTTCTCCCACTCTGTAGATAGTCTCTTCAGTTTAGAGACCATTTCTTTTTTTGAGCAGAAGCTTTTTAATTTTATGAAGTCCCATTTGTCCATCCTTTCTCTTAGTTTCTGAGCTGCTGGGATTCTATTGAGGAAGTCCTCTGCCTACACCTATTACTTCCAGAGTATTCCCTGCTCTTTCTTGTTCTAACCTCAGAGTTTTGGGTCTGATATTAAGGTCCTTGATCCATTTTGAGTTGATACTAGTACAGGGTGATAAACATAGATCTAGTTTCAGTTTTCTGCAGGCAGATAACTACTTTTCCCAGCAACATTTGTCAAAGAGGCTGTCTTTTCTCCATCATATGTTTTTAGTGCCTTTGTCAAAAATATGGTGGGCATAGCTGTGTGGCTTCATATCCAAGTCCTCTATTCTGTTCCACTGGTCTTCATGTCTGTTTTTGTGCCAGTACCATGCTGTTTTTTATTGTTATTGCTTTGTAATATAGTTTCAAGTCAGGTATTGTGATACCTCCAGCATTGCTCTTTTTGCTCAGTATTGCCTTGGCTATTCGCAGTCTCTTGTGTGCACTAAAGGGGAAGGTGGGAAGTTGGGTGGGTGAGTCGGGGAAGCAGTGCAGGGACTGCTGTTTTTGTGTCCTTGTGTGTATCTCTGTTGTTGTAGTAGAGGGTGTTTGTGTTAGGGATTGCAGGGGTTTGGGATTGTGTAAAGTTGGTATAGTAGGTTGTTCAGTGGGTGATGAGTGTGAAAGAGGAGGGGTAGTCTGGTGACAGGTTAGGGGAGAATGGGAGGGGAAGGTGAGGGCTGGGGGAAGAGAGTGGGTAAGAGGGGCAGAAAAAGTTTTTGGAGAGGGGAGCAATGGGTTTTAGCATAGGAGAAGGATGGAGAGTGAAGGAGGTGAGAGTAGGGATGAGAGGGTGACGATGGTTAAGATGATAGTGTAGAAAAAGAAAAGAAAAAAAGATAATAGGAGTAAAAGCAAAAACGGAAGCCCCAATAACAACAACAACAACAACCAAAAAAACCCAAAGAAATCAGCAGAGAGAGATGAACAAACAAACAAAAAACTGTAAGCTCAGGAACAATAGAATTTCAGTCTTAGATTAAGTTCTGGTGTTACTCCTCCAACATCCAGTCCTGGTGTTGGCATTTAAACAGAAGCTCTGTTGTAGTCTAGCCAGGTGGTTGGGTAGTGTTTTTTTCTTCTGTCTTTCAGAGGCAGCTTCTTGGTCAGCTCCTCCCTCAGGGAGGTGTGGCAGTTTAAGTTAGCATGCTGTTCTCAGGTATGGGAGATCATCTCTGTAGTCCACCAGCTGTCCTGCTTTGGAGGTGACTTTTCACTGTGCTTGTTTACTGGGGGCTTGTTTCTTTGCCTCACCCCCTTTCTCTGGGGCAGGGTCAGTGATTCATCAGCTGCCCCCCTGCTGTCAGTGTGTTGTGATGATTCACTGTTTGTTTTTCAATTTGGAAGGGCCGTTTGACTTTGGGTGTTGCTCATTGGCTCAGAAGATGAGCTTTGTTGATCCGCTACCTGCCTGTTTCAGGCAGTGGCTTATCACCCGCCTGCTTTCAGCCTTCTTGCCTTTCCAGCCTTTGTTTACTAAAAGTTCATGGAGATTAGCTCCTTGCTCTCCCCCCTTCTCCAGTGCACTTCCAGCAATCCCACCCCTTCCCACTGTGCACTAATTTTTAGTTTGCTGTTTATTGTTCAGTTTTTTTTTTTTTTGCAAGGGGAGGCGGGGAGAGGGGTGGGTCTGCCCAGGGGCTATGCTGGTTTATCCTAGGGGTGGCTGGGGGAATTGCGCATGACTCCTGTTGCTCACCTATTTGGTCTGCCGAATGTCACCCAGCCAGGTTTGGAGCTGGCGGTAGTGGTGATAGTGGCAGTGGGGGAGCCCTCCTGTTTTCTCAGTGTTACGTGGCATGGAGAAGCTTTCTACAGGCTAGGGGTTCAGGGTGTTGAAGTTTGATTCTTCTTGATGCTTTATTTCTGCCAAGTGTGGCTCCAGAGTCTCAGCAAGGTTTTGGAGTGATAGAGCTCATGATGTGTGGTTCTGCACCCTAGTAGCCATCTTGGATATGCCTACCTTTCCTACATCATTGAATTGTAATCAAATTAAGCAAAGGAGACATTTGAAGTCTCAGCAGTTGTTTGTATCTTATTGTTAATGAGTTTTAGATTCTGTGCTTGAGTTATGTTTTAGAAATGGAAAGAAAGAAGAATGAGAATACATCTCAGGAAAGACGGGCCAGATGAGGAGCAAGCTTAGAACAAATCCAAGTTGTCTAACTCTTGCCTTTATGCACCATGTCTGACTCACCAGTCTCTCTCTGGACTCTTTAGTCACCTGAGCCAAAGGGAAATCAGAAGAGTTGTGGTCACTTCACAGGAGAAATTGGGAAGAATTGTGTCATAAAGGGAATATCACAAGGGCCTCAAGTAAACAAAAAGAAAGCCTGGTGATTTGTGTTTGGTAATTAGGAATTAGGTCATGGGCCAACATGTTTGATCAGCCATAATGGAGTAGCTGCTTTGGGCAAGTCCAATTGGGTAGAGAAATAAGATTAAAATGAAATAGAAATGGATAGAAGAATTAGTTGTCTTCATTCTTTGACAATCCAGTAAGAAAAATTACACAGAATAGAAAACAAAGAGCAATGATACAAAGCAACCAGTCTCTCAGTTCAAAATTAGTAAAATGAAGATTGAATGTGTAAGTGAAAGCTGAGTCTGAGCAAGTATAGCCAGAAAAGACTTCCTGCAGAAGACATTTGAGTCCCACCAGAAGCTAAAGCCAGACAAGTCAGCAGAGAGGCCATTCACAGGAGGGTTTTATTTGTTTTCGGTTTTTTAGTAATTACTCAACATGAACATGAAGGTAGACATTGGTTATATGGGCCTCAGTTGTCCTAACTGTTCCATAAGGCAATTCTTCAATGATCAAGGCTTTCCTACCATCAGTGAAAGTACTAATACATCTACAGAAATTTTTCGTAAGTCTGTCTTCCTCTGTGATCTCATAATACCCAATCCATAGCACTTGCAATATTATTTTTTATTGTTGTACTGGGGGTGCATTGTGACATTTACAAAAGTTCTCACAACATATCATAGTTGAATTCACTGCCCCCCCCCATCATTCTCCCCTCTCTCTCATTCCTGGAATAGTTTCAACAGGTCTCATTTTTCCATTTACATACATGTGTACTTAGTATTTCCATCATATTCACTCTCTTACACCCTTTCCTTATTATAATAAATTGTTTACAGTTGGAAAATTCCTCAAGTCTGCAATTGTGTCTTACTCATCCAAGTAACTCCAATAACATTAGAATATGGTACATAGTTGGTACTCAATAAGTCATTCATTCAATCAGTATTAATTGAGCACCTGCTGTATGCCAGGTAGTAGTGAACAAGGTGGACGGAACTTGTGCTAGGGATATGGTGGAGTGTGTGCTTAGCATGTGCAAGGTCCTGGGTTTGACAAAAATCTTGCTCTATGGAAGCTTACATACAACATCAGCCAGTGAAGAGGGAAATGTGTGAAGCAGTTAACATACATGTTTGTGTGTTCAGATTAATGCTACAGGATATTACAAGGTCTAAAGGCCCTTTTACTTCCTGCAAGGGGTGAACCCCCTTTGCTGTAAGCTTCTCTGTTTCATACCAATAAGGGTGTCTACAAGATACCCAGTACTCCCCACTGAAGGAGAAAGCTCTGTGGTTGGATGGATCAGAAGGTATGTGGTCTGGCAGTATGGCAGGGTTCAGTGGACAAGCATTTCCCCAGAATCTCAGCACTAAGACTCAATGTTAAGATTTGTCTATATGAGATTTTGCCTAAGTTCTCCCTAGCCTCACTAGTTCCTATTCACTAAGTGCATCGGTCCTATTTATAAGATGTCTAATACTCACCCAGGAGGTGCAGTTCTAGCTAAGTCTGATGCCTTTGTCTTACTCTCTGAAAACTGCCCTGAGGCATTCTTTTCCAGTAGATTTGGAAAACAAATTTGGCCATAAAAATAATAGGTGTTTACTAATCACTTAAGTGGCCCTGAAATTTTTCTAGAAAGAATTCAGATAAGAAAGTAAAGTATGCTTTACATTTATAAAAGAAAAAAATGAGGGTAGCCAGACATGGCATCGAAGGCCTATAATCCGAGCACTCGGGTCAGAGGCAGAAGAATGGCAAATTCAAGTTCAGCCTGAGTGCCAAAGTGAGAAGACATCTCAACAAAACAAAACAGAGAATGAGAGTAGGTATTTGATTTATCCTAAAGTAACTATTTTATATTTGTTACAATTTATTGGTGATAGAAACTCCATGCTCTTACAAGGAAGAGTTTTAAAACAGGAATCATTAACATCCATATAGAATTTTACAGATTGATTCTTGAAACCAACACATGAGGAAAATAAGGGAGATATTCACTATGTGACAAAGGATTGAACTTCAGGGAACTTTATTTTTTTTTCTTTTTTACTCCAATTTTATTTTATGAAAAATTTCAAATACAGTGAGGTTGAAAGAAGAGAAAATTGGATACTTATTTTGAAGGTGTCTGTTCAGTTCATATGACCATTTATTGACTGGATTAGTTTTTAGTGTGGTGTTTAATTTTGTTAGTACTTTATATATTCTGGATACTAATTCCCTGTCAGATGGATATTCAGCAAAGATTTTCCTTCCATCCTGTAGGTTGTCTTTCACTCTTTTGATCATTCCTTTGCTTTATAAAAGCTTTAGTTTGATAGATTCCATTTTTTCAGGCCTTATTACTTCCTGAGCTATTGTTGGAGTCCTATTCAGTAAGTCCTCACCTATGCCTATATCTTGAAATGTTTTCTCTAATAGTTTCAAAGTTTCAGGTTTTATAAATATGTATATGTATGTATTGATTTTGCAGTGTGAGAGATAGGGATTGAGTTTTAGTCATCTACATGTGGATATCCATTTTTCCCAGCACCACTTATAAAAGAAGCTGTCTTTTCTCCAGGGTATGTTCTTGGTACCATTGTCAAGAATTAGCTGGCCGCACCTGCTGGGGCTTAATTTTGGATTTTCTGTTCTATTCCATTGGTCTGTGTGTCTGTTTTTGTGCCCGTCCATAACAGTTTTGTTACTATGGTTCTGTAGTATAGTTTGAAGTCAAGTATTGTGATGCTTTTTTTGCTCGGGTTCCCATATAAATTTTAGGAATGTTTTTTCCATTTCTGTGAAGAATGTCATTGGAGTTTTGATGGGGATTACATCAAATTGCTATATCACTTCTGGTAGTATGGCCATTTTAACAATATTTTTCCATGAACATGTGTGGTCTTTATATCTTCTAGTGTCTTCTGAAATTTATTTCCTTAGTGCTTTACAGTTTTTCTTGTAGAGATTTTTAACATCTTTGGTTAAGTTTATACCTAGGTATTTTCTGTGAGGCTATTGTGAATGGGCTTGCCTTCCTGACTTTTCAGTAAATTCATTATCTGTAGAAAAGCTATTGCTTTTTATGTCCTGCTACTTTGCTGAAAGTATATGTCAGATCTTAGAGTCCAGGTGAGTCTTTAAGGTCTCTTAAATATAGGATCATATCATCTACTTCTTCCTTTACTATTTTGTATCCCTTTTATTTCTTCCTCTTGTCTATTGCTAAGAATTTAAGTACTGAATTAAGTAAGAGTGGCAGTAGTGGACACCCTCATCTCATTTCTGATTTTAGAGTAAATGCTTTCAGTTTTCTCCCATGCAGTATAATATTAGTTTCTTTAGGGCTTCTATCATAAAGGATTTTTTGTGATACTGGGGTTTGAACTTAGGGCCTCATACTTGCTAGGCCGGGACTCTACCACTTGAGGCATGCCCCTATCCCTTTTGTGTTTTAATTTTTTTTTTTTTTTTGGATAGAGTCCCACATTTTTGTCTAGGGCTGGTCTTGGACTGTGATCCTTCCAATCTCCACCTCTCGAGTAGCTAGGATTAGAGGTGAGAACCACCATGCCTAGCCAAAATGTTGGATTTTTTTCAGGGATTTTCCACATATATAGACATGATTATGTGATTATTTTCCTTGCTTCCGCTTATATACTGTATTATGCTTATTGATTTGCATATGTTGAACCATCCTTGCATTCCTGGAATGAAGTCAACCTGATCATGATATATGATCTTTTTTATGTGTTACTGAATTCAGTTTGCAATATTCTATTGATTTTGCATCTATATTCATAAGGGAAATTGGCCTATGGTGTTCCATTTTTGTTGTGTACTTATCTGGTTTTGGTATTGGTAATGTTGTTTCATAGAATGAGTTTGGAAGTGTTTCCCTTTGCATTTTGTTGCATAGTTTCAGAGCAGAGGTATTATTTCTTTAAAGGTCTTGAAGAAGTCAGCAGTGAATCCATACAGTCTTGAGCTTTTTTTTGTTGGGAGTTTGTTTTTTCTTTTTTTAAATAATTACTGTTTCAACCTCCATTGCTCATTACTGATCTGTTAAGTTATTGGTAACCTTCTTGTTTCAATTTTGGTAGGTCATATGTGTCTAGAACTTTATCCAGATTTTCCAGTTTATTAGACAGAAGTTTCCAACACATTCCCTAAAATACTCTGGATATTGGATGTATCTGTTTTCAACTTTTTTGTCTCTAATTTACTGATTTGGGTCTTCTCTTTCTTTATTTTGGCTAATTTGGCTAAGGGTTTATCAATCTTACTTATTCTTTCCAAGAACCAACTCTTTGTTTCATTGTTCCTTTGTATTGTTCCTGTAGTCTCTATTTTGTTAATTTCATCTCAGATCTTTAATATTTCTTCCCTTCTACTAATTTCGGGATTGGCTTGTTTTTGTTTTTCTAAGACCTTTATGTGCATCAGTAGATATTATTTTAGATGTCTCTGATTTTCTAATGCAGGCACTCATAGCTATGAACTTCCCTCTTAGAACTATTTTCATTGTGTTCCATAGGTTCTTGTATGATGTGTTTTCATTTCCATTTGCTTCTAGGAATTTTTATTTCCCTTTATTTTTTGATGACCTATTGATACTTAGCAGTGTATTTTTCAGACTCCACGTTTGGATATTCTCTGTAGTTTCTCCTGCTGTTGATTTCTAGTTTTATTCCATTGCAGTCTGATAAAATACAGGAAGTTATTTCAATTTTCTTCCTAAGATTTGCTTTATGTTCTAAAACATGATCTATTTTGGAGAAAGTTCCATAGGCTGCTGAAAAGAATGTATATTATCTTGCTGTTTGTGGAATATTCTGTAGATGTCTGTTAAATTCATTTTATCTACCGTGTCATTTAATTCTCATGTTTGTTGATTTGTGGTCTGGATGACCTATCTGTTGGGGAATATGAAATACTAAAGTTACCCAATTTTATTTTGTTGGAGTATATCCATGCTTTTATGTCCAGTAATATCTGTTTTATAAATTGGGTGTACTTACATTTGGTATGTGCATACACATGCACATATATCTATATATAACAATTATATATATTCTATTGTTATGTTCTCCTGGTGGATTATTCCCTTTAGCAATACAAAGTAACCTTCTTTGTCTCTTCTGACTAATTTTGGTTTGAAGTTTGCCTTGTCTGATATGAATATAGCTATTCCTGCTTGCTTTTGGGTTCTATTTCTTGGAATTTTTTTCCCATCCTCTCACTTTAAGCCTGCATTTGCCTTTGCCAGTGAGCTGTTTCTTGTAGACAATAAAAGTTTGGGTCTTGTTTTTGTTTTTTTTTTTTTTATAAATACAATCCACTGCTCTGTGTCTTTTGACTAGAGAATTGAGACCATTAACAATCATAGTTATTATTGAAATGTGCAGTAATTCCTTTCATTTTTTTGTAATGTTTGATTCTTTCCTAATCCTCATGTGCTTATGTACTTATCAAGTGAGATTTATTCTTTTCCCATTCTCATGTTGTGCTTATCTTTCTTTTGTGTATGTAGGATTCCTTTAGGTATCTTCTGCAGTGCTGGCTTAGTGGTAATTAATCCTTTTACTTTTTAAATCTTTTTTATTTCTCCTTCAATTATGAAAGATAGCTTTGCTAGATACATTAATCTAGATTACTAGTTATTTTGTTTCATTTGAAATACATCATTCCATGTTCTCCTGGCTTTTAGTGTTTCTGTTGAGAAATCTGTTATTCTGAAGTGTTTGCCTTTATGTGTGACTTACATTTCTCTCTAGCAGCTTTTACTATTCTTTCCCTGTTCTATATACTTAACATTTTAACTATAATATGATGCATAGAGGCTTTTCTGGTCTTATGTGTTTGGTATTCTAAAAGCTTCCTATACCTGAATGGCCATCTCTTTTCCAACATTTGAGAAATTTTCTGCTATTATTTTATTGACTTATTGCCCTTCCTATAGCTTGCCTTTCTTCTCCTTCTTCTATGCCCATGATTTGTATGTTTGGTCTTTCAATATCCCAGAGGTTCCGTTCATACTATCTATGTTTTTATTATTGTCTGAAAGTTTTAATTCATGTACCTTATCCTCAAGCCTTGATAGTTTGCCTTCAACTTGACCCAGTTTATTGGTGAGGCTTTCAACAAAGTTTTTTTTATTGAGTTGAGCTTTTTATTTTTTCAATTTCCAGAATTTCTATATCTTTATTGAATTCCTCTTTCATATTCCACATGGTTTCCATTTATTTCATTCAGCTGTTTATTTGCATTCTCTTTGAGTTCATTCAGATGTTTAGTCATGTCCTCTTTAATTTCATTTTTTTGTATGTGTGGCACTTGGGTTTGAACTCAGGTCCTTGTTGTTAGGCTCTACCACCTGAGTCATACCTCCCAGCCATCACTGATCATTATTTTAATTATTTTGGCATTTTATCCACTTTGCTGTCATTAGAGTTCATTATTATGGAATTGTTGACTTTTGGAGGAGTCATATTGCCTTGTTTTGGTCCATATTTGTTATATTTCTGTGTCAGGATTTGCACAGGTGCAGTCAAATTTGTGATTGGAAGTTTTAATAACTTGTATTTTTTCAGTGGAAGTAATCTCAGTATTCAAGCAGGACTGGATGGTGGCAGAGTTGGGAACAGTATCTCACCACTGAAGCAGTCATATATTCTCTACATACCCAAGGAATCAGGCCCAATCACCTGCACCTCTCAGACAGAAGAAAACGATCTGGAATCTCTTGTAGTTCCTATTTTACATGCATGATGGTACTGTTTGTGGGCTGAGTGAGGGTGGGGCTGTCCAAGGGTCAGATATCTGCTGTATTAACTTTAGAAGCTTCCCTTCTTTGTGAACTAGTAGTTGCTGCTGGCTGCAAGGAGCTGTTCAGCCTATGGGATAGGCAGGTTCCCACTTGCTCCATAGGCCATCAAGTTTGTACTGCCAGGGGCAGCAAGTGTTCATGTCTAGGAATGTCCCCCAAATTCACTGGAGAGTGGGGTTAACAGACAGCCTGGGTTCAGCACTAGAGGGGAGAACTGAGGAAATCAGATACTTTTGTCTCAGTACTTTCAAACCACACCCAGCATTTAACCACCCCATAGGAGGGAGGAGGCTATGGAAATTGAGTGTTCCACATGGGACCTGAGATCAGAGTTCTCAGTCCCACTTGGCAGTAAACCACTTCCAGACAGGAAGCAGCTCTCAGAGGATGACCAATCAATCAGCCACAAACTTGGACCTCTTTCTACAGTAATCCTCAGGCAATTGAGACTTACTCCTTTGCACAGAGGATAAGGCCACTGACCACTACACCCTTTATTACCCAAACTCCCTCTGCTTCAACTTCTCAGTGGGTTCATGTCAGACTATCTTCCTCTCCATGACCACCTCTTGTGGCAGGGTATTCTTAGGCTCTTAGAGCCACAATTGTTTTTAGGTCCCAAGAGTAGCTCAGCCAGTCTCAAATAGTGGGCCCACTCTCAAAATGGTGCCTAGTTAAAGTACTTCAAACATGTCTCCAATGATAGCCTGCCATGCAGGTGGGGTCACTGTCACACCAAATCTCTGCACTGGGCTTAAGGCTTGTGGGAACTGTGGAATTATCCTGCTTTTAGGTCTGTCATTCTGTTGTCACCAGGTTTGCCTGATTTACCTTGTGGTTGTGGCTTTGGCTTCCTCTCCCCTCAGGGAGCTGGGGTTGGATCTATGGAGTGTTTCCTACTTTTCTCTGTCACCTTTCTGCTTTTCTGTGCTTTTCAGCTGTCCTATTACCTCTTTTGTGACTCCTAACGCTCTTCCTCCTCTCTTTGGAAAATAGTCTCTCATTTGTTACTTGACTCTTCTCATTCACAGAATCACACAGAGACAACATCTAATCTGCTGGCTCTTCTTCTGCCTCCCTCAGTGACAGGTGTTTTTTTTTTTTTTTCTTCTGTACTGGGGGTTGCACTCAGGACCTTGTGCTTGCTAGGCAGGTGCTCTACAACTTGAGGAATATACCCAGCCCTCAGTCTTAGGTTTCTTATGCTAGTCTTGATTAATGTAGCTTTGTAGTAAGTTTTGAAATTGGAAAGTATGTTCCCTCGCACTTTGCTCAATCTTTTTAAGATTATTTTGGCTATTCTGGGTCCCCTATATTTCTACATGAATTTTAAGATCAGCTTATCAATTTCTACAAAACAAACAGCTAGGATTTTGTTTGTTATTTTTTATACTTACAAAGAGTGACTTTTAAGATGATAGCCAAAATTTTTTCTAAGCAAAGAGGTTTTCAAGGAAATTACTTTTAATTATTTTAATTGTTACAAAGAACTAAATGTGAGGTGTCTATTATCATTTTCAAATAATTTCAGTTACTTTGAAAAAAATTACATTAAATACAGGCAAAAGTGAATTTCAAAGTATTATGAATAAAGATGCCAAGTAATCTACACCAGTGCTCTTTAATTAGCAAGTTAAAAAAATAATTTTGCAAGGGATTTTTTTGAAGAAATCTGATTGCCAATTATTAAAAAGAGTACTACATAGCTCCAACAACTGAGAGAGCAAGGAACAGATTGAAAGATGAATTTTCAATGAATAAAAATTCAAAATAGTAACAACCATATTCAGTCTGTTTGTGGAAGCCCTTAACATGCTTCTTTGTAGAAGTCTGATTGCCTAGGATTATAGCTAGTGATATTGTCACATAAAATGCTTTCCCTTAGAGTTTTTCTGCCTAACCTTTGGAAATGATTTTTTTTTTTTACTGCTCTTTCTTATCACTGATCTCCTCTTCCTCTTCATCAAACACTTCCTTTTAAATTTCATATTTGGGATTTTAAAAAGTATCTTAAATAAAGTTAAAATACATTGCTACATAAGTAATTGATTTTTATTACATCTAGGTGGTTGCTGACTTATTCTACATCAAGCTCTTGAATTATGCCCTGAAGCAGTGGCAGGGATCTGGCTGGGGGAGTGTATGGTTCAATTCAAATGAGTGTGTGTGCTCATGTGTGTGGAGATATGATGTTATTCACTTTTCCATTAAACTCTACACTAAGCAAACTTTGGTGTAAAATTTCTTAATAAAAATTTTTGCAGTTATTAAGACAAATTCACAATTTGTCTTAGGACTAATGATTGAATAGATTAATTATATTTTTCTCTATGACAAATACTATGTAATAGAGGAAATCATACTCAAATATATATCATAAATATGGATTTCATCAGCTGCAAAATCTCCTATGAAGTATAATAGTCACTTTGTAAATTCCATGAGGAAAAAAGGTTTTTCCTTTTTTTGACAGTACTGGGTTTTGAACTCAGGGCTTTGTATTTGGTAGGCAGGTGTTCTACACTTAAGCTATGCCTCCAGCCTTTTTTGCTTTAGGTTATTTTTCAGATAGGGTATCAAGCTTTTTGTCCTGGGCAGCCTTAGATTGTGAGTCACCTCCTGCATAACTGTGTTTACAGTGTGCTACCATGCCCACCCAGCTTGTTTGTTAAGACAGATCTCACTAACATTTTCCTACACTGGCCTTGAACTTTAATCCTCCCAATCGCCATCTCCTGAGTAGCTAGGATTACAGGTATGAGCCTGTACCTCATAGGTGTGGTACACTTGTAACACAAGGAAAATTTTAATAATACTGCAATGGCAACTTTCAATCATTTGGCTTGCTTCTTTTTTTTTTATTATTCATATGTGCATACAAGGCTTGGGTCATTTCTCCCCCCTGCCCCTACTCCCTCCCTTACCACCCACTCCACCCCTCCCTCTCCCCCCCACCCCCTCGATACCCAGCAGAAACTATTTTGCCCTTATCTCTAATTTTGTTGAAGAGAGAATATAAGCAATAATAGGAAGGAACAAGGGGTTTTGCTGGTTGAGATAAGGATAGCTATACAGGGCATTGACTCACATTGATTTCCTGTGCGTGTGTGCTACCTTCTAGGTTAATTTTTTTTGATCTAACCTTTTCTCTAGTTCCTGGTCCCCTTTTCCTATTGGCCTCAGTTGCTTTTGAGGCTTGCTTCTGACTCGTACACTTTCCTCTACCAACAGAGAGTCTGTGCTCAGAAAAGAAAACTCACTTTGATACAGCTTTATATGAAATATAAATTGTGAAGTAAACCTAAGAAAAATCAAGTAGAATTTCCAAAACAAATATAAGTGAGTTTTTAAAATCTATGATTTTGAATTTCTGGATCTACTAAGCTCCCACGTGTTATCCTAAACTACCAAAAGATCAACATATGCAGATTTAACATGTTTGGGCTTTTTTGGAAAGGTAACGTGTTAAGTACAACACACCCACACACAGATATATTCACTCTCACTGGTCCTACTGAAAGCTTTAACCTGTCTCTTTAGGTACAGATTCTGAGAACATCCTTATTTAGTTTGGTTTAAAACAACTCAAACCTGTGCTCTTCTTGACAGAAAGTCCTTGTGGAAAATTTTCATAGTAAAGTATACTTTTCCAAAGTGTTGAGATATTAAATCCATTCATATTTTAAAATTTATAATTTGGTTGTATGGAAAAGTACACTGTATTATACAACAGTAGCTTTGGAACTTCTGAAAATTATGATGCAAATAAAAAATACACAACTCACTATACACACCTGTATGTGTGGTGTGTAAAGCAACAGAAGTTTTATGAAACAATGGCTACCTTTCCCACATGCAATATTTTCTATTCTACTTTCATTTTGTAAAAATGCTGGGCAATCTACCTAGACAGTTTCACAACTTTGTAATGATTCCCAACCTTCAGTTGGATAATCACTGTTCAGAGAAAGGCTGTCTTATCACCTGGGAGTAATGCAATCACAGGCTCTCACATTTATTGTCATGTGTAACCCCAGCTTTGACTCAGTTGCTACAGCTGTGCATTCTTTCCACTTTTCTTTGTTCTATAATAGTCTCACATACTACCTACAGTAGGTAAATGCAAACGTGTAAAGAAGTCAGCAATCCTGTAGCATCTGTCCCAGGCTTTTAAAAAAATCCTCATCTTGAACATAACATTTTATAAAACTGGCAGTGATATTATCAGCAATCAAGAGAAAAGCAAAAATTGAATTGGAAATAGTACCACAAAAGCAAAACACATATAGTGTTAACATTTTACAGTCTCCTTCTCTCTGGACTTGTTTTCTTTATCCCCTGTCCTCCCTGATGTCAAATTTTATGCTCAGTGGGTAGAATACGGTTGCCTTCTTTACCCTAATGTCTGTTTTCTTTCCCAGAAAGTTGCTTTTTCTCTTAGACTCATGGCAGCCTTCCATGCAGTCTCTCTCTATTCTTTCTAGTGTTCTCTGAAGAATGGACGCTCTTTTATTCAATCCAGGGCACTAGCTCTCTCTTGACTCCTCACCCACTAATCAATCAACTCATTGCCAAGGATTCCCAGTAAACTCTGGCTCCCCTTTCTCCCCTGCCAGAACATCTTTTCAGCTCTCATCAAACAAGGGCCCCTGATTACATAGCCAACCTAGACAGGATAACAGACAACAAAACAGGATTTAAAATGTTTATTTCACATTAGACTGCATTGGATTGTGTTGGGTAGATATTATTCACTATATCTACCCAGAATAAGCTAAAGATTTTATTTGGTTTAACCAGGGATTAGGTGAAATTAATCAAGCAATACAGCGTTCCCTGACCCTGCTATGGCTAGAGGAAAATTCCCTTTAGTAGTCTTGGCTTTTTTTTTTTTTTTTTGAGACAGGATCTTACTATGTAGCCCAGACTGTCTTTGAACATGTGGTCCTCTTACTTCAGCCTCCTGAGTACTGGGACCACAGGCATGTGCCACCACACCCAGCTAGTCTTAGCCTTTCTGTTTAGTTGCACCTACGTGGACTTTGCTAGTGAGGTTGTGTCACTTTTAACCTCCCACCTTATCACTCATGGATTTTGTTAATTATTTTTACTTTTCTTACAATGAATTTTTCTTTTTTGTTATTCAGATAACTGAACTAAATAAGAATTGAACTTAAAACCTAGCATTGAGTGGAGATATATCACCAGTTTCTCGTTCAAAACATGTTTCAATATCTGCCGTAACATCTTTTTGAAACCATACTTTATTATATCATCCATTCATCTAAAAAAGAATGGCTAGATAACATGTGACATCAGATGGACAAAACTCACAAAGACAAATAATCTGTTTGACTCTTTTTGCTTTACTGTTTTTTCTGTAATTTTAACTGAGACGTTGATATTCAATTTTTTCCAATATTTTATAAAGATACAAGGATAAAAGTAAAAATCAACTTATTATACCACTACTAGAAATAACCACTGACAACACTTTGGTATATATCCATGGAGACATTTTTCACATACATTTATCTGTGTGTCACAGACATGCATATTTATGCAATATTTCAGAAAATCTGAAAAGTATAGTTTTGGGGGGCTGGATTGAGGATAACTTTTTTCCTTCTTCATTACATCTTTCTCTGCTTCCACATTTTAAATAATGTTTATGGTTGGAAGCCGCAATAAAAGAAAATCAAAAATGAAAAGAACTAACCAAGAAGCTATGATGAGAGAAATCATTTGGCTGATAGGACAGATGGATGGTGGGGTAGGTGGGGGGCTAGGGTATGAAAAAGGAGAAAAAGTGGGGTGGGAAAGGTTTGGCAGAGGAGAAGTTTCTACTAATTGCACTTAATTCTCAGTTCCTGCTGTTGTTTTCAGACTATTCACACTTTAAGCACCTTCATAATCATTTTCAAATACATGTTTATATTTTCCAGGGCTTCACCAAGAGCTGATAAGAAAATTACCTAGATCTTTTGCCAACATCAAGAAGTAAGGAATAATTTATAAATATTTCCTTAACTTCTGCTGTTTGGATCATTATGAAAACTCCCACTCATAGCTAGGATGTAGCTGGCAAGACACATGTGACTATTATCTGAGCTCTTGCCATCAGCCACCGAAAGGAGGAAGCACACACATCTCTGCAGGGCGAGGACTGACTCCCCATAGACTACTATTTCATCTCAACACTATTAAATTACACTCTTTGGCCAATCCCAGGAAACTCCCCTCTCTCCCTACTGAGGCATTTATCATCATCTCCACACTGAATCTATAGCCCACTCCCTCTCCTGTACCTTCACAGCTCAGCCCCATCCATCTTTTCCCTTTGTTTTACTTTGGGTGGGAGGCTTGTTATATATTGTTTGTATAATGCTTTAATCATTGACTATGGATTCCTTTATAGCTCCCTGAATGCCTTGGTGAGGCCTCTATATAAATAAAATTATTATTATTAAAGTCAATTAATCAGAGGCACAATTTACTTTTCAGCATCTGACATCCTGAACACTTATGGAAAAGTCCTTTTGTTCATCTCCAGTGCAACATTTTTAGGAATCAACAATGTCAACCAGGATGCTGTGGACTTCTTTTATTAGATTGCAATTTGTTCAGACATAAGCTGTGCTGACCTGTTAAGGATCAATGATTGATGAGCAGAGATATAAAATATGCCACTGAGTAATTATGTTTAGGAAGTACTGGTGAGGCTTGTTGCATAATTTTCAGGCAATTTTAATTCATACTCAGCAAAAGAAAGAAGAGAGAAGCAGCTCCTTGTGTAATTAGGGTCTCTCATCCACCTCAATTTCTTTTGATAGGTTCTCTGTCTAGAATAGCTAATTATTTTCTTTCTTAGTAACTTTTTATTGAAGCATACATAATATACAGAAAAAAGCACACACCGTAAGTGTACAGCTCAATGATTTCCATACAGGAAACACACACACACACACAAAAGGACCACAGAGGTTAAGCAACAGAACATCCCCACTTCCCCAGAGCCCCCTTCTGCCTCCTCCCATTTGTCACTCCTACCCCAAAGTAATCAGGATTCTCAGATTCATTTTGCCTGTTTTTGAACTTTCTATACATGCAGTCATATTGTGTAGTTCTCTGGGTCCATACAGTGATTTTTCAAAGGATACTTAGGTTTTCTATTTATGAAATATGGAATATACTAAGGTCAGGTACCACAAAATGCTAGTCAGTCTCCACCCTTGATAATCTTTCAGTCTGGTGTGTGAGGGGGAATAAGCTTGTAAACACACAGGACCAGGTAAGTGTTAGGGGTTTTATGAAAGAAGACAGTGGGGTTCCAAAGATATGGGGTTCAGTCCCACCAGGGTTCAGTAGGTAGGTAAAAAGATTTCCTAGAGGGCTACCTTTATGCTTAATATTCTTAAAATTCTCTAAGAAATTTAGAGAAAAAATGTAGTGTTAGTTTGGCCAATTATTCTGGAGGGCCTCCCTGAGTTGTGGCTAAGATCCAATTTTTCCCTCTTTCTTTGGAGCTCTTTTCCTGTCTTTGTCCCTTTTTTAGTCTTTCTACTCTTGCCTGACTCTACATCCCTACTCTCAGTTCTCTTCCTCTCTCTCCCCTCTTGCCTGAAGCTGCGGGTTAGCTACCCCTCCCTGCCTTCTCTCCTCACTGACATTTACTTCCACGTTGAGAAGAGACAAGAGCTCTGTGCCTGCCCACATGTGCTGCCCACTCTCCATCCCACCTGGGTTTTCTTATGTTTGGTGGCCCACAGCACTCCCGGTGGTCGAGGGCTAAGCAAGTGGAAAGGACAGGTAAAAGGAACCACAGCTGTGGGCAGAGCATGAGCAAAATCATTTCAAGCAATTCTTTTTGGTGTCCTACTTTGAGTCCTCCAGACAATCAAATTGAGTTTGGTTGAGTTAATAGTTATTGTGCTCCTTGTACCATCACCAAGCACTATTCAATGTTGAGGTGAAGTGGATATAGGTTTTTTTTGTTTTGTTTTGGCTCCAGCAAATCTGTCCTTCCGTCCAAAAACTCAGAAGGTGGTTTGTGGTGATTGCTCATCCACTGAGAGAATGCTGCTTTGGTGACTTCTGCCAGATGGATACTTTCTGTTCAGTGTCAGTAGGGGTCTACTTAAAACAGCAGCAATGGACCTGGGCCCCCTGCTTCAAACATTATGCCAAGAATCTCCAGCCTGTATTTCTTTTTCATCTGACTCTGACAGGGTGTTTTTTGTACCTTTCCCACTGGCTGACTAAAAGAAGAGTTGGCTGAAATGGAACTGGCTGAACTTCAATCCAGACAAGATAAATGCCCGAAGTTGGTAAACTATAGAAATTACAAGAGATAGGCTTGGTCCCCTTTCCATAGGAGTTTTCACAGGGGAATGTTGGAGTTTCCAGGGACAGAATGTGACTACCATTTGTCAAGTGTTAGATTATACTAAGAGGAAGAGTAGTGAGAAGTTGAACATCCAAGAGCATTGTATCAAATAGTCCGAGTTTAAATCCTGGTGCATCAACTAGCTGGGTGGGTAACTTTAGCGAGTTGCTTAAACTTGTGCCAGTCTGTCATTTGGGAGGGTAATGCAGACCTTGAAGATGGTGGGCTGGGAATCAGGGAGATGCTTAGGAAAATCTCCCCTGTGAGATATGTCTTCATGGCTTCTGGATGGGGTTCTTTTTAAAGCCAGAGGATCCTCCAGCACAAAATGCAGGAGGTTGATGATGTCCGGGCCCTATGCTAAGATGCTCAGACTTCAGAAGGGACATGGCTGCACCAAACAAAAAAAAAAAAAACTGTAGTTCTTTGGTTTACATGTCCAACAAACACATCTTATGGAGTGCCAGATTAAATATTACTGGTCCTACTGGCTCTTCAGGTAGTATCTGTTTGAGGACCTTCTGATATCAACAGTGTGTCACCAGGTCCAGTCCCTGAATGATAGGCGTGCTGGCTGGAAAGTCACTTAGATACTTAAGGTGTAGACTGTTAAATACAAGGTAAGCTTCATACATGTTGTCTGAAAGTTCCTAAAGAAGTATCTCTTTGGATCATAAGTTCAAGGCCAGCACAAACAGCAAAATAAAAAGTACTTCCTTATGCTTCTTTGAACTGGGAATTCCACTAAAATCAGAAATAGCAACTGAACCAATGTAGCAGCTCAAATATCCATGTCCCTATCAGAGGTAAAAACCAATAACTAAGAATCAGTGTCACTTAGATATTGATATAGATATTTGATAGGTGGTAAGAAATGAATAAGGTGACGGGTTAATTTGCTGATTAATGTTTCCAAGGATGTATAGGAGAATGACATGCATGTAGTCTTGTATGTAAATGAAAGTATAATGTCCTTTTAATGACATAAAATGTTGTTTAGAGTTCATTTTGTACCAGGAGTCATAGCTTGGGTTGTAGTTAGAGAGCAAAAAGCTATAGCCCTTGTCCCAAAGGAGGCCACATTCATAGTTTGAATTCTGAGCTCCTCTGTGTAGTTTTCATACATGATATAGAGAAAAGTTTCACTGAGGAAACACATCTCTGAAATTGTCATGATAAAAAATAAGATTTGAGACCAAAACAATTGATCCCTTTCTTTTATATGCTGTATCTAGTGTTCCATTAAGTCCTGTTAGCTCCACTGTGAAAATATACTAGACTCTACCCACTTCTCACTACCTCTCCTATTACCACCTAGACTTTCTTGGAATAGCCTTGTAACTGGTCTCTCCCTATATTCTAAGCACAGCAGTTCGAGGGTCATCTCTGTACTCAAGCCTCTCTGCTCCATGGCTTCCTATTCCTGCAGAATAAAAGCCCAAGTTCTTACAATGGGAGGTCCTAAGGCATCAGGGCATCCATTCCCTCTCTCACCTCATCTCCTCTCACCTCCCCTTGACTACTCTGCTCTATTACGCTGGCCTCCTGGCCACTCCCTGCATCTTCCCAGCTCGGCTGCCCTGAGGTCTTTGCACTGGCTCTTCTCTTAGCTTGGATCAGCCTTCCTCCACAAAGCCACATGTCTAACCCATCATGACCTTCAAACTTTTATTTAAATGTCACATTCTCACTAAGTCTTATCCTAACCACGGTATTTTACATCATCACCACCCCCTGAATTCTGGTACTTCTAATTTTCACATTTCCATCATTGACTTTCTGCTGAACATTTGTGTAATTTATTTACTATTTTTATTGTTTATTCTTTGTCTCTACCCATTAGAATGTAAACTGTAATATTGCTACTTTATTCACTTGTGCATTCTAAGCACCTGGAATAGTCAACACTAGATACTCATTAAATAAATGAATTAATCCAATGTGATACTTCAAACTTTTGGAGATGCTTCTAATATGCAAACTAAGAGCAGCCTGTACCTTTATGATCAAAGTTCAGGTCTGCTAAGAGTGTACAACTAGTGCTTCTAAAATTATTTGTTGTGAGGAATTTTTTTTATCTTTTTTTGTTTTTTGTTTTAGACCTTGTCTCATTATGTAGCCCAAGCTAGTTTGGACTTCATGAACCTTCTGCCTGTGTCCAGTGCACCCAGCAGGACCTTTTTTTCCCTCCCTTAATTCCAATCTGCAGTGAACCAAGAGTCTCATACACTGCAATAGTAATTAAAATGAATTAAATTAATAATGGGATATAATGATTGCAATAGTAAGTAATCACAAAAATAATAAATTAATAATGGAATATAATGTATTAGGTTGAACAGAAATATAACTACTCTGTCAAATTGCTATAAAAATTGGGAACACTTACTTTTAATTTCTATTCTTTTGGTACGGTGGGCAAGGAATGACAGTTAGAGAAACACGTTACGGAGTGCTTAGCTGCACTCAGCTTCATGAAGTTCACCCCTCTCTCCTGCCCTTGCCGGATCTCAGGGCCCACCCAGTTGTGCCTTCAGCTTTGCAAGGTTGGCAATGTGCTGTCCCTGGCATCTTTCTGCAGATGACTATGGAATCTGCAAAGTCTGGTTCAGAAGCCTAGTGAGTTGACCTTCGGAATGTGGGGCGATAGCCTTACTTTCCAAAGCCTTCTATTCTTCTGGTGGGGATAGCAAGGCCACTGTTTTTAGTTTTTATATTTTACTATTCTCATTGTTATTAAAAACATATTTCTCAAAATGCAACATGCCTTATAGAATTTGTATTATGATACCTGGGAACACCTAAAAATAAATCTAAAATGTTATCAATATGTATGAATATAGTAGAAAACATATTTTTCTTCACAGCAGTTGAGTCTATTGCCTGGATATAGTGACAATAAGGATTACATCCATAAAAATGTGGTCATTTAATGTTTTGGGGAGGAAATTGAAATATAATTTAGAAAAATAAAAAAGTAAACTCATATTTCTCTAGAATTTAAAAATATGATACATGCAACAGAGTTCACATTTTAGTGTGCTACAATTTCTCCTCTGAACAATATCCTGATTGAGCTTTTGCAATATTACCAAGGCATTTGTTTTCAGTTTATGTACAGGATTCTCCATGGAGATATGCCCATAACATGAAGGCATCCAATATAGAAAATGACATGCAATGCCTTTATTCTTCCCGTTTAATTAATGCTGTGACAACCGCTTGGCAGAAACTACAGTGGAGAAGAGGTCTCTGTAGGGAACTGCAGGTTAGACGCAGTAAGGAAACTGTCAAACTCTTCCTGGGATCCAACATATCAAAACCCAAGGCTTTCTTTGCACATCACTGCAGATAAATTCCAAGGAGAACAAGCAACTCAAAAGATTGGGTTGTTTAGTGGAACAAAAAGAAAGTTGATAATAGCAGAAGTTGTAATACTTAATGAATCTCAAATTTCTAGAAAATGGTTTCCTATCTTCGGAAAGAACAAACCCAAGTTATATATGCTTGAGGAATTCAAGATTCTTTCCTTTTTTATTTTTTTGGTGGTTAGTACTGAGGTTTGAACTCAGGGCCTCGAGCTTGTTAGGCAGGCACTCTGCCACTTGAGTCATGCTCCCAGCCCTTTTTGCTTTAGTTATTTTTCAGATAGAGTCTAGTGTTTTGTTTTTGTTTTGCCAAGGGCTGGCCTCAGAGTGCAATCCTCCTACCTATGCCTCTTACATAGCTGGGATTGCAGGCACATGCCATCATGCATGGCCTCTTTCCTTTCTTTAGGGTGACTTATTGAGTCCCATGTCTGCACCAGGTACAATGGTGAACAAGACAAGCTCCCTGCTGCCACGGAGTGGGTGAGCCAAGGGGACAGACAATAGACAATCATCAGACATAGAATAGGTAGTGATGACGAGGACCGGGCGGGGGGGAAATAAAACATTTGAGGCTAGAGAATTAAATGAGGTTGCTGTTGCAGAAGGGAGATCGGGGAAGACCTCTCTGATGTCTGAACTGAGACCCAAGGGAAGGGAGGGAATGAGCTAACTATGAAAAGTATTTAAAGCCAGGGGAAAATAAGTGTGAAGGACTGAAGCAGGAAGGAAACTATTTTCTGGGCTAGAGAAAGAGCAAGAGATCAGTGAGGTAGGTCACAGGGAGCAGGTGGAAGGTGACAGGAGGGGAAAAGAGGAAGCCAGCCAACATCCATTGCACAGTACCTCATGAGGGTTGTTTTCAACTCTATGAAACAAGGCCCAGGTATCACAAATATTTTCTAATGGCCTCTTTACTATCTTGTAATAAATGTCGATAATAGAACCTTCACTGGAGGCTTAAATAAACTAATATAATGCCCTAACTCCAGGAAGAAATAGTGCTTATAATATAATAAGTATCTCTCAGCTATACCACTAATATAATGAATTAGTTGGATGCTTGCCCCTGTAAATAAAATTACTATAAATGTGACAATGGACTGATACACCTGTAATGTTAGTTTAAATAGCTGTCAGTGTTGAGATTTTCTGAAATAGTGATAGCACTTGAAGAGTTTTAAACAAAACAAAGTGAAAGTACCCTTGGGGCACATAATGGTTGCACTTGGATAATTTAGTGGTAGTAAAACCTTGTAAAAAATTTGTTTGTGCTTATGTGTGAAATAGAGTTAGGATTTAGGTTCAAGTCATAATAGATTTTAAGAGGACTTTCTAAAATCTTGGTAGATACAGGACAATTTTGCATTGTGTTAGACAGTTCTGAGCACTGTGCCACAGCCAGCATTCTCTCAGGCCACTGAATGCCTTAGCACCTTCACAAAGTTCTGTTAAGTTTCCTGTAGAAAATCACATCTCTTCACACAACCAATGTGATTGGCCATGACCATGACAGACTCTTGGTTTTATGGAGGGTTGGGGGGTTTTGAGCATTGTTTTCACCACCTCTGTCCCATAGAACTTTATGCTACAATGAAAATGTTTTATATAGTTACAATTAAGTAACTACTAGTCATGCATTGCTATTAAGCACTTGAAATGTGGCCATTGAAACTTAGGAACTGAATTCTTAATTTAATTTTAAATAGCCACATATAGCTAGGGGCTGCCATGCTGAGCAGTGCAGTCATAGACTATAAGTATAGACTTCTCCTCCCTTATCTTGTCCTATAGCTGGTTCTCCCTTCTCTTTTACTTGCACGACCATTTCTCTTTTGGTTCTTCCAGTTTATCCACATTTGAAAATCTAACTCTTTGGAAAAGCTAGCATGGTAATCAACACTTAAGGGCTACCCAAATAATAAATAATGGAGTCTTCCCTGCAGTGTCTACATTTGGTCACAGGTATGAATGAGTTCCTTTCATTTGCTAATACTCAGTGCCTCTTACCAACAGAGAGGTGGGACAGTTACCCAGAAACAGAGTGGTTGAATGAAGAAGTGTATCTCACCTGTAGGTAGGACTGAGAGGGAGATAAATAATAGGCACAGTTAAGAGAGTTAGAGGGGCCAAGAGAGGAAGCAGAGAACAGCTTAACCTGGGGCAGAGTGAAGGAAGACTTTAGGATCCAGTACAGAAAGATCAAAACCCAGCCAAAGTTCTCTGACATAAGACAGGAGAACCAGGTGGTACAATCCCAATGAGGGGAGGCTCCCCTGCCAAGGAAACTCTTCCTTCACCCTTTCGGAGGAAGACGCTTTGGTTTCTGCAGCCTTGTTCACCATTTCCCCTTAAAATCTTACCGGTTCTTCAGGCCAAGGGCACATGTCACCGTCTTCTCCCAGGCCTCCCTCCACTCCTCTGCCCTGTGTGTCCCCCCCTTGTGGATGAGACCTGTCCCTGCCCTGAAACCTCTCAATACTTCCCTTGGTCATGACACAATATAGGTGTATGCATTCTGGCTCCATCTTCCCCACTATATGAAGCCTGTGTAGGCAAGGTCAGGCTCTCAACTCCCCTGGGTATTGGAATCTGGTTATTTTTCTCGTTTACAAAGAGTCATCAAATGAGGCATCCACAGCTTGTGAGTATGTTGCCTGACATAGCAGGCAGGACTTTGCAGATATGACTAAATTAAGGGTCATGAGATGGGGAGATTACTCTGGTTTATCCAGATGGGCCAATGTAATCCCAAATTTTCTTATAAGGAAAAGGGAGATGCAGAAGAGGCAGAGGAGAAAATGTGATGACAAAAGAGGTCATGGTCAGGGATTTGAAGATTTGGTACTTTTGGCTTTGAAGATAAAACAAGGTGTCAAGGTAAGGAATGCAGGTGGCTTCTAGAACTTAAAAGGCAAGGAAACAAATTCTCCCTTAAAACCTGTAGAAAGAACTCACATGCCCAGTGAAAGCTATATCAGACTCCTTACTTCCAGAACTATAATGTAACAGATATCTGTGGCTTTAAGCCACTAATTTTGTGTTAATGTTACAGCAGCAGTAAGAAATTAATATTACCCTATCTTCTTACTCTGGGCCATAAGAGCCAGGACCACCTTAAGGAACACTACTTTGAACATCCTCCCTGCCCTTTAAGAAATAAGATATATTCACCACAGGTATCAGGGAGGAAGGCACCACTTAAGGAAAGCCTATACTTGACAATGACTCATTTTTAATATATTAATGAACCCAAAATGCTCTACACTGTGGGCTGATGAATAGAGTTGATTACAACCCAGTATTTTCATCTTTTGCTTTGATATTGTATGGTCCACGTTATGTTAAATAGTATTCAATATTTGGTATTAGTTTTATGTCTTTATTAATATTTAATAAGAGTAGCTACAGTAAGTGAAACTTATTTAGGTTATGTATATGCATGTGTGTACTGAGTCATGCTGCAAAATGTATTTCTTATTGTTAGTTGTTGCCCAAGAGTGTGAAAAACACCTGGGTAATGCCCATCTACTTTAGTATCTTGCCCCACCTATTATCTTTTCTCTGCCTTCTATCTTTTTCACTCCTAAGAATGAAGATACATTCAATTTCAATTGAAGAGATCAGCTTTCTGCAGCCCTACATTTTTCTACATAGCTTCTCTACTGTAATGATTACCTAGTGTTGCTGTAACAAAGCACCACAGACTGGTGGTTAAAATAACAGCAATTTATTGTCTTACAGTTGTGGAGGCTGTCAGCAGGATTGGCTCCTTCTGAGTGCTGAGAGGGAGCCTGTCCTAGGCTTCTGTCTGTGGCTTACAGATGGCCATCTTCATGCTCACACAACATTCTCCCTACCACCAATTTCTCTTTTATAAAGATGCTAGTTTCCTTGGATTAGGGACCACCCTAATGACCTTACCTTAACATTACATCTGCAATGACTCTATTTCCAAACAAGGGCATATTCTGAGGAAAAATGGGGTTAGGATTTCAATGGATGACTTTTGTGAGTGACATAATCAGCCTATAATAATTATTTTCTCTTGGAATTAAGACTGTGGAATGTGAAACCAACATTTACATTATCCTCTTGTCTGGAATTCACAGCCTTCACAGCAGTATAGTTCACCTTTTATCCAACTTAAACTCCAATGAGAATGTTCTTAATAAAGCCATCTAACCTGTCAAGTTCAATAGATGTATTTTTGTCCTTATCTACTTTGCTTTTGTGACTTGGCAGAGTTTATACTCTTTCAAGTTGAAACTCTCTCACTCTTTCTATGTTGGACTCATAATTGTACTGCCTCAACTCCTGAGTGCTGGGATTACAGAAGTGCACCACCATGCCTGGCTTGAAACTCTTTTTTGGCATGTTTGACCCAAACATCTCTGGTCAAACATCCTTGGCCTTCTTTTCATTTTTCCTTTTTTGCAGAATCAAGCTTGCATTACCATCATAAACAGATGACTTCCAAAAGACTCTCAATTTGGGAAGACTCCTAAGTTCTACCTTCAGCTCAGAATTTCTCCAAAGATACTGACCATCTAACGATGTCTGACTGTTGTAGGTTCAAGCCTGACATAGGTAGGACAATCTTGAACAGTGCAAAGTAACAAGTCAGGTGGCTCTAAATCATGTGATAAAGTCAGATGTTTTCTGGCCTGTCACCTAACAAGCTATCACTGATTTTCCACTGAAATTGCTTGCTCCAGTTCTATATTTTGTTTAGACTTCTGTGAATATAAACAAAAACTACAAGTAAGCATCCTCATTGTTTTGAAAGACAGTGAGCTAGAAGTATAGTCACCTCTTCAACTGATGTGCGAACGAATAGGTGGAGCAAAATCCTGAAGAACAAAGTGGGATAATTATATGTTCTTTGTGCAAAACCCCATGCTCCTGCCCCTCGTGTGCCTTCTTAGGTAGCTAGCGTACCACTGGATGATGGGAAGGCCAATTACCTGACCCCACCACCCAGCACATGTTTTGCATTACAGTTTTCTGGGGCTTTTTTCATTCAACAAATATTTAGCAGGATTTGTTTATAAAGACCCTGTCTATAAGTGACATCCTTGAATTCATCAAGAACATGGTTAGATCATCCTTAAAGTGACTGTCAGACCTAGAAACACTCCATTATGGGTACTATTATGATTATGATTATATTTGTATCTTTTGGTGATACTGGAGTTTGAACTCAGGACCTCATGCTTGTTAGGGAAACATCTATCATGTAAGCTACTCCTTGAACCTTTTTGCTTTAGTTTGTTTTTGTTGTGAACTTGTGCTTTTGCCTGGGCTGGCCTCATATGGCAATCTTTCCATCTCCTCCTGAGGGATTACACGTGGGCACTACCAGGCCCAGCCATTGTTTTTTAAATACTCACCTTGGTGATTTGTTTGTACTATTTGCTACCTGTATTATCTTCTATGCTGTGCATTTATAATTTAATTTTACTGCTGCTGACCCAGATGTGCAGCCAGAATAACTATCAAAAATCACTAATGTACTGTTTATCTAAGAAGCATATTTATATACCTACTTCATACATGAGTCCTAAACTAAACCTCATTCTCTTCTGAACACTCCTTTACCATTCAATATGTTGCTGTTGAGTTGCCTCTTATGGACTTAATATTTTAATTAAAATGCTTTTTAGATATATTAATTTACAAGAACTAGTTTCAGAGAGGCTTTTTCCAATGACTTTATCTTAATATAGACATCTAATGATTCTTCTTACTCATTAAGTTTGTGAATCTACTGATATAAGGTTATGATATTCTAGAAATAGTTTTCAAACTCTTGCTGTGTTCTTAATAAATCCATTATACTATCTCAGCATTCCAAATCACAGATTTTTAAAGTAGTATATTATGCTAAATGCGTTTTCTTCCCCTCACTGTCAGGATTTAAAACAGTCAGATTCCTATAACAACTGAACCTCACAGCGTCCCCACTGGCTGCTCATGACTTACTGAAAGACTGAAGGCTGAGCTGAGGTTGACTGTGGGGTTACAAGCTTCAGCTGCGGCCCCTCACAATGACCAAGAGCATTTCTGAGGGGGGAGAAAGACAGAGGCAGGCATCAGCACTGCCTGCCTCTTCCCCAGGCTTGAACTTACTTGAGGTACACCCACTGAGCTAATCCAGGACAAGGCTTCAAATAAGAACCAAGCCTGCTCCTCACCACACTTTGGGGCCCCCTTGGAATTCTGTACAACACAAATATGCTGACTCTGCATTTACCATAGGTAAATTAAGAGACTTATGTTTGTAGTGTCTACATTCCCACCAATAAGGATTCCAAAGTTTTTCTCAAGGACTCACCATAGGATGTATGCTGTTTCTAAAGAACAAAGTACAGAAAAAACACTGATTAAAACTGTAGGCATGATACAATGCAAAAGTGTGGCTTGGGTTTGAATCCTGGCTCTGCCTCTGAATCCTACAAAGTTCGTCTCCTCATTCATAAGCAGGAAAATCAGAATCCCCCTTGCAGGACCAATGCAAATGTAGCAGGGTTTTAAAAGTGGGAAATTTAATTCTATGGATTTCATTCCCTCTTTCTGCCTTGTTTCATTTTACATTAAAGAACAATTGATTTTATTTTTTTAACCACTGAGCCAATGGTACTCACTGACATATGGGGGAGCTTACATAGGGTCCAGAACACAGAATCATCACTACATTTAAGGGTTTTGTTTGCTGGTATTTTTTTTTTCAGGTCTGAAAACCACAAGCAGCAGGGTACAAAAAACTGCATAAATCTGTGTACAGCTCAATTCAATTTTCATTTACAGCAGTGTAACCACCACCAGGATAATGGATATTTCTACTTTGCCAGCAGCTTTATCATCCACCACTACTTATAACCATGCTTAGAGGTAACCACTTATGGGGATGACCATGGGATCTATCCATATTGTTTTATCAGTCTTTCAGTATAAGAACACACATTTATTTATTTGTGATACTTGGAACCGAAGTCAGGACTTCACACCCCATTTCTTCTGCATTTTTAGTTTGTTTTGGAGATAGGATCTCAAGTTAACTTTGCTTAGGACCATGATCCTCCTACCTCTGCCTTCTGTGTAGCTGGGATCACATGAGTGTGCCAGCACAACCAGCCTCTTTGTGAGATACGGATCTCACTAACTTTTTGCTTGAGCTGGCCTCAAATCACAAATCCTCTTGATGGAGGCAACCTCCCAAGTAGCTTGGATTACAGAAGTGTTCCATGACCAGCAGAACATACAATTTTTAAATTCATTCCATTGATTACTATTTGGTGGTTGGCAGTTTTGACTTATGAATAAAGCTGCTATAAACACTCTTACACACATATTTTGGTGGGCAGACACACTCAGAACTTCAAAGCATAGCCAGGACTGTAATCACTTGATCAGAAGATAGGCATGAATTTATCTTTATAAGAAATGGGCAGTTTCCTAAAATAGTTCCACCATATTCCACCAGTAATGTGTGGGAGTTTCAGTTGCTGCATATCCATACTTCACTTGGCATTTTAATTTTTGCTGTTCTGGAAAGTGTAGTGTTATCTCTTTGTGGCTTTGATTTGCCTTCCCTTGATGAATAATAATGCTGGACATCTTTTCATATGCTAATTAGCCATTTAGAAATTCTTTTGCGTGAAGTGTCTCTTAAAGTTCTTTGCCATTTTAAAAACTGGATTGTTTGATTTTTTTTATTATTAATTATAAGCATTATATATTGTGGATACTAGCTCCTTGTCAGGTATCTGTAATGCAAAAGTTATCTCCTAATCTTACAGTTTGCTAGTTCATTCTTAGTGATACCTTTGATAAACAGGAATTCACAAATTTGAATTTGTCCAATTTATCACTTATTGCTTGCAGAGAGAAAATTTTGCCTACTCCAAGGTCATAAAGATACTCTTCTCCCTTTTTCCCCCCAAAATATTTATTCTTCTACCTTTCTCATTTAGGTCTATGATACAACTAGAATTAATTTTTCTTTCTTCTTCCTGCCCCCCACCCCCTTTTCCTTCCTTTGGCAGTGCTAGGGATAAAAACAAATGCACATGCTAGGCAAGTGCTAGTTACATCTCTAGCCCTAGCATTAACTTTTGCATATGATATGAGCGATAGGTCAAGATTCATTCAACTTTCTTTCCCCATTAACTTGCATTAGTGTCTGTGTCATCCAGCTGGTGGGTATGTATGTGTGCATTTATTATTGGGTTCTCATTCTATTAACCTGCATGTCAATCCTTTATCAGTATGACACTATCTTGATGATTAAAATAAGCTTTGGGATTAGGCAGTGTTAGTTTTCCAATTTTTTTCTTTTTCAGAATTGTTGTATCAAGATGGGCATGGTTGCTAGTTGCTAATGCCTATAATCCCAGCACTCAGGAGGCAGAGGCAGGAAGATCCTGAGTTCCAAGGTTAGCCTGAGCTATAAAGAGAGACCATGTCTCAAAGTAAAACAAAAGCAACAAAAATTGTTTTGTCAATTCTAGATACCTTGCTTTCTTCATGACTTGCTATTGCTTTTTCTGTAGTGCTTGGGATCAGACCTGGATCTTGCACATACTAGACAAGCACTCTACCACTGAGCTATGTCCCCAGCTTTCTATATAAATTTTTGAATCAGCTTGCCAATTTCTACAAAAAGCCTATTGGGATTTTGAATGGGATGGCATTGACTAGACAGACCAGCTTGGGGATAACTGACATCTTAACAATGTTGAGTCTTCCAATCCATGAATGTTTTAGGTCTTTGAAAATACATCTCAGGAATGTTCTATAATTTCTTTCATTGTATAGGTTCTGCACATCCTTTCATTCCTATGTTAATTTCTATGCTCATGTAAATGGTATTATTTCATTTTCCAGTAATTTGTTACTACTGTATGGAAACACAGGCTTGTTCTAATATACTGATAGTCTTTTGGATTTCTTGGATGTATATAGAAACAAAAACTTTGCTCTTCACTTTAATTCTTATACTTTCCACTTCTTTTTGTTGCCTTTCTGCATAAAACTGGCATTATTTCTTCCCAAGTGTTTAGTAGAATATGCTGGCAAAGCCACCTCTTGGGATGTACTCTGTCATAGGATTATTTATGAAATTGATTTCTTTAACAAACATTGGAATAATTGGATTTTTTTCTTATTTCTTCTCATGCCTGTTTTGGACAATGTTTTTTAAGGCGTATGTTCTGTTCATCTAAGTTGTCAACTTTATTGGCGCGTAAGTTGTTTACAATATACTTGTCTTTTTACTATACTATTACCATTTTCTGTCACCATTTTAATTTCCCGTATTATTGATTTGTGTTCCTTCTTTTTTTCTTCATGAGTATTGCTAGGTTTACTAATTTATTAGTCTCTTCAAAGACCCAGCTTGGCTTCTGTCGATTTTTGCCTCTATTTCTTGCTTACTTTTTTATTTATTTCTATATTTTGTTATGTTATTCTATTTACTTGGCTTAAATAACTGTTCTAGCTTTTTTTTATTGTTTTATTATTCATATGTGCATACAGGCTTGGGTCATTTCTCCCCCCTGCCCCCACCCCCTCCTTTAAGACCCACTCTCCTCCCAACCCCCTCAATACCCAGCAGAAACTATTTTGCCCTTATCTCTTTTTTTCATTGTTTTATTATTCATATGTGCATACAAGGCTTGGATCATTTCTCCCCCCTGCCCCCACCCCCTCACTTACACCCCACTCTGCCTCCTCCCTCTCCCCCCAACCCCCTCAATACCCAGCAGAAACTATTTTGCCCTTATTTCTAATTTTGTTGAAGAGAGAGTATAAACAATAAAAGGAAGGAACAAGGGTTTTTGTTGGTTGAGATAAGGATACCTACACAGAGAGTTGATTCACATTAATTTCCTGTGCGTGTGTGTTACCTTCTAGGTTAATTCTTCTTGATCTAAACTTTTCTCTAGTTCCTGGTCCCCTTTTCCTATTGGCCTCAGTTGCTTTTAAGGTATCTGCTTTGGCTTCTCTGAGTTAAGGGCAAAAAATGCTAGCTAATTTTTTAGGTGTCTTACCTATCCTCACCCCTCCCTTGTGTGTGCTCTCGCTTTTATCATGTGCTCAAAGTCCAATCCCCTTGTTGTGTTTGCCCTTGATCTAATGTCCATATCTGAGGGAGAACATACGATTTTTGGTCTTTTGGCCAGGCTAACCTCATTCAGAATGATGTTCTCCAATTCCATCCATTTACCAGCGAATGATAACATTTCGTTCTTCTTCATGGCTTCATAAAATTCCATTGTGTATAGCTACCACATTTTCTTAATCCATTCGTCAGTGGTGAGGCATCTTGGCTGTTTCCATAACTTGGTTATTGTGAATAGGGCTGCAATAAACATGGATGTGCAGGTGCCTCTGGAGTAACAGTCTTTTGGGTATATCCCCAAGAGTGGTATTGCTGGATCAAATGGTAGATCGATGTCCAGCTTTTTAAGTAGCCTCCAAATTTTTTTCCAGAGTGGTTGTACTAGTTTACATTCCCACCAACAGTGTATGAGGGTTCCTTTTCCCCTGCGTCCTCACCAACACCTGTTGTTGGTGGTGTTGCTGATGATGGCTATTCTAACAGGGGTGAGGTGGAATCTTAGTGTGGTTTTAATTTGCATTTCCTTTATTGCTAGAGATGGTGAACATTTTTTCATGTGTTTTTTGGCCATTTGAATTTCTTCTTTTGAGAAAGTTCTGTTTAGTTCACTTGCCCATTTCTTTATTGGTTCATTAGTTTTGGGAGAATTTAGTTTTTTAAGTTCCCTATATATTCTGGTTATCAGTCCTTTGTCTGATGTGTAGCTGGCAAATATTTTCTCCCAATCTGTGGGAGTTCTCTTCAGTTTCAAGACCATTTCTTTTGATGAACAGAAGCTTTTTAGTTTTATGAGGTCCCATTTATCTATGCTATCTCTTAGTTGCTGTGCTGCTGGGGTGTCCTTGAGAAAGTTCTTACCTAACCTACTAACTCCAGAGTATTTCCTACTCTTTCCTGTATCAACTTTAGAGTTTGTGGTCTGATATTAAGATCCTTGATCCATTTTGAGTTAAAATTGGTATAGGGTGATATACATGGATCTAGTTTCAGTTTTTTGCAGACTGCTAACCAGTTTTCCCAGCAGTTTTTGTTGAAGAGGCTGCTATTTCTCCATCATATATTTTTAGCACCTTTGTCAAAGACAAGTTGGTTATAGTTGTGTGGCTTCATATCTGGGTTCTCTATTCCGTTCCACTGGTCTTCATGTCTGTTTTTGTGCCAGTACCATGCTGTTTTTATCATTATTGCTTTGTAATATAGTTTGAAGTCGGGTATCGTGATACCTCCAGCATTGTTCTTTTGACTGAGTATTGTCTTGGCTATTCATGGCCTCTTGTGTTTCCATATAAATTTAATGGTAGATTTTTCAATCTCTTTAATGAATGTCATTGGAATTTTGATGGGAATTGCATTAAACATGTAGATTACTTTTGGGAGTATTGACATTTTTACTATGTTGATTCTAGCAATCCATGAGCATGGGAGATCTCTCCACTTTCTATAGCCTTCCTCAATCTCTTTCTTCAGAAGTGTATAGTTTTCCTTGTAGAGGTCATTCACATCTTCTGTTAGGTTTACACCTAGGTATTTGATTTGTTTTGAGTCTATTGACAATGGAATTGTTTTCATACATTCTTTTTCAGTTTGATCATTGTTAGTGTATAGAAATGCTAATGATTTTTCTATGTTGATTTTATATCCTGCTACTTTGCTGTAGCTATTGATGATGTCTAGAAGCTTCTGAGTAGAGTTTTTTGGGTCTTTAAGGTATAGAATCCTGTCATCTGCAAACAGGGATATTTTGACAGTTTCTTTACCTATTTGTATTCCTTTCATTCCTTCTTCTTGCCTAATTGCTCTGGCTAGGAATTCCAGTACTATGTTGAATAGGAGTGGAGATAGTGGGCATCCTTGTCTGGTTCCTGATTTTAGAGGGAATGGTTTTAATTTTTCTCCGTTAAGTATAATGCTGGCTGTAGGTTTGTCATATATAGCTTTAATAATGTTGAGATACTTTCCTTCTATTCCTAGTTTTCTTAGAGCTTTTATCATGAAATGATGTTGGACCTTATCAAAGGCTTTTTCTGCATCTATTGAGATGATCAAGTGGTTTTTGTCTTTGCTTCTGTTAATGTGGTTTATTACGTTTATTGATTTTAGTATGTTGAACCACCCCTGCATCCCTGGGATGAAGCCTACTTGGTCATGGTGAATAATCTTTTTGATGTGTTGTTGAATTCCGTTTGCCATTATTTTGTTGAGGATTTTTGCGTCAATGTTCATTAAGGAGATTGGCCTATAGTTCTCCTTTTTGGAGGTGTCTTTGCCTGGTTTTGGGATAAGTGTAATAGTGGCTTCATAAAATGTGTTTGGCAGTTTTCCTTCCCTTTCTATTTCATGGAACAGTTTAAGGAGGGTTGGTATCAGTTCTTCTTTAAAGGTCTGATAGAATTCAGCAGAGAACCCATCAGGTCCTGGACTTTTCTTTTTGGGGAGACTCTTGATTGCTGCTTCAATTTCATTTTGTGTTATAGATCTATTCAGGTGTTTAATTTCCTTTTGGTTCAGTTTTGGATGATGATATGTATCTAGAAATCTGTCCATTTCTTTAAGATTTTCAAATTTATTTGAATATATGTTCTTGAAGTAGTCTCTGGTGATTTCCTGGACCTCCATGATGTTTGTTGTTATCTCCTCTTTTGCATTCCTGATTCTACTAATTTGGGTTTTTTTTTCTCCTCATTTTAGTCAGGTTTGCCAGGGGTCTATCAATCTTGCTTATTTTTTCAAAGAACCAACTTTTTGTTTCATTAATTCTTTGTATGGTTTTTTTGGTTTCTATTTCATTGATTTCAGCTCTTATTTTTGTTATTTGTCTCCTTCTATTTGTTTTGGGATTTGCTTGTTCTTGTTTTTCTAGGAGTTTGAGATGTATCATTAGGTCATTGATTTGGGATCTTTCAGTCTTTTTAATATATGCACTCATGGCTATAAACTTTCTTCTCAGGACTGCCTTTGCTGTGTCCCATAGGATCTGGTAAGTAGTGTTTTCATTTTCATTGACTTCCAGGAACTTTTTAATTTCCTCTTTTATTTCATTGATGATCCATTGTTCATTAAGTAATGAGTTATTTAGTTTCCAGCTGTTTGCATGTTTTTTGTCTTTACTTTTGTTGTTGAGTTCTACTTTTACTGCATTGTGATCAGATAGCATGCACGGTACAATTTCTATTTTCTTATATTTGCTGAGGCTTGCTTTGTGCCCTAGGATATAATCTATTTTGGAGAAGGTTCCATGGGCTGCTGAGAAGAATGTATATTGTGTAGAAGTTGGATGAAATGTTCTGTAGACATCAAGTAGGCCCATTTGATCTATTGCATATTTTAGATCTTGGATTTCTTTATTTTTTGTTTGGATGACCTATCTATTGATGATAATGGGGTGTTAAATTCTCTCACAACCACTGTGTTGGCGTTAATATATGCTTTTAGGTCTTTCAGGGTATGTTTGATGAAATTGGGTGCATTGACATTGGGTGCATACAGGTTGATGATTATTATTTCCTTTTGGTCTATTTCCCCTTTTATTAGTATGGAATGTCCTTTATCTCATTTGATCAATCTAGGTTTGAAGTCTACTTTTTCAGAGATAAGTATTGCTACTCCTGCTTGGTTTTGAGGGCCATTGGCTTGGTAAATCTTCTTCCAGCCTTTCATCCTAAGCCTATCCTTATTTCTGTTGGTGAGATGGGTCTCCTGTAAGCAACAAATTGTTGGATCTTCCTTTTTAATCCATTTCGTCAAATGGTGCCTTTTGATGGGTGAATTAAGTCCATTAAGTGTTAGTACTGATAGGTATGTGGTGATTCCTGTCATTTAGTTGTCTTAGTTGTTTGAAGGTTTGATTGTGTGTACCTAAGTTGAGGTTACTCTCTACTTTCTTGCTTTTTCTTTTCCTGTGGTTTGGTGCTGCCTGTCTTTTCATGATTAAGTTGGGTTTCACTTTCTGTGTGCAGAATCCCTTGAAGAATCTTTTGTAGTGGTGGCATTGTGGTTACATATTGTTTTAGTATCTGCTTATCATGGAAGACTTTTATTGCTCCATCTATTTTGAATGATAGTTTTGCTGGGTAGAGTATTCTGGGGTTGAAGTTATTTTTATTCAGGGCCCAGAAGATCTCACCCCAAGCTATTCTTGCTTTTAATGTTTCTGTTGAGAAGTCTGCTGTGATTTTGATGGGTTTACCTTTGTGTGTTATTTGTTTTTTCTCTCTTACAGCCTTCAATATTCTTTTCCTAGTTTCTGAACTTGTTGTTTTAATGATGATATGTCGTGGGGTAGTTCTATTTTGATCTGGCCTGTTTGGTGTTCTGGAGGCCTCTTGCATCTGTATGGGAATATCTTTCTCTAGATTTGGGAAATTTTCTGTTATTATTTTGTTGAATATATTACGCATTCCCTTGCTTGCACCTCTTCTCCTTCTTCGATGCCCATGATTCTCAAGTTTGGTCTTTTGATGGAGTTGGTGAGTTCTTGCATTTTCTTTTCATAGGTCTTGAGTTATTTAATTAATAGTTCCTCCGTTTTTCCTTTAATTACCATTTCATCCTCTAGTTCTGAGATTCTGTCTTTTGTTTGTTCTATTCTGCTGGATTTGCCTTCTGTTTTGTTTTGCAGTTCTGTTTCATTCTTTTTTCTGAGGTTTTCCATATCCTGGGTGGTTTCCTCTTTAATGTTGTCTATTTTTGTCCTGAGTTCATTTATCTGTTTATTTTTCATGTTCTCTGTTTCACTTTGGTGTTTATACAGTACTTCTATGGTTTCCTTTATTTCTTCTTTTGCTTTTTCAAATTCTCTATTTTTGTTGTCTTGGCTTTTCTTGAGTGTCTTCTGTACATTTTGGTTGACCATATCCAGTGTCATCTCTATAAAATTCTTGTTGAGTACCTGTAGTATTTCTTCTTTTAGATTATTCTTGTGGGCTTCATTGGGTTCTTTGGCATAGTTTATCTTCATTTTGTTGGAATCTGGATCTGAGTATCTGTTTTCTTCATTCCCCTCTGGTTCCTGTACTAATTTTTTGCTGTGGGGAAACTGGTTTACCTGGTTTTTCTGTCTTCCTGTCATTGTCCTTGGTGTTGTTACTGTCCCTCTACTTTGTGCAATTAAGTATTTTCTAGCTTGTAATAATAACAATGGTAATATTTAGAATGGAAGGCTGAGAGGAGATGGAAAGCAAGAAGTTAAAGAAAAGCGAAAAACAAATAAATAGACAAGAAGGAGAAAACAAAACAAGGAATCAAACGAGAAAGTTTCAAAGGTGTAAACAGGGAGTGTTAGTGTACTAATCGACAGTAAGCTGAACAGGCATTAGAGAGACAGAGAGAAGATTGAAAATAAAAAATAAAAAGAATAAAGATAAGAATAAAAATAAAAAATAAGTAAATGAAAGAAATATACATATATATAAATAAAATAAAACTAAATGAAAAATAGAAAAAAAAAAACCTCCAAGTTCAAATGCAATGAAGTTTCAGTCTTAATAATTTTGGTGTCTGTCTCAGTCTCCAATCCTGGAGATGGTGCCTCAGATGTTGTTCTGTAGTTGTCTCATCAAAGGGGACACATAAAGTAGAACAAAACTGCACCAAAAAAAAAAAAAAGCCTACAAAGTGTCCCAATTTCAAATGCAATACAGTTTCAGTAAGTTTTTCAGCATGTAGGTGTAGTTTGGTTGTTTTCTCGTCAAAGGTAGGGAGAGGAAAAAAAAAAAAGAGTCTGGAGACAGGTCTGTGAATGGTATCTGTGGCTGTGGCTTGCTTGCCTGCTGCTGTCAGCCTACTGTTGCTGGAGGCTTTATTTATGCAGATCTCTTGGGTGAGCTTAACACTCACCTGGCCCTGCAGGCTTTGTTTACTCAGAGTTCTCCTGTGCCCAAGCCTCTGCTACAATCTTTCCCCTTTCCAAGCACACTGTGGGAGGTGACACTGCACCCACCTTCTCAGGCCTGCGTGTTTGTGTACAGTTCATGTGGGAAGTGGGTCTTCCCCCCTCTCCTCTGGAGTTTTCCTTCCTGTGCCACTCTTACAAGCTTTCCTGCTCCTGGTTGCTGGGCGCACGCCCCCGCTCCCGCCAGAGCCTCTACGGCCCACCCGGCTTGTTTATTTACAGTTCCGGGAAGGATTCCCTTCCCCCAGTCTTTGGCGCTCAGTGTGCCCCACCCTCTTTTCCGTGTGTCTTTATTGTTCTTATTGCTTATTACTCAGTTTCTCTTTTATGCCCGGGTGGAGGTCGGTCTGTCCAGGGGGCTATGCTGCTCTGGCCCAGGCTTGTCTGTGGAAGTACCATGGTACTGCTAAGCTCACCTTGTCCACCAAGCCATCTGGGCACGGGCGACTGGCGGCCGGGGGGCCCTCCTGGTTCCTCCTTTTAACGTGAAGTGGATTCTCTGTGCCGGCTGGAGGTGTGGAGGGGTCAAAGTTTTGCCTCTTCTCGGTGGTTTTGCCTGCCAGGTGTGTCTCCAGTGTCTCTCCAAGATTTCACTATAGGAGGCACGCTTTCTGCTTCCTCCCTCTAGCCGCCATCATGGAATCCCTCCTGTTCTAGCTTTTTGAAATGAAAGTTTAAATCACCGATGAAATCTTAGCTGTATGGACTTAAAAGATATTTTTCTCTAAGCACTATTTTACCAAGCCCCTTGAATTTTGTATTTAAATTATGATTAGATGAAAAATATTTTAAAATTTCCATTGGGATTTATTTTGGCCCATAGATTAATCTAGATTAATGTTCAAACAACTGGGGACTGTTCTGGTTATCTTTCTATGATTGCTTCTCAGTTTAATTCTATAGTAGGCATTGCTGTATGATTTATGACTGCAAATCTTCAATACTTGTGAGACTCACCATGTTCTATGCTAGTGAATACTCCCTGTGTATCCTGCAGCTGTTGAATATATAAATTTCTATAAGGTCAGATAAAGTATGTTGCTTAAATTTACTGATTTGTGCACTTGTATGTGCTTGTTCAGTTAGCTACTGAAAGAAGGATGTAATAAGCTCCAGTCATTAGTACAGACTTAGGATTGCTTTATCATCCTTATTCGTTATGAAATGTCCCTTTATTCTTTTTTTCCTCATTCATTCATTCATTCATTTTTTATTTTTTTTAACAGGTTCTCACTATGTGGCCCAGGCTTATCTCAAACTTGGAGTCTTCTTGCTTCAGCCTCCCAAGTGCTGCGATTACAAGCACATACCACCTTGCCCAGCATTTTTTTTACTTATGGCTTAAAGGAAGTCTATCTTGATGTTAGTGTAGTTGGACTTTATATTTAAATGCTGCTTCATATAAACATATTCATATGGTTGGGTCTTTCATTAAAATCTAGTCATGAGACATAATTTCCATACAATAAAATTCATCCTGTTGGGTGTACAGGTCTTTGAATTGTAACAAATGCAGACACTTAACTTCCACCACAAACAAGGTACTGTCTTCAACTCCCACAAGACTTCCCTTGTGGCCCTTTGGAGTCAACCCAATTGTTCCATCCCAAGGATTTGGTAACAACTGATCTATTTTCTGTCAATATGGCTTTCTCTTTTCAATGTGTCACAAAAATGAAAGAATGCAGCTCCATTTATTCTCTTCCACTTAAAGTATTTAAATTTTATCCACATTGTTACATGTATTGATAGTTTGTTCCTTTTCATTGCTTAGAAGTATTCCATTGCACAAATGTATCAATTATTCTCCAGCTCACGGGCTTGTTTCCAGATTTTTGCTATTATGATTAAGAACACCAAAATCATTAAAGTGCAGTTTATTGGTCAACTACATTTTCATTTCTCTTGGACAAAACTCTAGAATTTCTGGTTTGTATGGTAAGTTTGTGTTCAACTTTTTAAGAAATTGGCAAATTGTTTTACAAAGTTGTCATACCACCTGATGTCCCCAGGGGATCAGCATCAAGTGTTTGTTGGACAAATGGGTATCTAGTGTATCTCACTGTAGCTTTAATCTCATTTTCCTACTGATTAGCCATGTTAAATATCTTTCATGTGTTTGTCTGCCATCTTTATATCTTATTTCTTAATGTTCCTATTAAAATCTTTTGTCAATTTTTCAATGGGTTGTGTTTCTATTATTGAATTTTGTAAGTTCTTTATAGATTCTAGATTCCACCTCCTTTGCTCATGTTCTCCTAGGCTGTAGCTTGTTTTTCCACTTTCTTTAGTGTTTTTTCAGCAATGCTGAGGTTTGAACTCAGAACTTCATACTTGCTAGGCAGGTGCTCTACTGCTTGAGCCACGTCTCCAGCCCTTTTTGAGATAGGGTCTTGCTTTTTGAGCATACCAGTCTGGATTAGGATCCTTGTATTTTCGGTTTCCTGCTCTATGTGAGATGACAGGCACATGCCACCATGTCCAGTTTTTTTCCATTGAGATGGGGTCCCCATTTTTTCCATTAAGATGGGGTCCTCCCAATCGCAGCCTTTCAAGTAGTTAGGATTACAGGCATGAGAAGCCAGCGCCTGGTTATCTTCTCATTTTCTTAACAGAATAATTTGATGAAGGAAAAAATATAAATTTTAATGAGCAACAACTTATTTTTTCCTAATATGGTCTGTGCTTTTTGTATCTTACAGGAATTGGTTCTTTTAGTTAATTTATCAAATTTATGGGTGTAGAACTGCTTATAGTCCTTTTTATTCTTTTAATGTTTGCACAGTCAGTGATTATGTCCTTACCATCATTCCTGATATTGGTAATTTGTCTCTTCCCTTTGTTTCTCCCCTTAGCTTGACCCAGATGCTCATCAATTTTACTGGTCATTTCAAAGAATTAGCTTTTGGTTTTATTTTTCTTTCTTCTTTTTGTTTTAATTTCACTCATTTATTTTCTTTCTTCTACTTGTTTTGAATTTAATTTGGTCTTCTTTCTCTAAGTTCCTTAAGATAGAATTTAGGATATTGAGTTTAACTTTTCTTTTTCACTTAATGCATTCATTTAATACTATGAATTTCCTACCTAGGCACTGCTTTAGCAAATTTAGTATGCTGTACTTTTATTTTCATTTAGTTCAGAATATTTTCCCAAATCTTCCTTGAGGTAATCTCTTTGACCAATGAATTATTTAGATAGGCATTATCTAACATCTACATATCTTTTAATTATCCCTATCTACAAAATATGTTTTAGTTTTAGTTTTCTTACCAGCATGTGAGACACCCAGCATCTGCCCCAGGTAAGTAGATGCTCATGCCTTCTTTCTTTGATTTCAAGTTGTCTATCCTTCCTTCAATTTCTAACTATTTGGGTCTTGTTACTGTATGCATCACTATACTGGCCTATATTTTTTACTGTGTTCTGAATCCCAAGGGCCACTGGCCCCAATAAGCACTAAGAGAGAGAATCTGCAATCCAAGCTGACATCTGGAGCCGTAACTTGAAGTGTGTACTCTACCGAGTGTAATTCAGGGTAGATTGTCATGATCAGGGTGAAAAACAACAGAAGACAGAAGGACTTTCCAGGAAAAACTTAACCAAATTATGATAGCAATAACCAAATATTCCATAACTAAATCTACTTAAAGAGAGCCTTCATATTTAATGAAGAAATTCAGCATGTTTTATACTTCAGAAATTGAATATGAATACTTAGAATATGAAGTTTTCAAGCAACAGATTTTTGGAATTTAGTTGACATATATAATCCATGAATTTAGTATTTAGAAGCCACTTTATCTGGGCTGGACATGCTATACATGGATATATCTATATCTGTGGCCAACACCTCTTGTGTCATTTCTCCTTTTCTCAGTCCTCTAAAAGCTATTTGTAAACTTAGTATCTTAAATTCCACGTGTCACTAGTCCCACCTTCCCCATGGGGAAGAATGACCACAGGTTCCTTACAGTCTAGGGAGGAGGTCCACCTCTTAGAAGGGCTCCTGTTCTCTCTAGGGGCTCCTGTGTTAAGAGTTCTGCCCTTCCTGGTAAATAGGTGGGTTTTCTAACCCAGAGGTACTGGCCATTTATGTGCATTTCCCTTGTATATTTCTGTTTAATAACCTACAATTCCCAAGTTTACACCTCCAGCCTCTACTTCTCTACTGAACTCCAAAGTTGTCTAACTGCCTCCTGAACACCTCCGCTTAGATATTCTTTTAATCCCATTTGAGCTACTATAACAAAATACCCAAGACTCAGTAATTGTAAATAAATGTATTTCTCATAGTCATGGAGAATGAGAAGTCCTAGATCAAGGTGCCAGCAGATTTTGTCTTTGGTGAGGGCTGCTCTCTGATTCCATGATGGTGCTTTGTTCCTGCATCCTTCAGAGGGAAGGAACTGACCTCACACGGTGAAAGGGACAGAAGGGCAAAGGGGCAAAAGGGACAAATGCTATGTCTTCATGTGGCATAAGAGAAAGGCAAAAATGGGGTGAATAGCTCTTAGTTCTTTCCTATAAAGTCACTAATTCTTTCATAATTAACAGGGACCTGAGGACTTAATCACTTCCAAAAGGCTCCACCTCTTAATACCATCACATTGGTGATTAAGTTTCCATATATGAATTCTGGAGAGCCACATATATTTAAACCATAGTAGACATCTAATAGAACTCTCCAACTTAACCTGGCCCGTACTGGACCTCCAAATTGATCTTCCAGTCTTCCACTCTCAGATAGGGTCAACTCTGCCATTAGATGATCAGGTCAAAAACTTTGGAGTCACCCTTTCCTTTTGAAACTGATGACATGTAATTATTTAGCAAATCCTGCAGAAATTTCTTTCAAATTACATCTAGAATCTGATAACTTCTCACCACCTCCACTGCTAACACTCTTATCTAAGCCATCACTATTTCTCACCTTGTTATTTTAATAGCCTTCTGATCTTCTTGCTTCCCCCTTTCAGCTCCCTACAGACTATTTTCTTTTTTTTTTTTCATTTTTCTTTTATTAGTCATATGTGCATACAAGGCTTGGTTCATTTCTCCCCCCTGCCCCCACCCCCTCCCGCTCCCCCCCTCAATACCCAGCAGAAAATATTTTGCCCTTATCTCTAATTTTGTTGTAGAGAGAGTATAAGCAATAATAGGAAGGAACAAGGGGTTTTGCTGGTTGAGATAAGGATAGCTATACAGGGCATTGACTCACATTGATTTCCTGTGCGTGGGTGTTACCTTCTAGGTTAATTCTTTTTGATCTAACCTTTTCTCTAGTTCCTGGTCCCCTTCTCCTATTGGCCTCAGTTGCTTTAAGGTACCTGCTTTAGTTTCTCTGCATTAAGGGCAACGAATGCTAGCTAGTTTTTTAGGTGTCTTACCTATCCTCACCCCTCCCTTGTGTGCTCTCGCTTTTATCATGTGCTCATAGTCCAATCCCCTTGTTGTGTTTGCCCTTGATCTAATGTCCACATATGAGGGAGAACATACGATTTTTGGTCTTTTGAGCCAGGCTAACCTCACTCAGAATGATGTTCTCCAATTCCATCCATTTACCAGTGAATGATAACATTTCGTTCTTCTTCATGGCTGCATAAAATTCCATTGTGTATAGATACCACATTTTCTTAATCCATTCGTCAGTGCTGGGGCATCTTGGCTGTTTCCATAACTTGGCTATTGTGAATAGTGCCGCAATAAACATGGATGTGCAGGTGCCTCTGGAGTAACAGTCTTTTGGGTATATCCCCAAGAGTGGTATTGCTGGATCAAATGGTAGATCGATGTCCAGCTTTTTAAGTAGCCTCCAAATTTTTTTCCAGAGTGGTTGTACTAGTCTACATTCCCACCAACAGTGTAAGAGGGTTCCTTTTTCCCCGCATCCTCGCCAACACCTGTTGTTGGTGGTGTTGCTGATGATGGCTATTCTAACAGGGGTGAGGTGGAATCTTAGTGTGGTTTTAATTTGCATTTCCTTTATTGCTAGAGATGGTGAACATTTTTTCATGTGTTTTCTGGCCATTTGAATTTCTTCTTTTGAGAAAGTTCTGTTTAGTTCACATGCCCATTTCTTTATTGGTTCATTAGTTTTGGGAGAATTTAGTTTTTTAAGTTCCCTGTATATTCTGGTTATCAGTCCTTTGTCTGATGTATAATTGGCAAATATTTTCTCCCACTCTGTGGGTGTTCTCTTCAGTTTAGAGAGCATTTCTTTTGATGAACAGAAGCTTTTTAGTTTTATGAGGTCCCATTTATCTATGCTATCTCTTAGTTGCTGTGCTGCTGGGGTTTCATTGAGAAAGTTCTTACCTATACCTACTAACTCCAGAGTATTTCCTACTCTTTCTTGTATCAGCTTAAGTGTTTGGGGTCTGATATTAAGATCCTTGATCCATTTTGAGTTAATCTTGGTATAGGGTGATATACATGGATCTAGTTTCAGTTTTTTGCAGACTGCTAACCAGTTTTCCCAGCAGTTTTTGTTGAAGAGGCTGCTATTTCTCCATCGTATATTTTTAGCTCCTTTGTCAAAGATAAGTTGCTCATAGTTGTGTGGCTTCATATCTGGATCCTCTATTCTGTTCCACTGGTCTTCATGTCTGTTTTTGTGCCAGTACCATGCTGTTTTTATTGTTATTGCTTTGTAATATAGTTTGAAGTCAGGTATTGTGATACCTCCTGCATTGTTCTTTTGACTGAGTATTGCCTTGGCTATTCGTGGCCTCTTGGGTTTCCATATAAATTTCACAGATTTTTCAATCTCTTTAATGAATGTCATTGGAATTTTGATGGGAATTGCATTAAACATGTAGATTACTTTTGGGAGTATCGACATTTTTACTATGTTGATTCTACCAATCCATGAGCATGGGAGATCTCTCCACTTTCTATATTCTTCCTCAATCTCTTTCTTCAGAAGTGTATAGTTTTCCTTGTAGAGGTCTTTCACATCTTTTGTTAGGTTTACACCTAGGTATTTGATTTTGTTTGAGGCTATTGTAAATGGAATTGTTTTCATACATTCTTTTTCCGTTTGCTCATTGTTAGTGTATAGAAATGCTAATGATTTTTCTATGTTGATTTTATATCCTGCTACCTTGCTATAGCTATTGATGATGTCTAGAAGCTTCTGAGTAGAGTTTTTTGGGTCTTTAAGGTATAGGATCATGTCGTCTGCAAATAGGGATATTTTGACAGTTTCTTTACCTATTTGTATTCCTTTTATTCCTTCTTCTTGCCTAATTGCTCTGGCTAGGAATTCCAGTACTATGTTGAATAGGAGTGGAGATAGTGGGCATCCTTGTCTGGTTCCTGATTTTAGAGGGAACGGTTTTAATTTTTCTCCGTTAAGTATAATGCTGGCTCCCTACAGACTATTTTCAATATAGCATGTAGTAACCCTTGGCAAAACTGAAGCAAGACCCCTCTGCTCAACCTTTTCTAGTGTACCTCAACTCACACAGAATTAGAAACAAGATACCTCAATGTCTTGAAAGGCCACATACAACCTAGCCCCCAGCACCTCTCTTCTTTTATAATTGGAGCCCTTGTTTCTGTATTCTAACCATATTGGCATTCTTGCAGCCAGGACTCCAGTGTTTCAGAAGCAGGAAGGGAAAATAATTTGTAGAGGGGCATCCTGCAATATGCCCTACCAATTTAGGTTTTGAGATTCCCTAATATTTTTACCCCATTATGTTCTGTGTGGTGACTTAAAGCAAGTCTGAAAATTCTCTTGTATTTGTTTTATTAATAGGCAGGTCTAATTCCCTTCCTTCTAAATATAGGTGGGCTTAATCACTGCTTTGGCAAACAAAATGCTGCAAAAGTGATGCTACATGACTTCTAAAGCTAGATTAGAAAAGGCCATACATCATCTGCTGTTTCTTTTAGGATGCTAGTTATCAAGCTGTAAGGAAATGGAGAAAGCACTATGGAAAGACCATGTAATCTAAGATTCTCCACACAACTAAGAGGCCACATACTAAATAGGACTTAACCATATTTCTCATCACCACTTCATATGCTGAAGGGATAGTGCAGAATTGTTATTTGAAAAAAGTACAATTAACTTGCAGGTCTTGAAGAGCATAGGTCTTGATCACCTTCGATATATTTTCTCTAACTCACTTTGAGATTGTTTCTCCCTTCCATGCCATGACTACTACTTTAGGCACTAAGACATCTATTCGCCAAATACTTCCTCTGTCCTGATGTTGCCTACATTTATATTTGCAGGAGCTCTTATCTTCATCCTAGATCCAACTACCTACTTGAGACAAGAATCTCAATGGCAACATGGCCAAAACTGACCTCGTGACTTTCTCCACTCTGCAGACTTAGTTGTTCCCCAGTATCTCCCATGTCAGGGAGATACTGACACCTGTCACCTGTTGTCCAGAACAGAATGTCTCCTTTGTTCACTGTTTCATCCCTTGCACCTGACACAATGCCTGGCATATAGCTGGTACTTAGTATTTGTGGAATGAATAGTGCTTTTACGGAAGCTACCGTTAAGTCAGACCCTCATTTCCTTGAAACAACGGTGAAAGAGATTATGGTTAATCCAAAACCCAAGCATATCTTTAATGCCTCCGAAACTCAGGCTCTTTTCATCATGCCAAAGCTACCGCTATTTACTCAAACAGTTGGAATGCCTTCTAAAAAATCCCATCATTACTGTGCATCAACATGCAGTTAAATGAATGAATTGATTATAATTTTCTCTGCGCTACCAAATTTCTGCTTCTCATACTGTGTATCAGGAATGTGTGCTACCGCTGGAAAATGAGCACTAACTGTGTATTCAGGGCATTTAGTGGCAAATTTGAGTGAAATGTTGCTATCTTGATAGGAAAGATTTCTTTGAGCTCTACTAAGCATTTTTGAAAGCAAACTGTGTCAGCAGACTGAAATTACATGCAGAATTACCTAAACTATTCACATATGATAGGCAGTCACATGTTGTAGATGAAGCTTTCAAAATATAGGTGATGAAGCTGAATAATATCAACTTCTGGTCTAAATACCTCCATCATGGCTCAAGGCGTAAAATGCAAACAATTATGGTACACAATAGTGTGAGACTTCAGGTAGCAATCGAGGACATTATTACAACTTTGACTGTACACATGAAGCAGTTTCTGCATTTCATCTATTTTGAAACTGAATATTCAATGTGATAAGGAATGCATTATTCCTGGATCTGGTCCAATACTTTTGTTTACACAGCATAAGCAGAGTAAGTTCATACTTTGCAGGAACTGAGTAGGTTTCTTAGTGTCTTGAGTTTTCCATGCCCTAGAAAACATTAATTACATTAATCAGTTGTTGTTTAACTCAGTCTGTTGGAGGTATACCACTAATTGTTCAGTCATCACATCTGGAAAGCAAACAATGTTAAGTCCTCAGTCACCTGCTCTCTAATTTGATCATTCTCAACTATACTTTTGACTATCTCATAGGATCCTGAAAAATAAGTAATGAAATCTGCATATGGATTAGAACCCAGTGGATAACACTTCAATTCTAAAAATAAAAACTCAAGGTATTGTAACGATTTGAGTAACTCCAAAATTCTTAGCAAGAATAATTTCTGTACATATGGTGCTCCTTTCTAGGCCATGAATACATATTTCACGATAATGGATAATATTTACTTAATATACACTGAGTGCCAGCTGCTTGACTTAGACCACTTCTCAGCCTTGGAACAACTGGTATTTTAGAACTGATCATTCTGTTACAGGATGTGTATTTTAGTGTATTTAGCAGCATCCTTGGCCTTACCATCCCCATCTACTACCTAGCAGTGACAACCAATGTCTCCAGAAATTGCTAAATGTTCTCTAGCAGCAAAATTGCCCCCCATGTGAGAACTACCGCCTTAGCTATATCAATTTATTTAATCTTGTAAACAACTCTATGAGGTAAATTCTATTCTCCAATGTATAGGTAGTACAGGTATATTAGCCAGCTTTGCATTATTGTAATAAAAAACTTGAAATAATCAATTAAAAAGAAGAAAGTATTATTTTGGCTCACAATCTATGGTCAGCTGGCCCTGTGGCCAGATAGTACATCATGGCAGCAGTTGAAGAAGCTGGTTACCTCATAGCAGTCAGGAAGAAAAGAGAGAGGTCTTGGAGTCCCAAAATCCCCTTCCTGGGCACACACTTAGCAACCTAACTTCCTCCCACTATGACCCTGCTAAAGGTTCCACCAACACTCACCTCTCAATAGTGCCGCAGACTGGCAACCAAGCCTTTAACACATTGGGGGACACTTACTCAAACCACAGTAATGGGTGACAGCACAGAGAGATTAAATAACTTGTCTATGGCCACATGGCCAGCAGTCATATAGCTGCTATTTGATCCTGGTATTGAGAATTGATCCTTCTGTGACTTTAAGGCTTAATGAAATGAAGCTTGGTGGATCAGAATCCCTTCCAGAGCTGTTGAAGAAGAATTGCTCCATTGATGAAGCAATTCATTGATGACCCAGAAATTGCAAAGTTGAAAAGATGAGCGGTTAAAATAAGAGGGCTATACTTGGCTCATAGTAATTGAAAGAAGGTATTTATAAAATGGAAGATCATCTACACATGAATATTCTAAAACCCACAGTTTAGTAACTTTCATCTTTTACTACCTAAATCACTTTTAGACTGAGGTAGCAATATACTGAGTGTAATTTAAGTGCCTCCTCTCGGAACAGATATATCTGGTCCACCAGCCAGCGTAATTCTCATCATTAGATTTCCTCCTGTAATTGTAGATTTGTATCTTCCAATTAGAAAATTCCATTCCTAGATGACCCTTGTTAAAATGCTAATATCCACATTAAGCTCTGTTAGCCTTCATTTAAATAAATTAATCAAATTAGCAAGTCATTTAGCAAGCCATCAGAAAGTAAATTACAAAACAGAGAACTTCTGAAGGCCCAGTTAGGCAGGGAAAATATAGTTACAAGGCACTGTGCAGACGCCTGGGGCTGGCAACATCATGTGAGGTGGCACAGGATAGGAAATGTGCTGGGCAGGGGACAGATGACCAGGAGTGATGAGGAGGAATGGACCACCACTTAGTGGAAACTGCCTCCTTCTTGTCCTTATCCCCAGTTTCCTATTTGATAATCTCTCCTCTACCAACCCAGAATTTCTTCCTTAAATACTGATTGGTCCATGACAGCAACAGACGTGTCTGCATAGCAAAATATGAAAGGCTGAAAACACACATCCCAGGTAGCACTGCTCTTCCTTGAATCAGCTAGTCAAATGGCTTTCTACTTTGATAACATGGATTTCTAGATGCAGAAACCTGTGCCTGAAACTGTGCTACACATGGCTTTTCCCTGGTCCTGGAGTCTCTAAACATCTGTGAAACACAAAACTTCACCATCTTCTGTGGGAAATGAGGCTCAGAGATAGGATGCACTACCTGATAGTTGTGGATGCCACCCTGCAGGCTAGGCAGTCTTCCCTGGCTGTCTTAGGCAGGGAGATAAAAAGAAATTCCATTCCTTTTCTCCCTACTCATTTCCTCTAAATAAAACCGAGCAGACCGGTTTTCTTCAAACCAAGGCAGTGTCAAGGCAATCACTACATAAAAACACATCAAGGAATAAAATGCCACTGAAATTTAAACTAGACTCTGTAATTAAGCACTTTAAATCTGCTCAATTTTCAAGTGTTCAAATACTAACAGAAATCTTTAAAAATATGAATAGGTAAGAAAATCAGAACCTAGGTTCACAACAGATGTTAAGAGAAAAGAATTTTATTGTGGAACTCTTAAAGGTCAATGACTTAAAAAAAAAAAAAGAAAGAAAAAGGAAGAGAAAGAAAATCCTATGATGATAAAAAGCTAGGTTGGGTGATTAATTACAAGAGTGACCAGATACACCTTACAGAGGCATACTGAAGTTACCAAGCATGCTTAGAAATACAAAGTTGGTCTACATTTAGCCAAACTACCTTTTCACTAGGGTGAAAAGATAAGCATATCCAAGCTAGGACTTTAAAAGAAATTATATTTACTATACTTTGCAACTAGGATTTTTTTAAATGGTGGCCTTAGGAAATCTGCTTTGGCAAGCAACTGCACAGGCTCCTGTGGAGAGGAAGTGAAAAGACTGGGCATATAAACAAGGGCTGCTGGCAAGTTCAAAACGCAGGGGATAGTCACAGAGCAAAATGTAGTCCTAAGTAAATGGGTTTCAGGCAATTTCAGTGTTAAGATAACATCATTAAGAGTAGAACAGATTGTGCTCAAACCCTGCTGTTTATAATTAACACGTTGCTTCCAAATACTCCAGGGTCCCTGGTAAACAGTCTTCTGCTCACATCCACCCAGACCAATCAGAATATTTTCATCAGATTCCATGCTGGGCCAGCACCTGTTTGGACAAATCCAATAGAGCCAAAGAACTCCTCTCTCTGGCCAGCTAAGTAGTTGGATGAACACAGCTTGGCTTAGTCATTGTCACAGTGTCCATATGGCTTTGAAGCTTGTTTTCACAAGAAATCATACAAGTATTTTATTATGTCAAAGTTCACCGTCCTAAAACAAAAACAGATAAGATGTTAGCATCCTCACCTCTGGATTGCTCAGCTTTGTATGAAGCACACATAAAATCAATTCACAACTTATGGTTAATAATCCTATTTGCTACTAAATGCACCATGACAGGAATGAAACTAACTTTTTAAAAAATACTACTAGGAATACAATTTCTTTAAAAAATTGAGTTTTTCTTTATTGTCCATAAAGTTTAGTTTCTTTAAAAAAAATGAAGTTGAGCTATTCAATATTCTGTATTTCAATTATACTTACAGAAAGTTTAGATTTCACTGGAAACTATTTGCTTTTTGTCTAATAATCAGAATAAAGTAATTACAAATGCAAAAGTGTTTAAATCTTCTTTGCTTCTGAACATTGTTTATCTTCTACAGCACCTGTTTTATCACTACATAAATGCATAGCTCATCTGTCCTCATTTGGAGTTTTCATTCTTTTCAGTCTTTCAACAGCGGTTGACCTGTGTGTGTACTGAAACTAAATCTGTATGATCCAAGAATAAGATACAACAAACAGACGATGTAGATGTGTATTTTTGTACTCTGATGGCAGGCAGAATAAAATAGCTGAGAGAAAGAGACATATAATTACTTTCCTTTCTCTAAACTCATTCTTCACTATAAATATTCAGACTTGGAGGTTTATTATTTGAATAAATGGTCAAAATAATTAGATATAATGATCCAGCGATAAGTATAAAATCAAAAGCTTAAGTATTCATTTCTGCAAAAATAATCACCCATGTGAGAACAGCCTTTTAAAGATTCACTAATTGCATGCTCTTATTTATTAAACCATCACCAATTAATGTTTTTGTCTATCATTTTGTAATACACGTTCTAGAAAAGTTTCTAAGCAAATGACTGACATATCAGATATTTTAAAAAACATGGACAGGGAACTACAGATACTGCTTATGAAAACATTTAAAAATAGCTGAGACTCAAGGGCTGTTGTGGAACCTAATATCGACCAATGAATACTTTCATAGTATCACTGCCTCTCTGAAGAATACTAACCCCTTCTGAATGGCATAAAAACACCATCAAAACAATCTTGTTCCCATGAGCAGTGATAAAACTAAAAATAGTTACTTTAAAAGTTCTTGCTTCTTGTATAAAGACAAAGAGTATGATTATTACATCATAATTTTATAATTTTATTTTATGTGTTTTTCTTTTGTTCAATTCTTAAATTCCCAAATTTACTGGCAACAAGGTACCTATAAAAATGATTAAATGAGCCTGCCACTGGTGGCTCACACCTGTAATCATAGCTACTCAGGAGGCAGAGATCAGGAGGACTGAGGTTTGAGGCCAGCCTGAGCAAACAGTTCATGAGACTCTACCTCAACAAAACCTAACACCAAAAAGGGCTGGTGGAGTGGCTCAAGTGGTAAAGGGCCCACCTAGCAAGAGTGACACTGAGTTCAAACCCCAAAATCAAAAAGTAACAAAAACCATCATGACACTGGTGGAAAAGATCTTTCTAGAAAGGAAATAAATATGGAAGGCTATTTTTAATCATTGACTAAAAAAGTCAAGTGGAATTTGTAGATCTCCCAGGCACGTTTCCCTTCAATGACTTTAGATCTAAAGATTATAATCATAAAGGAACAAGAAAAAATGGATTTAATGTTGCTTATTTATTTATTTATTTTTGGTTTGTTTGTTTACTTTGGGTGAAAACAGAAAGTTCAGAGGAAGCCAAAATGAAAACAACTTAAATTCTAACACTAGGAGAACCCCTAAATTATCAGATTTTACTCAGTGGAGTATTATATAGCCATGCAAAATGATCAATACGATGATAATACTCACAATATTAAGGGCGAAAAGGAGAACAATAATCCCAACTATGTTGCGCTACCTATGGAAAACTGTTTGTCTAATAGAGTAGGCACTACAAGAAGACATAAACAAATGACCGGTTTGTGGTAAGACACCTTTATTTTTAAGCACAGTTTGTGCAGTAAGATTTTTTTAATAGACAAAGTGATGTGACTTCCAAACCTTAAGCAACTTCCAAGTACTTGTTTATAAAAGCTTCACTACATTCTATTTCTCAGCTTTGTCAATGAAAATTCCTGAGGCAAACTGAATCATACAGTGAGACTTTTAGACTTAAAAAATCCTAAATGGCTCAGGAACTGAATATGTAAGATCATTACTTTAAGAAACATTTACTGCCCAAGATGTCCAAGTACTTTTCTCTATCATTCCTCCAGCCCTGCATATAGATGGGTAACTGCCAAAACATTCTTCTAGAATAAGTCAGACTATGACAGAATAACCACAAGGGCAACAGCAAAAATGATGTTCCAAAAGCAACTTTGTGTTTTAAAGGACATATAACCCACTTTACTACTACTTTTTCTTTACATCTACTTTTTCTGATAAACAGACGACTCAAACACAATTTTAAGATTTTGGATAACTTACTCAGTACAGGAGATTCTACTGGAACACAAATCAATTATTAACTAAAGTAAGCAGTGAAAGAAACAAGATATTTCCTTTTACTTTGTGAGCAGTTTGAGTTCTTTTTAAAATTTATTTCTTCTGCCAACTCGCTATCACAGGACTTCAAGTTGCAACCTTAAGGTATTTTGTACTCTTTCCATTGACTATGGAAGGAAAGCAACTGTAAGCTTATGACTTCCATTTGCATTAAGAATATTCCAAGGACAATATTTGAGCTGCTTGGTCATCTCTCTCCTCCATACTCTACCTCCATATTCTGTCTCCTTTCTGGAACCAGCTTCTTACTGCTTTTCTGTCAATCTCGCCACCATTCCCTGGTCAACAAAGCTATCTATGTTCTCTATGTCTTCAATGAAGGTTCTTTTTCCCATTCTGAACCTGAGACTTGGCTCCCCTGAAGGACAGCTTTCTCCTCAACTCTTTCCAGGACAGCTCCACTCTCTACTGTACCCAGATAATTCTGTCAGTTGGGGTTGGTATCCTTGTGCAAAAACTCTGCCCCTAAGACGCAGACCACTGCATTACTCTACCCACCTGTCACTGTCTCTTAATCACTGGATAATGTAGCAACGGGTTCCACTTTTCTTTCTGTCCGAAGACCTGCACCAGCTGAGCAGCTTCATGCACATCTTTATCACCAAAGACCTCTTCTCCTTTCATTTTTATACTCAAATGCTCTACCTCTAAAAACTTAACTTCAGACATTTTTACCTTCTGATTTCCAATCTGTTCCATCTAAGGTATGTGGAACACCTGGGGACAGTTTCTAAAGCCTTTCACATCTCCTGACCTATATGTACTGAGCATTTCTGTGCCAGGCACTGAACTGCTAGCTCCTGACTGGTTTTACTTCCTTCCTATCCAGCTTACACTCCATGCTTCATCATGTCAACTGCATACTTGCCACCATTCACTGAACTCACCTGGCAAAACCCCAGTACTATGAGATTTCAATTATAATTCTTTGCTGTCCTAGTACCTAGCATATGGAATGCTGCTGGAAGAGATCACAAGTCTCACAGATTGGTGGCACTGTAAATTCAAGGTCAAAAACATCGACCCTCTCAGCAAGTTGCTTTCCTTGTCATCATTTTCTTCCATTCCCCACAGCAGCTATTTCAAACATTCCATATTTCTTGCAAAGTGCTACTACTTCTGCATCTAGTCACAATTTTGCCTTCCCTTTCACAGGGAAAATAGAGACCATCAGATCAGAACCCCCTCAACTTTTTGTTACCAAACCTTCTGACTCAGTTCTAGTTGAAACAAACTTCTTCTCTTATTATAATGCAAGAGAATTCCCCTATATCATCCAGGGATCTTTCAACTCACATTCTAAATCCCATGCTTGGATAAAATTTCAAGGATTTTGCACTCTAAATCTCTTTCTGTTTTGTATCCTTAACTTTCCTTCTGCATGGTTTTCCCTACCAGCATTTAAATATGTTCAAATCTTTGAAAAATAAACAAAATCCTATTAACATAGGCTCATGAGGTTAGGATGAAGCTATGTTATATGTGGTGCTTTATCTCTCTAAAGCTTAACACAGTGTTTTGTTTACCACGGCAACACAATGAATGTTAAGTGAATAAATGAACAAAAAGCATTATGAGTGCCTGCTGCATCTACTTTCTGATAACTCTATTGAAGTACACTATAGGTCTGACTTCTGCCCCATCATTCCACTAAAAGTGCTCTGGCTAAAGTTAACAAACGACTGCTTTATCATTACATCAGAGGACATGGCTCAATTTCCTAGCAGCAGTTGACTTTTGACCATTACTCTCTTCCCTTAGGTTTTCCTCTTTATACAACTTTGTATATAAGTACTTTAACCACTTAAGCACATATATTTTTATCATTCAAAAGTAGGGTTTTCAATACCTGCATTAGTTTTTTTCACAATATGTAATAAATTATTGGTCAATTCCTTTATTTTAGACATTTAGGGTTGTGTCCTGTGACCTAGTCATTCATCCTGTCACAGACGTCTAGAAGAAGGCCTATCTGCCTCTTCTTTGATAACTTCTTTGGAACTTCTTCTCTTTGGAGTATTCCCTTCTTCTTGCTATATCTCCCCATCCTCCAAATCAAGCCCACATGGTTTCCTTTCATCTGAAGTTTGACTGCTATAGAAAACTATGCAATATTTATTTAGCACATAATGAGTTTGAAGGATTGTGCTAGGCTTGAGAATAAGACAGCAATAGACACAAACACAAACTGTGCTTTGGGTTTCATGGACTTACATTCCAGAAAGAAAGATGAATTTAATTATCAAAGTGATATCACAAAACAAAGAAACTGGAACCTTCCTAATTATATGTGGGGCAGGGGAGGTGATGATAGCCATAGTATGCTTGAGAAGGCTTCTTTTTTTTTTTAATTTTTATTTTATTCATATGTGCATACAGTGTTTGGGTCATTTCTCCCATCTTTTCCCACTCCCTCCCTTACCCCCTCCCTCTCCCTCTCCCTCTCCTCCCCACCCTCTCCCTTACCCCCCAGCCCCTTCCTTCCCTCACCTACTCCCTACTCCCTTGCTACCCAGCAGAAACTATTTTGCCCTTATCTCTAATTTTGTTGGAGAGAGAGTATAAGCAATAATAGGAAGGAATAAGGGTTTTTGCTGGTTGAGATAAGGATAGCTATACAGGGAGTTGACTCACATTGCTTTCCTGAGCATGTGTGTTACCTTCTAAGTTAATTCTTCTTGAACTAACCTTTTCTCTAGTTCCTGGTTGCCTTCTCCTATTGGCCTCAGTTGCTTTAAAGTATTTGCTTTAGTTTTTGAGAAGACTTCTTTGTTGTGTGGTACTGAGGATTGAACTCAGGGCCTGGTGCTCTACCACTTATGCCACGCCTCCACAGCACACTACCACACCCAGCTTTTTATTGGTAGAGGTAGGGTCTTGCTGCTTTTGCTCAGGCTGGCCTCAAATTTTGGTCCTCCTAATTTCTGCCTCCCAAGCACCTAGGATTATAGGTGGGAGCCACCATGCCCTGCTTTGAGAAGGCTTCCTTAGGAAACAGACATATAAACTGAAATTTAAAGGTTATGTAGCAGTTAGATAAATAATGGAGATGAGAAATGCTGCCTATGCAAGAATAGGAAGCAAATGGTGAATATAAAAAACTGAAAAAAGGCAGAGTGGTTAAAGTGCAAATATTGAGAGGAGAAGGTGTGTAGTTGTGGTTGGGGATAAGGGGAGGGGAACATCATTTGGGTCTTGTGGGCCCAAGGGCCCAACAGTTATGAGAAAATACAAAAGATTTTAAATAGGAGAAGGACAGTCAATTTTTGTAAGATCATTCTGGTTATACTGTGGACTGTTATAAGGGGATAAAAGTGGATAGAAGATCAATTAGGAGGCCACTAAAAAAGGAACAGTAGTACAAAATGGTAACAAGTGAATGAATCTGTCATATGAAGGAGGATCTGGTAGCCTCAACAGGATTTGTGGCTGGACGAGAATGTGGGAAAGAGAAATAACAAGATAGCTCACAAGTTTCAGGTCTGTGCAAGTGGCAGGTGGCAATGCTAATCACTGAAACGGAACACTAGAAGAAAGCTAATTTTTCCCTTTTTCTGTTGGTGGGTGGAAGCAGAGGGGAGTTTAGTTTTGGAAATGTATTTATATAGTTGGGAAATGTCCATTAAAGGTCAAAATAGTATTAATAGTAGGGGAGTTAATAAATGGATGTTTGCTGAAATCATGAATGTAGCTAAAATTGCCTAGGAAAAAGGCATAATATGAGAAAAGAGTCCAGGATCAAGCCTCAAGGAACAGCTTTCTTTAGAGGTCAGATGGACAGGATAAACTGGCAAATGAACCTTAGTAAAAACAGCCAAAGAATAAAGAGGAAAACCAGAATCATGGACTCAAAGAGAAGAGTTTTCAGAAAGAGAGTGGTCAACAGTGTTAGGGGGACACTGAAAGGACAAATAGCCTGAAATGAACACTGGTTCTAGAGAAATGGAGATGGTATTCTGAACACAGAGGGAAGAACCTACCTTAGGTAGAAGGACACCCACCCCAACACACACACACACACACACACACACACACACACACACACACACACACACACACACACACACGAGAGACACGATGAGCACCAACACTGGTGGCTAAGGGAATTCTCAACTGACGGTTTTAATTTTGTCCTGTTAAACAGATAAGGCTGAACAAAGGATATGTGGTTTGAATAAAGTCAAGAAACTAAACTGTGTGCTTCATTCTTCAATATGTAAGCTGGAATGGCTGGAAGGCTGGTAGAAGATAATCAAAGAAGTTGGAAGCCATAACAAACTGAAGTAGCAATAAAAAGAAAGGCTTCACTGAAATGACCTTCTCTCCAACCTTGAAGGACTAGGATTTGGGAAAATAGCTGCCTCCTCAGATAACTGCAGGGGACGTTGTATCTTCCCCAGGGAAGAACCAGATTTTAGTTAAGGCAACAAGAAGAAAATGAGGAGAAGATAAAAGGGAGTGGGAGAGAGGGAAAGAAGCCAGGACAAAAGAAATACAAAATGTTAGGGGATGTGAGGGTGGAAAAGGGCAGATGTGGGAAGAAGGGGCTGCTTATTCTTTGAGTACTGCTCATAGGAGGCAGGAAAGAATAAAAACAAATAAGAAAGTAAGTTAACAGAGTTCTGTGGCAAAATTGCAGACCTATGTTTACTGCTCCCTAATAAGGTGGTAAGTGGAAGTACATGTCCCTAGTTGTGGCTTAACATCACTCTGATGCTATGGATTAAATAACACCAAATTCATTTTGGTTCAAGGTATATTTACTGTCAGGGACCCACAAGCCTCTGTCTTGTACATTACTATTTGGAGCACAATTCAACACATTCGGAGTAATAACACCCCTCAACTACATAGGTGTCATTCCAAAGTTGCAATCAACAAAGGCTCTTAGATACAGAGATTCCAGTATCATGGTTTAGAAAAGTAACATTCTTGATTTATGATCATAATGAATGCATTTTAAAAAGTTTCAGTTAAATTTGCTCTTTTAATGATTTGCCTGGTCTTAGAATAAAACACTAATATCCTCATTTCATGTGTTAGGGTTTATAAGCCATGAAAATGTGACAAATTCCTGCATAATAGTGTCACAGAACTTTTGATTCAGAAGAGAATCTAAAATGGACTTCAGAAACTCAAAAAGCCGTTTAATTCACTGGAAGAGATCTACAGATCAAGCACTGTTTTTTAGGTTGAACAAATAATGTCTGACATCTACATACTCTGAATTTTGAAATACACGTAAATACTCTCATGCTTAATTTTAAAAAGGAGTTTACCTATCCAAAAAGGCTGGAATACTCTGTCTTGTAGACTGTCATGTTCAACCTGTCAACCTACTCTGACCTCTTCTACTATGGTACTGATAGATCATACCCAGCTGTGACCATGAGATGATGTCACTTATTCAGACAAATGGCTTGAACACTTTTCATAGCAGTAAGTATACCTCTTTGTGAGGAGACTCATTACATTTTTAGATAGCTCTATTTTGACAAACACACTTTCCTCCCTAAACTTCTAATGCTCTAGAAATGCTCAGATCATCCATTTTTCACAACAGCTTGAGAGTTAACATGTCCTTTCCACAGCTTTTCTCCCATACTTCGTCTTTGGCCTGTGAGGTGATGTGGTTCTCATTCTCCTTTGTGTCCCTTCAGCATGTACCATTTGTTAATGTCCTTTAAAACTCTCAGCATAGCACAGCACACCAGATTTGATGTGCCTATGGCAACACAGTGGAATGAGGACATCCCTTGAACAGGGCATTATATTTCTATCAGGATTTGTAAAGCCTTGTACTCAACCAAAATATTTAGGACTTACGCCAGGTCAGGTCTATGGTTTCAGTATTCCTGAGATTTTTTTTTTCTTTTATTACTCATATGTGCATACAAGGCTTGGGTCATTTCTCCCCCCTGCCCCCACCTCCTCCCTTACCACCCACTCCGCCCCCTCCCTCTCCTCCCCACCCCTTCAATACCCAGCAGAAACTATTTTGCCCTTATTTCTAATTTTGTTGTAGAAAGAGTATAAGCAATAATAGGAAGGAACAAGGATTTTTGCTGGTTGAGATAAGGATAGCTATACAGGGCATTGACTCACATTGATTTCCTGTGCTTGTGTGTTACCTTCTAGGTTAATTCTTTTTGATCTAACCTTTTCTCTAGTTCCTGGTCCCCTCAGTTGCTTTTAAGGTATCTGCTTTAGTTTCTCTGCGTTAAGGGCAACAAATGCTAGCTAACTTTTTAGGTGTCTTACCTATCCTCACCCCTCCCTTGTGTGCTCTCGCTTTTATCATGTGCTCAAAGTCCAATCCCATTGTTGTGTTTGCCCTTGATCTAATGTCCACATATGAGGGAGAATATACGATTTTTGGTCTTCTGGGCCAGGCTGACCTCACTCAGAATGACATTCTCTAATTCCATCCATTTACCAGTGAATGATAACATTTCGTTCTTCTTCATGGCTGCATAAAATTCCATTGTGTATAGATACCACATTTTCTTAATCCATTCATCAGTGGTGGGGCATCTTGGCGGTTTCCATAACTTGGCTATTGTGAATAGTGCCGCAATAAACATGGGTGTGCAGGTGCCTCTGGAATAACCTGTGTCACAGTCTTTTGGGTATATCCCCAAGAGTGGTGTTGCTGGATCAAATGGTAGATCAATGTCTAGCTTTTTAAGTAGCCTACAAATTTTTTTCCAGAGTTGTTGTACTAGTTTACATTCCCACCAACAGTGTATGAGGGTTCTGAAATTTTTTTATAGTCAGTGATCTGTTAAATCCCAACTTGCTGCTATGGAAGTATAATTCCAGTATATTAAGATGGTTCAGAATCTTGGTTTTTGCCATCTATCATATCAGCTCCTGCTTCTAATTTTATATGACTAGTAAATTTGATGAGAGGATTCATTCTACAGTGGAGAATATTCATTCTTGGCCTTAAATGATCATTTCTTGTTTAAATAACTAATGATATTGTATTAGAAGTAACATTTTTATATTTAACGTATCATTCATATAATCTAACACACTTTACATTAAATGATTATTCTACTCTTACCTTGCAATAGCTCTGATGAAGTCTAATGAAACTGTGCATTTATATTTTGGTCCATCAAGCTGATCCTCATGGCCAACCAGGGTTAATAGCTGAAGGGTCACTAAAGAGGTAATCTAAAAGTGAGAGAATATTTCTATGAGGAATTCTTTTAATGAGATTACATGATACCTTTTTTTGAAACATTTTATAGTACTTATGATAAAGACATAACTGAATCCACAAAAATATCTGCAAAGAATGTGACTACTTTATAACTGGTATACACAAATTTATAGATGTGTTTAAAAACCTCATTTAACAGGGCTAGTTAAGAGTTTAAAAGTTGATGGCATGTTCTCATGTAAATAGCATGTTTTAATGAATGGAAAAACATTAAAAAAACCCTTTAGTTTCCTGTGAAAAACTGTATGAACTTCAACCCTTTCCATTTTCTGTAAGAGTTTAATTTGCTAAAATAGGTTAGTAATAGTCTTTTTGGAAATCATATGCTATTATTAGGCAACACTAGGGTTTGAATTCAAGACCTCTTATTTGCTAGTCAGGTGTTCTCATGCTCAATAGTCAAGACCTTTATTCATTCATTCATTCATTCATTCATTCAGGTAGGGGCTTGAGCTTTTGCCCAGAGATGGCCTCAGATGGTGATCTCTATCCCTGTAATGTCCTACATAGCTGGGATCACAGGCATGCACCACCGTGCCTGGCTTACCAAGAGGAGACTAACTTTTTGCCCAAGCTGGCCTTGAACTGAGATCTTCCCAACCTCTACCTCCTAAGTAGCTAGGATTGCAGGTATGAACCACCACACCCAGCCCCAAATCCCCTTTAATACTAAAGGCAGTTATACTTTTTCTTTCCTTTTTTAAATTTTTTGGTGGTACTGGCGTTTGAACTCAGGACCTCAGACTTGCTAGGCAGGTGCTCTACTACTTGAGTCACTCTGCCATGTAGTACTTTTTCTTTTAATATAGAATGAAACATAAATTTAGTTTACCAGTGGCATTTCCTTATATTATTTATAACTTCTACTTTTCTGTGACGAATATGCTCACATATTTACTCTTCTACAGTTTTTATAAGAAAACCACAAAGTGTCTTTAGTCTAGTTAATTTACAATTTCAAAAATGTTTTCAGATGTCTTAGTTTTATTATTTTCAGCACATTAGTCAAAACAAATGTCCAAAGGCAAAATGTTGGAAGAGTCTCTTGAAGTCACTTTCAGTTCTACGAGGATTCCATGGATAAATCAATCACATAAACTGTGCAAAGCATACAAGTACATTTCAAGATGTAGCAGGCAAAAGGCACTTCGAAAATAATAAGATGATCACTCAATTTTTGGAGAGGCTAAGGAGCTAATGTAGGATAAAGCTAATACACAAAGACTCTAAACCTAAAGAAAATAATTAAATTGGGATTTGATTTTTGGTAGTAAAAATATCATCTCAAGAGTCTTTCATTCCATTGACCTTATCATATGACAATTATTTAAAAACTCAACATACAAATATATAGTTCAGGACAACATGCAATACATAAAGTAGTCTGCAAATGTACTGACACCTTAAAAGTACCTTCCTAGTTTATTAAAATACTGCCAGAGTAAAATTAAAATGAATCAAGTACAAAGATTAATTTATGAGACCAACATGTGGAATCTCAAACCTATTAATTCATAACTATACTAAATGACAACCTTTAGGAAAACATGTATGAAACCTTTGATAATTTTTTTACATGTATAATACAAAAAAATTTCACCTTCTTCTCCATTACTTAACACTTAAATTATTTAATTTTTTATTTCCAATTGCACATCTACAAAAGTCTTGGGGATTTATTCTAAGCATTCAAAGATGACTAGGACTACAGAAAAACTCACTTCCTCCCTCAACTTTAAATGTTCCTGACACTACAATGAACCAAGATCTGCAGGCTAGCATTGATACCTAAGTAGTCTGATACAGTTAGTGAAAGTATCAAACTCCACCTCAGTCTGTATGCACTGGCATGCATAAGAAAGAGGTGGGATTAGTCTTTCCCACCCAGATGATTCTGTGACAGATCTGTCACTCAGAGAACAGAGATATACAAGATTCATTCCTGTTGTTAGGTTCCTAAATGCAGAAAGTAATTTATATGGTCTCTAGTTGCAGCAAAGAAGAATAAATTAGAATGTCTTATACCCAATAAATTAACATCTTAGGAGGATTTAATATTCGCTCCAGAAAAGCTCTCTAAATAATAGTAGTAAAATATACTGTACTTGAGTGTTGTGTCACCTTTTTTTTTAAAGCAATGTCTAATTACAGAAGGCTTCTCATTCATTTGAGCTTTGAATTACTCCAGAACTTATTTTGTAATCAAATACTCACACAGGGCCTAGACAGAAGGTTGGAAAAATGATAAATACAGAATTTCCAGTCCAGACATGATGGCATAGACTCACATTTACTGCTCTCTCCTGCAAAGTACAACTATAAACCCTGGAAATAACATAAAAGGCAACCAAAGAAGGACTAGGAAAGTTGGAAAGATAGTGGGCCACTTATGGCCTACTCAGGCCTGGAGGAACCAACACTGAGGCAGGGAGTCTTAAATTCCTTACCCACCAACAGAAAGTTGAAGCAGGCCCAGTACCTCCCAATGTACAACCCAGCAACCCAAGGCTCTGGGGAAAGCTCATTCCTCCCTAGATTGAAGACAGTACTGCCAAAACAAGAACAATTGGCTAAACTATCATTCACAGGTCAAGTGGAAATAAAGACTTTTTTTTTGGTGGTAATGGGGTTTGAACTCAGGACCTCACACTTGATAGGCAAGCACTCTACCACTTGAGTCACTATCCTAGCCCAAGACATTTTTAAACAAGAGAAAAGTAAAGAATCTGTCATTAACAGACCTACCTTTATTTTATTTCTTTTTTGGGGGTGAGGGGAAAAATGGGGTTTGAACTCAAGGCTTCATGCTTGCAAAGAGTCACTTACAAAGCAGGTACTCTTACCACTTGAGCCACACCAACAGCCCACAGACCTACCTTTTAAAAAATGGCTAAGGGAAGTTCTTAAAATAAGATGATAAAAGAAGGAATTGTGAGCATAAGAGGAAACAAAAAAAAGAACAATGGAAAAAGCATATACATAGGTAAATAAAGTATCTCCTCATAAGTGTTCTAAATCACATGTAATTAAAAATTTTAACACTATGTGATACTCAGGGGAAAAATATTTGAAAAGCAGAAAAGTGACAGGACCTACATGGAAATAAGGTTTCCAAACTTCACTCATTACTCAGAAATTTCACTCTCAGGCATTTATCAAAGAGAAGTGTACATTCACACAAAATCCTGTAAATCTATGTTCGGAGTAGCTTTATTCATAGAGGTCAAAAAAACTGGAAAGAAGTCAAATGTCCTTCAATGGTTAATGATTAAATAACCTTGGCACATCCACACTGTGGAATACTACTAAGTAATAAGAAAGAATGAACTATTGATACATCCAAATCATTTGAATGAATCTCAGACTAATTAATTATGCTGAATCCAAAAAGCCAATTCCTACCTGGCACAGTGGTGCATTCCTATAATACCAGCTTGGGAGGCAGAGGCAGGAGGATTTCTAGCTCAAGGCCAGTCCTGTCAAAATTAGCAAGACCCTATCTCAAAAACAAAATACAAACAAAAGGGTATGGTTTAAGTTAGAGTCCTTACCAAGCACATGCAAGGTCCTGGGTTCCATTACAGATAAAGGGCAGGGGGTGGGGACAAAATAAAAGCCAATACCTAAATGCTATATGATTCTGTTTATATAAATTCTTGAAATGACAAAATTATAGAGGTGGAAATTAGCAGTTTGCCAGAGACTGAGGAAGGGAAGAGAGAGAGAGAGAGAGAGAGAGAGAGAGAGAGAGAGAGAGAGGGAGAGGGAGGTGTGGTTATCAATAAATGTGCAAAAGGAGGGATCTTGTGACTGTGACTGTGATGGTAGACATGGAAACCTATAAAATCTCACAGAACCAAAGATGCAGAGCCAGATACAGAAATGAAAGCATTCTGAGCTGGGGACAGAGCTCAGCAGTAGAGCACATGCTTAGCATGTGCACGACCCTGGGTTGGGTTCAATACCCAGCACCAAAATTAAGTAAAACACAATAAAATTGTAAAAACAAAGCAAAACCAAACAACAACAAAAGAAAAAAAGAAAGAAAGAAAGAAAAAAGAAATGCATACATGTAGACCTGAGGATCAGTAGACTGAATTAATGCCAGTTTCCTGGTTCTGGTATTTTACTATAGTTTTGCAAAATGTTACCACTGAGGGAAACTAGTGAAGAACTCACAGGAAGAAAAAGCCCATATTATTTTTTTAACAACTACAGATGAATCTATAATTACCTAAAACAAAGCTTAACTAAAAAAATTAAAATACTAGTAAAGTACTCAAAATACAGTGAGTTTAGAGAAAGACCTCATAAACTTTTACCTTTTATTTCAAAATATTAAGTATCTATGAAGCTACAAAAATCTTCTTGTAAGAATAAAACATATTGGAACCATACTTATCAGGATTTTAAAAATCTTGTGATAAAACACAGCCACAAAGAGAAAAACCAGAGAATGTTATTTTACTATCAATATTCTAGCTGGATAGCTTTTTAAATGTTTATAGGTTTTAGATTTCTTTGGCTTAAAGGCAGATGATTAGTTATGACTTGCAGTTCAGCCTCAGGAAGAATTTATAACCACTGCTTCCATGCTATGAGCCCATAAAGGTTCGCACCAAGTCGACATGAACCTGAGGCTAATGAATCATATTATTTCTTCTATAGCAGAAGAGGATTATAGCAAAACTTACAGGTTTAATATACTAAATTCCAACCCGAGTGTTTTATTTTCCTAAATCTTTACTTTTTATTTCTATTCTTTAAAATGATGAAAGTTCAATTTTTGTTTGGTGGCTATAAAAATCGATTGCATTTTAAATTTATTAAAAAGTAAAAATTTCTAATGCAAAAATAATCACAAAATAAAATTCTGAGCTAGCCCATCAGAACTGGAAACTTTGGAAATCAATGTCTCATTTAATGGATGAGAAAACAGACATCATAAGAGGGACGGCTGGCATTATCAAGTCCCCAGTCACTCATAACAAACAAATACTCCACAATTATTTAATGTAAAAGAATACAACACATATGCTATGCTAGAGGTTTCCTAGGAAACATTTTAGAGTTGTAACAACCAATTTTACATTTAAACACTTATATTTAAGAATATTTAACATATTAAAAATGTTTAGCCAAACATTGCCTTACTTTGGGTATTGATGAGTATTAGAAAGTGATTTGCTAAAACTATTACCACTGTGAAAAAAACTTCAGTATTGGTCTGTGTACTTTTATTTTATCTTCTACTGTCTTTCAAAATTCCTAGCATGACATACATTTTCATCACTACTCACCCTTCCCTCAGGAACTAGCAAGTCAAACTTAAAGAAATGAGGAAAAAAGAGAACTATGGGAACTAATTAACAATATTAGCAATCCTGGGAAATTAGAGGTATAGGGAATGGAATGTATTATTGTCTAGGCTCTAAGGCAGACATTGTGCTAGGCACTTTAATTTCTTCAATCTTCACAATAATCGCCCCATAACTGGGTACTATAACTAAGCTTTTTCTTTCCAGATAAGAAAATAGCGTCAGAGGTTAAATTGCTCAGAGTCACTGAGCTAATAGTGGTAAGAAGAGCACTGGAATTTAATATCATTTTAATCTAAAATGTATGTTCCTTAAAGTACTCCAAACAGGAAACTGCAGGATCCAGAGAAGTGATAACGTTGTTAGAACAGATTTAGAAAAACCTCACAGGAAAAGGAAAAGTGAGTACCATGACAATTGTGATAGTACTCCACACTGAAAGAGGGCACTGAAGCATGCTGGAGAAACCGAGGAATAGGCACTGCAAGGATGACAGGACAAGCCTGAAGTAGGACTGCAGCAGTATGGAAAGGCAGCATTTCAGTATGGGCAGATGTTCTGCCCCAGAACACAGAATAGCCTCAAAAAGAAGCAATCAATTCTGTGCGCACAGTCATTTGAGGTGCGGGGTAAAACATTAATGTGAAAGACACTTAACCTACTGACCTGCAGACTTCCCATAGGTCAGACTGTATGTTATGTCAGAAATAAAGTTTCAGTTTTTAAGGTTTGTTTTTAAAAGATAAATTTAAAATGGGAGAAAGCATGTTTTGTTAAAGTCTGAAGTGACTAGACAATACTGAAAACGATATCCCCAAAGTTTCTTATACATTTGTGGATTAAAGATCATTTGCAAAAAAAATCAATCATACAAAATTTATAATGCTTGGGCTAAGAGCATGGTTCAAGTGATAGAGCACTTGCCTAGTAAGTACAAGGTCCTAAGTTCAAATTCCAGTACTACAAATAAATATAAATAAGTAACATAAAAAATTATAGTAGTCAAATGTACTAAAAATTAGAATAAACGTTAAAATCTTTAACAAGCAAATGTAATAGAAAGGTCTTTCCTGAAACACTGGAATCACTTTCAAGGAAAAACAATTTAGTAATCTAAATAAGTAAATAATTTGTGGATACATTATTATTCCTTTTCTGGATTTCTATAACCTATGAATTTGCTAATAATGTCTGGATTTTAGGGGAGAATATAATGTTTTCCACAGCTGCTTTTCTTATCTATTTTGTCAAGCTCAAAGTCAAATGAATGAAATTAAAATGAATTGAAAAGTAGCCTAGGGAGTGGATTTTCTTTTTCAAAGTCAGGATTTCTATTTCATGCTAGAAAATACAGAATAACTTTTTAAAACTGTACTAAAAGTCAATAATTTTACATTTAAGTTTTCAGTCATATGTTTCCACTGTTTTTCCTCAAAATAAAAATTCTGGGTTTTTTTCTCCTCAGCTTAAGAATAAACAAAATTCCTACAAATGGAAGTATCTTGCTATCAAAAGAACAGAATTTCCCTAACTTTCATACATTAGCAGCATTTTGACACTGTCTATATTTTATTTACCTTAGCTTAAAATAATCTGACTCAAAAAAAGTATGTTTTTCCCCTTAACTAGCTCCTATGTTACAACTGAGACATTCACAAAGAAAATTAAAAATTGATGATCTCCTTACATACACAATATTTTTAGATTTACATCTTCAATGGGGTTGTGCAGTATTTGCTTAATCTTTGCTCTGGGTATTATTATGTTCTTTGTTCACATCCATGTAGGGGATGAGCTGATTATTTATGTCTTAACAATAGGAGTTCATGTACCACAGTGAGGATTTTTTTTCTTAATCTGAGAGGCAGTCACTAACAAGCTTCAGCTGGAAATGCTTGATGTAAAAACAGTGTGAACCTGTTCCTGGGTTAATAAACTGTTCTTTCTGCCAACAAAAGGAAATCAATTTACAACTGTAATTAATTTTTAACATGCTCATTATTTTTATACTTTCATAGGTTGGTATACTGTCAAATGATTTATGAAATATCCTATTCCGGTTGTCCTGAAGAAGCTTTATGATCAAAACCATGCTAGTTAAATAAACAAACTTAGCATATGAATGTCAGTGTATGAGTTCCACACAACCCAACAAGCTCCTACATTTGATCTGATATCGAAAGATATGATGGTTCACTGCATATATCAACTATTCAATGACATTTTTACACACACAAAGAAGAGGAGGTGAATACAGCACATGGAAGAGACAGGTAAATACTGTCAAAAGCAGTTCAACCTAAAATCATCATCATGAGTTTTTACTCTCTGCACTCCAAAAAAGGACAGGTTGTTAAGTCTTCAAATAGGCACAGATAAACAAAAAGCAGCATGTATTTTTATACACAGAGGAATTAAAGGTAGTGCCTCTAATCTCTGGAACCTTTCACCACACAAATGACCATAAACCTTTAGCCAGGAAGACCCTATGTGCATCAGAAGAATGGGATAACATTCATTCAATGAGTAAATTTTAAGTTTGCAACACTGTTCATGACATACAAAAAGAAAAGGCCCATATCTTCAAAGAATTCAGGACAGTGAGAAATATAAAATAATATGGTAATGACATGGTATGAGTGCTCTGCTAGTGATATGAGTAAACACAATTATCTGATTAAAGAGAAGGGAATGAATTGCAATGGAGAAAAACTGTGGATTCATTGAGAAATAGCATTTGGGGGACCATAAAGCATAAAAGTGTCCAACAGTAGTAGGAGGAAAATACCTACAGTACAAAATCAAGCACAATTAGCTGGTTTCAGAGAGGAACAGGCTTATGGTGAATGGTGTGTAGGGCAAATGAAGGGAAGGGCAGAAAGTCAAAAGGACCTTAGAAGAAAGGCTATGGAATGTAGGCCTGGTTCTGTAGATATGTAACTTATTAAATGACAAAGTGAGTTAAAAAAAAAAAAACATCAAATTTATTTTTAAGGTTTATGCTGATCAGCCTTATAGAAAGTGTCTGGTCACGGAGAGCAGACAGGAAATTGGAGCTATACTCTAAGAAATAATGAAGCTATGGTTTCAAGGCAATTGCGGTTCAGATGGAAATAAAGGAATATGTTCAATATTTAGGAGGAAAAGCAGACTGCACTTGTTAATAAACTTTAAATGAAGGGGAGAAAAAGAACTGAGATAGTTTCTCCATTTAGCTAAACTAAAAACTAAAAAATGCATATTATCTTTTTGTTTTCCAAGCCCCTAACAATGTACACATAACACAGTATATATTTAGTAAAGGATGAATGAACAAATCACTAGTTTTAAAATCTAAGACCCAAATCCCATTGAAAAATTTTAGGGAATGATTTGGCTTATCCTACAGTGTATGATAGAATATATCAGGCATTCAGGTAAATTTCAGGTTTAGTTGGCAATTTGGATGGAGAACTATAGAATAAAGGATAGAAATATAGATTTCAAAAACCATCAACACATATGCAGCATCTGATACCAGAACAGGTAAGACAGTTCTGGATGAACCTAGTTCCCTTTCTTATTCTGAGCTCTCGGGGCATGAGTGCCTTCTGCTCTAAGAATTCAACTCTCTACTGCTATTCAGGGTGCCTGAAGGTGAGCCATCAGGTTCTAAAGGTGGCTTGAGACCAAGAACCCTAATTTCTCATCTAGGGGAAAGGACAAAATTTTTCTACAGTAGTTTATCTATGAATGGTAGGTTCAGTATTCCTTTGAGTGAAATGGAAACATGGCCAGTCTCCTCCGAAGAACTCCACCTAGTGTGTTGACAAGCTGTCATGGGAAACTCCTGTAGGCATTAGCATTTCTTTTACCAACTTTATACAGAAGTATTTTTAATATAGTACACATTTCTGTAATGGGAATTCTAAATCATTTATCCTGTAATCTTTCTTATTAAAACTCCTTTTCTCATTAAAACAATCTAGTCTAAATCTCTATCCAATGTATGAACTTGCTGATATACTCACTACAGTAATAATGTGGAATCTCTTAAATATGCATTTGCAAACAAATATCCATACAAACTGTGCTTTCAGCCAAAAATGTTTGAAGTCAACTAAAATTTACTGGTGTTGAATATATTTTTCTCCCAAAATGTGAATAATGGATATACATTTGACATATTTATTGGAAACAATATGAAGCTTTGAGAAAGGTGGTTATAAAATATTGCCTACAAAAATAAGGTACCAATGTATTGTGTTATACAAAAGTAGAGAGCATAATTTATACTATCTTTTTAATCCCTTAGGCAATATTTTACATGTTACCCTGAAGCCATGGTTCCATTTTACTAGGGTTCAGTAAAAAATGCCTACTCTTAGACTGATATATTCACAAAGACAAAATGTTTACAGTGAAGAAATTCAACACCAGATTTAGGGAAAACAAGAGAGGAGTAAAAGGCAACAATGTTCTTTTACCAATGAGAATAAGAAAAAACCTTTTACTCTGGGGCAAAAGAGCAAAATATACTGTGCTTTTTTTATTATCTTTGGTAATGAGTTATATTAGTACTCCTTACAAACAATAGTGCAGCTAGTGAAAATCACAGATCAATGTTACTCTTTTCAGTTATGAATCATCCCAAAACAGTTTTTAAAAAATCTTCTGAAATAGGCACCTACTGCAGAGTGGTGTGATGACAGGAGAGTAATACATCCACACTAGGGGTAGCAGGAGATTTGAGAATCTCATTTACTGCACCAGTGGAGGCTGAGCATCATGGCAGTGATGCTCTTAGCTGCTAGAGAAGAGCCTGTCTCTTTCAAACAGCATCCCTGCTGACCTATTCATCAGCGAAGTACACATTAAGTAAGGCTCCTTCACCATGTTTGGAATGAAATGCCTCACAATCTCAGTTGTGGTTAGGGAAAAAACACAGCTTGATTATTAGAAAATGTTAGCATTTAAGATATTTTCTGTGATTTACATAATTTACCTGAATAGCATCAAGTATTTCAGCCGGATATTACTGAGACACTGGAATGCTGGTACAAGACAAATGAAGCAGAGAAATTACAAAGAAATAGCTCTTCACATTTCTAATACTCTAGTAACTCAAGATTCAAGGAAAACTATCCTTTTGGGTGACCAAGTTTAAGGTCTGTAAAGATAATGCACAGACTCAAATCACTTTATATGAATATCTTATAGCTAGGTCATAGGAGGTTATGTTTGTAAGATTCAAATTCTAACCTAATCAATATATGTATTAGATAGCATTTTTTAATCAACTGATTTCTAATGTTAAATGACTACTAGCACTTAATAAATGTAATACTTTTTGTAGAAATACTAACAATTCCATGTAATATGTAAATTAATTTTCAGAAGTAAAGTCTTTATACAATCAATTCATTGGTTAAAGTGCTTTTGGTTAAAAAAATCTATAAAGGCAGTTTGAGATATTGTATATACAAGAAAACTATCAAAATGAGCATAATTTTTCATTATAAATTACTTCAAATATAGCAATATAAAATTTTAAGGAATGGTATTCAGCTTATAATAGGCCACATACAATACACTACTTATATATCTATAAATTAATAAGTTCAAAGTATTAACTGAGATTATTTGATAAAGCCATAATTAAGTTTAACTTGGAATTAACAAAATTTAGTTCTGATACATTATCAATCTCAATCACTGTTTCCAACACTCTATTCAGGGCATGTCAGAGGGAAACACTCAACAAACAGACTTATCACTTGGTAAGACACTTAAGTATCCAAGTTACTAAATATTGGGAACTACTAACGTAAATCTTGTTTTTATTTATTCACCCTAGTTATTCAAGTAATACATAATTAGTATTCACTTACCTAGCATGGGCCTGACCTCGAAATATACACATCTATCACGAATTCTAACATAAGCTGGAATTGAAATTGCATCACACAAAAGAATTGCTATGAAAGCAACAGACATGTTTTCTTCTTTTTTGTATTTTCTTTATCCAATATGGTGTTGGGAATGTAGTAGACACTTAAAATAATTGTTAAATGAAGTTTTATGCAAAAATTCTAACTAGGAAAAAAAAGATACATACTGACGTTGAATTTGAAGCTTGAATTAGATTTTTATTTTTAAATGGCTTAGAATTACAAATTAACAAAATCCCGTCTTCAAAAAAACTAAAAAATAAACAAATGTACTACATACCTACCTATATTTTAAGTAAAATGCCAAAACTCTGGCTTTGGTTGAATAAAATGTTAGCTACCCTAACAAGTATAGCAAAAACATCTTTCTATAGCTATGTTGAATTACAGATGCAGTTTGTCTGAAAAACACTCATAGATAAAATGACTAAATTATCACTCTTTCTGAAAATATATATCCTATTTAGCTCATAAACCAACACTGAACTGAATAGAAGCTTCAGGTTACCTACATATTACTGTAATTAATGCATACTCTGTGAGAAAAGATTAAGTTAACTCCTGACAAAATTAAACTGATGCAACAAATAAATGCAAATATATCCTAATATATAGTTTAATGTGAGTTCAAAAGCAGAGGAAGTAGAAATGGAAATGTGTATTTTTAAAAAACACATTTTTACATTAAACTATACTCCAAATGCTTTTTTATTCATGCTCCTACAAATAAAAATAAACTAATGGGACACTTCAATTGTAACTTTTCTTATTAAATTCTGTACAAATAAATGTGAAGCTACTCAGAAATTATATGTTAATTACTGAAAAATTCAGTTATCAATACAGTACATAACTGTTTTTTAAAAGTTTTCCTCGCCTTTCAGCTGTTTCTTAATAGTAATTCACAATACATTTTTATAATATGGCAATAAAATAATGATTGTTTTAAAGGGCTAAGTGGTAAAATTATAGTGAATTAGCTTAAAAAATTATTCTTTAAAGTGTTAATTGATCAAATAAGATCAACGATGTAATATAAACATATATGTAATTAAATGTCCCTATTTCTTTTAAAAATTTTCCTTTTAAAAGTCACTTTAGAAATCTGTACCATTGTTTTTAGAAATAAACTCTTCCGTAAGTCTATCCTTTGAGAAAAAAATAAAGCAATATGGTTTAAAATTTTAAAATAAATGATATATCTGACAGCCTTAAGGAAATGTACTTCTATTCCTGTTGACTTCATGTACCAAAATGACGGCAAGGATAAGTAAGAAAAGATCCAAAACTATCTGAAGAAGGAAACAGAGTATTCAAAAAATCTATAAATAAGTAATTTTTTCCTCAAGGAAAAAAACAATATAGAAAGCATAACCTGGCATTAATATACTTCTGGAAAAAAGATACCTCAATATTATGTCTTTTAAAGATGGTCCTCAAAGTCTTAATCTGATCAAATTAAAAACCTGAAGGTAATACAGATAAACTTTACCCATTTACTGTATATAAGTGGTATAGTTTATCCATTCTATTAATGTGAGAAGAAGGGAAGGAGAAAATAACAAAACTCCAGAATCAATGTTTTGTTACCCATGATGTTCAGGTATAACATAACTAACATTGCTATCATGAATATGTTTATTATTGTCAACTGAACTTTCAATAAGTTTTTTAAAAACTGTTTTTCTTTATTCATTTATTCATAGGTGCATACATTGTTTTAAGCTTCCTTAAAATATTATTTTTATACCTTAATTATAGAATAGATTTAAATTAAATGCCATAGAAACATGCTTTTGCTTCAAGATAATTTTGAATGTATGCATCATATATGATCAATTTGGGTATATGTGAAAAAAATTTAATTATGAGTCTTAAAATTACGCTACAAAAATAACATACTACAACAAAATAAATCTTTAAAATACTTGCATATATAGAGTAAAAGAACAGAGACACATCACAACTAGTTAAAACAATTTACTTTCTGGTAGAAAATATTCATTTAATTCAATTTCTTCCCAATCTTATTTACATTGTCATGAAAGTACATAAACAAATAGACAAACACATACATTATTAGATATATTCAGGCAATTCTACTTTTATTCAAACAAACCACTGCATCAAATTTAAACACTTTCTCTAAATATTAAGGACAAAGTTAACAAGTTTTTCCTCCATCTTAAAGTTAGCATGCAACAATACTGCCACCTAGTGTTCATATCAAATAAGCACTTCCAATACAGTTGTCATTTTTGTAGTTCACTTAAAAAATTAGTGTGTAGGTTCAACACAAATTGTGATTCCTATGGGCAAGAGTACATTTTTGATAGATGAACAAAAGGATACAGAAGGAAAATAGAAAAGGTCAGCAGGAAGAAAAAAACACATGGCCAAGTAAGAGAAATAATCTTTTAGATGTGATTCCTGCCAGATTTTGTTCTTGAACATAGCATATATGTTATTTGATTTTCTTGGGTTGACCAAGCAAAAGTAAAGGTCAACTCCTTAGGGATAATTGCATCTATTCTTATGCACTCCTCCATCCTTTGTATCCTCAGTGGGAATGACCAAGTTCCTAAATGACTTCTTAAATGAACATAGGCAAATTAATTTACGCAGTGTTTTAAATAAATAAATCATTTTAATTTCTAAGTGTTAATGAGAAAAGATGATAAAAAGATAAACAGCTTCAATTTCAAGACTGAAAAGAATTTAATTCCTTACAGATAAAAATATATTTTTGATCCTAGGTGTTTCTTAATTACATTACTGGCACTGCTGCAACCATAAAGACTGGTGACACTGTTCATCACAAACCTCCCATTATTTGAAGCTGTTTTCTTTTTTTCCCTAGAGGATAAAATGTCTGAAGAGTTCTTGTGTAACAACTGAAATGCTCTACCAATCTAGAGTACACTATGAAAAGTACTAACAGCAAGGTGATGTGTTGAGAGAGTATAGCCTTCTTTGGTTCCCCCACAAAGGTAATTTTGGGGCACCTGAGGAGTACAATCACATGTGATGTAATGCTCTTTTTATGTTGTTTATAAACAGTCTCTACTTACTTCCCTGGGCTTAAGTTCTCAGAGACTTACCTGCAGCATATTGTGAAATTCATTTAATCTCTCTGACCTATTGTAAGGCGTAACTGCTTACAATAAATATCACCTTTTTCTGTCCACTTCAGAATCATTGCAACAGCAGAAATAAACAAAAAACTTACAGAGTATATGTAGAAAGCTACTAATAAAATCATTAAGTTTAATTAAAAACTACCTGAATTTCAAAGCATTACTGCTCTATCTATTGATGTAGCAAAATTGACTATTAACTTTAAGAACACAATTAATGTAGATACAATTTTCTATTTAAATTCAGTGTTGAGAACATTGAGACTATTATCTATCTTTGTTATGTAAAGTTTCCTTTAAATGAAGAAAATAATAGGTTACAAATCTGACGTATATCTTGAGGACAGATTTATTCATAATAAATGTAACTGAAATGTAAATTTTCTTAAGTATTTCTTATACAAAAATATATCCACTAGACAAAATGCTCAGTGCAATTTTGATATGCTTGTGCATCTCAATACATGCTAGCCATAACCTTTTGCTTTTCTATTTACACCATGTGCTGTCTTTCTGAACCATTTAGAAATTGTATTGTGACTATGTTTTTAATAGTTTCTTAAAAATGTCAAAAATACCCTTAAGTTCTTTCAAAAAAAAATCATGATTTTTATTTTTATGCTTCTGCTGCCACCTAGTGAAATTTTGAGAAATTAATTATTCTGGAAAATAAATCAATTTTTTAAAAAGAGCACTTCAACCTGCAAAGTACAAACATGAGAAATAAGGACATTATAGATTACCTTCAATAATCTAAATTCAACGTTAAGAACAAATAAAATTTTTAAATAAGGTTTACATTTAATTAAATCTATATATTATAATCAATTTAATCATCAAGCTACTTGTTTATTTAATCAGCAAGACAATTTTTAAAATTTCTCTATCAAGGAAAGAGCCAGAAACATTAAATTGTGTTATCAGGTTATATTTGTAAACAATATTTATAAACTTTGTGATTACCCTTAAAGATTCTGTATTTGGAATTTTCAATTATAGCTGATCTTTAGGAAGATCAAGGACACTCATAGGTACCAAAATCTGAGGCTGCTCATATCCCTTATAGAATCATATGGTATTTGCACAAAACTTATACACATCATCCCGTACACTTTAAATCATCTCCAGACTACTTATTATACCTAATACAACGTATATGCTATGTAAATACTTATTATACTGTATTGTTTAGGGAATAATGACAAAAGCCTATACATATTCAGCATAGGAAAAAAAATTTTTTGAATATTTCTGACTGGTTGATTGAATCCATCATTCTGTACTTACTGAGAACACTGTTCATTGTGCAGTTATTAAAATGGGTGCAATATTCTAAACAAAAATCTGAACACCTGGAAATCAACTACAGTACTTGAAAACTTGATTAAAGATAATAAATAATAATCTATAAATAAACTTACCTGAGAAAATATATTTGCTGTTGGAGCAACTCTGCTGTCCACAATACTATATAATATTGCTAGTAACCTGTCTAATGGAAAAGGCTTTGGTCCAAGGAGATGATTGCTTGTCTGTTAAAAAAAAAAAATATGTATCTTTCTTCTTACACCAGAGTACTCACTTTTTGTACTATAAAGTCTCATAGTAATATACTTATACTTGCTCCCCAAAGATGCTAACAAATCTAGCCTGCAGTCCGTCACTTACAATTTTACCTGATATGATCATGATTTAACACTTAACATACTTAAGATTTTCTTAGCATCAATAAATATTAAGGAACTTACAGTCTTTCACAATCTTGCACTGCTATTTTGCTATTGTAAATAGATGTTAAGTGACTTTGCCAAGTGATTTGTCAACATAATGCATAATCAATACCAGGTTTTTAACTGCTAGGAGGTGAGAATCTATAGCCATTCCTCCTTTGACCACTTCCTGGAAAATGTACTTGTTCAACATTAATAGTTCTAAAAAGATCACTTAGCATAAACACTAGCTTAGGTTAGAAAACTAATAAACACTGCATATTTTGTGAATATGCTGTCAGTTTGAAACAATGTATAATTTATAAAAAATTTTAACAATTGAAAAATGTTCCTAGTTGTATATAAACTTATATGGTATGATCACTGTATTAGAAAACTACAGTAGAAGTTCTACTCTATTGAGAGATAATTCCAGTAGCAATGAAAAAATTTAAATACTTTATGTTAGCAAAGGCAAATAAAATGGTAAACTATTTACATGCATGGGAGTTAACTATTCAAACAATGACTGTAAAGAAAAATATCTGCTCAGAATTGCAAAATGTAGTATATGCTTTGCTATTTATATATAAAATATAGTTTAGTATTTTCCAGCTCTTAAATTTTATATGCTTTTCTCACTAAATAGTTCAAATATTTAGAAAAGTAGATTGTTAATGTAATAAATAACCAATCCACTCACCATCAAATTTTATCAAAATCCTACTGCTATGCAATATGTACAAAGAAATAAAAAATAAGATCACATTACAGGCAAGCTGAAGCCCTCTGAACACCTTCCTATCTCATTTTCCTTTTAGTCCCTAGAAAGAATGATTATCTAGAATGTGATGTTTTTATCACTCTCATGATGGTTTTTATACTTTAGTGTTTATTTTTCCACAAACAATATACAGCACTGTTTACATGACTTAAAATTTAATGTCATTTTGGACACACCTTTTTATCATACTGCTTTTTTCTTTCAATATTATGTCTTAAAGGTTTATCCATATTACATACATGTAGCTCTAATCCATTTTTAGTCTATTTTAGAAACCCATTGTATGACTGTATCACAATATTTTCTATTTTTAAAAAATCAGCACATAAGGGCTAGGGGCATGGCTCAAGTGACAGAGCTACTGCCTAGCAAGCATGAATTTGCTAATTGCTTGTAAGTTCTCTTCATCTTTGTTTTTACAATTTCACTGTGATTAAATTACTTTTTAGTTGAGATTGTTTTTGTTTCTGAATTTGAATAACACTGACTTTACTCAATTCTAATAAAGTCTTAGTCATTAACTTTTCACATGTTGCCTCTTCACCATTCTTTCCAGTCATTCTTCCTGAAACATTGAATGTTAGGACTTCTCCCTATATCCTTTAGTCTAAGTCATTCACCTTTGTCATTCTCTTTGGTCTCTGCATTACCCTATATTCTGGGGGTAATTTCAGATCTGTTTTCTCATTTTCTGTTCAGCTTTGAGTACTAAAAATAAATTAACTTTCCCACATACATTTAGTTTATATGTGATAGGACCAGGATTGAATTCCAAGATTAATGGACTCCAAAGCCTTCAATGGAGTCTACCACTATCCTTAAATTCATACAACAGACCACTGTCCTTAAACTCATACAACAGATAAGTGATTAGAATTTTAATAGACTCTTTGAAACTAGAAAGGAAAAGACAAAAACCCAACAGAGAAATGGATAAATGATACAAAAAGGAACTTCAGTGTCTAACTACATGACATGACTATCAGCCTCATTCACTAATTAGAGGTGCAGTTCTGTCAGTGGCTTACCATAATGAAAGTTTATATATTGCTCACAACATAACTGAGTATGGTTGGATGACGTCTGTCATCCAAATGAAACAAGATGGCCTCTGAAGTTTCCATCAATGGGAAAGAAGAAAGGATCCAGTGGTTTGAAAAGCACAGGCTTAGAAATGCTTACATATTACTTCTTATATTGCAGTAACAAAAGCTCAGTTACGTGATCTCCATCTAACTGCAGGAGAGACTGAGAAATGAATTCTTCATATGTCCTCCAAAAAAGAAACAATGTTGGCAAACACATTGTTGCCCCATTTTTACCCATTTTTATTAGCATAAAATGGGGGGAGATTTGTTGTGACAATTCCAAATAGCCTTACATTGTACATTGGTTTGGTAACCCCCATGGGGCCTTTTGTCCCATTTTTTAACCTAGCAATCCTATTTCGAGAAACTCAGATGTCTACAAGGAGAATATACAAAATTGTCAGTGACAATATTATTTTTAATAGTGATTTTTTTCTTCTTTTTTTTTTTGTCAAAACTGGGGTTTTGAATTCAGGGCCTCATAGTCACCAAAAAAGGAATAAGATTAATAGATTTTTAGCAGCAATGGTGAAAGGAAAAAGACAGTAAAATAATGTCATCAAATCCTGAGAAAACACTATCAATTTAGAAATGAATACTGAGCAAAATTGCTTCTAAGAATGAGAGTGAAAACTCACAGCTTAAACGGTATACTCTACAGTTCAAACTTCTTCATCTTTGGCCAAGAGAAACAGTAGCCATTTGGATGTACCAAGTAGAACAAATGATCTGAACAGTTTAAAGCCTCTTTCATCAGTTTCTTGCCTCACTGACCTACCTTCAAAAGTACTTAATGACTCTATTTCCTGAGCTCTTCCAGATTCTTCAGACTAAATCAGCTTGATTTTAGACTTTGGTTTTAGTCTCTTCTCATCTGCTTAGTGACCTGAATATCTATCTGCTATGCAATTCTAAATTCAAAGCTCCAAACTGTGGAGGACTCTCATCTGTTTAGTCTTTATGGTTCCCTTTTTAACTTATTTTTGTTGTATTGGGGTTTGAACTCAGGCCCCACACTTGCCAGGCAGGAGCTCTACCACTTGAGCCATGCTCCCCCTCCACCTCTGCCTCCTGGGTAGCTGGGAATACAGGTGTGCATCACCACACCTGGACCTTTTTCAATTTTTCAATGTCATTTTTGAGGGTATTCCAAGTGGAAAAGAGGATAATACCCACATCTAACCAGCTGTGCTAAACAATTTAGATGCTCTTTTTTATCAACTAAATCTTTAAAAAACTGTCAACTCAGTTTTATCTGCAGCACCAGAACACTTGAATGTGCCTCAATCACTGTATTCAACATAATAAAATACTATTACAATATGAAATATCGACACAAGTAAGTTGTCATATGCAAGTGGTTATTATAGTTACACATCCACCTATTTCCTATAATATCTGAAATTTCTAAGTTTCTCCCATAAGGGAATTCACAGTATAAATACCTTTTCATGTTTCTTTAGAAAGCTGGTTTTCTTGATTTTTCCATGATGCTAAAATTAAAATAATTTTAAAGATTAAAAATCTTAAAACTAGTTTAAAAATCTTAAAACTTGATCAAAATTACAAAAGCTCATTTGTTTAAAATATGGCATACATAATACCAATTTATGTACCTTAGACTTTTAAATTTTTTACTTCTACTTATCACCTTGCATACATTGGACTTCAATATGTTTTAGGCTTACATAGCTTTGGTGTGGATGAAAGATTATTTTTTCTACACATAAAAAGGCTTTAAAATAGTGATACTTTTTAGAAGATTTTTTTTGTATCGATTTAGTATTGTACATTTATTGCTATAAAAACAGAACTTACAAATATAAATGGGTTTTAATTCATCTCTTAAGGGATGGTAGCAATCCAATGGCTGAGAACAATTAGGCATTCAGGATTCAACAGTGGGGGGGGGATTAGATGTGGTCCCTACCCTCATGAGGCTAAAGAGTAGTGTGCAAGATGATAAAAAAAAAAAAAAATCACAAATTGTTGTTAAGTCTAAAGAAGAAAGCAAACAGCATGTGAGATAGTAAATAATACTTAAGATAGGTTTTATGGGGAGAAAACATCCAAGAAGGAACATTTCAACAGAAACCTAAAGGGTGAGGAATAGAGAAGGAGGTTTCCAGAAAAAAGGAACATGTGCAAAGATGTTTTTAAGGAGTGAAAAGGCTTTAGACTTGCAACTTACACCTGATTTCCTCTCATGTAAAATTAACAACCTTCTCCCAAATTTCAGTGTGATACTTAAAGACTTCCTAAATACATATTAGCAATCTTGTATTCTAATCTCTCTTAGAAAGTTAAAGGCATTGAGAAATGTCAAAACAGTCATTCTTCAGTATCCATGCGCGATTTAAGGAGCCCCCCCAGACACCAAAATCCAAGGATACTCTAGCCCCATATATAAAATGGTGTACTAGTTGCATATAACCTATTGCGTACTTTAAATCATCTCTAATTACTTATAATACCTAATAAAGTGTAAATGCTATAAAGGTAGTTACTGTATTGTTTAGAAAATAACGACAAGAAAACAGGCATGTTCAATACAGAATTTTTTTTGGATCCTCAGATGGTAGATGTGCAGATATAGAACCTATGAATATAGAAAGCCAACTGTATTCCTGGGATCTTCAAAAATAAAGTAAAAGATATGTTACTATTACCTTAAGGAAGAACCTCTTGTCAGTTCTTGCCGGGTTGTATGAAGCAAGATATGCAGCAATAAGAATAAACTTAGAGTAATATGGAAGTTCCACATGAGTATATGCCGAGAGACCTATACAACAAAATGCTTTCATGATGATATTTATCAGTTATTGTTTGTGTGTGTGTGTGTGTGTGTGTGTGTGTGTGTGTGTGTGCGCGCGCCTGTGTACTGGGAACTCAGGGCCTTGTGCTAGGCAGGTACTCTACCACTTGAGCTATACTCTTAGCTCCTTTTTGCTTTGTTACTTTTCAGTTAGGGTCCCAAGTTTTTGCCCAGGCTGGTTTAGGAATGCCATCCTCCTACATGGGATTACAGGCGCACACACCAAGCCTACCTTATGTGATGAAAGGAATCTTGCTAACTTTTTGCCTGTGCTGGCCTCAGAATGCAATCCTTCTGATTTCTGTGTCCCAAGTACAGCAGGGCATCACAACACCTGCCCTACCATTAGGTTTTAAGTACCTTTTCTCACTTATCTTTTGACTTCCATATGGTATCTCCACTCAGAGTATCTACACTTTGAGCTTCAAATGCTACGACGACTTGATGATGAAGGTAATGGTAGTGCTGTGACATGCTTTGCTCATTCTATTATTTTTGCTTGGCTCAGTAATTCTGAAGTCTAAATCCTATCCATTCTGAATTTTTGCTTGGCTTCAGTAATTCTGAAGTCTAAATCCTATCCATTCTTTCCATCGAGGCTATGGTCTCCATTAAACTTTCCCCGATACTTCCCTACCACAACAAAATAGAAAACTTTACCTCTACTATCAATTCCTACTTTGTATTTCACATATCTCACATAATATTATGCCTTACATTAACAATTAAGTATACATATATTGTATTCCCTACCAAAATACACTGTTTACTGAAGGAGCCATATCTAGTATTTTTTTTTTAAATCTCTACAATGCCATGCACATAGGACATAATGAATGGATGAATATGCAAAACAACAAAGTCAGTCAAGCAGCAATGGTTCTTAAGGGAAGAGAAGAAATCTGATATTTACTGAGTATCTACTATGCGTCAGACACTGTACTAGGTGCTTTACTGTCTTTGCAGTAACTTAAGCTAGATAGTCTTCTCATTTTGTAGATGAAACTGGTTACATAGTTAGAAAGTAGTGCAGACCAATTACTGTAGATTTTTCTAATTTCAGTCATTTATCTTCTTCCCTTCCAACACACAACTAGAAATCACTTATAAATCACCTGGAGAATTCAGAAATCAAAACAGACAAATCAGAATCTTAATACCATCATTTCAAACCATTTCTCTAACTATTAGACACTGACAGCTTTTACAAATAAGAACATTTTAGATATTCATTTATTTTTTAAGATAAATGAATTTTGGATTCATCTATTTGGGATGAATCCTAAATAATTTTTCTTAAAGAAAACAAAAGTACAATGCTTTGAAACCACCAAAGTATACCCTTAAACTGTGTTAACTTAAAATTGGATTTTACAATAAAACTGATGAAGCATGTACATATATTGACATAAAACTGCACCATATAATTGAATTGTTTTAATAAAAGCATTAAAAGAACTATAAATTGCTTGACTTGCACATGATATAATCCCCAAATTTACAAAATAAAAAACTGATATTCAGCTGAAGGAAAATCATTAATCAAAGTATCATCACAGCTTGAAAAATACATTCTTTTATAACACTATTTGCTGACTGAATGCTCTTTAGTATAAATTTTAGCATGTATAATTAAAGCAGTGTCTTTGGTAACTGTCTCAATTCTTTATCAAAGGTATCACCTTTTAATTGTCCTGGATCTGTGTCCTCTTTTTGTAGCTTTTCCCACTGGGAACTGAAAAGAAAATACAGAACATAAACAGATTGAAAGTATATTAAATTAATATGCTGTACTTAAAGCCTTAAAAAACTAAATTATTTATATATCTACATATATTTTGTACCTGTACAGAACAATTTGCCATATAGTAAAACAAAATAAACTTATAAGGCAATATTCAGGTATTAATTTTTTAATCTTTTACTTCATAAATGTAAAGCTAGCCAAAAGCATCAACAAATAAATACTACATGACATTCAATAAAACTCACCATTCTAATTATCATATTAGATACAATCATTATGCACTATTTCTAAACTCTGTAAAAATCCCTTAGTTATATCTCAATGCTGATGCCAAAAGGTTAAATTGTTCAAGAACACACTGTAACTGGGCACTGATGCTCATATCTGTAATCCTAGCTATTTAGGAGGCTGAAATCAGGAAGATCACCTTTAGAGGGTAATCCAGGCAAAAAGTTAGCAAGACCCCCATCTCAATCAATACCTTGGTGCAGTGGTGTCACCTGCCATTCTAAGCTATGTGGGAGGCTCAGATCAGGAGGATCGAGGTTCCAGGTCAGTCTGGGCAAAAAAGTTTGCACAGACCCATCTCAATAGAAAAAAGCTGGGTGGGTGGGATGGCACGTGCTTGTCATCTTACTGATGGTGGGAAGCGTAAAATAGTGGTCCAGGCCTGCCTGAGCAAAAAGCAAAACCCTATCTACAAAATATCCAGAGCAAAAAAAGGGCTAGAGGCATGGCTCAAGTAGTAAAGTAACTGCTAAGCAAGTGCAAACACCTCAGTTCAAACCGCAGTATCACAAAAAACAAAAACCACACAATGAACAGTGGAACTCAGGGCTGAATCCTTGTAGGATACCTGCTGAGTTCATGCTATTTTATTGTCCCACCCTAGCCTTACTTGCAATTAAAATGAAATGGACAAAATATAAAGTGATTATGATATAAAAATATTATAAAGAAGGTGGGAAGTCTCTTACAAGGTTCTTAAAAATGCTAATTTAAGGCCTCCTGGTCGTTACCACAGGTTGTGTTCTTACAATGACTGTATAAAGAAGAGGGAAAGTAAACCTACTCCACATACACCTCAACTCAGTCCCTGTGCCTGGTCTGTATTATATGCAGGGAGACATGGGAAAAATAAAAAATAAAAAATGCTAATTTAAGAGTAATGCCAAATCAAAACAACTAAACACCCCAAATCACACTGTGTAAATTTTTTAAAGCATAGGCTTGGCTGAAAATTTTGAGAATATAGTAATATGGGAAATTTGAATGGGTTACTAATAAACTGTCGACAGCAGATCTAGTACAGCAAGCTGACTTTCAAAACATATCACTTCTTCCATCTTATAACTCAACAGTGTGCTTCACAGATTTTTTAAGGGATTCCCACTTTCATTACTTCTCATAAAAGCAAATTAAATTAAAATTTTATCAGTTACAGCATTAAAACATGATTTTTAGACAGTTGAAGTTTTTCTTATGTAACAACTTCCAGTTGAATGTGGTTATTATTAAAACTCTAAAAGGACAATGGGGAGACTGATCATCTTTAAGGAAAAAGCAGGAAACTAACATTTACTAAACGTCTATTATGAACCCAGTAAAGAAAATGGCATTTTCCCGGCAAATAGCCAAACTGAGGGTAACAGAGTGTAATTATTTTGACTAAGGTTATGAAGCTTAGTGGTACAGGAAATGTTTTTTACTGAGATCTTTGATTTTTTTTAAAAGCCAGACATATTATAAATAAATAAATACAAACATGCACACACACACGGATTATAAATTTCCAAAGGAGATTCCAAATTATCATTGGATTAAGAGAAACTAAATAGGTTAAAATTTAAAGAGAAGCTGGGCACCAGTGGCTCACACTTATGATCCTAGCTACTCAGGGGACAGAGATCAGAAGGAACATGGTTTGCAGCCGGATGGGGCAAACAGCTTGTCAGACACTATCTTGAAAAAACCCTTCACAAAAAGGACTGGTGGAGTGAATCAAGGTGTAGGCCCTGAGCTCAAACCCCAGTACTGCCAAAAAAAAAAGATGAATCAAGAACATGCTTTTTTTCCCCCAAAATTTGTCCAAACTACTTATAAAAGTTATAAAATCAATATATATTCCCAATAGCTTTTTGAGTCAGAGTCCATCTTTCTATGACTTTCCTTTCCTTTTTCTTTAATCTGCTCACGCCGATTATTCATCAATTAGGTAATATAAAATACGTAATTACTATTGTTTGTTAAATTTAGTACATGTTTTTATTTGGGTAAAAGAGGGTCAACAGTATTAGCAATAACAAGTTGCTTACCATGAAGCAATACACTTTCAAATGCAGCAGTAGGCTTCACCAGTCTCAGAATGCCTTCTCTCTATTACAAAACAATCTCACTGATCCTTTATGCTACATTGTAGGAAAAATGGGAATTAAGGGCACCACATATGACATTGCAATAAAAGACAAAACTGAATAAAAATGCAAACTGTCTTAAATACAAAATTTTCTTTCGAAAAGATGAAAAACAAAGCTGGTAGCGTGGCTCAAGAGGTAGAGCGCCTGCTGAGCAAGTGTGAGGCCCTGAGTTCAAACCCCAGTACCACAAAAAAAAAAAAAGACAAAAAAGCCACACAAAGAAATTCAGCAAGATAGCATGACAGTTCATAAAACATATATCCTTCATATTAATAAAAACAAATCAGTATAATGTGCCCATTAAAGAAAAAGGTTTTCAGTATGACTTAGGGAAGCAGGAGGGTAGATTCACAATGCTTATTTCTGTACTCAACACTTTTGTGGAAGAAACATATTACAGACTACACACTAATTACAAAGGGAAGATGTTATTTATATGCATATATGTCATATATGTATATACGACAATTTGTTGTCTTGCTCTATTATTATTTTTATTTTGTAAGTGACTTCTCTTTTTGCCTGGAAGATCAGGCAAAAATTTAAAAAGTTTTACAAAGAAGTCAGGGTAGTAGGCTGACATTCAAATAAATGTTCCCTTATGTGGAAAAAAAGGACTTAGCAGGTATGGCTGAGTCAAGGATCTTGAGACAGAAAATCTATACTGGATTATCCAGTATGCAATCACAAGGATCCTTCTGAGGGAAGACATGAAGTCAGAGAGAAGAGAAAATGTAATTCTGCTGGCTTCAAAGATAGAACAAGGAGCCACAAGCAAAGGAATGCAGGCACCCTTTGGAATTTGCAAAAGGCAAAAGCCTGCAGATAGAATGCCATCCTATGGATCCATTTTAGACTTCTGACATTCAGAAGTATAAGATAATGAATGTGTGCTGTTCTGAGCCACCAAATTTGTGATAATTTGTCACAGTGCGACAGACTATCATAGAATTGACTATTCTGGATTAATTGAGAAAATGAAGCCTTCTAATGTATAAAAGCAGGTCTTCTTTTATTTCTACAAAGTTTAGTTGGATTGCAGTATTACATCTTTATTCTGATCCATTGTTTCTCATCTTCAGGAACTCGAGTTATATATGTTGAATCTTCTTTGCCTATAAATACTCATCAAATTCTACCTGATTTAATTTCGCCTCTTTACTTTTAGTCTCTTCGTTGTTTATACTCCTCTCCTCGATGGCCCTTATTATATCCTCAGTTGCATCTACTCTTGCGTATCTCATAATTTCATTTTTTCTTTTTGAACTTTTCTTTTTATTTATTTATTTTTATTGTTTATACATTTATTCATATGTGTTTACATTGTTTGGGTCATTTCTCCCCCCTGCCCCCCTCCGCCTCCCTCCCCTCCTTTCCAGGCCGAATGTGTTCTGCCCTCTTCTCAAACTTTGTTGAAGAGAAAACATAAGAGGTAATAAGAAAGACATAGCATTTTTGTTAGCTTGAGATAAAGACAGCTATAAGAGAGAGTCCTAGCATTGCTTCTATGCACTTGTGTATTACAACCCAAATTGGTTCATCTCTACCACACCTCTTCACTACTTCCAGGTCACCTTCCCATAGTGGCCTCTGTCAATTTAAGATTACTTTATTAGTTCCTCTACAGTGGGCACATCAAACACTTTCAAGTTTTAGGTTCTGATGATTACTTTTGTTTGAATTGCATTCCTGAGTTTGATCAACTTTTGTTTATATCCTCCTGTTCTAGGTTGGCAAATTGCTAATTTTAAGTATTTTTCATATCCGAAGATGCTTTTTTAAAAATTTAATTTGGGTTTGGGGTGTGGCGTTTATTTTTACTCTATTTTCTGTTTCTTCCCATAATACCTTTACATGGCTTTTCTAGTCTGTCTACTCTTCATTTTGAAATGCCTAACGTGTGCTACATCAACAATGATGGAGATTATTCTATGAATGAATGGCATGGGTGAGGTTTTGGGGTGGGCTCAGGAGATTTAATTCTGAAGTGTTTTCTTCTATAAGAACAGTAAAGAATAATTTCTTTAATACATAGTGTCATTCTAAGGCGGAGATTGGCTTGCCTTCTGGTTGTTTGTTTTGTTTTTATTTTGCAGTATTGATGTTTGAACACAGGGCTTCACACTTGCTGGTGATTTTGGTTTTTGTTTTGTTTTTCTACTCCTTCCTTTCTTTTCTTTTTTCTGTCTTTTGTTGTTGTTTCTTAAAGTCAAGGTCTTATTATGTAGCCTAGGTTGGACTCAAACACACAATCCTCCTGCCTCAGCCTACTGAGGTATAAAAGGTGTGTACCACCACAACCACTTCATTCCTTTCTTTCTTTTCCATTCCTGCCAGGCTTCTAAGAAATATCATGCCCTTCCAAATCAACTCCTTGTCTCCCCTGAAACAGTACTTTAGTAAGACTGCCATGCTAACTCTGGCTTACAAATTCTTAGAACATTCTTTTGCTTCTCTAGTAGTCAGGGATCTATCTTTTGCACCTCAAAACTGTTCTTAATATTTGTTCACTTGGGATTGGACTCTCTGGAGGTGATTCCCTTTGTATGTCACTGCTACTAGTCAACCCATTCCCTGGCCCCACAGTCCTTTCTTCCTTCACTAGTAGTCATTGCTTGACTTCTCACTTAAAGAATGAGAACAGAGAAGAGCTGGCTCTGTGGTTTGTTATTCACCTCATTATTAACACAGAGACCAAAGTTTGTAGTAATCTCTAACTCCTGTCTATAATGTGAGAGACCAGTAACTATAAATAGACTGAGAAGAAACCTTGACATGAGCAAGGCCATGTCAAAGTTCTTTGTGCTGAGAAGGAAAGACCCCAGTACGAAGGAAGTGAGCCAGGTTCAACAAGGCTGCCTTGCAAGAGGGGAGACTGAGGCAGTGGAAATAGACCTTGACATGAGCATTGCTCTGTCATGGGCCTCTTGGCTGACAGGCACAGACCCAGCCAAGGGGAGGCAAGGTTCAGCAAGGCTGACTTGCAAGAAAAACAGGACACACTGACCTGGGCAGTATAGTCTGTACTAAATAACAACTTATCACAGCTACGCTGCCTATGCGAATGAACCCATGAGAACTCGACCTGCATTTCGCCCCGCTTTCCCATACATGCTGTATAAATAAATGCACTTGGAGGCTGAGGAGGTCACTGGCATCTCTCATCAGGAATATCGGACCCACCCTACCCCAGCTTTCTCTATGCCTGTCTTTGTGTCTTTTTCTTAATCCCCAGTCACCCCCAGTCAGGTCAAGGGACCTACACATGCTGGCCATGAGACTATAATGCAGGGAAAGGTTATGGGTATTTTTTTTCCTTACTGATTTTGTGGAGAGAACTGACTTTAGGTGACCATAATTACCCTATGAGAAATTAGGAGTTCTTTCATTGTTATTTTAACAAGCATACATTTTTTTCTACCTTTAGAAGAAAAGATTGTAAGCTTTTTCATTCTGTCATTTCCAAAAACTCTTATCAAATTTTTTCTCATTACTGAAAAGGAAAGAGGAATAATAGTATCCTTGTAATGCTTCTGCTTGTTCAGAAGCTATTAAATTTTTGCCTGAATTACAGTATAATCAGTTAATCAAATAAAAAAAATTAGTTATAGGATAAGGCATTTATGAGAAAAAATAACAAAATTTAGTAGAAAGTTAGAAAAGCAGGTAGTATTAATTTTTTAAAATTTCCCATATGGCTTTGTAATCTAGCTTAATCTAACACTTATAAAGTGCTTTATTATTCACAAACCATTTTCACACACATTATTTAAATCCTCTAAGAATTGTTAGAGGAGGAAGCAGGCCAAGGCCTAGATGTTTTAGGTCAGTTGATATGACTGCATAAAACAAATGTAGATTTATAATGATTTATTTATTTCCTTTATAATAAAAATTTCATACTATTAAAATATTTAAAATATGGAAACAAAGCTAACTCTGATTATCTTGTAGCTTTCCAAATAAAGATCTGTCTCAAATTATATAACATATTGGTTAAAAATGGTTTGGCCTTTCCAAAATAAAGAAATAATTCAAATGTTTGAGTTCCATGACTGTTTCCCTCATGTGAAAAAGGAAAACATGAACACTTTAGTAAATATCTCAAATAAAGATATAGAAATTGAGCATTCCCAATTATAAAATCCAAAATCTGAAATGTTCTAAACCCCAAAACTGTTTGAGTTTCAACATTATGCTTAAACAGTTTCAGATTTTGTAGTATTTTGGATTTCAGATTTTTGGATTAGGGTGGCTCAACTAGCGAACTCTACACAAATATTCCAAAATCTGAAAAAAATCTAAACTCTGAAAACATTGTGATACTGAGCATTTTGGATGAGGAATACTTAACCTGTCACACACATACCAAATAGAGAGTAATTACCTTGATATTTCCCTGAGATAAACAGTCTGCATGGCTTTCTTCAAATGAGGTTCAATATTTCTCCACAGTTTGCGAGTATCACGTTCACCTGCTACCCACCCCCAGGAGAAGAAAATTTCAATAATTTAAATCTTATATAATTTTTTTCTCAAAAAAATAATAATTCAAGTTACATAGTTACCTTCTCCTTTAACCACAGGTTCACAATATTTAGGAAAATTAAGTACTGCCTATAAATAAAAAAAAGAAAAAGGAAAGAGAGCTAAAGCATGGATCTATCACAATTAGGAATTTATTTTTCAAGTAAAATTTTTATTACAAATCAAGTAATTTAAGTACAACTGCTAGAGTACAATGTAATTATAATTTATTATTATAATAAAACTGCAAAATATCAATGATAGTATAACAGCATTAAAAATATTCTTTAAATGGCTAAATCCTGACTAGTATGTTAGTTTCTGGACATAAAATAACAAAGCATAATTTGTACTCTTAGGTCAAAATGATATTGCATAGGACATCACTTTTTAATTAAAAAACCTCAAGGCCAAAGAATTAGCTGTTATTTTCCAAGGTCTGAACATTGTCAATAGATTAAACATCACCCAGGTTCAGTATGACTCAAAGTATTTGGATTGACAGCACTACCTGAGATTGTTACAAGTTCTTGGCACCACCAAAGGCACACTAAACTCAGAATCTCTGAGAATCACACCCAGGTACTTACATTTCAACAGTCTCTCCAGAAACTTGAAATATTGTAAAGTCTGAGAATCTATCTAATCATAGCTACTTAGTAATTTTCCATGAGTTAACACAGCAATTCTACTGAAAGGCAAGTAAAGCAAATTGGTAAAAACATACTGATGTGATCTGTTAATTTGGTCCCAACTATTTTATATTGAAATAATTTTTAAATGGAGCCTAGAACAAATACATACAAAGGTGTATAACTATATAACCTCAAATTCAGGGGATAATACTAAGTGCTACTATTAATTTGAGAGAGAAGGGGGTGAAAGAAAGAAATTTTCCCTTTGGCCAGCTTTCTTATCTTAGTTTTAGATTTTCAGATCTAAGCACTAACCAACAACACTGAGGTATCATAATGTTAAAACTAAAAGGTAAATAACTTAGCTAAACTAAAACATACTGCTTTTCTTTTTGGTTGAAACATTAAAATGCATGCTAAATAATTTATGAATAGCAGTAAAAAGGCAATTAAAATAATTGAGACTATTTTCTAATTTAACTTTAATAAACTATAGTACAAGCAAAATGAGCATTTCCCCCATGTGATTCCACAGGAAGTTATTGATTGTATAAAACTCATATGATTGTATGAGTACACTTAAATGTCCAAACATAATTTCTGTACTTAGGAGAATCTATAAAGTCTAGATCTTGCTAACAATTTTTTAAGCATCTGTCCAAACACAAAATACTTCTCACAACTGTCACTGTTAACATTCAAATGTGCTCTCCAGTATCATGTCCATTTCGCCTACACTGATTCTCAAATATAAGCAAATTGATTATCTATAGTATAATGTTAATTTAAGCCCTGTGTTATTTTAAATTGTCCTCCCAATTGCCCAGAAAAAGAAAATAGAAAAACTGCTACTAAAAAAAAAAAAAAAAAAAAATCACAAAAATTATTCCAAAGCCAAGCAGAAATAATTTTGGATGATCTTTTGATATTATGAATTTTCACTACCACTATGTATCTGCTCAAACAGCCGCACCTCATTTCTTAACTTGTAAGTATATAGTTAACTCTTAACTTGTTGCTTCTAGGGAGGACACAGATATAACTTTATTAAAAAATGACAACATGCTCAGTGAATATTTATGCCTTAGCAGAAACAGAAGATAATCATCAAGAACTAATTATGGTCACCTGTTAATTCACTTATTTCTGAAAACTGCATTTTTATTTTGCCTATTTGGCATAATAAAGGAAACAGAAGCAAAGTGTAAGCTGTCAACAAATACACAGGGATTCCACTGCCTGAATCTATGAAAGTTCTAGAAATTTATTTCTAAATCAATAAAAAATAATCTTATTACAGCCTGACTCAGGTGAATTAGAATATTTCCCTAATTTTTAAAGAAAAAATTTGCACTACTTTTAAGATGTAAAATAATCTATTATGAATACTGAGTATGTTGCCAAAAGGTAAGACAAGCAAATTAAGCTTTCCCATGTTTTCCTCACTAACAATTTCAGCAAGACTTCATTATTGTATTTGGAATTATCTGTTAGAAACTGTGATATATGTACAGTGTAGTAAACAGAATTCTAAGTTAGCTTCCAAGATGCTGTCCCTTGTTGTATACACAGCTTTTCTTCCAGTTGTTCAATTGAACTCTAATGTAAGTATTGCTCTTAAGGGACGTTGCAGATGAAATTAAGATTCTGAAAATTATGCTATTTACAGGATACTTAAAACAGGGAGATAATCAGGCAAATCAGAACTAATCACACGAGCCCTTTATAGCAGAACATTTTCTCTAGCTGGTCACAGAAGTCGGCTATTATAAGAAGACTATACTCACTTTTGCCAGCTTATAGCTAGCAAAGAATGCATCTGTCTCTAGGAGACCTGAGTAAAACTCCCAGAAGAGACAGCAAGGTCATGGAACCTCATCGCGACAACCAAAAGAAATAGAACTCTGAAAATAATCTGAGTGAGCTTGGAAGCAGAATTTCCCCACAGTCTCAAGATAAGAATTCACTCTAGCCAAAATTTTGATTTCAGCCTTGTCATATCTTGAGCAGAGAACCCAGCAACATATCCCTGGACTTCTGACCTACAAAACTGTGAGCTAATAAATGTGTGTTAAGCTGCTAAATTTGGTGACTTCATATGCATCAGCAGAAAACCAAAGCACATATTAAAGCACAAATACATAAATATTCCAAAGCTAAGTAGACATAATTCCTGAGTTGTTTTGCTTTTTTAGAATATCCACATTCTATTTCCTAAGCACTGAAAGAATGAAAATCAGAACTAAGAACATTTTCAATAAGACATATTAATTTACAGAAATTTTCATCAAGCAATGAACCCTTCCTATGTGCCAGAACTTTCTATTCTAAGCGCTCAGTGTACATTAACTCATTTAATTCTCCAAAGCATTCTATGAGATACACATTACTGCCATCACCTTTTTACCCATGAGTAAAATCATGCTTCAAACCTCCTGTGGCCAGCCAAAGAAAACTGTGCTTCAAGGTCAGACCCACCCTGAAGATCACTTATATTAAAATAGATACCCTGAAGTCAGTCTGATATGAAAAAAAATTAGCAAATTGAAAATTCTGATGTAGAAAATAGTTACAAAGTTTAAAGATACTTCCCCACCAAATACATATTAATTACAAAGGCAAAAGGAGATTACCATAATCAAATTATCAAAATAAACACCACTGGCCCTTGGTTTTTTCCATAGCACCACAAAAACAGAACAAAACAAAGTGAGCATCATTCATTAATAATGAGGTAAATTTAAATTCTTTGTCACCTGATAGGATGTAGAAAATAGCACATTTCTGTGACATTCCTGTCAGATGTAAAACCTGAATCTAATCATGAGGAAATATTAGATGCAAACTAAGGCATATTCTACAACTGGCTTGTAATTTTCAAAGGTCTCAAGGTCATGAAAGCCAAAAACAAACTGTTTCAGGTGAAAGTAAGTTTAAGTGACATAAGTAAATGCAACATGTGATCCTGAACTGGATTCTTTTGCTATGAAAGACATTTATTACAACAACTACCCAATCTTGAATAGGGTCTGAAGGTGAGACTGCAATAAAAAATTGGTTTCTGATTCCAAATGAAGGATATGGTTAGGTAGGAGAACGTATATATAGGAAATGCATCCTAAAGTATTCAGGGATAAAGGGGTATAGGTACACACTCATTCTAAAATAGTTTGAGAAAAAAAGAGGGGGCAGATCTTTTTACCGAACTTGTAATTTTTCTGTAAATTAGAAATTGATTTCAAATTTATAAATTAAAAATCATGTAATACCTTCATTATCTTATAAATACTACAACTAACAAGATAATTATAGTAAACTATTAACACATTAGTACCACTGAATACAATTGTTAGCTATTTTAATAATAGGTCATTTCCTTATTCTATCCTTTAAACTTCAGTTATTTTTGGCACTCTTTTCTTAGTCATTAAGCAATTAGCCACTGTCACTGGCCACCAGGTTAAGTAAAACAAAACAAAACAATAAAAAGGAGACATTACAGCCGGGTGTTGGTAGTTCATGCCTATATCCTAGCTACTTAGGAGACAGAGATCAAAAGGATCTCAGTTCAAGGCCAGTCCAGACAAACAGTTCACAAGACCCTAACTCAATTAGTGTGAGGCCCTGATTCAAACCCCAGTACTCACAAAAAAAAAAAAAAAAAAAAAAAGCAGACATTAGAAACTTTGAATTACATTTTTAAAGACTGTTAAAAAAAAGTCTAAGTAAATCATTCTTCTCTGAATAATTTCTAAGAAACTTCGATATTTGGGAGAAAAATGTTTGAAATATAAGAAATTTAAATGTGACAGATGTTTAGAAATCACACAAAACTAAAGTTAAACAAATGAACTACCCTGTGTTTGGTATTTATATGAGTATAAAAATAACTCCTCCAGTAATTTTCTAAAAATTATAATTATTATTTTCAGGACTATCATAGGATTTGCAGAGAAAACAAATCTAAATGAATATTCAAAACAGCACTTTATTTTCTTCTGTTTTATGCTACCTACAAATCTAGTCTCCCAAAATACTTAAAGAAATAGCAATTCCCAGTCATCAAAAAAACAAACAACAACAAATGCTGGAGGGGATGCCAGGGGGTGGGACAGGAGGTGGGAAGGAACCCTCACAAACTCTTGGTTGGAATGTAAATTAGTGTAACCACTATGGAAATCAGTATGGAAATCAGTTTCCTCAAAAACGTAAAAATAAAACTACCATATGATCCCACTGTAACATTCTAGCACATATACATGTTTATTGTAGCTCTTTTCACAATAGCCAAACTACGGAATCAGCTGAGGCACCCAATGAATGGGTAAAAAAAAAAAAAAAGTAAAAATAAGGAAATAAATAAATAAATAAATACACACACACACACACACACACACACACACACACACACACACACACACCATGGAATACTACTCAGCCATAAAGAAAAATGAAATTATGTCATCTGTGGGAAAATGGATAGAACTGGAGAGCATCATGTTGAGCTCAGAAAGCCAAATATCCTGTGTTTTTTGCTCATTTGTGGAACTTAGACCTAAATGATATTGATGATGATAGTTAACAATGGGATATTATTAGTAGTATGAAAAATAATGTCAAGGGGGATTGTGGGGGGATCAGCAAGGGAGGAAAGAATACTGAGGGGTGAAGAGGATCAAAGTATGTTCACACACACACACACACACACACACACACACACACACACACACATATACAGATACATGAAGACAGCATTTATGATGCCCACCAAACACTGTTTGAAAAAGGGGGGAGAAGGGAGGATAAAAACAAAAACACAGTGAACTTGTTCCAAGTACATTGTATGCATGCATAGAACTATCATAAGAAACCCTCTCGTAATTATTAATGTATGCTAATTCAAAAATTAAATTTAAAAAACACCAATTCCTAAAGCAAATTTAAAAGCATACTCAGAAAAGATGCCTGAAAGGAATCTTTTGCAGAAAATTTCCAAAATACATTTGCAGCTACTAGCTTGTCTCACACCATTTCTGTATGAAAAAATATTAAAAGACATATGTATTTAAAGTAGAATGTTCACTCACCAGGTGTCTAAGCTCTTTTAAATCCCGACAAACAGTGTAGAAAACTCCAAGAAGAATATTAATGTAGGCAGCATAAAAGTCAGCTGAATACTCTGGAGGATGATCATGGGACAAGATCTTCTGAAGGCTCCCTGTTCACAGAACACAAATTAACTTAGAATGATTAGCACAGTACCCTGATCACATCTTCTAGCATCTCATAACAAAGGTTTAAAAAAAACACTCAGGCCTAGCAATAATGAAGGAATAATAACCTGTTTAAAAATTGGAAAAGTATGATTTGGTGATATAATAATAAATATATATTTGTGACTCACAGTTTAAGTCCCTTTCAAGCATACCTGAGCTTACACTAATGAGGTAACCCTCAGTGGGCGTCTAGATAGCTTTGCAATGGAAACTAGCTGCTGGAATGCCTCCCCACCCCTTGACCTCAAGAGAGAAGAGAAGGCTGGAGATAGATTTTATCACTAACGGCCAATGATTTAATCAATCACACCTATATGAAAACATAAACCCCATAAATTATGGGGTTCAAAGAGCCTCCAGGCTGGTGAATGTGTCTACACACATTCACCCAAATCTACAGGGTCAGAAGCTTGTAATTGGGACCCCTCTGAACCTCACTCTACATGCCTCTTCATCTGGCTGTTCATCTGTGTCCATTTTTAGTATCCTTTAATCTAAACTGGTAATAGTAAGTAAAGCGCTTTCCTGAGTTTTATGTGGTGTTCTGGTAAATTATCAAACCAGAGGAGGGGGTCATAGGAACCTCTAGCTTACAGTTAGTTCTCAGAAGTACAAGCGAAAATTTGGGACGTGCACCTAACATTTGAAGTACGAGCAGACTTTTAAGACTGATCCCTTAATCTGTGGAGACTGCACTAATTGTGGTTGTTAGTGCTAAAACAGAATTAAATTGTGTACTTGGTGTCTTGACCAATTAGAGAATTAGTTGTTGGGTGGAGAAAATCTCACACATTTGGCATCAAAAGTGTTTTGAACAGAAACAATTCAGAAAGTAACAAAATTTGAAAAGAAAAACAAAAGAACAAACAATTACTAATCTTATTTTCTAAAAATATAAATGTTGATTAAGACAAATATAAAACAATGACATTGGGCTGATAGAATGGCTCAAATGGTAGAGCCACCTGGCTAGCAAGAATGAGTTCAAAATCTAGTACCGCCAAAAAAAATAAGTAAGTAAATAAATAAAATGACATCTAAAGAAAATCTCGAGTCTAATTACTGGCAAAAGCAGTATCAAAGGTGAAAAAGCACTATGGATTCAAGTTTATTTTTTTGCTTACTAAGTGTATCAACTAGAAAAAAAAAAGAGTAGTAAATAAACTACCAACAAACTAGAAAATGGTTTTTTTGAAAAATGAAAAGAATGCATTACATCTTTTTACAATAATCATCACCTGATCCCAATCCTTATTTTGTTATTCTCCCTTTGATAAAACATGTTTCTTTCTTTCAACTTTGGTATCTTTATTCTCTCTTCTATTATATTTTAAGCTCTTTATATAATATTACATGTCAAAGGTCCTAGCCTAGTATTTTAACATACTGAAAATATCATATTACAGAAGCACAGTTAAAATGAAACAAAAACTATTACTCAAAAATTCTCATAGTACATGAATCAATTATTCATTTCTTATTGCAACATCCTCTGATTTCTTGATGCAATGGTCTCCTTACACTTCTCAGTTAAGAATTTTGAATACAACTATAACTCTAAACCTAGTCCCACATGGTACAGGTCTTTTGCAATAATTTCAGCTGAAAAACTCTTCTAGGATGTTTTGATTATGTCAATTTCCTTCTTTTTTAGGTTCCCATTAATTGAGAATTTTAACCATGCCATTTACTATTAGTTCTTAATTTTAACAACTCTCTGTAAGTCAAATGTATATGGACTCTTAGCAGAAATTTGTGAACAGAAATTTAGAAATAGTTATATTATGAGGACATTTTAAACACAGCTACTAACAAAAAGCATATTTATAAATAAAAGCTACCAAATAACTGGATGAATGGAAAGAGGAAGAGAAAAAAGGAGACATGGATGTCAGACAGATGAACATATAGAGGCAAAAAGATGATCTTTAAATACATAAAGAGGAAATTTGGATAAACTGTTGAGTCTCAGCTCAAACTTTATTCTGTGAACATCTCTATCTAGGTATACCCTTCAGATAAACTTGATACTCCATATGAAATTTGGTTAGCTATTACAACTAGCCCATTGCAGCCCTGATGAATGTCCAATAAGAATCAAAACTCTAGGCTTGGTGTGGTGGTACATGCCTATAATCCTGGCACTTGGGAGGCTGTGGCAGGAGAATAGTGATTTTGAAGCCAGGCTGGGGTACAAAGCAAAATCCTGTCTCAGACAAAGAAAAATAAAACAAAATCTTCCTATGTCTTCAGTCTGACTACTTCCCATCTGTAAGGGTGTGGTGAAGAATCAAAACATTCACTGCATTGATGTAAAATTAGCCCAACTGCTTGGTTACAGACTGTAGACAAAATCTCAGAGTACTAGTCTACATTAAGCAAGTCATGAAAGATTTAGTCTAGGACTACTCCAAGTCATGAGAAAAAAATATCTTACTTCTAAACAAAAAGCTGAAGACAGTGTACCACCAGCTAGCAAATGCAAGGGAAGAGGTATCTTTTTAATTGGTCTCCTGGTGTCTTAAAAGTTTGTTCTTAAACACACACGCACACGCACACACACACACACACACACACACACACACACACACACACACACACACATACAGAGCCATTTGTAACTTGTAGAGGGACATCACATCTGCTTCTACTTTTGAGTGAATAAGAGGATCCAGAAATACTTTTCTGTAATAAACAACTAACAACTGAACACAACATAGAAAACAATTACTTTCTAGCATTGAACAGGCAGTAAAGGATTGATTCCTAAGAAAGGGGAAACACATGAGATGAGTCCTACCATCAACCAGGCTTTCTAACCAGAGGTAATTTAAGACTGTGGGGCAAGGAGGGTCCCAAAAGAAGCCCATTAATCTCACTGAATTGAGGAGACAGAGACTAGAGAGAGCTTCAGCAGAGCAGAGTACCCAAGGGGAGAGAGCTAGAGCTAGGTAGAAGAAAAGGGTATAAGAAATGAGCAAAGGGATTTTCCTCATGTCTTGGTTGAATACTACTTTATGTATGCAGAAAGTAAAAACCAATAAGGCCAAATAAGAACTATTTCCAGTTTAAAAAAAAAAACAATTATTGGAAAACTGTAAGTCAAACAATTCCCAGAGCTCACATATCACTACTAGTCAAAATGCATAGACCATGCTGAATACATGGGCATTCAGTAGAGATTCAGAAGGTCAGGTTTTGAAGTAGACCTAAAATTAGCCCTGGAATAAAGGTTACTCTTTATCCTTTCTCCAAAAACACGTACAAATAGCCTAAAAAAGGTCAACTATATCTTCAAGTATTTGTGAATGCTTACCAGAAAAAAGTCCAACACAACAAAAAAAATCAAGATGCCTATAATTCCTTAATAAATTACTAAATAAACAAAGAAGCAAAATAACCAAAATAGAAAAATAGTAGAAGCAAACACTAAATGAAATAGGCAACAGGATTAATAGACAAGAACAAAAGGGAATAGTCTGCACATGGTAAAAACTAGAAAAGACAACTTCCAAACTGGGCCCTAGCCACTGAGGAAATGTCCTTAACATCAGACACCGCATCTCTAACGATGACACACGCATCATCCTCGCATTAAAACTCTCTCTTTGCCCTGGCTCTAGGCATACTTACTCTAACCATAATTTGGCTTAAAATTAATGTTTCCTCCCTGAATAGCTTTTTATCTGATCGTAGTGTTTAAATGATATGCAAAAGAACCTAAAATTTAAAAATCAGATTTAATATGACTCCATTATTATATACTTTTCAAGTCTATTTTCCTATACTCACCAACATTATAAAGATCACTATATTGAATTTTGTCCTCAAACTCTCTCCATCTATGCTGTTTTGTATCTTTAAAACATTTTAATCAAATTCTACAATTATATCATACTTTAACTTCAAAATGATGCAGAAAACCAACATTTTTCATAACTTTTTTATATTCTAACTAGCTTCTCAGTAAAGTTAGAAATAAAACAGGACATGAAAATATATGGAGATGACAAAGATTCAAAGGAATTTTTTAAATCAAATTCTGATTCATCCCTTTCTATTCTTTTCTTTTCCCCTTATTTTGTGATTTTCATGGAAGGGAAGCTACTGAAAATAAGGACTCTTATCTATTTTGGGTTCCTTAAAAAAAAAGAACTTATTTAATTAGCTAAAGTAGGAGGTGTTACTTGGCTGCTGCTCTTGTGAAAATAGGCAAAAATGTGTTAATCTTGGCAATGAATGTCTACAGCTCATTAGTTCAGAAGGCAAGTGTTAACAAGGCCAAGGTCATGGGGTACTATTTTCTCATAACCGGCTAACCATTTTATGCTTCACAGTTATGATCTTTGAATTAGAGTATCATCTTTGTATAGTGATAGCTCAATCATTAATCTACAAAGCTATTCAACAAAACAAAAAAGGCAAAAATTATCAGGAGCTATAAAATTTAAGATTAAATATAACCCCTAAGAAAAGAACAATCTAGCAGTTTGTACAATAAGAGTTAAAGTAACAGAAAATGAGATTTACAAAAGAAGATACATTCTGCAATTTACTTAACCCAAGCATATGGTAAAGATTTCAGCATAACTTTGATATGCTTTACCAGTCTAATCTGATTATTTGTGTGAATGATAAAAATCACAATTAATGTACTAAAATGATGAAAATATACCACGAGCACAAATATATTAGAGCTGCTGATTCAAAAAACTTTAGTACTTATATGAGAATACCCTTTCACAGTTCCAAAGTAAAACTTCTATAAGTGCAGAAATATAGCATTTTATTTGAGATTAGTAGCAAACCTTAACAGTTTAAGACATTCAAGAATTTCAACATGAATATGCTATAACTTAATCTTATAAAAACAATTTTACTGAGTATCAATTGCCAAAACAATGTATTAAAATTTACCTATGCTATAATCAGGAAAATATAAGACAAATGGTTCAAAGCATCCAGTATTTGGACGAAACTTTTCCCAAATAATTTCACTGAGAAAGATAATAGTCACATTTCTGTCAGTCTGTAAGAAAAAGAAATAAAAGCAACTTTGTGTTTAAAAATCTTAACCAGAACAGTAATTCCATTTGGGTTTTTCATCAAGTAAATCCAGCATAGTTCTAACATATAAAAAATTATTTGCATTTTAATAAACCATATTTTAAAACCTAAATCAAGGAACTCAACCATTTGCAAATTTTCACACATTATTATTCAAATTGCCATAAAACTTGTAGGCTAATCAACATTTCAGATATCCATGAAATGTTACGATAGTCACACAAGGATTTACTTTATAGAAATACACTTGCAGGAAAAATAAAGAAAAAAACCCTTTCATGAGAATTTTTTAAAAAATTGTATGGTTTTAGACAATAAACAAAAAGGCAAAACTCGGCATTTTTCATCATGAAAGCAGTGATGGCAACTAAGAGGAAAGAAACCTGGTTAAAGAAAAACAGATATGCTATACTATATAACCTCGTATTACTAGGAAATTTAAAGATTTTCTTAAAGCTTATTTTTTCACAAATTGTTGAGTAAAACTGATATTAAATATACATTAAAATACAAACAAGTGTGAGTATTAGCATCTAAAAAAAAAAAATCAATGCTAAGTAAGACAGGTATCTTTTAAAGCCAATTTAGAAATTACAATTAGTATACCAAAAAGAACAAGATCATTGTATATGTTATCCTTTTATAAAATGACTAGCTAGAATTTATCTGCACTAGACACAAAAAACTAATTTTCCCATGTTCTTTTAGACATCTCCTTGGCTGACAAAGCAGACCTAACAACTGCTTTTATCTAAAAGTATCCTCATGACACAATTTCCTACATAAATCACGCTACACTTTAATGGTGACTTACTATTTACTGATCCCTAACTTGTGTGCTTCTTATGTACTAATTTTCATTACTTAGAAAAATGTTCTTTGGGCTAACAAAGGCAGTTGAGTTCAATAAATGAGTAATTCCATAGAAAATCTAGCATTTTTCTAAGAGGAAAAGACTTTTCAAATGTTTTTCTCATCTTACAAAACTCCTTGATTTTTAAGAATCTCTGAGTTTATTTCAATAGGGTAAACAAGTATGCTTTATCCACAATCTTGATTACACAGCAGACATAAAAGCATTTTATAAAATCAGCTACTATACTGATAGGTTAAAAAAAAAAAAAGAAGTTATCATTCTGAAAGGATTTTAAATTGGCAATGTTCCTATGTGTTCATCTTAAAGTACCTTCAGCATACGATTTTTATCATAATTTAAATTTCTTTTTACTCAGATGAATACTTAATATAAAAAATGGGAAACGCTTCCATTAGATTTCTCTCAAATGAAATACATTTTTTTAAAAATCAAGAATGTTTTCAGGAATGTCAAAACAATAATTCTGTTTGGTGGCAGAGTTGAGATTACTGGAAATCTTTTTATTTTCTTCAGTTTCTATAATTAGAACTATAAAAAGAAAAAGAAAAAAAAAAACAGGGAAAGGCCCAATTACTATGAAGGGATGTCTGATCACCAATGGTGGGCATATAGAGAAAAAGATGAAGTAATCTAACTCAGATGCTGGTGGCTCACACCTGTAATCCTAGCTACTGAGTAGGCAGAGTTTCAGGAAGATCAAGGTTGAAAGCCAGCTAGGGCAAATAGTATGTGAGACCCTATCTCAAAAAAAACCCATCACAAGAAAAAGTGCTGTGGGGTGGCTTACAGTCTGTAACCCCTGAGTTCAAATGCCAGTACCACAGAAACAAAACAAAACAAAACAAAAAGGATGATGTAATCTATACTGGAAGAGGAAGAAGACAAGAAGGCACACTGGATGCCAGATGGGGAGTCTGAGAGCAAAGCAATGGGAAATAGTGAGTCTGAGAGCAAAGCAATGGGAAACAGTGAATGAGGTCATGCAAAAAACCCACAAACACAAACAAAACAAATAAAGAAAATAAAAGGAAGGAGAAATTTACCTACAGTAAACATGTGTCTCTGGTCACTGCATTAATAAAATTATAAAACTAAAATGAATTTATAAATTAAATACAAACTACAATATGAACAATATTTAAATTAATGATAACTGAACACTATGATTTTGGTCAAACTTGCTCTTGACTCCTTTCATGAGTATAGTCCTAACAGGAAAGAACCAACAGCTCTTTTGAGATAAGCATTCCTATACTGATTTTGATGAAGATTGGATTCTCTTATCAATTTTCTTTATTAAATTTCTTTATCAATTTTCCATGATAATTATTATCTTTCACTTGACACATATGAATATTAAGCTCATTCCTATTCTTTTCTCATTGGGCCATGACAATTACAGTAGCATTAGTACTATTTAGTGGCAACACAACAGTAATTTGAAATATAAACCTGAGTTCTGACACTGAATGGCCATAGGGCAAAAATCCAGATGATTCAAAATAGCCATACCATTAATTTTTTAGATAAAATGAAAGCAAAATCTAAAAATCCTTGTAGTTCAATCTGGTCCCCTGCCATTTAAGAGCAGTTACTTTACTATTAGAAATAAAAAGCTAAAATAATTGAACAGTAAGTGTTATCAAGTCATAAACTGCTTTTACTATGAAAAAAACTGAACCTTACTCATAAGAGAAATGCAAATTCAATTTATATTAAAATATTAATTCTCACCTAGCAGATGGTAAAAATGAGAAAACTGTGGCAACTCATCTATTGATTAGGGAATAGAGCCATTCACTTATTTTAAGGGAAAAATCACTTCCACATATTACTTACCAATTCCTGTAACCTAAGAAATCCAGGCAAAAGATTTGCTTCCATATCTCTTAGATATTCTGCTTTATCTAAAACCTTTAAAATAAGAAATGCAATGTCAAAATCAATTTCAAAACTGTTTATAAAACATGTAAATAATGTACTATAAAATTCAAAACTTGAAGTTTCTATGTTATAAATAAAAATAATTTCGGAATTAACTTTTAAAATGCCTCTTTTAAAAAGACATTTTGAGGAGGTTAAGTAAGTAAAAAGACAGACTACTTATAACACACTTTAATACAAATGCGTAAGTAGAAAATGGGTCAGAGTTAAATTAAAAGGTTTGCTTTACAGGTGTACCACCAAAAAGGACAATGTAAGGTGCTCTAAGGGCATTTTCCCATGAAACGAAAAAGTGCTGGTCTTTATAAACCTGTAGAGATACAGAAAAAAAAACAAAAACAACTTTTCTTGCTTAAATTTTTTAACTACATATACCTTTGTCTAACTGGTAACTGGTGATGTTAAGAAGGATTAAATTTTTGTTCAGTGTTCAATAATGCTACTGATTTTTTTTAAAGGTCCTTATTATTTAGACATACACAGTGACACATTTATTGATATGATATATGATACAGGGAACAGCAGAATGAAAATAGATGATACAAGTTTGGTCACATGCCACACCTGGGTATCCAAGTGTGGCAGCAGATATCTATAATTTCAATCTATAATCTCAGCAATCAGGAGGCAAAGACAGGAGGATTGAGGCCAGCCTGGGCTACACAGTGAGACTGTGTTTTAAAAAAAAAAGAATAAAGAAACTAGATGATGAGTTCATAGGAATACATTACAATATTCTTTTAAATTATAACAGTTCCCCTATCTTTTTTTATTTCCTTGTTATTTATTTGTTAAAGAAACCAGGTCATTAGTCACACAGAATTTCCCATACTCTGGACTGGCTGACTACATCTTTGTAATGGCTTTTAACACATTTATATATCTCCTACATTTCCTGTAAAATAGCTGATAGATCTTGAGGTTTGATCAGATTCAGATTAAAGTTTGGACAACAATATTTCACAAAAAGTAATGTATCTTTCTACAGTATGTCAGCAGGCATACAGTATCTGGTTGTTTTTATTTATGTGTGTTGTCTGTCTATGTGTTGATGAAAGCCTGATCTACCCATTATAAAGTTCTCCAGGAGCCTTTTATCACTACCTATGAATCCATTATTTTATTAGAGACTGCAAAATCATAATCTTTATCATTCTTTCTGCATTTACTGGGAGACATTTTTCTAGAATGAACTTTCCTTCATCCATGTTTTGACTACCTGAGTTCAAATAGGTCAAGACAGACCTATTTGAACTATCCCCTTAGTTGCCCATTTTCAAACTGCTGACTGAGTTTGTGTCTGAGTTTCTTGTGGTTGTGGTGATATTATTACAAACTTGGTGGCTTAAAACAGACTTAATGTTAATTTCTGCACAGGGCTTAAAGCCAGAATTCTGAAGTTAGTTTTACTGAAACAAAATCAAGGTGTTGGCAGGGCTACACTTCTTCCAGTGGTCCTAGAGAAGAATTTATTCCTTGCCTCTGGTAGCTTCAGTACTTTTTGACTTTTGCCTACATCATTCCAACCTTCAAAGCTAGCACCTTCAAATTACTCATTGATTCCACTTCCCACTGCTTCTGTTACCTGGTCTACTACTTAGTCTATGTGGTGTTATGTCTCCCTCTGCTTCCCTCCTGTACAGACGCTTGTGTTTATATTGTGGGCCAACCCATATAATCTAGAAAAATCTCCCCATCTGAAGATCCTTCACTTAATTGCATGTGCAGAGAGTCTTTTTCCCAATAAGGTAACACTTACTGGGTCCAGAGATTGGGACCTGCTATTTAAGGCCTTTATTCAGCCTACTACAGTGTCATAATAAGTCATAAACTCCCAAGGTAATCAATGAATTGGGGTCTTGTGCATTTATGCATTTGTTTAGTGTTATAATGAATTGATGGATTTTAAGGTATTTAATGTTTCCATCTATTTAATGGTCAAGTTGTCCTATCTTTGGCCAGTGGGATCCCCTTCAAATTGGCTTCTATGTTTGTTTGTTTTTTTAAGATCCTAATAGTAATTGAGATTCCTAACTTTCTAGTATGATATATCAAGTACTCTTACACATTTTCTACCCAGAACTAAAATCAACCTTTCTACAAAGAAACCTGTTCTTATTTCTTAAACATTTAAACTTTAGTACTAAATCCTTTTTTAAGTTATAAGCATTTAAATGAGGAATAATGTTTAAATGCAGATTTTATTAATAGCTTGAAACAATTTATGAGTACAATCATACTTAAAATATTCTATTACTAATTAGTTTAGACAAGCTAAAGCTAAAGTTATTTATTGCAATTGAAAATAAAGATATAAATTTCTCCACCATGCATCCCCATTATGAAACTTTCCCATCAATCTCCACTTAAATAACTCTGTAATCCAGAACACAGATTAATTCAAATAAATTTGGTCTGTTTGCACACCCATTTTAATGAAAAACACAAAGCTGAAACAGTACAGTTCATTCTTCTGATCTGATAATGATTAGCCATTATAATTAATGATTTCATAATATTCTAATTAATGATTCTTCAAAAGTAATTATCAGATAACTAACATTCACAGAAACAAAAATTCTAATTCAGGTCCAAACGTTTTTCCTAATAATTTACAGTAAGGCCTTCTAGTAGATTTAATTTGTAAGCTAGTTTACTGTCTAGAAAAAAATTCTTAGCTACCTTTCTGTGTTATTTCCTAAGCTTGCCAATTCACATATAGCTGAACATCCTATACATTTACTCTAAAAAATGTTTTACACCAAACACCTGCATACTTTTCTATCCTTAATGTTTAGCCAGCCGACAGATACTTATTGAACACTTTGATCTATTGGGCCTAAAGATAAACAGGGACCTATTTAGTCCTCATGTGTATTTCTGAAATAATTCTCCCTTCTTCCTAAAGTCACTGAGCTTTAGGAAGTCACATGCTGAAGTCAGTGACATATTCTGGGATAATTCCTCTCATTCCGTAAAGATTATAGTTTTTGGTTACCATATGTCTAAGATAACTCCTATACTTCTAGATATTTCAAAATCCAGAAGTGGATGTACTAGGCTATTAGTTCCTTACATTATGAAACTGTTTTCATAATATTAAGATAATTTTTGTCTTTTTTTACCATGTTGACATTTGCACTGTTGATACAAAACAATGGTGGGTTAAACTAGAGTCACTTTGGCATAAATCAAAGTAATGGTGGTAAGATGAATTAATAGTCATTGTATTCTTCACTATGCACTTGTACTTTTAAAAAATAGATTTCCACTTCTGAGAAGATAGAAGAGATGTACTTTTTCCTAATCCTCCTGCTAAGTAAAAGTAAGAATCTTGAAGATTATATAAAACAACAAAAGCTCTGGAAGAGAGGAAAAGATGCTAGCTAGGAACCTTGGGATGAGATGACTAACAGCTCACCTCAGAGTACACAACACTTGGTTTATTTTTTTACCTCATATATCCCAGACATAGAGCTGAAGACGCAACATAGAAAAACCAAAAAAGCCCCCACCCTCCAAAAAAGAAAAAAAACTGTTCTCCTAGCCAGAGGAGAAAGAAAGGAGTAGACTAGCAAGACTTCTGACACTGCATGCTCCAAGTTTTCTTTGTATGTCACTGATTTCTTCTCAGTCTCTGTTTGTTGTTCATCTCCTTATCCTCTAAACCACTTTTTAGCCTCTGCTACTACCCTGACCCATGCCACAATCCTTTGCCTAGATACATCAAAACTTGTTGTATTAACTTCCTACAGCTGGCTCAGAAAAACAATACAAAAACTGTCTGTATACTTCTGCCACCAAATGTATATTTTCCAATGCCAAAAAAATCCTCCAGTTCTTTGTAAGCACTAACCAAGTGTCCTACAGTTCAATTCAATTCTGGCAATATCTACCTTGGGTTAGAGTCAGATACCCCATGTTAAGGACTCAGTCTCACCAGACTACTCCCACCTCAAACACAAGTCCAGGCTGCCCTTCTGACTTCTGACCAACCATCTCTACCTCAAGCGTTCCTCCCCGCCCCTGGAAAAAAACTACTCAGGTTTGCTAGAACAGCTCACAAAACTAGGAGAAACATTTACTAGTTATTTATCTTATTTGAAAGAATACAACTCAAGGACAGCTGAATAGAAGAGATGAATTGTACAAGGTATGGAAGTGGAGCACAAAGCTTCTATGCCCTTTTCAGGCACACTAGCCTCCTAGCACCTTCAAGTCAACTTTCTGATTTCCCTTCTTTTGAGTTTTTATGGAGGCCTCATTAGTAGGCACTGGCCACTGGTGATTAAGTCAATCTCCAGTCCCTCTCCCTTCCCCAGATGTCATGCTTTGGGGATGAAAGTTTCAATTCTCTAATTACATGGTTAGTTCCCTGATAACCAACCTCTACCTTGAGGCTATCCAGGAGCCCCAGACAACAGTCAACACATTCAAAAAAAACAGACACATCACTTTGGATATGCCAAGGGTTTTAAGAACTGTACATGAGGAAGTGGAGAGAATACCACATGTAATATGTATGTATACATACAACAATTCATCTTTTCCCACATACTTACCCCATAAACGAGTGACGTTTGACTTTTTCTGTTTCTTTCATTTGTTTGTGCATCTTCTGCCCAACTCTAGCACAGACCCAAATTTCCTCTCATATAAAAAGTCACAATAGCCTCAAAACCATTGTTCTAGCCTTTAATTCTGTCATCTTTCTCCAATCTACCTGTAACACATGCCTTCCGACTAATCTTCCTAAGGCTTATTTGTTGCTCTAAAATCTTCACTATCTCTTTTCACTGCCTAGGAAAACTCATTAAAACTAGATTACTTAGCACTCTCTAAACTCCCTCCCACCTGCACACCTTTGGTTACATAATTCCCCCCATCTTAAATTCTTCTTCTTCACTTTCTTCTTATATTACCCTAATCATTTTTCTAGGTCTGCCTACAAATGCTATCACCTCATGAAGCTGTTCAAGATTCACCTAGGTCAGTTCTTTGCATCCCCTGGTTATTATTTATCGAATTCTACATGCAGTCATATATGAATGTGTTATAACTCTTCTATTAAGGTTTCCTTTAGATAGATAATATTTCTGATACATTTTGTATCCCAAAAGCATCTTATACAGCACTGTATAAAACAGGACTCAAAATAAATATATGGAAATTCATCTAATGTACAATCAGTTTGCAAACAAGAGATGATATAATCAAATGAACTTACAATATATACAGTCTGACTCTTGAGACTTTCAGCTTGGGTTACTTGTTTAAACAAGCGAACAAAGTCATTAAATGTTTCACAGGTTATTTCAGAACATCCTTCCTCTGGAGAACTGAGACGACTCAACTTGTTTAAAATTTGTTCCAAAAGCAGCCTCAAGGAAAAGCATTCAACACAATTTATAAAGACATGTGGAAGCTGAAAACAAAAAAACAAAAAAGTATAAATACAAAAGAAAATGCATACACAATTAAGGCTCTGCTGGATAGTTTCTACTTGCCTTATTAAATCTATACCCCAGATGGCATCATCCAGACTCATTTTCTGGCTGTGGTTGGAGAAGCCAATAGGAAGAAGCAGCAGGAAACTGAAGGAGAGTTTTAGGTGGAAGAAATTGGATATTGATTCTCTTGATTATCCTTGCTCCAGGTGGCCCAGTTTGGCAGTAGCGACATTCTCCTACCAAAGGCTAAAGCTCCGACTGGGCCACCCCCTCTTCTAATGCTACAGCTCTTGCTGGTTCTGGAAACAGCACTGCCTAAGGTCTCTTCAGATCTAGGGATAGTAAAAGCCCTGATGAGTTACCATCCTCTCTTGATTCCCTTAAAACTTCCTCAACCTTCGTAAAGTAGTTTCTTCATTAAATTCACTCCAATTATTTCTTTGAGTTTGTCTTTTGTTTCCTACAGGGATTCAAAGCAAACATATTTTCCTCTAAAGAATTCTTATGAATAAACCTGGGTATATTTGAATGTTACAATTCCTAGTGGGAATTTCATATTTATAATTTTAAATTAGTATCTTTCACGATGAACAAACCTAGGTCAAAAAAGTATCTTAAGAATTAGAAAACATGGGATGGAGGTGTGGCTCAAGCAATAAAGCATTTGCTTTATGAGTGTCAGCTTACTTTGCAAACTCAAAGTCCTAAGTTTAAAACCCAGTCTCTCAAAAAAAAAAAAAGTTAGAAAATACAATAAACCTTCTATGAGAATTATAAGAACAAACTCTATATTTAAAGAACTATAAAAATGAAGCAATTCTACAAGCAATAAGGAAACAAAACAAATATAGCCTGTTCGCAAAATAAAATTTTAAAAAGTAGTACTGACTACTCAGAGAAAGAAAACTCGTGGCATTTGGTGCAAATAATGAAACCTGTAACTATTTTAGTTATATTCTAAAGTCTTCCTACCTAATAATAAAGGTTTTCTTTCTCTCAGCAGCAGTGAGGCTACATTATACTTACTGAACAATTTTATCAATATTTGCTAGTATCTTTCCCTATCATTCCCTTATATACACTAGCCATAATGTCTGTTATTAGTAGGTATCTTGTTTACTGCATTTGTGGTACCTGTGGTCTTTCGTAACAGCATCTTCGAAGCACCTATTTGTATATCTACCAGAAGCAGTAATAATATTAAATAATAGCAAAAATTATTAAATATTGAAAAACAGAATATAGCCCTTAAACATGAAACTTCCTTATTGGATTTTCATGCTTTTATTTAGCATGTATTTTCTAAACCGTTCATACACAGGGTCTCAGATGCAAATGCCTAGGCCAGGATCTGTATATTCAGATCTGAAGTCAGGTATGGAGTCCAAGCATCTTTGTTTTTAAAATGAACGGTTCATTTTTGGGATCAAAGGCTAAAACGCACCAGTTAAAATGTGCTAAATACTGTGCTTGGGACCGGGGATAATCTCAAGAAATTCATCCAAAGGTAGGGAAATATACCACAAAAATCACAGCTGAGAGGTCTAATTATCATGACAGAAAAAAGCTAAGAGTGCTGAGGCTACAAAACAAGAGGTGCATGTTACATAGCCTTGGAAATTAGGAAATGAAGGAAATCTGGCAAAATAAAAAGCATTTGTAAAGCAATAGGGTAATGGAAGAACAAGTGAGTATGGAAAAGCAATTACGAGCAGAGGGAGCAGCATGTGCCAAGGTATGAAAGAGAACAGCAAGTGTAAACAAGCATCCTGACAGCTAGAACAGGACTGAGGTTAATAAACCAAATCCTGCTGGCCGGCCACCTGTTTCTGTATATATAGTTGTTCTGGAATATAGTCATGCTCATTCACATGGCTACTGCCCATCCAGGATTAGGTATGAAAGACGGTGTGGCAATACTCATTAATAATAGCAGCTAACCTTTAATGAGTGCTTATTATATGCATGTATATATAGACAGATAGGTACATATATATATACAATAATATGTATTATATATAAGTGCTTATTATAATAAGCATTTTTCATGTATTAACATTTAATTCTCCTAACAATCCCAAAGGTTGCCACTTTTTTCCCTAGTTTGCAGATAAAGTAGGCACTAAGTGGTGAATTTAGGAGAGAGACACAAGTCTGCCAGACTCTACAGCCCCAATTCTTAATTGTTATATTATGAAAGATAAACTAAATTCAGCTCATGAAAAGTCTTCTGTATCAGGCAAATACTTGAACATCACCTTGAAGATATTAAGTTAGATTTGCATGGGTTAGTTGCAGGGTTCAGAATGAATTATAATTAGAAGATGTGTAGAAATACTTGGAAGAAACAATGGTAAATGAAATTAAACTAGCAGCAATAGTTATGAACAAAAGTAGATTAAGTCATGACTTTAAGGGTATAGAATTGATAGAATGTGTTCACTGGTTTGCTTTAGTGGATAAGTGAGGATGAGAAGAGTTAAGAAAGAGTAAGTTTGGACACTATCAATGGTGATATCATTTATGGAAATAGAAAATATGGAAAGAACAGCAGGATAAAGATGATATGTTCAGTTTTGCATATGTGAAAATGCAGAATGATCATCATCAATACTATACATGGAAAGTATAGATTTTAAAACTGGAAAAGAAACAGATTTAATATTTTAAAAATAATCTTTTTATGTGTATCCCCAAATCTTATCAGCCAATGAAAAAGAGGAAAATTTGCTCAACTTAAAAAATTACTCTCAGCTAGGCACTGGTGGCTCACACCTGTAATCCTAGCTACTCAAGAGGCAAAGATTAGGAAGATCATAGTTGGAAGCCAGCCCAGGCAAATAGTTCACGAAACTCTATCTTGACATAAACCCATCACAAAAAAGGGCTGGCAGAGTGGCTTGAGTGGTAGAATGCCTGCTTAGCAAGTGTGAGGCCCTGAGCTCACACTGCTTAGCAAGTGTGAGGCCTAGTCCTGACAATGAATAAATAAACTCTCTAATGTAAAGGTTAAAGTTATTTTGTAATTAATGGTTTTTGAAGTTTACACTCATTTGAGGTATTCAAATAAAACTTGGTCAGAAATGTTTCATGTAGATGATACTCCTTCAGAGAAAGGTAAATGAAATTATCTCCCAAATCCCTTTCATTTCTAGAAGTCCATGAGTAAAAATCTGTTAACAGCATGTTTAGGGCTATTCTCACCTCTAATGTTTTCAACAAAGTTTGTGTTACATATGTCTTTCCACTGGCAGTATGTCCATAAATAAAAATAGATGGGAAGCTGAAATGATGTCTCTAGGGGAGAAAAGACAAATATCAGTCTCTAGATACAAATTAGAAAATGAACATTAATAAACTTGTGGGAGAATTTTTTTTATTAGCATATAATACCTGTACAGAGGGGTACATTGTGATATTTACATATGTGTTTCTAATGCATCTTAGATCTACCCCCTCCGTTGTTCTCCCTCTTTTCCTCTCCCCTTCTTCTTAGGACAATTTCAACAGGTTTCAATCTTCTATTTTCATATATGAATACAAAAATACATCCACCACATTCATACTCATTCACCCTTTTCTTATGCTCAACCCCCTCCCACTGGTACCCATCCTCAGAAGAGTCCTGTTTTATCCTCCTATCCTTCATTTTTCAAAAAATTGCGCAAATTGATAGTCCAAGGGGGTTTCACCTTGGTACTTCAGGCCTGTATATATCATGCTTTAATCAAATTAATCCCCCCTTACTTACTCTTTCTCATCACCATGCTCCTCTTAATAATCAACAGCTTACAGTGCATTATGTTATATTATATTCATATATAGATGAATATCTATATCACATTTTGAACTTACTTAAATTCAATTCTAAGCACTTTCTCCCTTATGAAATTATTCTGTAAAATTATATTGACATATTTTATTATATGACACATATTATATATTTATACTTTTATTATTATACAAGCTTAAATACACAAACTCTTATATTCTCAACTTTTAAGGGATTTTTTCAAGGATAATTCAGTCTATTCAATTTTTATCTTAATCCTTTTTTAAAGACTAATGTCTTTACAGGCTGCAATTTTATTGAACATTTTAATTTTGAAATTAAGCCTATATAATCATAGAAGACATTCTGAGACTCATTCTTAGGAAAACTTAAAGAATATTTCTGAATTATGATTATTCATCAACCCTGATATAAATGTATATATTTCATCATATCAAACATTGGTAAAACCAGCATAGCACATATTTAAAATACAAATTGGCTCAGTGGTAGAGCACTTGCCTGGCATGAGCAAGTTCCTGGATTTGATCTCTAGTACTTCAAAAGAGTTAATTAATATGGATTATAATACACACACGCATGGTAATAACACTAAGAATCTCTCTGTATAGCTATCTTTACCTCAAATTAGCAAAAATGCTATGTTTTTCTTATTATCTATTATGTTTTCTCTTCAACAATGTTGGAGAACAAGAGGGCAGAACAGGTTCTGCCTGGAAAAGGGGGGAAGGTGGCCCAAATAAGGTATACACATGTAAGAAAATGTAAAAATGTTAAAAATAAAAAGAAGTTAATTAAAAACATATTTGTAAGGTTCTTCTGCAGTACACTGTAAGCAGCCTAAGAAAACTCAAAATTGCCAAAGACCCCTCTATCGGTCTAGTCAATACTATAAGTGTCTCATTTAATCAACAAACACTTATGAGGTGCCATTAATGCACTGAAGAGTACAAATACCAGTAAAAGACATCTTTACTCTAAAGGAGGTTATAGTCTAGTGGGGAGACATGCATTTTAAAAATAATTATAAGGCTAGGACATGACTAAAGTAGTAGAGTGCTTGCCTCCCAAGCACAAGGCTCTAATTCAAACCCCAATACTGTGCTCCACCCCTGCAAAAAAAGAAAATTGGATGCTGCAACTTCCACAAGAAAGTTGAGCCTCAGGCTGGAGATGTAGCTCAAGCAACAGAGAACCTACCTGCCTCACAATCTCAAAGCTATGAGTTCAAACCACAAAAAAAAGTTAAGTAAAAACTGAGTAAATAAAGTTTTGTCTCTATGATCATCTACCACAGCTATATTAGTCACAAACAATACTTAGTATATTCTAGTCTCTAAGCTAAACGTTTCCTTTTACAAGACAAATTGAAATTCAGATTCATACAGGAAAAACCTTTCTAAATGGCATATACCTATGGCAAAAGCAGCTCAAATGCTAAAATGGACTTAAAATTTACTAAATGGATATCTTAACACATAAATCTATAACTTTATATGTAACAATTTTACAAATTAACTGGCTCTTAAACTGTTTCAAGAATTAAGACGCATGTTGCTGAGCATCTCTGCTATCTGGACATTTTATTTCACCTTTGAAGAAGCTCAGACCATACTTTAAAGAGTGTTCAAAGCGGCACTAACTCTCTCCTTTTCTACAATCTTGCCACACTTGTTTACATCCATTGTTTGGTGCCTAAAAATATCCCACCTTAAAACACTTTCTATCGGTACCCAGAATTATAGTAGACTCTTGCACTGTTACCTAACCTTTCACCTTCATAAACCTCCCTGACAACTGTAATAAGCCAGGATGTGGCACAGTGTCTGTAGCAGTGTCTGCTACAAAAAGTGTGTTCAGTAAATATTTATATGTTAGACAAATAAATGAGTCTTCTTAGAAACATGAACCAAATTTTTTTTTGTAGTTCTTTGCTATTGGAGTTTGCATTTCCCACATGCATATCACCTTGCAGAAAAGTGACATTTAGTTTTGTCAAACATGATTTGCAGTAACATCAAAGGTCAAATCCTTTCTGTGATCTACTACCAAGACAATACTATTAAACCTTTCTTGCCAATATCTTTTTTCAGGAGGGTACTTTTGGTTGTATACAGTGATCTGGATTTATCAACTCCAGGAAAGGAATGCATAGATCACCAAGAAAATATTTCAGTAATAATATGAATAACTATAACTGAAAACATAATTAGAAAGTGACTGAGGATGCAGTTGTTGGCCTCTTCCGTAAATAAAGTATCCCTTTAGATGGAGGGTGGTACTTCTCCATTAATACTTCATAGGCCACCTGAGATTGACGCCCAACATTTCTAGTTGGATAAAAGTACATTTAAAACCTAAACTAGAAGATGGTTACTTCTATTTTCTTGCCCTCCATACCAGAAAAAAATTGATCAATTGATGAACTGATGAGTGCTACCTTTTGCCTATCGAAAGGACTCCCTAGCTGTGTTCGTCCAGAAGACAACCTCACGTCTAAGAGCATCAGAAGCCTAGACCAGACCTCTTTAGGGCTTTTACAATTCTGGAAAAGTTGTGTATTTTTAAGCCTGAAGCACTACTTTGACCCCCAATGGCCTTGAAAACATCCACTTCCTACACTCGACTTACATTAACTGCCTCACTGTAACGTGTGAGCTAACGTTTTGAATAACACTCTGCAAACACACCTGTGACACAGGAGCCCGCTCGGCTGGGTAAGAATAAGCAGCTTCCCGCGGCTACCGTGGGCTAACATCACCTCAAAGGTGTGGTGTGTACAAAAGACACCTCCCGGCCAACGTCCTACCGCAGGCCGACCTTTCCTGTGCAATCTCTTTGAAACCGACTGATGAGAGATTACTTTGGGGGAAAAGTGTGGGAAAGACTTACAACACCCGCTAGCTCATCGTAGAAGAGGGTGTACTGCCCCTCAATCCACACTCCATACCCCCAAAATTGGAGGAGGTCTTAAGACCACCTCCAGGACTTGGAAAAGACAATTTGACCACAATACCTCTCCAAACAGGGATTTCAAGGTGGACACTTGAGACTCGCGACAAAGCACCACGTTCTCCAAGTGAGGCATTTTGGCGGGCACAAGAGGAAAGGGCAGTGCAGCTGGCGACCACCCAACCAGGTACCACTAAGTGGGACCTCACTCCGCCAGTCGGTCCGCGCTCCCGCCGGAAACTGGACCGCGGTGGGCGGGACCGGCGCGGCGTGGCGTTGGCGTGACGTCAGCCCGTACGCAGAGCGTCGCCGTCATCGTCTTCTGTGCTCTGGGGCTGGGCGGGGTTGACTGCTTGGTGGTGGACTTGAGCCTAGCAAGGGCTGAGAGAGCTAGGTAGGAATGAGCGAACTCAGAAGGGCTGGAAGGAGCGAAGGGGCCCTGTAGGTTCCCCGTGAGTCGCGAAACCGTGGCTTCAGATTCCCCGCCAGGGGCCCCCAAATTTGAAAATCCTGAGTACCTGGGAAGTCCGGCCCTTTCCTTACTGCAATCTGTGGAAGACCAGTATTTTTCCAAAAATGAGGTTTTTCCCCTGATGAGAAGGTGGGACTTAGTGGCGTCTGGTGAAGAGAGTGCGTATGGGCTCCATTAGACTTGGAGTGACTTTTCCTAAGGCTGAAACCAGAGTTGGTGTTCCTCTCGCCCCAAAGTGAAGAGTCCCGGTGTGCTAATGTGGGCAGAGCAGTGAAAGCGATGGAACGCCTGCCAGAGCCAGAAGCTACAAGATTCAGGGAATAGAGAGGCTTGGGGCGTGGCTAAGTGGCAGAGCAAACATGAGGCCCTAAGTTCTAACACCAGGACCTGCAAAAGGAGGGCTTGAGGCCCAGAAAATCTTATTGTAGGAACACTGATTCAGCTTCCACAATGTGAGCCTTGGAAGAATCTTTGAACCACTCGTTTGAACCTCTTTATAATACAGGGATAATAAGAGGTTGTCGTCAGAAGTAAAAAATGGCTGCACATAGACTTTATAACCAATACAGCAAGGCAAGAAAAAAATTAAATTCACCAGGAAACAAAGAAGTAAACTGAATTTACTGACGGGCAACACAATTGTCTATGTAGAAAATCTGATGGATTCTTTTTTGTGTTTGTTTTTAATTCATATTTGCATACAATGTTTGGGTCATTTATCTTTCCTTAACGCCCCCCCTACCCCCCTACCCCCCCCCCCGCGCCTACCCCCCCCTCCGCGCGCCTACCCGGCGGAAACTATTTTACCCTTATCTCTAATTTTGTTGTAGACAGAGTATAAGCAATAATAGGAAGGAACAAGGGTTTTTGCTGGTTGAGATAAGGATAGCTATACAGGGAGTTGACTCACATTAATTTCCTGTGCATGTGTGTTGCCTTCTAGGTTAATTCTTGAGCTAACCTTAAAAAAAAAAAAAGAAAGAAAGAAAAACTAGTAGAACTAATAAATGTGCTTTTCAAGGCTTCAGGATGCAAGCCCAAAATAGAAGAAAATCAACTATTTCTGTATACTAGCAATAAGTAAGTGGGATTTAAACTTAAGATATCAATGCAACTTTAATAGCATCATACTATGAGATATTTAGGAATAAATTTGACAAAAGATGTGTAAGACCTGCATACTTAAAACTACAAAGTATTACTGGAAGAAATTAAAGATTATTTTAAAAAAAGGAATACCATGTTTGTGAAATATAAGTCTCAATTTCGTTAAAATGTGTGTGTTTTCCCCAAATTCTTAAATGGATTCAACTCAATCAAAATCTTAGCATGCCTTTTTTTGGAAGTGGGGTATAGAAATTGACAATTAGGAATATGCTAAAGATTTAAACGTATTTCATGAAGAAAAGACACATTGATGATAACTAACACATGAGAAGATATTAAACATCTCTAGTTATTAGGAAAGTGTACTAAAATCACAAGATACTACTACATACCTATTAGCCTCAAATTAGAAAGTGGGATAGGTAGCAAGACCCTGTCTCAAAAAATAAACAGCAGCCAGGTGCCAGTGGCTTACACCAATAATCCTAGCTACTCAGGAGATGGAAGCCAGCCGGGGCAAATAGTTCGCTAGACCCTATCTCGAAAAAAACCTTTACAAAAAAAGAGCTGGTGGAATGGCTCAAGGTGTAGGCCCTGAGTTCAAACCCGAGTACCACAAAATAAATAAATAAATAAATAAAATAGACAGCAAGAAAGAATACAAAATGGTACAACTACTTCTGGAAAACAGTGCAGGAGTTTCTTTAAACTTAAGACACTTACTAGGGGGTGGGGGCAGGAGGGAGAAATGAACCAAGCCTTGTATGCACATATGAATAATAAAAGAAAAATGAAAAAAAAAGACACTTACTATATGACTCAGCCATTCCATTCTTTGATATTTAAGAGAAAATAGAAAGTGTTCATACAAAGAACAGTTCATGCTACTATCTTATAATCTTATTTGAAATAGCCCCAAACTGAAAACAACCCAAATTCCATCACGCAAACTGATAAACAAACTGTAGTATATTCATATACTCAAATAATTTAATTTCAGCAATAAAAAGGAGTGCATGTATGCAATAACATGAAGAAATATCACAAATACTTATGCTAAGTGAGAGAAGCCAGATCCCCATTCTCCCCCCAGAAAGAGTACAGGATCTTGTGAAGCCCTGAGTTTGATCCCAGCACCACAAAAAAGAAAGAAAGAAAGAAAGAAACTGTGTACTGAACATAAATACACTACTCCTGTCATTATTCCTCCTATGTAATATAGTACAACAATTACTTAATATACCATTTACATTGACCATAGTCAACCTTTTCTTTCTCCCTCCAGAACCTGAAAAATACTGATATTATTTTTCTCCTTATGCTTTTGTCTTTTCCAGAATGTCATACAAATGGGATCACATAGTGTGTAGACCTTTGAATTTGCTGTCTTTCTCTTAGCATAAAATACTTGGAAGTTTATCCATGTCATTATGTTTATAAGTAGTTCATGCCTTCTTGTTGAGTAGAAATCCATTGTGTGGCAGTAGTAGTTTATTCATCCACCAGGCTAGGGGAATTTTGTTTACTTCACTTGTTTAGCAAATATGAATAAAGTCACTATGATTATCATGAACAATTGAGGGGGTGAGAATGTAGGTAATAAGTAAATGCTTAGGAGTAGGATTGCTGGTCATATGGTAAATATATGTTTAACTCTATAAGAAATTGCTCAACTATTTTCCAAAGTGTGCTATTTTGCATTCCCACAAGCAATATATAAGAATTTCAGATGTTCACAGTCTCATCTTTTACTTTTAATTTATTTGGGTGCTATGGTTTGGATGTAACATGTCACTAAATATTGATGTGCAGAAAGCTTTGCCTCTGGTGTGACAGTATCAAGAGGTGACGGATCTTTAAAAGGTGAAGGGTGATTAGGTTCAGGGGTACCACCATCAAGAGGGTTTAAATAGTTATCACAAGACTAAGTTTGTTCCTTCAGTAGTAGGTTGTTATAAAATAGTAAGCCTGGCTTTTCCCCACTCTCTTGTTTCCTTGTTGTCACACATGTCCTTCCTGTATGAGGCTGCTTTCTTTTTTGTTTTTTCTGCCACGTTGTGGCACAGCAAGGGAGGCTCCCATCAGATGCCAGCATTATGCCATTTGTACTTCCCAGCCACCAGAATTATGAGCTAAATACACCTCTTTTCCTTATTTCTTGCCTAGCCTAGGATATTTTTTATAGCAACCCAAAACAGGCTTTTGTTTTAAAGTGAGTTTCTTGTTGGTAGTATATACTTATATCTTGCTTATTTATCCGGTCTGACAATGTCTGTCTTTTGATTGGTGGGTTCAGATAATTTGTATTTACTTGTTGATATAGTTGGATGAAAGTGTATCCTCTCACTAGTTGTTTGTGATTTGTTTCATCTGTATTTTTCATTTTTCCTCTTCTCCCTGCTTTTAGATTAATTGAGCATTTTTTAAAAATCACATTTTGAATTAATAAGCATAGGCAATGACTTCCTACATAGAACTCAAATGGCTTAGCAACTCAGAGAAAGGATTGACAAGTGGGACTACATGAAATTAAAAAGCTTCTGCACAACAAAATAAATGATCACCAAATTAAAGAGGCTGCCCACAAAATAAGAGGAAATCTTTGCCAGCCATACATCTGGCTAATAACCAGAATATACAGGGAACTCAATTTAAACTTCCCAAAAATCAATGACCCAATGAAGAAATGGACAAATGAGCTGAATAGAACTTTTTCAAAGGAAAAAAATACAAATGGCCAAAACCACATGAAGAAATGCTCAACATCCTTGGCCATAAAGGAAATGCAAATCAAAACCTCTCCTGTTAGGATGGCTACCATCAAGAACACAAACAACAACAAATGTTGGCAAGGATGTGGGGACAAAGGAACCTTCATATACTGCTGGTGGTAATGTAAATTAATACAACCACTGTAGAAAACAGTATGGAGGCTCCTCAAAAAACTAAAAGTAGAATTGCCATATGATCCAGCAATTCCACTCTTAGGGATATACCCAAAGATATATAAAGCAGGTTATAATAAAGGCACCTGCACACTCATTTTTATTGCAGCATTATTCGTAATAGCTAAGCAATGGAAACAGCCAAGATGCCCCACTACCGATGAATGGATCAAGAAGATGTGGTATTTATATACAATTAGATTTTGTTCAGTTACAAAGAAGAGTGAAATTTTGTCTTTTGGAAGGAACTGGCAAACATCATCTTAAGTGAAGTTATCCAGGCTCAGAAGACCAAAAGCCACATGTTCTGTCTCATACGTGGAATATAGACCTAATACAGACACAGCAATATTGTGAAAAACAGGTCACACTAAAGGGAGGTCACATATGAGAGAGGATGGGTAAAAAGAGGAAATTAAGAAGGCAAAATGGTTGATGTACAAGAATGAATATAGAATTTCTAAACCTATTAAAATCACCATAAGAAGGGGACTAAAGTAGAAAGAAGAAAACTAGAGGAGATAAACCAATTCAGGTTGTAGTACATTTATACATGAAAATGTCACAAGGAAACTCTATATCTGTCTTTAACAAACAAAAATATGTTACTTTTCTTTTACAAAACTGCAAAACAGGAGGGTAGGACAGGTCCTGTCTGGGGGTATTGGGACCAGTGGGAGGGGGGAGGGTGTGCAGAAAGAGTGTAGGAGGGTGAATATAGTGCAAATACTGTGTACATATGTATGTAAATGGAAAATGATACCTGTTGAAACTACTCCAGGAATAGGGGATGAGGGGAATAAAGGAGAATGATGGATGAGGTGAATGCAACTATGATATAGTTGATATGTTTTAAGAACTTTTGTAAATGCCACAACGTACCTCCACCCAGCACAAAAAGAAAAAAATTTAATTTTGCCTCTACTGTTGATTTATAATTTTTAAGAGGTTTCAAATTTGTTTTGGCATTTTCCCCAAGGTTTATAGATATGTTTAGTTAATCACCATCCACTTTCAAATATATTATATTGCTTCAAGAGTACTGTAAGGATCTTATAACAGTGAACTTTAAGTTTTCATTCCAATCTTTTTTACTTACTGTTATCCCTTTTACTTTTTAATATATGATATAAGCACAAAATACATTGCTGCCATTTTCACTTTATACCAATGCTGTCCAGTATTATATCCAATATTGTATCCACTGGCATGTAGTTGAAATGTAGTTATACTGCTAAACTGAATATTTTGCTTTTACTTTTTAATTTTAATTAATTTAAATTGTATTGTTACCCATGGCTAATATCTAGTGTATTGAACACCACAGATACAGTGGTTAGGTGGTTAAATATCTTTTAGAATGGCTACAAAAATTTTTAATTGCATTAACCTTCACTTAACTATTTCTGGAATTTTTTAATTCTTTGTTTAGAACCATGTTTTTGCTTGGTATTATTTTTCTTTTGCCTGAAGAACCCCCAATAATAGTTTTTAAATGCAGACCTTCTGGTAGCAAATTCTCTCAGCTTTTATTTCCCTGGGAAAAAAATCTGTTTTTCCTCACTTTCATTTCTAGTACACTTTCAGTGAGCTTAGAATTCTTTGAGGATGATGGGTTTTTTCATCTGTATTTTGTCTTCTCAGCATTTAAAGTTGTCATTCCATTATCTTCCCATTTAAACAGTTTTTGACAGAAGCTTGCTATAAATCTTCTTTTTCTTCCTCTTTTTGTAATATACTTTTTTTCTATAGCCACTTTCAAAATGTTCTCCTTATTTTTAGCAGTTTGACTCTAATAAATATAGATGTTTTATTTTAATTTATCCCATTATTCTGCTTGGGGTTCTCTGGAGTTATTGGATCTATAATTTGATATGTTTTGCTATTCAAAAGATTATTATTCATTATCTCTTTATAGTCCTTTTGCTCTTTTTTCTTTCTTGTGCAATTCCAATTACATGTGATTCTCTTTCAGAGCAGTTACATGTTCTGTTTTCATTCTCACTCATTACATTTTCTATTCTTTGTAGAGTTTTTTAGTTTGAATGACCTATACTCAAGTTTAAATTGATCTGTATTATTTCTTCAGTTTTGCCAACTCTACTAATAAACCCATCCAAGGCTTTCATTATCTCCGCTACAACATTATTTTTAGTCTTTCTATTTCACTCTTTACTCCAGTTTCTATAACCAATAAAATTCCCCATCTGGTCATTTGTTTTGTACCTTTTACACAGATTATTTAGCTTACTTATCAAAGCTATTTTAAATTCCACGTCCAATGCCTCAACACCTGGCTCATCTGAGAAATTCTGTTTATTGCTTTGTTTTTGACAGTGGCTTGTTTTTTCTTACTTTATAGAAGTTGTATGTCTCAGCAGGTATGGTCATTCTTGTCTGTAATTTCAGTACTCAAGAAACTGAGAAGGAAAGCTGAGGCAGGATCATGAGTTCAAGGCCAGCATGGGTTACATAGTAAGACTCCCTGTAAAAAAAAAAAAGAATAGAAATTGTGTGTCTCAAAAATTTTTATTGAGTGCTATAAATCATGTATAGGACAGTAGATATTAGAAAATTATTTGTGCCTGAGAATGAATGCCTCTTCTGTTACACTATTAATGTGAGAGATCAAGTAGAATGTAGTCAGGATTAAGTTGGATTTGGTCTTGTTGAAATGGTTACCTTCAGCTTCAAAATTCCTTTAGTGTATCCTTATGCTTGAGGTAGGGAATGGGTGGTAATAAGGTTTGTTGCCTTTTTACCAAAGGCTTAAGACTTTTGTTTTGCATAAGAGAGTCAAAGCAAGCCTTTGTTCATTTCTCAAATTCTAACATTTGCCGATTTCTTTTACTTTTTTTTTTTACGTTCACTGATGTTCAGTGCATATATATTTATATTTCTTATCTCCACCAGCTCTTTTTTTTTCTTAGTCATATGTGCATACAATGTTTGGGTCATTTCTCCCCCCTTCCCCCACCCCATCCCTACCCCCCACCCCTTCCTTTTCCCCCCCACCCCCTCACTACCCAGCAGAAACTATTTTGCCCTTATCTCTAATTTTGTTGAACACAGAGTATAAGCAATAATAGGAAGGACCAAGGGTTTTTGCTAGTTGAGATAAGGATAGCTATACAGGGAGTGGACTCGCATTGAATTCCTGTGCATGTGTGTTACCTTCTGGATTAATTCTTCTTGATCTAACCTTTTCTCTAGTTCCTGGTCCCCTTTTCCTATTGGCCTCAGTTACTTTTAAGGTATCTGCTTTAGTTTCTCTGTGTTAAGGGCAACAAATGCTAGCTAGTTTTTTAGGTGTCTTACCTATCCTCACATCTCCCTTGTGTGCTCTCGCTTTTATCATGTGCTCAAAGTCCAATCCCATTGTTGTGTTTGCCCTTGACCTAATGTCCACATATGAGGGAGAACATACGATTTTTGGTCTTTTGGGCCAGGCTACCTCACTCAGAATGATGTTCTCCAATTCCATCCATTTACCAGCGAATGATAACATTTCGTTCTTCTTCATGGCTGCATAAAATTCCATTGTGTATAGATACCACATTTTCTTAATCCATTCGTCAGTAGTGGGGCATCTTGGCTGTTTCCATAACTTGGCTATTGTGAATAGTGCCACAATAAACATGGGTGTGCAGGTGCCTCTGGAGTAAACTGTGTCACAGTCTTTTGGGTACATCCCCAAGAGTGGTGTTGCTGGATCAAATGGTAGATCAATGTCTAGCTTTTTAAGTAGCCTCCAAATTTTTTTCCAGAGTGGTTGTACTAGTTTACATTCCCACCAACAGTGTATGAGGGTTCCTTTTCCCCTGCGTCCTCACCAACACCTGTTGTTGGTGGTGTTGCTGATGATGGCTATTCTAACAGGGGTGAGGTGGAATCTTAGTGTGGTTTTAATTTGCATTTCCTTTATTGCTAGAGATGGTGAACATTTTTTCATGTGTTTTTTGGCCATTTGAATTTCTTCTTTTGAGAAAGTTCTGTTTAGTTCACTTGCCCATTTCTTTATTGGTTCATTAGTTTTGGGAGAATTTAGTTTTTTAAGTTCCCTATATATTCTGGTTATCAGTCCTTTGTCTGATGTGTAGCTGGCAAATATTTTCTCCCACTCTGTGGGTGGTCTCTTCAGTTTGGAGACAATTTCTTTTGTTGAGCAGAAGCTTTTTTGTTTTATGAAATCTCATATATCTATGCTACCTCTTAGTTGTTGAGCTTCTGGGGTTCCATTGAGAAAGTTCTTGCCTATACCTGTTAATTCCAGAGTATTTCCTACTCTTTCCTGTACCAACTTTAGAGTTTGGAGTTTGATATTAAGATCCTTGATCCATTTTGAGTTAATACTGGTATAGGGTGATATACATGGATCTAGTTTCAGCTTTTTGCAGACTGCTAACCAGTTTTCCCAGCAGTTTTTGTTGAAGAGGCTGCTTTTTCTCCATCATATATTTTTAGCGTCTTTGTCAAAGACAAGTTGGTTACAGTTGTGTGGCTTCATATCTGGGTCCTCTATTCTGTTCCACTGGTCTTCATGTCTGTTTTTGTGCCAGTACCATGCTGTTTTTATTGCTACTGCTTTGTAATATAGTTTGAAGTCAGGTATCATGATACCTCCAGCATTGTTCTTTTGACTGAGTATTGCCTTGGCTATTCGTGGCCCTTTGTGTTTGCATATAAATTTAATGGTAGATTTTTCAATCTCTTTGGTGAATGTCATTGGGATTTTGATGGGAATTGCATTAAACATGTAGATTAGTTTTGGGAGTATAGACATTTTTACTATGTTGATTCTACCAGTCCATGAGCATGGGAGATCTCTCCACTTTCTATAGTCTTCCTCAATCTCTTTCTTCAGAAGTTTATAGTTTTCCTTGTAGATGTCATTCATATCCTTTGTTAAGTTTACACCTAGGCATTTGATTTTTTTAAGGCTACTGTGAATGGAATTTTTTTCATATATTCTTTCTCAGTTTGTTCATTATTAGTGTATAGAAATGCTAATGATTTTTCTATGTTGATTTTATATCCTGCTACCTTTCTATAGCTATTGATGGTGTCTAGGATCTTTTGAGTACAGTTTTTTGGGTCTTTAAGTTATAGGATCATGTCATCTGCAAATAGGGATATTCTGACAGTTTCTTTACCTATTTGTATTCCTTTTATTCCTTCTTCTTGCCTAATTGCTCTGACAAGGAATTCCAGTACTATGTTGAATAGGAGTGGGGATAGTGGGCATCCTTGTCTAGTTCCTGATTTTAGAGGGAATGTTTTCAGTTTTTCTCCATTAAGTATAATGCTGGCTGTAGGTTTGTCATATATAGCTTCTATAATGTTGAGGTACTTTCCTGGTACTTTCTTTCTATTCCTAGTTTTCTTAGAGCTTTTATCATGAAATACTGTTGGATCTTATCAAAGGCTTTTTCTGCATCTATTGAGATGATCAAGTGGTTTTTGTCTTTGCTTCTGTTAATGTGGTTTATTACGTTTATTGATTTTCGTATGTTGAACCATGCCTGCATTCCTGGGATGAAGGTAACTTCATTGTGGTGAATGATCTTTTTGATGTGTTGTTGAATTCAGTTTGCCATTATTTTATTGAAGATTTTTGTATCAATGTTCATGAAGGAGATTGGCCTATAGTTCTCCTTTTTGGAGGTGTCTTTGCCTGGTTTTGGGATAAGTGTAATACGGGCTTCACAAAATGTGTTTGGCAGTTTTCCTTCCCTTTCTATTTCGTGGAACAGTTTAACGAGGGTTGGTGTCAGGTCTTCTTTAAAGGTCTGATAGAATTCAGCAGAGAATCCATCAGGTCCTGGACTTTTCTTTTTGGGGAGACTCTTGATTGCTGCTTCAATTTCATTTTGTGTTATAGGTCTATTCAGGTGATTAATTTCCTCTTGGTTCAGTTTTGGATGATCATATGTATCTAGAAATCTGTCCATTTCTTCAAGATTTTTTAATTTATTTGAGTATAGGTTCTCAAAGTAGTCTCTGATGATTTCCTGGACTTCCATGGTGTTTGTTGTTATCTCCCCTTTTGCATTCCTGATTCTAGTAACTTGGATTTTTTCTCTCCTCATTTTAGTCAGGTTTGCCAGGGGTCTGTCAATCTTATTTTTTCAAAGAACCAACTTTTTGTTTCATTAATTCTTTGTATGGTTTTTTTTTGGTTCTATTTCATTGATTTCAGCTCTTATTTTTATTATTGTTCTCCTTGTATTTGTTTTGAGAGTTGCTTGTTCTTGTTTTTCTAGGAGTTTGAGATGTATCAATAGGTCATTGATTTGGGATCTTTCAGTCTTTTTAATATATCCACTCATGGCTATAAACTTTCCTCTCAGAACTGCCTTTGCTGTGTCCCATAGGTTCCAGTAGGTTGTGTTTTCATTTTCATTGACTTCCAGGAACTTTTTAATTTTCTCTTTTATTTCATCAATGACCCATTGCTCATTAAACAATGAGTTATTCAGTTTCCAGCTGGTTGCATGTTTTTTTGTCTTTACTTTTGTTGTTGAGTTCTCTAGATTTATTGCATTGTGATGAGATAGAATGCATGGTATAATTTCTATTTTCTTATATTTGCTGATGCTTGCTTTGTGCCCTAGGATATGATCTATTTTGGAGAAGGTTCCATGGGTTGCTGAGAAGAATGTATATTGTGAAGAAGTTGGATGAAATGTTCTGTACATCAACTAGGTCCATTTGATCTATGGTACAATTTAGATATAGGATTTCTTTATTGATTTTTTGTTTGGATGACCAATCTATTGATGATAATGGGGTGTTAAAGTCTCCCACGACCACTGTGTTGGAGTTAATATATGCTTTTAGGTCCTTCAGGGTATGTCTGATGAAATTGGGTGCATTTATATTGGGTGCATACAGGTTGATAATTGTTATTTCCTTTTGGTCAATTTCCCCTTTTATGACTATGGATTGTCCTTCTTTATCTCACTTGATCAATGTAGGTTTGAAGTCTACTTTGTCAGAGATAAGTATTGCTACTCCTGCCTGTTTTCGGAGGCCATTGGCTTGGTAAATCTTCTTCCAGCCTTTCATCCTTAGCCTATGCTTATTTCTGTTGGTGAGATGGGTCTCCTGTAAGCAACAAATTGTTGGATCTTCCTTTTTAATCCATTTCGTCAAACGGTGCCTTTTGATGGGTGAATTAAGTCCATTAACATTAAGTGTTAGTACTGATAGGTATGTGGTGATTCCTGTCATTTAGTTGTCTTAGTTGTTTGAAGTTTTGATTGTGTGTACCTAAGTTGAGGTTACTCTCTACTGTCTTGCTTTTTCTTTTCCTGTGGTTTGGTGCTGCCTGCCCTTTCATGATTATGTTGGGTTTCACTTTCTGTGTGCAGAATCCCTTGAAGAATCTTTTGTAGTGGTGGCTTTGTGGTCACATATTGTTTTAGTTTCTGCTTATCATGAAAGACTTTTATTGCTCCATCTATTTTGAATGATAGTTTTGCTGGGTAGAGTATCCTGGGGTTGAAGTTATATTCATTCAGTGCCCGGAAGATCTCACCCCAAGCTCTTCTTTTTTTTAATGTTTCTGTTGAGAAGTCTGCTGTGATTTTGATGGGTTTACCTTTGTATGTTATTTGTTTTTTCTCTCTTACAGTCTTCAGTACACTTTCTTGGGTCTCTGTATTTGTTGTTTTAATGATAATATGTCTAGGAGTAGATCTATTTTGGTCTGGTCTGTTTGGTGTTCTGGAGGCCTCTTGCATCTGTATGAGAATATCCTTCTCTAGATTTGGGAAATTTTCTGTTATTATTTTGTTGAATATATTACGCATTCCCTTTGGTAGCACCTCTTCTCCTTCTTTAATGCCCATGATTCTCAGGTTTGGTCTTTTGATGGAGTTGGTGAGTTCTTGCATTTTCTTTTCACAGGTCTTGAGTTGTTTAATTAATAGTTCTTCAGTTTTTCCTTTAATTACCATTTCATCTTCAAGTTATGAGATTCTGTCTTCAGTTTGTTCTATTCTGCTGGAATGACCTTCCATTTTGTTTGCAATTCTGTTCCATTCTTTTTTCTGAGGTTTTCCATATCCTGAGTCACTTCCTCTTTAATGTTGTCCATTTTTGACCTGAGTTTAATTATCTCCTTATTAATTGTGTTCTTTGTTTCACTTTGGTGTTTATATAGTGCTTCTATGGTTTCTTCTATTTCTTCTTGTGCTTTTTCAAATTCTCTATTTTTGTTGTCTTGGAATTTCTTGAGTGTCTCCTGTACATTTTGGTTGACCATATCTGGTATCATCTCTATAAAGTTCTCATTAATTACCTATAGTATTTCTTCTTTTAGATTATTCTTGTGGGCTTCATTGGGTTCTTTGGCATAGTTTATCTTCATTTTGTTTGAATCTGGATCTGAGTATCTGTTTTCTTCATTTCCCTCTGGTTCCTGTACTAATTTTTTGCTGTGGGGAAACTGGTTTCTCTGTTTTTTCTGTCTTCCCGTCGTTGCCCTTGGTGTTGTTATTGTCCCTGTTCTGTGTACAATTAAGTATTTTCTAGCTTGTAATAATAACAATGGTGATATTTAGAATGGAAGGGTGAAAGGAGATGGAAAGCAAAGAAGTTAAAGAAAAAGGGAAAAACAAATAAACAAGTAGGAAAAAACAAAACAAGGAAACAAAGAAAAAAGTTTCAAAGTTATAAACAGGGAGAGATAGTGTACTAATTGACTGTAAGCTGAACAGGCATTAGAGAGATAGAGAGAGGATTGAAAAAAATAAATAAATAAATAAATAAAATCTCCAAGTTCAAATGCAATTAAGTTTCAGTCTTAAAAATTTTGGTGTTAGTCCCTCGGCCTCCAATCCTGGGGGAGATGGTGTCTCAGAAGTAGTTCTGTCGTTGTCTCATCAATGGGGAAAAAAACAAACTAAACCAAACCAAACAAAACAACACAAAACAAAAAAAACACCACAAAGTGTCCCAAGTTCCAATGCAATAAAGTTTCAGTAAGTTTTTCAGCATGCAGGTATAGTTCGGTTGTTGTCTCATCAAAGGAAGAAAGAAAAAAAAAGAGTCTGGAGACTGTTCTGTGAATGGCTATCTGAGGCTGTGGCTCACGTGCCCACTGCTGTCAGCCTGCTGTTGCTGGAGGCTTTATTTATGCAGATCTCAGGAGTGAGTTTAACACTCACCTAGCCCCACAGGCTTTGTTTACTTAGAGTTCTCCTGTGCTCGAAGGCCACTGCCACAAGCTTTCCCCTTTCCAAGCACACTGGGGGAGGTGACTCTGCACCAGCTTTCTCAAGCCTGAGTGTTTATTTATAATTCACATGGGAAGTGGTCTTCCCCCCTCTCCTGTGGAGTTTTCCTCCCACCGCCACTTTTATAAGCTTTTTTGTTCCTGGTTGCTCAGTGTGTGCTGCTGCTCCTGCCTTTTCCAGCCAGCTGGTTGTGAGGGATTTCCCCTCCCTCCCTCTTTGGCACTCAGGGTGCCCTGCCTACTTTGCTACATGTATTTTTTGTTGTTATTGGTTTTTATTCAGTTTTCTTTTCCTTTTTTCCCTGGGTGGGGATCAGTCTGTCCAGGGGGCTATGCTGATCTGGCCCAGGGTTGTCTGTGGGAGTACCATGTGCTGCTTAGCTCACCTTGTGGTCTGCGTCTTCCCAAGCCGTCTGGGCGCTGCTGTCTGGTGGTGGCACAGGAGCCTTCCTGGTTTCTCCATTTAACGTGAAGTGGGAATGCTATGTGCAGGCTGGAGGTGTGGAGGAGTCAAAGTTTTGCCTCTGCTCAGTGGTTTTTCCTGTAAGGTGTATCTCCAGCATCTCTCCAAGATTTTACTTTAGGAGGCACGCTTTCTGCTTCCTCCCTCTGCCATCATCTTGGAATCTCGTCCACTTCCTGCTTTCTAAAGGCAAGGTGAATTTGTCTTTTTCCAGACCTATACCAATGAGGTATTCTTCTACTCTGCGTTCAATCTTTCTCATGAACATCCAGTGGACAGACATACTTGGAGATAAGCTGTGAGTGTGAGCTGCCTTTGTGTTTGTGGCTCCATGCCAGCTACAAGTAGCCCCTATCAAATAATTTTAAAATGAACTTGTTTATCTTTGGGGCAGTACTGCTGTTTAAACTCAGGGTCTTGAGCTTGCTAAGCAGGCATTCTACCACTTGAGCCATGCATCCAGTCCATTTTTTATTTTGTTATGCTTTAGTTATTTGTCAGATAAAGCTTTGCACTTTTTGCCCAGGGTGCCTCAGACTATGATCCTCCCAATCTCCACCTCTCTAGCAGTTGAGAGTATAGGCATGAACCACCATTTCCAGTCTGAGATGAATGTTTTTAACTTACAAGTATGGCACCTATCTTTTGGTCATCCCCTATTCTTCCCGAAGTGAAGCAGTGCTCGCATCCCATGTCTTCTTGCAGAAACCTGCATGTCCTCAGATTATAGACTACTTGGTTTCCCTGTGGTATTACCTCTACATGGGATAAAGAATAATTATGATTTATTTATATTTCCCCAGCTTTTCTTTTTTTAATTGGCAGTACTGGGTTTGAACTTAGGTTCTCATGCTTGCTAGGCAGGTGCTCTTACTGCTTGAGCCAGTCTGCCAGCCCTCATTTATGATGGGTTTGCTCAGGGCTGGCTATGAACTGTTTGCCCAGGGCTGGCTTTGAACTGCAAACCTCCTGATCTCTGCCTCCTGAGGAGCCAGGATTACAGGTGTGAGCCACCAATGTTTGGCCTCTCCAGGTTTTCTTAATGTTAAGGGGGGAGGTGTTGCTTTTTTCTAGGTGATTACATTCTAGATGGTGGCAGAACTCAACTAGTTATTTTTAAAATATAAGTTCATATATTTTTTCTCATTACCTCTTTTACTCACTCATCCTTTCACTCTTGGTTGGAACCTTCTATTGAGATCACTTGGATCATTGACTCAGGCTGTCTTCTAGGGTATCAAATCTAAAATATCCACCTATCTTTTTAGTCCAAGCTCCAATGCCATAAAACTCCCCCAATTTTCTCAACAAAATTCTAAGTCCTGAAAGACTGATTAATTACATTTATGTAGCACCCAAAGGCTCAACTTTGTATTACACTTATGTTTTTTGGAACCAGCTGGACTAAATTATTTAGGTTTGTTTATTAATTCCCTCACTCATTAACATAGTCTTTATTGAGGACCTACCATGTTGGAGTGCCAGGGATGTTATGTGACCAAGAGAGACATTTTAACTGTTCTCATGAAATTTATAATCTACAGGAGAAGACAAACTATGAAGATGTAATTATTGAGTGTTATGAGTGCCCAACCTCAGAAAATATTAATTAATATGAGCACTTATAGAATGATTGAGTAGTTGAATAAGTGTATGCATAATCTCTTTTCCACAATTACTTCCCTCTCATCCTGTATTACATTTAGGTTAAAATATGGTATTTCTTATGTTTCCTATAACATTATCTTAGAAGTCCAGTATAAAACATTTTTTGCAAAATGTTTTCTTTGTTGAGTAAATTATCAAAAAAGTAGCTCTAAGTATTGAGTTTTTGTTGAAGCACTGCAACTTTCAGTGTTCCATATTCCCTGAGAGCTAGCAACATTTATTAGAAGTCTTATATAATATTACTTTGAGTAGGACAAATATTTCAGGGTTCCTCTCAACTCAAATTTATTTCATTTATTATAATAAAATAGATTTTTAAATTATATCACAAAAGAAAAATAAAGCCATAAGGGAATGTAATAAAACTGTTCGAAAGTGATTCATGTGGTGAAATGTAAGAAAATTCAATATCAGAATGAAACTAAATCAATATTAGGTTGAAAAAGAAATTCAGTTAACTCTCCACTGTAACATTCAGATCAATTTTTTCTACATAACTTCTTTTTAAACTTTCAATATTGCATGTTTAAAGATAATTTATTGGAATATTTAGCATTTCTTAATGGATAGTTTATATTTACTTCTACTAGTAAATATTCTAGAATACTTTATTATTCAAAAGGCAAATTACAAAACACATCTGAACTTCAACAGACCTGGGCTATAATCTTGCCTCCGAACTTAGCGAGTGATTCTAGGCATTTTTATTTTCTAAGCCTTGGTTCCCTCATCTGTAAAGTGTGTCCATACAAATAATACCTATCTCATCAGGTCTCTATTCTCTTTATCTCTAGGAAGAGATTATCTATACCCACACTGAACTTCCTCAGCTGGCTGACTATCCTTCATGAGAATGCAAGTGCCATCATAGAAGGTGGGGTTTTATGTTAGTTTTATCGGTTTTGCTGAATCTCCAGCTCCTGGAATAGCACTATATTGCACATATAAAGTGCTCAGTTAATATTTGGTGAGTGAATGTATGTGAGGTGCTTAACACAGTGCCCATAGCAAATGCATGATAAATATTATTATTATTATGCTTATCTGACCAAAAATCAAACTTTAATTCTTGCTCTCCTGTCCCCTCAGTTTTCCCATTTCATAAAACTCACACAGTATTCTTTTCCGTAGCTCAGCCCAAAATATCTTGAGGTCTTGTATTTATTTTTTTGCTTAATGCCTTGCAAATCCATCATAACTCTTGGATCTACCTTCAAAACATTTTTGCAAGACTCTGTTCTAGAGGTCTCTCAGATTTGTCAATGTCCTGTAAATGAGGCACCAACTTCCCTTTTTCCCAGATTATGTCCTCCAGGATGTTTATCTGTAAGACAGCTATGAAAGATAGAGATAGTGTCTCTCTCTCTAGGGCAAAGGAGCAGGGAAAGATAATGTCTCCCTCAGAAACAAGGAGAAGGTGCATTTACTGCCTATTATAAAATATTCAAGTCCCCCTGAGCTCAGGGTTTCCACAGAATGTGCCTGTGCAGATGTCATTTTGTCTCTGTTTTGTCACTCTATGGGAATTAGGACTTGAGACACCAAAAAAATGATAATACTGGGACATAGAATCAAATGTACATATCACAGAAGACTAAAATTACAAGCAGAAGTCAGATGAATAAGAGAAGAAAGTGAAGATCAAATTGTAGAAAGAGCATGAAAACATTAGAGAAGTTGTAGGTGTTTTGGAACAGCTTAAATGTTGGGTACAAAGTAGAGAGAAGAAAATGGTAGATAGATAGAGAAGAGTGTAAAAAAATGTTGATGAGGTAGGGGTGTCCTGGGCATTAAAAAGTTTGTGTATGCCCTGACACAGAGTCTAGACATGATCTGGAAGATCATGGACAGCCACTGATAGATTTTAAACTTGGATATTTGCAATCTTGGAAACATCACAGTGGTGGCATATAGAGAACATCGAAACAGGCAGGATTGGAAACACAGAAGCCTTTTTAATCTCTTATTCAGTAAACTGGTTTAGAATTTATAAAGAATTCAAATAGGGAATGTCAGATCAGGGTCAGATTAAAGACTCAAATGTTGCAAAGATTATCATGTATTCAACTCTTCCCCAAGTGTGTTCAACCAAAAACCAAACTGGGTGCAAGTGTCTCAAGCCTGTAATTCTACCTACTTGAGAGTCAGATCTGGAGGATCACAGTTCAAAGCCAGCAAGATTCTATCTAAACCAATAGTCGAGTGTGGTGGCATGCACCTTCCATACCAAGCTAGGTGGGAGGCTGAGAGCAGGAGGATCATAGTTCCAGGCCAACTTCAGCAAAAAAGTTTGTCAACCCTATCTCAATGGGGAAGAAAAACTGGATGTGTTAGTGTGTGCCTGTCATCTCAGCTATGGCAACGTTAATGGCAAATGGTGTTTCTAGAAGACTTTAGTTCTTGTGTTCTGGTGTGGAAGAATCCATCTCAGGACATGTGGGTGTAAATGGAGTTTATTAAAAGTTAGGAAAGGAAAATACAAAGGGGGGCATGGTGGAGCCCAAGTGGAAGCCGGAAGCCAAGAGATGAGAGAGCGTGTTTCTGCTCTTTTAAAACCTATGATAACCTATGGGAAGGGGAGAACAACGTGAGTCCCATCCAATAATCAATGGGTGGGGAGAGGCATGAGTGGTTCCTGGCCAGGTGAGGGTGGCTCCTGAGCCAAAGCTTGGTTAAATTTAAGATGTAATATTTTTTTCTGAGTCCTGAACTTCCCTAATTTAGCCTGCATCAGCAGAAGGCATAAAATAGGATTGTGCTCCATGCCAGCCTGGGTTAAAAAGTGACACCCTATCTCCAAAATAACCAGAGCAAATAGGATGAGAGGCATGGTTCAAGTGGTAGACTACCTGCCTTGCAAAAGCAAAGCCCTAAGTTCAAATCTCAGTACCACGAAAAAAAAAATCATATTGAACCTTAAAACAATTGTAAGAAAATTCAATTATGATTTGATATTTTATGTTATACATGTCTTTTTGATATATTAAATATTAATTTCTTTCCATTTTTTTCTTGTTTGAATCCCAGTGTTCTAGAGAAATTACTGGTAAAGGATTAAGGGGGGCTTTAATGTACCTCCTTGTCAGGGTACATTATCTGGTTTGAAAGACTGAGAACCTGAAGCAGCATTTGTATTCAATAATATTCAGATATTATCTATACACACAGTTCTAGTAGCTAATGCCTCTCCTGACTTGAGTAGATGATAAGAAGATATCCAACTAATGTTAAACTCTGTGGGCAGGATCTGGCCACTGTTTCTTCATGGAGTGGGGTGGTGGTAGTGTAAATTAATGCCTTCTTTTACATCTAAGATGATTGACAGTGAGAATGTCTAAATACATTTTTTCCTTTCTTATTTGGGGCATTTAGAGGTGGGCTTCTTCTCTGCTTATTAGAAATATTGCAAAGAAGCAAGTATGAAAATAGTCCCATATTGAGCAAGATAATTATTTTGAAGAACAACTATGTTTTAATTTCTTCTGCTTATCAGTTATTTCTTAGGATCAGGACTGTGCAGATCTTTCAGCATTTTGGTTTTCTGTTATCTGTTTATCATCTTTTTCTCAGCTGAGAGTAGAAGGTATTTGTCATTCTTCATGACAAATAGCCAAGAGTCTTGACCAGTGAGTGGGAATTTTTGAGGCATTTCTGAGGGCTCCCTAGAAAATACCCTAGTCATTCAATGAAGTCATTTATTAGATAATGTAACACCAGGAAGAAGAAATGAAGAGAAATACATAGGTTAGGGAGCTATTTAGATGGTAGAATTGACAGATATGTTTAGTTAAAGTAAGGGAGAAGACAAGAATGACTGCGAGAATACTGAGTAGGACTGTGGCCCTTGCTGAAGTCAGGAATACCAGGAGAAGCAGTTTGGGGAGGACTGGGAAAATGAGTTAAATTTCTGGCAGGCAGAATTTGAAGGGCCTGGAAGAAATTCAAATGGTTCTGGAGTTTGGGGAAGCCATTTGAGCTAAACACTCAAATTTAACAGTCATTAACATTTATATAGTTGTTAAATTCACATAGTAAGTGAAGTCACTGAAGGAGAGTGGATGCACTGAGAAGACAGAAGAAAGGGAGTGTGGAAGCATGAAACAAATTGAACCTGGGACTTCTAGACTAAACCAGGCATACTAAAATAAGGTAGATGGTCACAAATTAGTAATGCCACTTGATTCTTGGCAGAAGCAGACATTGTCTCTAAAGAAAAATGTCTATGAAGGGACCCCATAAATGAAGATCAATCAACCTATCCCAGAGCCTGCTATTGCAGGATTAATTGATGGACTGATCCATGAGGAGGGGGCAGGCAGCCCTCCCCATTCTTGAACAGTGTAGGCTATATAGGCTGGAGCAGAGGAGCTTTTGCTGAGCCTGAGACTGTACCATCTGGAGACAGCTTGTCACATTAGGAAAATCCCTCAATCTAGCAGAGGGCTGTCAAGGAGAGTGATAAGTTTCTGGCTCTGGGCCGAATTCCTTGCATGTTTTCAGGCAGCTGCAGCTCTAGCAAGAAGGAAAAAAAAAAAAGCAAGAGGACTGATATAAAAACATTGAGTGGATTCACAAAAGTTACTGGGGCTGGGAAAATGACAAAGAGAAAAACTCTTTGGAGGAGGCAACTCCCCCAAATCTCTTGTTTGATTTCCAGTGTTTTAGAGAAAGTATTCGTCAATGATTTAAGGGAGACTTTCTCCCCCTAGTCAGAGTATAAATTAATTATCTGAACTTTAAGCAATACTTTTATTCAATAATAGTCAGACATGATTGTCCTTGTCCTCCCTCCTCACCACATTCCCCTGGGAGTTGCAGATACTTAAATTGGTGAGAACTTCACTTAAGGGATTTAGTTTGGGTATTTTGACTAATCTGTGACAGCTCATCAGGACTCCCTGCTGATGGCTTTTAGAATAAAGGGCAAAGTCTGACTGAATTCAGTCTGAAAAGTGGAGGATGGGTTGGAGACTGAAGGAGAAGTCTCTACCCTTGACTAGTGTGACCTGGCTGCAGTCCTAGTCACCCAGAAAAAATACTTCAGCAATAGGACGATTCAGATATTGGAGGAAGTGCCGCAGCTATGATTCTCTGCCTCTAGATGTCGCCCTTGGAGTCAAAATAATAGATCCTGACTCCCAGTGAGTTCCTCACTCCAAGAAAAGGACTCAAAAACTTGTCCTTCAAGTGTAAATGACAAACCCCAATTGGTTTAACTTACCTGACCTCAAAAACAAAGAGTGTAAGGTAGAAGTGGAGGCAAATAACTCTTTCTTCCTGTGTCAGATATGTGATGAGAATGGAGGTTAGCAGGTGGAATTATGGTATAATAACTGAACTATCTGAGACAGTCTCTTTGTCACCTGTCCTACTTTTGACCAGTAGCTACCTTCTACTTCCAAGAAGGGCTGCAATTTCTTAGTGGCCTTAAGATGTCCAGTCCAAAGTGTTCTGCAGCTTAATTTCCCAGAAAACTCCTATGAACCACTAATCTAAATGAGCATTTCCAAGACACCAAGTAATCTGGATTGCTTCATTGAGAAAATTCTCAGAATACCACTGCAGAATACAAAAAAAGAAAACCCTCAAAAGATCACAAAAGTTAAGATACCTTCAGAAACCACAAGTAAACTATCAGCAGATTTCCTTTTAAGCAGGGAATACCAGAAGGGAAAGACTATCTACATAGTACTGAGAGAAAATGTCTATTTCAAATTGTATACTCAGGAAACCTGAAAAATAATGTTGATAAATGGAAACTTAGCTTGTCACCAACAGATCTAAGGAGCATGTAAAACTTGTACTTCAAGAATAAAAATATCAGAAGGAAGGTGTGAAATACATGAAAGTGGTCGACAAAGATAAATTTAAAACATTGTCTGCAAAAATGATGGCAATAATAATAATAGTAGCAGTAGTAGTAGTAGTGCGTAATTTGAGGGGTTTGAAAAGGGACAGAACTAAGCATGGCACCAAGGTGGCAGGAAGCTGATTCAAGTCTAAAGGCACCAAAGACCTTTCCCCACAGGAGAATAAAATTAAGACATCAATTTTAGATTTTGGTTTGCTTTTTTAAAAAACATTTTTCTTGCTGTAAAAAAAATCTCATGTTAGCTTCTTTTATAAGAAAAAAGAAAATGTGAATCTGAAAACTTTAGAAGTATATAAAGTCAAAAGGGAAATCTCTGTCATTTATATGCCCTAGGTGGAGTTTCTTTACTTGCTAAGCACCCCTGCACAAAAGCACAATGACTTCTTCAACTAAAAGACTACTCTCTGCAATTTGCTTTTTCACTTAGACATAATCATGGATATTATTCCAATTAAGTGCTTGTGTATCTACCTTATTTTGTTTAACAACTACATATTATTTTATTATTGTAGGCCCCAAAGTGACGATGTGGAGAGGAGTGATCTGGCCAAGAGATTCTTTATTGCAGGGTGGGAGAGGGAGAGAGGAGAGGGAGAGAGAGAAAGCAATTCATGCTGATTGGAGGTTGGGGCAGAAGGAGGATTCAAGCTAGACTTGAGGCAGGACTGTGACCCTGGGAAACAGAAGCTTAAGGGTGCAGTAAGAACTGAAACCTATCGGTGCCATTATTGCCAACAATTATCTGCTAATAAAATAATTTTATTTATTTATGTACTTATTTATTGGGATTGAACTCAGGGCTTTACACTTGCTAGACAAGTGCTCTATCACTTGAGCCATGCCCCAGTCCTTTTCTTACATTAGTTTATTTTTCAATAGGGTCTTGCTTTTGCATGGGGCTGACCTCAGACCATGATCCTTTCTGCACTGCCTGTGTAGCTGAGATTATAGACATGAAGCACCACACCCAGATTGTTTTTTTGAAAAGGGTTTTGCTAATTTATTTTTACCTAAACTGGCCTTGAACAGTGATCCTGCCATCTTTGTCTTCTGTGTAACTGTGATTACAGGCATGTGCCATGATGCTTAGTCTGATAGAATAATTTTTGAACACTCCATCAATACACAGTCTGGTGGTTTTATTGTTGCTACTATTGTTTCAAATAATTACACAATAGATATTATATCTGTCAATTTGTATGATTGTCTCTATATGGTAGATTCCTAGAAATGTATCAAAGAATACACACAACTTTAATTTTCATAGATATGGCCAAATTAATCCTACAACAACCTGTTTGGTCTATTTCCCTCACCCTCCTCAACATTGAGTATTATAAATTACAGTTGATTTATAATCCATCTAATCTAAAATTTTATCCATCTAATAAGCAAAATTATTTAAACATTTTATCATTTTAAGTTATATTGCTTTAATTGTTAATGAAGATAACATCTTACAATTTTATTGGTCATTGGCTTCTTCTCTTATGAATTGGCTGTACATATTCTTAATTTTTATTGACTTTTTGTCTTCCTTGAATTGATTTTTAAAGTTTCTTTGAGGTATAATTTACATATTTAAAGTATTCAGTTTGATACATTTTGACATAGTAAATACTTGTGAAACTGTCTCCACAGTCTATATGACAGAAACATACCCATCACCCCGAAGAGTTTCATCATGACTCTTCATCATTCTGTCCTATTGAATACTACGCCAGCTCAAGACCACCATTGATCTGCTTTCCATCAGTATAAATGAGTTTGCATTTCCTAGAATTTTATGTACTATGTAGTCGCTTTTTGTCTGCCTTTTTCCATTTAGAATAATTATTTTGAGATTGATCCATGTTTCTGCTTATAAGAGCTCTTTCTATGTGATAACTATTAGTCTTTTCCTGCTATATATAATGCAAAGATGTTATTAGGATTCTATCCATATATTATCATGGGTTTTATAAGTAGTCATTTTCATTATAAGAAATTAAGTATTTTATAGTAACTTCTATTAGTATTTTGCTTTGTGATCTGACTCTTAGGTTTAGACTCATAATTAAAAGAACTTCCTTATTTCCCAGTTAAACAAACAGTCTAGGGTTGTTGAGTGTCTCAAGTGGTAGAGCACCTGCCCAGCAAGTATGAGGCCCTAAATTCAAACCCCAGTGCCACCAAAAAAGAAAGATATAACTATAAAAACAGTCTAGAATTTCCTAGTACTTTAAATTGTGGTTGCAACATATAACTATAAAAAGTCTAGAATTTCCCAGTACTTTAAATTGGGGTTACACTACATTTATAGACTTGGGAGAGAATTGATACCTTTAGAGCACCAGCTCTTCCATTAGAGTAGCATATGTTTTTCATTTGTTCATATCTTCCTCTATGTTTTTAATGAAAATTTGCCTATTCCTTTTTAGTGTATTTATAAGAAATATAAGCTTGAAGTAATTATTATGAATAATATTTTCTTAAATTTGCTATTAGATTACAGCATATATTTTAATTGCTACTCTGGTGGTTAGGTATAAGCAATACTACACCAATTCAGTCTTTACATTCATTTAGTCCTTACTTCGCATAGTTCAAATATGCACAAATTGCAGTTATGTGCTTTAATTTAAAAACAAGTCTCCCAACAATTTCATTCTGATTTCATTTACCATGGTATGTTAACTGTGAGAAATTGCGTAAAGTCCACAAATTAATGCATAAAAAAGAAATGAGCATCTTTATCAGTAATCAGCCACATTGCTTCTTTCAAATTCTGTCCATGACTGATCATTCAAGGTCTCTTCTACATCTTGGGATTGTTGAATAATGTATGGTTCATGTATTATATTTTGTGTATAAAATTTGAAGAATGACAAATTCCAAAGAGTTAACAAAAAAGGTTTTGGGGAAATGATTTGGGGACCATAGTTCAATTTTCTTGACTCATGCACAGAAACAACTGTTCCAGATAGATTCTCAAGTCATTATTTCCAACTACAGGGACATATAACATCCAAGCAGAGGTGTAGGATAATCACTCTTGAGGTTAATTAACTTGGAGGCCTGACCAGACCTAAGAGTAGGGAGGGAACAATGAACTGTGGGGAGAGATAGTGCATGGCTGGGGCTTTCTCTCTATGTAATGCATAAGTCTGCTGGCAAAGAAAGCAATAAGTCCAGGACAGAAGTAACTTTCTCTTGTTCGGGCTTTTTTCACACTTTGGGAATTAAAAGGGAAGCTGAGGTTGTCATCTGTCATTGAGGTAGAGATAAATGTATAGTGACTACTGGACCTTTAATTGCTCATTGAATATTTGTCAAAATTGAAAAGCAACCAAACTGGTTTTCACACTGTTTAGAAACAGCTGTGGTCTTGAGAGGAGAGTGTGCAGTTGTTGTGATTCAGCCTGAAGATTATTAATAGAAAGTAATCTTTCAGAATTTGTTGTAAAGCATCAATCCAGATCTTACATTTACCACAGGGTTTTACAGGGACGAGACCACATAGTTATTAGATGTTAGTTGTATATTAAAAGGAAGCTGTAGTTGGGAAAAGGAAAACAATGAAAAAAATGAATAGGAATGCATTTCAATCAGAATTTTTTTTAATATCAGAAGACCAAAGCTAATACTCAAAGAGGAAATGCTATAAGAGGTAAAGATGCAGACAAAAATCCAAGAAAATCAAGAGGAAAGGTTCTGACATATGTGGGCCTCCTTACAGCTATTTCACAGTGTGAAAGACATCTGGGGGTTATTTTCACAGTTTGAGAAAGCATTTGTAATGTGAAGACTTTATTTTATAAAAAAGTATTAGTGCCACTGGCTTAAATGCTTTGGTGAACAAGGGAGATATAAATAGGCAAAAAGTATAATTTAAAATTATTTACCATAACATATATGAAACATACTTATCTTGGAGATTTTCAGTGTGTTTCTTATGTAATACCATTACTGTCAGCTTTATGGAACTCACCATAGGAGTTGTCTGGCATAGAGTCTTTCATCACCATTTGATACTTGGAAATCTATTTGTCCTCCAGAGATCCTTGTTAACCATATGCAGAGGGTAATGTTTGTGCCATGGCGCACATTCTTATGAAGGAGGCTGAGCAAGAGTTGTAATTGTTATAGGCTTATTTATTTAACAGGTCAGAGTAAGATTCTTATCCAGGATATGGATGTGGTCAGACTTGCTTTACCCCCAACACATCCCTAGAGGACCATTGGCAGGTTTCCAGGACAAATTGTAGAAGAGGCTCTTGACCCACGTTTACATGCTGTGGGCTCTATCTGACATCACTTCCAGCATCTTGCTAATTGTCTTTACTTTTAGCTTCTGACTATTTTCTCACTTTTTCTTTGCTACCTCCTGAGATTACCTTGTGTTCACCCTTGGTTTGTGTTTTATTTCCTGGCTTTGGAATATCATCCAATTTGCTTGCCTGTTTCTCATCAGACCATTTCTGGTCAGATTCAGTATACCTCAGCCCCTCAACCTTCCTCCTGAAAGATGCTTCACTATTTTTCACTCTGATTATACTTCACCTTCTATGCCACACTGTCTGGCCTTTCCTCTAAAGTAGAGAATAAAGAGTGCCACATATGTCATTTAAATTCAGTATAGTGCCTACTGGACACTTAATTGCTCATTGAATATGTGTCAAATTGAATAGCATCCAAACTGGTTTTCACACTGTTCACAACCAGTTGCAGCCTTGAAAATACTTTGATGATTCAGAACTATGATGTTTTTACAAAATGAAATAGGATGTGATAGAATGGAAAATATCAGCATTAATCCTAAAATAGAATTTGTTTTGTGAAATTTGTGTTTCACAGAAGTTAGAAGTATAGGATAAAGATATTTTTAATGTTTTAAATTATGGTTAAAATTTTTTTGAAGGCCATGAATTACATTGCAGAGTGAGTTGGATAGATTAACTAGCCATGTTGTTTTGTACATCTATTTCCTTCCTTCTTCTAACATATTTTAGTTCATGCTTCATGGATAGGACTTACCCTCCTACAAGGCCTCCCTCAAGGGCTGTCATTAAAGACCTCCATAATCTGGTCATTAGTGGTTGATTGAAGAAGAGACGTGAGATACAATCCAGTCCAGTCCAATCAGAATCTTCCCTAGGATCATTTTGTGTGTGTGTGGGTGTGTGTGTGTGCGTGTGTATGTGTGTATGCACACATACATGTCATGGTATCAGGAAAAAATCTTTTCTTTCCAGTGGGAAAGAAAATGATAGAATATGAGTCTAAGGCTATTAGTGGATATATTGGAGAGACTTGGAGAGATATATAATACTCCTGGTTACCCCTGAACTTTTCTGTTAAATGATACAATGCATTTCACTTTTGGCTTAAAGTAGTTTAAAAGAATTTTTGCCCTTTACAACCAAAAGAATCCTGGCCAATATAAAAAAAGATGGAATGAAAGGTGGGTAAATCTGGATTTAGCTTAACAGTGTCACACATTAGAAATATGACTCATGGAAAATCTCAAAAGCTCTATAGCTCTCAGTTTAGTCCCTGTTGGAAATAAGAGTAGATCAGATTGGTAACTCTCTGTCCTTATTGGTCATAAGATTCCCCTATGGAGCTTAAAAAAAATAAAGATGCTTGAGCTCCATACTAGATTTTTCTGAATCAAAATCTACAAGAGTATGAATTGTAGATTTCAAGTGCCTTCAGAAGGCACTTGAAAAATTTTAATGGTGATTCTGTAGAACAGCCAAGATGAGTAAGTGCTAGACTAGATCATTTCAAAAGTGTTTCTACCCTTAATACTCACTGCTCTGTGATTCCTTAGAGATTGTACAGTCTGATTGAATTTTTAGCAATTGACATAGTAACAAATGTAGAATCTGGACTCACTCTATTTTTGTTGGCTGGCAAAATAAATAATGTAAAGTAAATGGCCCTAATGTGCCTTCACTATTTCTAACTAGCCTTATAGAAAAATTATACTCACCAATGCGTTCATAAAAAGTTTCACTCATAAAGATGGTCTGTCACCAGAACAAACTCTTTTGTGGGGGCAGTACAGATTTCAAGGAGAATAGCATGGAAGTTAAGAGAAAAAAACCTACAAGAAAGTTGGATGATTACATTTGCTTTGTGTCATTACAAAGATTTTTAGTATATAGAAGTATCACATTTCCTATGTTCAGAGCACAAATTTAAATTAGAGATGTTAGACAAGTGATAATAAAAAATTTTGGGGAGTTTTCTGAAGTAATTTTCTCCTGTACAAAAATTTCATTCTGTATAAAATTAATTCTGTCATTAATTTAAAAAAACACAGAGATAAGTCTCATTACCCCTACCTATTTGTGTCTATTTTCCTCTTTAATATGCTTCAAGATAGTTTATTAGTGTGTTCATTGTTTCTCACAGAAATACTAGCAAGACAGGCAAACTTGAAGTCTTTTGTTTAGGAGACTGGTGCCTTGGTAAATTTTCATTATACTCCTTCTTCTTACTCCTATCCTTTGGTGGAAAATGAAGTAAGTTGTGGCACAGCTGCACTGCTGTCAAGTGCATGTACTCATCAATTCAGTGTCTTGGGAGCTCCAGGGCAGTGGCCACAGAGTGGAGAAGAGTGTACCATGTCCATACTCAAAGGACTGATGAAGACTTTGGGGAAGGGAGAGGAAGATGAATGGCAACAACCAAATAGGCAGAAAAGGGGTGGAAAATAGGAGACATTTTTGCACCTAAGGAAATAACTGTTTTTGAAATGTTAGAGTAGCTTGTCAGCCTTGACAATTTTTTTTAAGATTCCCAGGAAACTGGGGTGAGTAATTACAGGCAGTGACTGTCATCGTCAAGATAGTTCCATAATTAGAGAAGCATGAAATATGTCTCAGAGGCACCTCAAATAGAGCAACGGGGGCAGCCATCAGTTAGAAAAGTTTATCAGAATGGTTAGTGGATGGTGAATCAGAAGACTGTAGCAATTGTCCATGATAGGAGAGTATGTTCTGTCCTTAAAGTACAGGCTCTCTATTAAAGCAAACCTGGAAGGAGCATCTGGAAGGAGAAATGGGTCTTGAATCCTGCAGTAAAATTGATGGAAGGGTGGTGAGGAAAAGCTTAACCAAGTTCCTGTGCATTCACTGATCAGATTTTTTTAAAAAATCCTGTTTGCTTTTGTAAGCTAATGGAATAAATACTTTTGGGGGATGGAATAAAATTCTTTCTTTAGACTCATAATATAGTTGGAATTCACTTTCACTTGTGCAAATCTCATGAAATGGCTTAAACATGGCAGCTCACTCCCTAAGAAGTCAACATTTTAATAAGCATGGAATAAAACAATCTTAACTACCTCACAGTTTGAAGAGACAATGAACTTTCATCTATAAAAGCATGTAAAAAGCAAGTATGTATAAGTGAAGGTACTAGTTGGAAGAACACAAAAATTGTATATTTCATGAATAGGGGAAGCAGTTGGATGCAGCTGCCTTCAGGCATCTGGTCCAGATTTATTGGTGCCCAAATAGACATCCTAAATTCTAATAAAGGTTCATGGTCAGAATAATTGATTGCAGACAGTCTTGGTGTGTGTGCTTTTGTTTTATGTTAAAATTTAGAAATGTCTCTCTTATTCTCATCACACCAATAATAGAAGCTTGGGAAACATATCATTAGCTTTTTATGTAATCATATGCTTACAGTGATTTCAGAATACTAGAAAAGTCCAAAGAAACTTAAATCTCCTGTAAATCCAGGTAACATAGCCTCCCTTCTTTTTTCCTCTTTCCTTTCTCTTCTCTCCTTTGTTTCACATTTTATATTTAGAAATGAAGTCTTTCTAAGAAAAATGTGAAAATTAGGTTAAAATGCTTAAGAAACCACAAATAGATTTAATCTTTAAATACCAACATCTGATCTTAGTCTGTTTCTAAGAATGATTTTAGAAGTCAGGTTTTAAAAGGAAGCCAACTTATTAAGATTTCAAGTGAGTAAAGACATTTGCCCACATGTGTAACTTTTTTCATTCTCATTGAAGATTCAGTGTAACTATGTTCACTTTTCATTCTATGCTTGAGCCATGATATAGCAGTACTCAGCCTTGTCTGAGAATTGAGTTACCTGCTGGCAAGTTCAGGGGGGGGAGCTAGTTGAATATTACTGAAGGTAAAACTACAGTTGTGTGGTTTTGTGTTGTTGTTTTTTTAAGAAGCTAGAGTTTAAGTTGTTGTGATCTAAAGAGTTCGTTAAGTTTAATATTTCTGGTTCAAATAGAAATGTGAATTACTTGTTTAAAAAAAAAGAAAAGTGAAAAATGGTGTTCGTCATAATTACAATCTTGTTTTAAAAGACCTTTGGCATGAGGTACCTTTGGTTATATTCCATTTCTGTTGATTGACCTTCTACCCAGAAGCTAGGAAATTATCTCTATAGATAGCTCAATATAATTTCAAGCTTCTTCCATCTAGAAATATGTTGGTACTCTTCTTTCAGTCCTCAAACATTAATTGAGTTACTGGAGTAGACATGCTGAGGAAATTGAGATGAAGGAGATGTGGTCTCTCTCATCAAACTCAAACCGTGGGGCACCAGTGGCTCACACTTACAACTCTAGCTTCTTGTGAGACTGAGATTGGGAAGATGGTGGTTCAAGGCCACCTTAGGAAAATAGTTTGCAAGAACCCCATCTCCAGAAATAACCAGAGCAAAATAGACTTAGAGGTTGGCTCAAGCAGTAGAGTACCTGCTTTGCAAGTATAAAGCCCTGAGTTCAAACCCCAGTCCCAACCAAAAAAAGAAAGAAAGAAAGAAGAAACCCAAAATTTAGCCATGAAGAAGGGGATTTACAAATTCATGTGTGTTAACTTCATACATAAAACATTAACTAAATGTTGCTAAAGTCTGCCAGGGAGAATCCAAAGAAAGTTTCAGAGACTATTTGATGTTTGAGTTGGGGCATAAAGAATGATTAGATGTCTTACAGTCAGGTAAGAGAGTTCCAGAAAGGTGAGGCACCTGTGCAAACACTGAGTGCTTGAGAGCAGCTCATTTAATTTGGATAGAGTTGAGACTGAAGGATTACAGATTAACCAAAGAAAAGGAGAGGAGAAAGACAGATGGAGGTCAGATGAACCAACCAGTAATTCTTAGCCTCAGTCAACACATGTATATCATCCCACAAAAAAAATTCAATATGATTTGTAGACTACTTCCACATTGCTCACCCTCTACCAAAGTCATTAGGTTAAGAAGTGCTATATTGATAAAGGTTGTAGGGACTACAGAAGTATGTTAAGTCAGTCACTGGTATAACAAATTGTATGGTTCTGAAGGACAAGTACTGCATGGCCTCACTTTTATGTGGAATCTGAAAAAGTGAAACTCATGTAAGTAGAGAGTAGAACGGTAGTTGCCAGAGGGTAGAGGGAGAATGAAATGGGAAGGTGCTTATCAAAGGTTACAAAATTTCAGTTAGATAGATAGGTTCTAGAAATCTACTTTATAACACAAAGGGATATGGTTTAACAATAATGCATGGTTTACTTAAAATTTTGCTAAGAAATTGCCTCGTACATTAAGAGCTCTTAAAATGAGGGGGGAAAGGTAGGAGGAAATTTTTGTAGATGGTGGATGTTTATTGCATTGATTGTAGAGATGAACCCACAAATGTATATGTATCTCCAAACACATTAAGTTGGATACATTAAATATTTGCAGCTTTATGTATGTCAATCATGAATATTTCAAAAAATTGTTCTCCTAGGAGCATGGAAAATGTTACTTGATAACCTCTTGTGTATCAGATTTGAAGAGGGACTGACTGGTGGCTACAAGATCCATTAATACCTCCTCCAGCTCAGTTACTTTAAAATCTAGCTCTCACATCTACAAGTAATCAAAACATATGAAAAGAACATTTCATCTTACAAGTGGCATGCATGTATCTCTGTTTTCTATCCCAGCTTTTTTCATGTGTCAACCAATTGGCTTTCTTCCTGATTCATGACCTTTTGAGTCACTGCCAATCTGATTAAGATTTCTTATTTGGCAAGAAATCTCACAGAGTAATAAATAGTTGCAAGGCCATTTTGCACAGCCTCAAGACCTTTCACATCAATGTATGCTTCTCACAGGCTGCTCATACCACATTTTCTGTAGTTTTTTGAGCTAGTTTCAGACAGTGAGGAGACTAATGTCACCTCTGGGTAAAAGCTGATATAAGACTAAGGTTATTGGAAATAATGATGCATCACAGTTAGAATTAATAGGACTTGACCACCAATGGAATGCAGAGGAGGAAGATGACAATGGTGAAATTTTGATGACTTTCAGGTTTTCAACTTGAGAGACTGAGATGCTTGACAAAAAGTTAAAAAGGAAGATAAAAGCAAGTTCACTTAAACAGAACTGAGTTTATTTTGGACCTGCTAATTCTGAGCCATTTTCAATTTATCAGATTCAGTGGGGCATGTTCTGCCCATCTATTAAATGTTGATGATTCCTAGGGTTTGATTCTTGCTTGCCTTCTCTTACCCTTGCACACAAACATTCTGCATGATCTCATCCTTTCTCATAGTTTTAACTACCATCTGCCAGTGTGCTTGTTTCTTTGTTTCTATTCTCTCTCCATTCCAGCTGGATAACAGGAACTCAATGAATATTCACTAAATAAATGAGTTACACTTGAGTGAATCCATTTTCCTTAATGCCTCAATAATTCTTTTTCTAAAATGTAAATATGAGTCTGGAGATCAGGACCATGGTCACTCTGGAGCCGAGACCCATTAGCATGGAATTGATGAATGAAGCTTTGGCAATGGATGAGTTCATTCATGGAGAAAATGTGACTAGAGAAGAAAGATAATAGTGGACAGAACCTTGGATGTCAGCATTGCTTAAAAATTAAGCAAAAAAAAAAAATGAAATTAGGGGAAATTACTGAGAAAGAATGAAGAGGGAGGGAAGCATAAAACCAGGAGATCCTTGTATCTTAGAAGTTAAGCATGGAGACATTTTAGATAGGAGAACCTTGAAGAGAAGTGTTCATGGTGTTAGGGATGAAGGATATGGATGGGCCCAGAAGCATGGACTCCCACTTAAGACTACTCTAGTTATAGCCATTGCCAAATATCCAACCTGCTGTCAGTAAAAACCATCCATGAATTCCCTGTATATTGCCATCTCCTGAGAAGGTCATTGATCATTTGGTGGTCAGTTGACTACATTGGGTTTCTTCCATTCTGAAGGAGTAAGCAATTCATTCTGATAGGGATAGACCTATATTCTTGGATAAGTTTGCTTTTTCTCCCTGCATGGCCTCATCCAGCACCACTACCCAAAGGCTTATATAATTTTTGATAGATAGACACAGGACCCCAGGTAACATTTTAGATCAGCACCTAACTTTATAGAAAAGGAGGAGGAGGAGGAGGCCTGAGACTATGGAATTCACTCTTCCTATCATACTGCATCACCCAGAAGTTAATGGTCTGACAGAGCATTAAGGGATAGCTGACATATAGGCTTGGAGACAATACTTTAAAATGATTCACTGAATAAAAGAACCTAATAAGTTTCAGTGTCCAAGAACCAAAGTGTGTAAGAAGAGTGGCTATGGTTGGCACTACTCCCAAGTAATTACCATCACTCTCCATGTTAGAAATCAATACTTCCTACACCCACAACTCTTAATCTGTGCAAGTGTAGAGGTGGGGATATATCCACTGGGGAAAAAGGAAAAATCCCTTTCATTACAAACTATTACTGCCATCTAGGCATTTTAGGGACCTAATGGCAGGAGTCACCATCTTGGCAGTTGTAATTGACCCTGGTTATCAAGAAAAGACAGAGCTACATGATAGAAGTGGGGAATGATATGTTTGAAATATAAGTGACCAACTGTGGTATTACTGGGTACATGCCCAATTTTTATGGTGGATAGAAAGGTATAGCAAACTCATCCTGAGTGACATAGGAAAGAAGCGGTGCTAAGTGACAGCAAGGGGAATCTAGAATGGATAGTGGCAAAAGGAGATATGGTATAATAGTTGCAGCCTTGAGACCAGTGGAGTAGCAGGGCCATAATTCATCCAGCTGACCTTCTCTGCCAAATTCCTCATGAGGCACAGTCCATCAGAATCATGGAAGAGCTGCTTGCAGAATATATATAAAGTAGTGGATCCAAGTGGCACAAGTTGTCCACTGGAACAGAAGCTGTGAGGTACTGCCCAGATCCTTTTTTTCTTGAAGAACTTGTTGCTGCAGTTGCTGAGAGTGCTGTTTGCAGCCTTTTGCTCTTTGACCTTTTAAGGGTTGCCTCAGTTACCCAGAGGGACTTCATTCAAGATCATGCTTCTTCCCAGGGGAGTTCACATCTGAAAATCAATTGATGTAGAAATACAAAAGCCTAGGCATCCTGGTCTAACCCTGGTAATGCTGATATTATGCCTGCATCACAGCTCCACTTCTCTCTTTTCAATCCTGCTTCTTTCCTCTCCCTTCCACAGGTAATAATCTCAAAGATTTTTAAAAAAATTTTATTTTATTCATATGTGCATACAATGTTTGGGTCATTTCTCCCCTCTTCCCCAACCCCCTCCCTTACCTCCTCCCTCTCCCCCTCCTCCCCCTCGATACCCAGCAGAAACTATTTTGCCCTTATCTCTAATTGAAAGATTTTTTTTTGATGGTACTGGGGTTTGAATTTAGGGCTTCATGGTTGCTAGACAGACTCTCTACCACTTGAGCCATGCCCTCAGCCATTTCTGTTTTAGTTATTTTTCAGATAGGGTCTCACATCCTTTGCCGGAGCCAGCATAGACTGCAATCCTTCTAACAACTCCTGTGAAGCTGGGATGACAGGTCCCATCAGGCTCAGGTTTTTTTTGTTGAGATGGGTTCTCACTAACTTTTTTTTGCCTGGACTAACCCTAATCTGAAGTCCTCTGGATCTGAACCTCCAAAATAGCTGGAATTATAGGTACAAGCTGCTATGCCTGGCCCTCAAAGATTCCATTTACTTGTTTGTTTATTTTTCAGTATTGGGGATTGAACTCAGGGCCTCACATTTACTAGGCATATACTCTACTACTTGAGTCATGCAGTCCTTTTTTACTTTAGTTCATTTTTCAGACAGAGTCTCTGGATTTTGCCTCAGTAGCATCTGATGGTGATCCTCCTACCTCTCTTGAATATCTCAGACCTGGCTTGGTTTTGTTTTGTTTTATTTTTGACCATGCTAGAGTGTGAACTCAGGGCACTCATGATAGCTCAAGTGTTAGGCAGATACTCTTAACACTTAAGCCACACCTCCAGCTCATCTGGCTTTTTTTTTTTGATGCTGGGGTTTGAACTCAGGGCCTCATGATAGCTAGGCAGGCACTCTACCACATGAGCCACTCCCCCAGTCCAAAGATTCTTTTTAGTAAGCATCTGTATGCTGACCTCAGATTCTGCTCTGGGGATCCCAACCTGTGACACTTTTTAAATACAAAATCATGTCCCTATTCCTTTATAAGGATTATTTTCATACCAATGTTCATTTTCTCAGAGCTGAGATCAGTGTTCTCCTTAGAGACCTCTAGCTGTTGGTTTCACTCATGGTCCTTTTGTAATGAGATCCTCTTCTGGATAGAGGTCCATGTGGCCTGGCATTGTCCCTTAGCCAATTTCAGTTATTCACATTTTCCCTGGCATTGCTGCCATTAGAAAATGGAGCCTCAGGGCACCCTACTATTCTGTACATTATATCTGTTTCAGAAAACACAAGAAGGGAAATTCATTTCAACTCATGTTTATTGAACACTGACTGCAGCAGAAACATCAAACTACCATCTGGGAGTTTTCCCCAAAGAACTTACAAAAATGTGTTGGACTAGCAATTTCCCACTAGGAGCAGCAGAGCCTTTTAGTTTTTCACACATTACATGCTTCCTTTCCTTTAGAGCCCAGGTGCTACTGTGAGTTTCAAAAGCAACATTCAGAAAGGGTAACTGAACACATCCCAGCCTATATGTCCTTCCTGTTCCCAACCACAGGAGCAAGCATCCTGCAGTTTCAGTTTCCTTTTCTCCAGTATTTAATACCTGAGTCCAAGAACAGACTAAAATGCATTAGCTCCTGGTTTGTTCTCATGGAGTAGCAAATGACAATGATTTTATCAACCAGGGTGCTCAGGGGCAAGTACTATTCTAGCTGAATTCTGTATGGCAAGTAATTACTTAAGGATGGGTGGCCCTAAGAGGCTATTTTCATTGGCCTTTAAATAGTATGGTATAATTAATTAAGGGGACTGAGGCTCAGAATTCTGGCTTTAGGTAAGGGAGGTCACATTCAGCATTGTATATTATTATATGATGCTATCCTAAAAGCTCAAACTTCACAGGGAGCCTCCCCCAGAGACTATTTGCTATACTGATATATATATATATTAGATTATCTTACTAGAATAATAATTATAACTTCATCCTGGTGGATATGACCTGTTTGTTTGTTGGTAAAATAAGAATACTAATAATGGCTATCCAGCCTGCCTTAAAGTTTCTTGTGCTGGTCAAGTGAAAGCATATGAATTAACTTCATAAAAGCTAAACCAATGATTTTAATCTCATAGCCCAGAGACACACTTGATTCTGATGGAACCATGTTTTAAATTTGGGAACCCTAAGATGAATGGCAGACCTCAATAAGTTTAACATCTGTCAAGCTTCATTAATTTACATAAGCTGTTTGACCCTGAAGATTTTTGAGTTTGTAATCATGCTTAAGTGGATGTAAAATATTATTATTATCAGTGCTTTAAAAGAAACTCGTGTCAGGTGCCCATGACTCATGCCTGTAATCCTAGATACTCAGGAGGCAGAGATCATGAGGATTTTGCTTCGAAGCCAGCCTGGGCAAATAGTTCATGAGATCCTATCTTGAAAAGCACTTCACACACACACACTCACACACACACACGTGTGTGTGCACACACACACAAATAGGACTGGTGGAGTGGCTCAAGGTGAAAGCCCTGAGTTCAAGCCCCAGTACCACACACACACACACACAAAAGAAACTTCTACTATTACAGTAGTGTGTGCATCATTAACAATGTCTAATAAATTGTAGATGAATCTCTTTCTATATTGACTGAAAATGTATCCCATTTGTCAGTGAACTCACTGGGAATAAATGTAGTATTTTATTCATTACTATGTCTTAAAGCCTAAGACAGTATCTAGAGCATTTGTAAATGCCCAGTAAACATTTGTTGGGCCTAACTTATCCAGATAGCAAGGGAAGTGGGTTATTATGTTAGGGTGGATGCTAAGGAGGAATAGGACATGGAGATGCAAATAAACAAAACAAAACAGAAACTACTTAAAAGTAAAACAAGTGTGGAAATAAGTAGACAAGTAGAAACTGGGCTCCACCTCATTAAAGAGCAAAGAAAAACATTAAAATACCAAAGAGTAAATGCCAGGTGGACACAGAGAAATATTCAGGACAGCCTAGACTCCAGTGGGTGTAAGTTGGGGAGAAGAATAAGTCTCTTAAAAACAAAAAACCAAACTGTGCCTATATCCCATATTAGGAAAGCAAACCCTCTGAGTGTTACTGTTTTGCCAATGATTACTGAGATTGTTAGATAAACAAGTACTGGACTACCTAAAGGTTGTCTGCTGCATATGGAGGGTATCTGATTTAGGTTTATGATATCATCTGTCTCTGATGCTGATATGAGAAGCCCATCTGGATATTATGGCATTCTGCCTGTTTCTGAAAAAGGTGCTCAAATTGGGACTCTTACCCAACATGGTTTGCCTGCTGATAGCAAATTAAGTGGTCTGATCAGGCTTTGTCAGCCTCCAAACTTTCTTTCAGCTTCATACCTGCAACTCACCAAGGCCTCTTGATTGCTTTCAGTAGTAAGCTATGATTTGGAGTATACACCTTCAGCACGATATGCCTACGCTACTGATCTATAGCTCTTTTTGCTTCTGCACTCCAAATTCTTCCAGCCTCAAATTACATTGCATTTGTCTCTTGCTTACCAGGCCCTGTTTATTTTTCAAATTGAATTAATATTCTAATTCCAAAGATTCATCTTATCTTCCCATGGTAACCTTCTGCTGCAGTCAGGGCCCTTCCTGCCATCAGGCCATCCTCACACCCTTACATTCTCTTTCTCCTGAACCTGGGCCTGTTCTTTTCCCAGTTTGCAAGGGCCTCCCCATTTTTTATCACCAATTATTTATGATTTTAATTTTCTATTCCAACTTTGAAACTTTGTCTTATGTATGGTTTATGGAAATTCTGGCACAGGAATGAAGTGACTCAGAAAGCCATTGACACAAATATTGCTTATTCATGTGGGAAGATGGCTTCATCACTTTGAGAAGGACATAATCCTGTGGTGAGGAAGAGAGGGATGCTTCCATTATCATCATGTTGACTGTCAAGTGTATGATAGATGTCATAGCAAAAGTGCCTTCACATGGGACAGGGTCCTGCCAACTATAGCCTGGTGCCTGTTTTTGTAAATGAAGCTTTATTTGAACATAGCCTTGTTCATTTGTTTATATGTTATTTATGATGCTTTCATGCTACAATGGCAGTGTTCAGTTGAGGCAACAAAAACCGTGTGGGTTGGAAAATCTAAAATTAAAATATAGTGTCAAGCCCTTTATAGAAAATGTTTGTTGACACCTGACCTAGAACTTTCTTGTTTATTTTACTGTCAGGTCTCTTCCATTAGACTATAGTCTGCTTAAGGACATGTGCATATTTTCCTCCACTTGTAATGCACTCCATACAGAAAAGATGTTGGATTTCTGATTGAATGACAGGCATTCATCCAAGAAACATTTTTAAGTGCACCAGATGAGCAGCAAAATCTAGAGATGATTTATATTTTATGTGATGGAGAGGCTATTTCTATGCCTTTTCTTCTCAATACATTGATTTTTTAAAAAAGTTTTACTCCACAAGGGCATGCTAATAAAAGTATCTCAAACTTTGTTGAAGAGCTTTTAAGGAGACATGGCCTTTTTGAGGCTACTGCCTCTCTTCTACTGCAGGGCTTGGCACAGAGGAGATGCTTGATAGATAGTAGTTGAACATATGCGGAATAAATGAGCTTCCTCGTCTGGTTGCAAATAATTTTTTAAAAAATACATGTTTGAAGACATATGTAAACTTGAATTTCACAATGTTCATATCTCCATGGTTAATTAAATAACACCCAGGCATATGTTTGTTTGGAGAATGCCAGCAGATATTCAGGGACAGCATCTAAAAAGTAGGCACTGAAATAAGGAGCCCATCCAGCCAATTCGTGTATTGTGAAGAAAAGCACTCCACTGTAGGACGAGGAAGAGCATTATGATCAAGATGAACACAGGCAGCCTCCATTTAGAATATAGGCCATGTTTCAAAATGTCATTTGTAAGGAAGACTTTGACCTACATTTCTTCATAGAAAATCTTGCAAGGAATGGCTAGATTCTAATCCAAAGAAACCACTGTGGTGAAAAGGGCTTGGGAGGAATACCAATCAGGGGTCAGCAAATCCTGCAGTGTCACTCATCAGTTGACTTGGGCAAGTAATTCTCTGTTGCCAAGTTTCTGGGGTGTTGCTTGTTGTTGTTTATTTAATCTGTAAAATGAGAGAAAATATGCATGTTGTTGGTATAATTGTGACGGTGTAACAAACTGACTATTCCTGACATATAGTAGTTAATTTTTTTAAACTTTGGTTTCTTTTTTCTAGGCATTAGTGAAGTTTGTATTTGAAATTCCTCCTTCCTTTTTTCAGTCTTCTTTCTCCTTCAGTACCCTCCACCCCAGAGCTCAGTGACCTAAATCATTTTCCAGGTCTACCTCATTTCCTAAGGTACTCCAGGCTCTAGAATAATTAAAATTTCTCCTTCCTCCAATGCATCTGATCTTGGCTACATGCTAGAAGGAAGGTAATCTAATTGAATTTAGTATACTAAGATGTTAATAACTTGTATTTCCCCAGATTATTTACATTTTCAAAAAGGACCACTAGATCACCCACACGAATCATGAGCAATCAAACTAAAATGCAAGGAGAGGACAGAAAGTGCCATTCCGTTTTTACTCTTAAAACGGTCTGCCTGCTTTTTACCTAAGGGCAGGCTAGTCCTGTGTGGGAGGCTGCTGCTGGCCTGAGTTCTTCAAATCTTGAGTTTCTGTGGATAAACTGCTCTGGAAACACCCTGAATTTTGTATGAATAAGCAGAGGTGCATTTTTCTGAGGAGAGGGTCGGTCTTCAACTTTCATCAGGTCCTGAGAGTGATACTCCATGACTTCAGAATGGTTAAGAACCTTGGCTCCAGGCTGTAGTGGATCCCACAGTTTCTTCCCCACCTATGTTTCTGAACTATGTTTCTTAAAATGCTCCAGTTCTGACTGTCTTCACATGTCCCCAAGTGCCCTGAGTACACTTAGTGCTGCGAGAACGGAGGAGGCAGATGGCTATAAAATAAGTACTTAAGAATTAGGGACTGCTGGTAGAGTTTTAAACATGGAGGATTCTGAAGCTAAATTTCTATTTCCAGAGATTCCCAAATACAAATACTGGTAGAGTTGGGCAGGTAAGGTAACAAGTAAATGCTGGGTGACTGAGTGGGGTCTGTTCAAACTTAAAGGCCTGGATTTCTTGCTTTCCTTTTCAGGTAAAGTATAAGAAAAATAGAATCTTCTAATCTCACTCACAATACTTAGACATATTTTTATACTGGAAAGTAAAGAAATTTATGTTTTGAGAAGAAGAAATTAAAACGAAGGATTTTGTCGAATCTCAGTCCTCAAGATGTCCCGGATTCCACATCCTACAAAAGTCACAACAATGTGCTTTATGAGAACCTGAGTTGATTGGCAAGTTCTACCATAGGGTCTTCAGGCCTCTGGAACATGATGCTCTTAATGTCCCATGCCCTGACTCTACTCACCCCATCAATCCAAACATCTTTCTAGAATCTGTGCTTGAGAGAATAAGATTGTGAGCATGAAGCTACTCATTTCCTGCGTGGCCAGTCCTACATGAGAGAACTACACCTCTCATGGCCTGTGGCATCTAGTAGCTAGACCTAACCACAGAAGTTCCAATGAATTGCCACCCTGTTCCAAGTGGCCTGTGTATCTGACCCAATATAAAGGAGACGGGGCTTGCCAGGGCTTCATAGGGACAATTAATTAGTCATTCTAAATTGGGTTCAATGTAGTGTGTGAAAAAGGAAACCACTACAGGACATGTAACTTTAAATGGAAGGACCAAAAAAAGTAGAAAGAAGACTACACGGACCAGTAACCTTGTTGCCTTGCTGATACCAGAGGGTTATTTATCTGATTGGTGTTTTGTTCTTTCAGCACTTTAAATATTTCACTGCACTTGTCTTTTGCTTCATGGTTTCTGATGAGAAGACCAATGAAGTCCTTTCTTTTTGCCTTCACTTCCCTTCCTCCTGTCCTTCCTTCTTTCTTTCTTTCACCAATCTAATTCTTATCTTTCTTCCTCTCTATTTTTCTTTCCCATTTGGCTTATTTTTATCTTTATTTTTCTGCAATTTAAATATGACGTTTTAAGGTTGATTTTTTTCTCTTTTCTTCCTTTCTTTTTTGCATTGATCCTGTCTGGTGTTTTCTGAGCTATCTGGATCTGGGTTGAACATCTATTAACTTCAGAAGATTCTCAACCATTGATACTCCAAATGTTTCTTCTGCTCTTCTTTTTCCTTCTGGTATTGTAGTTACATATTGTAATTATCCTTCAGTTCTTGATTTATTTGGTTAATATTTCAAAATAAGCTTAACTTATTGTCTTACTTTCAAGAATATATTCATAGGGCTGAAGGTGTGGCTCAAGTGGTCCAGCACCTGCCCAAGAAGCACAGGCCCTGAGTTCAAAATTCCAGACTGCCAGAAAAAGAATACACTTATTTACCCCTTAGTTCTATTCTCAGAATTTTTTTGACAAGAATGTACAGTCATAATTGGGATGTATTTTTTAATGTGCAATAATACTGTGAGGAGGGCTCAATAATTATTATTAACCAAGTAGATAACATATAGCATTTATTTTAAACATAATTATTTTACTCTGAAACTTATGTAATTGTCCATATTTGTCTGGTTCTTTTTTTAATGTGTTAACACTTTTACTCACTATAATTAAAAACTTTTTTCTTCTTTTACAACATTCAGATAATATATTCTGTGTGGATGGATAAATACTGGCTGAAATTGTATGAGTAATAGAAGGGCAAAATCAGGTCTTCAACTCCAAAATAATCTACTTATACTATTTTCATTTATTAAAAATAGAAAGAATCAGAGTAATCCAAAATATTTCTTAAATTGCTTTACATACAAAATAATAAGTAGATTTCACTATACGTCTTCATTGTAAAACCAAAACAATAAAGAATAAATGGTGTCAACCCAGGAACAGTTGATAGCAGCAATTAATATTCACAAAAACTGTCATCTAGCTATAAAATATTATTGATTGTTATAGCTAGTATCTAAAATCCAATTGCCTTCCTCAGAATAAGCACAGAAATGTCATTATGGCTTGAAAATCATGTTATAAAAGTGTAATCATGTTGGTCTAAATAAAATAAGAATTCATAACAGAAAAAAAAATCAATCCATTCATATATATTTTGTCTTTAACTTAACTCTAATGCCTCTTTTCTAAATTGTACATCACAAAGTCCTATCAGAATTCTACAAACTTAACAGAAAATGGGAACACCAACTCAGGTGACATCTAAAGGTAATCGTAAAGTATGTAAAAGTTAAAGATGTGGGAATATCTCATCAACAAGAAACAGACCTACAAATGACTTTCTAGGATACAGGATGTGTAGGAGCAAGGTCTCAAAAGAAAAAACAAACAGAATTGAAGGATCTAGTTAATCACTATTTTTGTGCAACTGGGATAAACTGGTTATTTCAATTATTGAGTTTCTGTATTCATATTTATATTTGATTTTATAGTTTCCTATGCACCAAGCCAAATGAAAAGCTTATTGTGCAAAAAGTTCTTTCTGCATTTTAAAATTTTCCAGGGAGTATTTTGGTGAAATAAAGGCCCTCAAAACAAGGAGTTAAAAGAGATCTGGGTTCAAGTCTAACTACCAATTTTCAGTTGTGTCCCTTGAGCTATTATGGTTTAAAGGTGTAGATGCTGTATTTGCATTTTCTCCATTTCCTGCACCCACCCTGTTTTTCTTCCTCTAAGATCAAATGACTACCCTCTTTCTTTCCCATCAGCATGTCCTTTAATTTCTTCCTTCTTCCTGCTCTTCTCTGTTCTCCACCTCTGCCCTTCATTTTTCTTCCTTTTCTTTCCCCCAATCTTTGTCCTTTTGTCTTTTTTCTTCAGTTTCTGAAAGACATTCACAAAACATGCTCTTTTCAACCATTCATCAAATGTTGACACAATAGCTATGCGCAATTTCATGACTTTCATTAGTGTTATTTTCTGTTCATTATTGTGATTGGTGTCTGTCATGTTCTCTGTCCAAACTTGTCCAAATTTAGCAACCTTGCTATATTTAAGGGATTTGCAGCTTATGAATTCAATGCTTCCTCCCCAGGTGCCTTTGCAGCCAAAGCACAGGCATGTGACTTAGATTACAAAAGGAACGCGATCACATGAGATTCAGATTTGCAAGACAGCAACTTGGAGCCAGCCACCAGTGGCTCATGTCAGTAATCCTAGCTACTTGGGAGCCTGAGATTGGGAGGATCCCAGTTCTAGGCCAGCCCAGGCAGGGAGTTGCAAGACCCCATCTCAAACAATAGCTGAGCATGATGGTACATGCCTGTCATTCTAATATAGGAGGAAGCTTAAAATAGGAGAGGATTGATATCCAGGCTGGCCCTGGACAAAACCAAACCAAAACAAAACAACCCTGTCTCCAAAATAACCTGAGCAAAAAAAGGTTGAAGATATTGCCAATCAGAGGCCTATGTCTCCCAAGAGTAAAGCACTGAGTTCAAACACCAGTGTGGCAGAGATAAAAAGAGAGAATGAGAGAGAGAGAGAGAGAGAGAGAGAGAGAGAGAGAGAGAGAGAGAGAGAGGGAGGGGAGGGGAAGGGAGGGAAAGAGAAGAAAGGAGAGGAGAGGAGAAGACAGGAGAGGAGAGGACAACTTGAAGCAGGAACATTAGCATGCTGGCAAGGCAGGATGGAGGATGGTAGAATTGTGACCAAACCTCCAACTATGGAAAGTGTAACTGACCACGGGACCCCTTGAAAGCCATTGCAGAATTTGCAGAGACACATTTCCCATGTGGCCACAGGATACCCTGTTGTCTGATGATCGATATCAGCTGCAAGACTTCCTGATGGACCTTCAGAACTTCCCTAGGCTAGGCTGCACAGCAATCTTGCATACCTTTGACTACTCTTTCTTTCTTTCCCCTTTACTCAGACTTGATTGGAGGACTGATGGATTTCCCCTCTATTCCAGCACATTCCTATTTACTGTCACACAGATATTTCCTCTAACAAATCCTTGCATGTAGGGTAAACACAATAAGGGGATTGGACTTTGATCACATGATAAGGCAAGAGCACACAAGGGAAGTATGAGGATAGGTAAGAAACCCAAAAAACTGGATAGCATCTGATGTCCTCAATGCAAAGGAACTAATGCAGAAACTTTAAAACAACAGAGGCCAATAGGAGAAGGGGACCAAGTACTAGAGAAAAGGTTAGTTTGAGAAGAATCAATTTAGAATGGAACACATATGTACAGGAAAGCAATTCGAGGAATCTCCCTGTATAGCTACCCTCATCTCAACTAGTAAAAACCCTTGTTCCTTCCTATTATTGCTTATACTCCCTTTTCAACAAAATTAGAGATAAGGGCAAAACAGTTTCTGCTTGGAAGAGTGGGGGGAAGGAGGGGCAGGGGGAAGGGGGGAGAAATGACCCAAACATTGTATGCACATATGAATAAAAGAAAAAAAAATCCTTGCATGTTTAATTCTACCTTTGCATCTGTTTTTAAAAAAGGACTCAGATTGACCACACGAGTCATTTGGCTTTGAGGGAAAGGAGTGACTGCAGGGTTGAGTATACAGCACCAAAGTAACAATAGTTGTAGGGAGTTGAGATTTTAGTATCAGTTCTGTGAGAGATGTTTCTTTAAGAGGAAAGTTCTAAAGTATGGATTGAGGAATTCTCCTAGAAGTTTAGCCTCAAACCTCATTCTCTAGCTCTTCCTATACCTCCACCAACTTCTTAATATCCTAATATAAAGCATAGCTTGTGCTTTATCCACTAAAGTAACTTTTTCATTCTTATTACTAGGAATTCTCCATATGAAAATCAATTACAGGAATGGTTATAAGCAACGGAACCTCAGAAAAACAGAGAAAAACTTAAATGGATTATCTGAAATAGCTGGATTGGTGACTGCTAAAACTTAGCTAACACTAGGAGATGATTTCAGCATCACATGACACACACACACAGTGGCAAAAGAGCTAATTCAATTCACATCTAGAACCACTTGTAATGAAGTGCCTATTGAAGGCAAGGGTTTGGGTGACCTAGTGGTTGCTACCAGAGGGGGAAAACAAGAAAGTTTTGTGAGGAATTTAAGGACTGTAAGGACTATAGGATAAATGGGTTGCTTCTAACAACCTGGAAAGCTTAAAGACAGAGAAGCCTCAAACTTCTAAATTTTCTGCTCACAGACTACAGAAAATCATGAAATGTCTATGATTATAAGAACCTCTTGTCAAAAGTAATTGTAGTATAACATATCAGGAAATCAAACTCAAAATTTGATTCTCTGACAGCTTCATTATATCAGTTCAATTCACAGCCACATATTTCTTATTATGGGGAAAGAAAGGAATGCTTAACAGTGGCATGGGAATCTATGGGAAGAATTTTAGTGGCTGGGTACTCCCAGTCACTAAATTTTGGTGCTGGGTATTCCATGCCCACAAGCTCCCTAGTGTCTCCCTCCAGGAGAAGCATCACCTGCTTCTCTGAGTCTGCAGGCCCCTCCTGCCTTGAAATGAGGTAATAATCCTGTGATTATCTTATCTTAGTTATTTTGCCAGGAGAGGGCAATGCTGCTTCTGCCACACCTGCTCCATCCACCATTGTCCCCAGACCTTTCCTTGGAATCAGATTCCAGAAAGTCCAAGTTAGACAAATATAAAATCAAACCCAAGAATCAAAAGCTTCACACACCAAAAGAACTATCCTCACTACTTTGTGCTGATAGAAGGAAAGAAAGGGAGGGAGTGTGTATAGTAATAGATTCTAAAAGAGATAAGCAGGGGGGGATATATTGTTTTAGATTGGTGCAAATTTATCAATATGAGTGTACTTCCTATAGTTTTGGAATAATGTTTGAGAAAATTAGATTGGAATTGTTTCCATGGTTGGTTGACTGATGCCTGCTCTGATTGCTCAGCAAATGCCCCTCTGACGATCTCCCGAATTAGCAGGAAGACAAGATGACCCATTCTGAGGCTTTCAGAAATTCCCATTCTTCTGCTAGTTCAGGGCTTTGTGGGTTCATGGAAAACTTTTAGTCAGGCAGAATCAGATTTCAGTTTTTGAAATGGAGGACTCTTAACTAATGCAACATGTATCTTTAATTTCAAAAGTTAAGTATGAGATGTGTTAGAGTCCTCCAGAAAAAACAACTATTAGGATGTGTGTGTATATATAGAAAGATGCTTATTTTAAGGAGTTGCCTCATATGATTATGGAGTCTGGCAAGTCCAAATCTGCAGTGGGGGCTGGGTAGCCAGAGGCCCAAGAAAAATCAATGCTGAAGTTCAACTCCAAAGGCTGTTTGCTGCAGAATCCCCTTGTCTCAGGGTAGGTCAGCCTTTTGTTCTGTTTAGGACTTCAAATGATTGGATGAAGCCCACTGACTCTATGGCAGTTAAACTGGTTACTCAAAATACAAAAATGTAAATTCTAATCGATCCAACTCACAGCAATATTCAGCATAATGTTTAGCTACATATTTGAGCCCCATGGCCCAGTCAAGCTGACACCAACAAAACAAAACAACAAAAAACAAAAACAAAACTCTCACAGCCGATAAAGTTCTTCACTAGAAAAATTCTGAGAATTGGCCTTATACATTAATCAGGTTTCTTTTTTTTTAAAATAGATTATTGCAGTCTATTTCTTGTAAGAGATCCAAAAGTGAATGACTAAGACAATGTAACTCAAGGCAAATTTAAAATGTTGACTTTAAGTGTTACAGAATTCTCTACCACACATTTTTAAAGTTGCTTGTTCTAATGATTAACAGAATAAGCAGGCATCAGTCTGCTTATGTTTACTCTCACGTCTTTTTTTTCTGTTAATATGCTTTATTCAGAGATTCTAAGAAGGCAAACTTGATATTCATGGCACAAACATAAACAGAAGCCTGTGAAAGATGATGGGTAAACATTAAGACTCCAAACTTCTGATCCACAAGGTCATCAGGCTATTGATCTGCCTTGTTTATATTTGCCTTACCAATAGAAATCATAAGATATGCCACTTTGGTGTATATTACTAGACAATAACTGCAAAATCAAAGAATAGATCACACACTTCAGTGAGAGGCAAATAGATTAAAATGATTGAGGTTTAGATAACATTTTTCCCTAGATGAATGGAGATTTAACAATAAAAGCATATTATTTCACTTTAATTCAGTACAGGTTACTCTTTCATGATGTTATAGTGATAGAGGCCCTACAGATAATAGTCTTATAAAATTTCTCTGCCAAATATGTACATTCAAATAAGATAAAAAAAGAATTAGTGAATTAAATTATTCTGCTGAAAGCAACATTATTATAATAAAAATCTGCAGGAAAAGATGAAGTAACTGTATGCATTATGATATAATTATTTGACCTTCCTTAAACTGACAATTTCAAGGATTCAGAAAACCTGACCAAAACAAATAAAAAAACCCAAAAAACCCATTTAGTTTCACTGAATGCTATGTAAGCATACCTGTTATTTTTTAATTTATTTATTTTTTAATTTTTATTTTATTCATATGTGCATACAATGTTTGGGTCATTTCTCCTTCCTTCCCCCTGCCCCCTCCTTTACCCCCCGACCGCTCCCTCCCTTACCCCCCTTTACCCCTCTCTACCCAGCAAAAACTATTCTGCCCTTATTTCTAATTTTCCCAGCAGTTTTTGTTGAAGATGCTGTCTTTTCTCCATCATATATTTTTAGCGACTTTGTCAAAGAAAAGTTGGTTGTAGTTCTGTGGCTTCATATCTGGGTCCTCTATTCTATTCCACTGGTCTTCATGTCTGTTTTTGTGCCAGTACCATGCTGTTTTTATTGTTACTGCTTTGTAATATAGTTTGAAGTCGGGTATCGTGATACCTCCTGCATTGTTCTTTTGACTGAGTATTGCCTTGGCTATTCGTGGTCTCTTGTGTTTCCATATAAATTTCACGGTAGATTTTTCAATCTCTTTAATGAATGTCATTGGAATTTTGATGGGAATTGCATTAAACATGTAGATTACTTTTGGGAGTATAGACATTTTTACTATGTTGATTCTACCAGTCCATGAGCATGGGAGATCTCTCCACTTTCTATAGTCTTTCTCAATCTCTTTCTTCAGAAGTTTATAGTTTTCCTTGTAAAGGTCATTCACAACCTTTGTTAGGTTTACACCTAGGTATTTGATTTTTTTTTTTTTGAGGCTATTGTAAGCATACCTTTTAAATCAGGTTTGAATTCAATATTCAATATTCACGGTGATTATTATTTAGTGATTCAGAGCAGATCAATGACCAATAACAAAAATAGTGTACTAAACACTATGGTTTTATACTGGGTTTCCCATGTTAGATTCCACAGGAACTCCATTCTGCCTTTGAACAAAGCTGACTATTACAAAAGCTGTCTTAGAAGTACATATATAAATTTATTCTTGTTGGTGTAGTGCTTCAGAACAATTACCACGTAAGTTTATTTCAAATTATCTTCAACAGTTTACTGATAGAGGAAGGCATGACAGGGTTAAGACATTGTCTCCTGTTTTTCTTTTCACAGTGCATAAAACATCTATGTAATTTGTGGCTATTGCAGTAGATGGCAGTGTTCTAAAACTTCTTGTTTTTGCAAATAGGGTGATTGAATGGTTATTTGTAATCAGGCTATTTATATTATATGTGGATGAATCTATACAAAACAGTCATGCTTTGATTATTGCATTTATTATTTCCTGGGCAAATGCCAAACAGTAATGAGATAAATTCATAAACTTATCTGTATACTTGAGGGTTGCCAGATGTTATTTGGGGAGTTGACAGCATTTCCTGAGACACAGTAGCAGGAAAAGTCAGGGTTAAATTGTGCTAATACTGGTTATCGGCAGAGACTAATAGAGCATAGATAACATTAAATGTGTTTCAAAAAAGAACCCAATGCTGAAATATAGTTTTATATTTCATATGAATATTGGGCATTTAATAACCCCCGGAAAGGTGAAATTATTCTGTTCATTGAAAAATATTTCAGACACTCAGATTTACATTGGAAATCATTACCACATGCTTTTGAATTGCTGAATATTGTGTAGCATCAGTACTTATTTTCATTGACTATTATACACATGTGTGTCCCTGGCTTTTGCCAATTCCACCTAGAAGCAGTTTGTTTTTCTATTGTGTCTTTTTTCCATATGGGTACAATGAAAGTAAACTTTATCCATTATCCCTATAAATGAGCGAAGGATCCTAGACTTGGAGGAAAATAATTTCAGGAGAGTTTGTAGTAAACCATCATAACTCATAATTAGATGTTTTGTGGCATCCATCTTTCTCCAACCTGGCATTCTCTTCAGGTCATGTCCTGAATGCAAAATACTAAGCATTTGAACAACCAGTCATAATGGTGAATCTATAAACTCTGCTTCATTCATACCCAGAATGTGTTTTTCCTATTTAAGATCAATCCCCATGTCATGTTCTTGGTCCCACTTCCTACTGCTTTTGGGTGACTTTTGCTCCACTAATTATTCAACCTATTTGTGTCTCTTAAGCTTTCTTGATTCATTGACTTCTGTCTGTCAGCCTCAAAACATGCTCAATCTTGCCCATCATAAAATAATAACTAAAATTAGAAGCTTTCCTCTTGATTCATACATTTTGGTTATTGCCATATTAGTCAACGTGGACTGCTATAACAAAATACCACAGACTAGGTGACTTAAAAGAAATTTTTTTCTTTTGATGAAAATCTTCATCAAATACCTATTAAAAATCAAGATACATCAAAATGTCTATGTTTCTATGCTCTGCTAAACTATCCATTTTATTAAAAAAGAAAATATTACTTAATATGACTGTTCTTATCAAACTTATTTTCATGGCTAACAAAAATAAGTGAGTATGACATTTCCATTAAGTACTTATTTTGTCATATGTCCCAAAGTTTTAACTTTATATAAATTTTTTTGAATTTTCAGATCAATTATAATTTGCCTTTCTCTTTCCTTCCTTATTTGAATACTTCCCTTAATAGTTAGCTCAGGTCACTGGCCAGAGAGACTCTCTTTGTTAGGAATTACTTGATTGTTCTGGGGTATTTTGCTTACTCAGTTCTGCAGCATGGTTCATTATAATGATGAGAAACTCCCCATAACATGACTAATATGGATTCCTCTTTCCGAGTAAGTCTTACCACTATGTCATACCACAGACTCCAAAAATACCAAACCTATGCTTTTATTCCTTGCATCTCAGTCTCCCAAGTATGGTAATGAGGTTTGGAGCACATTTTTTCCTTCAGTATTTTAATCCTAGACACATGAACATAGGCATATTTCAGGAAACTCTGATTAAGCTATATTATGGGTTTGTATCACACTCTGTTATACACATTCCAAACACTTTGATTGGAGTATAAATGCTTAGCCTCAAGATTCTTTTCCACATTCCAAAATATTGCCTTAAAATTAACAGTTGTGTGTTCTTTCTTCCACTTTTTTCATACCTTTCTAAAAACATCTTAGCCAAGAAAATACACATATACAAAAGCCACCACCTTTCAATTTTGCTTCTTCTTGATCTGCTGGTCATTAGGGTTTTATTCAGAGTTACAAACACTAGCTACTCTCTCAGCCTCTGACCACCTATCACCAGGCTGCATTTCCCATGGAACTTCTCTGTCTCTTGCCCATCACTGACAGCCTCCATTCTCATTATCACTAGACTATTTTCTCTTTCCAAGCCTACATAATAAATACCCATTGCACTATTTACAGTTACATTGCATGTCTTTACACTGAAGTGTAAATCTTTTAGGTGTTTGTCCTTGGTTTTGAGCTGTGAAATGAGAAACTTTGATTCCCTTGAAAAGAATTTTAGGTTGGGAGTTGTGGTATATACCTATAATACCAGGTACTCAGTAGGTGGAGATTGGGAAGACAGAGATAGCAGGCCAGCCTAGGCAAAATGTTATCAAGACCCCATCTCAACAAACAAGACAGGTGTGGTGGTACACATGTCTAATATCAGCTATGTAAGAGGCATAGGCAGAAGGATCACAGTCTGAGTCCAGCCCCAGGCAAAAAGCATGAAACCCTATCTGAAAAATAACTGAAGCAAAAAGGGATGGGGGCATGACTAAAGTGGGAGAGTGCTTGCAACCTCAGTTCTAAAAAAAATAAAATTCAGCTGTAGTCAGCAGGCAGAAGAATGTTTGCTTTTTGTGGGAGAGTTCTCCTGTTCCCAAATAAGATTAGGGTAGAATCTGATTTCTCTGTGTTCCTGAATCAGATTATTTAGGGTGCCTGAGATAAAGGGGCACTTGCTCAAAATGGGTAATGGAGAGTCTGGGCCACTCCCTTAAGGCAACTATTTCAAGAAAAATGCAGAGCAAAGTTTTGGGAAGAAAAATTAAAATTCTCCCTTTTCTCCCATTTTGCCATATGTAGCTATTAATTTGACCACTTATGTAATTCTTGGGTTGACAGTTATATTACTCTATAGAGTGGCCCAACAAACACCTCCTTCATATCCTTCATAATTTTAGAGATCTGTACTCCTTAAGAATTGTACTGAAATTATATTTTTGTTTCAGAAATCTCATGAGTTGTAATGAGTTTTGAATAGCATTGTGAGCTGCACTTGGCTAAAATTGGTTCCATATGCCTGATGAAAGAATAAGTCCCACATGAAGCGAACTGGAATTTCTGATAAAATTATCAAGCCACGGCTCTTAGCAAGGTTCGTTGAGATAGGAAAATATTGGTCCTTCTGATAAGTATCCATGTTGGAGCTCAAGAGATGATCCATGGCCCAGCATTAGGATTCTACTGCAGTACTCTATGTTGACAAATGGTTGGTGATTCCCCATGTAACACCAATCTTATTCAGGAAAAAGAAAGTTGAGGAAACATGAATGTGATCTTTCTTTTATAAAAACAAGGCTACCCCTGAATTGATTTGAATCATGAAAAATGCAGTATTTCATATGGAATAGTCAAATTTGAACCTTCAACATTCTACTTGTTGGAGGGATGGTATATGAGTAAGGCTGACATTGGAGGAATTACTTTTCTCCATTTCTCCATCTTTTAGATTTGAAACCAAATGAAAGAAATCCATATGAAGTAGTCCTGTAGAATTTCACAGACATAGTAAGGATCTGTAGTTATTACACATAATATATGAGGCAGGCTATCAACTTGAAGTACACTATACTCTTATGAGACAGGAATAACTAGGAAGTTTATGTTTGTTTGATTCATTCATGGAAATGAAATACATCTTAGCCTCTGGAATTCTCGAGGCTTTCACAAAATTTCCAGATCAGACGTTTTGAACAAATAGCTTTTGAAATATAGCATTTCTAGAATGGTAGTAAGGCACTGCATACATAGACATATTTATCTTCATTCATTTGTATCGGCATATTTCCAAGGCAAATGAACCCAGAAAAAGGTATGAAATCTATTATGTAAACACGAAAGTCCAGTTTTCAGTGAAATTTGTATTCTGTCAGGAAATTGTCTAGTGACCAAATGCAAATGAATGAATGACTTGCTGAAACATCTAATTCTACTTACATAATGCAGATGGCCTTCCTGGGTCCCTCACTACCCTCTAGTCTCACCTTCCTCCTCTCCAACTGGGATTAATATCCACAGATTGTGAAGGTGATAGACTTTGTAAACTGATTTTGCTGCTTTGGTTATTAGCTTTTGCACCATCTTCTCTTTTTTACTTAGGTCATAGAAACTCATAAATTAGTCTTCAGATGTGTGTTATCAGTTACCCTAGCAGTAAGCAGATTTAATTAAATAGGGATTCACAAGTGTCTTATACACAGTAGTGAACTTTGTACTAGCAAAATTAAGTGATCCTGGTGTTTGAGTATGGAGATTCTTTAATTGTAAATGTCATGGGAACTCCTGGGTAAATAATTCATGTTCAGCATCTCTAACATAGCATCAAGATCAGATACTGCTGATTTTGCTTAAGAATTGTCATTGTCTTCATATAAAAATTGTGGCTTATTGAGAAACAGTTGCAGCAGCAGGGACCACAATGTGGTGGTAATCATAAGATTGTACAAAGTTTTTAGTAAAGGCAGACCATGAGGCAAGGAGCTTGTATTTTTATAAGATCAAGCTCTGCAAAGAGCAAGCTTTCTTAGGATAAACCTTTGTCCTGAAGGGAAAGAAGAGCTGATCACAAATGAACATTTTCAGTCCCAGCTGGACTTACACACTCAAGTAGTAGTGGCAATAATATTGTTGTGTGTGTTTGTATGTTGGTGTCTACATGTTATATTACTTAAACTTACTGAAGAGATAGATCTCAACTTGTATGTGAGGTTTGTTCATTGACCAAAGTGGCATTACAGGAATGTTTTATCTTTCAACAATCTGAGGTCTTCTGACTTTAAAATAATCTGGTGTTCTAGACGTGTATTAATTTGGAAAAAGGCTAAATTTAAACTGGGGAAGTGGTAAAATATGAAACAGCATGGCAGGTGATGAGCAGAATAGATTGGGCTGATACATAACTCCCAAAGAGGTGGAAATCAATATTTTTACCTCTTGAAAGGATAAAGGGAAAAGTAAAAATATATATTCAGCAATGTCCCAGCAGTCGCCATTAATTGTAACTTAACCCAGTTGAATATGGAAGAGGGGTTACAGTCCTTCAAGATTTATGTAACACTTACAGCAGTATCATTTATTTACAAAGAGTGTCTTTGATGTTCTCTTTGAAATAGCCCAGTAAAATCACATGTCTTCCATCCAAATATTGTTTAATTTGAATTCCAAGTTCAGTCCTGCAAAGGAATGCAGATAGTTAAATGCATTTGACTTGGATGTAAGCCATATGAAGATCCCATGTCAACTGAACCCTTTGGACCTAATAAGGTTTCCCAAAGCTTCCTTCTTTATTAGCAAAGTACCCCGAAGGCAATTGTGGTGTATACTGTGATTTTTTCCCTGCCTAGCAACCAGCATTAGTCTGTCAGTTATGTCTTAGTTTTGCTCAGGAAGATTCTACTTCTGTCCTTCACTAGATATAGACTTGATAGATATAATCAAGATGCTCTACAATCCCTTAGCACAGGGGGATATTCTGTCATCGCTTAGCCTAGAGTGACTCACTATAGGCCATCAGAGACTCTCTTCTGGGGATTTAACTCAAACAGAGACATACAAGGAACTGACGCATTCGAATGATAACCCTTTGAAGAAATCTAGTGGCTCTTGTTAGATTGAGATCCTCAGACTTCTCTGGAACCCCTCCATACTACATACATGCTTACTTAAATATACAAAATTAACCCACCATTGTTCTTTTTTCTGATTAAATTAGCTATTGTTTCTCTTGCTTGCAAACAAAAAAACCTCAACAACTGAGCTATGTATGCCACTTAGCCTGTAGAACTCTTCTGTCTGGAATACGTGTCCTCAAAGCCAATCTTTTCCATTTCCTCCACTCTCCTCACAATCTCTAATTGTCATTTAATGAGTGGTCTGAAGACTCCTAAGTGGAGATTCTTCACAAGAATATAGTAAGCACAGGTAAAGAGATAAATAAATATCTCAGTAACAAATATTTAGTGTTTTAAATGTCAGTTCTTTTTCCTAAGATTGGACTTCCTTATACTTCTGAATCCCCAATATATCAAAATTAGATCCTATTTCATCAGTAATTCAAATAAGATGATCATCATCTACCATCAGCAATTCAAATAAGCACCTGGCATGCCACCAGAGAACTCTGCATATCCCTGCTGCTCTCAGAAATGATTCCTGCTTATTTCTCTCCAGCAAATTGTGTGCTGGTCAAGTTTAGATGAAAGATTTCCTATCAGGGATATCCTGGAAACCATCTTTGTGAATGCCAAGATGTGCCAAAGCTTCCTCCTTTCTACCTTTTCTTCTTTACTTT